>NC_082685.1:153135986-155535986 GCF_949987515.2 Delphinus delphis
AAAAAAATAATTCCATTTACAATAGCATCAAAAATATAAACTACTTAGAAGTAAATTTAACCAAGTAGGTGCAAGGATTGTACAATGAAAACAATATAACATTGCTGAAAGAAATTAAATAAGAGATAACTAATAGGAAAGTCATTCTATATTCAAGGATTTAAAGATTTAATTGTATTAAGATGGCAACACTACTCAAACATCAGATTCAAGGCAACTGCTATCAAAATCCCAACTGCTCTTTTTGCTGGAATAGAAAAGCTCATCCTAATATTTATATGGAATTGTAAGGGATCAAAAACAGACAAAGCAATCTCAAAAAAGCACAAATTGAGAACTAAAATTTTCTGATTTCAAAGCTCACTGCAAAAATATAGCAATCGAAACAATGTGTTACTAGTGTAAGAACAGGCATTTAGATCAACTGAACAGAATGAAGAGTCTAGAAATAAAACCATACATCTTTGGTCAATTGATTTTTGACAATTGTGCAACACCATTGAACAACTAAAGAATATTCTCTAAACAAATGGTACTGGGATAACTGGATATCCACATTAAAAAAAAAAATGAAGGTGGACCCCTATGTCATATTATATACAAAAGCCTACATGTAACAGCTAAAGTTATAAAATTCTCAGCAGTAATGATAAGAAGGATACCTAATCATCTTAGATTTGGCAGTTGAATCTTAGATATGACACCAAAAGCAAAAGCACAGAAGATAAAAAATAAATTAATTGAAGTTCATCAAAATTAAATATCTTGTTCATTAAAGGACCCTATCAAGAAAGTGAAAAGACAACTTACAGAATGAGAGAAATTACTTACAAATCATTAATCTTCTGAGGTTTAGTATCCGGAATATATTTTAAAAACTCTTACTAAAGGAAAAAAAGACAATCCAATTTAAAAATGGGCAAAGAATTTGCATAGACATTTCTGTGTAGAAAATACACAAATGGCCAACAAGCACATGAAAAGATGCTCAACGCCGTTAGTTATTAAGTAAATGCAAAACAACAATGAGGTTCCATTTCTCACCTACTAAATGACTATAATTTTAAAACTTGAAATAATAACTGCTGATGAGGATATATAGAGATTGGAAACCTCTTATGTTATTGATGGGGATGTGAAACGGTCTAGCTGCTATGGAAAATAGTTTGGTAATTCCTCACAAAACTTTCACTCTAAACATAAGGTTAACTTATGGTCCAGGAATTCCACTTCTGTATATCCATGCCAAAGAATTAAAAATAGTTATTCAAAATATAATTTGTACTCAATTGTTTACAGCAACACTTTTTACAATGGCCAAAAGGTGGAAATAACCTAAATGTTCATCAACAGATGAATGGGAAGACAAAAGATGATTTATCCTTACAATGGAATACTATTCAACCATTAAAAGAATTATGTATTGATACATGCTATAATATGGATGACTTGCTAAAAACATTTTATTAAGTAAAAGAAGCCAGACACAAAAGTCATATCTTCTATGATTCCACTCATATGAAATAGCCAAAATAAATAAATCCATAGAGATGGAAAACAGATTGGTTGGTAGCCATGGGGCTGAGGAGTGGTAAGTACCTACTGACAAATGAGTATAGACTTTACCTTTTTTATATAATATTTTTAAAAATTTATTTATTTTTGGCTGCGTTGGGTCTTCATTGCTGCAAGTGAGCTTTCTCTAGTCGCAGGGGGTGGGGGCTATTCTTGGTTGCGGTGTGTGTGGTTCTCATTGCGGTTGCTTCTCTTGGTGTGGAACATGGGCTCTAGGCATGTGGGTTTCAGCAGTTGTGGCATATGGGCTCAGTAGTTGTGGCTCACAGGCTCTAGAGTGCAGGCTCAGTAGTTGTGGTGCATGGGCTTAGTTGCTCTGCGGCATGTGGGGTCTTTCCAGACCAGGGCTAGAACCCATGTCCCCTGCATTGGCAGGCGCATTCTTAATCAATGTGCCACCAGGGAAGTCCCTTGACTTTACTTTTAAGACAATAAAAATTTTCTGGAATTAGAAAATGGTATTGGTTGCACAATATTGTGAATGCCTTAGATGCTGTTAAATTATACACTTTAAGTGGATAATTTTATATTTTGTGAATTTTACCTTAACAAAAAAATTTAAAAATAATGTATAAAATAAAAAATATTATAAAAATCAAACAATAAACTGCTGAGGCAGTGTTCATAGAAACAGCTTAGTTATCAACTAAACCAAGTTATTTAATGCTCAAAATAGATGGCTTAACTACACTGTTAAGTATATATGAAATGGGTACTGAATATAAAAAGCCATGGAACTTAATCACATTAAATAGCTAATAAGACAATTTGAAGACTTTGTTAGCTGAAGACTAAATTAGTTTTATGACATTTAAAATATTATTTCAAAAATTTTCTTCTTTATAACACTAACTTTATATTAGTAGAATATAAATATTACCTTTTAAAACATGATTCTGTAAGGAATATGAATGTGTGTTGATACTACTGAATATTAAATTTTCTCTTATTTATCAAACTTCACATTTGAACCCTCTAGTAACTAGCCAATCTCCTTTCTAAAAAGTTGAAAAAATAAATTATACCTAAATGACAAAATGGCATTATTCTAAAAATCCTTATTGATTATTCTGCATATACAAATGTAAGTAGCTTTGAAGAGCCACATTTTGTAAAGTGAATCTGGGCTATCTATCTCTTCCTTTCATTTTCTTGAATAGACTATTTTGATACATTATAGAGTTAAAACATAATTTTCCAAAAAAAAAGATGGTAATGTAAATAATTTGTTTTGGTAGCAATATAAATTGTGTTCAGTGAAATTAATTTTATTATTTGTCTTTGGATATAGGTCAGTTTTGCCTGTTTTTCTTCTATTTGTAAATTTATGTCAGCATTCTTTTTCTGGCTGTAAATGTGTACACATTGGGTCCTCTTTTGAACAAGGACTCGACATATTTCTCATTTTCTCATTAATTAATGAGTTAAATAAAATATTTGGCATGTGTTCATTTTATATTTGCATTTAATTTTCTTGAAAATTATACTTTAACAATAATATTTTATGCTTTATATATTATAAACATGGTACCAATCTTTACATATGTATACACTTATTACTTTTCCCCAGAGTATTTTCAAGATTTATTCATAATGCTACATGTAATTTTATCTTAGTCTCTGTAGTTGCTCTATTAAATGAATATAACACCGTATATTTTTTCCAACGCTCTTTCAATGATTATTTTTTTGCTTTTTATGTTTTATTATAGTAAATATTTTTCATGAGTCTGTGGAGGCATGAGATCATCTTTAGGGCTTCTCTGTAGGAATTACTAGCTTATATGAATGTGAAACATCAAATTTAGTAGATAAATGCCCCTTCAAAGATGAAGTATCAACAAAATGTATTGTTCATATTACTGTATCTTTATATTCCTCTAAGACTTAGTATTGTCAGACTATTTAAATTTTTGCCTTTACATTGGGTGTGAAATCATGTCTAAAGGTCCTAATTCTTATCTGACTGTTGCTATGCTTAGCTTCTTTTAAAACATTTATGACCTTAAATGTTTTCACTTGTGAGAACTGCCTATTTTAATGAAGGCTTACTTATTTCCTTATAGATTTCTTAAATTTATTTACGTGTTCTGAGTATTAATTTTTTGTTAAAATATCTTAATCCGGGTTTGTAAAATTTTCTGCACTAACTTTTTTTAAAAATGCAAAATTCTGAAAATTTTACTATTGTGAATTCTTTTTTTTATGTACATGCTTTGGTATCTTATGAAATTCTTACTAGCCGTGAAGTGAAAGTGATACTATTCTAATTTTTATAAGTTTTGTTTTTTGTTTTTTAAATTTCACTCTTTGACTTGTTTCTAATTCTCTTTTTAAGGCAGTATTTTACTTTAATTTCTTGACTTCATCAAATATAGGTCGACCTATATCTCTATCTTCTTAAGGTATAATTGGTCAAGTATCTATTTTACCACCTTTTTACCTTTTAGTTCCATTGTTTTATTCCTGTACTATATTAACAGCAATCCCATTATTCTTACATTACAGATCTTGGAGTAATATCAGGATTTTCATAAAATTATTCTAGTTAATAGCGATATGTTAGTTACTAAAGTCCTTTTTTGTTTTAATTCCCCACTCTTATTTTTAAAATAAACACAAAAAATATCTATCTCATAGGGATGCTCCGAGGCTTAAATAAAATGATGTGGGTAAACCCCCTTAGTACAGTGCTGTGCTGTACATGTGAATGATAGTAGCTACCCTTTACGGAATATTAAGACGATAAATACTTTATAGAGAAAGGTGGAGATCCCTGGTTAAAAGTGGAAGCAATAGTGTATCTGTTTCTAGTGGTCTGAGCTTTCATTCCCAGTGCTCTTGTGAGAATACCTCATTTTATAAACTCTGGAGAGTAAAAGTGGAGCATATTTGGGTATTTGTCAAATTATCTTCTTGAATACATCAAGTATTTTAATCTTTTGAGTGTCCATTTTGATGCCATTAAATCTATTGTTGAATGGGTCATCTCTATCAATTTTTCCCAAATACATTATTTCCTAGGGTTGCTATAACAAATTATCACAGACTTCGCTTAAAACAACAGAGATTTATTCTATCACAGTTCAGGGGACCATCAGTCTGAAGTCAAGGCACTGTCAATGTTGGTTTCTTCTGGAATGTGTGAGGGAGAAACCGTCCCTCCCCTAGCTTCTGGTGGTTGCTGGCAATCTTTGGTGTTCCTTGTCTTGTGGCAGCAACACTCCAATCTCTGTCTCCTCTTCACATTGCTTTCCTCTCTGTGTCTCTGTCTCCTCTGTATCTGTGTGCTTCTCTGTGTGTCATATCTTCTTTTAAAAGGACATTAGTCATTGGCTTTAGAGCCTGTCCAAATACAGTGGGAACTCAACTTACTTACATCTGCAAATATTCTATTTCCAAATGAGATCATGTTCCGATTTTCTGGTTGACATTACTTTTAGGGGGACACTATTCAACTCATTATATCAACCTAACATTGATTCTAGTTTAAAGAGCCATTTCCCATGTTTATTCCTTTTAAGGAACACTTAATTCTTTTTACCTTTTACATCTAGAACAATGCAATATTTCCACCTCTGGTATAGCTTATTTTTATCTTTGTAGGCTCTCAGTCATTACCTTTTACCCAAATTTTACTGAAAATGCCAAATACTTATTTTATATAATGTATTTTTTCAATTGAAAAAGTAAGTCATTTTCATCAAACTTAAGAATTCTAAGTTTCAATATCATTTTATATATTAATAAGAAAAAATGTTTTCAGTTAAAGTTTGACATGCTGTGTATTCAGCTGCAATCTGACTGCAAATATGTTAAATAATTTTTAAAGCTTTATAAGAATAAAATATGCTTTTTTAAATGTGCTTTTTTCTAAGTTTATTTAGAGAATTTATTCCCTTGGATTTATTCATTTTTACTTCACCTAAATACAAAGGGTCCATTTTTCTTTTCCTCAGTTTTTACTCCACATCAAAAAAAGAAATGTGAAAACAACTAGTATTAGAAAGTAAAAAGAACTGTTGCAGCTTTCCAACCTTCCTGATTTCTTCTGGATTTATATACTTTAAAATTGTCTTACATTTCTCTATTTTAAAAAATCCTTATATTGAGAAGCAATTAACACATAATATATATATTTTAAAAACCTTCTTTATAAAAAACAATTAAAATTTGCTTTTAAGAGACAAGTGAAATCACCTACAGTCGAGGACGTTCTTTCAGAGTTAATATTATTAAAAAGGAGAAGAGGAAACAGATGAAAGATTACCTATCTCATTTACGTAAAAGTTTTGTCCCCAGAAAGCCCTGAAGGTTACAAAGTGTCCTCTTATTTACAAGGTGCTTTCTTTGAAAATCTCTAAAAATTTTCTTGTGATGCTTATTTAATAGTAAGATGAAAGAGAGAGAATGTGAAAAAGGTGAAAAAAAGGTGGCATCTGTCTTTGAGGAAAGATTAAAGTTTAGAAATTTGAAAATACTACTAATATAATACCTATGACTAAAAGAAGAGAAACTAAAGGAAGTTTGAAGTCACACATAATAATTTCAGATGATTTCTCTGAAAACCACACAAATGTAAAGTAAAGAGAAACTGGACTCCCATACACTGCTGGTGGGAATGTAAAATGGTACAGCCTCTCTTGAAAATAGGTGGCATTATTGTAAGCACCCACTTAATATATGACTCAATGATCAATTACTAGGTATTTACCCAAAAGAAACAAAATCATATGTCTAAATGAAGACTTGTATATCAATATTTATATCAGATTTATTCAAAATGGCTACAAACTGGAAACAACCCAAATGCCCATTAACTGAAAAATGTATAAAAATATGTAGTTATAATAATTCCAATACTTTGAATAATTCATTAATCTTCTCTTTACAGTTTACATATTGATGAAATTAGAATGGGTTGAACTTTTGAAACTATATGACATAAAGTCTCTTCAGGTACAACTCCAGGAAACTAACCATCTTCATAAATTCCAGTGTCCTGATTCCTAGACAATTTTAAACCTGAATATTTATGAAATTATCCATGTACTATATCATTTTCTGTAATAAGGTTTCTTTTGAAAAGGGTTTTGCGTGTGTGTGTGTGTGTGTGTGTGTGTGTGTGTGTGTAAAGTAAATCATCAAAGTTGGTATAGAGGGAACATACATCAATACAATAATGGCCATTTATGACACACCCAGACTAATATCATACTCAACCATGAAAAGCTGAAAGTTTTCCTCCAAAATCAGGAACAAGACAAGGATGCCCACTCTCATCATGTCTATTTAACATAGCATTGGAAGTCCAAGTCACAGAAATCAGACAAGGAAAAAGAAATAAAAAGCATCAAAATTGGAAGGGAAGAAGTAAAACTGTCACTATTTACATATGACATGATACTATACATAGAAAACCCTAAAGTCTCCACCAAAAAACTATTAGAACTAATAAATGAATTCAGTAACATTGCAGGATACAAGATTAATATACAGAAATCTGCTGCTCTTCAAAATACTAATAATAAACTATCAGGAAGAGAAAGCAATAAAACATTTCCATTTAAAATCACATCAAAAAGAATAAAATACCTAGGAATAAACTTGACCAAGGAGGTGAAAGATCTATGCTCTGAAACTGTAAAACACTGATGAAGGAAATTGAAGATAATACAAAGAAATGGAAAGACATCCCACGTTCATAGATTGGCAGAATTTATATTGTTAAAATGTCCATACTACCCAAAGCAATCTACAGATTTAATGTAATTCCAATCAAAATACCCATAACCTTTTTCAGAGAACTAGAACAAATAAACTTAAATTTATATGGAACTACAAAGGACCCCAAATTGCCAAAGCAATCTTGAGAAAAAAGGAACAAAGCTAGAGGTATCATGTTCCTTGACTTCAGACTATACTTCAAAGCTATAGTAATTAAAACAGCATGGTATTGGCACAAAACAGACACACAAATCACTAGAACAGAATAGAGTGCCCAGAAATAAACCAATGCACTTATGGTCAATTAATCTATGACAAAGGAGGCAAGGATATACAATGGAGAACAGACAGTCTCTTCAATAAGTGGTGCTCGAAAAAACTGGACAGCTATATCTAAAAGAATGAAATTAGGACATTCTGTAACACCAGATACAAAAAATAAATTCAGAATAGATTAAAGATCTAAATGTAATACCTGAAACCATAAAACCCCTAGAAGAGAACATAGATGGAACACTTTTTGACATAAATTGTAGTGAATTCTTTAAGATCTGTTTTCTAAGGCAAAGGAAACAAAAGTAAAAATAAACAAATGGGATCTAATTAAACTTAAAAGCTTTTGCGCAGCAAAGGAAACCATCTAGAAAACAAAAAGACAACCTACTGAATGAGAGAAATAATTGCAAATGATATGACTCAAAAGGGGTTAATATCCAAAAAATATACATATGTACGTGTGTGTGTGTGTGTGTGTGTGTGTGTGTGTATATATATATATATATATATATATAAACAACTCACACAACTCTCTATCTATCTATCTAACCAACCCAATTGAAAAACAGAAGACCCAAATAGACATTTTTCCAAAGAGTATATAAAGATGGCCAAGAGGCACATGAAAACATGCTCAACATTGCTAATCATCAGAGAAATGCAAACTAAAACCACAAAGAGATATTACCTCACACTTGTCAGAAAGGCTATCATCAAAAAGTCTACCAATAACAAATTGGAGATAAGGGAGTGCTAGTACATTGATGGTGGGAATATAAATTTGTGCAGTCACTATGAAAAACAGTATGGATTTTCCTCAAGAAACTAAAAATAGGACTACCATATCATCCAGTAGTACCACTCCTGGGACTATACCCGAAGAAAACAAAAACACTAATTCAAAAAGATAAATGCACTCCAATGCAGCATTATTTACAATAGCCAAGATACAGAAGCAACCTAAATGTCCATCACAGATGACTGGATAAAGAAGATGTGGTATGTATGTACAATGGAATACTACTCAGCCATAAAAATAAAATTCTACCATTTGCAATACGTGGATGGACCCAGAGGTTATTATGCTTAGTGAAATAAGTCAGACAAAGACAAATACTCTTTGTTATCACTTATATGTGGAATCTAATAAATAACACAAATGAATTAATATAACAAAACAGAAACCGACTCACAGATAAAGAGAACAAATTAGAGGTGACCAGTGGAGAAAGGGAAGGGGGGAGGGGGGAGATAGGGGCATGGGATTAAAAGACACAAACTACTATGTATAAGATAAATAAGCAACAAGGAAATGAATTAATTAAAAACAAACACACACACAAAAAGTGACAGAAGAAGTTGGAAAGTTAAAAATGTAAGTTACTTCCAGTCTTCTAAACAGTATGATTCACATTTTCCAAAATATTACAGTCAACACATTTTTAGTTATGCTTAGTTGTTATTTCATAATCAATTAAAAAGTGGCTTATATTAAAAACATGGCAATAAAAACAACTTTAAAAAGCATAACCACTAGGAGACTTTGGTATCAGGTAGTAACTACTTTTCTCTACAGAGATTTATAAGGAACTATAAGTGCCCCATCCTCTCTTTCAAAATATAAGGATGGGCTCTATGCATGGACCATCAAGGTGCTTTCTACTGAGATTCTACATTTTGAGAGATGCACACAAAGTTGCAGTATTTGTTAAACACTATTCCCAGATCCCCGTATCATTTCCTATGTTGACATTTCCAGGGACCATAGTATTTGGTATTTGTAGATTTTGCTAGGGGCAACATCCTAAGCACAACATTCCAATGCCTGTGTCTCAACTCTGCCAACCTTACTTTATGTTTATCTAAGTTCTATTCTCCATCAGTGTCATAGATTCTAGACTACTAATTAGCCTGCTTTAAAATTCCCTTTATTTTTCTAAGTGAATTAAATTGGCTTCTAATATTTGAATATAAAAATTCTGACTTCAAATGCCCTCTTCCTAAAAAGCCTATTCATTAGTTCCTGAAAATGTTTAATATAAACAAACACAGCAAGACACTCCTTTATCTTGATACTGCTTCTGTGTTCCTTTATACTGAGACTAAATAAAAAAAAATAATCTCACTATTTTCAAAATGTATTATTTCAATCTTTAAAGACTGAAAAAACTAGTGCAACTTGTATAAACCATCCTTAGGGGTCCTTTTTAATGAGCCACACAAGGTAGGCAGACAAGAGATTTCATAATGAAAAGAGCAAAAGCTCTTGTGTCTTCAGTTTTTAAGTTGTTTATTCTTGTTGTTACACAGAAGGTCTCTAAACATATTCTTCTAAAACAAATATTTACTAAATCTGAGAACATGACTAGTCAATTTGACAGTATTCTCTGTGATTAGCTATTCCCTAGTTATGTTTTATTCCTATGGTGAGGTATGAAGAAGGAAGGTTCTGCTTTGATAAAATCATTGAGGTTTATAAATAAATCAAACTGAAAGCTAACCATTTAATTAATGTACAAAGTGTACATGTTCTACATCTTTGAAATCACATATCAGATGACAAGAATTTTATAAAATATTTAAATAAACTAAAATCTGAAAAAATAAAACCCTGGTTATTACTAGTTATTCATTATCTCCCATGAATACTCTCAATATAGCAGCCTTTCTATTTATCAAATTATATTCTTTTTTTTTTTTTTTTTTGCCATACGCGGGCCTCTCACTGTTGTGGCCTCTCCCGTTGCAGAGCACAGGCTCCGGACGTGCAGGCCCAGCGGCCATGGCTCACGGGCCCAGTCACTGCGGCATGTGGGATCTTCCCGGACCGGGGCACGAACCTGTGTCCCCTGCATCGGCAGGCGGACTCTCAACCACTGTGCCACCAGGGAAGCCCTATATTCTTATTTTATATTTTTGTTTTTAGAATACTTTAATGGTAACTTACATAGATTAAAAATACGTTTTTGAAAATAATACATTTTAAAATTTAGGTGAACAATTTATGTTAATATTTTAATGAAGAAGAGATCTTTTGTGAATATCAGGATCTTGGTCCATTTAAACAAATCAACTAATTTAACCATATATTTAGGTATATATGGAAAACATGAAAACTAAATTAAAACTAAAATCATTTAGATCAGTAGAAATCTTTTCTTACAAATACTTGAAGAGTATGTTGTACCCCTCTGTGAAGTAAACAGAGATCAATTTCAGAGAGATAAATGTTTGAGCCAAATCAACTTATCTCTCTGAATGAGAACTCAGACTAAACCAGGGGCATGGCTATATCCTGGGACACCACTGATTAACATTGAGAATATGCTTATAGTATTCCATTTCATAATTATGAATATAAGTTCATTAAACTGCCAGAATAGACAAGATAAATTGAACAATCTACATTGGATTTTCATATTTTACTTCAAATTCAAACTTAATTAATGGATGAACTATATTGACTATTGATTATATCTTGGTTTTAGTGTAGAGAAACTGATGATATTCTAGAAAAATTCCACTTACTTTATATAGGATTCTTCCTAAAGTGCATATTCAAACACGAGTGTGTCCAATGAATAGTATAAACTTTTAGCCTTATAATATTTTTAACCAGGAAAAAACTAACCTGATGACACTATATAACTATTTACATTGATCAGTATGTTCCAGAAAATGTAGCATACAAAGTAAAATATACTTATAGAAACATTTTCTTTATGGAATTAATTTTCTCATATTGGTTTAAAAAAATCAAATTTCCCATGATAAAATATACATATGCATACACATGCAATAACCTGAAGTATCCATCTGTCAGTATTCTGGCTCTGTAATATTCAGAACTTGAAGATAAAATTATTCCATTTGGTTTTGTCATGAAAAAATTATTTAATTCACCTATTAAGTTGCAAAAGTGTATATATTTTAAATATCATGCAGTAAGAATAAACAGAGAAGTCTCCAGAACATTTTTAATATCTGTTGTTTGAATTATTTGAGAAACAATATTGTGTGATTCCTTAGAAGTACATTCATAGGTTATCACTGAGTCCAATTTGTTTTTGCTGTTACTCATTTCTTCTCTGATTCTTTCACTCCTTTTTCTTAAAATCTCTCCAGATATGTGCTTTCACCTAGTAATACAATTGTTTGATTAATTTTCTTTAATAGTGTCTTTTAAAAAAATCTAAAATAGATATAATGACAATATAAAAATTTTTAATTGGATAAAAATTGACATGAAATGTTTATTAACAGAATATGACTGAAAATATTTTTCCAAAATATTTTCAAAATATTTTTCAATTTTATTTTGTTAATAAGAGTTTAGATCATAGCCCTAGAGTATATATTTTAACTTTATTGGTTTTAATTAAGCCCCAAATAAAGTGGTAAACTGACAGTAATTGCTAATTATTAATTATACAAAGGCTGCAGATGACCGTTTATAAATACGACTTCTATTGGGACACATTCACATTGTTTTACTTGCATGTCAGTAGCATTATATTCATATATAACTAATACAACGTTTTAGTAGTGGAATTGTTCATTTTATGTTGATGAGTTTGGAGCTGGCATTGCTTAGAAGTTGTATTTCATCACTTTCACCAGGTTGCTGTAACTTCTTTATGCCAGACTTTTCCTATGGGTAAAGTGGGAAAAGTTTTTTGACCTATGTGTGTTGTTGTGAGGTTATTCAATATCATTCTATTATTTTAGAACATTTTATCCAATTGTTTAAGTAATTGTTTGAGTAAGTAAGTTTGAGTAAGTTTAAGTAATTGTTTGAGTAATAAGAACAACTTAGTCATATCTAATGCTTATTTAAAAACTACATTTGAAAAGGGCCCAAGATGGTGGTGTGGGAAGATGCAGAGTTAGCTTCTCCCCACAACTAGGGTACTGCTGGCTTCTGGTGGGGGACTCTGAAGCCTAAGGAGATGGGAGGAACCCCAAAGTACCAGTAGGACCCCCAAAGAACTGGTAGGAAGTAGGAAGACTGAGGGGGGAGGAGAAGTGAAGGCCAGACAGGATCTGCGCCCCTAAGGCTGGGGAGATCAGGAGAGGCAGGCGGGAGGGGCCCTTCAAGACCAGAGGAGCAAGAGAGGAGAGGAGGGCATTTGCCCTGCCCACTTGAGCCCAGGGAGCCTACTGGGCTCCCAGGTGAGGTCCCCTGCCCTCTGAGACCAGGGGTGGGGGGCACGCCTGGGTACCTTCTGTTCCTTGAGCCTAAGCCCCACCTTCCACAGCCCCCAGGGCCTTTTCCACCCCTGTAGGGCCTAAGCATAGGCCCTGCCCACAGCCTAAACCTCGCCCTTGCTTAGGCCCCACCCTCCACAGCCAAGGTCTTTCCCCCCCTTTTTTTTCTTTTCCCTCCTCCTTTTTAAAATTGTGCTACTGATGTACCTTCCAGTTGTTGATTCATCTATATTTTTATTTTTATATTCTTTCTAACATATCTGTTAGTTTCCTAGCTTAATTTTATTTTTAACTTTGTTATTGTTCTCTGTCTTTGTTTTTGAGAACCCACACCACTTGTGGGATCTTGGTTCATGAGCCTGGGGACGGGCTGAAGCTCCTGCAGTGGGAGTTCCAAGTCTGAACCACTGGATTAACAGAGAACCTCAGATCCCAGGGAATATGCATCAGAATGAGGTCTCACAGAGTTCCTCATCTCAGCACCAAGACCCAGCTCTACCCAATAGCCTACAAACTCCAGTGTTGGAAGCTTCAAGCCAAACAACCAGTAAGACAGGAAAACAATCCAACTCATTAAAAAAAAAAAAAAAAATGAGACTGCAAAACAATATGTCACAGATGAAGGAGCAAGGTAAAAACTTATAAGACCAAATAAATGAAGAGGAAATAGGCAATCTACCTGAAAAAGAATTCAGAGTAATGATAGTAAAGATGATCCAGAATCTGGGAAATAGAATGGAGGCAAGGACTGAGAAATACAAGAAATGTTTAACAAAGATTTAGAAGATCTAAAGAACAAGCAAACAGAGATGAACAACACAACTGAAATGAAAAATACACTAGAAGGAATCAATAACAGAATAACTGAGGCAGAAGAATGAATAAGTGAGCTGGAAGACAAAATGGTGGAAATAACTGCCGAGGAGCAGAATAAAGAAAGAAGAATGAAAATAATTGAAAACAACCTCAGAGACCTCTGGGAAAACACTAAATGCACCAACATTCGAATTATGGGGGGCCCAGAAGAAGAAGAGAAAAAGAAAGGGTATGAGAAAATATTTGAAGAGATTATAGATGAAAACTTCCCTAACATGGGAAAGGAAATAGTCACCCAAGTCCAAGAAGCACAGAGTCCCATCCAGGATAAATCCTAGGAAAAACACACTAAGACACATATTAATCAAACAAACAAAAATTAAATTCAAAGAAAAACTATTAAAAACAGCAAGGGAAAAATAAAAAATAACATACAAAGGAATCCCCATAAGGTTATCAGCTGATTTTTCAGCAGAAACTCTGAAGGCCAGAAGGGAGTGGCAGGATATCCTTAAAGTTATAAAAGAGAAAAACCTACAACCTAGATTTCTCTACCCAGCAAGGATCTCATTCAGATTCGATGGAGAAGTCAAAAGCTTTTCAGACAAGCAGAAGTTAAGAGAATTCAGTATCACCAAACCAGCTTTACAACTAGTATTAAAGAAACTTCTCTAGGTGGAAAACACAAGAGAAGAAAAAGACCCACAAAAACAAACCCAAAACAATTAAGAAAATGGTAATAGGAATATACATACTGATAATAACCTTGAATATAAATGGAATAAATGCCCCAACCCAAAGACACAGACTGGCTGAATAGATACAAAAACAAGACAAATATATATGCTGTCTACAAGAGACCCACTTCAGATCTAGGGACACATACAGAATGAAAGCGAAGGGATGGAAAAAGATACTCCATGCAAATGGAAATTAAAAGAAAGCTGGAGTAGCAATACTCATATAAGATAAAATAAACTTTAAAATAAAGACTGTTACAAGAGATAAGGAGAGACACTACATAATTATCAAAGGATCAATCCAAGAAGAAGATATAACAATTATAAATGTTTATATGAATATAATGCTACTGACATGCAAATGCACCCAACATAGAAGCACCTCAATGCATAAGGCAAATGCTAACAACCATGAAAGGAGAAATTGACAGTAACACGATAATGGTAGATTTTAACACCCCACCTACAGAAATGGACAGATCATCCAAACAGAAAATAAATAAGGAAACACAAGCTTTAAATGACACAATAGATGGATAGATCTAATTGATATTTATAGAACATTCCACCCAAAAGTGGCAGAATACGTTTTCTTCTCAAGTGCACACGGAACATTCTCCAGATAGATCACATCTTGGGTCACAAATCAAGCCTCGGAAAATTTAAGAAAATTGAAATTGTATCAAGCGTCCTTTCTGATCACAACACTATGAGATTGGAAATCAATTACAGGAAAAAAAAACTGTAAAAAACACAAATACATGGAGGCTAAACAGTGTGCTCTAAATAACCAAGAGATCACTGAAGAAATCAAAGAAGAAATTAAAAAATACATAGAAACAAATGACAATTAAAACATGATGACCCAAAACCTATGGGACTCAGAAAAAGCAGTTCTAAGCGGGAAGTTAATAGCAATTCAATCTCACCTCAAGAAACAAGAAAAATCTAAAATAAACAATCTAACCCTAAATTAAAACAACTAGAGAAAGAAGAGTAGAGAAAACCAAAATCAGTAGAAAGAAAGAAATCATAAAGATCAAAGCAGAAATAAATGAAATAGCAATAAGGAAAACAATAATAAAGATCAGTAAAACTAAAAGCTGGTTATTGGGGCTTCCCTGGTGGCGCAGTGGTTGAGAGTCCGCCTGCCGATGCAGGGGATACGGGTTCATGCCCCGGTCTGGGAGGATCTCACATGCCGCGGAGTGGCTGGGCCCGTGAGCCATGGCCACTGAGCCTGTGCATCCGGAGCCTGTGCTCTGCAACGGGAGGGACCACAACAGTAAGAGGCCCATGTACTGCAAAACAAACAAATAAAAAGCTGGTTCTTTGAGAAGATAAACGAAATTGATAAACCCTTACCCAGACTCATCAAGAAAAAAAGGAAGAGGACGCAAATCAAGAAAATTAGAACTGAAAAAGGAGAAATCACAAATGACACTGCAGAAATACAAAGGATTTTAAGAGACTACTAGAAATCACTATATGCCAATAAAATGGACAACCACAAAGAAATGAACAAGTTCTTGGAAAGGTACAATTTTCCAAGACTGAACCAGGAAGAATTAGAAAACATAAACAGACCTATCACTAGTAATGATATTGAAACCATAATTAAAAATCTTCCAACAAACAAAAATCCAGGAACAGATGGCTTCACAGGAGAATTGTATCAAACATTTAGAGAAGACCTAACACCGATCCTTTTCAAACTCTTCTAAACAATTGCAGAGGGAGAAAAACTCCCAAATTCATCCTAAGAATCCACCATCATCCTGACACCAAAACCAGAAAAAGATAACACAAAAAAAGAAAATTATAGATCAATAACACTGATGAACATAGATGCAAAAATCCTGAACAAAATACTAGCAAACAGAATCCAACAGCATATTAACAGGATCATACACCATGATCAAGTGAGATTTATCCCAGGGATGGAAGGATTCTTCAATATATGCAAATCAATCAATGTGATACAACACATTAACAAATTAAGGAATAAAAAACATATGATCATCTCAGTAGATGCAGAGAAAGCTTCTGAAAAAATTCAGTACCCATTTAGGATAAAAAATCTCCAGAAAATGGGCATAGAGGGAACCTACCTCAACATAATAAAGGCCATATATGATAAACCCACAGCAAGCATCATACTCAATGGTGAAAAACTGAAAGCATTTCCACTAAGATCAGGAACAAGACAAGAATGTCCACTCTCATCACCCTTATTCAACATAGTTTTGGAAGTCTTAGCCATAGCAATCAGAGAAGAAAAAGAAATAAAAGGCATACAAATTGGAAAAGAAGAAGTAAAACTGTCACTGTTTGCTGATGACATGATACTATACATAGAAAATCCTAAAGATGCCACCAGAAAACTACTAGAACTAATCAATGAATTTGGTAAGGTTGCAGAATACAAAACTAATGCACAGAAATCTGTGGCATTCCTATACACCAACAATGAAAAATCAGAAAGAGAAATTAAGGAAACACTCCCATTTACCACTGCAATTAAAAGAATAAGATACCTAGGAATAAACCTGCCTAAGGAGGTGAAAGACTTGCACTCAGAAAACTATAAAACACTGATGAAAGAAATCAAAGATGACACAAACAGATGGAGAAATATACCATGTTCTTTGATTGGAAGAATCAATATTGTGAAAATGTCTATACTATCCAAAGCAATCTACAAATTTAATGCAATCCCTATCAAACTACCAATGGCATTCTTCACAGAATTAGAATAAAAAGTTTTACAATTCGTATGGAAACACAATAGACCCCGAATAGTGAAAGAAATCTTGAGAAAGAAAAACGGAGTTGGAGGAGTCATGCTCCCCAACTTCAAACTATACCACAAAGCTACAGTAATCAAGACAGTATGGTACTGGCACAAGAACAGAAATATAGATCAATGGTACAGGACAGAATGCCCAGAGATAAACCCATGCACATATGGTCACCTAATTTACGACAAAGGATGCAAGAACATACAATGGAGAAAAGACAGCCTCTTCAAAAAGTGGTGCTGGGAAAACTGGACAGCTACATGTAAAAGTATGAGATTAGATCACTCCGTAACACCATACACAAAAATAAACTCAAAATGGATTAAAGACTTAAATGTAAAACCAGACACTATAGAACTCATAGAGGAAAACACAGGATAAACACTCTTTGCCATAAACCACAGCAAGATCTTTTTTGACCCACTTCCTAGAGTAATGGAAATAAAAACAAAAATAAACAAATGGGACTGCATTAAACTTAAATGCTTTTGCACAGCAAAGGAAACCGTAAACAAGACAAAAAGACAACCCTCAGAATGGGAGAAAATATTTACAAATTAAACAACAGATAAAGGATTAATCTCCAAAATATACAAACAGCTCATGGAGCTCAATATCAAAAAAACAATTTAGTTAAAAAACAATCCAGTTAAAAACCATCCAGTTAAAACAATCTAGTTAAAACAACCCAGTTAAAAAATGGGTGGAAGACCTAAATAGACATTCCATAAGGAAGACATACAGATGGCCAAGATGCACATGAAATGATGCTCAACATCACTAGTTATCAGAGAAATGCAAATCAAAACTACAATGAGGTATCACCTCACAGCTTCTCAGAATGGCCATTATCAAAAAATCTAGAAACAATAAATGCTGGAAAGGGTGTGGTGAAAAGGGAACTCTCCTTCACTGTTGGTGGGTATGTAAGTTGATACACCATTATGGAAAACAGTTTGGAGGTTCCTTAAAAAACTAAAAATAGAACTACCATATGACCCAGCAATTCCACTACTGGGCATATACCTTGAGAAAACCATAATTCAAAAAGAGACATGTACCACAATGTTCACTGCAGAACTATTTACAATAGCCAGGACATGGAACCAACCTAAATGTCCATTGACAGATGAATGGATAAAGAAGATGTGGCACATATATACAATGGAATATTACTCAACCATAGAAAGAAACGAAATTGAGTTATTTGTAGTGAGGTGGATGGACCTAGAGTCTGTCATCCAGAGTGAATAAGTCAGAAAGAAAAAATAAATACCATATGCTAATGCATGTTTATGGAATCTAAAAAAAAAAAACAAAATGGTACTGATGAACCTAGTTGCAGGGCAGGAATAAAGAGGTAGATACAGAGAATGGACTTGAGTACATGGGGTGGAAGGGTGAAGCTGGGGCAAAGTGAGAGTAGCATCAACATATATACACTACCAAATGTAAAATTGTTGGCTGGTGGGAAACAGAAACATAGCATAGGGAGACTGGCTCAGTGCTTTGCGATGACCTAGAGGGGTGGGATAGGGAGGATGGGAGGGAGGCTCAAGAGGGTGGGGATACGGGGATATATGTACGCATATGGCTGATTCACTTTGTTGTGCAACAGAAACTAACACAGTATTGTGAAGCAATTATACTCCAATAAAGATCTATTAAAAAAAAACTACATTAAATTCTGAGTAGATAACTGTATGGGTAGGGTATAAGAGGGGAGACATATTTATTATCTAACAATAAAATTTAGCTTAGAATGACTGTCTTCTATAGACATGACCTTAATTTACCTGATGTTTTATAAGGATCAAATTAGCATCCATCATTTAAATGTCTGTAATTTTCTATTATGTGTCTTTGAAATTTAACATTTGTTAAACTGCTCCTATGAAAACGCACTTTGAAAACAGGAAAGCAATAAATGCAACCCTGGAATAGCAGGTTTATAAATGCATAGTGACAGGGTTTATTAATCACTGCAGTGAAATTAACAGTGCCTAGTTAAGATAAAATCATTCTGTTCATGGGCTTGAAGAATACCATGGAGACCTTTAAATGTATAAATTTGATCTACTATAAATTCAGTTTTAAACTTTAAAAATAATTATGAGGTTCAGTAAATTTCAAAGTCAAAAATATATTTGAAATATGGGGTATTTTTTTCCTAACAAGTCTAAATAATGCCTTTGAAGAACTCTGGAATGAACAGCTCAAAATCAACTAGTTACCAGGTACAAACAAGTGAAACTATGACACCGTGGAAGGTACATGAAAATATCAGATTATGTTTGAAAATGGTTAGAGATGTTGGTTTTTCTCCCCATGATTTTAAAAACAAATTAGCTATAAAATGATATAAAACCATGAAGACAGACATAATAAATTTATGAAGACAGACATACAGGAAGGTACTGTGTTTGTTTTAGGTATATATGATTAGAGCTACAGAAGCCATGTGTGACTCACTGATGCATCTGATATCTGGTTTCCTATAGAGCCCAAGCTGAGTATTTTACTGAAACCTCCAATAATCTCCAATACATAATATGTTAATATGTTTAAAATATCCTTATACAATTAATATGAAGTTCTAGCTTATAAATGTTCTGATAGTGTTAAAGAGAAGACACATCTAGTGCCACTGTTATGAGGAGTGAGTCATCGAGAAATATTTTATTAATTTGCTTTAATTTCCTGATAAGTTCCATAAATCTATGCAAAGTTGTATGAATTACTTCCCAAATAGTAGAGAATTCATTAATCCAGCATTTAGCAACTATGCTAATTATTGAGAAAAGTTAAGGACTGATAGTCATTTTAATGAAAAAAATAATAAGGGGGATGATATTTAAAAGTCACAAATAATTCCTAAAATGAAATAATGGATAAAATGCTATGATTATAAATGATATAAAGAGTATATACTTTAACTCAAGAGAAATGAAAACACCATGTTCACACAAAAACTTGCATATAAACTTCACAGCAGCATTATTCATAATAGCCAAAAAGTAGAAACAATACAAACGTTCATCAATTAATGACTGGATAATAAAATCCTCACGATCGAATATTATTTGGCAATAAAAAGGAACGAAGTACTGATACATGTTCCACTATAGGTGAACCTTAAAAACATTATGCAGAGTGAAACAAGCCTCTTACAAAGGCCATACATTGCATGACTGCATTTATATAAAATGTCTAGCACAGGCCAATTCATAGACAGAGAAAGTAGATTATTGGTTGCCTCACTGTAGGAAAATAAGAGATGACTGCTAAAGGTATGGAATTTCTTTTTGGGGTGATGAAAAAGCTGTAAAGTTGACTGCAGTATTGGTTGCACAACTCTGTGAATATGCTAAAAACCACTGACATATACTTTAAGTGGGTAAATTGTATGGTTTGTGAATTATAGTTAATAAAGCTGTAACCAAAAAAAAGGAGTATATACTTAGAGTAAAATAGAAATGTGCTAGTTTTATGACCTTGAAATAATTATAAAACTGTTTGAGATATATTATTTTTTAATTTGTAAAAAATAAGTAAATGCCTGACAAACTGAGTTACTGTGAGACTTAAATTACATGAGGCTATGGTCATACATGAAGTGTCAGTCAAATTATTAGTGGGCTTTTTTATTTGTTATTTAATCTAACAGCAACGACATGAGGGAAGTATCATTATGCCCACTTTTAAGAAGTATTTAAATATAATTACATTATTTCTGTATGACAAAGTATGCTGAATACTAAACAAAAGAAATATGTTTATATTTATCATGGCTCATATCCCATTACAGGAACAAAGTCATGTAAAAATTTACAATGTTAATTATTTCATTATAATCATGTCAATTATCTAATGGAGAAGTAAAAGTGATAGGAAAGCTTCTAATAGGAAACCTAATCTAGTCTAGTATGTCCAGAAAGACTTCTTCATTTCCAATTTGATTTGTGATAGATAAATTGGAGTTAGACCATAATAAGAAAATGTATAGCAGTAATAACAGTATGTGAATTTTCTGAAAGCTGTATGGGCTGAGTTTTCTGAGAACTGAAATTTGATCATTCTGCTTTGATGTCGGTAAGCAATGGGGAAAAAGCTCTGGATGCCTTTGGTGAGTTAGTAAGAGGCCAGTTTATGTTATAGGATATACAATTTATAATATAGGATATAGACCTCTATTACAAAGGCAACAAGAAGTCGTAGAAGAATCATCAATGGGAAAATGACATGATCAGAACTGGACTGTAACTTCTTTTTGAATTATGGCAACAGAAGTGTGTGTTGAGTGAGGGGGCAGCAGTAATGGTTCTGAGCCCTCAACCACCATTGCCCCAAAGATAGTGTGGACAACTGCCTCCTGTGGCATGTTTCCATTTCGTGACTGCCTCTGAGAAGAAGAGGGAGGCTGCTTCATACTTTATTTATACCCACTGAAACCACAATAGTGGGAAAATGAGCATCATATTCAATACTTGAAGCAACTTCAATTATGAGGGCTGTGTAAAATCTAAGTCATCTATAAATTAAACCTTCTCCTACATAATCTCATGCCCTATTTTCTACAGTAAGGCTGCATAGTGGTCCTTCCCTCTCTTCTTCTTGTTGAGATAGTCTTTTCTTCCACACAATTCATGAATAATTCTTTCAGCTTAAAGTTTTTACTCACTATAACATTTAATAAATTTTATTTTCCCACATGTCGGCCATATGAAATACATCTTATTTTTATTAGTATATATGCCATACACAAAATATTTCCAAGCATGGTTGACAGTAGAGAGAGACTCTTACAGGGTACGTTTTCCATATGAATTATGTTCTAAACCACTTTTCCTATTTTAACACAATGCCTTCCCTTCCTGAATACATCTATCAGTATTTTTCATGAGAGACACTAAAGTGACCTGGAAAATAAGGAGTAAGTAGCTTTTAGAGTACCCAGATAATAATAGTCTATTAATTCCTTTGGAAACTTTTTTTTTTAAATGAGGCATCCTAATTCAGAAAGATATGATACTTAAGCAGCCATCTGAAAAAAAAATACACGTTTTCCTGGTATATTAAAGGATGGTTATTTTCCAGAGAGAAGAGAGAATGTAGAGAACAACATATAATAGACTGTGCAGACAGAAGAGCAAGAAGCTTCACTGTCTTGTTTGTCATCACAGAAGAGCGAAAGAATCAGAGCTGAGCAAGCATGTAAAAACACTGCTCTTGCAGTGTGTTTAAAAATCATTTAACTGGTTTTATTTGTTTACAGAATTGTGATTATTAATATATATGTTTATTTCTATATTATTATTTTGTGTTATTTATAGCACACATTTCCCTTTTTCATTTTTCTCATTTTCTTCCTTCCATTTACCTAGTTTTCTACAGTTTTATGTCTAATTTTGTTCTTTTAATGGTTACCCTTATAAATTGAGCACACTTTCAGGCGATTATCTTTCTACTCAACAAGCAGTATTTCTGCCCTGCAAACTGGTTCATCTGTACCATTTTTCTAGATTCCACATATATGCATTAATATACGATATCTGATTTTCTCTTTCTGACTTACTTCACTCTGTATGACAGTCTCTAGATCCATCCACGTCTCTACAAATGACCTAACACAGATGTAGAGAACAAACGTATGGACACCAAGCGGGGAAAGTGGTGGTGGGGGTGATGGTGGTGGGATGAATTGGGAGATTGGGATTGACATATATACACTAATATGTATAAAATAGATAACTACTAACCTGCTGTATAAAAAATAAAATAAAATTCAAAAACAACAGTATTAATAAATAAGAATATTTTAACTTAAATTTCATTCATCCTTAGTGTCCATACTATTGCTGCCTGAAACTCAGTTCTCGTTTTATTAATGTCTTCAATATATTTTTGTCATTCAGTTATTTTTTATGATTGTCCATGTATTTACCATTTATTTCCTCTATAATACTTAATTCCCCTTTCTTCCTTTAATTTCTTTCTCTCTTAAATTTATCCTTGCTATTTCTCTCATTGAGTAACTGTTGGTAGCAAAGTTTCTCAGTTTGTCTGTCTTAATGTTTTTTCTTATTATTGGAGCTAGATGCAAAACTGCAATATGACATTTATTTTATCTGAGTCTTTGAAAGATACAATTTTATGTGTTTTGTTGTTGTTACGAAAAGTTTTTTTCACTTTAATATTTTGTCTTTTGTAGGTAACTTATTTTTTTTTCCTTTGGATACTCTTAAAATCATAAAATTTTTGCCTGTAATAATTTCTATTTTATTACATATTTCTAAGTATTATTTTACTTTCATGGGTTTTTTGTTGTTTTTGTTGTTATCAGTGTTCAATCAATTAGGACATTTATCTATTCCAGAAAACTTCAGTCATTATGTATTTAAATATTATTTATTCCCATTCTTTCTACTTTCTTGTTTTGAATCTCCTAAAGGACCCACACTGGCTTTCTTATTTTATCGTCATGTCCCTTAATCTCCTTCTTAAAAAAATTCTATTCCAATCTCTGTGCTATATTCTGAATGCTTTCCACAATTGTATTTACAATGACAATTCCAACCACGTCTAATTTTTAACTCGTTGTCTTCCTACTAAATTTGATTTTTAAGTTAACTATTTGGTTATACCTATCTTAGAATTTTATTATTTCATACTGAAGTAAAATCTGTTTACTTATTGTATATTACTCATATAACATAGTTGTAAATTTTCAAATCTTTTCTCTTATACCTCTGACTCTATATACGTTAGAACTATTTCCATTTGTATATTGTTTATGGAACTAATTTTCTAAAAGATTGGCTTCTGTTTTTAATTTATATTATTTGAATTACATATTGATACAAAACAAATTCTAGACTGAAATAGATATAAAGCAATTCTTAGAAAGATATTTTCATTTTCTTTCTCCCTCTCCCTCCGCCTTCCCTCCCTCCCTTCCTTCCTTCCTTGCTTCTTTCTTCCTTTTTTCCTTTTTTCCTCATGCTATGTGCCATTGGGGTTTTACCAGCTTGGAATTGGTTTGTAAAATAATTATTCACCTTGGAAATTCTTACCTTTATGCTCAATATACATTTGGACTCTATGCCATTATGTGATATATTTTGGTTGTTAATTCCTAACAAGTTTTTAATATATGTGAGTGTGTGCGCGCATGCGCGCACGCACACGTGTGTATTTTCATCCGCTGTTGCATGCTATGGCTAACTTAATTTAGTTTTTAAGGACCTATGTTATTTCATTTATTTATTTATTTATTTATTTGATTACTGATCTTTAGTTCCTTTGGTAATAAGTGTGAAACTTCCGGAACCTTGGCTTTAATGCAATGATCTTACTTCTGGCTACTGAGCTTTCTTGGGTCTAAACACAATTCTCCTGACTTTCTGTCTCAAATTTCAGCCATTGGTCATTAATATGGAATCCAAACCATCACACTCCTTTGCTTCAAGGCCTGTTGTCTCTGGATTTAATGTCTTCTTGAGCAAACCAAGTCTGTGATGCATTTAATAACTATTTTATAATAGATGAGTTAGTATACTCAGAATTTTCATGTTTCTAATAAATATCTATTTTGATCAGGCTCTGACGTTTCCAAAATTGGAAGCGACTGCTATATTTCTTTGCTCACTATATAAATTTAAAAAATGTGTCTAAAATAATGTTGAATTAAGTTTTTCAATATTGTGAGTAGACACTTGCTGTATATACCATTCCTTTTGTCTTTTATTTTTCTGCTCATAGTTATGAAGTGAACTGGAAGTTTATTTCTTTGTTAAAAATTCTCTAATATTTTCCACACAGGCTGGTTAATAGGCTTATCAATCTTCAGTTTTAGCTGAGTCTATGCCTAGAATTTGAATATTATGTTTAAATGACAAAAAAATGAATGACAGCTGAATTATTTATCAGAACTGTAGGAGTTTAAGTCAAGTTTTCAAGGATTTATCACATACAAATGCTACACTAAATCCTAGGTCTTCTTCTAAAAATTAAGTAAATATAGATTATTTTAAGATGCTATACATAGGAAACTGACATGTGTTTAAAAATTTTCTGTTCCTTAAAACTATTATTTGAACTATAAAAAACTCAGGGGGAAAATCATTTATTATTGAAATACTGACAATCTTAGCAACCTGGCACTTCTTTTTTTTTTTTTTTTTTTTTTTTTTTTTTTGCGGTACTTAGGCCTCTCACTGTTGTGGCCTCTCCCGTTGCGGAGCACAGGCTCCGGACGCGCAGGCTCAGCGGCCATGGCTCACGGGCCCAGCCGCTCTGCGGCATGTGGGATCCTCCCGGACCGGGGCACGAACCCGTGTCCCCTGCATCGGCAGGCGGACTCTCAACCACTGCGCCACCAGGGAAGCCCAACCTGACACTTCTTAAATGAAGTTTTAAGAAAATTGTATCTCCATCAATATACTCTCTATCAATCCAGAAAGCATGGGTAAAAAATATAATGTGAAAACATGCAATTCTCAAGGGGCTACCTTAACAGTAGGTATTTTGGAGAGTGTACTGTTTTTCTTGAGATTTTCTTGGCATAAAAGATACTAAAGTCGGGCACCCCTGGTGGCGCAGTGGTAGAGAGTCCGCCTGCCGATGCAGGGGACACGGGTTCGTGTCCTGGTCCGGGAAGATCCCACATGCCGCGGAGCGGCTGGGCCCGTGAGCCATGGCCACTGAGCCTGTGCGTCCGGAGCCCGTGCTCCGCAACGGGAGAGGCCACAACAGTGAGAGGCCCGTATATCGGAAAAAAAAAAAAAAAGATACTAAAGTCATTTTGTTCTTTTCAACAATATTACTCCATGTCTACTCATAGCACAGCACATTAGCTTGTCAAGAAAAATCATCACCTAGCAGATACAAATATGTTTATAACATTTTTATGGGTTCCTTCTAATGGATGCATGTCATCAAGAAAAACCATTCTGATATAACGTTTATGCTACACAATGATGTTTCATACTCTATATGAGATTTTCCATTTACAAGAGTTAGAGAAATTTACATATAAAGTGGGAGAGTCCAAAAAGTGCCACATCATTAAGTTAAACATAGCACAACATACCCATTAGCTTAAAATTCTGTTGCACTTCTTTTTTTTCTTTTTTTTTTCTGCGGTACGCAGGCCTCTCACTGTTGTGGCCTCTCCTGTTGCGGAGCACAGGCTCCGGACGCACAGGCTCAGCGGCCATGGCTCAAGGGCCCAGCCGCTCCGCGGCATGTGGGATCTTTCCGGACTGGGGCACGAACCCCAGGCGGACTCTCAACCACTGCGCTACCAGGGAAGCCCTGTTGCATATCTTTAGTTAAGCAATTTCTGCATGCTATCATATTTCCACAGATAAGTACTGGAAAACAAGAAGCCATAAGAATGATTATTTGAGATACACAGGGGTTTTTGTTTGTTTGTTTTTGTTTTTTTTGCGGTACGCGGGCCTCTCACTGTTGTGGCCTCTCCTGTTGTGCAGCACAGTCTCCGGACGCGCAGGCTCAGCGGCCATGGCTCATGGGCCCAGCTGCTCCGCGGCATGTGGGATCCTCCCGGACCGTGGCACGAACCCGTGTCTCCTGCATTGGCAGGTGGACTCTCAACCACTGTGCCACCAGGGAAGCCCCACAGGTTTGTTTTTTAAGGTACTGTTTTTTTTTTTCCCTAATGTTCCCAGAGCTTTTATCAGCTATGCCTAAAAAGCTTCTCTGCTCTCCGTCCTTCCACACCATGTGAGTAATGGGACTAGCACCTTGTTGTAACATACTGCAGCCTGGGAAAGATACATCCTTCTCCAAAAAGTCATCACCTTGGATGTTCACTAGAAAATTTTGTGATCTTTTACTTTATCCAGAATATAAATTTGTTCAAACGAGAAATAACCTGGGAATGACAGTGGATTCAGTCTTATTGACTCAGCACAGATAACAGGGAATACACTTGTTCCCTCCTCATTACTCACAAAATATTTGCATCTTGAAATGGCCAGTTAGAATATTTTATTCAGGCGTGGTTTTTCATGTCACAGCTCCTTTAAGAATCCACAGGGAGTCTAAAGGAAATGTCTATGCATCTGTATTAAACATTGTGAAACCAAAGATCCCCAGTATGGTCTCTGGAGTGTCACACACCCTGCTCCTGAGATAAATTTGATCACTTTCCTACTTCTCTAAATGGACAAGTTACTGGAGAAAATGTTAGTTTTTATGGATGTATTCCTTGGTTTTCTTAGTTTACTTAAACTTTTACTTACCTAAGTTACTGACACACGTTTTAAATTCTTCTATTCCTTTGTCTAGTGATTTTACACAATGCTCTCCTGACTACTAATGGGTCATATATATACAAATGTTTATAATATAAATCTAACAAAAATGTCCCAGTTATATACAATGCAAACTAAAAATTATTGCTCTGAGAAACTAAAAAGGCCAAAATAAATGGTGAGATGTACCATATTTATGAGTTAGAAGACTCAAGAGGTTAAAATGTCTCTTCTCTCCAAGTTGATTTTGATTCCAATCATAAGCAGTCTCTGTGTGTGTGAGTGTGTGAATGGTAATATAATTCTATTTTTCATGGGAAAATGAGAAGTGCCCAGAAAAAAACAAGGAAACCTTGAAAAAGAAGTAAATAATAGGTGGGCATATATCACCACATTTAAAATCTAACTATAAAGATATACTGGCATAAGCACAGTCAAAAGATAGGTTGAATAGGCATTCCAGAAAATGATCGGCACATATATATTGGCCCAACTTGCGGCAAAATGGCCATTGCAGTTCACCGGGGAAATGATGATCTTTTTAAGAAATGGTCCTAAGTGAAAATGAATCTCTATATGAAAAAATTTACTTTGACCTTATTTTTCAAAGAAGGGAAATGCTTATTGGAGTGGGGGGACAAGGGGACATCACTCTTTCTCTGACATCTCCTATTGTAACTTCATGATTTATGAGTAAGGATGCTGGTCCACCACTGTCAAATGAGTTTCCAGTTCTCCACATTGCTGTAGTTGAGGGCTTCAGACTTGGCCCCATCATTGGGGGTATCCTGTGTCTCTGGCTGCAGTGGGGAAGGTATGCAGAATCTGCAGGCATCTCCAGGTGGCCCAGGGGCTATGGGCGAAAGCAGCTGGTACACCTAACGACTCTTGCTGTTGGTGACCTCTGAAACCTCTGCATCCTCAAACACTGTGAGTAGCAGTGAGCTGGACGAGTGTTGACACGTTTGCAATGAGAGGCTCCTGCACATCCAGCACTACAGATTGACTACAGCAGTGTGTTCTCCCTAAACCGAGCTAAATCACCACTCCAGTCAAACAGCTTGATCACACACTTATTGGCTTTCTGCAGTCTCCCTCTGCCAGCCCATCCATCTTCCTCTTCTTCCTCATTCGCTGGTGGCAGAAGTGGGCAGATGGCCTTTTGCCGGTGGCCACAATGATGGAGCAATCCATGCTGTGGGTATCTGAGTGGGTCTTCCAGGCTTCCTCAGCCAGATGCTCCCTGTCCTTGTAACTCTTCTCCAACAGACACTGCGGAAGGGCATCCAGTTTGTTCCTGGTCTGGGACATCTTCAATTCTTATTTCTCTACTTTCACCTTCACCGGGAATTTAGTTTGGGTCTCACTACACACAAAAATTAAGCTCAGATGCTATAAATATTCATAGAGTGAGAAAACTTAGAGAAAAGAAGGAAGAATACATGACCAGGGTACAAAAACATTTGTTAAACACATCACAGAAATCAATAACTGTAAAAGTAAAGATGGATAATTTGCTCATCACTAAAATTTATAACTTCTATCAACCAAAAATCACAGAAGAAGGAACAAGCCAGAAACAGAGAAAATATTTGCAGTGCAAATATTTGAGTAAGTTCTCCTATCTGGATTTTTTTAATCCCATAAATTAATAAGACAAAGTATAAATAATCTGAGAGATAATAATAATAAATGAGGATATCAAAGACTCCTAAGAATAAAAAAAGTTGTTTCAGCGCAGTACTTATCAAGTAAGTGCATATCAAACTATAAGAAGGACAGACACACACTGGAATTATAATTAAACGGTGATAATAATAAGTGTTGGATAAAATGTGAAGTCAGAGGGAATAATTTTCTAGATGGAAGTAAAGATTGATACAATAGGTTTTGAAAACTCTTTGACAATACTGTTAAAACTAAACAAACACCTATTTTATGACCGAGCATTTATACTCATAGGTATGTGTGCAAAGGAAATGAGTGCCAATGTCCACACATACACACACACACAAAGTGAAATTATTTTCATAGCATTTCATGCATAACAGTTAAAAAACAAAAACAACCCAGTGTCCATTAGTGGTTGAATGTATTACTAAATTATGAAATACCCATACAACACAATGCCTCACAGTAATTTAAAAAAGCAAAAACACACACAAAAATAACTTTTTACACACAACAACACACAAAAAAGTAAGCACAAATAATATATACTCCATGATACCATAGATATATAGTTCAAAAACAGTCAAGATTACTTTATGGTGTTAGAACCGCCTTTGTTGGGGACCTACTGACTGAAAAAAAGACTAAAGGATGCTAGGAAAATCCTGATAAGGGTTATGATAAAACAAATGTATATTGATGTAAAAAGTCATCTAGCTACAGTTATTTTAGTGCTTTTTATCTATCTCAAAGCTTTTAATAGATCATAGCAGCTTTTCTTCTAATATGTTCATTTAATGGTAAAAATTTTATGTTGGTTACAGTAAATGGTGTAAAAAAAAAAAGCTTGTACTGACACTTCAAGTTGCAATTCCTAATTAAGGTTATTATTTTTACAATCATTGTTTAAAATTTCATATATCACTAAGACATTTACACGGGTTAATTGTAGCTTTTCTTTCTGTACATCATCAAGTACATACACCCTAGAAGACACCAGAGAAAGAGCTTGAAAAATATATTTATTTTTCAAATACCATAAATAAATACTATCTATTTAATATAGTTAAAAATATCAGTGACTAGTGAGTCAACAGTTAAAATCTAGGGGAAAAAATCTAGAGCTTAAAAACAAGCCTATTTTGCAATCTTTTAAAATATCAATGCCAGTATTTGATTCCAATTTTAAAACACTTGCAGTGTATACATTTGAATAAGGTAGACACCATAGGATATGTTTTACCAAGTGGCAGTTAGAATTGCTTTTGAATGTATCCGTGGTTTAAATACTTGAAGAAAAACACACATATTAATATCTACTCAGCAAATATCTAAGATCTACAAAATGATCGAACACTATAGATGTTAATCTTTTACAAGTAGCGAAAAAGATCCCCCAAATACAAGAAAAACATTGGCATTATATAAAAAGAAATGAGATGAACAACAATTCTAAGTATGTTTGCACATCCAAAGATGGGACTGCCTACAAACCTACACTACGTAATAGTCCCATCTCAAATATTTATAACATTTTATATTTGGATTAACTGCTTAAAGATTTTAAATTGTAGATGGCATATAACCGCAAGTAAGAATAAAAATAGACCCCAAATAACAATACACTCTTATAATTTATTCTTCTCAACAAATAAAAATGAATGCCTTTTACTTGGTTTTTATGCCTAACCATTTCTTGGTTTTCATGCTTAACCATTTTTATGCCTAACCATTTAAGTAAGGATCACTGTTTTAAGTCATTTATTCAAGTATCAATAGCAGGATACTTGAATAATGTGATGCCTAGTTAAATGATAAAAGGTAAATTATCTAATATGTATAAAATAGATAACTAATAAGAACCTGCTGTATAAAACATTAAGTAAAATAAAATTCAAAAAAAAGAAAAAAAGGTAAAATATGTTTTATTAGAAAACAGCACAATTAAATAGCCACTCATGTGAAAAGCTACAAATAGCTCTCAGGTAACCTGGTAGAATGTTACCTGAAACTATAAGTACATATTAAACTAGCAGTAAGAAATGGTTTTCAAAACTGAGCAGAATATAAACCAAAATAGCAGTTATCTATGGGTGGTAAAATTATGGGAGAATTTTTCTTTTTCTTTTTTTTAATATACATTTTTTCCAGTTGTCCACATTGAATACAAATGCCTCTGAGACAAAAAGCACCATGATCACATGGACAGCAACCACAGGAAAAAATATTGGCATAAACATAGTTGTCTCTATATCAAAGGCTCTTTCAAATATATGCGATTTAGTAGTAAAATATAACCCTACAGGAACAGTGATTATTAAACCAGTGAGAAACAGAAGCAGCTTCAGATAGAAGCTCTCATATGTGAAAAGTTTGCAGCATGTTCAGCACTGCTTTGTCACAGTTCTAGGTGGTTTCACTGGGCCAGCAGTGGGCAGGTCAGAAGTAACCACCTGCCTTTATGATCTAATGGATGTTACACATGAAACACTATTGAGATATTGAGATTTGGATGTTTTACCTTCTTGAAGGGATAATTTAAGTTTCTCATGTCCTGAAAACATAATAGAGATTTTCAGCAGAAATTTTTTTTTCAGCAGAAAATTTTTGATGGAAGAAATTTTTGCATATTGGGGTACGGGGAAGCCATTCTGGCTTATACATAATTTCACCTGAAGTTTATGTGAAATAGAACAGCTGACTTGTGGCCTGTCAAACATACATTGTACATCTGCTTTCATCATTAAAGTAAAGAATGTCCACTTTGAAGATAGAAAATGCCTCCCTTCCTATGACAACAATGTTGCCATGCCTTCAAAGATAAGGTTCCCTTCCCAGATGCCAGGGTCATGAGACTTTCTGTGTACATGCTAATCTGTAACTATACACCTCTGTTGAAACCTGAAGGAACGTACCCCTGTCATGTTTGATGAATGTTTTTTGTTCTAATAAGGTATAAAACTGTACTGAAAACCATGCTTGTCTGGAGCAGTTTCTTCCTTGGTAGAGGCTGCACTCCTGAGCTAGTCCTCAGCTTGGCTTGAATAAAACTCTATTCTATTTCTTAGTATAGATTCTTTACTGATTATTTGTGTCAATATTGCAATATCTAAAAGAGATTCAATATCTAAAAACAAATCAAATGGAAATTTTAGAATTTAAAATGAAATTAGGATTTCAATATATCCTTTTAAAAGCAGGCTAGACCCAATGTAAGATTATTGAATTGAACACACAGAAATAAAGAGAAGAGATAAATAAAGTGAATGGATAGTGCAGAAAAAAATGGGGGGGGGGGAAGAAATATGTGAGAAGCATAAGAAATTCTAAAATATATATAATTTAAGTGGAAATATTTGAAGAAACACTAGCTAAACATTTTCTAAAAATCATAATAGACATTAACCCCCAGATTCCTGAAGTACAATAAAACTAATAAAAAGAAAATCACACCTAGGCACATCTTAATACAGCTGCTGAAATCCAAAGAAATTTAAAAAAAAATGCTTTGCATGAGAAACACTTTTTTTTTTAATGGGGACACAGAAAATGTGAGATTAGAATAGACATAAAATCTATATCACACAAATAACAACCAAATAAATCTTTGATTACATACTGATATTTGACAGAGTAGGCTTTAGATTAAAAAATGCTAGTGCTAAAGAGGGATGAAATGTATTTATATTTAATTTTGTAATATAATGTATCTACAACAATGCCAAAGTAGAGTAGATGTTCATTATTTGCTGTTTCTATGCCTGAGTATAATACATACACTAAAGTAAAAATCATCCAGCTTTGTGGGCATATTGTTTGTTTATTTTGTTCAAAAAGTAACCAGTACTATATTGGAGATAGAATTTTCACTTGTGCTTTTGAAAGTAATCTAAAGTAATCTACTCCACGAAGGACACTGATATACACTTACAGATATGCTGAAATAGTATTTACAATTGCCCCTAAACCAAAATCCTAGAAACAATATTAATAACTAGAAATATAGGTTGAATTAGACAAATTCTGTAGTTTCAAGATAGCCTTACAATGGAAAACCATAGAATAATAAAGCAAAGTTGAAGATATATATTGAGCATCATCTTGCTTATCTAAAACACATTCTCACTTTTGAATACGTCTAAAATATATTTGCAATTTTATTTGCATCTATGTATAATCTGTGCATATGTATGGAAGGATACATAAAATATGTTGCGCTTACCTCTGAGTAGTTAGACTGCGAAACTGCTTGAGAGTGGTAAAAAGAGAATCTTTATTTTCTTCCTATTCCTTTTGAAACTTTGTATAATTTTGCTTTGCTATGATTTGTGTGTGTGTGTGTGTGTGTGTTGATGTTTCAAAGAACATTTTTTCCTTTATAGAAAAATAGAAACATGCTGTTTTTAAAAAAGATTGCCAACACGCACACACACACACACACACGGTAAAAAAGTGTTCCACAACACTCGCATTATCAGGATTACAGTGAATTGGTTTATCCATTTTGGATAGAATGCTACACAAAGCATATGTCACTGTTTCCCACAGCATTATGAAATTACAACTGTACTTTGCCAAAAAAAGCCAGATGGTCATGATGTACCAATTGCTTATACTGACTATTGTGCCACATTTCAAGCCTGAAATAAGGCTGAAATAGGATGCAAAATACCACCAATTTCCCAGAGCAGATTGTTAGAAGATATTGGCCAATATGAATTTCCAGGCATCATCTCCACCTTGCACATTTCACTGGATGTTTAAAAAAATAGTAAAATAATAAAGCAATTCTATGTCTAGAAGGAATAAGCAGCATTTAATATTTATTCTATATCTTCAATGAATGGCATGGAATTGTCCCTTAGATGACAATCATATTTTCATAACACTTTGTGGGTGCTTGTGAAATATGCCTCAGTCTTCCAGAGAAAACCTAACTTACTTGATCTATTTGGATTTCAGTTCTCATCCATCCTTAAAAGAACCATCTCAACTAAAATTAAAAAAAAAATGTAAAATCATGCTTAAATGCTCAACTTCAAACTACCATATGAAATAAACAAACCATACACTTATAAAATGTAAAGGTTAGTTAATGATTAAAATACACAAAAATGTAGGAAAAATAATTTTCCTTAACACCCACCTGACTCTTCTTAAATATCTCATCCAAAGAATGCTTATAAGAAAGTGAACTTCTCCCTCAAGATGGTACTGAACCAGGACTTCATTCTTGCTGATCTACATTTTCTTTTTTTTTTTTTTTTTTTTTTAACATCTTTATTGGGGTATAATTACTTTACAATGGTGTGTTAGTTTCTGCTTTATAACAAAGTGAATCAGTTATACATATACATATGTTCCCATATCTCTTCCCTCTTGCGTCTCCCTCCCTCCCACCCTCCCTATCCCACCCCTCCAGGCTGTCACAGAGCACCGAGCCAATATCCCTGTGCCATGCGGCTGCTTCCCACTAGCTATCTACCTTACTACGTTTGTTAGTGTGTATATGTCCATGACTCTCTCTCGCCCCGTCACAGCTCACCCTTCCCCCTCCCCATAACCTCAAGTCCGTTCTCTAGGAGGTCTGCGTCTTTATTCCTGCCTTACCCCTAGGTTCTTCATGACATTTTTTTTTTTTCTTAAATTCCATATATATGTGTTAGCATACTGTATTTGTCTTTTTCTTTCTGACTTACTTCACTGTGTATGACAGACTCTAGGTCTATCCACCTCATTACAAATAGCTCAATTTCGTTTCTTTTTATGGCTGAGTAATATTCCATTGTATATATGTGCCACATCTTCTTTATCCATTCATCCGATGATGGGCACTTAGGTTGTTTCCATCTCCGGGGTATTGTAAATAGAGCTGCGATGAACATTTTGGTACATGACTCTTTTTGAATTTCGGTTTTCTCAGGGTATATGCCCAGTAGTGGGATTGCTGGGTCATATGGTAGTTCTATTTGTAGTTTTTTAAGGAACCTCCATACTGTTCTCCATAGTGGCTGAACCAATTCACATTCCCACCAGCAGTGCAAGAGGGTTCCCTTTTCTCCACACCCTCTCCAGCATTTATTGTTTCTAGATTTATTGATGATGGCCATTCTGACTGGTGTGAGATGATATCTCATTGTAGTTTTGATTTGCATTTCTCTAATGATTAATGATGTTGAGCATTCTTTCATGTGTTTGTTGGCAGTCTGTATATCTTCTTTGGAGAAATGTCTATTTAGGTCTTCTGCCCATTTTTGGATTGGGTTGTTTGTTTTTTTGTTGTTGAGCTGCATGAGCTGCTTGTAAATTTTGGAGATTAATCCTTTGTCAGTTGCTTCATTTGCAAATATTTTCTCCCATTCTGAGGGTTGTCTTTTGGTCTTGTTTATGGTTTCCTTTGCTGTGCAAAAGCTTTGAAGTTTCATTAGGTCCCATTTGTTTATTTTTGTTTTTATTTCCATTACTCTAGGAGGTGGGTCAGAAAGAATCTTGCTGTGATTTATGTCATAGAGTGTTCTGCCTATGTTTTCCTCTAAGAGTTTGATAGTTTCTGGCCTTACATTTAGATCTTTAATCCATTTTGAGCTTATTTTTGTGTATGGTGTTAGGGAGTGATCTAATCTCATACTTTTACATGTACCTGTCCAGTTTTCCCAGCACCATTTATTGAAGAGGCTGTCCTTTTTCCACTGTACATTACTGCCACCTTTATCAAAGATAAGGTGTCCATATGTGCATGGGTTTATCTCTGGGCTTTCTATCCTGTTCCATTGATCTATCTTTCTGTTTTTGTGCCAGTACCATACTGTCTTGATAACTGTAGCTTTGTAGTATAGTCTGAAGTCAGGGAGCCTGATTCCTCCAGTTCCTTTTTTTGTTCTCAAGATTGCTTTGGCTATTCGGGGTCTTTTGTGTTTCCATACAAATTGCGAAATTTTTTGTTCTAGTTCTGTGAAAAATGCCATTGGTAGTTTGATAGGGATTGCATTGAATCTATAGATTGCTTTGGGTAGTAGAGTCATTTTCACAATGTTGATTCTTCCAATCCAAGAACATGGTATATGTCTCCATCTATTTGTATCATCTTTAATTTCTTTCATCAGTGTCTTATAGTTTTCTGCATACAGGTCTTTTGTCTCCTTAGGTAGGTTTATTCCTAGATATTTTATTCTTTTTGTTGCAATGGTAAATGGGAGTGTTTTCTTGATTTCCCTTTCAGATTTTTCATCATTAGTATATAGGAATGCCAGAGATTTCTGTGCATTAATTTTGTATCCTGCTACTTTACCAAATTCATTGATTAGCTCTAGTAGTTTTCTGGTAGCATCTTTAGGATTCTCTATGTATAGGATCATGTCATCTGCAAACAGTGACAGCTTTACTTCTTCTTTTCCGATTTGGATTCCTTTTATTTCCTTCTCTTCTCTGATTGCTGTGGCTAAAACTTCCAAAACTATGTTGAATAAGAGTGGTGAGAGTGGGCACCCTTGTCTTGTTCCTGATCTTAGTGGAAATGCTTTCAGTTTTTCACCATTGAGGATGATGTTTGCTGTGGGCTTGTCGTATATGGCCTTTATTATGTTGAGGAAAGTTCCCTCTATGCCTACTTTCTGCAGGGTTTTTATCATAAATGGGTGTTGAATTTTGTCAAAAGCTTTCTCTGCATCTATTGAGATGATCATATGGTTTTTCTCCTTCAGTTTGTTAATATGGTTTATCACATTGATAGATTTGCGTATATTGAAGAATCCTTGCATTCCTGGAACAAACCCTACCTGATCATGGTGTATGATCCTTTTAATGTGCTGTTGGATTCTGTTTGCTAGTATTTTGTTGAGGATTTTTGCATCTATGTTCATCAGTGATATTGGTCTGTAGTTTTCTTTCTTTGTGACATCCTTGCCTGGTTTTGGTATCAAGGTGATGGTGGCCTCGTAGAATGAGTTTGGGAGTGTTCCTCCCTCTGCTATATTTTGGAAGAGTTTGAGAAGGATAGGTGTTAGCTCTTCTCTAAATGTTTGATAGAATTCGCCTGTGAAGCCATCTGGTCCTGGGCTTTTCTTTGTTGGAAGATTTTTAATCACAGTTTCAATTTCAGTGCTTGTGATTGGTCTGTTCATATTTTCTATTTCTTCCTGATTCAGTCTTGGCAGGTTGTGCATTTCTAAGAATTTGTCCATTTCTTCCAGATTGTCCATTTTATTGGCATAGAGTTGCTTGTAGTAATCTCTCATGATCTCTTTTATTTCTGCAGTGTCAGTTGTTACCTCTCCTTTTTCATTTCTAATTCTATTGATTTGAGTCTTCTCCCTTTTTTTCTTGATAAGTCTGGCTAGTGGTTTATCTATTTTGTTTATCTTCTCAAAGAACCAGCTTTTAGTTTCATTGATCTTTGCTATTGTTTCCTTCATTTCTTTTTCGTTTATTTCTGATCTGATTTTTATGATTTCTTTCCTTCTGCTAGCTTTGGGGTTTTTTTGTTCTTCTTTCTCTAATTGCTTGAGGTGCAAGGTTAGGTTGTTTATTCTAGATGTTTCCTGCTTCTTAAGGTGGGCTTGTATTGCTATATACTTCCCCCTTAGAACTGCTTTTGCTGCATCCCACAGGTTTTGGGTCGTTGTGTCTCCATTGTCATTTGTTTCTAGGTATTTTTTGATTTCCTCTTTGATTTCTTCAGTGATCACTTCATTATTAAGTAGTGTATTGTTTAGCCTCCATGTGTTTGTATTTTTTAGAGATCTTTTCCTGTAATTGATATCTAGTCTCATGGCATTGTGGTCAGAAAAGATACTTGATACAATTTCAATTTTCTTAAATTTGCCAAGGCTTGATTTGTGACCCAAGATATGATCTATCCTGGAGAATGTTCCATGAGCACTTGAGAAAAATGTGTATTCTGTTGTTTTTGGATGGAGTGTCCTATAAATATCAATTAAGTCCATCTTGTTTAATGTATCATTTAAAGCTTGTGTTTCCTTATTTATTTTCATTTTGGATGATCTGTCCATGGGTGAAAGTGGGGTGTTTAAGTCCCCTACTATGAACGTGTTACTGTCAATTTCCCCTTTTATGGCTGTTAGTATTTGCCTTATGTATTGAGGTGCTCCTATGTTGGGTGCATAAATATTTACAATTGTTATATCTTCTTCTTGGATCGATCCCTTGATCATTATGTAGTGTCCTCTTTGTCTCTTTTAATAGTCCTTATTTTAAAGTCTATTTTGTCTGATATGAGAATTGCTACTCCAGCTTTCTTTTGGTTTCCATTTGCATGGAATATCTTTTTCCATCCCCTTACTTTTAGTCTGTATGTGTCTCTAGGTCTGAAGTGGGTCTCTTGTAGACAGCATATGTAAGGGTCTTGTTTTTGTATCCATTCAGCTAATCTGTGTCTTTTGGTGGGAGCATTTAGTCCATTTACATTTAAGGTAATTATCGATATGTATGTTCCTATTTCCATTTTCTATATTGTTTTGGGTTCGTTATTATAGGTCTTTTCCTTCTCTTGTGTTTCTTGCCTAGAGAAGATCCTTTAGCATTTGTTGTAAAGCTGGTTTGGTGGTGCTGAACTCTCTCAGCTTTTGCTTGTCTGTAAAGGTTTTAATTTCTCCATCAAATCTGAATGAGATCCTTGCTGGGTAGAGTAGTCTTGGTTGCAGGTTTTTCTCCTTCATCACTTTCAGTATGTCCTGCCACTCCCTTCTGGCTTGTAGGGTTTCTGCTGAAAGATCAGCTGTTAACCTTATGGGGATTCCCTTATGTGTTATTTGTTGTTTTTCCCTTGCTGCTTTTAATATGCTTTCTTTGTATTTAATTTTTGACAGTTTGATTAATATGTGTCTTGGCGTATTTCTCCTTGTATTTATCCTGTATGGGACTCTCTGTGCTTCCTGGACTTGATTAACTATTTCCTTTCCCATATTAGGGAAGTTTTCAACTATAATCTCTTCAAATATTTTCTCAGTCCCTTTCTTTTTCTCTTCTTCTTCTGGAACCCCTATAATTCGAATGTTGGTGCGTTTAATGTTGTCCCAGAGGTCTCTGAGACTGTCCTCAGTTCTTTTCATTCTTTTTTCTTTATTCTGCTCTGCAGTAGTTATTTCCACTATTTTATCTTCCAGGTCACTTATCCGTTCTTCTGCCTCAGTTATTCTGCTATTGATCCCATCTAGAGTATTTTTAATTTCATTTATTGTGTTGTTCATCGTTGCTTGTTTCATCTTTAGTTCTTCTAGGTCCTTGTTAACTGATTCTTGCATTTTGTCCATTCTATTGTCCATTCTATCTCCAAGATTTCGGATCAACCTTACTATCATTATTCTGAATTCTTTTTCAGGTAGACTGCCTATTTCCTCTTCATTTGTTAGGTCTGGTGCATTTTTATCTTGCTCCTTTATCTGCTGTGTGTTTTTCTGTTTTCTCATTTTGCTTATCTTACTGTGTTTGGGGTCTCCTTTTTGCAGGCTGCAGGTTCGTAGTTCCTCCTGTTTTTGATGTCTGTCTCCAGTGGCTAAGGTTGGTTCAGTGGGTTGTGTAGGCTTCCTGGTGGAGGGGACTAGTGCCTGTGTTGTGGTGGAAGAGGCTGGATCTTGTCTCTCTAGTGGGCAGGTTCACGTCTGGTGGTGTGTTTTGGGGTGTCTGTGGCCTTATTATGATTTTAGGCAGCCTCTCTGCTAATGGGTGGGGTTGTGTTCCTGTTTTGCTAGTTGTTTGGCACAGGTTGTCCAGCACTGTGGCTTGCTGGTCGTTGAGTGAAGCTGGGTGCTGGTGTTAAGATGGAGGTCTCTGGGAGATTTTCGCCGTTTGATATTATCTGGAGCTGGGAGGTCTCTTGTGAACCAGTGTCTTGAAGTTGGCTCTCCTACCTCAGAGGCAGAGCCCTGCCTCCTGGCTGGAGCACCAAGAGCCTTTCATCCACACGGCTCAGAATAAAAGGGAGAAAAAGTAGAGGGAATTAGTAGACGTATGAGGAAAGAAAGAAGGAAAGGAGGGAAGGAAGGAGGGAAGGAAGGAAGGAAGGAAGGAAGAAAGAAAGAAAGAAGCAAAGAAGGAAAGAAGGCAAGAAGGAACGAAAGGAGGGAGGGAGGGAGGGAGGAAGGAAGGAGGGAAAGAAGGAAAAACAAAAAGAAAGAAGATACAGTAAAAATAAAATAAAGTATAATAAAGTTATTGAATTAAAAAATTCTTAATTAGGAAAAAAAAAAAAAAAAGGACGGATAGAACCTTAGGACAAATGTTGGAAGCAAAGCTGTACAGACAAAGTCTTACACAGAAGCGTACACATACACCCTCACAAAAAGAGGTAAAGGGGGAAAAATCATAAATCTTGCTGTCAGAGACCACCTCCTCAATTTGGGATGATTCGTTGTCTAAAGGAGGGAAGGAAGGAGGGAAGGAAGGAAGGAAGGAAGGAAGAAAGAAAGAAGCAAGGAAGGAAAGAAGGCAAGAAGGAACGAAAGGAGGGAGGGAGGAAGGAAGGAAGGAGGGAAAGAAGGGAAAACAGAAAGAAGATACAGTAAAAATAAAATAGAGTATAATAAAGTTATTGAATTAAAAAATTCTTAATTAGAAAAAAAAAAAAGGGACGGATAGAACCTTAGGACAAATGTTGGAAGCAAAGCTATACAGACAAAGTCTTACACAGAAGCGTACACATACACCCTCACAAAAAGAGGTAAAGGGGGAAAAATCATAAATCTTGCTGTCAGAGACCACCTCCTCAATTTGGGATGATTCGTTGTCTAAAGGAGGGAAGGAAGGAAGGAAGGAAAGAAATAAAGAAAGAAAGGACGAAGGTAAAGTATAATAACGTTCTTAAAATTAAAATTGATTATTAAGAAAAAAAATTTTAAGAAAAAACCATGGACGGATAGAACCTAGGACAAATGGTGGAAGCAAGACTATACAGACAAGATCTCACACAGAAGCATACACATACACATTCACAAAAAGAGGAATAGGGAGAAAAATCATAGATCTTGCTCCCAAAGTCCACCTCCTTAATTTGGGATGATTGGCTGTCTATTCATGTATTCCACAGATGCAGGGTACATCAAGTTGATTGTGGAGCTTTAATCCGCTGCTTCTGAGGCTGCTGGGAGAGATTTCCCTTTCTCTTCTTTGTTCTCACAGCTCCCAGGGGCTCAGCTTTGGATTTGGCCCTGCCTCTGCGTGTAGGTCGCTGGAGGGCGTCTGTTTTTTGCTCAGACAGGACGGGGTTAAAGGAGCCGCTGATTCGGGGGTTCTGGCGTACGGAGGCCGGCGGCGGGGAGGGAGGGGCACGGAATGCGGGGCGGGCCTGCGGCGGCAAAGTCCGGCGTGACTCTGCACCAGCCCGAGGCCCGCCGTGCGCTCTCCCGGGGAAGTCGTCCCCGGATCCCGGGAACCCGGCAGTGGCGGGCTGCACAGGCTCCGCGGAAGAGGGGAGTGGAGAGCGACCTGCGCTCGCACACAGGCCCCTTGGTGGCGGCACCAGCAGCCCCAACGTCTCCCGCCCGCCTTGGGGTCCGCGCCTCCAGCCGCGGCTTGCGCCCGTCTCTGGAGTCAGCGCCCTCAGCCGCGGCTCGCGCCCGTCTCTGGGGTCCGCGCCCTCAGCCGCGGCTCGCGCCCGTCTCTGGGGTCCGCGCTTTCAGCCGCGGCTCGCGCCCGTCTCTGGGGTCCGCGCTTTCAGCCGCGGCTCGCGCCCGTCTCTGGGGTCCGCGTTTTCAGCCGCGGCTCGCGCCCGTCTCTGGGGTTCGCGCTTTTAGCCGCGGCTCGCGCCCGTCTCTGGAGTTCCTTTAAGCAGCGTTCTTAAACCCCTCTCCTCACGCACCAGGAAACAAAGAGGGAAGAAAAAGTCTCTTGCCTCTTCGGCAGGTGCAGGCCTCTCCCCGGACTCCCTCCCGGCTAGCTGTGGTGCACTAACCCCTTCAGGCTATGTTCAAGCCGCCAACCCCAGTCCTCTCCCTGCGCTCCGTCCGAAACCGAAACCCTAGCCTCAGAGCCTCAGCTCGCAGCCCCGCCCGTCCCGACGGGTGAGCAGACAAGCCTCTCGGGCTGGTGAGTGCCCGTCGGCACCGATCCTCTGTGCGGGAATCTCCCCGCTTTGCCCTCCGCACCCGTTGCTGTGCACTCCTCCGCGGCTTCGAAGCTCCCCCCTCCGCCTCCCGCAGTCTCCGCCCGCGAAGGGGCTTCCTAGTGTGTGGAAACTTTTCCTCCTTCACAGCTCCCTCCCACTGGTGCAGGTGCCGTCCCTATTCTTTTGTCTCTGTTTATTCTTTTTTCCTTTTGCCCTACCCAGGTTCGTGGGGAGTTTCTTGCCTTTTGGGAGGTCTGAGGTCTTCTGCCAGCCTTCAGTAGGTGTTCTGCAGGAGTTGTTCCACGTGTAGATGTATTTCAGGTGTATCTGTGGAGAGGAAGGTGATCTCCGCGTCTTACTCTTCTGCCATCTTCTGGAGCGGATTTCTGATCTACATTTTCAGTTGTGTGTTTTACATGGTAAGTCACAGGGATGCAAAGATTGCAAAGCATCAACTAAAAAACCAAAATTCAAGCTGGCACAGCAACACTCTACTACACCTTACCACTGTCACTCATTTTATATCCAACCTTTCTTCTCTTTAATGATTTTGCTTTCCAAATCCTAAACCTCAAAACTATACCACTGATGTTTTCTTGCATGTTCTCTAGGCTCATAAATCAGAAGTAGTGTTTATCTCTTTTAGATTTTTGATCCTGAAAATTTGGAGTTTACTTAATATTTGCTTGGCTACATTTTCTTGCTTTGTATACATTCAAACAGTAAACTTTTTTTTTTATGGCCAGTATCTTGCAAAATTCTAATAATGTTTAAAAATCAAATAAAATATAGTTTTAATTAAATTGTGATTATTTTACTTTTCAATTCTCCTAGGCAAAGTGCTAATAATAAAATTGTAAGAAACATTTCACTAAAATGAAAAATGCTTTAAATTATTTCATATTATGTAAAATATTGACATCAGGACTACATAGAAGTGTCATTAGGTCCGTAAGATTTATAATCAAGGCTTTAGGAGATCTTTGGTTTTCTTCTGATTTCTCTGTCTCTCATTTTGTGGGGGAGGGCAGCTTAGGGTCTAGCTGCCTTTATATTTAAAACTTACATGTTTAAATCAACTCAACACTTGATAAAATATTTGTTAGCATTTCCTTAGGCTTATTTTTCTTAACTCATATTTAGCTAATTTTAAGAAACCATATTATGTTTTTATACTCAAGATTTAAAATTTTGTATAAAATTGATAACTTTAATACTTTAACCAAATTTTAGTGTCCCTGTACTTTGGTAAATATATGACTAACTTAAAAATTTTTTAAGTAACTCCTAATTTTTTGTTGTTTTGGCTTAAAGGTAACATCTATTACTCACTAAATATTTATAAATACAGAAGTAGAGAAGAAATGGCAGTATCTTTTATAACCTCACCACAGACAAACACATTAACAGATAATTTTCTTCATAGTCTCTCCACAGTCGAGGATTGAGAAAATGCACTAAATCTTTCTGTGCCTGAAAAGCACTATTCACATTTCTATTCAGAACAAATAAGATATTTGAATGGGTACCATGAAGTGGCTTCAAAAGGTATTTAGAATAGGATGATAGGATAAACATTATAGGAGACAGGTTTCAGCTTGGTTTCAGAGGAATCTCTTTGCTGTATTAAACTGGATCAGAGTATATTATAGCTACATTGCTGAAATCTGTACCTTTGATAGAGTCCAGTACCTTTAATTTTCCCCTTCCTGGGCATGTCACGTATTTTAGAAAAAAATCAAGTTTCTTTACTTGATTTAATATGTAAAAAAGTATTGCCCTTGCTATATGTCAAACACTTTATGTTTTGTAAGTATAATTAAAGGTTATACCAATCTGTTTAACCATAAGATTAAATAAAAACCACATATCATGGGAAGCACATACAAAAATTTAAAATATTATAAATTCTACATTTATAACTAAAAGAACTGCTTTTAAGTTATTCAGCAAATAAGCAAATTGTTTAGTAATTCAAATAAAAATATATCACACGATGTTTCAGAAACAATTTGAAGAATTATATGTAATCCTCTAACATTTCTGTAGTATTTAAATAAAGCTTCTGATAGAATTAACATTACATACTAAACCATTAAAGATTTTCTTTCTCCAATGTTGCCTCAGTTTTCTTATTTTTGTTTGCATTTATTTCTAGAAATATTATATACATGGTTCCCTTTTCATTTTAGATAATTTATGGTCTAAAAGTTAAATTTTAGGTTACTAAGAAACTTTAAAGGGATTATGTAAATTTTTTTCATAGATCATTGTAATTTATTAAAAGGACATGTTTTTAAGTGTTATTATGATACAAGTCATAACCATAAAATTCACCTATTTAAAATGTATTATTCAATCTTTTATTAGTACGTTGGCAGAGTTGTGAATGTATCACCACAATCTAATTCTGGGGAATTTCATCAGTTCCCCAAAAAACTCTGTAAACATTAGTAGTCACTTCCCATTCTATCTTACCCACTTTACCCCCATCTTTAGCTCTAGGCAACCAAAATACTTTATCTATAGATTTGCCTATTCTGAACATTTCATACAAATGGAATCACATACGGTCCTCTGTGACTCACTTCTTTCATTTAGCATAGTATTTCACGATTTATCCATGTTGTAGCATGTATCAGTACTTGTTCCTTACTTTGGTGCTATGTATACCTACATACTGGACAAAACTCAACGAATGGCCAGACATGGAAAAGCTTTTACATAGCACTATCAGTGTTCATTATTCCACTAATGTAATGGAATTTAAGTAAAATTTGTTTATGCACATATTACATTCATTTCTCTTTTATAATTTACCATTTATAGATACATTTATTTTGCCTCATTCATTTTTAGTTTTCCATGAATTTTGATTTTGATATTACATATATGTCCTGTATTATCAATGTACTATTTTATTGTTATGATCGGCCAAAAAAGGCAAAGCAAATAAAGCAAACTAAAAATTTCAACATATAAACTACACAAGAAGCAAAACAAATTTTAAAAAATTAAAAATCATGTGTAAATAGTAAAATGATTATTAACTTTCAGAGGCAGCAATTATTTGATTATGGATTTGATTTCTATTATATTTATTTAAATATTTAATTATATACAATCTTATTTCAAGCAAGATGAATAAGGGTAATAACCTGAACAGATTTTTTTCTCAATATAACAGGGAAAGATTTAGAGATAAGGAAGGAAGGAAGGGAGGAAGGAGGAGGAGGGAAAACAGAAAGGAGCAAAGGGGGAAAGACAAGAGGGAGGGGAGGAAAGCAGGGGAGACAGAAGAAAGCAGAAAAGGCTGGGAAAAAGGAAGAGAAAAAAATGGAAGGAAGAAGACCTTACATGGGTGACTCAGCTATATCTTTAAACATTAGGAAAGCTAAGTGACAAAATTAATATCAGCTACATTAAAGGTTTTAGAAAAGAGTAGAAACAGATTGTCATTTGTTTCATTTTTCATGTTTTAAAATTTATTTTATCATGTTGTATTAAAAAATATCTGCCCAACTTGTTTTTTTATCTTTCATTATGTATATATTCATCTGGAAAAAGGCATATAATATTTATCCAAGACTAGATATCACTAACAAGATTTATCTAAGACTAAATATCACTAAAAATTGATATTTTTCTAATGTATTTGTATAAATATATATTATTTAACCTTTTAAATATTTATTAAGTGTTTTTAATCATATTTGTCCTATTTACTTGTTTCAGACAAATTGTATTGAAGTTGTTTTTTGTGGAACTGTATTTCTGTGAGCTTCTTGAGTTATTTTAATAATTATAATTGTATATTTTTGAAGATAGTTTATCTGGTACACACATAATCATGACTTGTATGTTTCTGCAATTTTATTTATTTCAATTTACATAAAATGCCTCATATAATATTTAATACTTATTGTCTTCAATGCTATTTGATATAATATTAATATTTATTGATATTATAATTATACAACTTTGATAATTATTAAAGAAATTTTGAAATTATGGGTAAAATTTCTTAAGACTGTATTTCATCATATATAAGGCATCACTATGCTATGCACTATGCAGTCTTATTTCATCTATCACTAAGAGAGCAAAAACACTGCCAGTAAAACTATATGAAAACGATTTCTCATTCCTGCATTTTTCTTAAATAACATTGTCTTCTGGACCATCGAAGGCATTTGTGAAGCATCATTCTTCCCCCCCACCAAGTGGTACAGAAGTATAATTAACAAATAAAAATTATATATATTGAAGGTATACCACTTTATGTTTTGATTTACTTATACATTGTGAAGTAATCATAACAATTGAGCTAATTAACATATTCATCACCTCACACAGTGAATATTGTCTTTTTTCTTTTTTTTTCCCATGGTGCTGAGAACACTTAAGATCTAACCACTTAGCAAATTTCAAATATCCAATATAGTATTGTTAACTATAGTCACATTGCTGTACATTAGATCTTCAGACCTTATTAATCTTGCATAACTGAAACTTTGTACCCCTTGATCAACAGGTCCCTGTTTCCATACTCTAGTCCCTGGCAACCACCATTCTATTCTGTTTCTGTGAGTCTGACAATTTAATATTTCACACATAAATGAGATAATGCAGTATTTGTTCTTCTCTCTCTACTTATTTCACTTAGCATAATGTCCTACAGTTGACCATTCTCCAGATGACGAAAATTTTATCTATGTTGCCACAAATGGCAGGATTTCCTTCTTTTTAAAGAATGAAAAATATTCCATTTCATATATATACCACATTTTCTTTATCCACACATCCAATGATGGCTGTTTAGTTTGTTTCCATATCTTAGCGCTTGTGAATAATGCTACAATGAACATGGAGTGCAGATATTTCTTCGAAGAACTGATTTCATTTCCTTCGGATATATACCCAGAAGTGGAGTTGCTGGATCATATGGTAGCTCTATTTTTAAATTTTCCAGGAATCTCCATACTGTTTTCCATAATGACTGTGCCAATTTACATTCCCACCAACAGCATAAAAATGTTCCATTTTCTCCCTATGTTAGAATGATATCTACATTCTAACAGGTGTAAGATGATACCTCATTGTGGTTTTGATTTACATTTCCCAATGATTGGTGATGTTCAGCTCCTTTTCATATAACTCTTTGACATTTGTATTTCTTTTGAGAAATGTCTGTTTAGGTCCTTTGCTCATTTTTAAGTCAGACTATTTGCTTGTATATTTTGGATATTAAACCCTTACAGATATATGGTTTGCAAATATTTTCTCCCATTCCATAGGTTGCCTTTTCACCCCTTTGACTGTTTCCTTTGCTGTACAGAAGATTTTTAGTTTGATGCAATCCTGCTTGTCATTTTTTGCATTTGTTGCCGTTGCTTTTAGAGTCATATCCAAAAAAATAATTGACCAGACTCATGTCAAGAAGCTTTTTCTCCATATCTTCTTCCAGTACTTTTACTGTTTCAGGCTTCATGTTTACATCTTTAATCAATTTTGAGTTGATTTTTGTATATGGTATGAGATAAGGGCTTAGATTCAGTCTTATCCATGTGGATAACTAGTTTTCCATCATAACTTATTGAAGAGGTAATCTTTCCCCATTGTATGTTCTTGGCACACAATTCTGAAGATGAATTGATCATAAATTTATGGATTTATTTCTGGGTTCTCTCTTCTGTTCAATTGGCCTATATGTCTGTTTTTAAGCCAATCTATACTGTTTTGCTTGCTGTAACTTTGTAGTTTATTTTGAAATCAGGAAGTGTAATGCCTCCAACTTTGCTCTTGCTGCTCAACATTGCTTTGATTACTTTGGGTCTTTTGTGGCTACGTATGATTTTTAGGATTGTCTTTTTTATTTCTGTAAAGGGATTTTGATAGAGATTGCATTGAATCTGTAGATCATTTTGGGTAGTATAGACATTTTGACAATATTCATTTTTCCATGAACATGGAACGTCTTTAAATTTATCTGTGCTCCTTTAGTTTTCTTTATTAATATTTTATAATTTTCAGTGAACGTTTATGGTTAGGTTTAGTCCTAAGTATTTTGTTCATTATTTTGCTATTTTGAATGGGATTGTTTTCTTAAATTCGTTTTTGGATAGTTCATTGTCTGCATATAAAAAATGACTGGTGTTTGTAAGTTACTTTTGATCCTGCAATATTACTGAATTCAGTTATTAGTACTAGCAGTTATCTTGTTGTGTCTCTAGGATTTTCTACATATATCTGCAAACAGAGGTAATTTTACTTCTTCTTTTCTGAATTGGATGCCTTTTTTTTCTTGTCCAATTCATCTGGCTAAGAATTCTGGCTAAGTACTATACAAATAGAAGTGGCAACAGTGGGCAACCTTGCTTTGTACTATCTCAGAGGAAAAGCTTTCATGTTTTTTCCCCATTGATTATGATGTTAGCTGTGGGCTTTTCATATATGGACTATCGTGCTGAGGTGCATTCCTTCTATACCGATTTTGTTAAGAGTTTAAAAAAAATTTATCATTAATAAATGTTAAATTTTGTCAGAACTTTTTCCTGCATCTATTGAGATAATCATTTTTTTTCATTCTGTTAACGTTGTGGGTATAATGTATCATTTCTTAAAAAAGCTCTCCAGTACTGTTTCAAACATTTTCTTCAAATCTTGACAACCCTTACCCAAGTGTTAAGACTGGCTGTAATACTATGGAATGAAAATTAGGTGACAACTTAATTAAATGTAAGTGGAATCATTGATGCATATATTTCAGTCGAGGTGAGGAAACAGAAATAGACATAAGCTATTTTACATATGTTCAGGCAATGTCAACAAGAATGGCTATAATCAGTAATCATTTAATTTGTCTTGGTTTGGGAAGTTTTTCAATACAAAAAAAAATATAATGTCTTAAAGTTCATAAAATACAGAACATGAAACATACCATTAAATGGGTAACATCTATGCAAACCAATTATCTGTACAAGGGTTAATGTTTTTGCTTATGTTTAGCTTATATACTGACTAAACCTATTTGGCATTTTATATCATTTTTAAGCAGACTTCTATGAAATTGTAAATAAAGTAATTTCAAACCCACAATGTGGATTTCTTGTCTAAAAAAAAATTAATACTGCAGACTTCTGTGGTATTCTTCCTATATCCCCCAACAAGACCAAGGCCCCATTCCTCCATCTTCTAGGAATGTTGACGGATTACAATTTTAATCTAAGTCCTTCTCCAGGAACTGCCTTCAGTCTCTTTATCAGAGTAGCCTGCAGCCCATAAGTGTTTAAGCACAATGTTTGCTTTACCACAAAATATAAAGCTGATTTATCTCCTCTCTTCCACACGGGGGACACATTTTAAAACTGATAACATCCAAGAGCAAAATAACTCTTGAAATAGAACTAGAAATCCATATAAGATGCACAAGCCAAACTTGGATTCAATTATTCCAGTGGGAAGACATAAAAATGCCTATTTCAGAAAAGGCATATACAGAACAGATGTTTTGATAACAGTTATCAAACAGATTTCATGTTTATAGTACAGAAAAGTATTAGCTGCTACTGGCTAAAAAAAATAAAAAGACAAAATATGCCATAGCACTTGAATAAAAGTAAATATACACATTTATTTTCCTTTAACTTTAGAATTTGTATGTTGCATACTGCCTGCTCTAACTGATCATGAAAAACTCAAATCTAGAACCTCCTGGCACAGCTATTCAATACTTCCACCCCTACACCAAATAATTATGAGTATTTGTAAAGCTTAATTACCGGACATTTTCTATTTAAAGTCTGAGTTAATGCACAATTAAATATAAATTTATCACAGTTACTAAAATTTGCTTATTTATAATGAAAATATAAAGAAATTGTAGTACATATTATAAATCACATCATTTACTGCCTCACTCTAATAATTAGTTGCCAATAGTGCTATTTTTCCAGGGAGGATTGAGAAGTACATGCATATTTCAAAGGTCAAGTAGAAAACTTATCCATAATTATGTGCAGGGAAGCATAGTGTTCTACATCAATTTAAATAATTTCAGCTGATTTACCTTTTATTCTTTATGGCATGAAGCCGTTGTTTGTTTTGTTCCCTACATAGCTCATATATATAACAGTATCTAAAAGTTTTATCTCCCTGATTTCCTCCATACAGGTTCACCTATCAGCTTTTGGGAAATTAGTATGAAACTGAATATAAACTAAGTTTATTAATGAGGTAAGTGATCAGTCTCAGGGGTTGATTAACAATGGATGTTTCAGTTGTACTACAGATTTGCCTGTACTTTTAATGAAGTTTAATAAAACTGCATTAGTTAACTACTGTTATATAAAACCACTCAACACCCCTGGCTTGTAACAACACTCATTTACTTTTTCTAATGCATCTGCTTGTCACTGGGGGTTTGCTGCTTAAGGCAGTTCTTGGCTGGGGCAGTTCAGTTGTGGTGGTTCTGCTGCCCATGGCTTTCCTCTTCCTGGGTCCATGATCCTCTCATGGTGATGTCAAAAGTGCAAGCAAGCTAGTGGAAACGCATAAGACTTTTTCAGGCCTCAGCTTGGATTTAGTGCATTAAAAATTCAACTACTTGCACTTACCATTGTCCTTAGCAAGACATTGGGCCAAACCCAATGCCAAGGAACTCTGCCCACAATGAGGCTATGACAAGGCTATGGATACAGGGAGGAATGAAGGATCAGAGTCAAGAATCCCACCCACCACACATACATACAAACCACAATAGAACAAACTATCAGTACTCCACTGTTATAGTTTTTGTTTATTTTTTAATGCAATGGAGAATAGAGGGCTTTTTCTACACTGGTATTAGTTACACATTTTATAATCTTAGGAGTACAAACTCTTCCCTAAGAACATAAGCACTTTAAACCCAGATAATAGACATTTATCTTATTTTTGAGGATGAAAGAAGAGACTGTGAACCCTTTTATTGTCCTAAAATCTACCCAAGTTCATTATTCATTCAGTAAAATTATTGGAGTTTCCTACGCGATCAGCATTTACTAAAACATGGGAATACAAAGGTTTATAGAGTAGATATTCTTGCCGTCTCATATAGGACAGTCTAGGGAAGTTTATATGGCATAAAAGATAACGCGAAGTACAGATAAGAGAGTAAGGGCAACTATGTCCCAGCTTCAGGGTGAAGTAGTTAGGAAAGATAAGTTAAACATATATCACATTTGGGTTTTAGAAACAGAATATTTCAATACAAATCTAAAGATAGATAAACAATACTAGTAACTACAATAAGCAAGGTGAGAATTCATAAAGGTGTGTTTTACAGCAATAGCACTGAGTAGGAGAGAAATGGACAGTTTGATCATCATATAAGGGGCAGAATCAACATGAGTTTGTGACTGATTAGAAAGAGGAATGGAGGAGTGAAAGTCAAGTATAGCGCTAGTGTTTAAACGCAAATAACAAAAGAGAAATCAGTAGAAAAGCAGGTTTAGGAGAAAGGCAGTAAGATGATGAGAGATTATTTGATGATATAGATGATAATTTAATATTTCCTAATGGATTTTCAAGTAGATGTTTTCATAACCCATCAGACATATGGATTTGGAACTTATGAGTATAAATGGGACTGAGACTCATAGAACTGTGTACAAAGGTAGTAGAAGCGAAGAAAAATTGGATGAAATGCAAGAGCTGTGTACCAATTGAGATGAGAAAGGGAGACTGAGAAAATCTCGAGGACCACCAAATGAAAGGGACAGATAGAAGTTGTGAATATGGTTCCTAAAACAAGGATAGGAGAAATAGAGAGGATATAGTGATGTTTAGTTTTCTTATGTTTCAGTTTATCCGTAGGTCCTCTTGCCCTGCATTCAGCTGAGATCAAAGAAGAAGACAAAAGTTAACTTCTATTTGCTAGAAAATCAATTAAACCAATTTTCTAATTTACTTTCAACAATTCTTAGCTATCAAATCTTCCATCCTTTGATAGATACTTAGGAGTCCCCAGTTGTGCTAGAATTTCAGAATCTCTTTGGATCAGTGTTAAAACCATGAGCCACTGTGACATATATTCTGCCAGCCTTTGGTGCGGCACTGGAGCAGCTAGTGTATCCTTGTCATTGACCAATTACTCTCTACCTTAGGTAGGTAGATTCTACGTAAGGTAGAATCTCAGGGTAAATTATTTTCTTCCCCCAACTTTATTGAGATACAATTGACAAATACAATTGTACATATTTAAAGTGTACAACGTGATGTTTTGATATATGTATACAGTGTGAAATGATAAGCGCAATCAAGTTAATTAACACGTCCATCACCTCAAGGAGTTACCTGTTGTGTTTAAGTGGTGAGAATGCTTAAAATCTACTCTCTTAGCAAATTTCGAGTATATAAATACAGCATTATTAACTAGAGTCACCATGCTGTGCATTAGACCCCCAGAACTTATTCATCTTATAACTGAAAGTTTGTACCCTGTGACCAACATCTCTTCATTTCCCTGACTCCCCAGTTCCTAGCAATCACTCTGTTTCTATGAGTTAAACTTCCTTTTAGATTCCACATAAGAGTGAGATGATACAGAATTTGTCTTTCTCTGCCTGGTCTATTTAACTTATCATAATGTCCTCCAGGTTTACCTACACTGTTGCAATAGGCAGGATTTCCTTCTTTCTCGTGGCTGAATAATATTCAATTCATATCCTAAAAAAATCACTGCAGCACCAATGCCAAGGTGCTTTCTCCTTATGTTTTCTTCTGGGAATTTTATGGTTTCAGGTTTAAAAATTTAATCCATTTCAAGTTAATTTTTCTAGGTGGTGTAAGATAAGGGTCTAGTTTCATTCTTTCACATGTGGATATTCAGTTTTCCCAACACCATTTACTGAAGAGGGTCCTTTCCTCATTGTGTGTTCCTGATACCTTTGTCAAAGATTAATTGACTGTATAAGTGTAGATTTATTGTTGGTCTAGTATGTTCAAGAATTTGAAGAATTAATATTATTAAAATGTCCATATGACACAAGGAAATCTACATATTCCACACAATCCCTACCAAAACTGCAATGGCATTTTTCACAGAAATAGAAGGAAAAAAAACAACAACAACAAAAACTCTTACAATTTAATGGAACCATAAAAGACACCCCAATAGCCAAAGCAATCTTGAGAAAGACAAACAAAGCTTGGAGGTATCACACTTTCTGATTTCAAACTATATTACAATGCTCAGGGTAAATTCTAAGCTTCTAAAGGCAATAGATTTCCACAGAAAGTTTGAGACATTTGAAAATAAAAAGTAATTACTGTAGTAGTCACATATCTTGAAATTCCTCATGTTTCTATGTCTATTAGCTGTCTGGTTATATTCAGGGCACTCTGTTGATTCTAGCTAAATTCCACATTATATTTCACTCTGATAAATGATGGAATTTGGGGCATTCACATTCACCTCATTCTGAGCATATCATAGTGATATTCCTTGCAAGAGTCCAACTGGCTACATGCTAAACCCAATACCAAGGAAGGAACTGCATCTATTGACAAGTTCTTCATTACAGGGAAAATAATTAGCTTAAACACATCAGTTAAGCCACTCAGCAACAAATTAGCTTGGCTTTGTAAACAGATAATATATTAACAATATTATTTTCAAATGCTGTGAATTTTCTTCAGGGTCTAATCTAATGGGCTCCTTAACTGATTTTAATTATTGATGACCACACATGGTTTTTCTTCCCTTTACTGCCATAGTCCACTCCTGTATTGTACTGCCTACTGGATCTCATTGACAAGTCTAGAAAAAAATTTTTAAGTATAAATATCTTCTAGTTCCCAATTCAAGTTACCATATACCTATATTGCACTACCAGTCCTGGGGAACTCTGTCCAGGTCCTGATTTTTGTCTGTCCTCATGCCCACTTTCCCACACCCTAAATACCTAAACTGAACAACAGGGAACCTGCTTATTGAAGTGCTGCAAGTAAGAACGTTTTTAAACATTTTTTCCTTACTATGTATTTTCTATCTACATCTTTGGGCTCTGACTTTTAAATTTCATATTGTATACATTTTCCCTTCCGTGTCAAGTATGACAGATGAATCAACTTGGTATCAGAGGAATTTTTCAAAACTCCTAACCATCTTCTTGAGGGAGGAAGCTGTATCATGCTTCCTATTCACAGACATAATCTAAAGAAATATAATCTTCTCTGCTACAGATTTCAATCATACCTGGATTTATTTAGTGAGTGCTTTCTATTTTCCAGGCACTGTTCTTTTATTTTACATGACCTATCCAATTAAATTCACGCAATAGCTCTATATATTTGGCACTTTCCCCAAATTTTACAGAAGTACCTAACACACATAAAAGTTAAATCACTTGCTAAATGTAATGAAGTTAATAGTCAGTGGAAGCAGAATTTGAAACAGATATTACCATCTCAAATAATATGTAACAGTGCCTCTTCCTACATTTAAACAAAAATATTTTTTTGCGTCGATTACTTCAGAATCTTTTAGAAAATTACACTTACGACTATGGACCTTGTCTCTTATTTATCATTATAAATTGGGTCACTACTGACTTTTAATTCATGTACTCTATATCCCTTTTATTTTTTATATTTTTAAAAAATAATTGAGATATATTTTTTATATCCTTCCAATTTATCGAGATATTATCTTCTTAGCAAATCTTTCAAATAGAGGTCAGCCAAGCTCTTTGAAAAATTCAGTATCATGCCATATGCACACAGTACATTTACTTATACAAATGTTCAAGAATGCTAGATAAATAACACTTATTTGTATTCTTAAGTTAACATTGATGCAAAAACTATTGCTTTATCTTCATCAGTGCTGTTAATAAGATGTCTTTAAAAACACGTATATGTGTAACTGAATCACTTTGTTGCATACCTGAAACTATTACAACATTGTTAATCAACTATACTCCAATATAAATAAAAAGTTAAAAAATATCATAAAAATAAATAAATAAAAATTCCTCCTTTAAAAAAAAATCACATTGAAAAGACTGTGACAAATTATTGTTCACGTTCTTAAGGATGGAGATGGCGAGGTGGATAATAGAAATGTCAGAAAGGTTATCTTTTCATTGTTAGAAAATTATTTATGCAATTTATCAAATATGCAGTGAATACTTACTCTACCTATTTATCTGACTGAAAAAATAGTGTCCTAAAGTACGTTTAACTTGTTCATATTTTTTTGATTATTGAATGTTTGGATTTTTTTTATTACCTAATTTAGTTATGTTTATATGTTGTGCTTTTCCCCCTCATCGATTAGATCAATTATTTTTTCTTGATTCTGTGTTCTTTTGCTGTGTTGGTTTGGAATTATAGATTATATTTCTCCAAAATACACTTTCATTCTTATCTCCACATCCCTTCAACTTATAAGTCATATTGATCTAAATTATAGGTTTATAACCTTTTATTTCTTCATATCAGAAAAATAATGTGCACATCACACACACGTAGAGAAATTTACTTCTTCACCACAGCTTTTTGCATTTTGTTTTTTTAATCAATTTTAGTTCCATCCTCATGAAGAATATCTTAAAATTATTATTTTTTCCAGAAGAATTGGTGAAGAGTAAATTCTCTATTGTCTTGTGTGCGTTATAGTTTTTATTTCTGTGGCTGTTTTAAAAATACTAAGTCTTCCTTAATTCTTCTTCTGTGATTCCTATTAGACATATAGCTTGGGTTTCACATCCTTATCTCCAGGCTCCTGAAGTCTTTCATATTCTGGTGTTTCACCTCTCTGTGCTGCATTCAATGCAATTCTCTGACATGGGGGATTATGTTTTCATAGGGTTTTAAGGACACATTTCATTTTTTTGCTCACATTTGGTGGGCTTACTTTTGTGTGAAAATCTTTTCTAATATGTGCTTTTGGAGAATCATTAGTCAAGAAATAATTTTATATTTAAAAAATTAGTTTCTGGCAGGGGGTCAGGTAGCATTTATTCTCACACAATGTGAACCATGTAAATTCAAACCCCAAAACACCATGAAGCCCAGTGTTTTTAAATGATCTGGAGATCCACAGCTGAGGGAAGAAAAGATAATACATGATTGTCATATTTTACCTCTGTGATAGTAGAGTTTTTGTTTTAGTTTTTCTAATCTAACATGTCATTAGAAGTATAGTTTCAGAGTGAGTATTTAATTGCAATTTGCTGCTTTTACAAGGAGTCAAAAATTTCTCAACTTTCATAGCTTCACATTTTTTATTATTTTTAAAGATATTATTGATGTGGTCTCTCACATTCCCAGAACAAAAAATAACCTGGTCAATTCCTCATATAATTATTGCTCAATCAATATTAACATATCCTTAGATAAAATTAATTTAAAAATTATTAGAACTTTATCTTATTCTACACACATTCATACTAGCACAACACTATACTTTGAAATAAAGTCTTTTTTTTAGAAATTGAAAATACTATAATCTGTATAATTAATTCACAAAAATGTTCCCTTGTTATATGAGATTAAGCTCTAGTCAGTTTTTTCTTATAATAATTTACTGACTGTTTACACTTTGTGGAAATACATTCTCATTAAGCTTGCAGCAATAACGTTTTCAAAATGCTATGGATTTTATTTTATGCAGAAATAAAACTTCTTAAATTAACTTCAGCTTATAATGATTTCTGTGTGCATTTTTTCACTGTGTAAACATGCTAGAGAATTAATGAACAGTGAGAGTGCTTGTGGGTTCCATCCAAATACTACCGATTGTTCACACAATTGATAAATTGAGAAATTACTCTTGAGAACTGTATATTACACTGAAAATACAGATGTGAAAAATCCAAACTCAGCCCCTGATCTCACAGAATATTTGAACATAATTTTTTTAATGTCATATGAACACCATTTATTTTCCCTCAATCAAGGTGAGAATACTATTATTTCTCAAATAAGAGGTGTAACCCCAACAGAGAGAATGTATTCTGCTTAAAAAATTTTTGATATGTGAGTCATAGAGAAACTGTGCCCAAGATTTTTAAATTTCCTGTCTAATGCAATAAGAATGGTATTTGAAATAGTGTGTCACTCCTGAAATGCAAAGAAAATTGGAATTTTACAAGTCTGGCTCTATGAAGAAAGAATGAAAGGAAGGAAGGAAGGGAAGGAAAGGAGGAAGGGAAGAAGGATCTATTATTTAATGGATTGGGCACTATATTCAAAAAAGAGCAAAACAGCCAGTTAGTTGGAAGCCCTAGTAAATGAAGAAAGACCCTAGTTGTCAGGATAAGAAGATATTTCTTATAGGAATAAACTAACAAGAAATCTGAGAAGAGGGGATTGGCTCTTGATTTCTTTCTAATTTTGAATATACAAATCATTGTTTTACAACTAGCAGTCACAGAGAGAAAAAATCTAGTTAGTTACTACAGCGTATTAATTTTTAAAACTACCATTCATGTTATAGTAATATAGCCTAGGTAACCTAAATGATGTAGTTTTGAAACATGAAGGGAGTAGCTATAAGGACATTACTCACTGCACTATTTCCAGTGTATCTGAAGCAACCATATTCTACTGTTATATTTCTAGCACACGGCAGAGGGCTCTAGTAGTATTGACTATAGAATTGTACACTGTGTTCATAACTTGAGCAGAATATAGAAACAGATATTTATTAAACACATTAGAATATAAAAATAAAATGAAAAAGGAGAAGTTAGTTATTTAAATTGATGAGTTTGTTCAATTCACCAATTTTTTGTGAGTGTTTTTCTACAGGTTTTTGTTTTGTTTTGTTGTTTTTAGAATTGTATTAAGCCTGCTCAGGTTTGCTTTTTTGCCAGCAAAAAAGCAAACCAGAGCTTTTGTTTAACCTCTGGAAAGTAACGATGAAAGAGACTGTTGATTCTTCCCTAAATCATTTTTGCAATAATATCATTAAAAGCATCATTATTATAGTAAAAATAACAATCTTATTCTCAAAGTAGATGGGATTATAGCTCATAAATAAAACATAATTACTGAAAAATTGATATGCATAAGGCACTGGGCTAACCACTGAAATGAGACAATTATGATAAAATACAGTATCTTTTCTGGTTCAGTATAAATAAAAATAAAAATGTAAGACAAGATAGAGCAAGTGTCATGAAAGATAAAACTAAAGCAAGGCACTTCGACAGTTCAATTGAGAAGAATCACGTAAATTGCTTACTTAGGTGGATAAATGGGGAGAATTAGGGTGCAGAGCTTTGTAGGCAGAGTAAAAAGCCTCTACCAGGCACAGCATTAGGGGAGTCAGGAAAACTACCCAGGGAATTACAGATGCTCAGAAGAGTAGTGTTCAAAAAGATAGTAAGAAAGACATAAGCATTGTGAGTTACAGTGGATTAATTTCATCAATAATGTATAAACACCTTGATGAATTGTTTTACTTAAAATCAGGTAGGCTTCAGTATGGCTCCTGCTAAAACCAGAAGAAGACTCAAAATCCTACGTATGTCAAGTATCTTAAAGTCATCAGGCAGCCATGTATTGATATATCCACATAGTCAATTAATTATAATAAATATTGATAGCATTATATATGTAAGAACCTCTACTGGAATATACAGAAATCATTTTTATTGGATCTGATACAATTTAACAATTGTTTAAATATTTTTGCTTTGCTGTAGCATCACAGTTTGATACCATAAACCTCATGAATATTCAGTAAGTTTCCATTATATTTTTCCCTAAAATACATGATGGATTTCTAGTAGAGAAAGCAAAAACAAAAAGCCTTCTGTATATTTTACTGGCTAAGTTTTGACAAGAAAGTGCCATGGAACCCTTAATCCATTTAAATTTATTATTATTACTAATATGCTTTAAAAGGCCAATTGCACTGTGCTTTCAGCTGAACAAGTTCATTGTTTATCTCTTGAGATGGGTTTTTCAAATTAGTCTCTCAAAATATGCATGGGACACAATATCTTAAATATTTCAATTAAAGCCACACTATCCAACAAGTTTTTTTTTTTTTTCCATAGCTTAGGCCTACCATAGAGTTCTTATAGATGAAGTGCCTCCCCCAATGCCAACTTGTCCTCTAGGACTCCTGAATGATTTCAAAGATTCCACAGTAATAGAAATCTTTACTATTCCTTCCTGGGTGAGAGTAAAGTCCTCCTCCAGTGCTGCTGATGAGTATCCTTTTCAGCTTGGAAGCAAACCCTGTCCACTGACGTGAAGATCACTGCGAACTCTTGGAAAAGAGCTCCCTCTAGTGCCACTATTTGGACTTTCACCTAGGAACAGCACATTCTCTGATAAAGACAGCTGTCTGGGTGCTCTATAGGACTCCCCACTAGTGGCCCATATGAAACACCAGAGGATAATTACCAGTGATATTTGGCCACTTTATCCTCACTGTCACTGTCTTCAAGGCTATCCAGGTCCCATTATCTCTCTTCTTAAAGGCATTTCATCCACATTCGGATTTGATAGAGGTGAAAAAGTAAAGACGTGACAAACTAAGTAGGTGGCAAAATCTGCTTCTCATCATATCCAGACATCTGGCCTAACAATGTGTCATTTAATTCAGTGACACAGTGTGCAGATGCTGAGCTATCCAACAGTCTTTATCCTGTGTGATACAAAGGTAATATTTCTTAAGTTTTTGAACAAGAACAGAAAATAGAATTCTAATGTCATGAACCAAATGTTAGCTCCAAGAAGGCAATGGCCAGTTAGGAAGTGCTACACATCTTAAATCCAGACTATACAGGTGGAGTCTTTAGGCAGACACTTGAAGTAAGCAGTGACCCAGTATTTCTTTTCTGGAAAAATGACTATAGATAGCTGCTTTTAGCATCAGCTTTGTCAGCAAGAAACCTGAAAAAAAGTTGGTAGTAGTATTGTTCTTTCTCTGAGGAGGTCTCATGAGTCTTCTCATTTGCCACCATCTCCATCAGTATCTATTTGTCATCTCATTGAACCTACCCTGGTAGATTAGCCTCATTTGGCAGTACAGCTTGGCCATAGAGTAAGCAGTGATAACATTGATATGGTTTCTCCTTTGCCTCCTCCCCTGGAAGATGCCATATCATCTGACTGGTAAAGAACTACACAACTGCCTTCCACTTGCTCATGTGGTCACAGCTAACCCTATTTTAACTACACAGGAGGATGTTATGATCCACTGAAGGTTTTATTCAGGAATGCACAAGCCAAATTCAGTGTTATAGGTTCACGTCTTTTTCAGTGACATATCCAACTGGCCCAGTGTAGCTGCTATCTTTAGACAATCAAGTCAGTCAAAGCAAAATAAAAAGTTCTGAGAAATAATAAAGATAATAAAGCTGCATAATTACATCATTCCCATAACTTATTTCTACACCCCAATCCTTGAAAGCTTTTCAATAGTATCTCCACCTTCTCTCCTCTCACATTCAATTGGAAATCACATCTGCATTGTAACTTTCAAGACGTTTTCCCCTTCTGAATTAAACATGTTTCATTGCTTATTAAAACTTTCCATGAGACCACTGTATTGAGGGTGATAAAGAATGTATTACGTCCATATAATACTATGTTTCTTCGTCCATTTCTGTATTTTAGTAGTAGTTTGTAGCCTGATGGGAAGAAATATATACAAGTGGGCCAAACTGATGTACTATTCTCTGTTCTAAACCTTTAAATGTTGGCAATTTTTCTCCTACAGCATAAACAAAGTCTAGAATAGAATAATAATTCCAACATAATCTAGGGGAGTATACTCCCTGAACTACTGATATGGCTTAAAATATATTCCACTTGCAAGCTATTCTCAGATTCATAGTATTATCAAAATTTTATAAGTTTAATAAAAATACTAGATACATTGATTATACTTATTTTTATTTTTCAATTTTTATTGAGATATGATTGACATATGACATACTAGTTTCAGGTGTACAACATAATGATTCAATATTTGTATGTATTGCAAAATGATTACCACAATAAGTCTCTACTTATTTTTAAATATCATTCACGCAATAAGGTTTTCTGAAACAATAGATGGAGTACCATTCTAATGATCCACAATTGGCAAAATGAATATACTATAAATTCTTATTCCATAAAGTTAATCATCTACATATGCTATGTGATCCTAAAACATTACTTCATATCAAATTTTAAAGTAACATTTCTTTTTTTAACTAAAAAAATTAAAACAGTAGTAGTGTAACTGAGCAGGACGTTATTGGAGCCTTCCTGGGACAGACCTCCCTGACGCCATGTCCTCTACCTGCCTCTACCGCGTACAAAAAAAAAACACAAAAAAACCTGGGGAGTTGGGAATTGGTTCCTTGGGACATGAGTCCACTTCCTCCCCCAGGTTGCTGGCTTCCTGAATAAAGCTGTCTTTCTTTTTACCCAACACTTGTCTCTCAGTATTGGATCCTTGAGCAACTAGCAACCAAACCTGAGTTCGGTAATAGTAGGTCACTTTATAGCATGTTGTACATGTTAAATGGTCTTCCCAAGTACCTCGGAGGTGGTTTATATTACTCTACCATTTTAAAAATGAGAAAGTTAAGGCACAGAAGGGTATCTTGCTCATGGTCACTAAATTGGAAATTTCTAGAGCTGACAGCTAAATATACATAGTCTGGTTTGATTACTTGCTGATTGTACAGTATGTTATTCTAGTTTTAATTATGTAGAACAAGTAAGCAATAATGTTCAGCCATATATGGGATAATTTTCCCAATACTTAATTTTCAAACTTCTCATATTGCCAACATTGTTTTTAATACAAATATTTTGGTTAATATTTTTATTTATTTATTTATTTTTTGCGGTAAGCGGGCTCCCCACTGCTGTGGCCTCTCCCGTTGCGAAGCACAGGCTCTGGACGCGCAGGCTCAGCGGCCATGGCTCACGGGCCCAGCCGCTCCGCGGCATGTGGGATCTTCCCGGACCGGGGCACGAACCCGTGTCCCCTGCATCGGCAGGCGGACTCTCAACCACTGCACCACCAGGGAAGCCCCTGTTTAATATTTTTTAATGGTTATTTATACATTTTAACTGTGCTATAGACAAAGAAAATAATTGCAGTGTAATATACTGCTATTACAGGGCCACAGGTGGCCTTCTACAATGTGGAACCCAGGGATACGGAGGGCTGACTGTATATTTGTTGAAAATAATCTGTGTATAAGTGGATCCATGTAGTTCAAACCCCTGGTGTTCAAGGGCCAACTGAACTTAAGTTTCAAGATCAGAGTCACTGTAATAAACATAGTAACATGTTAATAATTTGAATGTATTAAATTTTTAATCCAAAATATTTAAGATTGCAGAGAAAAGAAAGGGAGATAAACAAAATGGTAACGGAATTTTCCATGCTTATTTTTTTGTTCCAGTTTGAAAATGATTTAGAAACCGTGCAAGGATTCATAGACTGTAGATATGCTTTATGACAGATGAATAAGCATAGATTCTGTAGTTGGCATGCCTGCTACTTTAATAAGCTCTCTTCAGTGACAGGCTTTCATAACCTTGGGTGAAATAAAACATTGTAAGGCACTACCTTATGCAGTACACTAAAACCTATAATAAGGCTATATCATTTGGGAAGGCGATATTAACTCAAGAAACACAGTAAGATCAATTTGTGGTGGCCATGAAAATCTGCCACTTAAGTCTTCGCATGATTCATCGATAGCCCTAGCCATTAGTCCTGTGGATCCACCAATACATTCCACACACTCCTCCCCTGGGATACTCCCTAGGGAAAAATACATATCCTCACTGGGACTCTTGGAATCAAGAGATACAAATGACAGAACAGATTTACATGATAGAAATACAATTAGAAAAGTATTGAAAGGAGGAAGCAGATTCTTAAAAGTCAACTTACTCCCTGGAAGTATATACCTTGCTTGCATTAAAATTTTTAAGAAATCATGGGAGATTACACATTTGTTTTTACAAAATTAAGAGATTTCTTTATTGAGGATGAAATAATAAAACATCCCTATTTGTGCTGTTAAGAGTTCTAAATAAAATAAAAAAGTGTTGTTCCTTATATAGAAGCTTTTAAAGATTACTAATGAATAGAGGTAAAGAGTTGTTACAAATGAACACTTTTCTCTACCTGCTACAAAAAAAGTAAACAATTCTCAGAAAATTGCTTTATAAATCAAGTATTTATCAGCTGATGTTAGGGTGCCTACGGCTGGATACATTTCCTAAATTGATCACATTCATAGTAGTTGTATCTCCTAAGCACACGTGGCTAGATTGTGAGTTCCAGTGAACATCACCGGCCTTGCCTGCAGCACATATATGTAGCCTGAGCAGGCTTCACATTCCTCCCGGTGCTCTTACCCTGAGCACGACCAAATATTGTCCTTAGCTCACTGTCTCCCATAGAGCCTAGAGGATCAGTTTAGTGTTCTTTTGGGTGTTTTTCCAGATGTTTCGTTGAGCCCTGAAAAATCGTGCATTCATTCTGAAATGAAAATAGAGTTGAAATGAAGTTTAAAAAAAAGAAGTCAAATCCTTTTCTCTTTCCATATATTGTTGCACTGAACTTCTCCCATTTTGGTCTCCTTTTTGTCCTGGGATTATATTAAAAACTGTCTTGTGATAAAGTGAAAAAGTGAGAGGTCTTGATCACCCACATTTTAGGGTATAAAAAGGAGGATACATGATCTTAATAACTATAGATAAATTTAGTAAATAATATTAGTCTTATTCTTTTGGACAAAAAATTCACCTTTAGTATTAAAACAACTGTAATTAATTTTATTTGCTTTCCTTTGAATACATACTCTTTTTATATATTTTAAGCATCAAATCATAATGCAATGTATGCATTAAAATTGTTCATCTACTTATGTTACCACTTATTCCACTGTCCACTTCACTTTATAGATAACCACTATCTTCATTTAGTCTTCAGGGTTTTCAAAATTTAGATATAATCAAACATATATAATAATATTTTATATACAGTTTTCTACATTTTGATTATAAAAGGTAATAAATATAGCAGAGTCTATAGTGTCTTGGCTGATTTTATCCTTTAAAGAGTTGGCAGAGACCAGAGAACATGCTGCCGCCACAGGGTGCCTGAAGAGAGTTTAATGGAGAGAGTGTTTTAGAGGTGGATTAGTCAGGTTCTCCTGAGAAACAGAAGCAATAGGAGATAGATAGATAGATAGATACATAGATAGATAGATAGATAGATAATATATGAGAAGATTTATTGTAGGAATTGGTTCACACAGTTATGGAGGCCAAGAGTCCAATGATCTGGAGTCTACAAGACTGAGAAACAAACCAGGAAAGCCTGCGATGTAATTCAGTCCCAGTCTGAAGGTCTGAGAAGGGTGGCAGGCAATGGTGTAGTCCTACTCTCAGTTTAAGAACCTGAGAACTAAGAGCACCAGTATCTGAGGGCAGGGGAAGATGGATATCTCGGCTCAAGCAGAGAGACAGAGACAGACAGAGAGAGAGAGAATTTGCCCTTTCTCCTCCTTTTTGCTCTATTCAGTTCCTTAATGGACTGGATGGTGCCTGTGTGGGTGAGGGCAGATCTTCTGTACACAATCTACTGCTTCAAATGCTGATCTCTTCCTGAGACACCCTCACCAATATGTGCAGAAATGATGTTTTACCAGCTACCTGGGCATCCATTATCCCAGTCTGGTTGATACACAAAATTAACCATAACAAAAGGTACTGACAGAGTTAAAGAGAATCCACAAGAGATGGAAAAGTACCCAAAGTTAGAAACATTGGGAAACTGTTACCCTTGCAGGACATTTATTAGGTTCTGTTCAAAATGTCCATGAGCGTATTTGGTCCACACCAAATGCCAATGGATAGGATCAAATAGGGCCAAATGTCTTATGGACATTTTGGACAGAACCAAATGTCTGCTAACCACTGTTACCACTGATAGGTCTGAGGGGAGAGAGCTGTTTCTAGAACCCAGGTGTAGGAGCCATAGTTTTTGGTAGGAACCCATTGGAAAACATGCGTGCAGAAGAGAAGGAATCAGGATAACAAATACTTATTTCTCCTCCCACCATCCAATATTCTGCACGTACCTCCAATTAGACAAACCCAGAGAAAACTCAGAGGAAAAAGGAGCAGAGTAGATTCAGTTCATCTAAAAACAAACTCAGAAGACTATATCATTAACTTTCTTTCATAGCAGAAAGAAAGCAGGTCTTTCATAGCATGAATTTCAGTAGTTGTAGACTGGCTGAGAACATAAGTTTTGGAGACAACACAAAAGTTGGTTCAAGCTCCAACTCTCAAACAAATTATGTGATTTCAGAGAAGCCATTTAACCTCCATAAAACTTGATATCCTCTACTGAAACCACCGTAGATGAAGTGCAAATATTAGCCTAGAATATGTAAGCTTGCAAGAAACAATTACATGACTCTAATGAAAATTATACACACAAATATATATATAATGTATGTAAATACATATGCATATATATATTATCCTCATATAAAATAAGAAGTTAGAAGGTACAATTTGCTAATTTGATGACGTTGGTTTAACAATTTGACCATAGGGCCTGTTTAATATCTCTGATTTTCTTGGCCTTTCCCTTATGGCTGACATAATTCTAGCTGTCATAACCACAGTCAGTTCAGGAAAAGAATGATGGGGAAAAAGGGGTGGGTACAATGGATTCTGCTTCTATCTCATTGTCTGGAACTTTATAACAACTGTTCTGCTATCTAGGGGTGCTTGGATAAAGTAGTATTCCCTGCTTCAGGGTCTACAGTAGAGGCAAAGAAGGTAGTATAAGGTTGGAAATGGATGTCAGGTAAGCAAAAGCAGAGTGCATATTTAAACAGAAAATCCATTAACTCAGTTTATAATGTATAATAGGCATTGATATTTGCCAACTAATGCTATTATCATTATTATCTTGCGTGAATATTATATGATCAATTCATTAACACTCTAATTTTGACATTTATTCTTTTAGTTAAAATACCTCATAAATATTTGTACATCAGACATGCTTATATTTAATTCATTAGAATAAATCCATACAAGTAAAATAATCTGAGATATACACACAAAGTTAAACTTATATATAGAGATCTTATATATGTATATTTATATATATATATATATATATACACACACATATATGTAAATTTAGTAGTATGTGAAGTTCTAGCTTTATACCTACTGCTGAATTTACATCCAGCAAAATTTACCCCCTTGAAATATTATTAATAAATGTATTATTTTCTCTCATTAAGGAATATTTATTTTTTCAGTCTGTTTTTATTTTATTTCAAGCTATTCCAACTTTTATTTTAATTCTGTGCAAGTCTGAGTACTCCAACCAATTGCTCTGAACTTCTACACGTATTTGATGGAAGATTAAAACATTTTTAGCAGAGGCTTATAGTAATCTAAATGTATGTAATAAACTCTTCCTACTCCCTTTCTAAGGAGAAGGAAAACTTAAGTTTTATCTGGTGTTATAAATATATGCAAAGGCATCAACTTGACTGCATTAATGTTCAACAAATAATGTCTTATCATCTTGAATTAAACAATTCATGGAAATTCAATTTTTAATTATATTCAACAGAAGTTCCAATTTCAATTGAAATTCTCTATTAGGGAACCTAATATCCCCCTGAGCATGATCTCATCATTAGGTAAAAGAAAGGTCTAAGTTCATGTTCAGTATCTCAGCATTGGCTAAGGAAAACATTTTTTTAAATCCAGTATTTTGGTCAGAGATTGGTGTCTGAGTTCTGGGAGACAACTTTCCTACCACTTTAATGTTCTGGAATGTACAGAAAATTATAATACATTACAGTGGGCATATACTGGAGATAATTTGGGGGACTTGGGAGCATCCATATATGGTTTGGTAAAATTTAATTCTGTGCATTATATATTACAGTAAAAAATAAAATACACAATATTAAGGGATATACTAAATATCAAATATAAAGAAGATTTTAAAATAAATTATTAACAGTTTTAAAACAGCTTGCTTCCATTAATAAACATTTTCATATCAGGTTTTACACTGGAAATGACCTCATGTAGTTTTTTATAATAAATTTTAATAATCGTCTCTTCAAATTTTAGATAAAGACACAACTATCATTTTTACATAACTAAAATATTTTGCATCTGTCTTTTTACCATCTTTTAAAAATTTACAACAGATGAAATTAAATGATTTAATACCTTCACTTTATTTTCTATGAGCAACTGTAGCATTTCAACTTCTTGAACTTTTAAATGAATTAAATGAATTTGAATCCACTTAATGTATGAATCAAATCTATTTGAATGTATTAATATCAAGAATTTAAAATTACTGAGAAGTCCCATTTTGCAGCACATCCATCTTGGCAGGGTGGTAACCCTGGGAGTTTGTTTGGATAATATTAAAAGGGACGACAGCTGCAAAGATACAAGACTGCTGCCTGGAACTGAACCAGCTAGGACACCACTAGCGGCCATATTTCTTGGACTATGTGTTGTCCTCCTTGGCTCCTGGAACATGAACCCATCCGTTGATTCCAAGGGTAATTTGTCTAAGATACTCTTGAAATAAATGCCCCAGAGGTGAGAAGTTCTTGGCTATAGTCAGCATAAAGTGACAAAGTACTGAATGCCAAACCTAGCTCACATGCTTTCTAATTTCTGGGCTCATGGGACACAGTGTCAGACCATGTTCTGGTAGAACCACAAACTGAAGACTTCCCACAAGGTTTATTGTACCTGAAAGCAACAAACTGAGGGGATACCTGTTACCTCAGCACCTGTCCAGCTTTCCTGGGATAGCTTGCATTTGTAGTCTATTAACACTTTCATATCAGTAAAAATGAAGAATAATTTCTTATTGAATACTTATTAATTTTTTGAAGAGACATATAGGCATTTTTCAAATGTGTACCTCTTGCCTAGAATGATTACATTATATTTAAATAAAAGCTTATTTAACATTCTCACAAAATATTATAAATTAGGTACTTTGGTTAGCTCTGTTTCACAAAAGGGGAAATTTAAGTGCAGAAAACTCATAAAACTTGCCCCCCAAAATAGAGCTAGGGAACAACCTCAGGCACTCTAGTATCAGGGTCTATGCTCAGAACTCAGTCTCAACTCTACTGCCGCCTTTTTTTTTTTTTTTTTGGCCGTGCCCCATGGGATCATAGCTCCCCAACCAGGAATCAAACCTGTGCCCCCTGCAGTGGAAGTGTGGAGTCTTAACCACCGGACCGCCAGGGAAGTCCCTCTACTGCCTTATTTTAACTAATAACCAAAGGTGGAAAATATGTTTAAGGAGAAGGAATCTGGATACTACTTCACAAAAACAGGTAGAGGAGAAAATATATACCTGACATTTTTGGCTCTTATACAGACCAATCAGCCCAAGCAGTGTACCCAGCAGAAAAATTCACAATTTGCCTCATTTTTCTCAGAAATATTTACCATTTTTCTTCCATCTTGCCTTGCCGTTAGTTTCTCAAATCTTTATCATCCTAGTGCCCAACGAGGTTGCTCCTTTCCCCGTGTCAACTAATAATCCAATTCAGGCACTTTTTATCTACTTATGTCCATAACCCTTGATCAAGATTTTGAGTACTTAAACTGTGTACCATCCACAAAGAGTTACACTGAATTGAGTGAATTGTTGGCATGGAATCCTTTATTTCTTAAGTACTGCATAACAAAGACATGTAGGTCGAAAGCCGATTACACCTAGACATATGGTAATAATTTACCTTATGATTCATTGTAGTTTCTTCATCATTCTTCATTATTATTAGGAGTTTAGTTAGTGATTTAACTCAAAAAGTTTTAGAGTTGATAAGTTAAGTAAATGATACGGTAAATGAAACTTTCTTATAGCTCAAATGATCTGCTAAATTACAAACACACAATATTTCCTAGAGTAGGTATTACTACTACTTAGTGAATCAAAATTACATATTTAGCATTTTGTTCTGATCTACTGTCTCTTCCCTAAAAAAGAGATTGACGATTTGACTTATGCTTTCCATTGAATGATGTCATAGTTATAAATGAGAAGTATATCCCTGCCTCCTGGATTCTTATTTCACTTGCAAGATAATATCAAAAAGATAAAATGTATTGATCATATAAGAAACATCCTTCAAAATGTAATTAATTACATGAATGAATGTAATCATTTCTTAATTTTAAATCTCAAAATTTAAAAACTGACTCCCACTAGCAAAATGTTTAAATAACAATTCAGGAGTGAAACAAAAGTTTGAATTTAACTTTTGGAGCTATAGCATAAAGGTAATGTAATTATGAGATATTACCAAATAGTGTACCTAGTTATCTAATAAATATGTATTACTTGAATATTAGTTTCTGAATACTTTATAGAAAACATTTTAAAAATCAAAATATTATTGAAAAATAGGTATTTTCATCTCTGTCAATTAACATGAAATAGTAATCATTATGAACCAAAACCAAACTTCTCATTCTAATGGGAAGTCAACAATCTAAAAAATGCAGAGTGAACAGGTACATTATACAGATTAAATGTTAGGAATGTACAGCACAGCATTAACACAAAAGTCTTGTACAATATCTTCCCGAACCTGTGGTTTTTTGAACTGGGTTTAAATCTGAACTGAGCACGGCCACACAGGATATTAGAGCAAAAAATATAAAGCTGGAATGCACTGAACCCCTGGATTGGGGGAGAATTTATTTCTGGTCACCTAGCAAGCCAATCTAAGACCTGCCCTCTTAACAAATGTTTGTGATGTTTGCGTACATTACACAGTATTATTAACTATAGGCACACTGTTGTACAACAGATCTCTAGAATTTATTTATCGAGCAAAACTGAAGTTTTATACCCATTGAAGAGCAACTCCTCGTTTCCTCCTCCCCCCAGTACCTGGAAATCACGATTCTAATATCTATTTCTGTGAGTTTGATTTATTTTAGAGGCCTGAGATAAGTGGAGTAGCAGTATTTGTCTTGTGACAAGCTTATTTTACTTAGCGTAATGTGCTCCATTTTCACCCAAGTTTCACATACGACAGGATTTCCTTCTTTTTTTTAAGGCTGAATAACATCCCATTGTATGTTTTAAAGGGAAGTACAACATTGGGATGTTAATCGAATGTACACGCACTGATATAGACATTTTCTATTTTTCTTTTATTGTTAGTATTTTCTTTTGCGCACAGGTAGACACATCTGACATATCTTCAAATAAATGGTTTAGAATTTGTGTATTTGCTAAGCAGAATTAAGAGCCCTCCTGTGGCCATAGTCATGTATTTAACATGAGACCAGTCACCCTGGTGTGTGCGTGTGTTTGCGTGCATGTGTGTGTGTTTTCTCCAGCCAATTTAAGCTAAATAGATGCTAGCAAATGAATAGCAACGGAGTTATATTTAATTAGGGGCAAGGCTTTCCCAAGTAAGGGTAAAAGAGCAGGTAAGGGGATAAGAGTTGACAGTATTAAAGGAAGAGATTCTATGGTTTCCATGATATTTGAATTTTGAAAGAATAGAAGTCAGTACGTAAGGGGCAGATGTGCAAAAAGGAGTTAAAAGCAAGAGGGGGAGAGACTGCTCCTGCTCACAAATCAAATGTGAAGCCTTCCCTGGAAAACCAATATGAAATTTAAATTTATTCCCAGAAATCTTTATTCTGCCCTCTGCTTTATTTTCCTCTATAGCATTTATTGCATTTTAATATAGTAAATAATATTTATTTTCATAAACTATATCTCCATTCTCAAACCTCCTAGAAATATAAGCTTGCTTTTTTATCCCCCCAATGTTTTATCGAAGAGTTTTAAGAATATAATATTGTGCTGTAATCACTATACCTGTCGTAAGACTAGCTCAGAGAAGCGATGGTTATATTGTGTTCTAAAACCTAAGGATAAGCAACAAATAGAGAAGCTGTAATTAGAATTGCTGAGTTTATTAAACTGAGAATAGAATGTATATTTATTCTCCTCTCTAACCTCTGCTAGTCAGGCATTTCTTTGGAGTTGAGGCAAAGGTTGAGGCTAAAAGGACAGAAGAGGCAGGTGAGACTGGCCTTACAGACCCTAGAGATAGAGAAGTTCCTTCGGAAGTCAAGGAATGACCACTTTTGTCAAGGAGATATTTCCTAATTATATTTACAAATTATGCATGCACCCTCTTTGTTCTCATCAAGTCCTATTTCTTTAGAAGCTCCTTCCAGAAAAGAATACCCCTCAGTAAGGAGGGTAAAATAATACATATAATTATTTTTCTGAGCATTTATCCTTAGTTTTATTATCTTGCCTTTATTTTCATTTAGTTGGAATCAAATTATTTCCTCATAAAACAGGACAATAATACTATTACAGCTCTTGTTTTATAGTCTGAAGACTAATATTCTATATAACCATACCCTGAATTTCAGGATTTGTAAAGTCAGAAATAAATATTTTTACACTGGAGGATGGAGTGGAAGAAGAAATACTACGCAGTTAGACAACCTTTCCTATCACCTTGACTTCATTATATTCTAGTGGAAAAATAAACAGCTCAAACTTGGATTACTGTGATTCGTTTTGAATGTTCAAAAGGGTGCAAATACAATTCAATAATCCGATTCATATTACATTATCAAACTGGAGGAATCGCTTAGCATTCAAGATTCCATTATCGTAAAGCTAAGAGAATACTATTAGTCACAAAACTAAGTGTTTTTGGCATTGTCCTTTATGTAGCATTAGAAACTTAATCACAGGTACCAGAATATTATGTGATTATTTCAAAGCTAATCTGGATTAAAATTCATTAAATTCATGAAATGTATGGAGTTTCCTGAAGCAATTTTTTTTACATTTCTGGATTTTCAAGATGACTATTTTGATACTGTGATTTATAAGAAATATATATTTGGTGTTTACCCTCTTTCTGGCTCAGAGCTCCCAAATCCCTGGGAATTTCTTAAGTGAGAGAGCAACAAAGGTGTTTTTTGTTACATTGATGAGGGGACTTTGGGACCTTACCTCAGGTTGGGGTCTGGTTACCAGGAAAATCATCTATGTCATTAGAGAGTTGAACCTTTCAGCCCATCCCCATCCCCATCTCAGGAGAGAAAAGAGGGACTGGAGGTTGAACTGATCTCCAATGACCAATGATAGACTCAGTCATACCTATGTAATGAAGCCTCCGTAAACCCCAAAATAACCGGGTTAGGAGAGCTTCTGGGTTGGCGAACATGTGGAGATTTGAAGAGTGGCATGCTTGAAGAGGGCATGGAAGCTCTGAATCCTTTCCCCATACCTTGCCCTATTCATTTCTTTCTTCTGGCTATTCCTGAGTTATATCCTTTTATAATTAATATCTAGTAAGTAAAATGTGATATCCTACGCTTACTGTGTCTGAAGTGAGGGTGAGGGGTCTGGTAGAACTGAGCCCTCAAACCATGGAATTTGATGGTATCTCAGGGTGGATAGTGTCAGAATTGAGTTGAACTGTAGGACACCAGCTGGTGTCCTGAGAACTGTTTAGATGTGTGTGGGGTTTTGATCTGAAATAAACAGACTGCCAGATATTTCTCCAGCAAAGATGGGATTATTTGGATCAGCAGAGAATTTTAATTCTGGGTCTGCAACTACAGCAAGCCATGTGCAAGTCCCTGCAGGGCAAGAGAAGAACACTTTTACAGAGAGAGAAAAGGAAGTTGGAAGCTCTATAGTAAACGAAGGGCCCATGGCTTTTCACTGGCTGAGTCCTTGCCAGGAAAGAAGATGAGTTCTTCAACTTCTCTCCCTACACACATATACTGGAAATTGGTTCTCAGAGAATAAATAACTATATATTCAATAATGTAGATTATTAAAAAACAAAATTCAACTGAGTAAACCTGAAGATTAAATTGCCTTTATTTAATGATTCATGAATCAGGCAGCATCCCAACTAGCAAGGAGAGAGGAGCTCCAAGGAATTGTACAAAATGTAAGATTTTTATAGGCAGGAGGGGGAAGGGAAAAGGAGAAAGTAGATTACCTCGTCATCCTTTGGGGGTAGAAAAGGGCCTACGTGGCAGATTACCTCACTGGTGCTGACCAGAAAATTCCAGACCAACTGGTTAAGACTACATTCCTGGGGGAGATTATAACTACAATTTGATTAGGAATTAAGTCTTGATTTGCTGACATGGCGCTTAGCACAAGTGACTCCATTTTGAGCCTAGCATTACTTTTTTTAACAAATATATGAGAATGTGATTTTCCTAGAACTTTTGCATCATATTGCAGATGTACTGGCAGAGGAATTTAATGAAATATGCATAGCCAAGCTCAAATTATCTTAAGCATAAGCAAATGTTATCTTCAAATCTTTCTCGTGTTTCATGGACATATGCAAATAGTGTAGAAAACTATTTCAATATGTGAATTATTTACTAGAATAGCAATCATTTGGATATTTAAGGAGTATATATTAGCAGGTCCTATGGATTTATTGTGATTTACAGTGGGAGACTGCAGACAGCACATGAGAGATGTTTGTGTATTTTCCCTCCACATCTAAATTTAAGAACTTCAGTAATGTTTGCATAATTCCGTACTGTTTCTTCACGTATTTGATTGTTAAAGAGACCCATGCTGTTAATATCACCTAGCTTAGATGATATTATTTTTTCTTTAGAGAGAATACCATAAATGCCTGTCTTAGTCATCTTAGGTTGCCATAACAAAATACCACAGACTGGGTTGCTCAAACAACAGAAATGTATTTTCTCACAGTTCTGGAAGCTGGAAGTCTGAGATCAGGGTGACAGCATAGTTGATTTATGAGTGCTCTCTTCCCTAGCTTACATATGGCTGCCTTTTAGCTGTATCCCCACATGGCTTTTCCTGGCACATGCAGGTACAGAGAGAGAATGAGCTCTTTTGTTATTGCTTCTTATAAGGACACAAATTCTATTGGATCAGGGCCCCACTCTTACTGCCTTATTAAACCTTAATTACTTCTTTAGAAATTCCTCTTTAAAATATCATCACACCGGGGTTTAAGGTTTCAATGTGTGAATTTGGGGCTGGGGCAGGATACGAACAGTCAGTCCAAACCAATGCCAGAGCACATCATTTTGACTGTGATAGTTTGTACACAGAATTCACCTTGGAGAAATCCAGGTCATCTGTGAAACAGGCACAGAGTGGATATTATACAAAAGGTTTCTTTGGCAATTTTTGGAAAATTTTAACTATGATTATAAATTGCCATTGAACGTATATATTTTATCTAGTATGGCTCACTGAATTTTTACTTGGATAATTGCCACACCACCTAAAATTTATTTACTATGTTGAAATAGCCTTGGTATCTTATTCTCTTCTAGCATTAAAATAATCAAGATATTTATTTTATACAATTATAATTAACTCCAAAATTCAAACTTTTTTGTTTACATACGAATTTAAAATAGTATGCAAAAATTTCTGCTTTGTAAATGTATAATATAGCTCTACAATAGTTTATATTTCCTTGCCTATGTCACGTGTCTTTGTTTTATTACTGGGCAGTGTTAGTAAGGTCTGTGACAATCTTCTGGATTTCTATGCAGTCACCTTCACGTCACCAGGCCTTCCAAATCACTAGCTCCCATTCTCTGCTCCTGACTTCTGTCTGGAGGGAGTTAATGTCTTTCTCTTTGTGTCCTGTTCAGTCTTCACCTCAGCAGTCTCAATACTGTTTTCTAGGGGTTAGATTATCACCTATGAACTTTTTAGTAGATGTTTTTGGTGACCTTACTTTGATACATTGTTTGCTTAAAATGTGCACATTAACTACACTGGATAGTTAAGATATAGATACTCTGCAGGTATGATGGAGAAGTGCTATAAAAAGAAATCCCTGTGCAGGAAACAACAGCTCCTTGTGTGAGTTATTATTCATGCACAGATAAATCAAGAAGTAAGTGAAATTAACAACCTGGATGCATAAAAATAGATCAGTCATTCATTTTTTCAAAGACCATTGTTTTTCCAATGGAGTATCGGGAAAAACTGATAAAACAAACAAACAAACAAAGAGGAGATTGTGAATTTAAGAAAAACAAAAATAATTGTCATTTTCATTTAGCAGAGACTTTGGATAGATGAATAAACTCTGTTCATAGGAGGCAAAGGAAGTCAGATAGTTCTTGTCACTTAGAAGACAAAATAGATAAAGAAAACTTAAAATACTTCTCTAGTAAAAACATAAGAGAGATTACCTTAGAAGAAGGTTTTTAAATTTTTTTTTAGCAAAATAAAGAGGTTTTCAGTGGCTATTATTATTTTGGATAAGTATTTTACTATCAAAATGATTATTTTAAAGTATGTTGTTTTTCTTTCTTGTTGAACTTTCTATTCTCACAGTTTTCCCTTGAATTCTTCCTTTAAAAGAGAAAGTATTTTCTGAGCATATAGTATATTCCAGAGAGTTTGACAAATACATAAAAAATAGAAATGAAATCTACTGGTTCTACCCAGAAATATAAAACAGTTCTGTGTCTTCCTGAAAAAAATTATGATAGAGAATAGACACATTTGAATGTAGGGATAGAAATAAATAACTTTTAAACAGAAAAATAATGTCAGATAGCACCCAAAGTATATTAATCAGAATCTTTGTTGCAAATAGCAGATACGGTTGACAATCAGGAAATATTTCATTCGAAGAATATATTGAAAAAAAACCACAGCCCCTAAGAAAATGACAGAAAATAGGATCAACAACGGTAAAAAAGCAAGGAAGGCTAGAAGAGCAGAAACAGGCACCAAAGTGCTGCTGATCAGGTGGTGAGACCATCGCCTTATTCTCATTCCGTACGCTCACTTAGTCTCACCTCTGCCTTTTTTCTATATGCCCTTGCTTTAATCTCACGGTATGCAAAACAGTCATAGGCTACCCTTCTTCTAGCTTCAGGGGTGGAGAGGAGAGTTTTTCTAATATTGTGTAGCAAAACTAAAATAAAACAAGTTTTCTCTTCAGTATGTAAAGGACACAATTGATATTGCAAAAAACTGTGATACTACATAGGGGTTATTTTGAGTAATCATTTTTAAGACCACAGTAGAAAAAAAAAGTACATTAAAAAGTGACATGGATATACAAAGACATATTCAGAAAATTAAATCCAACTCATATATGGAAGGTTTCAGAAGCTGAAACATTAAAAAAAATAGAAGCAATAATCAAATAAATAGTGGAATTAATCATTCTTAAATGTACAAAGATTTGACTCAGTTACATTAAAAATGGTCTTTTTATTTGAGAAAATATCAAACGTGAAATAAGGAAGAAAATGGTTTTCCTCAAAGGAACAAAAATTAGTTGACTTTATTCTTTGCTACAAATCTCAATGCTGTACTCAAAAAATAAATGAAACATAGTTTTAAGAAGAACCATAAATAATTTAGTAATACCAGTCAAATTGTCACCTATTGTTAAGACAAAAGAAAATATTTTAACATATAAAAATAAAGAAAATAAAGCCAAATATATATTTTTATGAAAACTGTCTTGAAAATGAATTATAGCACTAATTGATAAAATGTTAAAGAAAAAAGGAGGATGAGAAAGAAGTCTTCAAACACATAAATATAAAATGCTGATTATAAATGATCTCTGCAAATGCAGTCAGAACACTGAATAAAAACAAAGATATTTTAGAAGGAATTATTACACCTTAAAGTAATTTAATCTGAGGATATAAACCCAATTATTATAAAAATCATTCAAATTAGGACTTCCAAATGGCTAGCACTTCCAAAACTATGTTGAATAATAGTGGCGAGAGTGGACATCCTTGTCTTGTTCCTGATCTTAGAGGAAATGCTTCAAGTTTTTCACCACTGAGAATGATGTTTGCTGTGGGTTTGTCGTATATGGCCTTTATTATGTTGAGGCAGTCCGTATGTGTCTCTAGGTCTGAAGTGGGTCTCTTGTAGACAGCACATATATGGGTCTTATTTTTGTATCCATTCAGCAAGCCTGTGTCTTTGGTTGGAACATTTAATCCATTCATATTTAAGGTATTTATTGATACGTATGTTCCTATTACCATTTTCTTAATTGTTTTGGGTTTGTTTTTGTAGGTCTTTTTCTTCTCTTGTGTTTCCCACTTAGAGAAGTTCCTTTAGTATTTGTTGTAGAGCTGGTTTGGTGGTGCTGAATTCTCTTAGCTTTTGCTTGTCTGTAAAGCTTTTGATTTCTCTGTTGAATCTGAATGAGATCCTTGCTGGGTAATCCTGGTTGTAGGTTCTTCCCTTTCATCACTTTAAATATATCGTGCCTGTAGAGTTTCTCTGGCCTGTAGAGTTTCTGCTGAGAAATCAGCTGTTAAACTTATGGGAGTTTCCTTGTACGTTATTTTTCATTTTTGCCTTGTTGCTTTTAATAATTTTTCTTTGTCTTTAATTTTTGTCACTTTGATTACTATATGTCTTGGCATGTTTCTCCTTGGGTTTATCCTGCTTGGCACTCTCTGCACTTCCTGGACTTGGGTGCTATTTCCTTTCCCATGTTAGGGAAGTTTTCGACTATAATCTCTTCAAATATCTTATTGGGTCCTTTCTCTCTCTCTTCTCCTTTTGGAACCCCTATAATGCAAATGTTGATGCATTTTATGTTGCCCCTGAGGTATCTTAGGCTGTCTTCATTTCTTTTTATTCTTTTTTCTTAATCATGTTCCGTGGCAGTGATTTCCACCATTCTGTCTTCCAGGTCACTTAATCCATTCTTCTGCTTCAGTTATTCTGCTGTTGATTCCTTCTAGTGTATTTTTCATTTCAGTTATTGTATTGTTCATCTCTGTTTGGTTTGTTCTTTAATTCTTCTAGGTCTTTGTTTGTTAAAGATTTCTTGCATCTTCTCAACCTTTGCCTCCATTCTTTTTCTGAGGTCCTGGATCATCTTTACTATCGTTATTCTGAATTCTTTTCCTGGAAGGTTGCCTAGCTTCATTTAATTGTTTTGCTGGGGGTTTATCTTGTTCCTTCATCTGGTACAAGATACCTTTTCATTTTGTCTATCTTTCTGTGAATGTGGTTTTCATTCTACAGGCTGCAAGACTATAATTCTTCTTGCTTCTTCTATCTGCCCTCTGGTGGATGAGGCTATCTAAGAGGCTTGTGCAAGCTTCCTGATGTGACTGGTGGTGGGTAGAGCTGGGTGTTGCCCACTTTAATCCACTTGTCTGCTGATGCATGGTGCTGAGTTCCCTCCCTGTTGGTTGTTTGGCCTGAGGCAACGCAGCACTGGAGGCTACAGGCTCTTTGGTGGGGTAAATGGCAGACTCCAGGAGGGCTTATGCCAAGGAGTACTTCCCAGAACTTCTGCTGCCAATATCCCTGTCCCCACAGTGAGCCTCAGCTGCTCCCCGCCTCTGCAGGAGACCCTCCAACACTAACAGGTGGGTCTGATTCAGTCTCCTATGGGGTCACTGCTCCTTCCCCTGAGTCCTGATGCGCACACTACTTTGTGTGTGCCCTCCAAGAGTGGAGTCTCTGTTTCCCCCAGTCCTGTCGAAGTCCTGCAATCAAACCCCACTAGCCTTCAAAGTCTGATTCTCTGGGAATTCCTCCTCCCGATGCCAGACCCCCAGTTTGGGAAGTGTGACGTGGGGCTCAGAACCTTCACTCCAGTGGGTGGACTTCTGTGGTATAAGTATTCTCCAGTTTGTGAGTCACCCACCCAGCGGTTATGGGGTTTGATTTTATTGTGATGGCACCCCTCCTACTGTCTCGTTGTGGCTTCTCCTTTTTCTTTGGATATGGGGTATCTTTTTTGGTGAGTTCCAGTTCCTTCATGTCGATGATTGTTCAGCAGTTAGCTGTGAGTCTGGTGCTCTCACAAGAGGGAGTGAGTGCATGTCCTTCTCCACCATCTTGAACCAATCTCTTCACTGTGGTTTGATGAAAAAAAACTACCACAAAGGCATAATAATATTTTTCTATACCAAGTTAGTCCAGAAGCTTAGAGTAATAATACATAATTTTATCACTATATTACTAATATCACTATATCACTAATTAGTGACATATTACTAATATTACTAATATCACTAATATTAGCAATAATATTATTATTATTATTTTGGCTGTGTTGGGTCTTCATAGCTGCATGCAGGCTTCCTCTAGTTGTGGCTAGCGGGGGATACTTGTCATTGCAGTATACGGGCTTCTCATTGCGGTGGCTTCTCTTGTTGCAGAGCATGGGCTCTAGGCAGGCGGGCTTCAGTAATTGCACACACAGGCTCAGTAGCTGTGGCTCGTGGGCTCTATAGTGTAGACTCAGTAGTTGTGGCACACGGGCTTAGCTGCTCCACAGCATATGGGATCTTCTCAGACCAGGGCTCAAACCTGTGTCCCCTGCACTGGCAGGCGGATTCTTAACCACTGCACCATCAGTGAAGTCCTAGACATTTTTCACAAGAATAGTTTAATGTATTATTCAGTTTATCAATCAAATCAAGTTCTTGTAAGCCTTGGTTATATTTGTATTCACCAAACTCTATCTAGTGTCTGGACAAGTACTATGCAATAAAATTTTCTGCAATGATGGGAACTATATCTTTGCTGTCCAATATATTAGCCACCAATCCTCTGCAGCTTCTATGTGTATGAAATATGGCTAGAGTGACTGAGGAATTATATTAATTTTCTTTCATCTTAATTTAAATTTATAATAGTCTCGTGGGTAGCAGCTACTGTTTTGTGCATTGCAGGTCCTCACAACGTTCTGTATGTATATCAAGTGTGAGTGCTTTCCATGTATGTTGTGCATATATAACATTATAATTAAGAGCCTTTTAAAAAGGAATAAGTTAGATTCTGAAAGTCTTGTTTCCTTGTTACAGTTCCTGAAGTAATTCAGATATATGCTACTTTTCAAAACCAGTTTTCTTATCTATAAAATGATAAGTTGAATGTAACTCTTCACTAATCCATTGTTTACCTCTAAGAATCTATAATTACGCAATACATCAGTAAATACTTATGTAATAATGTGTAAGAATTTATAGTTCTGGAATCCACAGATGGGTGTAATAATCTGGACATTGCACTCATAACATGAGACTAAGATTGATTATTTCATAAATAGAGAAAATAACGAGTAACACATTGATAGCAGATGTTGATCTAACAAAGTCCCTGGAACACAATAAAAGTCAGTAGTTGTATTATTTCTGATATACAGCAAAGGTTGCTAATTTTTCCACAAAAGTCTTCTTCCTTATTGTAATAGAACTACTGAGTTCGTGCAAGCATATTTCTTAGCTTGGTTTGTAAACAGGTATGGTTTTGTGGCGAACCATGGCCATTAGGTTGTGTGTGGAAATGATGTGCACAGATTATATATCACCTCCTTAAAAAGAGGTTTGCCTTTCAATTCCTTTATCCTATGTGCTATAAGGCAAAAATAGTGTGCCAGTTGGCAGTGAAGACTAGGGTAACACCTTAGGGAGTATTTTACCAAGAACTTAAACGTCCTTATAGAACAGAGCTTTCTACCCACTGTGAACCATCAAATATCCTCTGCAGTATTACATGAGAAGAAAAAATATTCATTTTTCTGTTGGAACTCTGTTACAGAGGCTTAATTTACACTCCATGAATACATGAAATTGATACTTGAAAGCATGATGCTCTCATAACCAAAAAAATCTAAAGTAGGTGGCACTGGCTTAGCAGCTGGCATGCAGGCAATATATTTATAATGCAGGGTAGAAAGTTTACAATTATCTTGGCAATACAGGTGGTAAAACTGTCCCCCATGTATGGACATGGAGCACATGTAGAACACAGAGCATGTGCTTATTGAATCTGCGATTTAAAAAACTGAAAGTACTGGTGCTTCTTGATGCTTTTGGCAGACATAAGAAAGGGATTCAATCAGGGAAAAATCAGTTAATTTGCAAGCAGAGATAGAAGGGAATTCAACTCTGCTTTAAGAAAATTTCTATGCATATGGCCTACAATTTAAACTGATTGAAATTTCGATAACTTTGGGCCTCAGTGGCGGGAAAGCCAAAGGCTTCTGAAGTCCAAGAAGCAGGAGATAGGACTGACATTCAGTGTCTTTTTCTAGAGCCTCCAGTTAAGGGCCAGACAGTGGAGGCAGCTCAGCTGCAAAGAAGAGATTAATGGTAGTGGTCTTCCCAGCTCACTCCAAGCCTGCTGTTTCAGCTGGCTTCTCAAGAATTGTGACCAGATGTGATCTGTAACTGCTGAAATCATGGGAAGCAAATAAACCAAAAGCCTCTGAGGCTATCTGTATCCCCAAAGAAATATAAGCCCACAATCACAAGGCTGCAAAGTCTGTTCAGTCCATAGACTTCAGTGCCCACTTTAGATGGGGCCAAAGAGGATAAATGACTAGAAAGGTCTTTCTACAGTGAAAAGCCAGGCACCACTGAGGATAATGGAAAAGAGAATTTCTAAAGGATAGAACTAGGGTTGCCAGGGGGATAATCGTGGAAATTTCTCACAATTACCACCAACAGAGGTTAATAATTGCTATAAAATACTGACTGCAGTATGCTTTCCGCACTCCCCTCCCCCCACCCCCGCTTTTTGCAGTAATCTTGCTCATTCTTCCCCAATTTATATTGGGTAGAGAAGAAAATGTGTCTTTTAGGTAAAGATCAACAGAAAATGAAGAGTCATCTCTTGACTGGCTCCAAAGTACAGTGACTCTTCCCAAAAATCTGCATGATGAGCTCCATTCAGTAACTAGTTAGTTCTCTGAAGAGTGACTGACCATTACATACATAGAGACTTGAGTATAGTGAAGCAGATACTTTTAATAGATTCCTAACTTTTGCCTGATGTTTTTCTTTTCGTAATAGGATCCACAAGTTTCAAATGAGCACATGGCCACACAGCACTGGTCCAACCAAAGTCTCCTCTGCATCTAATGACAGTGTTGTATATAGCAATGTTTTGGTCACTGGTATGCAGAAATGAGATAGGCAGCTTTTGTTGAGCGTATCCACAGAAGGAAGCTGCTTGTCCGCTATTTACTATTTCCTTCCTCTTGCAAGCTGCAGGAGTGACATATTATGAATGCTTTAGTTTTTTTTTTTAATATAAATTTATTTATTTATTTTTGGCTGTGTTGGGTCTCTGTTGCTGTGCGCAGGCTTTCTCTAGCTATGGCGAGCAGGCGGTATTCTTCATTGCAGTGTGCGGACTTCTCATTGTGGTGTCTTCTCTTGTTGCAAAGCACGGGCTCTAGGCGCCAGGGCTTCAGTTGTTGTGGCACGCGGGCTCAGTAGCTGTGGCTCACAGGCTCTAGAGAGCAGACTCAGTAGTTGTGGCGCACGGGCTTAGCTGCTCCATGGCATGTGGGATCTTCCCGGACCAGGGCTCGAACCCGTGTCCCCTGCATTGGTAGGTGGATTCTTAGCCACTGTGCCACCAGGGAAGCCCTGAATGCTCTAGTTTTTGACCATGTAAATGAATAAAACATCCTAAGGCATTATAGAACTACAAGAATAAAGAAACCTGAAATTCCTGGGTGACCTCTTACAATTCAGCCAGCTATTCATTCTGGTTTGCCTATTTATCTACTACGTTCCTCCTTGAGAATTTTGTAAATATGTATTCTCTCTCTTCTACCAATGACTGTTGCTTAGGAAAATTCTGGGTCTAATCCAACTTTCTAGCTTTAATCATGGAATATCATTTTAACTACATACATGACGAATTATTCCTTAACTTTGAAGTGCAAGAAATTTACAGAATGACTGCAATGCTTTCTGGAGCCTCTAGAGAACAATCTGTTATTTTGCCTTTTACAGATTCCAAAAGATCCCAGAATCCAAGGTGTTCCATCTTCTCTTCCTCCATCTTAAAAGCCAGCTATTTGTCATCTCTCTCACCTTTCCTCTCTCCTCACATTTCCTCTGTAGCCACAGCCCTGGAAAGACCCTCTGCATTTCAGGATTCACATAATTATACTGGGCCTAACTGGATAACTGAGGAAATCTCTCCAATTCAACGTCCATATCCTTAATCATATCTGCAAAGTCCCTTTTGCCATTTAACATACAATTCACAGGTTCTGAGGATTAGGGCGTGACTACCTTTGGAGGACTAGTATTCTAACACACAGGGTTTATTATTTTCTTTTGTTTGTTTCAAACATTTAAGGAGGAAATAAAAATTTTACACAAACTCTTTCTGAAAATAGTTGAGAAATGAACACTTTCTAACTAACTTTATGGGCCAGTTACCATAAAACCAAAGCCAGACAAAAAAATTACAGATGCAGATTAAGACAATCCAATATCCCTCAAACACAGATGCAAAAATCCTTGTGATGATATTTACATTATTCTGAATTATCCAATAGCATCTTCTCAATGACAGGTTTCATTATTTATGTCTTCATATTTGCACCTAAAAACACTACAGGGAAGGATATTCAGGTGGTCTGGACAGTCTTTTGGGCCAGTACAGCTTTTTTAAAAAAATTAACTTTTGGTGTTCATTGCTTTTCTCCATGGAAGGTACACAAATATTTGGTTTCTGTGAACAAAAGCATACAAAAATCTTTACTTTCTGTTGTATCCTCTATAGTTAGGATTCTTTTTCTTTCTTTCTAAACCATAAAAACTATCTTTACTCCTTAGCCAGAAGGAAATATATTATTCCTTGTCTCACCTCTTCAATGTACACTGACTAGACCTTTCTTGCTAAATTTTCTCACTCTTTTATCCTGTCAGATCCATTGCTTTTTCTGTCCATACTCAGATTTTGCATCATTAAATTTAATAAATTAGTCTGACTGAGATAGATACTTTTTAGAGACTAGAGAGAGCATAAGAAAAAAAATTACTTTAAAGTTGTTTTACTGTATAACATACGTTCAAGTAAAATGTAGTTTAAATTTAAGTCATGATTGCTGGATATGCCTACCTGCTGGCTAGAAAAAAGTTTAAACAACTATAATAGGCCTTACAGTGATTGTATGAACATAGAAAGAACCATTAACCAAAGATGGTAGGGGTTATGGCTGTGTGTTATTGCTGCTGGAGATACTATGAACTGTTAGTAAAATCTCCTACAGGTATACTGATAATGAAATTAAGAAAACTGCAGGGAACAACTTTACTCTTCTAATATATTCTTCTCTTCAAAATAAATTATATACTTTCTTGAGAGTGGTCTTAAGACAAAAGTCAACTAAATTGAAAATTAAAACTATGGATAGAATTTTAAACATCTGGATTATAATCAATTACTAAACAATAAACTGTAAAAGTAAATCATAAATCATACCAGACCAATATAATTGCCTCTTTTACAAAATTCTAAACTTAGATGTTGATTTTAGTACATACATTAACTATACCATCATATTTTCACTATGTGTTTACTTTAGCTTGAAAATGCATGATCACTTCCATATGGAATAAACGCTAGTGTGGCTGTTAAAAGCAACTATATTACTATCAATTAACCACAGTTATATATGTTAGGATACAACTAAATTATCTAATAATGAGGGCAGTAGTGAGCGTTATGTGACTAGTTAAGATTTTTCCATAGTACTAGAAACCAATTCTGACTAATGGAGCTTAGTGGGATTTGGGGGAAAGGTACTGATTTATTGGTAGGTACCTTTTTTCAAGTTAAAAATTCTGATGAAAATAACTTGTCTTTGGTCATATACTCACTGATATTGCTTGGAATATAGAATGTGTTGGTATAAAAAGTGATGTTGGAGACAAAAATGTCAGACAAAAGTTATGATCACGGAATTATGTTATAAAATACAAAGAGTATTAAAATTCCAGAAGTTAAAAAAAAAGGAATCTTAAAAAGAAACAGAAATACATATAGACCTTAATCAAAAATATCTTTGAAAAGACAACCCTCAGAATGGGAGAAAATATTTGCAAATGAATCAACAGACAAAGGATTAATCTCCAAAATATATAAACAGCTCATGCAGCTCAATATTAAAGAAACAAACAACCCAATCTCAAAATGGGCAGAAGACCTAAATAGACATTCTCCAAAGAAGACATACAGATGGCCAAGAAGCACATGAAAAGCTGCTCAACATCACTAATTATTAGAGAAATGCAAATCAAAACTACAATGAGGTATCACCTCACACCAGTTAGAATGGGCATCATCAGAAAATCTACAAACAATAAATGCTGGAGACGGTGTGGAGAAAAGGGAACCTTCTTGCACTGTTGGTGGGAATGCAAATTGATACAGCCACTATGGAGAACAGTATGGAGGTTCCTTAAAAAACTAAAAATAGAATTACCATATGATCCAGCAATCCCACTACTGGGCATATACCCAGAGAAAACCATAATTCAAAAAGACACATGAACCCCAATGTGCATTGCAGCACTACTACAATAGCCAGGTCATGGAAGTAACCTAAATTCCCATCGACAGACGAATGGATAAAGAAGTTGTGGTACATATATACAATGGAATATTCCTCAGCCATAAAAAGGAACGAAATTGAGTCATTTGTTGAGATGCGGATGGATCTAAAGACTGTCATACGGAGTGATGTAAGTCAGAAAGAGAAAAACAAATATCGTATATTAACGCATGTATGTGGAACCTAGTACAGATGAACCGGTTTGCAGGACAGAAGTTGAGACACAGATGTAGAGAACAAACGTATGGACACCAAGGGGGGAAAACTGGTGGGGTGGGGATGGTGGTGTGCTGAACTGGGCGATTTGGATTGACATGTATACACTGATGTGTATAAAATTGATGACTAATAAGAACTTGCAGTATAAACAAACAAACAAAACAACAACTAATACTAAACTTTCTCTGGGTTATTTGTATAGAAATATGTTAATATAAATGTTTCAGACATTACATGAAATTTCTAAAAATCTTATATGCTCTGGTATAATGTTATAAGTCATAATTCTAGTTATTACTTTAAAATGTATATCTCAGAAATAACTAAATTTCCTTGTCAATTGCATTATTATGAACTTTCATCAGATCTTTAACCGTGGTCATTTTTAAGTCTTTTGTCATTTACAGACAGTTCTGGGTGTACGCTGATGCTTTTGAAAAATGTTTCTATAAAAGGGTTTCATCTTCAAGGAATTCATGGGAAAGACTCTGACAAGTACAGGTTTCTGGTAACTGACTATACTGCTGAACTGAATGAATAAGCATTTTCAGAACTCTAATGGAAAACTGATGAATTCATAAAAGTGCTAACAAAAGATCAAGATGAAAAAAAATTAATTACATGGGACTGCGTGAACTGATGAGGATGATTATAATTTTGGGGCCTTTCTGTTTGAATAAATAAAAAAAGTCCCACAAGGACTCAGAGGCAAAAAATATACGAATCAATTTTCACTGCAAAGTAAAGGAGCTGTTACAGTGGAGGATCACTGGACTGAATGTCAATATTATGACATAGTGTGAGTGTGTTTCGTGTTTGGTAATTGCAATCCTTGTTGCTTTTGTTGTGGTCATCCATTTACAATGCTTGGTGTCACTTTATTTATCTCTTGTAAAAATAAAATACAGTGTGTGTGTGTGAAAAAAAAAATCTTTCAAAACAAAAACTGATGAATGTGGGGCTATTCAAAACCATGTGACAATTCTGACCATGACCTGCTTGAGAAACTCTTTGTTTGGCTCCCATGACACTGTATTTATCTGGTTTTCCTCTGATTTCTTTGGAAAGTTCATCTCGGTTGTTTAATGTTTTGTTTTCCTCATTTTGAATTTAAAGAGAGGAGGTCTTTATACTTTAATTCTAGACTCCTTTTCTCAAGCTATAATCTTTAAAAATGGCTTCAGTTACTTACTTTGATGCTTCTAAGTTCACATGACTCATTCAGTCTTTTTCCTAAGAACTTTCTGTTCATATACCTTTTCAATATTATATTTGAACTTGTAGTTCAAAATCATCATCTATACAAAGGTTTTGTTGGACATTTAGACTATTTTTTGCCTAAGGTTTGGGTCTTTTTACCAAAATGATGGATTTCCTTCCCAGAAGAAGGGTAACTTGGCAATAGCAAGTATTTACCAGAATGTGAAACAAGTGAAACTTTCAGACTTCCTTGGTGAAAATGTAAATTAGAACAACTACATTAGAAATTGATTTGGTCTATACAAAAGCAAAAAGCCTCTAGGAGTACATTTCCATTTGACTCTATTTTTCTGCTCATTTTTTTCAACTGTACAAACATATCTACTTTTCCACTATATCTATTAACACTGTTTCTTGATTTTTTGTTATATATTTAATGTCAGACTTTGTGTGTAAAAGCATAGTAAGGCTAAGGTAAACAATATCTACACCCAGAGGAAAGCCATGTCGCTTCTTTCGGCATCCTATTCATGAGAGGATTAAGTCAATCTGTCTGTAGTTGTGCTGGGTGTGCCTTTGCTTTTTTAATCTACCATCGCGTACTAAAGTCTTGAAATTTCTCTGGTGGTTGATTTCACTGTCGTATTTTGAGTGTGAGGTATAGAATTCTAGAGGATCTCTCCTTAGCTTCAGATTTCAGACAACAGGTCTTGCACACCTGTCCAACAGAGGTTGTCTCACCCCACACTCCTCCCACAAGGCAGACTGCCTGAGTCTCTGGTTGGGACACTCTTAGCATTCTTGTACTTCTCCAGCAAGAAACACTTTCTTCCTCCTTCTCACTGTGGAGTTCAGAGCACAGGCAGGCTTCCAGCTCTGCCCCCAGGACTGCAGCCTCTACCTTGTATCATAGCAAGTTTCTGGTCTAGTGGCAGATGGCTTCTTCCTTCTGTTAGTGGAGGGTGCAGGATAGCTGGTTCTCTTGTCCCTCCTCCAATGGAGTCAAAATGTGCCTAGAGTACGTGCAGAGTCCATCCTCATATCTACTTTTGCTTTAGTGTAAATATACATTAAATGTATCCAATGCTCGTCAACTGCCATTTTGCTGACATTCCTTCAGTCAACCTTTGTTTGATTGAAATTGATATTTAAGATTAGTGGTTCTCAAACTTTAACATGCACAGAACCACCTAGAGTTTATGTGACACAGAGATTGCTAAGCATTTCCTCTAAAATTTCTGATTCAGTAGATCTGGGAAAAAGTGGGAAAATTTCCATTTCTACCAAGTTCCTGGGTGTTATGGATGGTGCTGGCCTGGGGGCAACACACTGAGAATAGTTGCACTAGAGCACAATCAACAAATTATACATCCAAGTACTCTGGCCTCCTGTTTTAGTAAATAAAGCTTTACTGGAACAGAGCCATGATTATGAATTGGTCAATTTTCTATGGATGGCTTCATGTTTTAACAGCAGAATTGAAATTGAATAGTGAAGACAGAGATCATGTGATCTGCAAAGCCTAAAATATGTACTATCTGCCCTTTACCAAAAACAAACAAAAACCCCAAATCAAAACACATACACAAAAACCAAGCAAACAAAAATGTTTGCTTGAGATGATACCGCAGAACTTCAGAAAGAAATTTTCCCTGAGTTCTTGAAAGTATAAATTATTTTTCTATTACCTGGATATTTGAAGAAAATAATTTCAGGTACAAAATCTTTCACCTACACTGTCTATTCTTGAGTTTCTTAATACCTTAAATCTACTGTCACCTTACATTATTTTGTATGAAGTGTGATGCTAAACTGATTTTCTATCTTTAATAAGTAACTGGGTATTTTGGCCTAGAAGCTCAGAGTACTCTTTTTTAAACCCTAATATATAATAAATATGGTAGGACAGTGGTCCCCAACCTTTCTGGCACCAGGGACCGGTTTCGTGGAAGACAATTTTTCCACAGACCAGGGTGGGGTGGGGGATGGTTTGGGGATGATTCAAGCACATTACATGAATTGTGCACTTTATTTCTATTATTATTACATTGTAATATACAATGAAATAATTACACAACTCACCATAATGCAGAATCTATGGGAGCCCTAAGCTCTGAGCTTGTTTTTCTGCAACTAGATGGTCCCATCTGGGGGTGATGGGACCGCCTCAGCTCCACCTCAAATCATCAGGCATTAGATTCTCATAAGGAGCATGTAACCCAGATCCCTTGCATGCACAGTTCACAATAGGGTTCGCGTTCTTATGAGAATCTAATGCCACTGCTGATCAGACAGGAGGCAGAGCTCAGGCGGTAATGTGAGCAATGGTGAGTGGCTGTAAATACAGATGAAGCTTCGCTCCCTCATCCGCCACTCACCTCCTGCTGCTGTGCGGCCCGGTTCCTAACAAGCCATGGACTGGTACCAGTCTGTGGCCTGGGGGTTGGGGGACCCCTGTGGTAGAGAATACTTCAGAGTTAAACATTCAGAATGATAAGTCCCTCAAATCTATTTACAGATTCAAAGCAAAATCAATAAAAAATCCACAAGATAATTTTGTGGAAAATAACAGGTTGATTCTAACATTTACATAGAAGTGGATATAGTTTAAAATAGCAAAAACTTTTTAAAGAAAAAAAGTTGAAATACTTACATTCTCTCATTTTAAGAATTACCCTAAAACTATAGTAATCAAGAGAGTCTGATACTGTCAATGTATACCCTTAAAGATCAAGAATACAAAATAAAGTACAAAAAATAGATCATCACTTACATGTTCAATTAATTTTTTGAAATGATGACAAAGCAAGTTTATGGGGAAAGAATATTCTTCTCAACAAATGGTAATAGGACATTCAATATTCATTTATATTGAAAAAAAAAGAACAGCAACAACACCAACCGTTTCTTTGCACCATATACTAAGATTTATTTGAATTAGACCATAATTTTAAAAACAAAAACTAAAACTGTAATATTCCTTGAAGAAAATCTTTGTGGCTTTGGAGTTGGCAAAATTTTCATAGATAAGACACCAACAGCTAAGCGATAAAAGTCATTATATACTATATGATTCAAAGTATATGAGATTCTAGAAAAGAAAATTACAATGACAGAAAGCAGACAGTGTTTGCCAGGGTCCAGGGATAAACAGTAAGACTTCATAGGGGCATAATGAAACCCTTTTTATATCTTGTTTGTAGTAAATGTAATATGACTGTACAAAAATGAACGAAACTTATCAAATAGTACATCTAAAATGAGTGAATTTTATTACATGAATACTATTCCTCAATAAAGCTAGTAGGGGAGAGGCACAGATTTTACGAAAACAGAAGTAGAAAATCACCTTTTATTAGTAGATAATCTGATAATATCTGTATAAAATTAAATATACACACACATATAAATATATACACTATGATCTAGAAATTTCACTCCTAAATATATACCAATGAAAAATGAACATATATAACTGTAAGTAGACTTGCACAAAACATCTGTAATATTTTTAGTCACAAAAGGCAAAAACCATATACAAAAGGGATATCCAACAGAAAGTACATGGATAAACACATTGTGATATACTCATTCAGTGGAATAACACCCAGCTATAAAAATTGGGACAGACTACTGACATATGTAAAATCATGAACATCTCTAAAAATATGTTGCTCTGCAAAGTAATTAAGGCTCTAATAGGTATATATCTTTCTAACTACACGGATATAGTTAGATATATATCTAACTATAGATAGATATCTATATCTATATAGATATATAGAAAGATATAGTATCTTTCTAACTACATGGATATTTAAATCTATAAAATAGAGAAAACTAGTCAATGAAGACAGAAATCAAAATGGTGTCTTCCTTAGGGGATTGACTGGGAAGGCACAAAGGACACTTCTGGAGTGAGAAATATTCCACAGGTTGATAGTATCTGAAAATACAATTGTCAAAATTCACAGTTTTGTTACAATTAAGAGTTTTGCTTTTTACTATGTATAAATTATAACAATAAAACATATGCAAGTTATCTACAAGTAAAAATAAATATGTGATGATATAAATAACATTAATGTGTCTTTCATGTAGAATATCTTTTTACATTTTTATTAATAAAATATATGAAATTCTCTCAACGTTTCATTCAAAATACGTTACTAAACATATTTGCTTGCAGAAGAAATAATATTCAAATTTTCTTTTTTTTTTTTCCTGTAGTCTATTTGGCCTATCTTCTTATTTTTTCATTTTTATTGTCAGAACTGATCACCATATGTGAATTTTAACACCTTAATTTAGATTTTCACATCAGTATTTTATACTCAGTATCCAGTTCTTCTGTTTCTAAGAACTGTTTTTTATGACAAGGCAGAAGATACATTACTGATTGAGTACTCAAAAAATTTAAAAACTAGATTCATTAACTTTCGTTTTGAATAAAATTTTCATGTAAATCATATGTATGCATACGTATGTGTGTGTAATCTACTTCACTGATTACCTTCAATCATCAACTTATCTTTATAATTGCTAGTATAACTTCTGAAAAGATATAGAGAATATTAAAGCAGATGCCATTCCCCAAGACCCTCAACAATTCAACAACCTGCATAAGAGGCTCTAAGAATGGAAAGTCCGGAAAAATTTGTGTATGGATGCCTGGGTGTATCAAGCTGGAATGGAAGATCAATAACTTACAAAGACTGTTACTCCTTCTTAAGTATACTCTACAGGACATTTTCCTCTAGGCTCATATTCAAGACCAGATTAGTGATTTTAATGAGTGAAAGAAAGGACAAAGAAAGTGAAAGCATTCACTTTATGAATCTTTTTATTTTATTAATTCAAAGTTATTTTGTTTGAACACTACATTACTGAAAACTCTATATCAAAATATTTTCATTAAAATATTTGTAATTATTTTTTTGGAAATGGCAAAACTTAAAATTTATAATGTTTCATAATGAACTCATGTTATTTTTAAAGTGGGAGATTAATGGAAAGTCTCAAACAAATATTTCTTTATTCAACACTACCTTATTCAGTAACAAAAACTGGAAACAATACTATCAAATAATATACGATTTACTGTCGAATTAATAGAAATCAATCAATAAATAAAACCATTCTATGGACTTCCCTTGTGGTGCAGTGGTTAAGAATCTGCCTGCCAATGCAAGGGACATGGGTTCAAGCCCTGGCCCGGGAAGATCCCACATGTCGCAGAGCCACTAAGCATATGGGCCACAACTACTCAGCCTGTGCTCTAGAGCCCATAAGCCATAACTACTGAGCCCACGTGCCACAACTACTGAAGCCTGCGCACCTAGAGCCTGTGCTCCGCAACAAGAAAAGCCACCGCAATTAGAAGCCTGCGCACCACAACAAAGAGCAGCCCCCGCTCGCCGCAACTAGAGAAAGCCTGCGCACAGCACCAAAGACCCAAAACAGCCTAAATAAATAAATAAATAAACATTCTATGACTGAAAGGCATAACCACATACAATACTGTTTCTGATATGTGTTTACTATAACATCTTCAAATCAATTTAAGTTCCTAAGAAGAAATAGAATTATCTATTAAAAATGAAAACCATGTTTATTCTTGCTTTAAAAATATCCAACTGTGGGGCTTCCTGGTGGCGCAGTGGTTGAGAGTCCGCCTGCCGATGCAGGGGACACGGGTTCGTGCCCTGGTCCAGGAAGATCCCACGTGCCGCGGAGAGGCTGGGCCCGTGAGCCATGGCCGCTGGGCCTGCATGTCCGGAGCTGCACAATGGGAGAGGCCACAACAGTGAGAGGCCCGCGTACAGCAAAAAAAAAAAAAAAAAAAAAAAAAAAAATCCAACTGTGAAAATAAAATTGAATCATAGGGATCACTGAAAATCTATTACAAGCCATGTGATCTATCTTCTGGCATATTTTCTATAGAAACATGGAGTCATTCAATCATAATTTTAAATTGATGAGTATACATTTTAAATCTATTTGAAAGTCATCAAGGAACGTATAAATTATATTTTTATTAACAAGATAGATTTTAAATATCAGAAGTCAAGCAGTTTCCAAAGTAATTTTTTTAAACAGTGTAGAACTCATTATTTATCATTTAAGAATATTATTATTTTGCGAGGTAATAATTTGGCTGATTATATATTAGTGTATACTATTTTAATGAAATACATAACAATTTACAGCATTTCTGTCTGCCTTAAAATAGCTTATTTCTATTTCCTGGAATTAGGCCATGATAGTCACCCTCACCATTGGTGCCATTCATTTCAGGAACTTTCCACTGTGACATATCACCATATTAGATTTGGATACATTAATGAAAATATTAAGTAATCCCATAGTAGATACTTTCCCCTAGGATAATTAAATGTGATAAATGTCTTAAACACATACACACACGCACAAAGGGGAAAAAAGTGGTTTACGTAACCTACACTTAAATTTTTAAATGTATGGCAAATATAACTTACTTATCAATCACTCTGCATACTTGAGATATACATACACTTGTAACAATATTATTTTCTCTCATTTTTTAGAGACTGGTACCTGAGCTGAAGAGGGTAACTGCATTCATTTTTTCCTGCTGCCATAACAAATAACCACAAACTTAGTGGTTTAAAACAACACAAATTTAGTATTTCAGAGTTCTGTAGGTCAGAAATTCTAGTTGGCTCTGCTGATTTCTCTGCTCTAGATTTCACAAAGCCAAAAACAAGGTGTCAGCCAACTGGACTTTTCTCAGGAGACTCTGGGAAGAATTTGCTTCCAAGTTCATTCAGGTTGTTGGCAGAATGCAGGTCCTTACAGTCATAGGACTGAGAATCCATTTCCTGCTGCCTGTCAGCTGGCAGATGCCCTTAGTTCCTAGAGGTTTTTCGCCAGTCCCCGCACATGGGAGTCTATATCCCAGAGCCAGCAACGGTGCTTTGAATGCTTCTCATACATGGAATCTCTGACTCACCTTCTGCAACATTTCTCTTGCCAGAGAAAATTCTGTGCATTTAAGGGCTAATGTCCTTAGATGGGCCCAGCTAGATAATGCAGGATAATCTCCCGATTATAAGGTCCATAACTTTAACTGCATCTGAAAATTTATCTATGCTATGTAATATAATATATTACAATTTCTGGGAGTTAGGGCAATGGCACATTTGGTAGGATATTATTCTGCCTACCACAGTAATATAAAGCCCTTCAATGTCATAAAGGTAAGAAGCACTAGAATCAAAATTTAAGTGCAGAGCTACTGCAAATACACCCAAATTGAATTCCTCGTTTTCCTCAGCCCTCGATTAGTAAAACAAAGCTTGTGTATTTTAAATAGACACAAAGATATTCAATCACACAATCAAGTGTGACTGGAAAATTAGAATTCTAGTTTACATTTGAAAATAGATCTACAAAAGAAGTTATTTTCATGAAATAAGTATCAATATATATTTGAATCTCTTTATATATGTGTCTATAAATATGGATGTGCATACAATAGAATTTGGGAGAAAGGTGGATAGTAATGGGACGTTTTATGACATCTAAAGTGTGAGTGCATGTGCGGATGGTTACTGAAATACATCTGAGCAAAGCATAAAGCTCTGCGGAGACTAACCTCAGATAGAGTCCCTGAAAAATAAAAGGCAGTTTGCTTAGTATGGTGAATCCTTCCTTCCTTACTCTTCTTGCTCTCTTTGGTAAGTCATGAAGTGCTTGCATCTATTCTTTACAGCTTTGTTACAGTGCACATGCTATATTTCTTCCTCTGAAACCCAAAATGGAGTAAAGATACAGAATATTTGAAAAACACAATTATAATTTTGATCTAACACCATATTAGGAGAAACACATTTGTCATGAGCACACAGGAATTATATGCAGAATATGACTTACATGTAAGACGAAGGTATATCTTATTTCATGTATGGTAGCATAAAAGATCAGGGTTATTTTTAGCATAATTCAATTTTTTAAATTAAACAGTAAAAACATTATGCATTGTGAAATAAGCCAGAGACAAGAAGACAAATACTGTATGATTCCACCTATATGAGGTACCTAGACTAGGCAAGAGACAGAAAAGTATAATGAAGGTTGCTGGGAGGTGGGGGAGGGGAAATGGAGAGTTATTGTTTAATAGTACAGAGATCTGTTGGGGATGATGCAAAAGTTCCAGAAATAGATAGTGATAATGGCTGGACAACATTTTGAATGTACTTAATGCTACAGAATTATTCACTTAAAAATGAAAATATAATTATGTTTTTATACATATATTTTTTTACTGTGATCTAAAGTGTTTAAAAATATACCAACCATTGGAAATCACATACACACACAAACCCTCACTATTTTATGGTTCAAAGAACAATTAAACAATTGTTTGATCTTAAATGATAAGATACTATCAAATCTGTATTGATGGGGCAAAACTTTAACACTAAATGTTTATGTAAATAAAAATGAAAGGCTAATGCGTTATGAAGTTTGGAGAAAAATAATAGAGTTAAACCAAATAAAGTGGAAGGAAAAAGAAATATACATGAACATAAATGCATAAAATAGAGTGTGCTGGGAAAGGTAAAAACGGATTAGTTGAGAAGGATAATAATACAGGCAGATAATTCCTCAGGAAAACTGTAAAAAAAAAAGATTCTAGGTACAAATAAGTAGTAGGGGTAAAAAAGAGGATATATTATGTGTTTGCTTTTTGTCTGCCTTTCTCACACTTTAAAGGAAGCAGAGATTTCACTCTGTTTTACTTATTGCTTATGGTTGGCAAAATAATGGTTCCCCAGTATGTGTGCACCCTAATCTGAGGGAACTGTGACTATTTTTCCCTAACATGCGGAAGGGACTTTACATAAGTGTTTAAGAATCTTGGTATATAGACAGCATCTAGGATTGTTATTGAAGTGAGTCTGATGAAGACATATTTGTCCTTCCAAGTGAAAGAGGGAGGAAAAGTTAGCATCAGAGAAAGATTTAAAGATGCTATGCTGAGACCTTCAAGATGGCGGAAGAGTAAGACGTGGAGATCACCTTCCTCCCCACAAATACATCAAAAATACATCTACATGTGGAACAGCTCCTACAGAACACCTACTGAACACTGGCAGAAGACCTCAGACTTCCCAAAAGGCAAAAAACTCCCCATGTACCTGGGTAGGGCAAAAGAAAAAAGAAAAAAACAGAGACGAAGAATAGGGACAGGACCTGCACCAGTGGGAGGGAGCTGTGAAGGAGGAAAGGTTTCCACACACTAGGAAGCCCCTTCGCGGGTGGAGGCGGCAGGTGGCGGAGCGGGGAAGCTTCGGAGCCGCGGAGGAGAGCACAGCAACGGGGGTGCGGAGGGCAAAGCAGAGAGATTCCTGCACAGAGGATCGGTGCTGACCAGCACTCACCAGCCTGAGAGGCTTGTCTGCTCACCTGCCGGGGCAGGCGGGGGCTCGGAGCTGCGGCTCGGGATTTGGTCGGATCCCAGGGAGAGGACTGGGGTTGGCAGCGTGAACACAGCCTGAAGGGGGCTAGTGCGCCACAGCTACCAGGAGGGAGTCCGGGAAAAAGTCTGGACCTGCCAAAGAGTCAAGAGACCATTGTTTCGGAGTGCATGAAGAGAGGGGATCCTTCCCTGTCTGCCACAGAAGGCAGAGCACTGCCTAAATGAGCTCCAGAGACGGGTGCAAGGCGCGCCTATCAGCTCAGACACCAGAGACAGCCATGAAACGCTAACGTTGCTGCTGCAGCCACCAAGAATCCTATGGGAAAGCACAGGTCACTGTCCACACCCCCCCCACCTACCCCCTGGGAGTCTGCGCAGCCCGCCACTTCCAGGGTCCCATGATCCAGGGACAACTTCCCCGGGAGAACACACGGTACGCCTTAGGCTGTTGCAATGTCATGCCAGCCTCTGAAGCCACAGGTTCACCCCACATTCCAATTATAACTATGGTACCCCTCCCTACCCCACAGCATGAGTCAGCCAGAACGCTTAATCACCCACTCCTTTAACCCCGTCCTGTATGGGTGAGAACAGAAGCCACAGGATGACCTACAAACACAGGTGGGGCCCAAACAACCCTGGGAGCCGTGCAAACCAAGAAGAGAAAAGGAAATTTCTCCATGCAGCCTCAGAAGCAGCGGATTAAATCCCCACAATCAACTTAATGTACCCGGCATCTGTGGAATACCTGAATAGACAACAAATCAACCCAGAATTGAGGGGCTGGACTTTGGGAGCAAGTGTAGACATAGGGTTTGTTGTCTGTGACTGACTTGTTTATGATTTTTATGTTTTAGTGTAGTTTTTAGTGCTTGTTATCATTGGTGGATTTGATTATTGGTATGTATGCTTTCTTTTTTAAATTACTTTTTATTTTTTTATTTTAATAATTTTTTTTAAACTTTCATTATTTTATTTTATTTTTTAATTAATGTTTTTCTTTCTTTTTTCTCCCTCTTCTTCTGAGCCATGTAGATGACAGGGTCTTGGTGCTCCGGCCTGGTGTCAGGCCTGAGCCTGTGAGGTGGGAGAGCCGAGTTCAGGACATTGGACCACCAGAGACCTCATGGCCCCACATAATATCAATCAGCGAGAGCTCTCCCAGAGATCTCTGTCTCAATGCTAAGACCAAGCTCCACCCAACAGTCAGCAAGCTCCAGTGCTGGACGGCCTATGCCAAAAAACTAGCAAGAGAGGAACACAACCCCACCCCACCCATTAGCAGAGAGGCTGCCAAAAATAATACTAACTTCTGAGACACCCTAAAACACACCACCAGTCGCAGCCCTGACCACCAGAAAGGCAAGACCCAGCCCAATCCACCACAGCACAGGCACCAGTCCCCTCCACCAGGAAGCCTACACAAGCCACTGAACCAACCTTACCAAATGTGGGAAGACGCCAAAACCAATGGAAACTATGAACCTGCAGCCAGCAAAAAGGAAACCAAAAACACCGTAAGATAAACAAAATGAGAAGACAGAGAAATATGCAGCAAATGAAGGAGCAAGGTAAAATCCATCACACCAAACAAATGAAGAGGAAATAGGCAGTCTGCCTGAAAAATAATTCAGGGTAATGATAGTAAAGATGATACAAAATCTTGAAAACAGAATGGAGAAAATACAAGAAACGTTTAACAATGACATAGAAGAACTAAAGAGCAAACAAACAATGATGAACAACACAATAAATGAAATTTAAAATTCTCTGGAAGGAATCAGTAACAGAATAACTGAGGCAGAAGAATGGATAAGTGACCCGGAAGATAAAATAGTGGAAATAACAACGGCAGAGCAGAATAAAGAAAAAAGAAAGAAAAGAATTGAGGACCGTCTCAGAGACTTCTGGGACAACATTAAAGGTACCAACATTCAAATTATAGGGGTCTCAGAAGAAGAAGAGAAAAAGAAAGGGTCTGAGAAAATATTTTAAGAGATTATAGTTGAAAACTTCCCTAATATGGGAAAGGAAATTGTCAATCAAGTCCAGGAAGCGCAGAGTCCCATACAGGATAAATCCAAGGAGAAACAGACCAAGACACATATTAATCAAACTATCAAAAATTAAATATAAAGAAAAAATGTTAAAAGCACCAAGGGAAAAGCAGCAAATAACATACAAGGGAATCCCAATAAGGCTAACAGCTGATCTTTCAGCAGAAATTCTGCAAGCCAAAAGGGAGTGCCAGGACATATTTAAAGTGATGACAGGGAAGAACCTACAACCAAGAATACCTACCCAGCAAGGATCTCATTCAGGTTTGACGGAGAAATTAAAATTTTTACAGACAAGCAAAAGTTAATAAAATTCAGCACCACCAAACCAGCTTTACAAAAAATACTAAAGGAACTTCTCTAGGCAGGAAACACAAGAAAAGGGAAAGACCAACAAAAACAAACATAAAATAATTAAGATAACAGTAATAGGAATATACATATCAATAATTACCTTAAATATAAAAGGATTAAATACCTGAACCAATGGACATAAACTCGCTGAATGGATACAAAAACAAGATCTGTATATATGCTGTCTACAAGGGACCCACTTCAGACCTAGGGACATATGCAGACTGAAAGTGAGGGGATGGAAAAACATATTCCATGCAAATGGAAATCAAAAGAAAGCTGGAGTAGCAATTCTCACATCAGACAAAATAAACTTTAAAATAAAGACTATTACAGAGAAAAGAAGGACACTAAATAATGATCAAAGGATCAACCCAAGAAGAAGATATAACAATTGTACATATTTACGCACCCAATATAGAAACACCTCAAAACATAAGGCAAATGCTAACACCAATAAAAGGGGAAATCAACAATAACACAATAGTAGGGGACTTTAACACCTCACTTTCACCAATGGACAGATCATCCAAAATGAAAATAAATAAGGAAACACAAGGTTTAAATGACACATTAAACAAATGGACTTAATTGATATTTATATGACATTCCATCCCAAAACAACAGAATACACTTTCTTCTCAAGTGCTCATGGAACATTCTCCAGGATAGATCATATCTTGGGTCACAAATCAAGTCTTGGTAAATTTAAGAAAACTGAAATCATATCAAGTCTCTTTTCCAACCACACACTATGAGACTAGATATCAATCACAGGAAAAAAAATGTAAAAAGTAGAAAACAAGAGATCACTGAGGAAATCAAGGAGGAAATCAAAAAATGCATAGAAACAAATGACAATGAAAACACGACGACCCAAAACCTATGGGATGCAGCAAAAGCAGTTCTAAGAGGGAAGTTTATAGCAATACAATCCTACCTCAAGAAACAAGAACAATCTCAACTAAACAACCTAACCTTACACCTAAAGCAATTAGAGACAGAAGAACAAAAAAAAACCCAAAGTTAGCAGAAGGAAAGAAATCATAATGATCAGATAAGAAATAAATGAAAAATAAATGAAGGAAACAATAGCAAAGATCAATAAATCAAAAAGCCGGTTCTTTGACATAATAAATAAAATTGATAAACCACTAGGCAGACTCATCAAAAGGGAGAACACTCAAATCAACGAATTAGATGAAAAAGGAGAAGTAACAACTGACATTGCAGAAAAACAAGGGATCATGAGAGATTACTACAAGCAACTAATGCCAGTAAAATGGACAACCTGGAAGAAATGGACCAATTCTTAGAAAAGCACAACCTTCCAAGACTGAACCAGGAAGAAATAGAAAATATAAACAGACCAATCACAAGAACTGAAATTGAAACTGTGATTAAAAATCTCCAACAAGCAAAAGCCCAGCACCGGATGGCTTCACAGGTGAATTCTATCAAACATTTGAAGAAGAGCTAACACCTATCCTTCTCAAACTCTTCCAAAATATAGCAGAGGGAGGGACACTCCCAAACTCATTCTATGAGGCCACCATCACCCTGATACCAAAACCAGACAAAGATGTCACAAAAATAGAAAACTACAGGCCAATATTACAGATGAACACAGATGCAGAAACCCTCAACAAAATACTAGCAAACAGAATCCAACAGCACATTAAAAGGATCATACACCATGATCAAGAGTGATTTATCCCAGGAATGCAAGTGTTCTTCAATATATGCAAATCAATCAATATGATAAACCATATTAACAAACTGAAGGAAAAAAACCATATGATCATCTCAATAGATGCAGAAAGAGTTTTTGAGAAAATTCAACACCGATTTATGATAAAAACTCTGCAGAAAGTAGGCATAGAGGGAACTTACCTCACCATAATAAAGTCCATATATGACAAACCCACAGCCAACATTGTTCTCAATGGTGAAAAACTGAAACCATTTCCTCTAAGATCAGGAACAAGACAAGGGTACCCACTCTCACCGTTATCATTAAAAATAGTTTTGGAACTTTTAGCCACAGCAATCAGAGAAGAAAAAGAAATAAAAGGAATCCAAATCAGAAAAGAAGAAGTAAAACTGTCACTGTTTGCAGATGACATGATACTATACACAGAAAATCCTAAAGATGCTACCAGAAAAGTACTAGAGCTAATCAATGAATTTGGTAAAGTAGCCGAATACAAAATTAATGCACAGAAATTTCTTGCATTCCTATACACTAATGATGAAAAATTAAAAGAGAAATTAAGGAAACACTCCCATTTACAATTGAAACAAAAACAATAGAATACCTGGGAATAAACCTACCTATGGAGACAAAAGACCTGTATGCAGAAAACTATATGACACTGATGAAAGAAATTAAAGACGATACAAACAGATGGAGAGATATACCATGTTCTTGGATTGGAAGAATCAACAATGCGAAAATGACTATACTAAGCAATCTACAGATTCAATGCAATCCCTATCAAACTACCAATGGCATTTTTCACAGAACTAGAACAAAAAATTTCACAATTTTTATGAAAACACAAAAGACTCCAAATAGCAAAAGCAATCTTGAGAAAGAAAAACGGAGCTGAAGAAATCAGGTTCCCTTACTTCAGACTATACTACAAACCTACAGTAATGAAGACACTATGGTACAGGCACAAGAACAGAAATATAGATCAATGGAACAGGATAGAAAGCCCAGAGATAAACCCACGCACATATGGTCAACTTATCTTTTATAAAGGAGGCAAGCGTATACAATGGAGAAAAGACAGCCTCTTCAATAAGTGGTGCTGGGAAGACTGGACAGCTACATGTAAAAGAATGAAATTAGAACACTCTCTAACACTATACACAAAAGTAAACTCAAAATGGAGTAAAGACCTACATGTAAGGCCAGTCACTATAAAACTCTTAGAGGAAAACATAGGCAGAACACTCTATGACAAATCACAGCAAGATCCTTTTCATCCCACCTCCTAGAGAAATGGAAATAAAAACAAAAATAAACAAATGGGACTTAATGAAACTTAAAAGCTTTTTCACAGCAAAGGAAACTATAAGCAAGATGAAAAGACAACCCTCAGAATGGGAGAAAGTATTTGCAAACAAAGCAACTGAAAAACAATTAATCTCCAACATATACAAACAGCTCATGTAGCTCAGTATCAAAAAAAACAAACAACCCAATCCCAAAATGGGCAGAAGACCTAAACAGACATTTCTCCAAAGAAGATATACAGATTGTCAACAAACACATGAAAGCATGCTCAACATCACTAATCATTAGAGAAATGCAAATCAAAACTACAATGAGGTATTACCTCCCACTGGTCAGAATTGCTGTCATCAAAAACTTTACAAACAATAAATCCTGGAGAGGGTGTGGAGAAAAGGGAAGCCTGTTGCACTGATGGTAGGAATGTAAATTGATACAGCCACTATGGAGAACAGTATGGAGGTTCCTTAAAATACTACAAGTAGAACTACCATATGACCCAGCAATCCCACTACTGGGCATATACCCAGAGAAAACCATAATTCAAAAACAGCCATGTACCACAATGTTCATTGCAGCACTATTTACAATAGCCAGGAGATGGAAGCAACCTACGTGTCCATCAACAGATGAATGGATAAAGAAGATGTGGCATATGTAAACAATGGAATATTACTTAGCCATAAAAAGAAATGCAATTGAACTATTTGTAGTGAGGTGGATGGACCTAGAGTCTGTCATACAGAGCAAAGTAAGTCAGAAAGATAAAAACAAGTACTGTATTCTATATGGAATCTAAAAAAAAATGTTCTTATAAACCTAGGGGCAGGACAGAAATAAAGACGCAGACGTAGAGAATGGAGTTGAGTGAGGACACGGGGTGGGGGAAGGGTAAGATGGGACGAAGTGAGAGGGTGGCATGGACAGATATACACTACAAATGTAAAATCGATGGCTAGTAGGAAGCAGCCACATAGCACAGGGAGATCAGCTTGGTGTTTTCTGACCACCTAGAGGGGTGGGACATGGAGGGTGGGAGGGAGACGCAAGAGGGAGGAGATATGGGGATATATATATATATATGTATAGCTGATTCACTTTGTTATACAGCATAAACTAACACAACATTGTAAAGCAATTATACTCCAATAAAGGTGTTAAAAAAAAAAGACATTAAAAAAAATGCTATGCTGCTGGGTTTGAAGAAGGCAGAAGTAGTGTTCAGCCATGGCATGCAGCACACCTTTAGAAGGTGGAAAAGGGAAGAGTATGGACTCTCCACTAGAGTTTCCAGAAGCTTCCTTGATTTTAGACCAGTGAAACCATTTTGGACTTATAACCCCCAACAAACACTGTAAGATAACAATTTTTTCTTGTCTTAAGGCATTAAGTTTTTGGTATAGCGGCAAAAGGTAAATTATACAGTACAGTGTGCTTAGTATCTAGAATACTCCCTGGCACAAATCAGTCAACCAGTAAGTATTTGTTGGTTGTTAAACATATAAGTGGGATTGGTAAACACTATATATACTATTTACCCACACTATATATGGGGTAATATATAAATATATTACCCCATAAACTGGATTATATTTACATGGGTTTGTGGTATTAATCGTTATATATGTTAGTTCATAAATGTTTTAATTACAAAAAATAAACATGTCATGTACTTATTTATTTTTCCCATGTGAATTCTATCCTTGTGTTTCTCAATGTAGTAGTTTCAGAATTGCCCAGATTAATACAGACTAAAATTAAAATAAAAATAAACTTCTAATTCTTGAACTGGGAGGAACAGTTGATCTTACTAGTTGCCATTTAATATCAGGAACATCCATCCATATGTATACCACCTAGGCTACAAGAGGATTTACTTAATTTATAGCAAGCATAAAGAATTTTTTAACAATCACTGATCAGTTTCAATGTTTAACAAACCTGAGTTAGAACTGGTTTTACATATCCTGATCCCACAGAAAATATCATTCACTGCTATTTAAATTAGGAAAGAACAAAGAGAATAACACACATAAAGTAAAATAATATTGTTATAAAATGGTATGATAGATGATTTGTTGAACCAGTAGCAGCAAGATTACGTTGCTTTTCATAAAATCCCTTTTGACTAAAAACTGAATGAGCATTTTAATGATCAATAAAGCCTTAAATAATTGGATTGCATGTAAAAATATAAACTGTCCTTTATACACGGTGACTTTATATCATAGAGGGCAAGTTATTTTAGAGACTTATGTAATGACACTAGCTACTCATTTTGAAATCTGGAATTGCACAGGTAGTGTAACCTAAGTGTGTGGAGCACACTTTAACAATAGGAAAGTATGCTAAACAGGAATTCTGAAAATATAGAAACTTGAACCTTTGAAATGGGTATTGCTATTTTGATATAAGAAGAAAGTGTTACTTTATTACTTTACTTATTAAAATATATGGATAAAAATCATTGTCCTGTGTGCTTCTCTTCATGTGTGAAATCCTTAAGTTTGCTATAGAATTCTTTGCAGAGAACTTAATTATAGATTGAAAAGTCCACATATCACACCAGATTAACTGATGTTTCATAAGTAGGTTATATTCAAAGTATTAAATCTACTATATTAATATTTGTGTGTTAACCAGCAGCTCTGTGTCAACTGAGGATTGGACACCAGAATGTGTATCTAAATAGAAGAAAGAAATTCAGAACTGCAAACATTAGATAGCTCAGATCACAAATTTCACAGAAATAAGATAGGATCAGGTTGGGTAATTTCTAAATTCCTTTTCCAGCATGACATTGCTGTAACAAAAGGTCAAAAAAAAATTAATCTATCATAGGTAGCATTTTTTAGCATTATTAGCTATTTCACAAGAAGAGTTACTCAAATTAAAACTTAAGTCCATGTAAGAAATAATTCCCAGAGTTTAAAAATAATTAGGGATAGAAAATTTATAGGAATGAAACAAAAATAAAAAAGACCACTGGATTTTATTTTTAAGACTAGATATTTTATAAGACTTTTTGTTTGGCAATAGTTATACAGGTTTCAGCATTTTAAAACTTCATGAGATGTTACAGACAATGCCAGTCATTCACTCATTTATTCAGTAATTCATCAAATATTAATTGAACACTTAAAATATGCCAACCAGTGTTCCAGTTGTTTAGAAAAATAAAAGCCAATTCTTGAGAAGGCAGAGGCATCAGTGCTGCGATAAAAAATTCAGTGTATTACAACGGGCCTCACCTGAGAAAATACAAATCCGTTATAATTTTATTTTACTAACTAGGTCCTGAAAATATTATCAGATAATCTAGGAGGCCAATGTTCATATAATTTTATTTGGTTACAAAAAGATTATGACTATGATAATAGTCACCATATTTTGGAAGTTCCTAAACTTTAAAAAAAATACATAATATGAAGTAAGGATAATTTGTTAAAAGATACTTTTTTTCTAGTAGAGTACATTTACAGGTTTTTTAATTAGGAGGCACTTATATTGAAAATTTGATTTACTTCTTAAAGGCCATACAGTTATCTGTAAGATAAGGCAAATCCCTACCCACTCCACAGAGAGGCAGTTAACTCTACATTTCTTTATTTAAGATAGTTCCTTAAGAATTTAAAACTAATCCCACTGTCACAGAATGCACTACGGAACGATTCTGAAAAAAAAAAAAATCAAATTAAAATGAGAAACTTGGTTTCCTGAGAAACACTTAAATCTTTATATTTATTTTTCAACTAATGCAAAATGAAAGGTGACATTGACATAATTCCTTGCTGTGAAAGTTATTTTATGATCCCATCAAAAGATTAACTATACAGATACAAAGATATGTTTCATGCAGAAAATCTTAGTTATAAAAAAGGATAGAAGATTATATGTTATGTAAGCATATTTTTGCTAAACATAATAATCCTCAAAGTTTCTGATTAGCTGTCAGCATTTCTTGAAAAAGTAAACAGCTTAGAATTACTAGGCTAAACCCCAGTTCAGCTTTTTTTTATTAAGTGAACATTCTAAACCACAAGCCTGCAGTTGACCTCATTGTATTAAAAAGATGACTTTTTTGTTCATACATATTTTCTTACAGAACTTCCTGGTTCAATCTGATCTCAAGTTTAAGTCTCATTTTCCTATTTCCCAACCCCAAGATGAACAACCATGCATCTTGTTCTGCCGGAATCAGTAATAAAACTATGCAGACAACACTAGAACCACTAAAAGTAGCCATATACTTATAATTTAGTGAAGAGATTAATTAATAATATATGAGGAAATTACTGAATATTTTCAAAAATATTGTTATAAATTTTGTTTAGCTGTCATACTTTTATACTATCTCAACTTGGAAATCTGGAACTACTTTCCCAGAAATTTCCTTCCCTGCATGTTTCCCATTTCAAATTTAAGAGGGAAGGAGAGAGGGAGACAGGGAGGGAGAGAGAGAGAACTGAGTAAAGTTTAGAGCACGGAAGTAAGCAGCATTCACTAGGCTCTGAAGGTCACTGTTTAGATGAGCCAAAAGAGAAATTCATTGGTGCTATAGGCTTTCAGCTTATCTTTGTTCCACTTTTGTGTGAGAGATAACAAATAGATGCCAGCAGGTTCCTATTTGTTGTTCTTACCCAGTCTGCATCCAGCTTCTTGTCCCAACTGCTGACCAGGTGGACTGGCTTACTTCAGGACCACCACCAGACAGAGGCAAAGTCATTCTATTTTCCTGATTCAATCCTGACTGAAACAGTTGTTGATACCAGAAATAATTCCAGACAAAGTAAAAACTATGAGACTCTAAGTGGTACTCTCACCTGATTTAGTTTAATGGCACTAATGTCCCTATTTCCAGTATTTAAAAGGGGCACTGGGAGTCCATGTCACAGTGGAAAAACAACTACTTACATGATCACCTCTAGATACCTGTAATCAAGTGCACATAAAAGTAAAGTTTTATTTATCAAGTAGGTCCGGGCATAACAGAATATATTAGTGAAAAGAAGAAGAATAAAGGAGTTGGGGAACGGTGCTTCTAGGAACAATGAGCAACTTGGAGAAAGAAATTCATCAAGTCAGGGCAAATTCTCAGGTCAAGGTCCATATGAGAGACTAGAAAGTTACTCTGACTGCCTGAAAAGAAAACGCTTATCTACTACAGCAACAGGACTCACATTTCTAAAAATCAAACCCAAAGATTAAAATATGGCCTCAGGGCTTCCCTGGTGGCGCAGTGGTTGAGAATCTGCCTGCCAATGCAGGGGACACGGGTTCGAGCCCTGGTCCGGGAAGATCCCACATGCCACGGAGCAACTAGGCCCATGAGCCACAACTACTGAGCCTGGGCGTCTGGAGCTTGTGCTCCACAACAAGAGAGGCTGCGACAGTGAGAGGCCTGTGCACCACGATGAAGAGTGGCCCCCGCTTGCCACAACTAGAGAAAGCCCTCGCGCAGAAACAAAGACCCAACAGACAAAAATAAATTAATAAATAAATACAGAAGCTTTCATTTAAAAAAGAAAGAAAAAAATTGGCCTCAATACAATGTAAATTGAATTTACAGGTATGCCATGACTACAATGTTAAATTAAAACATTGATTAGGAAGGTATGAAACCCTAAAACTTGAGCAGGGTTCTTATGAAAAGATTATGATGGTACTTTGTACCTTGAAATGTCTTTATTTAAATAATATGCATATATTTTCCCAATGTAACTTATCAACCTTTTAGATTGGTTTCATCCAAATACCTGTAAAAGGAAATTGAGCAGGATGTTCTTTGGTCCTGGTATTAGCTTGGTACCCACAGTTAAAATCAAGATACACTTAAAACCCCAAGCTCCATGAAAAAACCTTTCAATTGAATCCTAACAGCTTCCCCCGAGGCTTATTAAAATGCCTCATAGTCATCTAGCATCTATGACATTCCTTCTTTTCTATCCATATAAGAATTCTGGAGAGGGGATTGCAGGATTTAGGCCAAGTCTCTCTCTCCCTTGCTTATCATGGTAGAATTCAAAAAGAATCACCCACAGAAATTAGATTGCCTGCAATCATACTGAAATCCCTTTTCCATGTTGGGTATCAAATTGGGCAGCAGACTCGCTGATATAAACCTACACTCTCTGAGAACTCCAGGGAACTCTAGAGAATTGGCAGGGTCAAGAGAGAAGACAAAAGTGTAATCTGCCGGGGCTGTATTTACACCTCTTTGTCAACATTGTGTGGATTTTCTGTTGTTAAGGTGGAAAGTTGAACTAAAGCCAACCTTAAGAACCACATTCAAAAGGGCTAAAAATAGTTATTTTGTGGAGCAGCATGCAGAAATGGTGTCAGAAGCTGCCAGCGGTCCAGGGGATAAAAATGGTCAAGCTTGGTCCACAATACTATAAAGAGATGGGGTCCCATACGGTCCTCAAAAAATTTAGGGATCTGGCATTAGAAGTCTGCTCCACAGAGCGCACTGAAGGCTATGAAAGTAAAGCGAGGTGACCTGTACACTGCAGAGCAATCCTGTGACGGAGGAAGGAGAAGAGAGGAGACTTGCATCAAATACAAGTTTAGTCTGGACTTGGAAAATCATGGAGTCACAGTAGGTTGGATTTAACCTAATTTGGATATCAGTAAGTCATGTCATTTTATAATCCCTTTGCTTGAATGGGGATAGATACTGTGACTTGCTTCTAATAAACAGAGTATGGAAAAGGTAACTGGATTCTTCAGAAGTAGTTTGTGTCAACAGAGTTGATTTGGGCTTACTAAGTAGAGAGGTTATCCTCGGTGCTCTTAATTTAATCAAGTGAGAACTTATAAGAGGGACCGAGGTCCTGTGGGTTCAGAGACTTTCTCTCTACTGTTCTTGAAGAATCAAGCAACAATTGTTCTACAGTGTTAAGGAAATTAATTCTACAACAACCATCTGTGCTTGGAAGAGGACCCTGGAGCTCAAATGATACCCCAGCCCTGATTGATATCTTTTTTTTTTTTTTTTTTTTTTTTTTTTTGCGGTATGCGGGCCTCTCACTGCTGTGGCCTCTCCTGTTGTGGAGCACAGGCTCCAGAGGCGCAGGCTCCACGGCATGTGGGATCTTCCCGGACCGAGGCACGAACCCGCGTCCCCTGCATCGGCAGGCGGACTCTCAACCACTGCGCCACCAGGGAAGCCCTGATTGATATCTTAACTGCAGCCTGGGGAGACACTAAGCAGAGGACCCAGTGAAATTATGTTTGAACCTTTGACCTAAGAAAACGAGATAATAAAGAGGTGTTGTTTTAGCTGCTATGTCTGTGGTAAGGTGTTATGTAGCAGTAGAAAACTAGTTCACAGTGTTGTTGTTTTTAATATCATAAAACTAGTCAGAGCAACTAAGAATACCAACGAGTAAAGCCATGGAAAGTGTCATTAAAAAAATTCTCCCCGACAGAATGAGCCCTGGCTGCACAATCTGTGAACAGCACAAGGAGTACAGGTTCAGCAGCAGTGTTGTGGGACTGATGGGAAGGGAAAGGAGACCACTGAAGGAAACCTAGCAGGGTGGCAACTCACAAAACACCAAAATAGGCATTCCTATTAGCTCCATTCATCTCCGTTCTTATCAGCAACACAGAAATCACCAAAAAAAAAAGTACTTATCCCCTTTCTCTACAATTATTTCTACTTTCTGAGTGAAAAGCTCAGAGGGAAGAATTAAGAACATTTAACATTAAGAAAAGTCCCCAGACTCTCAGTTTTAGTTGAATTCTAAAATAAAACAATTTTTTTAAAAAAGGGTTTGGAAATTGGATAATTATTTCGGAAATGAAAACAGCACAGCCATACCACACAGTATGGCCAAAGATAAATTCCAAAGAGATCAGACATTGAAATGTCAAAAAATAAAACTATAAAATAAAAGTATTGGAAAAAATGTGAATGAACCACATTATATACTAGGAATGTAAGATGACTGTTTTATAGCTACAATTCAAAATATGGAAACAATAAATAAAAATAATTTTAAAACAGACTATATTAAAAGATTTTCCTTCCAAAAAGCCCAATGACAAAATACAACTTACATAATGAGCAAATATAATTCAACAACAATTAAACAATACAAATAATTAAAAATGGGTAAATGATTTGAATAGACGTTTCACCAAAAAGACACACGAACGGACAATAACAACATGAAAACATGTTCAGAATCATTAAGCATTAGGGAGATACAATTCAAAACCAAACTAAAAACAAAACAAACAAACAAACATAAAACCACTGTACCCACTAAGATGGAAAAAAGTAAAAAGACATATAACAAGTATAAGATTTGGAGTAATAAGAATTTCATATATTGTTTATGGGAATGTAAAGCAGTACAGCTGATTTGGAAACAGTCTGGCAGTTCCTTAAATAACTAAACATAGGGTTACCACATGACCTAGAAATCTCAGGTATATACCACTAATACTCCTATATATAGACAAAAAATAAATGAAAACATGTCCACACAAAAATTTGTCCATGGATATTCATAGCAGCCTTATTTATGACAGCCAAAATGATTGTCGACAACCTAAATGTTCATCAACTGATGAATGGATAAAGAAACTGTAGTATATTCATACAATTAAATATCATTCAGTCATAAAAGAAGTACTGTTACATGCTACAGCATGGACAAACCCTGAAAACATCATGCTAATTAAAAGAAGGCAGTCACCCAGACAACATATTATATAATTTTACTCAAATAAAATATCCATAACTGGCAAATCCACAGAATCAGAAATTTGTAAATTGGTGGCTGTCAGGGCTGAGGGGAGTGGAAGATGGGAAGTAACTGCTAATGTTATTTTTGTGGTGATGAACATGTTCTGGAATTAGATGTTGATACTGGTTACAGGACTCTGGAAATACTACAAGTCACTGAATCATACACTTTAAGGGGAAGACTTGGTGGCATTTGGATTACATATCAGTAAAGTTGTTATAGTAAAAACAGGAGTGCCACCTTAGGGGACTAGGGACATGCTAGGAATTGAGTGAGACTAATAAAGCACATCTAGACTTGATCCAAGTCAATGAATGATTTTTTTGTTTGTTTTCAGAGCTTTCACCCTATCTCCTAATGAAAGTAAAGTGAAACTTGCTGGGAAATAGGACCTTAAACTTTAGTCTCTAAGACTTTTTTACATAGTATAAGACATGAAAAGAGGCAAGAAATGTGACTGATAAAGAGAAAGATGAAAAAGCAGATGTAATATAGATTTATAATTATCCTACATAACAGTAGGATAATTTTTATATAACTACTGCAAATATTTTAGAGACTGAAAGGAAAATCAGAAACAGAATATATATCCCATAAACAAATAAACAAAAGCCTACCATCTTTATTCTTCAGGTAACTTCAAATTAAAAGCAAAATGAGATAGCCGTATCATTTGAATAGTCAAAAGTAACTGATGGTGAGAGAAGTCAGAATAGGGTTTCTTTCTTGACAGTATTTCCTGGGAAGAGATATGAGAGTACCTTTATGGATGCTGAAAATATTCTATGATTTGACTTGGATGGGGATATATATATTTACAATTTCACTGAGCTCAATGAAATTGCACATATGTATAGACACTTATAATTCATGCACTTTATACACTTAAGATTAGTGCGCATGTTATATGTCAATAAAAACGTAAAATGATAGTAATATGAAAAAGGCAAATGGATAAAGGTGAAAATTAAAACAAGACTGGCCATGAGTTAATAGATGCCAAAGTTAAATTGTCTTATACAGGTTTTACTATACCCTTATATTTAATCTATTTTTATAATTCTTATAATGCAAAGTTTAAAAAAAAGACAATCATTGACAGACTAGAAAAAAAGCCAACTATATGTAGTTTAGAGAAGCTACTCTTTAAATATGAGAACACAGAGAGCTGAAGTTAAAAGGATGTAAAAACATATAACACATGGAACACAAACCTAGAGAAAGCAGTTGTCACTGCAATAGTAATACAGAATGTAGACTATAACACATAGAATATTATTAGAGACTAAGGGATAGTTCAAAGTGATAAAGCATTTTGTCAACCAAGAAGATGTAACAATTCTAAATGTATATGAACCTAATAATATAGATTTAAATACCTGAAGCAAAATGTATGGGAGCTACAAAAAGGAATCAATGAGCAACATCAAAATCGTGGTGGGAGATGTTAACATGCATCAATAGCTAATGAAACAAGCAAACAACAACATTAGAAAGCATATGAAATATTGGAATAATCAATGGATGAACTTAACCCAATTAATATATATAAAACACTGCATCCAACTGCAAAACAGCCATTTTCTACATACACATGTGAGACATATTTAATGGCTTATATTAAGGGCCATAAGGTGAGTCTCAAAACATTGCAAAGGATATGAAAATAAAGTTTGCTATTTAATAATAGGAGAACTAAGTAAAAAATCATTTATTTTTTATTACTGCTCTAAAACTGCTGAGCAAATTTTTGAGGGCTTCTGGAAAAATAAAGAGGTTTACTACCTTTTTCCCCTTTTTGGCTCTGTCCACAAAATGAGAAAGATAAAGTTCATACGAAACAAGTTTAAAAGCTAAAATACATTAAAATAATGTCTTTAGAAAATTGTATCTATGAGAAAGTACTGGTGAATTGATCTCTGCAGGAATTAATATTGATGAAAATGAAAAATAAAGAATTGTTGAACTTAGCACTTATCATATGACTTCAGTTAATATAATTCAAGATGGCTAAAAAAAAAAAAAAGGTAAGAAACTGTATTAGACTGCTTGGGCTGCCATAACAGAATAATACAGACTGGGTGGCTTCTTCAACAACAGAAATTTATTTTCCAGACCTGGAGGCTGAGAGTCCAAGATTAAAGTGCTGACAGAGCTGGTTCTGGTGAGACCTCTCTTCCTGGCTTGCACATGGCTCTCTTCTTGCTGTGTCCTGTGTACCTTTTCTCTGTGCATGCCCACTCTTGGTGTCTTCTCCTCTAGTAATAAGGACACCAGTCCTATTGGACCAGGGCCCCACTATTATAACCTCATTCAACCTTATTTACCTCCTTAAAGTCCCTATCTTCAGTCACTTCGGGAATTAGGGCTTCAACATATGAAATTTAGGGGGACACAATTTAGTATACAACAGAAAGTTATGTACCAAAAATTATATCTTGCCTGGTGACTTTATTAACTAATACAGTAAAGCCATATTTAAATGTACATAAAAATGTACATTATCAATGTTAACTTTGTATATATGGGGCAGAAGTTTTATTTTTTTGATTAAGACTACCCATGTAGTTTTTCCTATCACACAATGAAGCACACTTTGAAAATATTTTATCAATTTGTTTTTATTTATCATAAATACAATATTAGATTTTGTTTAAATAAAATGGAAAGGGCTTCTCCAAATCTTCCACATGGGGACCCGTATCTCATTCAAATCTGGACGTAAATGTCACCTTTCAGAAAGTCCTTCCAAATCACCCCATCTAAAAAATTGTTCCTAACCAAATATTTAATGTAACCCTGTTTTATTTTCTATAGCACATATTTCTGATTATTTTTCTCTTGTATCTGCTTATCATTTTTCCTACACAATATAAATACATATTGCAGGAACCTTGTCATTAAAATTTACCACTACACTGTTAGTGCCTGAAATAATACCTGATTACAGTAAAGGGACTTCATATGTCTTTAAGTTTGCTGTCATATTATAATAATGGTTTTATAGTTATTATTTTTAAATAGCAGTTTCATAAAAATATGTTACATGTAAAACTGTAAAGATCAAAAAAATCAGTCGTAATCTAGAAACCAGAGATGGTCACAATTGGTGTTTATTCTTCCACTGTTTTTTCAATTTTATTTCAATTTTATTCTATTTATTTAATCTACAATTTTATTTCTATACACATATGCATCACATAATTCTATTATACTGTTTAGTAATCTTTTTCATTGTAGAAAATATGGATTTTTTAAATAACATGATTATATGTTATTCTACAACATTATAAAAATAGGTAATACCTGTAGAATCTTAGAGACAAGGGGCCTTTTTAAAAAGTAACCCATAATCAGGAAACTTAAGGAAAACGTTAATAAATTTCAGTACTTAAAAATTAAAGTGTTCCATACAAGAACAAAAAGAAATAATCACCTGTCAAATACAAACAAGTGTAAAATTGGGAACACACAGAAAATAACTTCTCTAAGAATTAATATTATTAACATTGTACAGTTTTTGAAAATAACCACAATGCTAAAATTCTCTTAACAAAATTATATAAAACAGAATCCAGATTATAAAATTCTATATACTGCTGGTATAAATTTAAAAAGAAAATGTAACTTACTTCAGTCTCAGAAAAATTAACTATACAATGAAATTAAAATGAAAACAGAAATAATTTCACCTAACATATTGGCAAAGATTAATTAACAACACTTGTAGCTTGTGGCAGTTTGTGGCAATATCGCTGGTGGGAGTGTAAATTGGAATAACCTTTCTGAATATCACTTTTGTGATTATTTATTAAAAGCTGTCCAATACATGTTCCTATGATTCTGAGGTTCTACTTCTGGGATTTTATCTCAACTATTGCAAAGCAAGTGTGCAATTATGTATATATAAGTTATTACTAATGGCTGACTTATAATAGTGACAACATGCCTGAAGTAGAGTTATATTTAACTGGATTAAAGAAAAATTTACACAGATGTTATTAATGTTGATTAAGATGCAATTTTTTTGTTTGGAAATTAATGTTACAATAGATTTTTAATAAAAAAGTATAATGTAGCATATTTTAACACACACAGAGATATGATTGTTTCTGCCCGAGATGACTGGATCATAGAAATAAGAGCACCTAGATAATGGATACCACTGGCTGTCACACTCTTCATGTATTTTGTTCTTCATCCTCTTCATTATTTTCTTCCCTCACTGCTAGTTCAAGGTCTACATTGTTAGCAATCATGCCTGTTCATTAACCAAGATATGCTCATGATATTCTCTTATCCTTCACAATCACCAAACATGGGACCAATTCTTCAGACAAAAAATTGGACCATGCATACCCAAACTAAGGCACTTATATAAGAATATCCAAATAGATTACAGGATATATGGAACATGTTTCAAACTAAAAACAAATTCTGAAGTTAATTTGTTGTTTGTTGAATTTGTCAAACATGTGATTATCAGAGACTTAAATGCTACGGCACAGCCTTTTTCACATCAACCTGCAACAGAGAAATCTGAAGAGTTATGTTTTGTTTAGCTGCAGACAATATTCTTTGAACAACATCCTGATCAGTGGAATGGTTCAGGTTAAGATTATCCATGTCCACAAAAGATAATGGTATAATCCTTCACTTTAAGATGAAATTTAACTCAAAGGGGAGGGGAGCTGAAAAACACTCATACTGGGTTTTAGTCAATGAATCGGTACTGAGATTTGAAATCAAATTTTTCCAAACAGACTGCTCGATTGCACATAAAAATGATAAACTGTGCTGGACCAAATCACGATGCACTTGATTCAACACTCATTCATTCAGATCCATATATTCCAAGATAAGATCAAACCAAACTCCAATCACATGGACTTATGTGTTTTAAGGAGAAAACTATTAAACTTCCCAATAACTCCTCAGTTTACAAATTCTAATCATTCCCTGCCAAGACCATCATATGACTAACCCCAGTCCCTGAAGCCTTTAAGAACTTTCTTTAACTCCTACTTTTTGATATAATCCATAGTTGCCATAGTGCTTTCTCACTTTTGTAAGGAAGTCAAGAAAGCTAAATTTGTTTGATTACAATGTATTCCTGGTGATCTTCTGGCACTGAAATTTAAACAGAAATAAAAGGGAGTTCTGTTAAGTAATTGCTTTCAATTATTTGGAAAAAATTCCCAATCACATGTCAAAATCAATACTGATTTATTATCAAAATTATAATAAATGTTCTGTTCATTTACAACACACTTAGAGACTTTTTCGTTTTTGACAGAAAAGAACTATAAATCAATAGGTATGAAAAAGGATATTTCTATCCAGTCATTTAATTTTTTCATTCAAGTACCAGAAGTTTTCACCTGGGGATAGGAGCAAGATGTAGATGACTATGTTTTGGATAAATTAGAAATTCTTCTTTCTCTGTGAAAATAAGAAAAAGCCACTAACATAGGGATAGTAGGGATGTAGACTCTAATTTTTCTGGGAGCAGTCATGTTTTCATACTGTGTATAGATGGAAGTTGTGAACTGAAAACAGATTTGCTTAAAACTATCTTTCTGCATGTAACCTAAAGGAAGTCCTCTGGTACTTACAGAATTAATGTATAAGGTAGTTTGGCCCTACATGACCAGAGTTTGGTTAGTACTTGAAATGCTAAAACTCTTGGACTGAATTAAAATCCAAATCCAGTAGAAAGCCATACTTGGAGTTTGGGGGTAAATTTTAATAGAGTTTATGTTGTTGCTACTCTAGCATCCTCTTTGTCCTTGTTTTTAAAGACAAAATTGTTTTAGTTTGTGTTAATATACTTAATAAAAAATTTAAAACCCATAATTCAAATAGTCCTTGGCAATCTTTATAAATAGAGACTTTTAAAACAAATGACAGTGTTGAAAAATAATAAAAAGAAAATCAAGGAAAGAATTCTACAAAAAAAGTATAAAAAGATAAGATTTCCAATAAAAATAACTAAGACAAAAATAAATTAGTGTTATGGTTTAAAGGTAGTAACTAACACCTTACTTCAATTGTCCAGGGCCAGGGACAAAGATAACTGGTAGAAAATAAAACTACCAGTGATAATGAGAACAAAGTGACTTGAGAGAGAAGGAACAGAAAAGGATTATGCCATCATGGAGAGATGATGGCGTAATTAAGCCTCCTAGCTAGAGCTAAATGAAACACCCATGAGACGATCTGGGGCTAGCTGTGATAATTGTTTTATATGGGTCTTAGAAACACATGGCACCGTGAAAGGATGTGTCCACATATGTTGTTGTACAATGAGCTTTCTTACTGTGCTTAGGCAGATTAGTTATTCAAGTGTAGCACAGAGAACGATACCACCTGTCATTTTCCTAACTGTGACACAGGTTATAAAATTAGTGTACTGCACATTTATGCAGGGAAGGCAGTGATTACTAACACTGAACATTTTACATTTAGAATGACATGCTATTAACTTACACATAATCACCTCTCATTGGTAGTTCTGGAAGAACATACAAAATCCAAAAATAGAAAATAAAGATGTGTGTGAATGTGTGTTTGTGTGTGTGTGAGAGAGAGACACACACACACACACAGAGGGAGAGAGAGGGAATTTAGCTTTTGAATTGTAGAGCATTAATGCAAAAAGGATCTGGAAAAATGGTTTGTCACGGCTGTCTTCATTTTTTAATAACTTGATGCAGTAATTCTTGCTTGAAAGTAACATTTTTTTATTGACTTATGATCATTTGAACTTTTTCCTATCACATTATTCTTGAGAAAGGAAGTTGAAAAGCTTGGTGTAGATTATATGGCAGTTATTAAAGTCTAAAGGCTTCTGTATAAAAAATGATGCAAAACTTTACTTATATTTATATTAATATTTTTAAATGACATTCTGCTGAAGATTTAATTGACTGGATTCTCTATGAGGAAAGGGATAACCTTACTTTCCACTTTGTAGTTGCAGTAGATCTTACTAAGGACAATTATATATTACACATGAAAATTAAAGCAGAATGAAAGCTTTTCTTGACTGAGGACAGATTACTTCTTCAAAAGGTATAAATTGTTGATTCTTTCTTCTTCCCTTCATTTTAAAAATTAAAAACACATTGTCATATTTTAAAAATCAAACAAATCAGAAAGCCTGGGTACTCATAATAGCAAAAGTTTCCTTTTAAAACAATCTCCAGGGCCCATTCCCTTTCTTGATGATTGATGTGTAATTTATCAAGAATTTGTATGTAATGTCATAATTTTCCATAAATTTGCATAACAAACACACACAACTGACTTTACACTTTGTTTCATTTTTTTTTATTGGGATCAGTTTATATAATTCTGAGACAAGCTTTCTTAATCCTTATTAAATATTGCTGATAGTATTCTTACAGAATCGTCTCACTTAATTTTATCAAATGTCATCTTATGTCTTGGTATTATGTGATAGATCAAAGTTCAGCTTCCATGGAAAACAGACTATGAGGTTTACATGCAGGAGATATATTGTGGTTCTCTGACAAACAAATCTTGGAAACATCAGGGAAGCCGGGCTACCTTCCTTGATGAGAAGGAATGGTAATGCCATCCAACATTGAATGGTAATGCCATCACCACAGAGGTCTCAGCCTCTGTCTTTCCAATTTGATGCACATGGGGAAGACCATATACATCCAACATTACCTAGTCATTGCCACCCAGGATGCTCCTGGGGATGAGCTGTGCTCTTGAGCAAAGGAGCTCTCTTTAGTTGAAGTCAACTACCAAAGATAGACTCAGCTGAGTGTCTTTAGCCCCGGAAGCTGGAGAAATGAGTGCCTCCACCCTTTAGGGGGTCTGAACAGTACACTACAGAATCCACTACAGTTTATTACATTCCATCCTTTGCGCTGCTTAGAAACACCTACTTTATTTATATCATATGTATAGATAGATAATGCCCTAACATTTTGCTCTCTTTTCCAGGGAAAACTGATATGAATAAGGAACTGGGACAAACCAACTCAAGTCTTCATTGGATGCTGTATTAGTCAGGATCTTCCAGAGAAACAGAACAAAAGGGAGATATGTATATGTGTGTGTGTGTGTGTGTGTGTTTATATATATACACACAGACACACACAAATACATTCATACTTATATACTATGATATATTATATGGTATATAGTTATATTACATGAGGATATAAGATAGATATAAGTAGGATACATATATATATAATTTTATATATTATACATTTATTATATGTATATTATATATATATGGAGAGTCATTATGAAGAATTGGCTCAGTGTGAAACCCTGTGAGGAATGGAGGTTGAAAAGTGCTACAGTCTGCTGTTTGCAAGCTGGAGACCCAGGATAGTAAGTTGTATTCAGTCTGAGTCCAAAGGCTTGAGAACAGGGGAGCTGATGGTATAAATCCCAGTCCAAGGGCAGAAGTAAAGATGCCCTAGCTCAATCAGTGAGGCAGAAAAAAGGGATGAACTCCTCTTTCCTGTGTCCTGTGTTCTATTCAGGTCTTCACTGTATCTGATGATGCCCATTCATAACGGGGAGGGCATACTACCTTATTGACTCCAATGATTCCAATACTAATCTCATCTGGGAACACTCTCACAGTCACACCCAAAACTAATGTTTCATCTGGGCACTCTGCAGCCTGTCTAGTTGACACATAAAGCTAACCATTACAGATAGCAAACATATCCCTTTTCTACCTTCCGTTCTAGATTCCCCTCATCAGTGTAGCACCTCTGGTAATCTCTATGGCTTAACTAATAAGACAAACTATTCCCTCATCTGTGAGCTCTCTAAGTCACTGATCATGTACTTCCCAAGCCTTGCTTTTGCACTTGTCTACTCACCATCAGGACTAGGAAAGGGATTCTAAAGCAACACTTCAGTGGATCACCTGGATATAAGAAGTATTTGTCTCTGATCTCACTGCATAACAGTACTACCTATTCCTATGATCAGTTTTAATTACATGTCCCCCCCTCCCAGGACAACACCACAAATTTTATTTTAGAAAATAGTCACAGCTGTATATCGAGTCCCACATGCTCTTTTTGAAATTTTCCAATTTCACATCAAGAAGTGGAGTCCACTGCCCTTCCTACTGAGTCTGGTAGGCTTAGGACTGTTTCTCTCAAAAGGATACGGTAGAAATGATGTGTGACCTTTGATGTTAGGTTTTTCTATCTAGAGGATACTTGTGGCTCAGGGGAAAACAGTCACTGTGTTTTGATGAAGCCCTAACCAGCCTATGGGTAGACATTTCATGGAGAGGTCGACACAGAGAAGCCCAGATTTCAGCCTACATCAATCACCAGACATGAAAGTGAACAATCCTTCAAACGATTCTAGTCTAAGACTTTAGGTCTTCCTGCTGAGAATCCTGGTATCATGAAGGATATCAAGCCACCCCCACTGTGCACTATCCAAATTGATGACCCATAGAATTCATGAGCATAATAAGTATTTTATTTTATGCTGTAAAATTGTGGGGTAAATATTTACATAGCAATAGATAACCAGAACAAATAACTCCTTTCCTTTACAGTTGGTCTGTTGGCTCAAGAGGCTAACAGCACATGTCATTTAAAATTTAATGGCAATGCTCCTGAAGTAAGCATTACCATTCTGGAAACCAGAACGTACAGATTTATAGAGCCTCAATTTGTGGGGAAACAATGCTCACATTCCTAAGTGGGTTACTTTGAGTTACAGTGGGTGAAGCCATTCCTGGTTCCACTCTTTCTTTCCCAGACTACACACATACTACCTACTGGGGACAAAGTCTCATAAAATGATTTACACTGTATCCTAAGGGCTATAGTCCCATTCTCAGAGAACATCATCTCCAAGTTGTTGCACCAGCTATGCCTTCAAAAGTCACTCTATCATTCTGTAAAGCTGGCAGCTTCTGGGAGGTGTGATGTATAATGTGAACAATGGGTATCATGGTCATATGCATGCTGCCCAAACTGTTTTGCTGTAAGGTAAATTCTTTGAATGTGATGTTTTGTGAAATCCTCTACAATGTATCAAACACTATATGTCTTCATAGAGTGGAGCTGGCTGAGCTTCTTTGGTTGAAAAGTCAAACTCATACACAGAGTACACATCAATTATGGTGAAAACCAACCATGCCTCTTCCTCAGTAGAAAGGACTTAGTATAACTCACTTGTCATCAAGTGGCCAGTTAGTCTTCTCAACAGATCTTGGGCTCTTAATGTTTGTCTCAGTTGCTGGAAGGTTGTACATTTCACATTCTCAGTAGCTAAAAAGCACTGGTGAGTTGAGGGACCATCCTGGTGGGCCCATCCATAAAATCTTTTAAAATACATTTTTATGGGCTTCCCTGGTGGCACAGTGGTTGAGAGTCTGCCTGCCGATGCAGGGGACACGGGTTCGTGCCCCGGTCTGGGAAGATCCCACATGCCGCGGAGCGGCTGGGCCCGTGAGCCATGGCCGCTGAGCCTGCGCGTCCGGAGCCTGTGCTCCGCAACGGGAGAGGCCACAACAGTGAGAGGCCCACATACCGCCAAAAAAATAAATAAATAAATAATAAAATACATTTTTATGACCTCTAATTATACACAGAAATCCTTTGGGGTAACTCTCCCTGGGGTTAACATAGAGGTAATGTAATAACGGTCAGAATATTTTTACAATATGGTGCTCTACATTCTATGGGAACCTAGAGTCATAAACCTCATAGGGTACTGCAGATACAGTGATAGTTATATTGTATTTGCCTTAAAAGCAGTATAATATTAATTTTCTCCTTAAACAGGGTGAACGAACATGTAAGATGTTATTCTCTTAAAGATCCTTTTGTTGTTTTAGTTTAGTTAGAAAAATTTAAGTGGAATTCACTTGACTTGAGCAAATAAAGTTTTTAGAAAATTATTCAAGTTAAATGCTCTTCGAGGTCAGTAATCATAATATAGAGTGGCACACTAGGGAGTGCTGACCATGAAATCAAAAAATAAAGGGAACCATTATCAATTAAAAAGTTTTCAACAGTTTTAAAACATTAATGAAATATTCCCAAAGAAATATGGTAATCAGAAAAATGCAAACCACTGATTACACTTCAGTTAGCAGTGAATTTGCAACATACAGAGCAATTAAATCTTTATGGATCAAGGAAACCTTAACGAAGGTGCTTTCCACAGTCAGTGTTGAGATCATTAAGTTAGAGAAACATGAAGGTCTTTTACATTACAGGAACTTTATAAATCCATTGAAAGCAATTCATTTTTTTTAAAGGCATAATTTAACTTCCCTTTTAAATGTCTTGCAAATCATTTTTAACTTCTAAAGTACAGACTAGTGATTCAGTTTCTGAAAAAAATTCATAACTCAAATAAGTGAAAATTTTAACTTGAGAACTTCCCAAGCCATAATATTTTACTTTTATATGTCAGTTCATTCTGTATTCTGGAATTTCCCAGAAATAGCATTATATGCAAATTCAAATAGATGGAATCAGGTGGAAAAAATATGAACTACTATAATATTATTTAGCACCCAAATGGAGCATTTGATGGTTCTCTAAGAACTGTGTGCCTTGAAAAACCAACCCTTTATTACATTTGTTTTATAGGTATGTTTTTCAGTTTCTTAAGAATTTAGAAATAAATATTTTTAAACAAAACAGTACAGCTGATGTCATCATAAATATAACCAATTGTACTGAATGAGTTCCTCAAATAAGTATTCATATTAACTGAATTTTAGAAACAACATAAACTAGAAATATTATATTGAATTTTTAATATTATTGTTATATGCAAAAGAAAAGAAAATGGATATTATTTCCCCTGTAGCATTTAATATCACTGCAATATAAAGATAGTTGATCAATAATTTTAATTAAAATGGAGAATCCCTAACATCATTTTTAAGAGTAATTTAAATTATATGGAGATAATCTTTTAAAGAAAGGAAGAAATTTCTAACCTTAGGAAAGTTCATTAAGTTTTTAGACATCTACGTGAAATTAGATAATTTATTAAATACTCTTTGGAGTCTCATACATAATGTTTCAATTATGAATTTATTCATGAATTTTAAAAAAATTAACACATTCCTCCACATACACAAAAAATATCCACTTATTATTTTCTTATGCCTTGTAATTTGGAGTACTAATGTTTTAAAAGTCCCAAAAATATTTAAGTGAAACAGAAAAGCATAAATATTTTCAAAGCATCATTTTCAGGAGGAAATGAAGAATTAAAATTTGTCTCTTTACTTTCGGTTCAAATTTTGTTGTAAATAGGCAATATATTGACAGATATTTCCTTAGAAGTGAATCTGAATAATTAGAAAAAAGGTATGAAATGAATGTGTTACTATATAATAGTAATATATAGCATATGTTGTATATCATATATAATGTTTTATATATAAATGATATATACTACTATGTAATCAATATTGAGAGGTAACATATTTTACAAATTTGTGTTAAATTTGTCAAAACTAAGGTGCAAATCTGTTGCTGTGCTTTCAGCACTTCTCCCTGTACAGCAGCCTTTTGTTTGTACCATGTTTGTTACTAATTTATGCTTTATGTAATTTCAGCGATTTAGAGGCTTTGTTGTTTTAATAACAAAATTAGAAAGCTTATTCAAAAGCCTATAAAAATAATGAAAAATGTCAAGTAAAACCATTGCATATTATGTAAGAATGTGCCAATAAAGACATATAATTCATATCCCAGAATAAATTTTTGCACACTTTTTACAGAATGACGGAATTCAAGAAGGTTGTTATTTAGACCAAATAATGATCGCTGATACTTCTTCAGTCCAACCTTCACTAAACTCCAGAACATTTTATGCCTGTGTTTCAAGGAAGTACGGCAGAATTGATCCTAATCAATGGATATCTTTATAACTATATACATGTATTTAAAAAACTGAGGATGATTGCTCATATAATTCCACACTCGGAGAAAACAGTTTTTCTCTAAATTAATCTGTTTTCTGGAAATTCATATTTCTAATCACATTTTGTATTTTTTTTTCTGATACTTGGTAAGTGATCCTGAAACACCTTGAAATTCTTTTTTCAAATTGAACCCAAAGAGACATGGGAAAATACATCTTTTTCTTTTCAGATAATAGCCACTCCTCAAGTTTATCAGTAAAAGCCATAGGATCCACAACAAAAGAATCCAGTCATCTACTTGTCAAGGCATAAGAACTATTCAATATCTGTGCGGAATTTCAGAGTATGTCAATAAACACACACCCGTATTTTTACCAGATTTCTTGCTAAAATAATATTTGGCATGGAAACTTGCTGTGTTTTTTTTTTTTGAGATAAAATTGACATATAACATTCTGTAAGTTTAAGCTATAAAGTATGTTGAATTGATACATTTACATATTGCAATATGATTACCACCACAGCTTTAGCTAACAACTCCATCATGTCACGTAATTAATGTTTTGTGGTAAGAACAATTAAGATCTAGTTTCTTTAGCAACTTTGAAGTTTATAATACTGAAGTTTATAATACTATAATGATTACACTGTGTATTAGATCTCCAAGACTTATTTATCGACTTGTTGCAAGTTTGTTCCCTTTAACAGTATCTCCCAATATTCCCACCTTCATCGTTTAGCATAGTATCCTCAAGGTCCATCCATGTTTTTGCAAATGGCAGTATTTCCTATATTCTATTGTACATAAATCATGCATTTTTTATCCATTCATCCATTGGCTGGGACTTAGGTTGTTTCCATATCTTGGCTATTGTGAATAGTGCAGCAATAAACATAGGAGTCCATATATCTCTTTGATGTTCTGTTTTCATTTTCTTTGGATATGGAATAGAATTTCTGGATTATATGGCAGTTCTGCTTTTAATTTTTTGAGGAACATCCATATTGTTTTCCATAGTGGCTGCACCAATATACATTCCCACCAACAGTACACAAGGGTTCCCTTATCTCCACATCCTTATTAACACTTGTTATCTCCTTCTTTTTGATAATAGATATCCTAACAGATGTGAGGTGATATCTCATCTGGTTTTGGTTTGCATTTCCCTGGTGACTAGTGATGTTGCAACACCTTTTCATACAACTGTCGATCATTTGTATGTCTTTTTTGAAGAAATGTCCATTCAGTTCCACTACCCATTAATTAATGGGACTGTTTGAATTTTTGCTACTGTGTTTTATGAAACATTTTGGTTAAAAACAAATCTTGTAAATGAAGTTAAGTTTTAGATTTAAGAGATACACAGTCTCTCTTAATTCCAAAACATTTTTGCAGTGCGTGGGCTTCTCACGGTGGTGGCTTCTCTTGGTGCGAAGCACAGGCTCTAGGCACGCAGGCTTCAGTAGTTGTGGCACATGGGCTCAGTAGTTGTGGCTCACGGGTTCCACAGTTGTGGCTCACAGGCTCTAGAACACAGGCTCAGTAGTTGTGGCGCACGGGCTTAGTTGCTCCATGGCATGTGCGATCTTCCCGGACCAGGGATCGAACCCATGTCCCCTGCATTGGCAGGTGGATTCTTAACCACTGCACCACCAGGGAAGTCCTGAAGTATATTTATGATGGCTGTTTTAAGATCCTTGTCAGATAATTCTAACATCTGTGTCATCTCAGGGTTGTCATTGGTTGTCTTTTCTCATTCAATTTAAGACTTTTTTTTGCTTCTAGGTATGATAAGTAATTTTTATTGAAACCTAGACATTTTTGGTATTATGTTATAAGGAAACTGGATCTACTGTGGTGAAGGAGGATGGTGGGGGATATGGCCTCTTTACTGCCTGGTGAGGGTAGAAATCCAGATTCTGTCTTCAGCCTCCACTGACATAGAACAGGAAGGGGCTCCTTGCTATTGGTGAGAGCATATGAGAGTTCAGACTCCTCTAATTCTCCACTGAAACAAAACTGGATGGAAAGGAAAAGATGCCTATTTAAGTCGACCATTGAGTGGTGTGGTTTTGTTTTTTTTTTTCCTCTCTTTCTTAAAGCCTTTGCTTTTCAGACATGACAGGAAAAATCTTACAGGTATATATGGAAAAGTAATACATGATCACAGTTGAAAGTGAAGACAATCTAATCATAAAGCTTTTACTCCTGTCAGCTAATGCTGAAGCTGCCGTTCTGAGTATGACACGCTGCAGGGATAAAAGGAACGGTAATTAGTATTCCTCTCCTTCCTCTGCCTCTCCTTCAACAGAATCTACACCAACCTCCTCATAATCCTTCTCAAAGGAAGCCATGTCCTCACGGGCCTCAGAAAAATCTGAGTCACTCTTGAGTGGTGACTCTCCATTTGTCTTCCTCTGACACCACCTAGGAAGGAGGGGGATGGTGCCTCCTTACCACCAGGGAAAGTACAGGTCCAGGTTCCCCAGGCCAACTTCCCTGGCATGGAGAAAACGTTCCTTACCAACTGGTAGGGATGGTGAAAGTTCTAGATACAACAGCCTTACCCTATACTACATTGGAAAATAAATGATGAATATAAAGGATATTTTCTCTCTTTCATGAAACCTAGGGGTGGTAAGACAAATTCCTAAAGAGTACATTCTACCTTTATAAGATATTTTTTTGATATGGAGAATACAGGTCACCTAAGTAACCCTTTTAATTTTAACTCAAGCCTAAATTTTTAATGTAAGCTAGAACTTTTGATTTGTTTGTTTTCATTTTCAACCATTTTAGTGCAATGATAAATTTTTTAAGTTCTATATTTGTTTCTTTTTGTTTGATATCCACAGATATGTATGCTGGAAGGAATACTAGAGGACTTTTCAAAATAACCCATTGGATTACACAACTGAGGAAAATTAAATACTTAGAACAAGGTGACACAGCTATTAATGACACATTTGTAGTGTAATAAAGATATCCACAGGGCTTCCCTGGTGGCCCAGTGGTTGAGAGTCCGTCTGCCGATGCAGGGGACACGGGTTCGTGCCCCAGTCCAGGAAGATCCCACATGCCGCGGAGCGGCTGGGCCCGTGAGCCATCGCCCGGAGCCTGTGCTCCGCAACCAGAGAGGCCACAACAGTGAGAGGCCCGCGTCCCGCAAAAAAAAAAAAAAAAAAAAAAGTATAAATTAAACAGGAAAAGTAAATAGAAATGTTTTAAATACAGTGCACCAAAAATTGACAGAAGAATTAAACTGGCATAACAGAGTCTGCTCCAGAAAAATATTTTCTATGAAGAGCCCATTTAAGAAGCAATTAGACCTTTTTGGTGGATATGCATAGGAAAAAAGGAGGAGGAGAAGGAAAGAAGAGAAAAAAAGTTTAATTCTAACTTAAAACTGGGATAACTCATAAACCTTTAAGTGACCCTGCACTACTAAATAACTCATTACCACCACACTGTACATGGAACAGTATATCTATCCCAATAGGCCCACCTAATTTTGCAATAATGTTTTAAATCAGATGTGCTTTAGTAATCATATTGAGGTCCATTTATTTCAAGAAACCTGTTCCAACAAAGTACTCAGGCCAAAGTGATCTTTTCCATGCTAATTGGAATCAAACTCTTGGGTTGAACCTGGAATATTTTGAGTGCTTGAACAGATTCAAATCTCATTTTTAGAAGAAATGCCAGTCCTAAGTCCCAGCCCTTGGAAAGTCTGTCCCATGTGTAAGAGAACTGGATTTCTGTTTGGGCAAAATACAAGTTATGTGGGCTTCCCTGGTGGCGCAGTGGTTGAGAGTCCACCTGCCGATGCAGGGGACGCAGGTTCGTGCCCCGGTCCAGGAGGATCCCACATGCCGCGGAGTGGCTGGGCCCGTGAGCCATGGCCACTGAGCCTGCGTGTCCGGAGCCTGTGCTCCGCAACAGCAGAGGCCACAACAGTGAGAGGCCCTCGTACCGCAAAAAAAAAAGATATCCACGGTGAAATTTAATTTCCTTCGCAGTGATTCTGTTGACAGAAACCCATACCTGTACTTAATATACCAATCCTATTCTCCTCCCTATCATGTTTGGTGTAACCACGTAACAAATGCTTCTTTTTCTTTGGTTGCTTATTGTATAACTTGTGCATATGTATAACAGTGAAGTTTATAAGTTTTTAATTTTAACCTGTTCACAATAAAAACATTTCTAAAAGTGACTTTCTTCTCATGTGTTTCAAATTATGTAAAATAAAAGTGCAAAATGCAGCTTTGTTTCATTAATAAGCATGCCAGTGGCATTTTCCAGGATAGTGAGTATAAAACTCTGGATGACTAGTACCATAAATGTAAAAAAGCAAGCCAGGTGTTTCATGAAAGTCCATAAAATTGGTGATAACATCCATTCAAATGATCTGTATTATGTAATGTGATATAGCTTAATACTGTCCACTTTTTTTTTATTTCAAGGGATTCTTAAAATATAATTAAATGTAATTTTACATGTTATATTAAATTCTTCTCATTTTATTATTTTGCATTGCAATACTCTAAGACATTTTATCCTGCTTTTTAAAAATGTTAACTGAATTATTTGGGATAGTTTCTCTACATCACATTCTAGTCTAATTTTCTGAAAAAGATTATCTCCAAATCTATGGTTTTCTTTGACTTATCTTTTTCAGGAAAAGAGAAGTTATTGTAGTTTATTTTTATAAGGCTTTTCTTACATTGTTTATCTTAACTTCAAACAATAAGCAAATTTAATTTACAGATGATATGGGATAAAATATACTTCAGAATATACCTTTTTCTCAGAATCATAACCTCATCTTTTAAAAAAACAATCATTCCATTCCTTCTGTTACCACCCCTAAATAATGAGAGTGTTTATGAAGCAAGATAAACATGTGAAAATGGGCGTGTACAATATTTTGCCAAAGATCACTTTCCTAACACTATAGAACCAAAATGACTAAATAATAATTTCATGAATTTTAGTTTTACATATGTTCAAAGGACTTAAGAATCAATTAGAAGATATAATAAAAATGAAGATTTTTGTGTCTGAGTCCCTGAGATTCCAAAATAGTCTTATCTTGAATCAAGGAATCTGCTTCCCAGTATCATTGGAAATACTGACAAAAGTGTTCCACAGATCATACTGTGGGACTTAGGGAAGGGGTATAATATTTTCCATTTTGCAAGATATTGTAAGAACCAGAGTCAAATTGACTTTCCAATCCAAAAACATTTTAAGTAGCATGTCAGCTAGTATGTCTTAATGTTTTTATATATTTAAAATAAATTTTAAAAATTTATTTATTTTACAAGAACTTCCTTGAGCTATATAGCTATATATTATATAAATATAACCATCAATAATAAGCATAAAGTCAGATATGGATCCCCAACATTTTAAGTCAAATTTATCAGATCAAAGTGAGGGTGTGGGTGCTGAAACTCGGATACTAGCTTCTTTTTGTCCTGTGTGGACTTCGAATTGATTCCATTATATACAGTTTCTAAGAAAATGTTTCTGCCTCATAATCTTCTAATTAGATTACAAAGAAATTTAACTTAGCCCTCAGTAAATAATGCATGTTATTAAGATAAAAAAATTTACCAATCCCAAAGTTAACTAATTATTTAGCAATCTACCAGTATTACAAAGATAAAGAAAAAACCTTCATTGGAACTTCCTTCTCTTCCGGAGGAAGATGTGATTATCACAGGCCTACAATTACTTTACAAATTTTCATATGAAAATCCAGGGTACAAGCAAACATACCCAGGCACAAGTTCTGAAAATATTTCAAGATTGAAAGTCTTTTCTTTCTTTTTTTTTTTTTTTTTTTGCGGTACACGGGCCTCTCACTGTCGTGGCCTCTCCCTTTGCGGAGCACAGGCTCCGGATGCACAGGCTCAACGGCCATGGCTCACGGGCCCAGCCTCTCCGCGGCATGTGGGATCCTCCCGGACTGGGGCACGAACCCGTGTCCCCTGCATCGGGGACAAATTTTATTTACATAACTTCTCATAATTGGCTTTTTTTCATTATTGGAATATATCTATTATGTGATGATGATTTAATAATAATTGATGAATTCATATTACAAGTCATCTCCAATATTTTTTTTTTTGCAAATATATTTGTAAGCAGGAATCTTGCACTTCCTCTTAGACATGCTAAGACTCTCTTTTCATACCTTTAAAACTTTATAATAATAAGATCACATGGTTTGAATCTTTATAGAAAGTTCTCTGCCAAGGTGATCTGTGTGTGTGTGTAAATTTCTATATAATAGTTTTAATAATCTTGATATTTGTATTAAATCCTAGTTTCCAATTTCTCAAGAATCAAAATAATTAATATTACTTCTATAGCAATTTGCTTTTCATTTATAGACTTTAATATTTTAGGGAAGTTCATGCTCTTTCTTTTGTTTATTCTCTCATTTATATAGCAACTATGATTCATGCATATCTCCTCTCTCATTACCATGTCATTTCTTTTAGTATGTCTGAATTTCATCTTCTTTTACTTTTACATGTTACATACTTGTTTTCTAATTTCTTATAGTACATTTAAGTCTATACACATTTTCCTCAAAGTAGCCCTTATATGTTTTAATTATTATGCTTAGTTATTTTGTATTTATCTTGATTATAAATATAATTGGCAAATCTACTATCTGTGTGTATTTTCTGTGTTCCAAGCTTTTTATTTGCCCCCATCCTCATTTTTGCTGGATCAATAAAGCTTACAACGTCTCTACTCCTTTTATTCAAAATACTTTAAAAGAGACTGTATTTAAGTTTTGGGTGGTTACTCAGAATTTTAATAAGTACCGTCAAGTTGTTTAAATGCATTTTACATTTTCTACCTTATCTTGAGCAATGTAAGGATTACAGCATTATTTAAAGTTTCTCCCCAAATGTCACATTTTTATTATTGTTTAGAAAAGGTGTTTCTAATTTATCACAAAAATGATTATTCTTTCATTTCAATATTTAGTTTAAAATATCAATACATATTAAATTAAACTGTGTTCATCTTGTGTGTTTTGCTTCTCATTCTTTACTTCTATTGCCTACAACACCTTTTTAAAATGCCAATAAGATCTAGAGTGTGAAAAACTTTACAGCTTGTAAGCCTGAAAATGTTTATATTTGATTCTCTTTCTTGACTGAAAATTTAATACAGAAACCTAAGGTGATATCTACCTACTATAAATGTTTTTAGTATACTATTCCAGGTTCTTTGGCCATTATTTTTACTTAAAGAAAGTGTCTTATTCTAATGTTATTTGTGGATAATTTTTTCCCTTCTGTCTGGTAACTTTCAATATTTAAATTTTGTCATATTCAGACTTCCCACATTGTTCTTATTCTGATGACACATCTTTCTTAAATAACTGATTACAGGCTTTGATTTTATATTTCCATCTCTTTAAATGTCTGCAGTTTATTTTAGGAGATTTAATCATATATACTTTTAAAAAAATTTTTTGAAGTACTTTTCATAAAATGAATACACCTGAGTAATAAGCACACATACACACACTTATATACACACAGAAAATACCAAATACGTTAAAAAATAAGTTAACACTTGTGTTTGTAGTGAGAGATTTGATAAAGGATGCATGAATGATAGATTATTGATTTTCATCAGTTTTTTTGTTACATATCTCTTAAAAAACCTCATAAATCTTATAAGCATATTTATTGATAAAAATTTTTAAATATTCACATTAGGGAAAATTATTTGGTGTCAAACAAAACTTGACTCCCACGTCAGCATTAATTTAGGTGATCTACTGCTAATTTTTTAAAAATTCTGTGAAGAATTTATAAAATGAGAATAGTAGTGCAATGTTTCTACAATTCTGTTTTCATATAATAATTACTGTGGATTATTTTTGTTATATACTACACTTATGCACATATGTACCTTTGTGTCTGTATGTATGAATATATGTGCATGTGTGTGTATGTATTATTTTTTCCTCCCTTTTATGAATTAAAAGACCACCTTTGTTCAATGTAATTGCATTACAATTCAGAGTATGAGCTTAGAGCATGAGTTTCCTGGGAATTCAAGTTTCAGAAATATTTCCAAACCTACGTCCCAGGACAGAGATTCAAATCCTAAAGCCAACTATTCAGGACAAAGATAGAGCAGAATAAGGAGAAATTCTCTTCACAGAAAAAATGTGGTAATGCTCTGGGCCATAGAGGTAGCATGTCTTGTAAAGATAAGTCAATTGTAAATGATGAGACCTGATTCAGTTCCTCTCTTTGAAATTAAAAGTCTTATCCATTGGTTAAATGATTTACTCAAACATGAAACCTGGAGATTGCATTTTCACTGCCTACAATGCAGAAAAGAACTAAGTAAATTGCTTTTAAATGTTTAATAAGCATATAAATACATGTGTAAGAAATAAGTCTTCTCATTATTGTTTCCCGTACGAATACTTTCAGTGTGTGTGTGATTTTTCATTTTATATAAAATTACTTAAATTTTTTATGCATTACATAATCACAGAACAATGTGGGGAGATATTTCTTAATATCGCAATACAACAAATTCTACTGATAATGTGTTTCTTACTTTAACATAGACAGCATTTGTTTCTTTTTAACTTTTTTTTTTTTAACAGAAACAAGTAACTTAATTCCTTACAGATAACTTCAAATTTTGGAAGTCAATGTGAAAGAAACCATGAAAAGTTATTCTATATAATTTATCAGAAATAAAATACCTATATGCTACAGAATTTTTGTAAGAACAAGAAAAAATAATAGAGTTAACTGACAATACTACAGAGCTATGCTGTTCTATAGATACAGTGGTTATAATCCACATGAGCCTATTTAAATTTAACTTACTTAAACTTAAATAAAATTAATAATTCACTTGTCACACTAGCTACATTCCAAATGCCCAACAGCCACATGTGGCCAGAAACTATGGTATAGGGCAGTGCAGATACAGAGCATTTTCCTCATGGGAGTATTTTCAACTGCTATAGAGAATTAACAGAATTGCAAATCAGTATGAATTTTTTGATATTAAGAGTTCATTATCCTAAAGTTTCTGAAATATAAAAATCTGTAATCTTAATTAAAATGAGGTGAATTAGAAACGGCAAGGACTCAGTGATTAGATGCTGATTGACAAAATTATCTGCACTAATATATATTAGTCAATATTCTCTTTCCATGTGGAGTTTTAATGTAAAAATTTTATATAAAAGATCATTCAGTTAGACTCACCTCACTCTAATCAAACTTCAAGTTAGTTGGCTCTTGCACAGTAGATGGCAGGCCTTGTCTGCCAGAGGGTAAAAGAAAGCCCATCTCAGTGTTAGCAGTTACTCTTGAAACCTGATTGGCAACTACAGCTCTAGGTTAGTAACATTAAGTTTGCTTCTAATTAGTCATGATTATCAATAATGAAATTTAATTTGCCAATTAATTAATTTGGTGACATATTTATCCAAAACTTCAGATCTTACACTATTAAACAGAAGAAGTTAAACATAGTGCAATGCATGTTTATTGGTTAGTTTAAATACCTCTTAAGGAAAAAAATGTGAAAAGAGGAGTGCATTTATAGGATTATAAAGGAGAACTTCATAATACAGCTCATAATATGAGACAGCGACCCCTCTCTCAGGCATGTGAGTGCAGTCTTGGAAATGATGAACTGGAGCGGCCTAGAGACTTTCAGTCATTACCTCCTTGAAATAAAACTGCAAATCTGCTGACAAAATTCTATAAGATTAATTAATTCACTGTTAGCCTCCAATCAAGTAAAAGGATAGAGGATTTCAGGAACCCCTGCTTTTTTTACTTATTAGCATAGTGCTCTCTTCATGTTATGATTTCCATTTTTGTTTAAATCATGCTGAAAATCTCACTGTTTCACCAAGAGAGCAAAGTAAATTGCTACAGAATTAAATCTGGGAGTCTGTGAAGCAATTAAACACTACAACAGACAGCAGTAGGGGACTCTCTCTGCTCTGGAGAATAAATTAGGAATGATGTTAACACAGTTAACTTAAAGAGAAATTTTAATAGCTAGGCTCAGATGGAGTGTGTGAAGCCCAACAAGACCTCAGAATGAGTATATTCTAGAATTGTCCTTAAAATGTAATTAGATCTTAAAAAGAATATTATGAAGACATGTGCCCTATTTAAATGGAATGTTGATAATTTTTGATTATATAGTCTCTCTTGTGGCATAACACAATCCAGCTCAGATGCATAATAAAGGTTGTATGTGTTTCATACGTAGTTTAAAAGACTCAAATTGTAAATATGAGGCAATGTCTTAAACAAATATTGTGTGTGTGTGAGAAAATGTATGTATGTGTGTGGGTATATGTGTGTGTGTATTTCTTTACAGCTTTATTTTTAATTCAGCAAACATGTATTGAATGTTTACTAAATAGATCTATCTAATCTTTAAAAACAAAAAAGAGAGCCCCTGATGCCTGCCATTGTTGAACACACAGTCCCTTTGGGGAGACGGTTACTTATGGAGAAAGACTGTGGAGCAAATATTATAATCTAGGCATGAAGATAATTTTTCTGAAACACTGATGAAACTATTTAAAATTGGTCTGTAACCAAGTATTATCTTTATCCTTTAGCTTTATATTTGAAAATATAAAGTCTCCTCCAACTGACAAGCCCAAATTCCATGACTCAACCTAGATCTTGCACATGAAGTCTTGTAACTGAACACCAATATTCCAGCCTTGCCTCCAACAGTTATTTTAAATAGTCATGGTTTGTAAAAAAGATCTTTCTAAAATGATTAACTTAAAAAAATGCTTAAATGGCTTCCTATACATTTACAAGATCACTTCCAAAACTGGACTAGTCACCAGAGTCATGTGGATTTTTTCTTAAAAATAAATCTTTTCCCAGACCCAGAACAATACAATCCAAATCTCCAAGAAGTAGCCTTGGAATCTTTACATTCAATAAGCGTTCTATTTAAAAAAATATGATTTCCTAGTTTTGAGAAGCTTTGGTTATTCCAGTTGGTGCCCAGTCAGAAACAAAGATGGCAGCAGTTTTTTGAAAAAAAAAAAAAAAGGGGGAAGAAGAAAATTTAAGATAAGGAATTATTAACTAGATACAAGATTTTATCTAGATAACTGAAAAGTAAAAAGAAATTCTAAAATATCACTGAAGTATCAACTGCAAGAAGCAGCTACTTACTCTAGTGCTGAGGGAACAGAAGTTGCAATAATTCAAGCTTAGAAATTTCTAGAACGGGCCTCTGAAGCTGAAATTCAGATCTCTGAAGCATAGGTGATACCTGGCTGACACCAGTAACTCTGAGCTCAAAGGAAGCCTCTTCCTCCCTTAACCCCTTCACCCCAACACCTCTGAGGAGGTGCAGCTGGCTGGTGTATGTAACTCTGAGGTTGAGCATAGTGAAGCTGGTTTTGTACACTGGAAACACTGAAAACTTGATTGAGGAAGCCCACAAGGAACCCACAGGAAGTACATAGAAGATGTAAACCTCATCTTTCTTTTCCAACCTTACAGTCTCAGTCTAGTACTCCATGTTGCCACAGCTTTGCATAAATCCAGTAGGAAAAGAAGAAATGTGGTATGCTGAATGCCCAGTATCAGCAAACCAAAGGAGAGTCTAGAAGGGTGAGTTTGGAGCTGAGAATTGCTTAAAAACTGGCCCATCAATCGATCTGATCAACTATTTTTTGGTAGAAAGAAAAGCTGCTTTTAATCAGAATGCCTGCAATCTGGGGAGATGGACTCAGTGTCCCCCAAAAACCACCTCTGAAGATTCTGCTCAGCCATGAAAGGTTTTTTTTTTTAAATTGGTGTATAGTTAATTTACAATGTTGTATTAGTTTCAGGTGCACAGCAAAGTGATTTAGTTACACACATACATATATCTATTCTTTTTCAGTTTCTTTTCCCATATAGGTTATTAGAGAGTATTGAGTAGAGTTCCTTGTACTACACAGTAGGTCTTTGTTGATTATCTATTTTACATATAGCAGGGTGTATATGTTAATGCCAACCTCCTAATTTATCCCTTCCCCCAACCTTTCCCCTTTGGTAACCATAAGTTTGTTTTATCAGTCTGTGAGTCTGTTTCTGTTCTGTAAATAAGTTCATTTGTATCCTTTTTTTAGATTCCACATATAAGTAATATCATATGATATTTGTCTTTGTCTTACTTCACTTAATATGATAATCTCTAGGCCATCCATGTTGCTGCAAGTGGCATTTTTGCATTCTTTTTTATGGCTGAGTAATATTCCACTGTATATTTGTACCACATCTTCTTTATCTATTCCTCTGTCGATGGACATTTAGTTTGCTTCCATGTGTTGGCTACTGTAAAGAGTGCTACAGTGAACACTGGGATGCATGTATCTTTTCCAATTATGGTTTTATCCAGCTATATGCCCAGCAGTGGGATTGCTGGACCATATGGTAGGTCTATTTTTAGTTTGCTAAGGAACCTTTATACTGTTCTCCATAGTGGCTGTACCAATTTACATTCCCACCAACAGTGTAGGAGGGTTCCTTTTTCTCCACACCCTCTCGAGCATTTATTGTTCGTAGACGTTTTTGATGATGGCCATTCTGACTGGTAATATCTCATATTTTTGATTTGCTTTTCTCTAATAATTAGCGATGTTGAACATGTTTTCATGTGCTTTTTGGCCATCTGTATGTCTTCTTTGGTGAAATGTCTATTTAGATCTTCTGTCCATTTTTTGATTGGGTTTCTTTTTTATTCTTTGATATTGAGCTTCATAAGCTGTTGGTAGGTTTTAGAGATCAATCCCCTGTCAGTCACATCCTTTGCAAATATCTTCACCCATTCTGTGTATTGTCTTTTCATTTTGTTTATGGTTTCCTTTGCTGTGCAAAAGCTTTTAAGTTTAATTAGGTCTCATTTATTTTTGTTTTTACTTTGATCTGATAAAATTAAAAGATGCATTAGAATCACAAGAGCCTACGTGATTTGCACATGATCTGTCAATTTGCAGTCCTTTAAATGCAGATCCTGTAAAGCACTCATCTGTACATCATCTATTTTAACAATTTAACCATTTATGTATTTACATAAGTAATTAAATATGAAAGGCATTTCAAATCATACTATCTTTTTTCTCCTTGCTTTATCTAGCTACAAGGAACTTTCTCCTTTTGTCAACCTGAATAATGACTTATCATTTTCTAGGAATCTGTCCAATTTAACTCTCTATGAAGGCTATTTTGACCCACATTTTGCAACCCTATTAAAATAAAAATATAATATAAACATGTATAAGTATGTACGTAAATAAATGCAAATAAAAATTAAATATATATACATGTATATACTTGTATAATATTTTGTAATTTTAATATTTTGTATAGTTTATACTGTTGCAAAATTGCAACCTGTGCCCCACCCCACTGCCATTAAACTACAAAGTTCTTGAGAATGAGTCATGTTGTCTCTTCTACTTCAAGACCTAGCAAAGTGTCTGACATGTGGCAAGTAATGAAGATAAATTTTTCAATGAAAGAATTAATTAAGATATCTAAAAGAAGCCTACATTGAAGAATCTAGACAATTAAATAGGTCTTAGAAAATGATAAATATTTTACTAATAGTATTTCTGTAGGAAGGATGCCAAGAACAAAGGCTGAGAAATGACTCAATCAATGATAGAGTAGGTGTAAAATATCTCATATAAAATCTATTTTTTAATCATAAACATTAATCTATGTAAAAAGTCAATTAAACTATTAAATAAGCAGGATAAAAATCCACAGTAACGGCTTCCCTGGTGGCGCAGTGGTTGAGAGTCCACCTGCCGATGCAGGGGACACAGGTTTGTGCCCCAGTCCGGGAGGATCCCACATGCCGCGGAGTGGCTGGGCCCGTGAGCCATGGCCACTGAGCCTGCATGTCCGGAGCCTGTGCTCCGCAACAGGAGAGGCCACAACAGTGAGAGGCCCGCGTATGGCAAAAAAAAAAAAAAAAAAAAAAAAAAAAAGCCACAGTAACAACAAAAAAGCACTACTTTAATTTGGAAACTAGAATTATAGAAATAAACGTTCATTCATAATGAAATATTTTACATATTTTCCTCATTAATCTACACTAAACCTTATGGGACATGTTGAGTATACAAAACAGTGTGGACAATGTAAAAATATGGTTAGGGTCAACATGAAAAAGCAAAACAATTTTTGATAAAATGAATCTTTTCGTTTAAACTGAGGTTTGAATAATTACTTTTACGGAGATTGCGGTTAATTTACCTTTATTAATACAATGCCCTAATGTGTAAAAAAACAGGTCAGGAAACTTCTTTCCCATGGAAATATGAAAAAAGATATAATAGTTATAATACTATAATTTCTCAATGGATGTTTGCATACTGTTTACCTGTAATCTTCACAATAACCTTATGTGGTACTTGTTAGGGATTTTATTTCCAGAATTCTATGGCATAGAGTAGTTAAGAAATGACAAAGCAACAAATTACTTAAAGTGGCACAACACATATTCATTAAGCTGCATGCACTCTCTGCTGAACCACATTCTTATTATCAGGAAAGCAACTTGTTTTAAACACAAAGCTACACTCTGCAATTTCTTTAGGACAATGAAAAGGTATGTCAGAACAAATGGTGACATAGAGACAAGTCATGGTGAGAAAATATTTTCCTTTTTTTTTTCTCTTTCTGTTATCCCCAAAGCCATATATACAATAATACTGAAATGGAACTTGTTCTGAAAATACTGAAAGGGATCCAGAAAATGTTCTCTTAAGAACCCAACTCAAGAAGACTCATATTTACAGATTCTCAGAAATCTTGTCATTCTCTAAAGTAAAAATACCTCATCAGGAGTTGTTAAATGTTTTATAACTATTTGAGTTGTTATTCTCATCAAATTATGCTTTACAGTGGAGTGGCATTTATCCAAATGAATCCTAAGCATTCCACAAAGCTAAGTATGATAATTAGGGAGAAAATAATAGCTTATATAGAAAATAAACTAGGAGAGAAAGTCAGGAACAAATGCATGTGGATGAAATTTGTAAACAATGGGAAGTTACCTAGGTGGACATTGTTTCTGATGGAAGCACAATAGAAAAGATTTTATACCAGAAAAAATGAACTAAATTTAATAGTCAGAAGATGTATTATAATGATGATGATGGTGATTTTGTTAAGGAGATGAAATGACGAAAAGTAAAAAATAGTGTTTAGAGAAGAATTAAGTCTGAAAGAGGTCAAATTTAAAAGTAAAAGGAGGAAATTTACTATCAAATCACTCTTTAAATGATTTTTTTTCAAAAATACGAAAAATAAATAACATTTTGATGTTTAAATGTAATTAATATCAAAAGGTAAAAGCATCCTTTACTTTGATAAGGGGGAGGAAAAAGGATTTGTAAAGAAATATTTCTCTGCATGGTGGTGAAGAATACAAACACAATTAACTTAGGAATATGCAAGAATATAGCTTTTGAAAGATTTAATCCTATATTTCAAAAATATATCAAAGATTTGCAGAAAATTATTTTCACTTATGGACTCTCATTTGAAGAATTAAATGTAGATATCTATCTCCCTTTTCTCTTGAGCTATTCACTCAAATTATAACATATGTACACAATCTATATCCACATTCTCTCTCTCTCTCTTTCACACAGTCGTGCGCACACACACACACACACACACACGAATGAGCATCAATGTTTTACTAAAATATTTTTAAAGAAGCAAGAAAGAACAATGTATGAAAACATAATAAACACAATTCAAATAAATATAAACAAACAGAACTTTCCAATAGAGATCTTTCTGATTCAAAAGCAAAGAAAACCAGACACCATACCACTTAAAAGAACTACACTTAAGATATAATGATGTAAAAATTTTAATAGCAAAGAAAGAGGATTATATTTCTGGCAAAAAGTAACCAAAGAAGCACATCTACTAATATAAATACCTAAAAATATTTAAGATAAGTTTTTAATCAAGTGAGAAATTAGAGAATGATGATAGTAAAAATTATCACAATGATATAGGAATCATAAATTTATAGAAACATAAGGAAAAATTAGGAAAGTTGTAATATCTGAAAGGAACTATGAGCAATAAAGAGAAAACTCAAAATTAGAAAAAAGATAATATTTTAGAGGTACAATTAATACACCAACAAAGAAGATATACCTATATTCTAATAAACTTCAGAAAAATTATCAAATGAGACATATATTCTGTTGCAAAATAAATCTCGGTGGCTAAAAAGTGATTACGGTGCAGTGAAAAACAAAATGTTCTAAATGAAGTGCAATTAAAAAAAAAACTATGAATGAACAAAAAGAATGAGAAAAATGCCTTTCATGTGTGGTCTAAAAAAAGAAATATACTCATTAATACAGATACTGAAAAGTAAACTATCATTGGATATTAAACACTTAAAACTGAATATCAATAAAAATAGTACATATAATAACAAGTGGCTCATAGTTAAAGAAGTACACAAATAAATCAATTTGTTTAAAAATATGTAGACAGCATGTTAATTTTGCAATGCAACAAGCCAGAAAAGGAACAAAATTTTTAAAAATGTGAAGTAGGAGTAATAAATATAAAAACTAATAGCAAATCAAGTCTAATCAAGACTTCACGATAAATATCTTACCATATTGTATTTTGCCATAGATAAAATTGATATACAAAAATATAAAAATACTATAAACAAAATTTTGCTGGTTAATATAAAAATTGCAATTTTAGAGATTTTACATGCAAAACCTGTACAGGACTTGTAAAAATCAACAAGTGAAAAAAAAGTGCCTTGTACAGGCAATTAATTCGTGAAAGGAGAAACATGACTGCTTTGTTTAGAAAGCCTGATCACAAGATGCATCATATAAATGACAAAAAAGAAAAACAAGGAGTTAGCCTGATACACCAAGTTGCTGAATATTTTGGAAAGTAATCTGCCAATATATACTGAATTTTAGATGAGTGTTAAAGAAGTGCTACATATATATCTACACCATAGATTAAAACATAAATTCTCCCAAATATGCACAAGGAATATATACTAATAAAGTGATTGCAGCATAACTTGCAGACAGAAGACAGGAAACACTGTAGTGTCCAATAAAAGGAGAATACAGAACATGTAAGACATCATAATATCCATAAAATAAAATACCATATCATAACTAAAACAACAAATAGAGTTAACAGGGGTGAATATAGCAAAATCTCTAGAACCTAATGATATGTAAAGAGAAGCACTTTGCAATATGTGTGTTATGATAAAGTTTTTGTAAAGTGGAGAGATGCGCAAAAAAATATAGATGTTCGTCATGGATTCAATTATATAATTACGCTATAAAAGTCTAGTCAAGAAGGATACAGCACTTGTTTGTTTGCGGTTACCTTGGTTTGAGTTATCAGAAGGAAGAGAAAGATGAGAGTATGGGGTTGGGGAGCTATAAAAATAGAGCTGCAATTCCACTTATAATGCTTATTTCAAAATATGCTGAAGTAACACACATTACTAAGGATTGCTAAACCTGGGTGGTTTGTGCATAAATGTTTCTTATGCTATTCTCTGTACTTTTTTGCATTGTTATATTGTATTGTATTATATCATATGTAAAAAAATTAAAACTGAATGTCATAGCCCACATAATTTTTGATCGTGCTTTTGGCAAAAAAGGGAGTTACTTCATGTATCAACAAGCTTCTCTTCATTACAGTAGCTTCCAGTGTGCAGTTTAGAACATTTTGCACAATAATTGATCACACATATAAAAAAATACAACTTCAGTCAATATAGTATGTTGAATGCCAATCTGTGCTAGCCATCTTCTGTCTATATAATAATAAGCAAGACACAATTACTGCTCTCAAAGCATTTACATTCTGGTGGATAATACAAATAATGAGGCATATAACCTTATACTGAATGTATATTTTCATGAATAATAAAATTATTATTCTGCTGTGTTGTTGTGACTTTTGTTTAAATTACTCATTTGAATTTAGATATAATCATTCATCAAGTGGTAAATGATGCAAGGTATAAAGAAAACAAAAAAAAGCACTGAGGTGATGCCCCACAGGTGACTGGGAATGGAGACTTCTGTCTCCTTTTAAAAACTAATCTCTATCAAGAGGGGCTGAAATGTGTCTAAGGTTAGTAAAACAGGCATGTGAGGACAGAATGAAAGAATGCCAGGACAGGCAAGAGCTCACTGGGCACCTCTGTGATGTGGCTCAGTCTGTCTGATGGTAATATGTTTGAGGAAGAAAGCTTCTATTTCAGTATTGCCTTCCAAGTTTCATGCCCATTTCTCTCTTAGCCAGAAGAGGATTCTGAGAAACGTAGTTCTCATCCTAAAAGCAGCAAGAGCACCAACGTGGCAAAACACAATAGACTAAACATATCACATACCTGCTTTCCAAAATATATTTACCATTTAAGGAAGCAATCATTTCTGATCCAGAATTTTTGCCCTAGTAGATGCATCTAGGCACAATTAGAGTTTTCGAATAAAGCCAAGAAAAACTTTTGTGGAAAAAGAAAAGTATATCTTCTAGAATCTTACCAAAAACTACTGTAGACAACAAGGCTATGTTGTTTTTCCATGTAAAATTAATAATTGCTTTCTTCTCAATATTTTTTGAGCATGGAGATATTACACATTTTATTCACTTTAAAGCATGATGGCTTTTCAAAGAGTTGGTTATTATCAACTGTCACAATACTATGGTTGAATATTACTTAACACCTGAAAACAATGCCTATACAAATTTATTGTCTTAGCAGCTTGGCTTGATATTTTTAAAAATGTACTTAAACTTTTTTTCCAATATCACCCAAGGAAGAAATATGTCAGTAAAGCCAGCCATTTGCTCATTCATTTATTCACTCAATATAGTAAATATTTAAAACATATAATATTTCCCACTTAAGTATTAGGGTGAACAGTGCAATAGAAAAATTCTGCGGTGTTCTGAACAAAATTTCAGAGGTTTCTGACACAGTACTTAGAAGTCAGTGATGCACCAGTTGTTTTTAAGCTGAGATTTTAAGAATGAGTAGGAATTAGGCAGGCACTAATATTTACTAAGATAAACATTGCTTATAAAGACCTAGAAGAAAAAGAGCATGGCATAATTATGGAAATGGAAATCTGCTATAGTTTGAGAGATACTTCCATAAAGCAGAAGGGTTAGGAAGTGAGGCTTGTTGCTAGTCAGGAGCCAAATGGAGAAAGCTATCCATGTGCCTTGTTAAAAAGTTTCCAATTCATTCTAAGTCAGCTTGAGAGACACTGAAGAGTTGTAAACAGTGGGGAAAAAAATCAAATGGGAAACATATCATTTTAAAAAGCATCTTTGAAATATATTGCTAACATATTTGAAAATATCAAAAATGACATTCAGGGGAATAAACTGAGTGTGGCTTCAATCCGGGAATTACATAGTGTCCTGGGATAGAGAAATGGTCACCAGAATAGTGAAAAGTGGATGAATTAGAGAATTTTTATGAAGAAAAAATCAATATGACAAATTATTACATGTGTTGAATTAGGGTAATACAGTAATTAACTCTGTGACAAATATGCAGAGGTTACAGACATCTTTAGAGATAATAAAAACTAAGAAGCAGTGAAAGTATGTGGCAAAGCTAGTCAGTTCTGTATATGCTGTGTCTAAGTATCTGTCGCCATCCAGGTAATCTACTGTAGGTCATTAGATATAGTGCTCTAAAATTAAAAAAAAAAATGTCAGGAGTATAGATATAAATTTTCTAGAGCATAGCAATGGATTGGATCACCTAAGGAGCACATATAAAATGAAAAGACACAAAGTCTAAGACAGAACCAGGAGGAACAAAATGTGAATATGTTAACTATTAAAGACCTCTGACTCCAGAGGTTTAAAATATCCTACATTTAATTGATCTCAATACAGAAAACTACCATAGGAATTATAAAATCTATCACCAGTAGTTGATAATACACAAAATAAGGAAAATGTCATCCCAATTAAGATTTCTCAGAATTAAATGTGCTATGTAGATTTCATGTCAAAATTGATGTCATTCTAAGGTACATTACAATTAATATTCAAACCAAACCATGTATTCGTGTTCATGATATCTACTGACTCAACATAACTTGATGGCATTCACAAACATCTTGGGATGATAATTCTTGCTTTAAATATGATATGCCATAATTTATTTTGTTCTGTGTAAATAAAGTGATTTGAAATAAACTATATGGTTATATATTTTAAATAATTATTTACTTTTTGTAACTTAAAAATGATATACACAAAAAAACTATGCCAAACCCACAAAAATATACTGACATGCTACAGGGCATATAGCAATTCTACCATAATAAACCCAAAACTCTGTGTTAAAATGAAAGTGACAGCACAAAAAGCCTCAGGGCAGAACTACCTCTTCTACCAGATCTGTGGGAAATAAAAGGGACAAACTTATCTCAGAAAATGTGCTTATGTTCCAATATGTAGGAGTTGATGAGTAATTCTAAATTCTCTGTAATCTGATTTCATTTCTTAAAGTATATACAGAGAACAAGTCATCACAAACATATTCTTCACACGAATGATATTATTTATTTTTTTCATATATTTGAAGATGTTTAACCTCCACATATTTCATTGTGATTATTATTTATTTCATATATCCTTGAACATTTTATTGAGGTATAAATTACATATAGCAGGAAATAATATAATTCAAAAGTATAGAGTCTAATCAATTTTTACCTGAGATAACTCATATTAAAAATACACAGATCAAGAAATAGAACATTAACCACACCACAGAATTTCCCTTCCAATCATTATTACTCTTCCCTTAAGGGTTACACTGATTTTTAACATTGTAAATTAGCTTTGCTTGCTTTTTGAACTTTATACAAATGTAATACTACTGTTTCTACATATTTATGCTTGGTTTTTCCCTAAATATAGTATGCAAGAAATCATTCTATATTTTTCAGTTTAGATGTAGTTTATTTATTCTCATTCCATCACACTGTGCCATTGTATAAATATACCACATTGTATTCATCTATTCTTCTATTGATAGACATTTGCCTCATTTCCGTTTGGGGTCTATTATGGACAGTGATGTTATCAACCTTTTTTTAGTGAAGATATGAGAGCATTTTTATTGAAGCCATAACTGTGAGTTTTAAAACATCCTGTAATTACAAAGAAGTTACAGTATTTCTTCCTCTCCAGAGATGAGGGCTTGCATTATCTTCAACTGATAGATTAAGAACCTGAGAATCAAGAGTATTAACTAACTTGCAAGGACACATGGAAAGTATCACACAAAAGAGCAGAGTCATTATATATCCAAACAGTCCCCATGGATCACAGATATTAAGGGTTCTGGGTACTTTGAGAACATATAATGATCAAAATGGGAAGTGATAGTTTAGTTGATGTGGTGGGCAGAATTCTAAAGTGGTCCCCAAGATTTTCACCCTCTGTATAATCTGTCCTTGAGTGCGATGGGACCTGTGATTGTGGCTCCTGTGAATATGATTAATAAGATTCCCACGATTATTCTATTTTATGTGGCAAAGTAGGAGGGATATTTTAAAGATGTTAGTAAGGTCCCTGATAACTTGATGCTGAATTAGTCAAAAGGAAGAGTCTCCTAAACAGGTCTAATCTAGTTAGCTGAGCCCTGTCAAAAGGGGCCTAGAAGTCAGAGAGACAATTCTGCTGTTGGAAACTTCTTATGGAAAAAGGCAGCCTCTAGTTGAGACTAGCCAAGAAACATATGACAAGAAACTAAATCTGTCCAACAATCTGAATAAACTTGATAAAGGACCCTTAGATGCAAATGAAAATATAACCTGGTCAACTTTGATTGCTGCCCTGTGAGAACCTGAGGAGACGGTTTCCCTAAATGTGGCTTGACTCCTAACACATAAAAGTGTGAGATAAAAAATTAGGTGTTTTTAGGAAGATATTTGTTATAATTTGTTACACAGAAATAGAAAACTATTATTAATTCTGGTATAAGAAGTGGTGTAGTGCTGTAACAAATACCTTAAATGTGGGAGAAGCTTTGGAACTGGGCAATGGGCTCTGACAGAATTTGAGAGAGCATGATGAAGAAAGCAAAAGTCAGTCTGGCATACAGTTAGTAGAAATCTGAATACTGAGGATGCTAAAGACTGCGAAGGAATCTGGGAACATGTTATTGAGGAATTAGAGGAGGTGGGATAGTTGTTACCTAGTGAGAGAAAACTTAGTAAAATTCCGGCCTGCAGTTATATGGAAAGAGAAACATGTAAGGCATTAACTTGGAGACCAAAGGAGATTGCCAAGTAAAGTGGTGAAGGCGCTGCCTGGTTTCTCCTTGCTGCTTACAGAAAAATGTGAGGAAAGAGCAATAATGGAGGGAAGAATAGTTAAACATAAGGAACTGGGAGGGGATGATTTTGAAAATTTCACAAAGGCAAAAGATGCTAAAATCTGGAAATGGCTAAGGAAAGCAGGGCAAACAGAATAGGCTAAGTGTATGACTGTACAACCTTTTGCTAAAACTTCACAAAGATCAAAAGGTCAGAATACAAAGCAACTCAAAGAGTCTTTTGAAGGGATTAAGAGTGTGCCTCACAGAACCTCTCAAATAAACCAGAAGGCCCCTAGGAAGGACACTATCTCTCAGCCATCTCAGCAGGGGCCAAATATAGAGAGAGAAAGATTATCTCAAAAAGATTTGTAGCTGTGGCTTTTGTCTAATGAATTTTAACCCCTTGAAACCCATGAAGGCTCACAGAGTTCTTGAGAAAATTGTTTCAACAGAACTGCTGTTAGCTTGGACTGAAAGGGATAGACTATGTAATGAAATCAGGCTGTCAGTCTCACAAAATTTTTTGGGCAGGAAGGAGCATGAGAAAACTACTCAGTTGCAAACACATAATACCTTTCATGAAAAAGGAACAATGACTCGGAGAGTGGAACCAAGATTCCAGAGATGGAGCCAAGTGTCATGGAGGATTATTTTCAGAACTTGAAATCTAATCAAGGAAAATCAAATATCTGCCCTGCTGGATTTAAGGACTCTTAGGGTCCCATGACTCATTTTTACCTTCCATTCTTTTTCTTTTCGAACCAAATATCTGTAACAGTTATAGTCCCACCTGACCCACCATTTATATCGGGAGTGTTATGGGTTCTTCAAAATGGAGACAATGTGCCCCAGCACCTATACTTAGATGACTTAAATGATGAGATTTTTAGACTTTGAGATGATGCTCTAACAGGATGAGAGTCTTGGGGACTTTTTTATGAGGATAATATATTCTGAAAGTGGAAGGGAAGTAAAACATTAAGTCCAGAAGATGGACTGTGGTAGTCAGAATGGTAAGATGGCCCCCAAGATTAGACTCCTGTTCACTGGAACACACTCTGCTATATAAACTGAATGTTTGTGTCTCCATAAATTCTTATGTTAAAATCCTAACCCCTAATGTGATGGTATAAGATGTGGTACCTTTGGGAGATAATCAGCATTAGATGAGGTCATGAGGGTGAAGCCCTCATGAATGGGATTAGTGCCTTCAAAAGAGTCAGGAGAGGGCTTGCCTCCTCTCTCTGCTCTCTGCCATGTAAGGATACAACCAGTTGGCAGTCTGCAATCCAAAATAGACTTCTCACCAGAACTGACCATGCTGGCACAATGATATTGAACTTGCAATCGCCAGAACTGTGAGAAATTTATTTATAAGTCACCAAGTCTATAGTACTTTGTCACAGCACCTGTACTGAATAAGATATACTCTTTATATAATACATAATTTTGATTGTGGGCAGGGCTTGTTATATGGAGAAGGGATTTTTTAAGGCCTCTAATAACTTGCATTTAGTTAATCAGAAGGAAAATTCATCTGGGTTGCCTCACCTAACTAGGTAAGCCCTTAAATGATGGCTTACAAGTTAGAGAGCCTCTACTGATGGCTTCAAAGAAGCAAATAGCCAAGTTGTGAACTTCCTATGGAGAGGGCTAGCCATTAAAAGCTGAGGGCCTCAGTACTGCAACCTTAAGGAATGAATTTTAGCCACAACTTGAATGAGCTTGGAAGAGGTACCAAGGCTCCAGGTAAAAAGTAGTCCAGTCTTCATCTTGATTGCAGCCCTCTGAGCTCCTATGCAGAGGACCCCACCTAAGGTATGCCTGGATTCTGACTCACAGAAACTATAATATATCTATTTTCTTAAGACACAGAGTTTGTGGTGATTTGCTACACTGCAACAGAAACCCCTTAGAGATGAAAGCTGAATAAAAAAGTGTAGAATTTAAAGTATTTCTTCAGGGGAAGACAGGGAAAGGATACTGTAGTCAAGGGACATAACATCCATTTAAGAGGTAGGAAACTTCAGGGCATTATATAAACTGAAATTATTTCAATATGAGTGGAACTAAAATTAAAAAGGGAGTAGCAGCAAAAATATTGCCAATGTTTCAGACATTGTGCCAAATGTTTTGTATATGTTAACTCATTTAATTCTCACAATAACATTATCAAGTAGGTTTTAATCTTGCTGACATTTTGCAGATGAAGAAATTGAGGTGGAGAAAGGTTTTATGTAACTTGCCCAAAGTCACAGTTACTAACTGGTATAAGCAGGATTAAAGCGCAGATAGTCTACCTACAGAGAGCTATGAAGCTCTTATTATAGGTAAAGATTTAAGATCTAGACAAGGGACAGAGAGTGTCAGAGGGTTATTCATTAACAAAAATGATTTATCTAATTTACTCCTTACACCAGAATCTTACATAGATCCCAAGATTTAAAAAAAAAGAACAGAGTAAAAAATTAGAGTTAGATATATAATTTAAACACTAAAACTCTGCCAGGTTCTAGTAAAACATGGCAGTGAAGGCTTCTGAGCAAAGTCAAAGCTTTACGAAGATAATGCATGCTTTGGAAAAGTGTTAAAGAATTAGAAGATGGTGAAAGGCAAAACACAGAGGAAAAAGTACACTTTCACAATTTACTTAGGAGTCTTATGTTATTTTACACTATTAAAACATTTTGAAACTAAAATTGACATGAGACTACATACTATTATTATTTTTGATTAAAATATAGTTTTAATCATGCAAATTTGGAGTATATAGAGTAAACTCAAAAGCATTTCCAAGAAGTTATGATATCATTTCTATGCATTATAAGATGAATAAAAATAAAGAAATGGAAGACTGCTGAAGTGTTCTAAATGTTGACCAACTAGAATGTGTTTATTAGTAAAGGTACAAAGATGAATGTTTTAAAAGTATGTTAACAATATTTTATAAATAATATATTCCTAAGTGTATAAAGTCAACAAATCATATCATTTTATATATTATAGCACCTTTACCCTCCATAACAATTTTGAATTATCAGGTACAAAATTTATTTCAAGAAACAGGATGAACTGGTAAAGGAAATGTGACATATACATATTATTCAGCCATTAAAAAGAAGGAAATCCTGCTATTGGAGACAACATGTATAAAACTTGAGGGCATTATGCTAAGTGAAATGTCAGACAGAGAACGACAAATACTGTGTGATCTCACTTATATATGAAATCTAAAACAAAAAAAAAATATATAACTCATAGATACAGAGAACAGATTTTTGGTTGCCAGAGCTGGAGGGAGGGTGAAAGGGTAAAGGTGGTCAAATGTACAAACTCCTATTTATAAAATAAATAAGTCCTGGGGATGTAATTTACAGCATGGTGACTATAGTTAATACCACTGTATTGTTAAAAAAATTATGCCAGGACAGCTAGTATAAACTAGACTACCCCAGACAACACAAACTAGTCTGTATGGTCACCCTAACCACAGAAGACCTTGAATGCAGGATATGGAATTGAACTTGACTTCATCATGAGTAGGAGGTATTGAAAGTTCTAGAGCAGAACACTAACACCTAATAAAATTGGTGCTTTAAGAAAGGTAAGGAAGCAGGAAGCTTGATAAATTGTAAGGGAGAGGCTGCAGGCAGGAAAGCAGAGGAATCTGGGGAGGATTAAACTGGCAAAATGAGAAGGTAGATAAAGCGTGAAAATGAGAAGCACTTTCCTAAGACTACTCCAGACACACTTTCCATGGAAATGAAAAAGGCGGGGGGCGGGGGGGGGGAGAAAGAAAGAGAGAGAGAAAGAAGAAAGGAAAGCGAAGGGAAGGGAAGAAAAAGAAAAGAAATCCAGTCATAGTTCACTTTAGGACACACAAACCTGAATTTCTCTCCCTCTTGGTTAAAAACCCTGAGTAGAAAAGGAATTCAAAACAGTCTAGAAAAGTTGGACTGATTGTCTATATTTGTCTTCTTTCTCAAGTATTCTCAGTATGTACTAGCTGAGTTTTAGATATGAGATGTATCTGCACAAATATGTTAGGACACACAGACTTCTAAGAGCAGTTAGCACACAATAATGACCATTAATTGATCTCGGGACTTTTGTAGTTGGTTCAAGAATGTTCAGTATTTAATGACACCTATATATTCTTTCTTTCTCTCTCTCTGTCTTTTGCTTCACATACATTTCTCAATAATTAATCTTCTTATAGAAATACTTTTTCGTAAATCACATAGCTTTGTCTTTTCTACACCAACCATCTGTTGGCTATCTTCTTTAATTCACATAGCTAATATATGCAACGACTTTTGAGTATTACCATGCAGCTTCTCAGAATCATCATCCTCTCCCAAGCTTCCAGAGTTTACTTACGTTTGTTTTATGTATAATGTCCACTGTTTTTAGCTCTACTCTTCAAGAGAAAATGGAAAATTTTAGCTTTTTTCCCCCTGCCCTGGAACTGGATACTCCTTCACTCTTTTATCTCTTTTAATTATGATTTTTTTGCCAAGAATGTCCTAGCCTCCTGGGCATATATCCAGAGAAAACCATGATTTGAAAAGATACATGCACCCCAATGTTCACTGCAGCACTATTTACAAGAGCCAGGAAATGGAAGCAACCTAATGTCCATTGACAGAGGAATGGATAAAGATGTCGTACATATATACAGTGGAGTATTACTCAGCCATAAAAAAGGACAAAATAATGCCATTTGCAGTAACATGGATGGACCTAGAGATTATCATACTAAGTAAAATAAGACAAAAACAAAAATTTGTATGTGGGATCTTAAAAAATGGTACAAATGAACTTATTTACAAAACAGAAATAGAGTCACAGATGTAGAAAACAAACTTACCAGGGGGAGGGGGGAGAGGGATAAATTGGGAGACTGGGATTGACAAATACACACTATTATATATAAAATAGAAACTAATAAGGATCTACTGTATAGTACAGGGAACTCTTCTCAATACTCTGGAATGACCTATATGGGAAAAGAATATAAATAAGAGTGGATATATGTATATGATTAACTAAATCACTTTGCTGTACAGCAGAAACTAACACAACATTGTAAATCAACTATACTCTAATAAAAATTTTAAAATAAAAAATACAATAGAAAATAAAATAAATTGGTTAAAAAAAAAAGAATGTCCTAGCCAATCTGAGACACATACATTTTTATTTAATATTCCTGGCTGTGTAATTTTGCTATTTGACAAATATTATTGATTATGAAGTTTGAAATGTAAGTATTCCATAACTCTTGCTCCTTATCAAAGAGGAGCCACTCCAACATTATTTTTAATTCTTCTACTACTTATGCCCACAGATATTACCTCTCCTTTTATTATAAGGATTCCTATCAAATAGAAAGTTGTTACATCCAATTCTATAATAACGTTGTAAAGCTAATCATTACTGATGCACAACTGTGACCATCACATAGAACCATCTAAAGCCACCACATTAGAATACAGTCCTCTCATCATGATCTCTGCAGTGAGGTAGAAAGATACTTCCACACATGAGAACTTAGGCTAGGGGTACCTGAATCCTTGGTAATCTACTACTCTTTGCAGTTCCATAGGTACATTATTTCTTTAAAAGTCACTAGCAATCAAGTATAAGACAGGATTCAAGCGTAATCTAAAAGTAATAGCTGTGACATGAAAATAATTAATATTTTTGTATGTGGATTTAGAGCTTTATGATGTTATCTCTATGGAATGTCAAATCATCTATGGCTTTTATTAGTGAAACAACATTTGATGTGTATCACCTCATGTCTTTGGCTTAAATGTGTATTCAGAATCAGCTAAGGTGATTCAAATAAATAAAAACTCTATGCATCATTACAATATTTTTATAACCCTAAAATCTTCATCAGGGTCACCATCATTATTTAGTAATAGCTCATTTTGTTTTGTTTTAATTTTGTGAGGAACTATGGCAAAATAAATTAGTAATGTAAAACTGATAAGAGAACATAATTATTTAAAATGACACAGACTCTCGGTGTGGGATTCCAGGACTTCTGTGAAGTGTAGTATTACCTCTGCACATTTGTTTCCTCAGGTGGAAATGGAATTTATAACAGTGACTACCTCTATGAGTTCTTGTGAGTGTTAAATAAGTTAATAATGTGTCATTTCATAGATTAATGCCTGACAAATGGTAGAGTCTCATGAAGAGGTAGAATAGATTGGTTTAGACTTGAAGGATTCATATTTGATCCCTGTCTTTTGTATTACATTGAGGGTTATCATGACTGCAGTGTAGCTATTTGCTGCGTGGTCCATGAACATGAGCATCATCCAGAAGGTCGTTAGAAATTCAGAACTTGGGGTACAATCCCAAGCCCCCTGATTTAAATTTTAATAATGTTATGTGATTCCCATGCACATTAAAATTTATGAATTACTGTGGGTCTATTTCTGTTTTGTATATAAGTTCATTTGTATCACTTATTTTTTAGATTCTACATATAAGCAATATCATATAATATTTATCTTTCTGTCTGGCTTACTTCACTTAGTATGATAATCTCTAGGTCCATCCATGTTGCTGCAAATGGCATTGTTTCATTTGTTTATGGCTGAGTAATATTCTATTGTATACATATACATATACCACATCTTCTTTATCCATTCATCTGTTGATGGACATTTAGGTTGCTTCCATGTCTTGGCTATTGTAAATAGTGCTGCAATGAACATTAGGATGCATGTATCTTTTCGAATTATGGTCTTCTCCAGGTAGAGGCCCAGGGGTGGGACTGCAGGATCAATAGAGATTGGTAGCTCTATTTTTAGTTTTTTAAGGAACCTCCATATTGTTTTCCATAGTGGCTACACCAATTTACATTGTCATCAATAGTGTAGGAGGGTTCCTTTTTCTCCACACCCTCTCCAGCAGTTATTATTTATAGACTTTTTGATGATGGCCAGTTGACTGGTGTGAAGTGATACCTCATTGTAGTTTAGACATAGAAAACAAACTTATAGTTAACAAAGGGGAAAGGGAAGAGGAGTGATAAATAAGGAGTTTGGGATTAACATACACACACTACTATATGTAAAACAGATAACCAACAAGGACCTACTGTATAGCACAGGGAACTATACTCAATATTTTGTAATAACCTATAAGGGAAATGAATCTGAAAAAGAATAGATATATATCACTTTACTGTACACCTGAAACTAACAGAACATTATAAATCAACTATACTTAACTATAAAAAAATTTAAAATATATATATAAAAAAATAAAGAAAATAAAATTTATGAATTACTGATACAGGTGATTCTTTTAATTATTCTTTACACCACCTTATCATAACATCTCTGTATCCCTAAGTCATTCCACTATTACCTTATATTAGTTGACTTACTACATGAAGAATCTTTTTTTTTTTGATTTGGCTCAATTAATTTCAAACTAAACTCCAATTCAAAATGAAATGAATGACCATGTGAGAATGTAAAACATAAAACATAATAGTGAAGAAGCAGGAGGAGAAGGAGAAATAAACAAATTACATTTAAACGTTCATCAATTTCTTGAAAATTTATTAACCAAAAAAGCGTATTTTTCCACTGCCATTTGATGTGTATTTACAGCCTGCAGTTTGATCAGATGTGAAGGGAAAAGTGCAGTGAATGCATATAATCTTTGATTGATTTTCTGTGTAACAGTCGAGTTATGGAGGTTATTGCAAAGCACTATCCAGCACTTTGAAGCTTTAAGAAAGCAAAACAAGAAAATATGAATTATTTCAGAGTTTCCCAGAGCAAAATGCACCAGAGTACAACATAAGTAAACCATGGCTCAAAGACTTCCACTCTACAGAAAGAGATTTAGATTGTGATGTATATGAAACAAAATGCCTTAGATATATTCACCTATAATGTCACACCCATAGGGTACCATGATAGGGAGTCAAGTGGGGGATCAATGATGACAGGCTATTCAGAGCCTGTTTGATAGATTCCTAGGTATTGCAGTACAGCCAGACTACAAAAACCATCTGTGGTTTTTCTGGGGAAGAATTTGAACACCAATGTCAGTATAATCTTCCATGTGTTTCTTAAGTTATTTTTTTTTTTTTTTTTTTAGGAAGGATCCTGGATTAGATTGACATTTCTCCTTCCAACATTCTCTGACTATCTGCTGCATGGAAGGATTGATATATCATGCACTATTTTCCCTCGTATCTTTAGTAATACACATATACACAAATGTGACCTCATTTTAAAGTGATAGGGGTTTCTGGAATCTGAGGTTATACTGGTGTTTAGTCAGCATTCTACAGAGAAACAGAGCCAAGAGAATGTGTATACAGATATTCCATGACTTATGATGGGGTTACACCCCAATAAACCCACTGCAAGTTGAAAATGTCCTGAGTCAAAAAATGCACTTAATATACCTAATCTTCTGAACATCATAGCTTAGCGTAGCTTAACTTAAACGTACTCAGAACACTTACATTAGCTTACAGTTGGGCAAAATTCTCTAACACAACCTGTTTTAAAATAGACTGTTGAATATCTCATGTAATGTATTGAACACTGTATTGAAACTGAAAAACAGTATCACTGTATGGGTACAAAATGGTTGTTAAGTGTATCGGTCATTTACCCTAGTGATCACACAGTTAACTGGGAACTGTGCCTTGCTGCCATAGCCCAGCATCACAAGAGAGTGTCCTCCTGCATATCACTAGCCTGGTAAAGATCAAAATTCAAATTCTCAAGTACAGTCTCTACTGAACGCATATTGCTTTTGTACCATGATAAAGTTGAAAAATTCTAAGTTGAACCATCATAAATAAGTCAGGGACCATCTATATACATATATAGAAAAATATTTACTTTAAAAAATTAGCTCATTCAATTGTGGAGTCTTAGTTGAGTGCAGAATCTGATGGAGGAGGCCAGCAAGCTATAGACTCAGGAAAGAGTTTCAGTTTAAGTTCAAGGCTAATCTACTGGAGAATTCCCTCTTGTTAGGAGGAATGTCAGCTCTTTGTGCTATTCAGGCCTTCAGCTGATTGGATGAGGCCCACCCACATTATGGAAGGTAATTTGCTTTACTTAAAATTCACAGATTTCAATGTATATCTCATCAAAAACACTCCACAGAAATATCCAAAATAATGTCTGGCCAAGTATCTGGGTACCATGGCCCAGACATGTTGACAAATAGAATTAATTGTAACAATTAATTAAAGCAGTTGTAAAATATCAAGCAAAAATTGAAAAAAAAAATAGCTTCAACTCTTCCTGGAGACATCAGGTAAACACTGAAAGAGGATTCCTCAGAAAAATAGAAACCTAAAGGAAAACTAATCACCTCCATTATATCAGTTATTATTTTATACTAAATTTGTTAGCACGTCATCTCTTCATCCCACTAGATCTATAATTAAACTTCATATCATCTTTATATCCATAATATTTAACAATGTCAATATAAATTGAATATATATGTGTGTATTTATATTCCCTGTTCACAATCTCAATAAACTATACCACTCTTTCATTTGTTAGCTCACTTTATTATTCATTCAACAAATATTTATTGAGTACTATGTGCCAAACACTCTCCCAAATTCTTGGGATACACATTATTTACACAATGGACAAAATTAAATTTCTTCACCCACTGTGCCTAGTTGGCAGCATGACTCAATACAGTGGGGTGAAATACTCTGCTAAGTGGTGTTCCTGCTATCAATTTTGCACAATATAATCCAATGTCCACAGAACAGAAAAGTGAGTTTAAAAGTCAAATTTAAAAATTAGTCCTTTGCTACCTTCAACTATAACTTAGCCACCTACATAGCTCTCAATAATTTGGCCCTTCTTAGCTCTCAGCCTTACTCTTATCTCACTTTTTGGCACTCTTTTCTCCAGCCATATGGACATCTTCTCTCCTGACACCCTGGATCTTGAACATGCACTTTCAACTACCAGAGATACATTTTCTTTGACTGACAATTCATATACATATTTCAGATTTCTGCTCATCGATTTCTTAAGGATGCTTCCCTAACTCCTAAATTAATATAGATCTGATTATATAATCCCTTAGCTTTCTACTCCATTTCGTTGCACTAGTAGGTTCACAAGCACACGTCATTATTTGTTTCTTGGCTATATTCCCAGTCAGACAATGAGCTTCATAAAGTATGTAATCAGGTCTGTCTTACTTATTCCAGTGCTTAGCAACAAGACTTGAGTACAGTATGTGTTTAATTAATAATTTTTGAATTAATAAAGGAATAAACGATTATTCAGACACAGAAACAGGTGCTTAAAAGAGAGTGGTTTTTAATGACCCACAGAGTCCCATTTATTCCCTACCAGTTTCTCTCTAATGTAAATCTACCAGCAGTTCTTTCTCAAATAATGGCTGACTTATGCTTTAAATAGTATGGATCAAATTTCAACTTCTCCATTTACATTTTCTCAACTTCTTCTGTGTATTCTTATTGAGAATCACCCTAGCAACAATCCTTTGCTTGAAGCTGTCATAAAGCCTAGTCAACTCATGTTTGCAAATGATTCTACGGTTAAAGCATCTAGTCTTTTATTACAACCATTTCATCTTCCTTTTGATTGTCCACCTCTCTAATCTTCTCTTATAATTATTTTTTCACCATGATATTATGATGTTGGATAGACTGCTGAAAATCTAATTCCTAAACTTCAAAAGTGTAAATGCCTTTTTAAAAAATGTTAATTTATAAATCTCTACATTTCAATAAAACTTGTCACCATTATTTCAAAGGTTTTAGAAATTTATTTATTAAGGTTGTATAGATGTAATATTATCCGAATTATGGGCTAAAGCTAATTGATTCTATGTGATTACAATCAAAATGTATTCAAAATGAAAATTATTTAGCTAAAAAAGTGAAAGCCAAATAGGCATATTGCATGAATTTTTTAGAGAAATTATTTTATTTGGGCTTCTGAGTGATTTAGACTCTTAATTGCCCTTGGCCAACTTTAAGTACTTTACAAAGATAAAGTAAACAAGGGCTATATATTTTATTTTAAATGTTGTCTTATTTAAAAGACAACTTATTGTTCACTTGAGCTAAGGTACATTAATAGCATATAGAATCACCTCATTAAGTAAACATACTTTGTCACTACATTAGTTACTTCAATTCCAACTTACAGCTAAAAAATAAACTATATAAAAATATAAATTAATTAGGTTACTGGCATGGCATATCATTTGTATGCAGAGAGAACTGAAACAGGCAGTGAAATGGGGGGTTCAAGTGTCCACTCTTTTCCGTTATTTGATAATACTTGTCTTCACATATCATACATAATAAAGACTTGGATATGTTTTTCTACAATTTATCCTAATAATTATTACAGTTTATAGCATAATTTTAACATTGAGCATTTCCAGTGAAAAATAAATTATAACTGGTAAGATATTAAGAGATTAAAAATAACATTTACAAAAACATTAACATCTGCTCCAGGAATCTTTACCTGCTGAATGATATGCAATATTCAGTCATATGTAATATTACACAGCCCTGAAGAATACGTATGTATAGAACATAGACTCTGCTGTTTTGAAACAGACTTGAACTTCCTGCAACTAATTTACTAAGTGTTTGACCTTGGACAAATTACTTTGCTTTGACAAGCTCTGATTTCTTCCTTTTTAAGATGTAAAAATAATTATAGCAGCTTATATAACTGATATAAGGATTACATGATATTAATGGTAGTGAACACCTGATAGATCAATGACTACTGTCATTCAAATCAATAATAAAAAATTCCTGAATCCAATTAATAAGGGCACAAAATCTCTCTCAATTTACCTGTTTGGTTATGTAGACATCCTATTTTTTAAAGTAAGCAAATTCAATTAATTATGCAGAATATATAAATATATTTAAGTAAACACTGAAGTTACATCATTTCTTTTAAAATGTATTACTTGAAAAAGTAAAAATGTAGAGCAGGAATAAATTCTAGATAATCAATGGTTTTATTCTAAAAATTCTCAAATATCTACAAATATTACTGTTCACTGATTCAACTAAAAGATGCTGTTGGAAATCATCATTTACAATTTTCCTGCTCCCTTTTTATTCCCTGATTGGCCTATAATTACATTAAAGGTTCTATCAGTAGAATATTTCCCACTGTGTACCCCTATGAAATAACTGCACCACATGGCATATAAAAGGTTTATATTCCAACTGTTATTTTGGTTTCTTTAGCAACACAAATGCACCTGTTCTCAACATAATTAGGATGGGCCATATTGAAGATAATCAAAACAAATAATGAAAAATGGTTTGCTTGATTTAGAAAATAAGGCATACTGCCTACTCAGGCATTGACAAAGCTTTGATAGTGATGCTGTTTGGAATTAACATATTTAATGAAAATTGATTTTGTTTATGTACAGAGGTAATGGATATGCATGCATAATTTCTGGGCACTGGCTCTTGGTTATTAATTATTATTTTATAATTTACCCCAGACAATTCAAGCCAAGGTAGCATCTGTTTGGCACTGAGATTCTACTTAGATTTAATTTTCCAGTTCAAGAGAAATAGCTACAGAGAGTCAAATAAACTATTCAAGGTCACAAAAACAGTAATCTGCCTTGATTAGAGAGATCTGTAGTCTACTGCAGCCCAGATAGTCAATTACAAGAGATGACCAACAAAATTAAATTCTTGTCCACATATTATAAGGAGACAAAAACTAGACAGTAGATAAAGAATCAGAATGGATCTCTTTCTTTAATAGAAATCCTCTATTTAAAATTTCAAAAAACATATTTATAATTTCTATGTTAATGCTTTCTTACAATGTAATATTCTCTCATTATCTTTCTCACTTTACTCAGAATATTTAAAAAGTACTTCACAATGCCTGTGCTGTCAAATTGTAAATAATCCTTTGAATTAATATTCAAATATCTGATAACTTTATACATGTGACTAAAATTGAACTTGACTTTTTAAAATTTCGTTTAAAAAAGTCAGTCTGGGGCTTCCCTGGTGGTGCAGCGGCTGAGAGTCCGCCTGCCAATGCAGGGGACACGGGTTCGTGCCCCGGTTCGGGAAGATCCCACATGCCGCGGAGGGGCTGGGCCCCTGAGCCATGGCCGCTGAGCCTGTGCGTCCGGAGCCTGTGCTCCGCAACGGGAGAGGCCACAACAGTGAGAGGCCCGCGTGCCGCAAAAAAAAAAAAAGTCAGTCTGTAAACTACCCTTCAGATTAGTATGCCTTCTAAAAATTAGTTAAGGTATGTATCCTTGGCACTTGCATAGTGTTTTATGGTTTAAAATTCACAATAATATTTAATTTCAATCCAAACAATAATCACAATACAAATTTTGTTAAAATTATTAATTCACAGATCAGGAAATTGAGACAAAGAGAAAATTATAAAACTCACATTTAATAAGTGACATGGAAGGAGTCAAGTCATTTTACCATAATCCAGGAGGGTATGGTTACCTTGTTCTTTGCTAACTTTATTATTAAGCCCGCTGTGAAACTCAGAGTTGGGTTCAATCAGTATTTTGTGAAATGAATCATATTGAATTCTATCATTAAATGGCTCTGGAAATATAATAAAATTCTGTTGGTAAGGGGTGTTTGTCTTCCTTTAGAAAATGTATTATAGGACTAGTTAAAAAGAAAACATAAAAGCATATCACATTGCCAGAGAATCCATCTAATCATAGCTTTACTTATATCTTGTAGTACACAACATACATACTAAATATTCTAGAAATCTATGCAGAATTTTAAAAGAATGATCTTTAATATTAATAACAATTACATATTTTATCTCAGTGCTTTTAAGCAGTATCTCTTCCCTGCATAGCATACATTTTGATCTTAAGAATAAGATTTCAGATAAATTTCTCTAAAGACTAATATATGACATACTAAACGACAATACTAAACGACATTAAGTTGAATATTTATCAACTGAAGAAGGGAAGAGAATGTACTGCCTTATTGTTGCTGTAGAATGAAGCAGTGTGCTACATGGCTTTCCATGTCCGCAGTATAGGTTCATATCGCGGGTACCATCATTGAACATCTAAGCTTGTGCTTTCTAGCTTTGTCTTTTACACACACACACACACCCCTCCATACTTTTTTTTAAGACAGTTAATATAATACTGGACTCAATGGCTGTACATACACTTCAAACAGGTAGAATTTACACGGGTCCCATTTGAATGCAGTATTCCCAATATTTCTTGGTGTTCTCATACTTTTTTTTTTAATATTTCTTGCCACTTAACGAATGAGTTCCAGGATGAAAAACAACCTGATAAAATCATTCTTCCCAATGAATGAATAAAAATCACAGCAGGTACCAAACTCACAAAACCTTCAGCAATTTATGTAGTTATTCAACAAATATTCTTTGGCCATCAATTTTTGCCAGATATTGCCTAATTGCTGAGTATACAGGGATGAACTAAAATGCTGTTTTCAGGAAGCTTTTGCACTAGTGGAGGGAAATATGAAAACCAAATAACTATATACCAAAACTATCACATAATGATTAAGTGCTATATTAGTTTGCAAGGGCTTCCATAACAATGTAACAGTTTCTCCTGGGGCCTCTCTCCTTGGCATGTATATGCCTGTCTTTTCTCCACGTCTTCACATGGTCATTCCTCTGTTTGGATTTATGTCCTAAACTCTACTTACTATAAGGACACCAGTCATAATGGATTAGGTCCACCCTAATGGCCTCATTTTACCTCTTTAAAGACCCTCCAAATACAGTCATATGCTGAGGTATTGGGGGTTAGGCTTTCAACATATGAATTTTGGGGGGAGACAATTCAGTCCATAACGAGTACTTCAAAATAAAGCAAACTAGAGGATAAGTATAATAAACACCTTTGCAGAGAGCAGGAAGATAGACATCTTCCCTAGGGTGATGGTCTTTCAGTTTAAACCTAAATGAAGTAAGGAAGCAAGACGTGTTTCAGAGATGAAGGTATTTCAGGCAGAATAAAAAGCACCTGCAAAGACTTGTGTGACAAAAGCCTAGGGGTTAAAGGTGAAAATAACAGGATGAGGCTGCAGAGAGGGTGACAGATTAAATTATGTAGGACAGTGTAGGTCACAATGAGATATAGTTTCTACTATATTTCTTATGAGAAAGTGATCAAGAGTATATAAGACAGAACTTAACACAACATGACAAATTCTGAAAATAGTGATATGAAGAAATATTTAAGTTATATGTATGAACAGCATCCATACAGTAACACTTAAAGAAACCCATAACTTTTGTAGGTAAGGTGGAAAAGGTGTTTTTTACAGAGTGAAATACCTCTTAGTGAAAATGTTGGAGATAAGAAAATATGTCAGAAAGATTAACAAATACTTTACAATACATAACTGTTAAACTTCATTTTTTTCCATTAAATATCTAATTGGAAACACACTGTGAAGTTACAAAACTCATCAGAATTTCATGTTCTATGAAAAAAGTCAGATGTCCAAAGATAGAGAAATTACTGAAAAGCATGTTTACACCCTGCTCCCTTATTATAGGAAATGATTATTTGACAAACAACGAACTGTGGCTCCGAAAAATGCCAAATATATTCACAGATGCAAAACAGCCTGATTACACTCTACTTCAATTGGGAGTCCAAAAACAGCTGATTCAGTGGGCCCTCATTAAAGCTAGCTTCTGAAAGAGAGCTGTCAGGAGTCAATTTGCTAAGGAAAGAAACTGTTGAAAGGAGACTGAAATGGGTTTAAAATTGTTACCTTTAGGAACCCATATATCCTGCCTACTAAACACTTACCCTGGACAACATTTAAGCAAATATTTTCTGATCCAATTTTAACACGTTCTGAATTTTATAAGTTTTAGGGGAAAGTATGACCTGTTTTTCTTGAGCATTAAGTTTTCTATGTAATTTTATCAGGATTAAAGCATAAAGAAGCATCGTGTCTGTTGAATTCTCCTTTGATAGAAAAAAATTTAAAGTTTCTTGCAGAAGAAAATGACAATCATTCCATTTGCTCTTTGTGAAGACTTTAAATTTTATGTCATTTATTGCATGGGTCTTGAGATACATAGACTCAAAAATATAATTGCTATTCTTTAAAATAAAGAACTTTCTCTCAGAAAATGTTTCTCAGTCACTTTCATTATAGGTCTAGAATAAAACTAATAGTTTTCAAGAACCCTGTACAGAAGCATGGAGCTGTGGGGAAATTGAGCAGTAGGACACAAGGTCTCCCTATGTAAGAATGAAAGGTTGACTAGAGAACAGTAAAAGTTCCAAAATTGTTACACTGCTCTTTCTTTATTATGTTCCCAGTAAGATAAAGCTATTTAAAACTACCACTACAAGTTGGAAGACCTTTACTTAAACCTGCTTCTTAGCTTCCTCACCATATGATATCATATATATATATATATATATATATATGTACACACATATATAGTGTTAAATCAAGAACAAAGACCAGCTTTCAAAATATCCTGAGCAGACAAAACCAGTTTAGTTATACCAAAAAAAAAAGCTTAATTTATCATATTTTGCAAGACTATCTTGACCTGGATCATTTCTTGTTTATGCCTCTGGAAATAATAAGCAAAACAGTTTCCCACAGTTGATATGAGGTAATCATTGACCAATTCCCTGTCATTTAAGAAAATTCTAATATTATAACCAATCACTGTAAAGAGTAAATAGTCACTGTCTTCTTACTATATAAACTGCTTTATAATAATATACCCCAGAGCCTCATTCCATGCTTTGGTTTGAGTGTTCCCAGTTGTCAAGCTGATTTTTTGGTGTGTGCACAATAAACTTTTACTACTAATTATACTTCAGTGATTCCTTGATTTTACTTCTGTTATTTCTGAATTTTTGACAATATAAAAATTAGTATATATAACTTGTAATATTATATATACATATGTATAATACATGTATATAATATATACATATGTATTTTAAGATTTATTCTGAAAACTATTGATCACTTGAGATCTATACATTAGAATTGCAGGTCTAGAATTCAGAGGACAAAAAAATGAAGACTTTTTTGTTGGTTGTTTTCAACATGGCACAAAGAATGCCTAAAGAATATATCTGAGTAAATAATAAATCAAGCTAGGAAAATCTCTCTCTGCACAGAATCAAAATAATTTCTCCTGGGTGGGGAATAGTGTCAGATGTACAGAGAATAATATTACAACACGATAGCCAGTATTATGGTATTAGTACTGGAAACAACTCTGAATATTATAATATGCACATAAATATTCCTTGCACAGTAAATCTGGTAAAAAAACTACACTGTGATCATTAGAAGGTTTCTATACAATGATACCCCACTCAAATTTATGTACTCATATTTAAATATGTTTTTTATACCTGGAAATAAAGATTTAAATTCTATCTTTTATTTAAAAATGTGAATATTTGTATATATAATTATTTTGCAACACTGCCTTTTTCTTTCCTTTTTAGAAGTCTGTCAAATTAAAAGATGAAGTGACTGGTTTTCAAATTGCCCAGATTTAGAGAATTTATGACAGAAATGTTATAAACTCAGATTACGAAGTTTAGGAAAATGTTCCTGCAAAAATATGGCTGCAATTTGGAATTCCTTAAACTGTAAGTGATCATTTGCAAAACTTCACTTTTTGCACATTCTTACTCTTCTCAATATATTATTCTGTAACAAATATTACTTTCATAGCATTAAAAATAAAAGGAAAAATTTCATATGCATCATCACATACAGACAGGAAGGACAAGCATTATTTTTTTCAATTTTAGAACAGGCACAAGGAGGCTTAGAGAATTTGAGATTTGCTTAAAGTTACTCTGATGCATAGAGTCAAATAATAAATAATATATTATCAATTAATAAATTTTGAGTTAGCTTATCCTGTAGTAACAATGGACCCCAAATCCCATGGTATAGTACAAAGTAAGTTTCTACCTGGCTCAAGGAAGAAGTCAGTGTCCTGGGTTGTACATAATTACATACATATGCATAACACATATAAACACAAAATTGTATCTAAATTATGTATTATGTTATCATATGCACATTACTATGTATAATACATCTGCCTGTCCTATATACATACAATATGCATATAATATGAACGTTTTATATGAATATAAACATACATATATCTATAGTAATATGTATGTATACATTGCATTAGTATAAATGCAACTGGTACTACACCCTACAGCAGTAACTATATCTGTAATACACATATGCGGATGCATATGAAAATACATAACGAAAGCCCCCAGGCTGACACCAGGGTCACAGGCCTACCTGATCCAGCGAACTTCCGGGAGAGGAACGTGCAGCTCCTTCGGTCCCCCGAAGACTTCCTGCCAATCAACAAGGCCCGCTTCGGAAAGTTCAAGTTCAAGAGCCACTCAGGGTGGTTCAGACAGGATGCGACCTCCTCACCCCAATGTTCCAAGAGCTGTCGGTACCTGCCTGCTGGGGAGAATTTCCAGAACATCTTCGACGAGCTGCTGGAGCTCGCGCACCTGGACTTTGGTGGCTTCGAGCAGCCTCCCCGCACCACCACCACCAGGAAGAACAAGAAGAGCGCGTGGCAGTCCCGCAGCAGGAAGGTGGCCTGGATTTCAGGGCCCACCGGGAGGTGCACTCTAGCAGCGAAGTCGGCAGCCACCAGGTGCTGCACGCGGCCACCACCAAGAGTCTTGAGTAGTTCTCCCCACCGTGGGCAGGGGCTGCCACACCCGTGAGCCTCCTTTCTCCTTCCTCCTTCTCCTGGGCTGCCAGGCAGCCGGGTGCGGCCCTAGTGAGGCCTCCCGCTCAAGCTCCTCGCCGCCGGCCGCCTGGGCGTCACCCGGAAGGCCCACACCCGCACGCAAGACTCCTTCCGGTTTCCTGCTCGCCGCTGGGGAGGGGCTGGTACCTCAGGCGGCGGCCGTGTTGGGGTAGTGTTGTGCTTTCGGAAGGTGCCCGGAGCGAAAAGGACCGGGATGCCGGGACCCGGCCAGCGTTGTCAGCAGCCGGGCCCTCCTGAGCCTGCAGCATGGTGGTCTCTGAGCCGGAGGCTGTGGGTCCACGGGCGCTGGAGTCAGGGTGAGTGTGTTGTTTAAATAGTCGGCTGTTTCTGGTTTCAAGAATGTTCAGGATTAAAAACAGACGAAATTGCGCTACCTGAAGTTGAATCTTTTTACAATAGAAGCTGAATCTGGGATCTCAAATTGCCCCTAGCCTTTTATAAGACAGTTTATCTTCCTATAAATTTATTTTGCAATAATGCAAAATAAACAAGAAAATATTAGAAAGTCCATCCTCAACAAGCACATCCTTGATCCCTTCCGTGATCACACATGGAGAGGGACCAGGAGCTGGCAAGTCAGACAGTGGCCCTAGGGCTCAGGATAGAAGTAATACATATAATTTACACTCAAAATTCATTTTCCAAATCAAGCTACATGGTTCTTAAATTCATTCTGCAAAAATAGTATACTTAGCCTCCCCGCAAAAGTGCCCTTACCATCCACTCAGACCGTCAAACTCAGATGGTGCACATAGTTTTTATATCGGAAAATAATCCGTTTTGTTTTGATGTAGCTCTTCTTTCTTGTGAGATTTGCATTTTTTCTCTCAGTTTTATTGAGATATGATTGACATACAGCACCATATAAGTTTAAGGCGTACAGCGTAATGATTTGACTTACATACGTCATGAAATTATCACAGTAGGTTTAATGAACATCCATCATCTCATGTAGATACACAATTTAAAAAATAAAATTTTTCCTTGTGATGAGAACTCTTAGGATTTACTCTCTTAACAACTTTCATATATAACATATGGCAGTGTTAATTATTTCTGTCATGCTGAAAACTGTATCCCTAGTACTTATTTATCTTATAACTGAAAGTTTGTACCTTTTGACTGCCTTCATCTAATTCCCCCTCCCACACCCCTGCTTCTGGTAACCACAAATCTGATCTTTTTTTTTTCCCCTGAGTTTGCTTGTTTGTTTTTGATATATAGTTGATCAACAGCACTGCACTAGTTCCTGTTACACAACATAGTGATTCCATATTTCTGTACCTTTCAAAACGATCATCACAATGTCTACTGTCACCATATAAAGATATTACATAATTATTGATTATATTCTCCACACTGTACATTTCATATATGTGACTCTCTTATTTTGCAACTGAAAGTTTGTACCTCCTAATCTCCCTTACCTATTTCTTTCCTCCCCCATCCCTCTCGCTTCTGGCAACCACCTGTTTGTTCTCTGTATCTATAACTCTGTTTTGTTGTTTGTTCTACTTACAAATGACCCAATTATTTTGAGCACGAATCACCTTCTTGTAATACCTTGCCAAGCACAGAAACACACACTAATAATTTCCTACTTTCCATTCTCATTCTGTAGGTCTATCAAGTTTATTAAGTATATTACTTGCTTTCCTAGTTATCACTAGTGACAATTGTAACAATATAAAACCACTGCATTATATTGGTCACCATTCTTCAAGACTTCAAGATTTTCATAGCCAACTATTGTTATGGGAACACCTGATTTCTAGGTGCAAATGTCTGTTTTAGTCAAGATGAGCTATGATACACTATGCTAACACACCACTCCGAAATCCCAGGGAGTTAACCGAGAAAATTTAGTTCTCTAGCATACTAAAATATCTACTTAAGGTGGATGCAGGAGGAATGAGGGGAGTAAGTGTCTTTGAGCACCATAGTCACTCAGGTAACCAGAATAAAAGATACTTTATCTCTGCAATGCTTCCATGAGATGGGAAGACAATGTGGCAGCCCAGGCACTGCCTGTTACACTTTCAACCAGGAGGGGACACATATCAATTCTGCTCATATTTCGCCTGATAGAATAAGTCAGATGGCAATTATGAAGTGTGAAATGGTGGAGAAATACCCTCTTATCATATGGGAGAAAGCAGAAGCACAGAACATACTTAATGTACAGTTTTAATGCCTTCCACTTCTAGTCTTTTCTGTCATTTAATTTAAATCTGTTAATTTTATGACTAGAATATACAAACTTTATGAATGTAAATGGCCATATAGATGTAAGAAAATGCTGAACCAATTTTTTACAATAAAGAGAAATTCAGTTATATGTGCTGCAATGTAGTGGCAGTTGATGGTTATTAAAGGCAGAGTTAAAAGGCAAGATGCTATGCCTAAAACAGTAGTTCTCAACATGCTCAGTTTTTCCTATCAGATTTTCAAAGGATGAGAAATCAGAACTATTTTTCTTCATATTAGGTAATTCTACTAAATTTTTAGTTTATCTAATGATTCTATAAAGAAAATGTAAAAGTATATTTTTCTCAACATTCAACTAAACCCAAGAACTGGTACTATAACTTTCACTTTTATACCTCCGCTGACTCTGGGGATCAAATATAAATACTTAAGCTTCCAATGGTTTATATATGCTCTGAGTTTTTAAAGAAAGGTAGAGTCCTGTTAGGTTCTTGAACTTTAAGATCAGGGTACTTAACAAAGTCTCAGGACTTAATCTATTTCCTTTTGATTCATGAATTCAAGGTGTACATAGGTGATTATTAAGGGAAAGCTCTTACCTGATAGTGAAGAGAATTGTTGATTTTCTCCTTCTGCGTAAACAAAATTATGTTCACTTGGAGTGATGAAGTACTGTCTTTAGGTATTGGTTCTGTGTATAATCTCACTTCCCTCCTGGTGACAGTCAAGGGTGCTTTTTAACTTCCTTTCTGTTATTCTCCATCTTATCCTGGTCAAATAATTTTGTATTTGCCTTTCACTTCCTTGTAAGAGTTGCTCTGTTGCCATCTTGGTAGATTAAAAAAAATTGCCACAGATTTTCCTCTCCCATCAAAAGATATGATTTTTTCCTCCCCTCTTAAGTTTGGATTGCCACAAAGAGTTTTATTCAGTGACCAAACATGACCCAAGCAGAATCTTAAAAGACACTTACTTCCTCCTTGGGACATCATCTCCTGCTGCACTTAGGAAGCCCTGCCACGACCACCCTGTGAAGAGCCATGATACAGGCTGCAAAATAACGAGACGTGTGACAAGTCACCCCTGTCATCTCAGATAAGACTCAGACAGTGAAGGACTCAGTCCTCTGCCCCCATATGTACCGATACATCAAACTCTCTGATCTTTGGGGGGAAAACAATGGAACATTGAAGGAACTGGTGCCTTCTCTTTTGGCCTCTTGCTTGCGTTATTTCAGTGAGTGAATAAAGGCTTAGTTGTTACTTTTAGTTTAGTTCATTGTCCTAATTACCACCTCAAAACTTGGCGGCTCAGTGCTCCCTCTAACACTTTCAAATTGATACAGCCCAGGTGACATATGATGGCAGCTTTAATCTGTACTCCTACCAGTCATATAAATTTGATAATCACACTCAAATCCGGTAATGAAAACCAGCGTCATCCTAGAAAATAACCCATTTTTAGAACCCTGGCATAGCATACTTATTTAAATTTTGGTGTTATTAAGAGTATAGTAGGCATTACACATGTGTATTTTGACAGTGTCTTTTGTACCACCACAATTTGGAATAATTAATATTTTGGGAATTTAAATATGATGGCAAAATACAATTCTTCAGTGTACTATGGATTATTTATGCTTTGTTCAATATTCTCTTTATAGATCTTTTTATAGATTTAAGGTAGACTATCACCTAAAACCTACCTTAAATTTTTCTTCCAGGTTCATAATTCATAATATGACAAATAGCTTGGAAAGTTCTCTATAATTTCCTATTTCGCTTTATGGTTATCGTAAACTTTCCAAAAGATTCTTCCATGTGTGCAACTTCAGTCAGGAAAATTAAAGCTGAAGGCTTGTACCTCTACTCTGAAGTTATCTTTTGACAGGCACCAGCATATAGAATGTAAAGGAGGTTATCTAGGTATCCAGTACTTACCAGAAGCAAACAGTAAAAGTCTAGCCTATTGGAATTTGTTCTAACCACCATCTCTGAGTAATAAGAAAGTAGTAGAATCAACCCCACTTCAATCTCTATTACCAGACCAGGCATATAATTACATCGGAAAGATAAAGATACGTTCCCAAACCTAAAGACCAAACAATGTTTCAGCATAGCAAATCTTCGCAGTGGGAGGTGACACAGATATTTGGCATAAAACAATTTAAATACTGTGGTCACTTGTATCTGCTCTGTAGGATTTACTTTAAATACCCATCCACTTGATTTCCCACCTGTCTTGTGTGAGAGGGTACAGATTCCAGAATCTGATGTAAAATTCCCTGGGTGGGGTCAGGAAAGGCTTGTATCCCAGAGCCCTTCATTTTTAGTTGATTTAATTACTGATTCCCCAAACCATCCTCTCCAAGTGAGTTGGAGCTTGAGAAAGTATAGTAGATCCAATTGCAGCTTGTTTGGTGAAGCAGTGTCTCAACTATGCCGTTAGTTTTTCAGGGTAGGCATGGCATGCAGATTACCCTACTCAGCCTCCTTATGACCTGTACACATATAATTGCAATTTCTGTTACCTGCTGCCCTGTAATATCTCAGGTCCCCCACTTTGTCCATTTCCTAGATGTGCTCTCCTTGCTCCCTGTTACAGGAAGTGGTTGAAGGTGTTCCAGTTATTCCTGGTTTACTTTGGAGAGCATTTTTACCCTGTTGACACGTGTTTTATATAAGAAGCGTAGAAGTACATTCCTGTAATCTAAAGCTAATCTAGCTGGTGGTTTTTGCATCAATCTCTCCAACATCCATACTTATGTAGACATTTACTCTTCAGTCTTTGGGTAAGCGCCCCACACAGTAAGCATGTTATCTTTAAAATCACTGTCCCCGCTTTTACTTCACTGGACATTTGGCTATTCTATCACCGTCACCAAGAAAGTATTTGATTCCAGATTACCAGCGCAACTGTATCACATGTACTAGATTTATAAGTGCTTAAGTCAAATATATCTTAAGATATATCTGAGATTCTTAAACGATATCATTTTACACAGATTCATCCATTTCTTCATTTAATGCACACATAATTCACTAGATATTTATCAAGCTCCTATTCTACTGAATTAACTGTACTAGGTCCTGAATTCAAACATTAAAATAAGTTTTTTCAATTTTTTTAAAAACATTTTTTGGAGTATAATTGCTTTACAATAGTGTGTTAGTTTCTGCTTTATAACAAAGTGAATCAGCTATACATATATCCCCATATCTCCCCTCTTGTGTCTCCCTCCCTTCCTCTCTATCCCACCCCTCTAGGTGGTCACAAAGCAGGGAGCTAATCTCCCTGTGCTATGCGGCTGCTTCCCACCACCTATCTATTTTACATTTGGTAGTGTATATATGTCCATACCACTCTCTCACTTCCTCACAGCTTACCGTTCCCACTCCCTGTATCATCAAGTCCATTCTCTACGTCAGTGTCTTATTCCTGTCCTGCCTCTAGGTTCTTCAGAACCACTTTTTTTTTAATACCATATATATATGTTAGCATACGATATTTGTTTTACTCTTTCTGACTTACTTCACTCTGTATGACAGACTCTAGGTCCATCCATCTCACTACAAATAACTCAAGTTCGTTTCTTTTTATGGATTAGTAATATTCCATTGTATATATGTGCCACATCTTCTTTATTCATCTGTCGATGGACACTTAGGTTGCTTCCATATCCTGGCTATTGTAAATAGAACTGCAGTGAACATTGTGGTACATGTCTCTTATTGAATTATGGCTTTCTCAGGGTATATGCCCAGTAATAGGATTGCTGGGTCATATGGTAGTTCTATTTTTAGTTTTTTCAGGAACCTCCGTACTGTTTTCCATAGTGGCTGCACCAGTTTACATTCCCACCAACAGTGCAAGAGGGTTCCCTGTTTTCCACACCCTCTCCATCATTTATCCTCTGTAGATTTTTTGATGATGGCCATTCTGACTGGTGTGAGGTGATACCTCATTGCAGTTTTGATTTGCATTTCTCTAATGATTAGTAATGTTGAGCATGCTTTCATGTGTTTGTTGGCAGTCTGTATATCTTCTTTGGAGAAATGTGTATTTAGATCTTCTGCCCATTTTTGGATTGGATTGTTTGTTTTTTTGATATTGAGCTGCATGAGCTGCTTGTAAATTTCAAGTTTTGGATGCTAAATATTTTTGTGTTCCTATAAATCCTAGTTTTGTTTCGTGATGCAGTTAATCACTTGGAAACACTTTGATCCTTTCAAGACTTGCTTTGCAGAGTCTAATTTTACTTCACCTCCATAGTAAGATACTATCCCTCCCCATCCCCCACCCTGATTCCCATCCCCATCTTCTTAACCAAGAGAGACCATTAAGGTTAGTTTTAGTAAATCTTTTGACTTAGCCTGGAAACTCTTTCTGAGAAGGAGTCTTGAACAATCATAGACCTCACCTAGTTTGTTTCCACTGTCTCAGAGGCTATCATTCTGCATTACCTGATGTGCAATGTCTAATGACGGTTATTTCATGTTTAGTCCACATGTTTTGGTTATTTAATGGAGAGTAAATCTACTCTATCTTGGATGGAATTGGAAGAGTTGGAGAAGAAGAACATTAGAATTGCACAGAAGAAAATGAAACTGTACAAGAACCTCTGTCTCCCTGTCTTGTGAAGCAAGACTTTTGCTTTAGTTTTCTAGGCTTCTTCAGAGTCTCAGAAAGCTAGCTCAAGAGTTAATGATTAAGAAAATATGAATGTTTAAAAACAAAACATAGCTATTGATCAGAGGAATTGCTAACAATTTAGAATTATAAATCAGCCACAAAAATAGATAAATAAATAAATAAATCAGCCACATAGCAGAGTCACAAAGACTCCCAGTTCCTTTTGAAAGACATAAAGGCCTGACACACAGCACAACAACTTCCGTAAGTTGTTATAGAAACCAGACCCGCACCAGATGTAAACTGCTGACCTCAAGGATGTAGACCCCAGATGGTTGGAGCCAGAAGATTGATGATACTGACCCTTGAAACCTCATTTTGTTGCTTCATTGCTAACCAAGCAGAAGACCATGCTCGAGCTGATCTGCAGCCTTCACCCCTACTGTTACCTTTAAAAACTCTAGTCTGAAAACCATGGAGGGGTTTGGGTCTTTTGATCACCAACCTTAACACTGAACATTATAATTGTGTACTATTAAAATTATGAAATTCACACATGAACACACACACACACATGAGAGAGAGAGAGAAATTATAAAACCTCAGAACTGAATAGATTTAGTTCATAAAATTTAATAGTGGTTTATGAAAGAGTTGTGCAAATATAAATATGTATGATTTATTGGATAGCATATACCTTGGCAGTCAGCAATTTGGGATTAGACATTTTCTAGCTCTCAAAAGATATTTACTAATAAAATCCTGTTATTAAGCCACAAAGGAAACCTCAAAAAAATTTTAAGATTTTTTCTGTACACTATATATACAGCTACAAAACTATAATAAAAATAGTGAATAATGTGTGTAGCTTTGGAAAAACTATACTGTATTACATTATCAATCATAAATTGAAGGAAAAGTCAGGAAAAAGGGGTTTTTTCTTGGGGGGGAATGGTTTATTGGAACAGAAAAAGAAAAAATTCTAAAAATCAAAGCACGTACTATTTGTCTTGTATTTTAGATTTCAAGTTTTCATTTGACATTTTATTTTTATTAAGGTTAATTTTTTATGTTGTATTTACTGTAAGGATCTACATTTATTTACTTTGGTTATTTTTTAGATATAATTATCTGTCACAGAACAGTTAGGTAATTTTATTAATACTTATGACATATAATTGTGTGATTTTTTAAAAGAAAGGCCAAAATAAGTAAACGATTAACCAGATACATAAGGAAATGGTTAAAAATGGCCTTTGCATAATTTGAAATTTATTTAAATTTGTGGGTTGTATTTAATGAGCCTATTCATACCAATTGCTGCTCTCCAATGTACTTTCATTTGAAAAAATAATTGAGACGTGAGATTAAAGTTTTTCATGCATATTTGAAATATGAAAAGATAGAGTCCCTGGATGTAGATTCTTCATAAAGTAAGTGTAATTTTCTAGGCTGTTTAGATCATTTCAATTCATTTGTTTGGACTTGATTTTCTGAAAGTATATTAGCAATAGAATGATTTTCCACTTGGACAAGAATATAAGTACAAGGTGAGCATTTCCTTAAAAACATTGAATAATAATTAATGCTGTAAGCTTTACAAACTTCTTTGCTTAATTGTACTGTCTTTTCTATAATAGGATGATAGTACTAACCAACCATCAATAGGGAATGTGCTTTTGAGCTGTTTTCTTCCAGTAATTAGCAAGGTGATTGAATATCCACTAAATAAAGTTGGGGAATTTGCAAAGACCACTTGGGAAAATGTGTGCAATAAACAGCATAGTTTTTCTATAATCACTGTGCTTTAAACCTAATTAAACTCAAGAGAATCTAATTAAATGAAGGGGAACAAACAAAGCAATAAAATGATTTGCAGATGAGTTTGATACTTGTAATCCAAACTTCTTTAAGAGTTGAACCCTCTGATTAAAGTTTTAGGAAGGGGTAAATGGACTGCTTGCAAAATAGCAAACTCTGAATTTCAAATTGAATTGCAGATTCTACTATTAGATGAAATCATTAAAGACAACTTGGGGAAAGAATACTGATTTAAACACTGTTAGTGGTTTCATTGGTTCAAGGATATTTATATTATTTGCCTCCTTTCTATATTAGTGTATATAATATATATTGTTTGAAAATTTTTGAACTCTACTGTAGCACCTCAATAATTTAAAAAAGGCAATAATTCTTAATGAGATAATTGGAGCATATATAATAAAATTTAAAATTATTTAAATTAACTAAATAAGACCATTAAAATTAATGAATCAAATATTTCAAAAATCTTGAAAAAAACTAATACATACTTCTTTCTTCTGAGATTTTCATTTGGAAATTAAATATTTATAATGTGTGTTTTTACATAATGACCACTTATCTCTAAATAATTCCAAGAGCCTAGTCATCTTAAAAGAAGTAGTCTTTGCCACAAAAGGGGTATATAATCCAAAAAAAAAAAAGTATTATGACTTCATCAATTAACTCAAATGCCATTTAACTCTTCAGTTTGATATTTTTAAAAATCAATGTAAAGGGTAGTTAGCAAATGGTGAGAGAAATTGTTGAAAACAAGGTCATTATTAGTTTATGAACCATGGAAATCAGATATTCTATATCAATTACGAAGAGATTTAATGGAAGTTGTTCCCAATATTATCCCATAGTAACCTATAAATAAATAAAAACCATCACACATTTATTTAATAGATATTAATATCTCTTGTGAGGACAACTCAAAATGAAATTTTAAATATTATGCTGCTGATGATAATATTCACATATAGTGTAATGGTATTAACAAATCTTAAATGCCTATTGTACCTGTTTTGCTCAGTTGGTTATGGAATTCCTATTTCGTTATAAAGTAATATTATTTTTTGTAAATTCCCATTAGGTGCATCATACAATATAAAAATTTAAAGCTTATGGTAAATATATGTCTATTAATCATATATTATGTGTATCTGTGTATTTTAAAAAGTAACAAATCTCAGTTCTAAAAATTAAACAGATTTAAATGTGCATGTTAACAATTAAATCACAGATTGACATTTTAGGCATATATCAAAATATAGTTAAATGATATCTTATTAAAAATTCTACTGTTGTTCAAAATAACGTACCCTTCTTTTGTTAGAGCTATGACTAGCACTGAGTGAGACAACCCAACTGATTTTGCAAGTGTATGTGGATTACTTCTAATTTATATTCCACATCTGTATTACTGATTCACTCACCAGTTTTATAGAATGACAGTTTCATCAAGAAAAAATTTTGAAGATACCCGAATTCAGTATGGCAAAGCAGAAATTTTATACAGCTTTTTCCTCATTCATATGATCCTAAAACAAATGAAGCAAAAAGGAAAATGAAGCATTTGTTCTATATTTGATGAAGATTAGAGGTGTCTCTAACTCCACATGATGCTAGATGACCATGAAAAATAGGGAGAAAGAGGAAATAACAATGAGATGATGATTCTAAACCTGGTGTGTGTGTGTAAACTGGTTTACATGGAATTAAGTCATGTTTCAGGAATTGGAGGCATGGTGCTACACGGAAAATGCAGAAAATGAGAGTGTGGCAATGGAAAAGGAGAATTTGAAAGAGCATCAAAGTTGACCTTTATATCTTCTCGGTTAAATCTCGCACAGTTGAGTGAGGAAAAGCTCCTCCACTAAGCCAGACAGAATTCTGTTCTCGAATATCTGAAGGCTCTGAGAATGACAGTGGTAATGTACCATGATGAAAACAGGAACGATATACCTTTGAAAGGTGAGGAAACAAGTTCTCTTATCCACACAAGACCCAAATCTCATAGGCAGGAGATTGGAGGATATTTCTATGGATGATCTAAATTGCTCAAGAGAAGAGACCAGTAAGTTATGACAACTTGAGTTTTCCAATAGCAGAAAATTACCTGTATAATTTGATCCATGTAAAATATGGTATACTGGCTCTCTTCTCTTAGAATTGTAATATATATTCCTCAGAGTCCCTTGTATATAAGGTTCTGGATTAAAATTTAACTTCACAATGTACTAAATTTTGAAACACAGAAACGGGTGGAAATTATCTGTCTGGTACTGATGCTAGACAGACAGTATTATAAAATGTAGTTGTTGAAAAAGTTTTTGGCATCCTGATCCAGGAGCAAAGTGTCTAATCACTATCATCATAGATGTTCAAATTAGTTGTAACAGCAGCAGTGACTTACTCATCTCTACTTCAGGTATCATCATGTGCCCTTGAACTAAACAGTGCAAAATATCAAGCTGCCTTGTCTTCCTCTAGACCTTCAAACAAAGCTTTAACTACCTAATCCCTTCTGTAAATCCCTTCTTCACCTGACCCGAACTGATAGAATAATTAAATGCCTTACATTGAAGACCAGCAGTGTACTCTCAGCACTTCCAGTACACACACACACACACACACACACACACACACACACTCAAACATATGGGCAGAGATTCTAGTCTGTTCTTTTCTGCTTCACAATTTAGTATGAATGAAAAAGCAGTGGACTCATACCATTTGATCTAAAATTTTAACTGTCATAATAGTAAGAAAAATGTTATATATAAAATTGAGTCAAGAACAAAAATATTTAGAAATATGGAGGTATATACCAGTTAAAATACCTTTGTGGTTTGAAAGTGTTTGATTGTGGAAGCAGAAGAACTAAGAGGGACACTGGAGGTTTATGTGAAATTTCAACAATATTAGAATTTTCAGATTATTTACCTGATGAAAAATTAAAAGAAAATACCAGAGCATTGTTGCAATTACAATTAGTGGAGCTGATTGCATATGTAGCTACATTAATTGGAGTAAACACTAGAAGTTCATGAAATACAGGTTTAGGACTATTAACATCTCTCCATTCTCCAAAGCATTTAGTATGCCACAGCTTGAAAATTTTTGAATTAACAGTAAGAAAGAAAAAAAAAGTATTCTGAGTGGTTAGATGTGAAGAAGATAAAAATAATATGGGATCTGGATGCTAGTGAGAAGTCTTCCCACTGTGACTCTTGACAGAGGGTAATTGACTGAATGAGTGCAATCTGGGGACACTCAGCAGATTAAGCTCCTGGGGATGGGTGAACTCTGTAACCTTCTTCTTGGTGACTGCCTTTTGTAAAGAAAGTCTAAATATCTGAAAAATTAGTTGCAAAGGCTGCCTGGCAATAGTGTAAAAATAATAGGATTTTATGTATTGTTCTATGTTGATCAAACTCAACTCAGTTCCATTCTGTCTCTCCCATAAATACAGTACTCTTCCAAAAAATAGATTAAATAAAACATTTAAAAGTTATGTCCCTGAATTTTATACTGGTAAATAGTTTACACTAATTATTAAATATATTCATACCTTTATGTGCTTAAAGTGAATAACTTCTTATTTGTAACATTGTGGTAGCAAGGTAATGATAATCTTATTAGTCTGAAAAGACTTCATCTCATTTTAAAATTATGTTATCAACCCCATCAAACATATTTTTAAATGTTGGTAGAGATTATCTGGTTATAGGGCATGAAGAGGCTGAGTGATTATTCCCACAGAAGACACTTGAAGTTTACAAAACAAAAAAATCTTGAAAACATATTTGAAGGACTTGGAAAATGAGCAAATAGAGGGTAAAACTTTAAAAGAATTTACTATGGAAAGATTGCTAGTGTATCAGGTAAGAACTGTGAGTTTATGTTTGGAGTCCTCCCAAGACTCCCCTCAGATGGAAAAACATAGTTTTATAAGCTCAAGGGACAGATAATAGAGTTTAGAGCAGCTGGGCCACTGGAAATTTAAAGGGAACGTTTTGGAACTGAGAAAGCCACAGTTTGAAATCCAAAATCTGAGTATAAACTCTATTCTTATCCCTGGCTAATTGTTAGATTTTGCATGCTGTGGAAGTCCCCAGAGAGCCTGGTGAAAAAGTAGACAGAAACCGATACACACCTCAGGAAGTGGAAGCCTTCCTGGATTATGTCATATAGCTATTCTTGTTTCTTGATATATATAGGGAAGAAATATAGGCAGGACCCAGCAACAAAAGAACTGCAGAGACCCTGAGGCCAGCTGTCTTGAAGTCTGTCCAAATCGTTAATTTACTGGCAGTCTGTGAAGTTGCAGGAGAAATCCCCACAAAGAGAAGCCTAAAAAAGAGGTCAGATTACCTAAGGGAGACATCCATAGGAAAAAAATCACATTGTCATTGACATGTTACATATTTACAATGTCCAGTTTTCAACCAAAAAATACTAGACGTGAAAAGACACAGAAAATTATCACTTATCATCAGGGGAAAAAGTAGTCAATAGACAGTGACTCCATGTGCCCCTAGATATTGAATTTCACAGATAAATATTTATGAAATGTTCAAAGAATTTCAGAGAAAGATAATATAATGAGAGAAGAGTCAAGCACGTTTGTATTAGTTTCCTATTACTGCTGTAACAAATTATTCCAAATTCAGTGATTTAAAACAATACAAATTTATTATTTTTTAGTTTAGGGATTAGAAGTCTGAAATCAGTTTACTGGGATAAATCAAATTGCCAGGAGAGCTGGTTCCTCTGCATGCAACAGAGAAAATCCTTGTTTTGCTGCTTTCACTTCTAGAGGCTGTCAGGATCCCTTGGCTCTTGGCCACATCACTCAGATCTCTGCTTCTGAGGCCACATCACCTCCTCCACTATGTCAAATCTCCATTTACCTTCCTCCTGTAGGGACACTGGTGGTTATATTTAGGGCCTATACAGATAATCCAGGAAACTCTCCATCTCAACTGAATCACATATGCAAATTACCTTTAGCCACGATATACAGTGTTCTCAGATTTGGCAGATTAGGACATAGATATCTTGGAGGGACGCTTATCACAAAGCTGAAAAGAAAATATAAATAGTTACCAAGTGAAAATTCTAGAGCTGAAAATTAGGTGTGCTTTTATAATGGTGTTATACCAACTTCCATCATCATTCTTTGTGACACAGAGATCTATATGAGTAATAAGGTGCATATTCTTCCATTGAATTTCTCTTAGTAGACTTTATTCTTTAGAGCAGTTTTAAGGTCACAGCAAAATTGAGCAGGAAGTACAGAGATTTCCCATATGAACTGTGCCCTCATAAAAGCACAGCCTCCCCCATTATTATCATCCCACACCAGAGTGGTACAGTTGTTACAATTGATGAAGCTATTTTGATGAATCATTATCACCTAAAGCCCATAGTTTACATTATGGTTAACTCCTGTAAATTTTACAGATTTTGACAAATGTGTAATAATATATATCCACCATTATAATGTAATGCTGAATAGTTTTCCTGCCCTAAATATCCTCTGTGCTCTGCCAATTCATCCCTTCCTTCCCCTTCTGCTTCCCCCTCTATATTCTATATTATTGGACTTCATATCTTTGTTGTCTCAACTCAAGTAGCATGAAAATATTATACAATGATCTCCTTTAAAATAACAAGTAAATAAAGAAATGTACAAGATAAATACCAAAAAAGGAAGGAAAATAACCCCTAACTCTCCAGCTACCACCCTATTTCAAATGCAAATCATTACCTTGTATCACTTAACAGTTTTCTCAACTCTCAGGAGTATTCAACATTACTGTCCACCTCATTCCACATGAACTATGCTGCTCACTGGGCTCCTCTGGGCTCCTCCTCTGTTCTCCTGGCTCTAATTATGTATTTCTGGATGTTTCTTCTCAGTCACTTTTTCTTGTTCCTTTATCACTTGACCGCTAATTACTGTTTTCCCGGGCCTCAAACATGGGCCACAACTTTTATCTCGCTCTACTTTTTTTTAGTTGATATTATCATTTCCATGTTTTCCATATTATCTACATGTTGATGGCTTCCAATTAATAGATATTTCCAAGCCCAACCTTTTGGCCCTTTTTACACCAAATCACTTACTTCTTATCTTGATCGGTTGTTACATGAGAACAGTAAATTTAACATCCAGAATTGGGCCTTTTGTTTTTAATAACTAATTCTGTCCCGTATCCCATTTTCCCCATTTCAACAAATGCCACTACCATTCACACAGTTGTTCAAGTAGAAATATTTTGCTTACTAGCCATGTGCCAGGTATTTTGTATGTCTCACTATTCTTTACAACATGCACCTTTTCAAGTTAAATATCATCATTCTCATTTTAAAAACTAGGAGCTTATTGTTCAAAAGGCTTTAGAAAACTTTCCAAAGGTCACATAGCTTTTACCCCAAAACACTTAGCTCCTCCAATTCTATTTTCCACTAATAATTATATAAAAATTCAATGTAACTGATTTTAAAAGAAACATAGTATGACATGATTTCAAATTCATTTTTCCCTTCAAGCGAGGCATCTGGATTTCTGGTCATTCATTCTAGTAATTATTCCATTGCTCAAAATATTTTAAGCTCCTTATTGCATATGACTGTACTTAGCATTGTTTTTTAAAGGATCAAAATGCTAGAAAATATATGTTTCTAAGAATCATTCTGCTGTGGGAAAGATCTAGAAACATTCAGATACTAATACAGAGTTTTAATTTAAAATAATGCAAAAATAAAAATTAAAGATGCAATTTAAAGCATTGAAATATTTGGGTATGTTCATGTATGTTTGTATTCAAATATGTGTTTTTTTTCCCCAATGTAATCATTGTAAGAGGTATGTGTGTATTCCAGTGATGATCCTTTGCTTAAGTGTTTTTGCTAATTGTCTTTTGGAATTGTCTAATCTGATAGTTTATTAGCTATAAAAATTATTGATATATTTGTATTCACATCTCATATTTGATTATAAAGTCATCTATTCTAAATTACAAAAAAAAGGACTTCTCTAATTAGTCAGGCATTTTTATCTACCTATTTATGTCCTAAATTGTACAGAGCAAAATGCAATACAGTTGGGTATGACAAACTAATTGGTTTTAATTACTAATTTAGAGCCAGTAAGGTACTAGTTATGTTTTCTCCTGTGTACTATTAAGAAAATGAGTTCCTACTTGGCTGATTTTTTTTTTTTTTTTTTTTTTAAGGACGAATGGTTGCTTACAGGCATCGTATAGTGCTTGTGCAACTTTTCCTGCTGAGATGCTATCAATAGACTTAGAGCTTGAAGGAGAGGAAACCTCACATGTTCTCAGGAACCTCTTCTTCCTGCTTTTTAAAAAGCTGCCTGATCTATTCCAGAAAGGAAGAAGGAAAATAAAGCTTTGTCTTAATATTCTATACCTTTGAAGAGGTGAGGGCTAATTAAGATAATATTAATAACAATTTTACCTTTTTTCAAGGGTTTGTTGTGTTCTAGCCATTCTGTGCATTTTAGAAATTTTCCCTAATCCTTTCCTTTCTGTACAACATTCTTCTGTGATTCCTTTTGTCCTATTTTAATGATATTCAAAGTGAGACTTAGGTTAAGCAAATTGCCGGAGTTTAATTAACTAATAAGTGAGTAGCCAATAATCAGACCTAGGTCTGTCTATTTCCAAATCCAAGGAAAAAGGCTTAATTTGGTTTAATCTATCATTTCCCAAATTACTTAACTAAAGAAAACTTTGTTTTCTCCATCCTAATAATCAATCAATACCTGTAGAGGTAGTGTTTATGACATGTCCTTGGGAAAATGAAAATTGCTTTTAACTTACTCATTTTGAAGTTAAACTTAAACAAGGCTATGTTAGGTTGTTCGTCCAAGGACATAAAGTTAGAACCAAAAAAGCATAGCACCATGCCTAGAACATAGTAGGCATTCAGAATATTTGTTTTTATCTCTCTTTTTGAAAAATTTTTGTGATTTTCAATGTAATACCTTTCCACTATAACACAACTTTCTTAAATGAAGTACTAGTAATAAAGGACTAGAAATGAGTTATCTCCATAAAAAGGAAAAAGGGAACTTAACTATCATTTGGGATCCTCTTATTTCCTGGATTCCTTGTCTACATCCCTTTATAGGTATTGATTCATTTAGTTTTTTTAAAAGATTCTGTGGAATAGATATTTTATCTCCTCTTTTCACAGATAAAAAGACTGAATGGTGTTATTTTTCAAAAGAAATAATTTATAAATGAAATGTTTCCTCACTTGAACCCAAATTTGACTGGGTTCATACTCAGTAATCAAAGAAAGAGAGAAGAAGACAGTGAGTTTGAGAGTAAGAAGAAAAGTGAGAGGAGAGAGGAACAGTAGGGTTTTCTCTCTAAGTAGGTAATTTCCTATCTTTTAAATAAAGCACCAGAGTAAATTAAGAGCAATTAACCTCTCAGACCAATCGCTGTCTCTCAAATTGCTGCAGTCTCAACACCTATTGCAATAGTTATGAATAAAGTCTCCCTTACAAGCTTTCACAATTGTCAAAATATTTTTTCATAGGTATTAAGGTTATTTGGCAACTGCAAACATGGAGGCTGACTGTTTATGAAAAAGTACTAGGCAAATTTTTATAATGATAATACAGATCATATGGTAGTAAAAATATTAAAATGACAATTAAATTTGGCAAGGATTCAAAATTAATAAAACTGATCTGTGTGAACCAGGGCAAATGTGACCAGAGCTCATTTGCAGAGGAGGGCAGTAAATGATAGGAAATATGTGACTGTACATGATATTCAGTAAATACATGATTAAAGGAAGAGGAGCATGGAGAATTACCTAGGTGGTTTGGTTGACTTAGAGTAATCAAATTTTAAAAGGAATAGAGCCTTTTGTTCTTTTTGTTCTAAGAAGAAAATTAGGAAGACAATTGTTTTATGCTACTAATTTTTTTGCTTCTCCAATTCATTTATTTTTGAAAGATCACATACTTATTTTAGAAGACTTATTTCAGTCCTAGATAAATGGAGTGTCTGGCCACCCATGACAGTCCCCATCTTTCTCAACTTACATGCATAATTGGAAAGCAGCTGTACTCTTTAGATCTTAAAATGATTAATAATTTGCATGGATATTTAGAATTTGATGGGTAGAACCATTTAAAATTTTTTATCACTTTCTGTTGGTTCATATTTCAAAATTTTCACTCTCCATACTTTTATAGCTAGTTTTCTGGCACCTACAATTATGCTCTTTTGTCCCCACAGAATTAAAAAATATAATACAACAACTTGAAATTATGAACACACTCATTAATACATTTCTTTGTATCAAAAAATATAATGTAATCCATAATAATCAGATCAGTTTGGAAAATTCTTAAGGGTATGCCTAGATATACGTTACCTGAAAAAAAGTGCTTTTCACATATTCTAAAGGGTATGGATTTTGTAAAATCAGGCAATATATTTCATATTCAAAAAGTTCTATTCCCCAAATCAGTGGATTTTAAATATTTCCTTTCAGTTTTAAATGATTGAACAAGGTGAAAATAGTGTTTCGTGCTCCATTTTGGGGTCTTAACTGGAATTTTTAATTACAATTTGGGAGACTGCACCACTTCTACAAAAGAAGAATGGGTAAGTCATGCAAATGTTTATCAACAAAAAGAACATGATTCCTATACATGTTTTATTTCCAATGATAAAGTGTCAGGTTTCTAAAATTAAATTGTATGTATATACTAAAAGATACATGGGATGAATGATATCTTTCCTGAGATTTGCTTCACATTTTTCCCTTTGTGGGATCGGTGGTGTCAGAGTAGGTATAAATGAAACAAGATTAACCATGAGCTAATAATTGTTGAAAGTAAGTGGTGGAGTACATGATGTTTTTAAAATATATTATTCCCTTCATTTTTGCATTTTTTGAAAAAGTTAAAAAACATCTAAGTGGCATTTGATATTTCTATGTAATGGTTTCTTCCTCTTTGATAAATCAGATTTTTAAATTGTTCTTACAAAATTAGATTTTTTTCTATAAACTATGTTTCTAATATTATCACTTACATCAAACTCCACCAACCCCAGCATAATATAACATTCAACAGTCCCTGCTTTTCTATCCTGAGTACAGCTTCCACAGCTGCACACAGACATCCTGTGTGCAAATCAAATTTGGTCAATTCAGTGGCACTTGGGAAAAGAGACTGTTTCTGTTTTGGTACACAAGGCTCTGTACTTCCTATCTCCTCATGATGCTGCACATTCCCTCACTCAACAGACCCCAGCCCACCAGCCTTGATTAATTCCCCACCCCCTGCATGACACTCACTGCAATGCTTTTAGTCTACCCTCTTCCTGACTTACTCTATTATTTTTTCCTAATACAACATAAAATTGTTATTCTGTTTCTCCTTAGGGTAATAAGTAAAGTCACATCTTCTTCATCTCTCCTTCATAACAATTTAAACATTTCCTTTCTTAGCAATTTTCAAAATTTATTATAATTTTCTGTGTAATAGTTTGTCTGGCTAAACTGTGGTTATATCATTCAAAACTGTGTTTTGTTGGAACTACCAGTACCCTGCAGATGGTATGGACACATATCTTTAATTAAAACATTAATGAAAGTCATTCATTCAGTAGCTGCCTTGGGCAAAGAGGATGTTATATCAGAAAATGCAATTACATTTTAACTATAGAGTAGCCTTAATTTTTTGTGTAAATTTATTTTGTATGTGGTTAGGAATTATGTATATCAAATTACATTTTTATTTATTTATTTATCTTTTAATTCAAAAAATGGTCTTCTGGAGAATAAATGACAAGGCAGGGTTTAACTCATGACCTTGCATTGTAGTTCATTGCATTGCAAGTTCATGAACTTGCAAACTCATAAATTTTCAAGGATATGTGAAAGCAAGCTATATAAGACAGTTATAAACTAAACTCATGGGGTCACACTTGCTGGGGCATGAGAAGTGCTAAGAAGTAAAATATGGTGTAAACAGATGGCTGAATTTTTTAAGGAAGTTCTGCTATATCTATTGGCATAAATGGGAGACCTGTTTTCACAAGATAGCATTTGAGCAGAGCTGTGGCATTAAGTGAGAATGCAGGTCAAGTTGCTATCTGGGCAAGAAACTAGACTAAAGGGATTTCCATTACAAAGGCCCTGAGGCAGGGTTATGATTGGGAGCTGTAAGGAAAAGCCAAAGGGACAAGGTGGCTAAAGCAGTGACAGGTATTTCTCTATGAAATTTTGCCAGTTTTTATAACTTTAACTGAAAGGAAAAAAAGAAAGAAAGAAGAAAGAAAGAAAGAGTCCTAAAACTATGTAATAGAACGTTATCTCCACTCTACATCATTTCCACACACATGTTTGATTTTTTTTCTTATTATTGTAACTCATAAGAATAAGCTATAAATGTGACAGAAGCTCTTTATTCCTCAATTAGTGAGACACCATTAAAAACCCTAGTGAATTTGCCTGCTGGGATAATGTGCTACTGTGAATGCCGTTTTAGTTTCTAAAATGTTTGGTAACTGTCTATGTTGACATGGTAACATTTGTCCTATGACTAATTTTTTAATGAGTGTTGGTTTACTTTTGTGACCCTCACTTTATATGCACTTAATTGGAATTGATCTGTCAAAAATGTTTCAAGAAACCTGGAAAATACATTTTCTTTCTTATATGGGTATTGCATACATTTGAAATCAAAGACAAATGAACCCACATGTTTTAAAATAAAGTTAAATCCCAAGATCAGACAACAGAATGAAAACTAAATGATGATTTAGGGGAAAATTGTATGATTTGTATATTTAACAAAGTTGGTTTAAGAATAGCATACTTTAAATAGAAATAATATATCATAAGATATTTTACTTATTTTTTCATTAAAATAATTACCTGTAAAGACTATGAATGGTGTTGGAAAACCTTTTGGCATTTTCTTATGGAGTTAAACATGTACTTACCATATTAACCAGCAATCTTACTGGTTACCCAAGTTCATACAAAAACTATGTGTGGATGTTTAAAATACCTTGATTCATGATTGCTAGTCCCTTCAACTGGTATATGGGAAACCAGACTGTGAGTCAGGCAATTGAATACTACTCAGTCATACAAAAGAATGAGCTATTGAGACACACAATACAAGGATGACTCTCAGGTGCCTTATACTAAGTAAAAGGAGACAAAGACAAAATATAATATATCACTTGATTCTATTTCTATGAATTTCTTGCAAAAGCAAAACTGTAGGGACAAAAAAATTGATCAGTTATTGATAGGAGTCAGGGATAGAAGAAAGGATTCCCTGCAGAGGATCACAAGGAAGTTTTTTGAGGTGATTCACATTATATATTGTGATTGTTTTGGTAGATATATGAATGCATATGTTTGTCAAAACTCATTATTATACACAATAAAAGTGGTGAATTTTACTGTATGTAAATTATTTTTAAATGCCCCCCCCCCACCAAAAAAAAAAAAAAAGAGGCACAAAGAAAAGCACAACAGTCTGTTAAGGGGTAAAGTCCTCACAATAGACAGCTGAGAATCTAGTGCACATTGTGTATGCTTATTACTAACTATAATCGAGCAGGAGATAAGGTATTACGGTAAAGATTACTATTTACGTAGGTTCCCTCAAAATTCGATCTAGTCACGTGTTGTTGTACCCAATGGAGTGAGAGTTGGAGAAATGTGTGGGACTGCCTGGTTTAGCATACTTTCACGTTCATTCTCCTTCTGATAGCACAGGACGACTTTGGAAATTGTGTGTTGAAGATATCGGAGCCAAAGATGGAAGTTGTTTTGTATTTATGGAAATGAGAAAAGAAAATCCTCTGTCGTAATAAGCCTTTGAAATGTTTTTGGTTTCTCATTAATGCTGCTATTATTGTCGTAACTTATACATAAACTTTGTTAAAAACTCCATTCTGACTGAATCCATTGGAAATTTTCATTCATTGATTTACAAAAGCAAATGATCAATTAATTCAGGTTCTGTAATTTAGAAGTGTGTCTCCCCTAATGTTTGGCTATTAATTCTTTATATCACTTGAAACAATGTATTGCTCCACAATCCCTTAAAAAAACATCCTGCTGTACCTGGTGGATTTTTCAATCTGGATATTCTTGTATACCTCCTATTATTCACTCATTCATCAATTTACCATTCACCAAACATTTACTGTTGCTTAATCCACAGCATATGAATTTGTCAGTATTTACTTCTATTGACCTATAAGCATGATAATTTCACATAGTCCAATCATAGTTACTTTCTATAGGTATAATTATGTAATTCATATCTTTTCAATTGTTTAGCTTTTCTATTTCAGGAACGATGAGTTAATTACACTTTTCAGGCTAAATATCTTGCAGTGTTTTCTTTTTAATAGAGAATCTTTGTTATGTAGATCCAGTCCATTTAATTCCAGTTCTGGTTTACATGAAGCCCAAATTTTTTCTGTATTTTGAAAAGACTTCTGAAAATTCCAGGTAAATGATAAAGAGCTAAATCATTTTCTACAAACACAGTCAGACCTAGTTCTTGTATTCTTATCTTTACATATTGCATTTCACTGCCTAATCCCCAGCATTCTTGTCATTTAATTATGTTACGTGCAATTTCCAAAAAAAGAAATTTGCAAGGATATGTAAAGGCAAACTATACAAATAGTGTCATTTCCAGTGAAACTTTTGTCCAACTAAATTTTTTATATTCTGGAATTGTGAATGATGAGCATTCATTTTTGAGAGGGAGAAAAAAAATCAAGAAATTTTCAAGCTCATTGTTTTTACATTGCTGTTATTATGAGATCATTTTAGATATTTGTGATCTTTTATCTTTATTCGATAAAAGTCAGCAACTCTTCATACATATTAAATTTGTGAATAAATTGGCAGACAGAAACAAAAGAAATTCTAGTGATTATATTATTTTTAGCCTATTAATCAGTCATAAAGAAAAGATCAGATAGTTCAAGTCATATTCAAAATGTTTAATTTTTGCTTTTTATTACTTATAATATCTCTCTGTCTCTCTCTATATATGGCACCATAGACAACTTATAGAAAATATAAGACTATGTTTTGAATCTCAGAGTTTATTTATAGCAAGAATCAAGCTCAAAATAATGTGACGTCAACAAAGAAGCCATGAAAAATGGAATTAGTTATAATTTAAGTTGCAAATAATATAGAGAAGCAACCATTAGATTATCCAGAAGTTGGCTCCTTGTATTGATTATTTTTTCCCGTCAAGACTTAGCATACTCTTTCAGGTGTTGTAGAAGCTTAATAAGCATTTGCTAAATTAGGTGATTTTCTAAAGGTCAAGGTAAAAATAGACAGGACACTGACAATGAAATTAGAAAGGGTAAGCCATAAGTAATAATTCCAGAAACAGAGAGGAGCCACATCTAGACATGTGCATGGAGAGATCTTCCTGTTCTGGTTTCCAGACTTTTCTTGGACTCTTCTGAATGTGGTGCTTTCCTTGATGCACCTGGTATCCTGTAGATGTTATTCAGCATTTGGTAACATATGACTAAAATGAGTAAGGCAAAGAGAGAGAAGCAGCAACAGGTGCTGGAAAGAAAATGCAGTTTTAATGTACAAATATGAAAGATATTCTCATCTTTCTATTTATCATACTGTCACTTGTTTTTGAACTTAGATTTCTTCCCATTTTGTAATAATTTTATGAAATATCCAATAGAGATTTATATGACTTTTCTTAGTTTTTATTCAGTTATTTTTCTTCTAAAGATTTAAACCACTGAAGTTTTAAACATTAGTAAGCTTTGATTTACAGATTAGGTAACAACTCAGTGAAATTAGATGATTTGCCTAAAGTCATAGAATTAATAATAGTAAAGTCTGTATTTAAACAGGATGTCTGTGTTGGGTAGAGGGGAGATGGTGAATTGTTGCAAGAGCCTTTTGTGCTGAGTTATTTCTGTAGCTTTATCTGGGATCTTCTGCATAGAAGCAAAAGAGAAGCTAAGACATAGTTTATTTGGAAGGGTCAATATTCAATGGCAGGTGAGAGGGAAGGTGGTACAGGGAAGGGAATGCAGCCAAGAGAAATACATTATGTAGCCGGTTACATGGAGTAATCCTGCAGGACCATTCTGCGTAATGATGCAGAATACACGCCTTAGATGTATTGTGGCCAAGAAAAAAATGGGAATAGGAATATTAGTATCTACCCATCTATCAGACATTGCTAAAGTTCTGTCCTCTTCAGGGACATTGTTTCCCAGTCACTTCTGTCCCATCTGTAGATTCACAGTGTGGATATTAACAAGCCAGGATATCCTTCATACAGTGATGTTGTACTGACTACTAGATGTGTGATCAGAAATTCTAAGGGGATCCAAGCAGTAATTCTGACAGGTCTGGCCCCCCAAATGCATGACTTGTATAATGCTCATAGATACTTTATGGCATTGGTACTATTATTATTCACACTACACATGTGAAAATCAAAAGATCTGGAAACGTTTCATAATTTTGTCAAGGTCACACAGTCTGGAAGTGGAATAGACCCAGGACTTCTGCTTAAGTCTCTGAGTCTCAAGTCTATGGTCTTAATCACTTTTTTAACAAGTCTTCAAAGATGTTAATTCATTATTCAGACAGCCTCAGAATACTCCATGGAAAATCATTACACCCATACAATATGCTCGGATGTTATATTAGCTCATATACAATGAATACAGAAGATAGGAGTAGAGTTGGATTGTAAATAGAAGAATATATTAGCCTTAGGAACAATTCTAGAGAGGTTGGCCAGTGTAGAGGAATCATGGCTATACAGAAAACATTTTTTTGAAAATTAAAAAATGTATTGCAGTTTCGACAGGCAATACATTTTCGAAAAAATGTATTGCAATTACAAGGTGTATATTCTTGTACAAATATTACTGTTTGGCCTTGTTTTTATCCCACTTTGAAAACGCCATTATTATGCTCTGCCTTACAGTTACAGAGATGACAAGTTTTCTGCCCCATGAAGTATAAAGGAGACAGGCAATTAACAAATAAATAAACAAATACAGGTGAAAATAAAAACATGTTATGCTATAGGGAAGGATGAAAAAAAAATCCTTTATGTTGGGAGTTCAAGGAAGGAATCTCCAAGAAAGTGAGATTTAAGATAAATGAGAGAATAAGCCAGCCACGAGAGCACATCAAACAGCAAAAGTAGTTAGTGCCAAGATCCATGGCAGAGGTGAGTTCCCTGTGCTTAAGGAACAAGGAGAGACAGGTACCTCCCCTACCCTTTGAATCACTTTAAACAGAGGGTAGGGGAAGTAAATGGGGTGTAAAGTTAAGCAGGATTCTCATCTTGTATTGTGTAGAGCTAGATAATTTACAATAAAAGGTTTGATTTCATTCTGAACAAAATAAAAAGCTAATAAAGATTTTGAAAAAGGGTAATAAACAATATAGTATCTATTTCTCTATCTATATAATTCAGGATTTAATTTTGTCTAGAAGGGGAACAGTGGACATGAATATATGTAGGTAAATTTGGGAAATGATTTTGAGATAGAATAAATAGGAATTAATTGTATTTTGTTAACATTTTTAAGAAAGATGAAACACACTAGGTAGGAAGAGGAAGAAAGAATGAAAGAGGAAGGAAAGAAAGAAAAGAAAGAGAAAGACAACACTTATCAGTGAGGCAAGGTGTATTGGTCTATACTTTGTTTTGTACAAGTTACAAAAGCTTGATTTGAGTAAATTTAATTTTTTCTGGACAGTGTACAGAATCAAAGACATAATAACAAGAAATAGAAGAATTAGGGAAGTGAAGACTGTTTTCCTCTCTATCTTTCAGTTTCTTGACTGATTTTTTTTTTTTTTTTCTGTCTTCCTGTGAAGGTCTTCAAGAGGCCTGACTTGGGTCAGATACCTGTTCTGGATTAATCAATGAATCAGTGTGTTCAGGGAAAGGAAACTATAGTTTGATCAGTGTAGTCATATGTTCATTTCTGTGTGTAGGTAGAAACTTTCCATATTCAAAAGACCACTTCACTGTCACTGTCACTTCACTTCACACACACTTACTATAGCATAGGGAATAATCAGTTCTGCATGGAAAACTCAGGGAAGTCTTGTCTAAGAAGTGACATCTGAGCTGGATTTTGAAGGAGCAAATAACTCAGTTCAACTCAATATGTACTGAAGGCTTATTAAATTCAGGGTATTCTGCTAAGGTGCGGTGAAGCATACAGAAGTGAATAAAGTACAGTTTCTTCAATACAGGGACTTAACAGTCTAATGAAGGAAACTGACATATACACATAAGCTGCTGTGGAAGTTCTCTTGACATCATTAATTTTAATCCTGAAACATACTGGGATGTCAGGCATTCTTAAAAGGCTTAGCTATTATAACATATGCAGCAATGACTTGGGACAAGTCCCCTGGATAAAAATTAGCCCATGGAGGATGGGCTTAGCTATAAATTGGCAATATATCCATTCAATAAACAGTTACTGACTACCTTTGTGCCCAGAAAAAGACAAGGACCAGTGAATATGGATATAAACATTTAGTATGACTTCATCAAAGAACTTGTAATTTACTGAAGGATATGGACTAATTATAATTCAGTTAAATTCATACTTTGAAAGTGTTATAAATCACAGATGGTTTATAAAAAGGGCTTTCGGTTGCATAGTAGTCATGTGCTCAGCTTATTTTTTCCTTACAATGACCCTCATAAGAAGGTGCTATTTTGATCACCATTTGCAAGTGTGAAAATCAGTGTGTGGAGAAGTTAATGAATTGCTCCACAGAGTAAGTGGGAGATTAATATTTAAAATGAGGTGGTGTGGCTCCGGAGTCCGTGCTATGAAGATAAGAAAGGAAGGTATCAATAAACATGGAAAATGTAGAAGGTTCCAGGTCTTGAATTTTCAGTAAAGTTTAGGAACAGAGGTGGTGGAAATAACTGAGTGAGGAAGTTGGCAAAAGAGGAAGATGAGAACAGAGTGGGGTGTTTCATGTGCAGATTTCTAAATTGGAATATTTTTCAGTGATCAAGTCGTCCAATATTTGGCTCTGAAAGTTGGTTTTTGGAAAGGTATCATTAAAATGAGAATTTGTGTCATTTCCTAGATTTTTTTCATTTTTAGATAGAGTTATCCAGAATGATGTCTGGGTGCTTGGAGTAGAAAAATGTGTGTGCTACCATCCAAAAATCACCCTTAATGTGGGCCTTTGTTTCTCACCCATTGCAGCTAACAGAGTGTATGGAATGCTAACACAATTGCCATATCTTTGATTCATCCTTCTTCTTGTGAATTCCATGCTGAATGTCAACTGGCTCAACTATTTTTTAGTCCATCCTCTTATCTGCATTCCAGATGTCAGTGTAATAGTATACTAGTCAAACTGGTGATATATTCCTATCTTAAATTACAGCAGCAATCTCTTAAGTAGTCTTGTTGATCCAGACATGTCCATTTTTAATTATCTCAAAATATTGAACTAATATAGTTTCCAAGTAAGTTCTATGTTAAAAATCCTCTGTTAACCCCAGCAAATAAAGTCTGAATCCTCAAAGTGGATTAAATGGACCTACATGACCCAACTGAAGACCATTTTTCCCTCCTGGTCAGCCATCACTCTCAACTCCAACTCCTCTAACCACTTTGGTCTCCAAAAATTACCTTTCTCTTTCACCTTCAGGATTTTCTATATGTTTGTCTACTTTTTTCTTTCCTGTTGGCCATCCTATAATTCAGGTCTGAGCTTACATATCAATTCCTTATGTAAGCCTTTCCTTCCTCCTCTGAGACTGAGCTCCAATTGCTTCTCTGATTATTCCTACTTTAGCCCTTTTTATTACTGTTATTATTATTGTTACTTTTGTCATCCTTATTATCACTTATTTTCTATACCTATAAGCAAGTTGCATACATACCATATATCCTAAAATCTGTGATTTGAAACTGTCATTTTTCTGCGAAAATATATTTACTTTCACCAGCTAGAATTCACACATATTCTCTTAATCTGAAATTGCAAAATCATACTTCCTGAAGACTTTTAAACATATATGTACTTAGAAACATTACTCCTTGGTGTTGAACTCCCATTAGAAATTTTTACTTTAAGGATCACTTATGCACATCATATGTCAGCTTCTTTAAGTTTATGTAAATGCATGCTCTGTTCCTCTCCCATAATGTTCAATGGCATAATATGCATAGAATTTCTTATATTTTTTAAAGCTTGCTATAATACAATTAAATGAGAAAATTTTATTCTCTTCAAGTAATATTTTCCAGTTAAAACTTCTCTTTGAAGGTGAAGGTAAATAATCATCTTTGGTTGTTGTTTTCTGCCATCATATTAGGCTTACTCTTTTCCCCTAAACGTAAATAACTTAGGTTAGCATAGGTAGCTCACTTTCATGCAAACACAGACACACTTGTCATCTGGGAAGCCTGGAGAATACTAAATTAATTTAGTTATGTCAATCTTCTTGAGAATAGGAAATGTACACTAGTGGTATGTGAAATTACTAATAGCCATGAAAGGTTATATTCAGGACTGCTGGCTTTATCCTTCATTTAATGAAAAAAATTAATGTATACTTTAGACTGATTTCTACTGCACTAACAGACATACAGTGTGTTATTGAGCATCCTAAAGTTCACATGAACAATAAATGTACAATAATTTCTAAGAAAATTGTTATAAGTACAGTAGTGAGCTTTAGGCCAAGTTGTGAGGGATGAGTAAAAATTTGTTTCACAGAACATGGGTCAGAGGATGTCACTAAAGGCAGAAGGAAAAGTTTGTTTTCATTCAAATGCATCAAAGCAATAGAGCACAGTACACATGGAGGTATACATCGAGCCTTATTAACACCTGTAAAGTTGACCTTGTACTTTTTAAGTTATTTTAAGTCTAGTGTTCAAATAAGTGTTGATTTTTGTTTTTCTGCGGAGCTTATTTCTTATGCCTGACTGTAGGCAATTTTAACCTCCTTGTTCCTTGCATGATTATGATCTTTGCCTTTGTAGACAGATCTTCCCACAACATCTGTGAAAAAGAAAAGAAAGTACAGTTTTAAAACAAAATAAAGATGCTCTTTTCACTATGTACTTATGTACTACATGATTATTACAGAGATAAAAAGATACAAGATTCCTAGTATTCTTTAATAATCACTTTCTTTATGCTCAGTCCAGCACAAGGTTCTTATATTCTTCTATGGTGATTTTTCACATTATTTTATGAAATAATACACCTCAGAAGAACCCAGCTACTACTTTTTTCACACAAACTTTGGCAACCATTGCTCCATATTTCCTAATTTTAACTTTTTTGTTTTTTTTTTAAACTTTGTCTCCACTAGCCATGATTTATATTGATGAAAAAGCAACATTTGGAAGTTCTAATCAATGGAGCAAATGGTTTCCAATAGTTTTCACCATTCCTGAAAATAATTTATTTCACGGGTAATGCTTTATTGGTATAAATAATGGTCCAAATATAACTCAGATGTATTCCCTAAAATTCCATAGTATATTTTTATCTTGGGGGAAAAACTATCATATATACTAGGCATGAATTGATTTTTTAAAAACTTATCCTTATATTCACTTGAGATAAGTATGTGAAAGGACACGGAGCTATTATATTGAGCTTATAATTATTTTCAGTTCCCACTGAGCTTAATTATTTCCAGTTCCCACTGTGCTTTCCTGCATTCCCCCTTGCAAGTTGATAAAATTTTAGATTATATTTTTCACTTGTGTAAAGTAGTTTTATAAGGATGGTACCAGTTTCCTGATCTCCATCTCTATAGAGGGAATTAGAGTTAACAGATTAAATCATAGAAGGGCTGTGTTGGATTGAAGTAAGAATAGATTTTATAATTGAAAATCTGATTAACTATTGTAACAGGTTATTGAACAAACATAGATGATTTTTGCCCCTAGACAGACAGGCAATTGATTTTTTTTAACATAGTTGTTTTTGAAAAGAAAATGAAATAGATAATCTATTGCTTTCTCTTAAGAGTTAAAATCTTACAACTATGTAAACCTATTTATCTTAATCCGTGAGAGAGACAGAGTATGGTAATAGAGAACATAGCATTTAAAACCAGAATTCCTAAGTTCAAGTCTTGGTTCCACCACTTATAAGCTTTGTGATCCTGATAGCTTCCCTACTATAGCCTCCAAATAAGATTCTGACATAAGATGTGGACTGTTTTAGTACCTGCTACATGTTTGTTTGTTTTAATTTTTTTAAATTTATTATTTTTTTTTATTTTTGGCTGTGTTGGGTCTTTGTTGCTGTGTGGGGGCTTTTCTCTAGTTGTGGCGAGGGGAGCTACTCTTTGTTGTGGTGTGCGGGCTTCTCATTGCAGTGGCTTCTCTTGTTGCAGAGCACGGGCTCTAGGTGCACAGGCTTCAGTAGTTGTGGCATACAGGCTCAGTAGTTGTGGCTCTCAGGCTCTAGAGCGCAAGCTCAGTAGTTGTGGTGAACAGGCTTACGTGCTCTGTGGCATGTGAGATCTTCCTGGACCAGGGCTCGAACCCATATCCCTTTCTTGGCAGGTGGATTCTTAACTACTGTGCACCAAGGAAGCCCCCCTGCTACATGTTTTAAGATAATTCAGTAAAATGTGTAAAGAATGCTTAATAGTACCTTCACATAGTAAGCATTTCGTGAGCTATTAAAAGTTTTAAATCTGGCATATTCTTCAAATAGAAACCAAAGAAACAATGAACAGGACCATGGTTCTACTGTGAAAAACTTTAAAATGCCTTAAGTGTAAAGGATTCATAGGTGTTTTATTTTTAAAATCTTTCATGTTTAAAAATGCTCTCTTAACATGTAACCCTCTTACACTGTTGGTTGGAATGTAAACTGGTGCAGCCATTATGGAAAACAATGTGGAGGTCCCTCAAAAAACTATAAATAGAGTTGCCATATGATCCAGCAATCCCACTCCTGGGCATACACCCAGACAAAACTATAATTCGGAAAGTACACACACCCCTATGTTCACAGCAGCACTATTTACGATAGCCAAGACATGGAAACAACCTAAATGTCCATGAACAGATGAATGACAAAGAAGATGTGGTGTATACATATACAATGGAATATTACTCAGCCATAAAAAATAATGAAATAATGCCATTTGTAACAACATGGATGGATCTAGAGATTATCATACTAAAGTCAGAAAGAGAAAGACAAGTGCAATATATCACTTATATGTGGAATTTAAAATACAACGTAAATGAACATATCTATGAAACAGAAATAGACTCACAGACATAGAGAACAGACTTATGGTTGCCAAGGGGAAGAGGGGTGGGGGAGGGAAGGATTGGGAGTTTGGGATAGGCAGATGCAAACTAGTACATATAGGATGGATAAACAACATTGCCTTACTGTATAGCACAGGGAACTATATTGACTATCCTGTGATAAACCAGAATGGAAAAGAATATATATATATATATATATATATATATATGTTTGTCATTTTTCTGTACAGTAGATACTAGCACAACATTGTAAATCAACTATACTGCAATAAAAATTTTTAAAAAGAATGCTCTCTGTTTTTCATGTTAAGAAAATGTGCTATGGTTGCATATATTTAAGCTGTAATTCTTTTCTAAGAAAAGTTTAGATGCTGCTCCATTGTTATTTGGTCTTGGGTGTTGCTGGGGGAAAGCCTACAGATAAATAGCCTGTTGTTTTCTGCTGTTACGACAGGATGTTACTGACTTCATTGAGATACCCTAAGTGTAAAGATGTCCAATCAAAATTCAATGGCATGGGATAAAAAATTCTGCTCTTCTTTTTAATAGTAAGTCTTTCAAAACTAGAGAAAAATATAGAGTAATAGAGTAAACACCAATACACACAGGACTGATATTTTACTTTGCAAATAAGTTTCCATATTTACTACTAGAAAATGTTAAAAATCAATTAACATTATTTGTTTGATGATAACTATTTGATGATAGCCATTCTGACAGGTGTGAAGTGATATCTCATTGTGGTTTTCATTTGCATTTCCCTGATGATTAGTGATGTTGAGCATCTTTTCATGTGCCTATTGGTCATCTGCACTTCTTGTTTGGAAGAATGTCTATTCAGGTCTTCTTCCTACTTTTTAATTGTGTTGGTTTTTCTTTATGTTGAGCTGTATGAGCTGTTTATATATTTTAGATATTAACCCCTTATCAACCATGTCATTTGAAAATATCCTTTCCCATTCAGTAGGTTGTGTTTTCACTTTGTTGATGTTTCCTTTGGTGTGCAAAAACTTTTTAAGTTTAATTAGGTCCCATTTGTTTATTTTTTCTTTTGTTAGGACATGAATGCAAAAAAAAATATTGCTGCAATTTATGTCAAACAAGGTTCTACCTATGTTTCCCTCTAGGAGTTTTGTAGTATCAGGTCTTACATTTAGATCTTTAACCCATTTTTAGTTTATTTCTGTATATGATGATAGAGAATGTTCTAATTTCATTCTTTTACATGTAGCTGTCCAGTTTTCCCAGCACCACTTACTAAAGAGACTATATTTTCTCCATTGTATATTCTTGCCTCCTTTGTCATAGATTATTGACCATACATGTGCAGGTTTACTTCTGGTCTCTCTATTATGTTCCACTGATCTCTGTATCTTTTTTTGCACCACTATCATACTGTTTTAATTACTGTAGCTTTGTGGTATGAAAATAAATCAACGAATATTAGAAGTCTGGTTGATGGGCAGACCTTTAAATAGTAGAGGAGTAAGATGTGTAGATCACCTTCCTCCCCACAAATACATCAAAAATATATCTCGGGCTTCCCTGGTGGTGCAGTGGTTGAGAGTCTGCCTGCCGATGCAGGGGACACGGGTTCGTGCCCCGGTCCAGGAAGATCCCACATGCCGCGGAGCAGCTGGGCCCGTGAGCCATGGCCGCTGAGCCTGTGCATCCAGAGCCTGTGCTCTGCAATGGGAGAGGCCACAACAGTGAGAGGCCCACGTACTGCAAAAAAAAAAAAAAAAAAAAAAAAAAATATATATATATATATATATATATATGTATATCCATGTGGAACAGCACCTACAGAACGCCTACTGAATGCTGGCAGAAGGCCTCAGACTTCCCCAAAGGCAAGAAAATCCCCATGTACCTGGGTAGAGCAAAAGAAAAAACAGTGACAAAAGAATAGGGGCAGGACCTGCACCTCTGGGAGGGAGCTATGAAGGAGGGAAAGTTTCCCCACACTAGGAAGCCCCTTCACTGGTGGGGATGGGGGATGGGCGGGGGGCAAGATTCGGAGCCACGGAGCACAGAAACAGGGGTGCAGAAGGCAAAGCAGAGATTTTCCCACACAGAGGATTGGTGCCGACCTGCACTCACCAACCTGAGAGGCTTGTCTGCTCATGCACCAGGGCAGGTGGGGGTTGGCAGCTGAGGCTTGGGCTTCAGAGGTTAGATCCCAGGGAGAGGACTGGGGTTGGCTGCCTGAGGAGAGCCTGAAGGGGGCTAGTGCGCCACCACTAGCCGGGAGGGAGTTAGGGAAAAAATCTGGACCTGACAAACAGGCAAGAGACCATTGTTTTGGGGTGCAGGAGGAGAAGGGGGATTCCTTCCCTGTGTGCCTGCACAAGGCAGAGCACCACCTAAGCGAGCTGTAGGCATGGGCGTGAGCCCTGGCTATCAGCTCACACCCCAGAGATGGGCATGAAATGCTAATGTTGCTGCCACTACCACCAAGAATCCAGTGAGCAAGCACAGGTCACTACCCACACCTGCCCTGCGCCAGGAGCCTATGCAGCACACCCCTGCCAGGGTCCTGAGATCAAGGAACAACTTCCCCTGGAGAACACATGGCATGCCTCAGGCTGTTGCAATGTCATGCTGGCCTCTGCGCTGCAGGCTTTCCCTGAATTTCAATTATAACTCTCATACCCCTCCCTCTCCCCAGGCTGAGCGAGCAACAGACACCTAATAAGGCGCTCCTTTAACCCCCTCCTGTCTGGGTGGGGAACAGACGCCTAAGGGCAGCCTACATGCAGAGGCAGGGCCAAAACCAAAGCTGAACCCCAGGAGCTGTGCAAACAAATAAGAGAAAGGGAAATTTCTCCGTGCAGCCGCAGGAGCAGAGGATTAAATCCCCACAATCAATTTGATGAACCCAGAATAAGTGGAATGCCTGAATAGACAATGAATGTTCCCAAAATTGAGATGGTAGCCTCTGGGAGCAACTGTAGAATTGGGGTCTGCTGTCCACGACTGATTTGTTTCTAATTTTTATGTTTATCTTAGTTTTTAGTGCTTGTTATCATTTGTGAATTTGTTTATTTGTTTGGTTGCCCTCTTCTGTTTTTTTTTTTTTTTTCCCTTTTTTTTGCTTCCTTTTCTTCTGAGCTGTGTGGCTGACAGGGTCTTGGTATTCCAGCCAGATGTCAGGCCTGAGCCTCCAAGGTAGGAGAGCCAAGTTCAGGACACTGGACCACCAGAGACCTCCCGGCCCCATGTAATATCAATCAGCAAGAGCTCTCCCAGAGACCTCCGTCTCAACACTAAGACTCAGCTCCACCCAATGGCCAGCAAGCTCCACAGCTGGATGCCCCATGCCAAACAACAAGCAAGAAGGGAACACAACCTCACCCATTATCAGAGAGGCTGCCTAAAATCATAGGCAGACAGATGAAGGAGCAAGGTAAAACACCACGAGACCAAAAAGTGAAGATGAAATAGACAGTCAACCTGAAAAAGAATTCGGAGTAATAGTAAATATGATCCAAAATCTTGGAAATAGAATGGAGAAAATATAAGAAATGTTTAACAATCACGTAGAAGAACTAAACAGCAAACAAACAATGATAAACAACACAATAAAAGAAATTAAATTTCTCTAGAAGGAATCAGTAGCAGAATAACTGAGGCAGAGGAATGGATAAGTGACCTGGAAGATATAATAGTGGATATAACTACTGCAGTGCAGAATAAAGAAAAAAGAATGAAAAGAATTGAGGACAGTCTCAGAGACCTCTGGGACAACATTAAACACATCAACATTCAAATTAGAGGGGTCCCAGAAGAAGAAGAGAAAAAGAAAGGGTCTGAGAAAATATTTGAAGAGATTATACTTGAAAACTTCCCTACCATACGAAATCAAATAATCAAGTACAGGAAGCGCAAAGAGTTCCTTACAGGATAAATCCAAGGAGAAACACGCCAAAACACATATTAATCAAACTATCAAAAATTAAATTCAATGAAAAAAATATTAAAAACAGCAAGGGAAAAGCAACAAATAATATACAAGGGAATCCCCATAAGGTTAACAGCTGATCTTTTAACCGAAACTCTGCAAGCCAGAACACATTTAAAGTGATGAAAGGGAAAAACCTACAACCAAGATTACTCTACCCAGCAAGGCTCTCATTCAGATTTGACGGAGAAATTAAAACCTTTACAGACAAGCAAAAGTTAAGAGAATTCAGCACCACCAAACCAGCTTTACAACAAATGCTAAAGGAACTTCTCTAGGTAGGAAAAACAAGAGAAGGAAGAGATCTACAGTAACTAACACAAATCAATCGAGAAAATGGTAATAGGAACATACGTATCGATAATTACCTTAAATGTAAATAGATTAAATGCTCAAACCAAAAGACATAGACTGGCTGAATGGATACAACAACAAGACGCATATATATGCTGTCTACAAGAGACCCACCCACTTCAGACCTAGGGACACATACAGACTTAAAGTGAGGGAATGGAAAAAGATATTCCATGTAAATGGAAACCAAAAGAAAGCTGGAGTAGCAATTCTCATATCAGACAAAATAGACTTTAAAATAAAGACTATTACAGGAGACAAAGAAGGACACTACATAATGATCAACAGATCAACCCAAGAAGAAGGTATAACAATTCTAAATATATATGCACCCAACATAGGAGCACTCCTATACATAAGGCAAATGCTAACAGCCATATAAGGAGAGATCGACAGTAACACAATAATACTAGGGGACTTTAACACGCCACTTTAACCAATGGATAGATCGTCCAAATGAAAATACATAAGGAAACACAAGCTTTAAATGACACATTAAACAAGATAGACTTAATTGATATTTATAGGACATTCCATCCAAAAACAACAAAATACAATTTCTTCTCAAGTGCTCATGGAACATTCTCCAGGATAGATAATATCTTGGGTCACAAATCAAGCCTTGGTAAATTTAAGAAAGTTGAAATCATATCAAGTGTATTTTCCAACCACAATGCTATGAGACTAGATATCAATTACAGGAAAAAAACTAAAAAGTACAAACACATGGAGACTATACAATGCACTATTAATAACCAAGTGATCACTGAGGAAATCAAAGAGGAAATCAAAAAATACATAGAAACAAATGACAATGAAAACACAACAACCCAAAACCTATGGGATGCAGCAAAATCAGTTCTAAGAGGGAAGCTTATAGCAATACAATCCTACCTCAATAGACAAGAAACATCTCAAGTAAACAACCTAACCTTACACCTAAAGCAATTAGAGAAAGAAAAACAAAAAAAACCCAAAGTTAGCAGAAGGGAAGAAATCATAAAGATCAGGTCAGAAATAAATGAAAAAGAAATGAAGTAAACAGTAGCAAAGATCAATAAAACTAAAAGTTTGTTCTTTGAGAAGATAAACAAAATTGATAAACCATCAACCAGACTCATCAAGAAAAAAAGGGAGAAGACTCTAATCAATAGAATTAGAAATGGAAAAGGAGAAGTAACAACTGACATGGCAGAAATAAAAAGGATCATGAGAGATTACTACAGGCAACTATATGCCACTGAAATGGACAACCTCGAAGAAATGGACAAATTCTTAGAAAACTACAACCTTCTGAGATGGAACCAGGAAGAAATAGAAAATATAAACAGGCCAATAACAACAAGTGAAATTGAGACTGGGATTAAAGATCTTCCAACAAACAAAAGCCCAGGACCAGATGGCTTCACAGGTGAATTCTGTCAAACAATTAGAGAAGAGCTAACACCTATCCTTCTCAAACTCTTCTAAAATATAGCAGAGAGAGAAACACTCCCAAACTCATTCTACGAGGCCACCATCACCCTGATACCAAAACTAGATGAAGATGTCACAAAAAAAGAAAACTACAGACCAATATCACTGATGAACATAGGTGCAAAAATCCTCAACAGAATACTAGAAACAGAATCCATCAACACATTAAAAGGATCATACACCATGATGAGGTGAGGTTTATCCCAGGAATGCCATGATTCTTCAATATACACATTTCAATCAATGTGATACACCATATTAACAAACTGAAGAATAAAAACCATATCATAATCTCAGTAGATGCAGAAAAAGCTTTTGACAAAATTCAACAACGATTTATGATAAAAACTCTCCAGAAAGTAGGCATAGAGGGAGCCTACCTCAACATAATAAAGGCCATATATGACAAACCCACAGTCAACATTGTTCTCAATGGTGAAAAACTGAAACCATTTCCTCTAAGATCAGGAACAAGACAAGGTTGCCCACTCTCAGCACTATTATTCAACATAGTTTTGGAAGTTTTAGCCACAGCAATTAGAGAGGAAAAATAAATAAAAGGAATCCAAATCGGAAAGGAAGTAAAACTGTCACTGTTTGCAGATGACATGATACTCTACATAGAGAATCCTAAAGATGCTACCAGAAAAATACTAGAGCTAATCAATGAATTTGGTATGGTAGCAGGGTACAAAATTAATGCACAGAAATCTTGCATTCCTAAACACTAACAACGAAATATCTGAAAGAGAAATTAAGGAAACATTCCCATTTACCATTGCAACAAAATGAATAAAACACCTAGAAATAAACCTACCTAAGGAGTCAAAAGACCTGTATGCAGAAAACTATAAGACACTGATGAAAGAAATTAAAGACATTACAAACAGATGGAGAGATATACCATTTTCTTGGATTGGAAGAATCAACATTGTGAAAATGACTATACTACCCATAGCAATCTACAGATTCAATGCAATCCCTATCAAAATACCAATGGCATTTTTCACAGAAGTAGAACAAAATATTTCACAATTTGTATGGAAACACAAAAGACCCCGACTAGCCAAAATAATTTTGAGAAAGAAAAATGGAGCTGGAGGAATCAGTCTCCCTGACTTGAGACTATACTACAAAGCTACAGTAATCAAGACAATATGGTACTGGCACAGAAACAGAAATATAGATCAGTGGAACAGTGTAGAAAGCCTAGCAATAAACCCATGCACATATGGTCATCTTATCTTTGATAAAGGAGGCAAGAATATACAATGGAGAAAAGACAGCCTCTTAAATAAGTGTTGCTGGGAAAACTGGACAGCTACATGTAAAAGAATGAAATTAGAATACTCCCTCACACCATACACAAAAATAAATTCAAAATGGATTAGAGACCAAAGACCTAAATTAAGGCCAGACACTATAAAATACTTAGAGGAAAACATAGGCAGAACAGTCTATAACACAAATCACAGCAAGATTGTTTTTGACCCACCTCCTAGAGTAATGGAATTAAAAACAAAAATAAATGGGATCTAATGAAACTTAAAAGCTTTAGCACAACAAAGGAAACCTTAAATAACACATGAAGACAACCCTCAGAATGGGAGAAAATATTCACAAATGAAGCATTTGACAAAGGATTAATCTTCAAAATATACAAGCAGCTCATGCAGCTCAATATCAAAAATACAAACCACCCAATCCAAAAATGGGCAGAATACCTAAACAGACATTTCTCCTTAGAAGATATACAGATTGCCAATAAACACATGAAAGGATGCTCAACATCACTAATCATTAGAGAAATGCACATCAAAACCACAATGAGGTATCACACTGGTCAGAGTGGCCATCATCAAAAAATCTACAAACAATAAATGCTGGAGAGGGTGTGTGGAAAACGGAACCCTCTTGCACTGTTGGTGGGAATGTATATTGATACAGCCACTATGGAGAACAGTATGCAGGTTCCTTAAAAAATATATGACCCAGCAATTCCACTACTGGGCATATACCCTGAGAAATCCATAATTCAAAAAGAGACAGTTTGATCCATTAAAATTAAATGCAAAATAGAGTCCAAGCTTGAGAATCCCCTGAGCAGACAAAACCATTTAAACCATGTAAGAAAACTAAATCTAGCTTATTTCATGAACTTAAGAAAAAGTTAATCAGGGTTATTTCTTGTAAATGCTTCCAGTAATCATGAAAGAAATGTGTCATCTTTCAAAAAATGATATAAGATAATCAGTTTTAACCAAGCATATACTATCTGGAAACCCCCATTGTAATAATCAATCATTGTGAAAGTTAAAATTTCCTAATTTTTACTTTAATGTAAAAATGTAATGTCATTCCTCTGAGCTTCCCATCAGTTTTGGGTTTAAATGCCCCAGTTTGTGAACTGTTCTTCCATGCACAATAAACTCTTAATAAATACTATTTTATTGATCTAGTGGTTTTAATTTTGCTCTTTCTAGATTTTTGACTTTTTGTACTGGCATTTGTAACTCATTTATTTTTTTAGTTTTATGTATTTAAAATAATCACCCTTTTTTCTTTATGCGTCAGGAGTTAGAACAGAGCAAACGGGGGGGAGTTTGTTGCTATTTCACAACGTCTGGGGCCTTGGCTGGGAAGGCTCGAAGAAGTCATGCTCAAATCTCCTGGAGGCTTCCTCATTCATGTGTCTGGAATTTGGACTGAATGGTCCAAAGCCTACTACACGCAGCTGGGACTGTCAACCAGAGCCCTGGATAAAAGTGGCCTTTTCTTGTGTCTTTAGCCTCTCACTGCATTGCAGCTAGGTTCTGAGTGGAGTATCACATAAAGGAGTAATCTTAGAGCAAGTGTTCCAAGAGAGCCAGGGAGAAGCTTCACGACTTTTACTGACCAAGATGAAAAGTCACATGTCATCACATTCTCTTGGACATAGGCAATATGGCAAGTTTGGATTCAAGGGAATGAGATTAGGCTTTTTTTCTTAAGTGGAGGGTGACATGTTGTAGAAGAGCATGTGAATAAGAGATACTGACGTGGCCCTCACTGGAACTTCACACAACTTCACACAAGTTTTATTATTATTTTTTTAAATTTATACCATTTAGGACCACCTGAATTGATATGTATTTATTGTTTACATGCTTAATTTCTTTCTCTATACAATTAAAACATAAGCTTCATATAAGTAAGGAAGTGTCTGTTATACTAAGGAAAACAAATAATGCTCCTCATTGCTGGAGGTAACTAATTCAGGATCTTTGAGTACCGTACATATAACCAAAAAATCCTGAGTGCAGGAGCCTAATTCTCCACGTCTGTCATTCATTTCAGGCACACAGTGGAGAGGCTTAGTCTAATAAGAGGTTGATTAGTGTAACTATCGCAGGTGTACTTTAACATGTGCATATCAGCCATCTGCTGAGTACAGTAAGAGAGGAAATCCACGCATACATAAAAGTTTAGCTTTAGTTTGAATTTTGTCTTCATTCTTTTGAAAGTACTTTATGATTTATATATACATATATGATATGTGTAATGATCTATATATTTATACATATATGAATGTTTATACATATATTTGTATGTGGATGTATCAGCTCTGTGATAGGCATTTTGCTACATGCTATCTATACAATAGTGAAAAGACAGACTTTGTTGCTGCCATCTTAGAGATTATATTCAAGTGAAGAATATACATATTAAATAGGTAATCTCAAATATAGTGTTGGAGAAGAGGGCTACCTGGTGTTTTAAGTGAATATAGCAATAAGAAATAATCTATATACTGCTAATTCCATTGTCTTATCTTTAAATTTCACACTGGTCTTAGTAGTAACAACTGACTATAAGCTTTGTGAAACTATTGAGTTTGTCTATCTTATTCTTACTTTTTCTTCAGTAATTAGCATTGTGCCTGGTACACAGACACCTCTCCATTAGTATTTGTTAAATTAAGGACAATATGACTACTCTCTACTTCTCAAAACTCCCTTATTCCTAGGCCTATTTTTAAGTTGATAAATTCTATTTTTAGGGTAGTTTTAGGTTTATAGAATTATTGAGTGGAAAGTACAGAGTTCTCATATATCCCCAGACCCCCCTGCACAAACACACAGGAGTGCGCACACACAGAGTTTCTACTATTATTAACTTTTTGCATTAATGTGGTGTATTTGTTGCAGTTGATGAGTCAATATGACACATTATTACTAAGTAAACCTGTAGTTTATATTGGAGCTTCCTCTTTGTGCAGTATGTTTTATGACTTTGTTGAATGTATAATGACATGTATCCACCATTATAGTATTATACAGAATAGTTTCACTGCCCTGAAAATCCCCCACTCTTCACCTATTAATTCATATCTTCACTGCCTTCCATTCCTACCAAATCCTGGCAACAATTGATCTTTTTGTTATTACCATACTTTTGACTTTTCCCTATTGTCATGTAGTTGGAATTGTACTAATGTTGTTTTTTTCAGATTGGTGTCTTTCACTTAGCAAAATGCATTTAATGTTCCTCCATGTCTTCTCCTGGCTTGATATCTCATTTCATTTTATTGCTGTATAATATTCCACTGTGTGGATATACCATAGTTTATTTATCCACTCATCTATCAAAGGATATCTTGGTTGCTTCCAAGTTCCTTAGCTTATTTTTCAACTTACTTTTCTAGTACTTTTTTATTAGCTTTCTTCATGGTATCACTGTTTCTACCAGCAATTTACAGGTCTAGGAACAGTGCACTAGAAACACTTATCACTGTTTCTACCAGCAATTTACAGGTCTAGGAACACTTACAATATTCTAAATGTCATCTCTTGATATTTAAAGCAATTCCATGGGATTCACATATCATCCAGTTGTCTGTGCATAATTTTTCTTCACAACTCTTGAACTTCTAAGGTTTCAAATAAACATTTTCAGCACTTTTCTGCATATATAAGCCTGGGGTTATTTTTCCAATTATATAAAACTTAAAATACACATCATGCTGATATTTTTCTGAGAATTGTCTAGAAGTCTTCAAATTTCATTAATGGGTAATGGTTTTCCTGTTCCTCAGTTTGTAAGACTCACCATGTCATTGATGTCTCTTGCTATCTCCCTACCTATTTTCAATATTCATGTCTCTGCTATTGGTAGGTTTCAGGAATCTAGCTCCACATACTGTACTAGCTATTGATAGTATTTATTTTATATGTTTATGAGTCAGTTTTTCCCACAAAATTCAAAATTTTTCAAAGTCAGGAAGTATAACTACATTAAAAGTTCTGGTACAGAGTAGACATGTAACAAATGCTTAATTATTTGATAAAAATATTTGCAAATTAATTCTTAAACTGTATTTTGCCCTAAAATAAATATAATGAATTTGCTAAACTGATTTGTTTTGATGAGGTGCAGTTCCATCCTCAGTGTTCAGTGGTGTCATTTGTGGATTCTCACTGAAACTTGTTCCCAAATGCCCTATTAACAATTAATCTAATTTTCAAGTTATCTAATTAAAAACTAATAATGCATTTTGTTGATTTTATTAAATAATGATATTTAAATTAACTTAATTGTAAACAACAGCTTAAGGGAGAAGAGAGATAGATTGATAGTTTATACTGATATAACACTGAATTCCAGGAAGGAAGGAAGGGAGGGAGGGAGGGAGAGAGGGAGGGAGGGAGGAAGAAAGAAAGGAAGGAAAGAAGGAAGGAAGGAAGGGAGAAAGGAAGGGGAGGGGAGAGGAGAGGAGAGGAAGAAGGAAGAAAAAGAAAGAGAAAGTCAATATAAGAGCTATTAAATTTTATCAGACTTTTCCTTACCCTAACTTTTAAAAGCAGATGAAGGTTGAGAAAGTAGAAACAAGCTTGCCAGCATAATAAAATTTGGCAGATAATTCTATTTTCTGACAACTTTATTTCAGGATGATGGTGCCAAGAACAACTATCAGTTAGGCCCACCACCCTGTCAGACTAATCATGAAGAATCTGTCATTTTCCCTGCCCTTAGTTAATTTCATATCCCCAAACAGGCCTGTAGCCTGACTTCAGTATTTTTAAGGCTGTCCTTTTAAGTTTAATATTCTAATAAGGATGAACATTGTCATTCAGACACTTTGCCATCCAATGTCATGCTAGGAAAACTGGTATGTTTCGCTAGGATAGTCATAATGGTCTCACTCAAAATGTGACTACCTTATTTTTAATTTCTTATAAATCTCACTCTGTGAGATCATTTTAAAGTAGCATTAGTTAAAACTGTTTCATATTTTAATATCATGGTAATTTAGTAAGTGTTATTTTACAAAGGCAAGTATTTACATGCTTATTAACAGAAAAAGTTAAAAGCCTACTCTGTTAAAGTCTTTAGCAGGAGACAAAATTTCTTTTACAAAGTCTTCTGCAATTGAAATTTGTATGTTCCAATGATGTTGAGGTATCCAAAAGGAATGTAGTATGAAAGCAAAGTAAGATGTTTGTGGAATAAACAGGCTGGGCTTTTTTCCACGTTTCAAAAGCAAAAGTTATGTTTTATAATGATCTATCTTTATATTTTGAAATAGAGTAATCACAAAAATATAAAATGTAGAGTTTATGAAATAATAACATATCAGTATGCTAAATATAATGAAAAATATTATGTTATGTTATATTATATTATGTGACATCTATATCTTAGGTGGACTTTGTGGCCTCCCAGATATAGCACCACAAAGCAGTAACCAGTGTACTGAGTTAAGTATTAACTGTTTTTTTACATTTTGAAATAGCATACTACCATCTATCTCTACATCCATAAGCTATCAAATTGTGTATATTTGCCTATTAACATTTTTAAAACATATTTTATAAGAATGTATACTGAAACCTAAATACTAATATTCTAAATAATTTTATATAACCTTGTAAAATTAACCAGTGTTTTTAACTTAGATGTGTGATTTTTGAACAGAGATTCCCCCTAAACAAACTATGCAGGTATGTTAATTTATATATTGCTGTTCACATTTTTCTCCGTGCTTCCATGTAGCTTTGTTTCTCTGTAATAAAACTCATACTGTTTGACTTTTAGCTGCTTGAGTCCTTGTTGATTGATTCCTCAAAAATTGTCAGTTCCTTGAGCTGCAAAATCATGGTTTATGTAATATTTATATACATATAGTTAACAGTTATTAAGCTAATATTAATATGTGCCTGATGCTGTTTTTTATGCTTCATGCATTTTTTTACAGTATTAAAAAGAACAGTATTTATTTACATTCCATTTACTTTCAAAAGGATGAGGAAGCTGGGGAAAATATATTGATACTTATAAAGGAAGTAGTCTCATTTTACTTAACCCATTTGTGTTTTTCATGAAACAACAAAAATTTGACTTAGAATCACAGGGGTAATGAGACCAAAAGAATTTATCCAGTTCAGTTTTCCATCTTTAGCCAAGACTGAAATTACACCACTGCAGGCAGATGAAAATCTACTTCACTTACAAGTAAACACCAACTAATACATACATCATAAAAGAACTAGCTTTCATAAAATCTGTCATAGCACCCAACAGACCTGCCATAAAAGACACAGCCATTGTAATAAAGGACATTAAGAATCTTTGTGCAACAGTGAAAAATAATTTATACAGCAGAAATTACAGTTGGCTATTAGGTCAATAGCATCACAGTAACAGTACCCAGTGTCGTTCTTATTCAAACATATACACTATTTTTCAGTCTTGGTTATCACAAAGACATCAGTAACTAGGATGTACACACAAATATTTTATAAACACCATAGGAAACAACAAATTAAAAAAATGAAAATACCCTTACATTTTGTAACAAATTAAAAACATTAACTTTACCACTATATATTTGTCTCATTATTTTTAATTGGTTTGTACACTTTAAAAACAGCATTGAGTTTTATAAAAATACTGATAATGTCCCAACATTTTTTTAAGTCAGGAAATCTTTATAATTCAGTAGTCTGTGGTTTACGTGCTTGTTTCTTCCACCACCGTAGTCCTCTAACCACCTATTTACTCAAAAACAACAGCAACAACAGAGGTCTTTAACAGCTATCCAAGTATTACATCCAAAAACTTCTAGTTCTTTGAAATGGTTGGAAGGGCTTTTTTAGTGCCCACATCAGCAGCTGTGATTTTGCTCTAGGTTTTTCAGGAAACAGAAGTGCTTCACTTTCTGGTGTAGGAAATCGTTCTTGGTAGACTTCAGGATAGGACTTTTGAAACTGTTTCAATTTTTTCTTCTTTTCTTTACTGGAGAGTTTGGCATCTGTGATGACTTCCTCCAACAATGCTGCCAGAGGTTCCTGAGAGCCGTATACTCTTTGGTATTCAAATTCCTCTGGGCTAATTTGACGCAAAATAATGGAGCAGACAAAGTGATATCCATATCAGCTCCTGGGTATTTTATCTGCTAGTGTTGCAGAGGCGGGGGTGGCTGTGGCTCACCGTGCAGACAAGGACACTGGCAGCAGAAGTTCTGGGACGTGCTCCTTGGTGTGAGCCCTCCCAGAGTCTGCCATTAGCCCCACCAAAGGGCCGGGGAAGGCTCCAGTGTTGGGTTGCCTCCGCTTCATGCATTTTTAAAGCATTTCATTCTGGAGGAAAAAAAAAACCAAAACAACCTCTGAGATACTTAATATTTTGTCCACATTTTTCAGGTAAGAAAACTGAGACAGAAAGATGTTATATAACTTGCCTGAGGTTAAACAGGATTCCAACCCGAGGACGCCGATCCAAACCCTATGTCACAAGCTCCAAAACTTTCTTGGTTCGCAACACTTTCAGTGCACTGCTCCTTTGCTAAAGAAATATCTAAGAATTCCAATTTTTTAGCTCTTAAGTCCAAAAACCTTAACAAGTATTTATGTCTGAACAGCTTAGCAGTCATTTGAAATAACAATACACATAAGTTGAAAGAAGAAAAGAATGTTTTCATTTCTGTCTTCAATAACCATCATTATTTACCAATGGGATGTGTGCATTTGTTGGGCACTATATAACTTGGAATCAGATCGGACTCCACCACCCTGATTTTCAGTTTTACCCTGATTTTCATTCAGTATTTGCTTTTTATCATGGCAACTATAAAAACCTAGCTTCACAAGCATGACATCATTGAAAGTGTGTAGCATAATCAAATATTAAACTTCTGAACTCCCTCAAGCTAGTATTTTGTGCAGTGGCTGACAGATGTTCAGTATGTCTTTGTTTCCCTTGAAACTTTAAAATATCCTCCCGGGCCCCTGCGAGTTGCCTACAGTGCTGTGTCCTGCGTCAGCACACAGCTTGGGAACTGCTACTTTGTGCTCTTTAGTCTGTGATCATCCTGGGCAGAGGCCTAGGACCTAATTCAGCGCACATTTTATGAAATCATTCTCACGTGCCTGTCAAAAATCTACCATTTCAATGATACAAAACTGCCATTAATTTTTTAAAAATTCTCTTTTATCTTAATCTTTCATATTAAAATTAAATTTATTTTTATCTTAAATAAAATATGAATTTAAACTTTTTTTTAAATTTAAGAACCCTGTGGTTTTCAACAATGGCTTGAACTTCATTGAGCCAGTTATTTACACACGGGGGTAATAAGAGCTTTAGTGGATAAAATGAGTCCATGCACTTAAATTGCTTAACCCTCAGTAAAACATATCATAAGAGCACACGTGATATCTTTCTTCCTTTTCATAACTTTTCTCATTTTCCTCCCCCCCCCCCCCCTTGCAGTTGGCCTGAGTGATTGTGTGTAATTCAGGGTAAAATTTTGTCTGGAGATAAAAATCTAGGACCATTTAATAGGTTGAGGTATTCACAGTAAGAATTTTACATTATGTGCAAGGGTGCTGCCAGCTTTTTTCACACAGTAGACTTCTTTACTGAAATGGGAAAGGAGAGAATGGGAAGAAGAGAGAAAAGCACAAAGAATGGGAACTGGGAGCTCTGCAAATTTACTTTCTTTCATTTGACAAGTATGCCTCAAAAGAGGTCATCGATTACTTATGAAAATACCTGTGCATACACAGAGCACTTGTTACTAAGTGCTGCTTTTAAACACATTTTTAAGTTGTCCAAACTAAATTTTAGTTACATGGGATTTAGTACATAGGATTCAAATAAATGCTTTGGTGGATGTAAAATCCCACTAGGAAAAATACATTTCCTTTTAAGTAGAACAAGACCTTGAGGGAAACTGCATAACCAAAGTGGATATTATCAGAACTTGCCTGCCGCCAAGTCTGCATGTTAACAAAAAGCCAATACTTGAACTTCAGTTGCCACCAGTTCAACCCTTTGCTGATCTAGTCAATTTATTTGGCTTTTGTTATGGTCAAGGGTATAGCATGTAATCACATTGGGAATGGTCAGCATGCAAATATAAATCTAATCAATTATATACACCCAGTTTTAGTGTATGACCTACACAGAGTACTCTTTTCTGTTCTACTTTTAAGTCTTCATTAGTTTCTTTACCCTGTCAGTCGTAGAATAAGGATTCTTATCTCTTTATTGATATATGATTTTAAATGAGATAAAAGACATACTTAGACTTCTAATTAAATTGTTCATTTTATTTATATTTTCAGATAATGTATTTAAATTTCAGTTATCAAAATCAATATTAAATTAATTTTATTTAATTTACTGATTTATTTATTAAAATGCATTACATTTAGAAAATTTAACTTATAAGTTTTCCTTAATGGTACTATTGATTATTATTATTTGGTATAATAGAAGCTAGAAATTGCCTTCAAGTGCACAAGTGATGTTAAAAAGAAGATATGAAAGCCGGTTTAAAATAAACTACCATAAAATGTGTATGATACTATATGAAATACTAATTGCTGACCTGAGAGTATATCCATGTCTGTATAATGTATTGTAAAATAAACTGTTGAAATAAATTGTTGCCCTAGAAAGTGCTTTTAGATCTTACAAAATAGTCACATTATTGTGGTATTGCTTTAATCAAGAGATTAACAATTTGACTCCATTCAGAGCAAAATATCTTCTAAATAATCATAGTGGACTAAGAGTAATCATATCGCTTTTGATGGGAATTGAACATAACATTTTATTTGAGATTAAAATAATCCCAGAAATGATTGACTTCAGTGTTTTTTTTAATTTGATTTTCCCTTGAAGATTAATAGTTACTTTATAAAAACATAGGATAATTTTTCCCTTTTATGAGTTTGCATCTTATGGATTCTGATAATCTGTGCTAATATGCTCATGTGAATGGTGACATCATATGTGGTATAGTTTTAACTAGAATTTGAAATTCAGAGAAAATATCAATGGAATGAGAGCTTCATTGTCATTTGAGTTACATAAAATTGTATTCAAATACACAGTGAATCATGCTGTTGAATTACAGTCTCTTTATATATGAGTCTACAATAATGGAATATATTATGCCAGGTTGTTCTGTGAAGTAATTAATAACTTAAATAAGAGGTGGTTACAGATATCTGTTTCTTCCTATCTAAATGTAAGATATTTGACATTTTACAAATATAACAAAAGCTATACCTTAAGCATTGTAAAATATATGTAAATAAAGTGTAGATAATATGTATTCGTTACTTGAATTATAGCAACATCAATCTAATATGTCCTGAATTTAAAACATTAAAATAAAATAAATGTAGAATTTCTGGGATTTGAAGACAACTGTACCTAGGACTAATCTCCATGTTTCCTCTAACAGTAATGCTGAGGGAAAAGGAAACTACATAAAAATCATGGCTTCAGCAAAACTTGAAGGCAGAGAGTGCCTGAACTTTAAAATAATATAAGTAGAGACAGGAAAAAAGAACAAATCACAGCATGGAATTTCTCCCAGTCCTGCACTAACCACATCCTATGACAGGGCAAGTGGCAAGCAAAGACTGACCTAGAAACACTGAATGAAAGAGAGAAGAGAACGAACAGTGGATCCTAAGAATGATCTCGGTTTGTCACCAGGAAGACTAAGTCCCCTGATGTTTCAGTCTGAAATGCAAATTGCATCTGGTAGTTAGATGCATGGACAAAATATGTCCCCAAGGAGGGACTAAGACATTCATATGATTTTAAATGACACTTGTTGAAACATGGGGGAAAAAAAAGTCAAAAAGGAAGGGAAAATGCTCTTTGGCTGTTAGATGCTGGAGGGGGAAGAAGCAAAAGAGAACATTTTAGGGCCTGCACATCCTAAGGGACCTGAAGTTTTAGAGGGCATGTTAACTCCGGTCCCATCATCAAAGCAAACAAAATAAAAACAAAAACAAAATATACTAAATAACTGAATTTGCTATACTCAGAGGATAAGGATGCCCAAATTAAGAAGCCTATAAACATCACAATAACACAAACATAAACAAGCAACAAAAAATTAACACCTCTTGCAAAAATCAGAAGACAAAATTCAACACTTATAAATTGAGTGGAATTTTCCCTAGAAGCACAAGCATAAAGCAGAAGAAAACTTGAAGACACCTCTCCAAGTGTGCTGAAGTATATTCAAGCAAATAATTTTTTAGACTTACAAAATATTCAACTTAAGAGATTCAAAAACCAAGTGTATAAACAGACAAAAAAAAAAAGAATAAAGGGAATTCATTAAACTGAAGCAAGAAGTGAAAGAATACATCATTTTTCTTAAAAGTAAAAAATATATAATGCAGGTACCTAAGAGAAAATAAACTAAAAAAAATATAAATAAAATACATTGAAGAAAGACAGGAAAACAACCAAGGGAGTGAAAACGAATTAGGGAAAGAAAATGGTTCAAGAGAAAGTAGGGGGAGGGGAAAACAGGCAAGAGGAATAACTTTGTTTGGATTTTCTGAAGAAGAAAAATAAAACAATAGAATAGAATTAATATTTAAAATTATACTCTAAGAAGACTTTCTGGGGAAAAATCTGAATTTATATATTAATATGTCCCACTGGGTACCTGGGAAAATTAACCAAAAGAATCAACTTCAAGATATATCCTAATAAAGCTAGTACATTTTAAAGAAGAAAAAATCCTTAAGTCCCAGACAAAGTGATAAAACTTCTTATAATGAGAAAATGATTGTGTTGTCATCAGACTTTTCAAAAGCCACATATGAACAAAATACATACAAATGTAGCATTTTTTGAAATTCAGTGAAAAAAAGTTGAACCAAATAGCAGTCCTCCCAGTATCTGCAGGGGACTGGTTCCAAAATCTGAGGATACTCAATTCCCTTATATAGAATGATGTAGTATTTGCATATAACATCCTCCAGAATACTTTAAATCATCTCTAGATGGCTTATAATACCTAATACAATGTAAAGGCTATGTAATTGCCAGCATGTGACATATTCAAGTTTTGCTTTTTGGAACTTTCTGGAATTTTTGGGGGGGGAATATTTTTCATTCATGGTTGGTTGAATCCATGGACGTGGAACCCATGAATATGGAGGGCCACTGTATTTTATGACAAGTCCACCTATCCTTAAGAATCAAGGATATAGAAAAATTTTCTATATATAAAAATGTAGGGAATTCTACTTCTATGAGGAATCTAATATTTGATTTTGCAACTTTTTTGTGCCTATATTTATTTAAATTTATTAAGTTAAACATTGAAAAATAAGGAAATCACTTCAGAAGGGTATAATAATAGTTCTATGAACCAATAAACATGTTTTGAATATAGAAATTTGTCCAGTGTTAATAATCATATATAAGGTTGTTTATCATATAGTGGGAGTCAGATAAGGTGGAGTGAGAAGGTAGAAGAAAAGGTTATAAATGCCATGGAAATACATTGTCATTATTTTATTTGAAATTTTTGGAATATATCCAAATGCAAATGTATATTTCAAAGACTATTGTGAACAAACATTTTGATGTTCTTTGACTTACTTTAATCAGGAAAGATAATCAAAATTTGATCACACCTATAAGAGAAAATAGGAATAAATGGGATAGAAATATTAAACTGAGATTTATTCGGTTACAGCTCTAGAGATATGCACCTGTTTAGCACCTAAATATTAATCTATAGCTATATTTTCATTACCAATTGATAGATATTTCATGGTTATTATTTGTGTACATAGGCAGATTTTCCTTTTATCCAGTGATACCTGGAGTTCATATAAACTCAAAGTTTGATATTTAAGTAAATATGCAGAACATACTTTGCATTGTATTCTTAAATAAGTCTATAACCAACAGAATTACCAAAAATTATCCAGTTTTCAAACTAAAACATTTGTGAGCATCTCCTAGTATTACAGTTTTTAAGCCAGCCCTAGCAGCTGAATTTCTGAAATTGGCACTTCTCCAAGTAGCACGCTTCGTGCAAATGAACCCAGATGAAAAGAATTGAAAATAGCTAGTATGTCTGGTTAACATTTTTGTAACTGCATAAGCAAACAGAACATGAGATATTTATCTTTCAAAACATAACTGGTAACTACTGTATCTTTACACAATGATATTAAGATGAGTATTTGGGGGTTACTCTTTAACAACAGAATTTTATCATGATATTCAAATGATAAATTCATTATTAATCTATCATTAATATAAGAATATGTCAGCAATTTAGTTCTTACAACAAACACTTTAAAATCTGTGTTAATACTTAGATAACAGGAATAAAGGAAACAATATCAAGTGCTTGTTTAACATCCCATCCTTTTGCAAGTTTATTCAGAAATAGTGCTTAGCTAATTATACATTATAACTGAAACAGCCAATGAATGGAATGTGTAATCAGAAAGCAAATGCAAGTTACTGAAAAATCAATATCAAATTTACAAAATAAACTAGTTTTTGAATATGAAATAATTATTATCATCCTTTACATACTAAAATAGTGATGCCAAGTATGAATATATTCAATATGAAAATATTTTATGATTTCATCATGTTACAAACAAAGCTTGCATAAACATGTGGGGAGAATATTACTTGAGGTTTATCCAGGAATGGCAGACATACAATCTCCCCCTTAATGGAAACCTGTGAATACAGCATTGCATTCACCTCATAGCAATATCTGCTTGTAAATGGAATAGTAACAAATTTAAAACTGAATTTCAACCATTCTTATTTAGGAATTGTGATGAAAAAAATTGTATGCTTCAATATTAGTGATTTGTTCCCTTTCTCAGCTTTACTGCAGACAATCTCTGTGCACTGTGCTCAACTGCTTCATGACAGGACTCTCTTTATTGCAGGCAGTGTGCAAAAGGCCCTCTTCTGATTTATGCCAGATTCATCAGAATAACAAAGCTAAGGCATATATTTGTAAGTCTATAGCTGAACAGAGATCACCCAAACATTTTACATACTATATTCCCTTTAGATATTTATAACACAATAACATTAACCTTTGATATAACAGGCTTATTTTCCTGAAACAAGAGTATAGTTCAATTTAATAGTAGTAAAGTTACACATTTAGGTACCAAAGTGAAAGAAAACATCTTACCATAAGACACACATAGCTTCTAATTATTCTATATTCATCCTTTGTAAATTGTGTCTCCAAAGAGTTTGAGAACATAGAAAGTTTGTTCCTAAGACATGGACTAATGCATCTTTTTTTTTTTATTATTCTGTCAGCATTGGTGTTATTTATCATTGGACATTTTTCTTAGTTACGATTGTAAAATGTGTACTATGGAAAATGCATGAATTTTCATGCCTTGTAGAAATGTATTACCTCTTATTACCTATTTTTCCACAGGCTTCTATGCATATTCTGAGGGCACAAAAAGATTCTTAATATTAGAGTTCAATTATGACATGAATAACTTTGTAGATTTCACTCAGTGTTTTGTTACTTCAAAACAGTTATTGGTTATTGCTAAATCAACTCAACTGATGAATTGACTAAAAATGCTGGCAAGTTCTCAAACAGTGGTTGGGTATGTTAGGTGTGCTTTAGAATATTTCTAATTGTTTCCAGACTTTGAATTTGAAAAGTAACAGATATAGAGTGTCCTATTTTGATTCTGTCAATGATCAGTATTAAACGAACAACTACCAAAAAATCACTATGGTTTTATTAAGCAAAAAATGTTTTATCAACAAAACTGTAGGAAAAAAAAGAATTATAAAGGATAATCATTTCAGTCAAATCACTTTCATATTTGTGAAACATCTAAAATAATGTCTTTATTTTCTCATCTTTGATCAGTGATGAAAATTATTTTTAATAAATAAGAATTATCTCTTCACTTTTTTAACCACTCCTCTAGACTGAAGTAAAGTGTCTATACTTCCCAATTAACATTTATTCAGTACCCCAAGTTAAAGATTTCAACACTGAAACAGATTTTAGTAATACAGGACACCTAGCATGAAAATATGCTCAGTGATGAATGTGTTTGCATTTTGACAACATAGCACTTTAAACTTGTGCCTGGTGAAATTATTTTATCCAGCATTTAGACTGTTTTCTTCAGCATCGTCCTGGAGTACACATTGTCTTGCATAATTACATATTTTCACTATCTCTCTTCTTCTCAGAGAATGTAAGCTGTAGTTGAGCAGTAACTGTCTTTTTTTTTTTTTTTTTTTTTTTTTTTTTTTGATTCTACATCCTCAGGGTTGAGAAAAGTACTGGAATGTTGTTCGTATTCATAAATATAGAAATACAATTTTTAAGTGAGCGAGTACTTAAAAATTAGTCATGTCTCACATCATATATCAGTTGTTCATTAATTTAAACTTTTAATCATTATATATGTATTATTAAAAGTAAAGGAGGAACAATTATGAACCTAAAACTGCTCTAAAAGCAAAAAAGTCTTAAGACAAAGTGATGAAAAAAGAAAAACATTTCTGATATAATGTCTTCACATCATAGTTGATACATTTTTCATATTTCTTTATGTGCCAGGTATATTAGAGTACCTATGTGTATAGAACGAGTAGTCAAACAGATTTAACATAGTCCAAAATTCAGTGAATGCGCAATCTTTAAACATTAGAAGCAACCCCAAGTAGCTGTCGCTAGAGATGAAATGCATTTATAGTACCCAGGAACTGTCCTGGAATCAATGTTTTTTATCCAACAGAGGGTACATTTCACATAAAATTGAGTGATGAATAAAATAAAACCAACATATATTTTATATCAGAGGGTTAAAGAGAGATCACAGAATACAGAGATAGAAGGCAAAAAGAAAAACAGAAAACTTTGGTATCTGTATTGCAGTGAGCATTTTTAGAGTGTAATTGAAGGAAATAGAGTTTCCTTTACAGTGCAGTTAGTTATGACCATGCACTTCAAGTGAGTTGTCAGCCACTAAAAATGAGAGAAGAGTGACATCGTGGAAATAGTGTTAAGATATCTGATAAGAAAATAGTCCCTGGTCAGTGACCAACGTAGATCAAGCACAAAGTGAGATTCATATGCTAAGAGTAAGAGGAATTCAGTAATGAAAGAAAAATATTATGAAACGGAATTTTTTATTTGTAACTTTCAGAGTTCCCTGGGCAAAATTGGAAGCTAATCCCTCACCTTCAGAGCGCGAGCAGAACCCAATGAAAGAGGCAGACCATCCCAGGTTGATAGGTGGCAGTTTTAATACTCCAGGAAACTTATTTATGTACAAGGCTTGTTGACAGTAGCCTCAAGACAAGTAAATTTCCAATTCGTCCACCAGAACCTTAAAGTTTTCACAGAGGCCTTAATGGGCCTTCAGTCACATATACCACCCAGAAGGTGGCAACAACATGTTACTCTCTCAAGGCTGTGTCCTTGAAAACTGCTCCCACTGTGGAAATGGTAGACAGAATTTACATTTCAAGACAGGAGACTGGTGAAGACCCTCCTATTGCCTGAGTCCAGCTTAAGGATCAGCCAATGGTCACATCTCTCAGTGACGTCCTCCAACAGGAACAGAAAGAAATGATTTTTTTTTTCCTTAAAGATGTAAAAACTTGTCTTCAGTTATGAGAGGAAAAGAAAATCAATGTCAAAACTCTACTGCTGGGCTTCCCTGGTGGTGCAGTGGTTGAGAGTCCGCCTGCCGATGCAGGGGACACGGGTTCGTGCCCCAGTCCGGGAAGATCCTACATGCCGCGGAGCGGCTGGGCCCGTGAGCCATGGCTGCTGAGCCTGCGCGTCCGGAGCCTGTCCGCAATGGGAGAGGCCACGACAGTGAGAGACCCGCGTACCGCCAAAAAAAAAAAAAAAAAAAACCTCTACTGCTGAGTATAAGTAGATAATTTATTAAATTATGTTAGAACGATAAATAAAATAAATAGTATTAGTTCTACATCATGTCCTCAAGTTTCTTTTTCAAATAAGTCGGTTATCAATTTCTTGGTACCATGTTTTAAGAAGTAAGACATTTTGGGAATTTGTGTATAGAGTGGTATCTAACTGGTTTTGTCCTTGCCATCAAGGCTACTCTGCCCTTCATCTGCAGTGTTGTCAGCACACCCCTACTGCAGCCTGTGTTCTCCTCCCTTTCTGTTTCTGTGTGGATTTACTAATACATAATCCAAACAAGAAAATTAATAGAGACTTTTTACAGAATATCATTTCTTATTTCTTTCCCAAAATTTTCTAAATCAGCTTCAAAAGTAACTGCTAAAGATGGTAGAAGATTACTAAAATGAAGTTGATTATAATCGTCAAGCCAAAATAATTGTTTCTATCATGGATACTTAAATGTATGACAGAACAAAATGCAACCTATTTTTGCCCAGAGGTTTCAGAATCAGATTAGTCCAAGAAAGGTGACTTTGTTTATTTCAATTATCTTAACAATTCAATTCTGGGTTTATTGTAATTTAACTCTACTATGGTTTGATTCATTCTTTTAAACCTAAGTAATTGGATTCAGTTTTCTGAATTAGCTAATATTCTCTCAGAATCATAATATTATGAAACTGGCAGATATAAAGAACACAATTTAAAATATGCCTTAAACAATAACAGGACACTTTAACCTGCATATATATAATATGTTTATAAATATACAAAATAAAAGGCACTCTGAAAGAAGGACATAGACAGGGCAGTTACCTATGTTTAAGCACTTTAAATTCCAGTAAACAGAAATTGAAACATCACTAAGTGTCTTCCAATTTGTGTTAAAAGGTAGAAAGTGCAAGAATTACTCATCCCATTCTAACAGAGTAGAAGCAATACAATTTTTAAAATCCTATTTTATGTATGTGTATATATATGGATGGATGTGTGTATGTATTATTTACCTGTTTATTTTTACCATCAGAATGCTGAGGACTCATCAAAGAAACCTGCCTAAATAAATATCAAGATGGAATATGCAGATTCTAGGAGAGAAGAGATATATGGGAGCTTCCATCCCTGTGGCCACTGGATAAGTGAGGAGCAAACACACCACAGAGAAGCATAAGGAGTAAGTCAAACTTTAATGCCCTTTTAATAGCTGCACGTGGCCTGCTATGAGGAGTGGGATTCTGAAACAGCACATCCACATCCAAATGCTGGTTCTTTCCCAGGGCCTTTTGCAGTTGTATGGTTTCAAGTTGTATGCCCCTCAAGACAACAGCAAGGCAGGAGGGCTTGGAGAAACCCACGCGCAGGTGACCACGCCTTTAGCTCTGTGTGCAAGGTCACAGATTGTCCAAGGGTAAGGCAGGGCAGGGCAGAAAGCTAAGAAAGTTCCCCTGCAGACATGCACCAAAAGCTCCATGGCCCACAAGGGACTGGGGCAGGCCAGGAGGACAGAAGGGAAACAGTGGATGCTCAAGGGCTTCCCTCCAGGCAGGGGGTGGAGGCGGAAGTACTGTTGTTTCAGCTGCTCTTTTCCCTAGCCCATCTGTGTGGATTGTAACACCTAGGTTCTCTAAGCAAGCAAAAAACGAACTCAGAACACCCATCCACATTCATCCTCTTTCTCTCATCCTAAAAAAAGAATGTCACTGTAACTCAGAATCCTCCCTTCTGTTTATTATGGTTGACAGAAGTGGTTCTGTGAGTGAACACCCTTGGAACATATTGTAATTATTGCTAGACAGTTCTTGTTGTCGCTAATGAAGTCAAAGCGTCATTTAATAAACATAATATGCCTTAGAGGATGATATCCAGCCCTAGTATAGCAGCAAGGTTGGGGATTTTAATAGGCTTTATACAGGCTTCTACAAACCATCCCAAATTTCCTTTAACACAAGTAGTGGAACATAGCTAATTTTATATGCAATACTCAGATGAGTTAATTGGAAATGGGTCTTGATTATTAAGGTTTCACCTATTTTATCTTGTTTAATGAGACCAAAATTGACAACACTAAAACAGATAATTCAACATCTACTTAATTTGCTCATTGCACAGAATTTTTAAAAAGTCTGCTAGGATTTTGATTAGGATTGCATTAAATTTACAGATTAATGTAGAGAGTATTGACACTTTACATGTACTGATTCTTTTATTTCATGACCATGGTGTGTATATATTTTCATTAATATAGGTATTCTTTAAATTCACTTAATTTTTATAGGAAAGGGTGTATATTTGCACATATACTGTTACATTTATCATTAACCATTTCATTTTCAGATATTCCTCGAAATGGCATTGCTTTAATTTTTTTTCCAGTTTTTTCCCTATTATAGAGAAATATAGTTAATTTTGTATAATAATGTGGAAACCTACAACTTTGCTACAATTATTTATTAATTCTGCTTTTTTTTCTTTAGAATTTCCTACAGAGACAATTATATCATCTTTCTTTCAGATATGTGTATCTTTTTTATTTTATTTTCTTATTGCACTAGCCAAGATCTTCTGTAAAATATAGAACATAAGTGATGATAGTGAACACTGTCTTTTTCCTGATCTTAGGCAGAATCAACTAGTCTTTCAACATTAAGTTCAGTCCTAGCTATCAGCTTTTCATAGTGTTCTGAATAGCCTGAGAAAGTTCCAATCCATTCAGTATAGTCTAAGCTTTATTATTATGAATGGACACTGAATTCTGTCAATTTTTTCTACTTTTATTTGGATTATTTAAAGATTTTATCTCATTTATTATATTAATATGTTGAACCATATTCACTGATTTTTAATATTAAAAGAACTTCCGTTCCTGGAATAAACCCCACTTGATCACTCTGTATTATCTATTTTCATCAATTTTGTACATTGCTGAATTTGATTTGCTAACATTCTGCTAAGGGGTTTTGGCAGCACTCTATTTTTTTTCTGTTTTGTAGTATGTTTTTCTGAGTTTGATATCAGTAAAACTGTTGCCTCATAAAATGATATGGGATTGCTGGGTCATAATGTAGTTCTATTTTTAGTTTTTTAAGGAACCTCCATACTGTTTCCCATAGTGGCTGCATCAATTTACATTCCCACCAACAGTGTAAGAGGGTTCCCTTTTCTCCACACCCTCTCCAGCATTTATTGTTGGTAGATTTTTTGATGATGGCCATTCTGACCGGTGTGAGGTGATACCTCATTGTACTTTTGATTTTCATTTCTCTAATAATTAGTGGAAAACCATAATTCAAAAGGACACATGCCCCCAATGTCCATAGCAGCACTATTTACAATAACCAGGACATGGAAGCAACCTAAATGTCCATCAACAGAGGAAGGGATAAAGAAGATGTGGTACATATATACAATGGAATATTACTCAGCCATAAAAAGGAAAGAAATTGGGTCATTCTTAGAGACATGGATGGATCTAGAGAGTGTCATACAGGGTGAAGTAAGTCAGAAAGAGAAAAACACATATCGTATATTAATGCATATATGTGGAATCTAGAAAAATGGTATAGATGATCTTATTTGCAAAAGAAATAGAGACACAGATGTAGAGAACAAATGTATGGATACCAAGGGGGAAATAGGTGGGTTGGAGGAATTAGGAGATTGGGATTGACACATATACACTATTGATGCTACATATAAAATAGACAACTGAGGGAAATGTTCTATTTAGCACAGGGAACTCTACTTAATGTACTGTGGTGTCCTAAATGGGAGGAAAATCCAAAAGGGAGGGGATATACGTATATGTATGGCTGATTCATTTTGCTGTTCAGTTAGAAGCTAACACAACATTGTAAAGCAACTATACTCCAATAAAAACTAATTTAAAAAATGATATGGGAAGTGTTTTATTATCACCTATATTCTTAAAGAGTTTATGTAAGATGGGCATCAATTTCTTCCTGAAGTATTTGACAGAATTCACCAGCATCCATAAATAGCTACAGTTTTTATGGGCAAATGTTTAAATATACAACACACTGAAAGTCTGTAATAGCTATAGGACTTCTGAGGTCTCTATAGTCATTTTTGGAAAGTTCAAGAACTTTTCAATGTCTTTTACATTGCTAAATTTGTTAGCATAAAATTTCTTATAATATTTCCTTATTAGCCTTTTAATGTCTGCATGAACTGTAGGAATGTCCCCTCTTTTGTACCTTGGCACTTTGTTCCCTTTTTTGCTTGGTTAATCAAGCTAGATCAATTTTATTTATTAATTTTTTTAAACTGAACTTTGTATCTCATTGATATCTTTTAAATATTCTATTTAAAAATGAATTTTCTTGATTTTCCATTTCTTATTATATCCTTCTGCTTTAGTTTACTCTTTCTTTTGTAGTTTCTTAGGGTGAAAGCTTAGGTGATTGTTTTCGAACCAGTATTTTCCATTACTGAAAATTTGTTATTTTGTGTTTAATTTTCATTTAGTTCAGTATATTTTCTAATTTCCTTGGTGATACCTTCTTTAATCCCTGAGTTATTTAAAATGCCTTCTTTAATATGCAATTATTTTATCCCAGATGCCTTCTGTGATTGATTTCTAATTAATTCTGTTTTTATGGAATATTTTTGGCAAAGCAAATACAGTTGACCACAAAGGGGGCTTAGGAGTGCCAACCTTCCGAACAATTGAAAATCTGAGTATAACTTTTAGTCAGCTCTCTGTTTACATGGTTTTTCTGTATCAGAGGTTCCAGATCCATGGATTCAGCCAACTGTGGATATAGAGTACTGTAGTACGTATTTGTTGAAAAATATCAGCCTATAAGTGGATCCACACAGTTCAAACCTGTGTTGTTCAAATGTCAACTGTACTTCACATGACCTCAGTCAGTTTAAATATATTGAGACTTATTTTATGGAATAACATATGGTCAATCTTGGTGTGATGGTTAATTTTACGTATGAGCATGATTGGCTGGGAGGTGTCCAGGTTACACATTATATCTGAATGTGTCTGTGGGTATTTCCAGGTGAGATTAGCATTTGAATTAGTGGACTCTGTAAAGTAGATTGTCCTCCCTAATGTGAGTGGGCATTAATCAATCCATTGAGGGCCTGAGTAAAACAAAAAGCAGGAAAGAACTGGGATTTACACCATCAGCTCCCTTGTTCTCAGGGTTTTGGATTCAGGCTAAAATACACAACCACTTTTCCTAGGTCTCCAGCTGGCAGAAGGCAGATTGTAGGACTTCTCAGCCTCCATAATCACATCAACCAAATTCTCATAATAAATCTCCTTTATAGATGCAAACTGGATGTATATATGTATGTACATATAGATACACAAATACATATGTGTATATTGTGTGTATATATGCATATATGTACATACATGTACATATACATATATTATTTGTTCTGTTTTTCTGAAGAACCCCGACTAATCCACTTGGCAAATATCCCCTGTTCTCTTAAAAATCGATTGTTTATTCTGTTAATATTGAGTGTAATGTTCTACAAATGTTAATTAGGTCATGTTGTTTGATAATGTTGCTCAAGACTTCTACACTCTTACTAAATTTTTCTACTTGTTTATCAAATACTGAGAGAGAAGAATTGAAATTCCAACTATATATGTGGAGTTTCATATTCCTCCACACAATTTATCAGTTTTTCCTTCCTATATTTAACAGCTCTGTTCTTAGGTGCTTGCACATTTAGAAGTTTTCATCTTTTTGATGTATTTACCCACTTAACATTATGATTATCTCTCAATATCCTTTCTAATATGGAAAAATCTAAAATGCATTTTTTAATATATAGGCATTCCAGCTTACTTATGATTAGTTTATATAAAATATATCTTTTCTATACTTTTTTATCTTAACCTACCTGTTTCTTTTTTTTTTTTTTTTTTTGGTGGTACGCGGGCCTCTCACTGTCGTGGCCTCTCCCGTTACGGAGCACAGGCTCCGGACGCGCAGGCTCAGCAGCCATGGCTCAGCGGCCATAGCTCACGGGCCCAGCCACTCCGCGGCATGTGGGATCTTCCCGGACCGGGGCACGAACCCATGTCCCCTGCATCGGCAGGCGGACTCTCAACCACTGCGCCACCAGGGAAGCCCATGTTTCTTTTTAATTTAAAATGGGTTTCTTGCAAACTGCAAATTTTTGAGACTTCTTTTTTTGTCTGATTTGAAAATATTTGCTTTCTAATTGAAATGTTATAGCATTTACTAATAAATTAAATATTTCTATTTTCAATATTTGTTAATGATATTTTGATACTGTTATTCAATGTGTCACACTTTTTAAAAATATTTTTTTCTCTCTTTTGGGTTGAGTATTGTATTAGTTTGCTAGGGCTGCCATAACAAAGTCCAACAGACTAAGTGGCTAAAACAACAGAAAATTGTTTCCACAGAGTTCTGGAAGTAAGAAGTCCAAGATCAAGGTGTTGTCAGGGTTGGTTTCTGTTGAGGCCTCTCTCCTTGGCTTAGAGATGGCCTTCTCCCTGTGTCTTCACATTGTTTTCCCTCTGCATGTCTTTGTTCTAATTTCCTCCTCTCCTATGACCAGTATGGACACTGGTCATATTGGGTAAGGGCCTCCTGCCCCAGTGATGATATTTTAACTTAATTATTCCTTAAAAAACACTGTCTCCAAATAGAGTCACATTCTGATGTGCTGAGGGTTAGGACTTCAACATATGAATTTTGGGGGTATACCATTCAGCCCATAAAAGGTAAATATTTTAGGGTTCCATTTATATTTCCACTGTTGCTTCTTTCGTTATATCACTGTGTGTTATTTACTTCGTTTATTAGCCTAAAATTTAAAATACATATCTTTAACTTATTACTTTATACCTACAAATAATATTAAGCTAACTCAGTTTAAGATAGGAAACTTACAATATTCTCTTATTTATCTTCTCTGGTCATTTGTACTCTTTTTGTTATAATGTTCTCTTACAATCCCAAACTCACTGCTGTTATTCCTGCTTTGAAAACTGAATTTCTTTTAAATAAAAATTTTAAGTGATAGAAATTTCTCCTCTGTTTATTTCTGTTTGGTACTCTAATGAAAATATATTAGAACTCTTGATATTAGCTCGCAAGTTACTGAGGCTCTGTTCAGTTATTCAGCCTTGTTTTTCCTCTCCCTCTGTCCTTTGTTTACATAATTTTGATGGCTGTGTCTACCAGTTCACTGATTGTTATTTCTATAATGTTTAAGTTGCTCTTAATTCCAACTAGTGTATTTTTAAATTTCAAATAGCATATATTTCTTCTCCTGAAATTCCATTTTTGTCTTTTAATAATTTTCCATTAATCACATATTTATATCCATGCTTTCTTTTATATATTTAGCCTAATGATCATACTTCTAATAGCATTTATGAACCTTATCTACTAATTTCATCATCTCTACCATTGACTGGTTTTCTCCTATTTATTGTTTATTCTGCTAACTGCATCAGATGTTATTGCTTTGTTGCATGTCTAGTAATTTTTATTGGATTCTAGTAATTTTTATTGGATTGGGCCTTTACATTACTGAGTGCTATATTTTTTAAATTTTGTTTTTCTCCATATTGAGTATATAATGCTTAAAGAAGTTACGACACATGTAGTCTCCCTGGTCAATTCGAAATTTTTTTAAAAAATATATTAGAAAGATTTTTATGTAGCTTTTACTCTACAACTAATTTAATATTGCTATTAATGCTGGACCATTCTTTGGTCTACTGAATATCATGGATGATAAATGAATACTGTCCAATTTGGATGAAAAAAAAATGTATTCAAGCTCTGTGTGAAGTTTGTAAATTATTCAGACTATAGCTACCTGATTAGTTTTTGGCAGTCATGTGCAGTTTCACCATATCTTAGTATTTAGCCACAGGTTCAAGGGGACTATTATACTGAGTTCTGGAGCTTTTTCTTTGTATGGCATCCTCCTCTTAGATGTGCATCTAACAAATTTCAGTCATTCTCCCTGCAATTTAGTCTCCATCATATTGAATGAGTAATATCACCATGCTCTGTTTAGGATAACCCTCTCTGCACCATGGCCCCAAAAGTATTTCCATTCTGGTGAGGGTCAAATTTCTGTATTGTATCTTTTCCAGTTTCTGAAAATTATTGTTCTATATTTTATGTGACAGATTATCTAGCTATTCATTGTAGGTTAATTCTGGTTCATTATGATTGATACATAATGTTTGATAATAGACACTGAAAATAAAGTTCCAAGCATCTTAAAAAGTAAGAATAGCACTGCATTTTTCCCCCAAATGATGAATTTACAGGTCTTCTATTTTATGTATTCCATAATTAATAGAGAATTTGAAAGTAATCCCTATATAAAAAAGTCTATGTATTTAAAGAAATATGAAGATATCTGATATCTCAGGCAAAATTGAGGCTTTTATATTGATTTTACTATTATCAACATAAAGTCATTAATATTTAATTTCACTTACACTTTTGTATAAATAAATTTTAAAAACTCCTGATAATTCAAAAGTCCTACAAGATAAAATTATATCAGAGGGCTTCCCTGGTGGCGCAGTGGTTGAGAGTGCACCTGCCAATGCAGGGGACGCGGGTTCGTGCCCCGGTCCGGGAGGATCCCACATGCCGCAGAGCGGCTGGGCCCGTGAGCCATGGCCGCTGAGCCTGCGCGTCTGGAGCCTGTGCTCCGCAATGGTTGAGGCCACAACAGTGAGAGGCCCACGTACCACAAAAAAAAAAAAAAAAAAAAAATTGTATCAGAATTCTCCAATAATTGCAAGTTTAGGGGTTTCATATCATCAAACTTGTTAGTAAGAGTGAAGTCACAACTTACAAATAAATAAAAGAAAAAGAACATCACTGTCAATCCTAAAGTTATAAATATGCATTTAAATTTCATTATGAAAAATCAGCAACTACTTATTTGGATATTTAGATGGGGTGTTAGAACTGTTAGACAAAGACAACTAACCAAAGACTGTAAAAAATAATGGAAGACCTTGAAATTCCCATATTCATTAAGGAATTTGAATCTATATTTATACAACCTCCATTAAGTATTTCAGGAATCTTATATGATTTCCTGAATGCTTCCAAACATCAAAGAAAGACAAAATAATCACATATAAATTATTGAAGAGAAGAGTATGAGAGAAAATATCCTAAATCATTTTATGAGGACTCCACATTCTTCATACCAAAGTCTAACTAAGATTTTCAAAGAAAATAAAACTATATTATCCTTATTCAAGAATATTTTAAAATTACAAGAAAATATTAGCAATCAAATTAGTGCTATAATAGTGAAACAGAATAGAGAGGCTGAAAATAATCTCACACACATAAAGAAGTTCAATTAATAATAAAAGTTAAAATGCATGGCAATGTCTTTTCAATTAATGAGGCTGCAGCAATTGGTTATCTATAAGAAAAAATAATTTTCCTGACCCCTAAATCATACTGCAGAAACAAAATTTTGTGTGAATGTTCATTTGAAATATAAATAGTGAAAAATAAAGCATTTGACTATCTTGATTACTTGAAGTAGGGATAGAAGTCTTAAGTAGGAGACAAACCTCATCAAGTATTTTCACTACTGGAAGAGACTGTTAATTTGAACTACTTGTGAATTAAGGAATTTTTGCATCAAAATTTATAATTAGAAGAGTACAATAGCAAACACTTTGCAAGAATATGACATTTATATATACTTGAACGTGTGTGTATGTGTGTATGATATAATAGGGTTTACATCATCTATCTGTATATCTAAGGAAGAATGACTTACACCTAGTATTTATGAAGAATTCTTACAAACTATGAGAAAATGACATCCATCAATCCTATAGAAAAAGGGCATGGTTTTTGAACAAGCATTTTGCCACAAAGAAAGATATCAACCCCGAATAGCCAAAACAATCTTGGGAAAGAAGAACGGAGCTGTAGGAATCACACTCCCTGACTTCAAACTATACTACAAGTGTAGAGTAATCAAAACAGTATGGTGCTGGCTCAAAAATAGACATGTAGAGCAATGGAACAGGATAGAAAGCCCAGAAATAAACCCACACACTTATGTTCAATTAATCTATGACAAAAGAGGCAAAATTCAATGGAGAAAAGACAGTCTCTTCAATAAATGGTGCTGGAAAAACTGGACAGGTAAATGTAAAAGAATGAAATTAGAACATTCTCTAACACCATATACAAAAATAGACTCAAATGGATTAAAGACCTAAATGTAAGACCAGATATTATAAAATTCCTAGAGGAAAACATAGGAAGAACACTCTTTGACATAAATTGCAGCAAGATCTTTTCTGATCCACATTTAGAGTAATGAAAATAAAAACAAAAATAAGCAAATGGGACCTAATTAAACTTAAAAGCTTTTGCACAGCAAAGGAAACCATAAACAATATGAAAAGACAACTTACGAATTGGGAGAAAATATTTGCAAATGATGCTGCTGACGACGGATTAATTTCCAAAATATACAAACAGTTCATGCAACTCAATATGAAAACAAACAAACAAACAAAAACAACTCAATCAAAAAATGGGCAGAAAAGCTAAATAGACATTTCTCCAAAGAAGACATACAGATGGCAAACAGGCACATGAAAAGATGCTCAGTACAGCTAATTATTAGAGAAATGCAAATCAAAACTACAATGAGGTATCACCTCACACCAGTCAGAATGGACATCATTTAAAAAGTCTACAAATATTAAATGATGGAGAGGGTGTGCATAAAAGGGAATCCTACTGCACAGTTGGTGGGAATGTAAATTGGTGCAGCCACTATGGAAAACAGTATGGAAGTTCCTTAAACTTTTTTAAGTTCCTAAAAAACTATAAATAGAGTTACTGCAGTCCTGCAATCCTACTCCTGGGCATATATCTGGATAAAACTATAATTTGAAAAGACACATGCATCCAAATGTTCATAGCAGCACTATTTACAATAGCCAAGACATGTAAGCAACCTAAATGTCCATCAGCAGAGGAATAGATAAAAGAGTTGTGGTATATACACAAAATGGAATATTACTCAGCCATATGAAATAATGAAATAATGCCATTTGCAGCAACAATGGATGGACCTAGAGATTATCATATTAAGTGAAGTAAGTCAGAGAAAGATATCATATGATATCACTTATATGTGGTATCTAAAAAAGTGATACAAATGAACTTATTTACAAAACAGAAACAGACTCACAGACATAGAAAGCAAACATATGATTACCAAAGGGGAAAGTGGTGGAAGGGATGAATTGGGAACTGGGGGTTAGCAGTTACACACTACTATATATAAAATAGATAAACAACAAAGACCTACTATATAGCACAGGAAACTATATTCGATATTTTGTAATAACCTATAATGGAAAGGAACGTGAAAAAGAATATATATATATATATATATATACATACATATATATATATAAATATATAAAACTGAATCACTTTGCTGTACACCTGAAAACTAATACAACATTGTAAATTAATTATACTTCAATTTTAGAAAATGTTTCAAAAAAAGATATCAAAATTCCCTACAAAATAAGGTACCACTATACAATAATTAGAATTATTAAAATTAAAACAGCTGAAAGTTTTTAAAAAAATACTGTCTGGGATGTGGAACAACTAGGACATTTATCATTGCTGATTGGAGTGTAAATTAGTACAACCACTTTGAAATCTTTAGGCAGTTACTGTAAGCATAAGCATGATCTCTGCTCTCAGAATTTTGCTACTGTATATATATACTCAAGAGAATACCTACTTTTGTAGTAGATATTGCCTAAAGATTTCAAAATGGTTGTACTAATTTACACTCCAATCAGCAATGATAAATGTCCTAGTTGTTCCACATCCCAGCTAGTGGGAAGTAGCCGCATAGCACAGGGAGATGAGCTCTGTGCTTTGTGACCACCTAGAGGGGTGGGAGGGAAGGTGACGCAAGAGGAAAGGGATATGGAGATATATGTATATGTATAGCTGATTCACTTTGTTATAAAGCAGAAACTAATACACCATTGTGAAGCAATTATACTCCAATAAAGATGTTAAATTAATTAATTAAAAAAAAGAATATCTACTTTTGGCAGCAAAAAGGCAAGTAATATACATGGAAGAAATATTATTAGCGGCCAAAATGGCAGTAATCCAAATATCACTCAAAGATAGAATGGATAATCAAAGTGCAGTATTTTCATAAAATGCAATTCTATATATTAACGTAAATTAACAAACCATTGACACACATAATACCACCAAAGAATCTTATAGAAGACTCACAAATAAAGCACTGAGTGAAAGAACTGAGTCAAGAATGCTTATACACTTTGATTCTTATGGTCAATATAAGCAACACTGAGTCATAGTGATAGAAGCTGAAATCTTAGTTATCTGTTTCAGGAAAGAAGGTAATTGCCTTCAGTATGAACTTCTGCTATGCTTATAATTTTCTCTTTCTTGATCTAGAGAATGGATATAAGGTTATGATGACTTAAAAAAATCATCAAGCTACTCACTTTCAGTGCCTCAAAAATACTATATGTCAACCATTTGGGGAACATTTTATATAGATATTTTTCCTTCCATCACGTTTTTGCTCATAATTTTTAAAATAGGAAAATCAAGTTAGACAGGGCAGGGATTGGTTATTGGCATGAAAGCTGAGAAAATTATTTTAATTATATTCTCTGAAGCTGTTATATGGACAGAAATGAGGAAATAACTTGCTTAACAATCTGATATGTGGTAAATTATAAATAAATATTTTTTCAGAGGAATTGATTTTATTTTCGTTCTTCTAAGATATGATTAAGAAGAGAGAAGTAGACTTTAAGGTTGAGAATAATTTATTTCAAATCTGGGAATGTTTTTTGATATAAAATTGAGAAAAAATATGCTATGAAGAGGTTAAAATTTGGTTATTAAGGATGTTATAGAATAAAATAGTCTGCTGGAAATATTTCCCATACTGTTGTAAAATTTAAAGCAATCAGATAAATTAAATTTTAAAAAATATTGTAGAAAATAACCGTAAATGATCATAATTTTAAAACAAATTCTGTAGAGTTACACATTTTTGTGTATTCACTAAAAATAATTAACCTGGAGACTAGTTTTTCTTTGAAGAAAAGTTTAGAGGAACATGACAAATGCTGAGGACCCTAGAACTTTGAAAATCATCAGATGAGATTTCGGGTAAATCTGCATGATTACTGAATTTCATTCATTGTATAATAAAGTTTATAATCAAAGCCTTTAGCACTAACCGAAGTCTTATTTTGATTCAGAGCCCTTTGAAAGCTCTTTATGGGAAGTTCCATGAATGTTGACATTTTTCAGAAAATTTCATTAATGGATCTTCAGGAGTATTGCAAAGAAGCTTTCATAAAGCACTTTGCAAATAGCTACAAGGAAATAGGTACCACTGAGTTTAGTCATGGGGGCCTGACCCCACACAGTCAATGAAGTGTTGATCATTTGGCAGGTTGAAAGGTCTACCAATTGTCTGCCAGGTTATAATAACTTGCCCTCTAATTCTTAGATCCTCTGGTCAGAGGGCAAGACTCTTTTTTTTTTCTTTTTATAATTGGGCATAGCATAAACCAAAAATTTCAAGCAGTTATGCTCAATGACATTGTGTAAAAAATTGTTCTTGAAAAGTACCACTTAGGATGATCTGAAATAGCTCTTCTAATCAGTGGACACTTGATTTACATTAATCATCCTGTTCCTTCTTAGAGATGACATCTGGGAGAAACGACAGCATAGTGAAATAAAAGTAATGATCCAACACAAAGTTTTTAAACATAACTTAATAATTCTCAATATGGTGTCTGAAGGATAAAGTAATTGAAGAAAAACAAAATATCTGTAGTAATGTCCTCTTTACAGAAAGAGTTAAGGTAGTTTTTTAATATATATTAGACCTCCAGATCACAAAAGTAGATTAATCATAATGCTTGGTCCATTACACAGTTTTATCAGAGAATTGTTCAATGTTTTACTTTTTATTTAACAATAAAATAATCAGCACACAGAAACCACCTCATTTTTTCTGGAATAAGAGATGGCCAGACTTATGAAGCTATGGTGATTCTGGAATAGTTGCTAATGATTTGGCTGGAAGATCAGTTTGTTGGAAAGAATAAGTTTGAAAGATTGGTTACAGGAAGATGTGGGAATGAGGTATGTGGGTGGACCTCTTAGAATAGGTTAAATGTTAATATATTTGTGTCCCTCGTAAATGACTAACCAAGGGCCTCATAACACAGGAGACTGTCAACACTCAGGGGAATAAAATGACTGATTCTGTGGGAAAACTATAGCCTGTCTTCCCAGTTAGGCTGGCATTTACTCAATATGCCTATGTAAAAAAGAAAAAAAAACAACAACAAAGAAGTGGCCACGGTGACAGAGATTCATGGGCTCAAAAACATGTGCTTTGGGCTTCCCTGGTGGCGCAGTGGTTGAGAATCTGCCTGCTAATGCAGAGGACACGGGTTCGAGCCCTGGTCTGGGAGGATCCCACATGCCGCGGAGCAACTAGGCCCGTGAGCCACAACTACTGAGCCTGTGCGTCTGGAGCCTGTGCTCCACAACAAGAGAGGCCACGATAGTGAGAGGCCCGTGCACCGCGATGAAGAGTGGCCGCCACTTGCCACAACTAGAGAAAGCCCTGGCACAGAAACGAAGATGCAACACAGCAAAAATAAATTAATTAAGAGTTAGGACTTCAACATATTCATTAAAACAACAACAACAACAACAACATGTGCTTCTCTTCCCCCAAGCTAACTGCCACAACATGTTTAATCTTCCAAATCAAAGAAAAACACTGAGTGCCTACTCCCAAGCGGGGGTGGGGGGCAAACAGTCATGTGATGCTTGTTTTATATATTGGAATCCACCTATCATGAAAGGTGCAGAGATTTGTCCTCAATGGAATAGGCGTATATTCTGCACATGGATTTACCTTCTTTGCCCATAATGCTTCTTTAAGGCCACCATCTGTGAATTTACGGGATGTGCAACCCTTCTCCTGGTATTCTAGACAACATTGATCCTGATGGAATATTATTTATTTATTTATTTATTTTGGGGGAGGTGGCACGTGGGCCTCTCACTGCTGTGGCCTCTCCCATTGTGGAGCACAGGCTCCAGATGCGCAGACTCAGTGGCTATGGCTCGCGGGCCCAGCCGCTCCGCAGCATGTGTGATCCTCCCAGACTGGGGCACGAACCTGTGTTCCCTGCATCATCGGCAGGCGGACTCTCAACCACTGCGCCACCAGGGAAGCCCGGAATATTATTTATTTTTACAACAAAATAAATGCTGCAGTGGGCTCGGTCTTATGAGATTCACTGGTCTTAAGAAATATCCCATTACCCAGAGGTGGCTGGCCTACTGAAGACTCAGTGACAGTAGCAGTTGAAAGACAATACACTAAATGAATGGTGCATTATTTTACTAGATCTAATATGTGCCTTAAGGAAGAAATTCTATGGTATTACTCCTTCTCCAGCTAGAACACATGACTCCAGGAATCAAGCGGTTGAAGCATGGCTCCTCACTAGTCTATGTAGTACCCTACTTTTAGAAATTCTGCTTTCTCCCTCCACAACGTGAGCTTCCCTGGTAAGGCTATATGTGTTCTGAGGGTATAGGGAGACAGCTGGGCTGTTTCTACCAGGGGAAGAAAAAAACAATTGTTCCGTTAAATTGAAAGTTAAATTTCACACCAGGCCATTTTGAGCTCTTGAGTATATTTTGAACCCACAGTCAAAGATATGGGTTGCTCTTGTCAAAAGTAATTTATATATATATATATATATATATATATATATATATATTCATAAAAAGAAACTGGGTTGCTGCTACACTAAAGAAATAGGATGGGCTATATCTGCAACTGAAGGATTCTGCATGGTTCAGCACCCTTAAATATCCAGTAGTAAAAATAATATATAAGTAAACAAACTACAACAATGATCAAAAAAGCCATTTTGATTCTTCAGGAATAAAGATTTAGAACACGCTATCAGAGGAAAAAGCATCCTGACCAGCTGAGGTTACTGCTTAGAAAAAAATGAATATAAAATACGTAGCGTATACTGTAGAAGTTGTTAATCAAGTGGTACTACGTCTAGAAATAACAAGATATTAATTTCAGCTGAAGATGTCCTACACTTCTAGGCCATTACCTCTTTTTAAGTTTATTTATTTATTTATTTATTTTTGGCTGCACTGGGTCTTCATTGCTGCACGCGGGCCTTCTCTAGTTGCAGTGAGCAGGGGCTACTCTTCATTGTGGTGCACGGGCTTCTCATTGTGGAGCACGGGCTCTAGGCGCACGGGCTTCAGTAGTTGTGGCTCACGGGCTCTAGAGCACAGGCTTAGTAGTTGTGGTGCACGGGCTTAGTTGCTCCGTGGCATGTGGGATCTTCCCAGACCAGGGCTCGAACCCACGTCCTCTGCATTGGCAAGTGGATTCTTAACCACTGCGCCACCGGGGAAGTCCTAGGCCATTAGTTCTTTAGACCTAAAAATGCACCCTACTCCATGGTGCCTAAATCAAATAACCCTAGTATCTACATATCCAGGCCTCTACTATGGCAATATTCAGAAATTTGTAGATGAAATCATAGTTTTATACCTATTGTTCTTGAATTAGTTCCCCTAAAATATTTCAAAAAATGAAGGAAGGAATGAAGGCATTATAAATATCACCTATGGTTTCATGACCAGCCACTGAATTGAGGATTACAATTACTAAGGCCTGTAAGCTACTATACACGCACACATGAGTCTGTATATTTTCTCTTCCTCCTCAAATATTATTATAGTATACAATTTACTATGTAGTAAATTGTACTATGTAAAATGTAGTAAATTGTAAAATGTAGTAAATTGTACTATGTACTACGTAATAGGGTAACCAGATTGGAATGTGTCTGAATTGGAGGACATAACATAGCTCAGCAACGGACGGTGTGACTCTCACAGATATGGAGTCAAGGTTAGGACTTTGTCATCCTTCATTTAAGGGAGATAAATTTCAGATGTTCATTGAAAGGTGTATATGGATGCTGGGTAGCCAAAGATATGAATTATTTCAGTTATTAAGCTAATGTCTCTCCGTTCCAAAATACGCAAGTTTGTGCTAAGTTTTGTGATGCTGAGCTGGGATGATAACCAATCTCTGCTTTTTCAGCTCTCTCCTTGTGAGGTTCTGTCAATAAAATTGCTGGAGGAGGCTGCAGTTTGGATGATGAAGGCATGTTCTCCTACTGTTTGCTTCCTCTTGGATTCCTATCTATTTTCTGTTCCTCTGAGATTCACCTTCACGATACTTCTTCACCTTGGCAGCTAGCCATTTCCTGTAGCAATAGAGCTTTTTAACACTGGCTCCTCGGCATGCCCTCAATAGACTGATTTTCCACAGAGGCTCTCTGGAGTTAAATTTCACGAACACAGCATTACTTTTTTGAGCTCCCCAAATTTAATAATTCCAAGTTTTAATAATTCTTCCCTTTATTTTCTCTGCCCTTAGTTTGATAGCTGCTAGAAGCTTTGGGGATGCATCAGTGCTCTTTTTTTCTTTTATCAAATTAATAGCCTTAAATCCAGTTAAGCATTCTTTTTATTAAATTCCCTCTGTTAAAATATCTTGAGTGATTTCTGTTTCCTAACTGAACTCTGTCCAATAAATATAGCATATCTTTTTTTTCATTCTTTTATTTTTTATTGTTTTCTGTATCCTTGTATTTAAATGCATTTCTTTTAAGGAACTTAGAATTTAGTTTTTGTTATTTATTCAATTTGAAAATCACTTTTTTTTTGAAAACCAAATTTTATTGGAATTGATTTATAATTTTTTATGTTTCATGTCGTGACTGACATATTTTGGTTTAACATCAATTTTCTGGATAAATATTCCATGAAAGGTAATGGAAATACAGATACAGAGGATAGATAAATGATAAATAAATGGATAGATAGATAGATACATAATAGGGGTAGAGATATGAAAGCATTAGGTATGAATGCTTTTTATGAATTGTATGAAAACAATTTATTTTATAAAAATATATTGTGTTATTTTACCAGCTTGGAAAAAAATCTCAATTTGCTCAAACTCCAATTTTTTCATCAACTTAAGATAACATTTACTTCAAATGTTGCTGTTTGATTTAAAAGAGATAATGTTTGTAAAGTATATAACAGTGTTCAGAGCATACTAAGAAATTTGATAAATATTAGTCTTTTTTTTTCACTTTTCTGTTTTCCCCTCCATTTTAAATATCATGCATAAAATTACAATTACATGTAAAAAATTAAAAATACTTTTCTATGATCACTAAAAGGTAAACCTTATTCATTTCTTTATCCAGTGCAATAGCATACATCTAGACAGGGTAAAAAACACAGATAATTTTTTTTTTAATCCATGATTTACCTCCCAGATAAACTCTTGTAAGGACATGTATTTATCTCTCTTTATCTGTATAAATAAATAATATTTCTCCATAAAATTTTAAAAATATCAGATGGTATTAAGTACTATAAAAACTATCCCAGAACATGGGAAAGAGAGAGTAAGACAATGGTTGGGACAGGTAGATACCATTTTCGATATTATTTTAAGTAATATGTTCTAAGAAGTTCTCTCTGATGTAAAAGTTGAGAAGCCACTTGATTGAAGTAAAAATTTCTCTCTGACTTGTAAACTAAGCGTGGAATATATGTTTGAAGCTGAAAGGAGACTTTTAATTATGCTGCAATACACGATAGGAACATTGACCAAGATGGTAATGGTGGACAAAGTGACAAATAGACTGTGGGTTTAGTTTGAAGAGTCCTCAAATTTATTCATTGATTCAGAGACAAAGAGGATTCAAGGACACCTCCAAAGTCTGGTACTGAAGAAGAGAATTGCCATTTAGTGAAATATAGAAGGCAGTGAGAGGAGGAAGGTTAGGATTGAAAGTTAAGTGTGGATGTAATACGTTAAAGTTGGTTCTGTGAAAGCCAGGTTTGGAGTTATATACGTATATGATTCTGTTATTCAGAGGAGAGGGCTAGATTACTGGAGATATATAAACTTGGAAATTTAACTAATGTAAATGTCATTTAACAAAATGGAATTCAGGAACTGTGTGTAAACATCGAAGTAAAGAAAGGAGCAACAAATTGTATCAAATATCTCAAGTAAAATGAAGGAGAATTATAGACAATAGGCTTTGGAAACAGGGAGGTCAGCTCTGACTAAAGCCAAAGACAGTATTTTTATATGGACAGTAAAATCACCAAGAATCAACTACAAGTAGTGTTGGAGAAGGTGAATAATCCAGGCACCTGTGATATGGATTGAAAGACTATGTTTAAGAAGAAAAATTGCTGTTATTTTAGTAATGCATTTTACTTAAACATTTGTTAAATTCAGCAAGAGGCAGATTTTCAGCTAGAATAGAATTTTCTTACATAAATGCTGTTAATTTACTTTGACAATAGACTAATTCATTATTTTTCTATCTAACACAGAGTTTCCATTATAGTTGGTCTAAATAGTAGTGAATGTTCATAGCATTCTGAAAAGCAGTTTTCTGTATTTGTAGAAGTTTGGAAAGTGATGCATGTTGTAACCCCTATAGTGGAAACATTAAAAAATTCTCTACAAAAAAAACTCACTTATGGTAACTTTAGCCATAATTCTTAAAAATTCTCTACACAGTGAACTTCTTTTTTAGCAGACATTTAAAATATAATATAGAATACTGTCTGAGGAACATCTGTTTATGAAATACTTGTCCAAAGATATAATCTTGCTGTAATAATAATCTTGGTTCATAGACAGAATAATTATGGCTAAGACTAATTATTGACTCTGGCACATGGAAAAAAGGCAGTGTGCAAATATTGGCTGTCATAGTACTGTTTTATTAGTCCTCCCCTCCATTACTGAGTTGTAGTCTGAACTACAGTAGGGGAATTTAAGAACTACAGATATACAGAGTGTCGGAATAACCTCTGTCAGGAAACTGCATGCGCCATCATAATTAGTTTGCCATTGTGAATTTACAGGGCTTCATATAATAGTGAAATTTCTCTTATTACCTTAACAGCTATACTATCTTGAAATTAAACATGTCAAGCAAGAAATTCCCTCTCTAATATGAAGTAAAATTCAGCTTAGACATTTTTATTGCATGAGAACTGTGAACGCCATAAAGTTAAGATTTATATATTTGACATAATTGCCCATTAAAGTGAGGTGGAGGCATATTGTTCATTTTAAGTAAAGAAAAATCACAGAATCCAATTCTAAAATGTATGTTAAGGTGTAATCCATTCCAGTGTATTTCCTAGACATTCGAGCTAATAAAATTTACCCTACTAATCATCCCTTTTACAAAGATAAAAATCTCTTAACATGGCTCTGCTGGAATTTTTTGTCCTGATAATTATTTCAATATCCTTACTGATGTATTCAATTTGTTTAGAGTGTACTAGATTTAGTATCTATTCATGTTCACTAAGTACTCTTCTAAGTGTTCATATGTTAACTTTTTAATTCTCAGAATAATCCTTTAAGGTAGACATTACTCTCATTATGGTCCAGTCTGAAGAGCTGAGTAAACTGAGTCATAGAGCAGTTAAATAATTTATCCAACATAGAATAGTTAGGTCCAAAGTCTGAATTTGCACCCAGTTGTCTAACTTCGAAACTTGGGCCCATAATGACTAGACTAGTGCTGGTTTTATTTATACTTTAACCATAAATTCACAATTAGTCTGTGGTTAGTCATTCATAGATGGAGAAATAAAAATTCATGAAGATGACAGTATTCATTTCACAATAATCTCATGGACAAAATAAAATATTTAGAAAATATATTGAGATAAAAAGACTGTAAAGTTTTTTTCTAAATAATACTCTCAGAAGCAGGCTTGCATATTAGCACAGAAAAAGATATTATTCAATAATATTCCTAAATTAACACCTTTACTTCAGTAGAAAGGAAGATTTTGTGTATATCAATTTCTAGAGCTCTCTATCTACCTAAAGCCAAATTGCACCACACAATGTCACTGGTGTATAAGCTAAAGAGGTGAGAAATATTTGGAAGAGCTCAGAGAGGAGATTGGAAATAAACATTTTAACATTTCCAACTAGAACTTTTTTTTTTAACATCTTTATTGGCGTATAATTGCTTTACAATAGTGTGTCAGTTTCTGCTTTATAACAAAGTGAATCAGTTATACATGTACATATATCCCCATGTCTCTTCCCTCTTCCATCTCCCTCCCGCCCACCCTCCCTATCCCACCCCTCTAGGTGGTCACAAAAGACCGAGGTGATTTCCCTGTGCTATTCGGCTGCTTCCCACTAGCTATCTATTTTACATTTGGTAGTGTATATATGTCCAGGCCACTCTTGCACTTTGTCCCAACTTACCCTTCCCCCTCCTGTATCCTCAATTCCATTCTCTAGTAGGTCTGCATCTTCATTACCATCTTGCCCCTATGTTCTTCATGACCTTTTTTTTTTTAATTCCATATATATGTGTGTTAGCATACAGTATTTGTTTTTCTCTTTCTGACTTACTTCACTCTGTATGACAGACTCTAGGTCCATCCACCTCAGTACAAATAACTCAATTCCGTTTCTTTTTATGGCTGAGTAATATTCCATGTATATATGTGCCATATCTTCTTTATCCATTCATCGATTGATGGACACTTAGGTTGCTTCCATCTCCGGGCTATTGTAAATAGAGCTGCAATGAACATTGTGGTACATGGCTCTTTTTGAATTATGGTTTTCTCAGGTTATATGCCCAGTAGTGGGATTGCTGGGTCGTATGGTAGTTCTATTTTTAGTATTTTAAGGAACCTCCATACTGTTCTCCATAGTGATTGTATCAATTTACATTCCCACCAACAGTGCAAGAGGGTTCCCTTTTCTCCACACCCTCTCCAGCATTTATTGTTTCTAGATTTTTTCATGGTGGCCATTCTGACTGGTGTCAGATGATATCTCATTGTAGTTTTGATTAGCATTTCTCTAATGATTAGTGATGTTGAGCATTCTTTCCTGTGTTTGTTGGCAATCTGTATATCTTCTTTGGAGAAATATCTGTTTAAGTCTTCTGCCCATTTTTGGATTGGGTAATTTGTTTCTTTGATATTGAGCTGCATGAGCTGCTTGTAAATTTTGGAGATTAATCCTTTGTCAGTTGCTTCATTTGCAAATATTTTCTCCCACTCTGAGGGTTGTCTTTTCATCTTCTTTATGGTTTCCTTTGCTGTGCAAAAGCTTTGAAGTTTCATTAGGTCCCATTTATTTATTTTAGTTTTTATTTCCATTTCTCTAGGAGGTGGGTCAAAAAGGGTCTGCTGTGATTTATGTCACAGAGTGTTCTGTCTATATTTTCCTCTAAGAGTTTGATAGTGTCTGGCCTTAAATTTAAGTCTTTAATCCATTTTGAGTTTTTGTGTATGGTGTTAGGGGGTTTCTAATTTCATTCTTTTACATGTAGCTGTCCAGTTTTCCCAGCACCACTTATTGCAGAGGCTGTCTTTTCTCCACTGTGTATTCTTGCCTACTTTATCAAAGATAAGGTGACCATATGTGCGGGGGTTTATTTCTGGGCTTTCTATCCTGTTCCATTTATCTATCTTTCTGTTTTTGTGCCAGTACAATACTGTCTTGATTACTGTGGCTTTGTAGTATAGTCTGAAGTCAGGGAGCCTGATTCCTCCAGCTCCATTTTTCTTTCTCAAGATTACTTTGGCTATTCGAGGTCTTTTGTGTTTCCATACAAGTTATGGAATATTTTGTTCTAGTTCTGTGAAAAATGCCAGTGGTAGTTTGATAGGGATTGCACTGAACCTGTAGATTGCTTTGGGTAGTAGAGTCATTTTCACAATGTTGATTCTTCCAATTGAAGAACACGGTATACCTCTCCATCTGTTTCTATCACCTTTATTTTCTTTCATCACTGTCTATAATTTTCTGCATACAGGTCTTTTATCTCCTTAGGTAGGTTTATTCCTAGATATTTTTTTCTTTTTGTTGCAATGGTAAATGGGAGGGTTTTCTTAATTTCACTTTCATATTTTTCATCATTATTGTATAGGAATGCAAGACATTTCTGTGCATTAATTTTGTATCCTACTACTTTACCAAATTTAGAGATTAGCTCTAGTAGTTTTCTGGTAGCATCTTTAGGATTCTCTATGTATAGTATCATGTCATCTGCAAACAGTGACAGCTTTACCTCTTCTTTTCCTATTAGGATTCTTTTTATTTCTTTTTCTTCTTTGATTTCTGTGGCTAAAACTTCCAAAACTATGTTGAATAATAGTGGTGAGAGTGGACAACCTGGTCTAGTTCCTGATCTTAGTGGAAATGGTTTCAGTTTTTCACCATTGAGGACGATGTTGGCTGTGGGTTTGTTATATACGGCCTTTATTTTGTTGAGGTAAGTTCCCTCTAGGCCTACTATCTGGAGAGTTTTTATAATAAATTGGTATTGAATTTTGTCAAAAGCTTTCTCTGCATCTATTGAGATGATCATATGGTTTTTCTCCTTCAGTTTGTTAATGTGGTGTATCACATTGATCGATTTGTGCATATTGAAGAATCCTTGCATTTCTGGGATAAACCCCACTTGATCATGGTGTGTGATCCTTCTAATGTGCTGTTGGATTCTGTTTGCTAGTATTACATTGAGGAATTTTGCATCTATGTTCATCAGTGATATTGGCCTGTAGTTTTCTTTCTTTGTGACATCCTTGTCTGGTTTTGGTATCAGGGTGATGGTGGCCTCATAGAATGTGTTTGGCAGTGTTCCTCCCTCTGCTATATTTTGGAAGAGTTTGGGAAGGATATGTGTTAGCTCTTTTCTAAATGTTTGGTAAAATTCACCTATGAAGCCACTGGTCCTGGGCTTTTGTTTGTGGGAAGATTTTTAATCACAGTTTCAATTTCAGTGCTCGTGATTGGTCTGTTCATATTTTCTATTACTTCCTGGTCAGTCTTAGAAGGTTCTGCATTTCAAAGAATTTGTCCATTTCTTCCAGGTTGTCCATTTTATTGGCATATAGTTGCTTGTAGTAATCTCTCACGATCCTTTGTATTTCTGCAGTATCAGTTGTTTCTTCTCCTTTTTCATTTCTAATTCAACTGATTTGAGTCTTTTCCCTTTTTTTCTTGATGACTCTGGGTAATGGTTTATCACTTTTGTTCATCTTTTGTAAGAACCAGCTTTTAGTTTTACTAATCTTTGCTATAGTTTCCTTCATTTGTTTTTCATTTATTTCTGATCTGATCTTTATGATTTCTTTCCTTCTGCTGACTTTGGGTTTTTTTGTGCTTTTTTCTCTAATTACTTTAGGTGTAAGTTTAGGTTGTTTACTTGAGATGTTTCTTGTTTCTTAAGGTAGGATTGTATTGCTATTAACTTCTCTCTTAGAACTGCTTTTGCTGCATCCCATAGGTTTGGGTCATCGTGTTTTCATTGTCATTTGTTTCGAGATATTTTTTGATTTCCACTTTGATTTTTTTAGTGATCTCTTGGTTATTAAGTAGTGTATTGTTTAGCTTCCATGTGTTTGTATTTTTTACAGATTTTTTCCTGTAATTGATATCTAGTCTCATAGCATTGTGGTAGGAAAAGATACTTGATATGATTTCAATTCTCTTAAATTTACCAAGGTTTGATTTGTGATCCAAGATATGATCTATCCTGGAGAATATTCCATGAGCACCTGAGAAGAAAATGTATTCTGTTGATTTTGGATGGAATGACCTATTAATATCAATTAAGTCCATCTTGTTTAATGTATCATTTAAAGCTTGTGTTTCCTTATTTATTTTCATTTGGATGATCTGTCCATTGGTGAAAGTGGGGTGTTAAAATCCCCTACTATGATTGTGTTACTGTTGATTTTCCCTTTTATGGCTGTTAGTATTTGCCTTATGTATTGAGGTGCTCCTATGTTGGGTGCATAAATATTTACAATTGTTATATCTTCTTCTTGGATTGATCCCTTGATCATTATGTAGTGTCCTTCTCTGACTCTTGTAATAGTCTTTGTTTTAACGGCTATTTTGTCTGATATGAGAATTGCTACTCCAGCTTTCTTTTGTTTTCCATTTGCATGAAATATCTTTTTCCATCCCCTCACTTTCAGTCTGTATGTGTCCCTTGGTCTGAAGTGGGTCTCTTGTAGACAGCATATATATGGGTCTTGTTTTTGTATCCCTTCAGCCATTCTGTGTCTTTTGGTTGGAGCATTTAATCCAGTTACATTTAAGGTAATTATCAATATGTATGTTCCTATTCCCATTTTCTTAATTGTTTTGTTTTTGTTATTGTATGTCTTTTCCTTATCTTGTGTTTCTTGCCTAAGAAGTTCCTTTAGCATTTGTTGTAAAGCTGGTTTGGTGGTGCTGAATTCTCTTAGCTTTTGCTTGTCTGTAAAGGTTTCGATTTCTCCATCAAATCTGAATGAGATCCTTGCTGGGTAGTGTAATCTTGATTGTAGGATTTTCCCCTTCATAACTTTAAATATGTCCTGCCACTCCCTTATGGTTTGCAGAGTTAAAACTGACTTTTTAAAGGTTTTTTTTTTTTTAATTGCAACGGGTAGGGTATAGTTTAGTTTTATATGAATCTAAATTTTTGAAGAAATCATGAAATATATCTGATACAGGTAATTTCATCCATTAACCCTGATTTATGTTAAAAATATAAAAAAAAACTTTGATTATTTCAAAATGGATTTTGATAATCTTTCAGTCAATCCTAATTACAAATACATTTTAATAATGTTTTTGTGAGAAAGAATATAAATCTAGGAATTGTTTAAAACTGTTAATTACAGGGCTTCCCTGATGGCACAGTGGTTGAGAGTCTGCCTGCTGATGCAGGTAACACGGGTTTGTGCCCCGGTCCGGGAAGATCCCACATGCCGTGGAGCAGCTAGGCCCGTGAGCCATGGCCGCTGAGCCTGCGCGTCCGAAGCCTGTGCTCCACAACGGGAGAGGCCACAACAGTGAGAGGCCCGCGTACTGCAAAAAAACACAGAAAACAAAAAACTGTTAATTACAATGTCTGCAAAAGCTAAAACAGTATATTCTGTAGGGTACTAATTTAAAAATTACTTTTACAACATTAATATGGGAAATATTATGTATAAAATTTCATGTCATATTCAAAATTTGGTAGTATGGCACATGTATAATCTTGTATTTTGTAGTTTTCACATTTGGTCTAAACTTATTCTAGACCAAGCTGTTATTTATATGCTGCCTCCTATCTCTCATATATTTATTTTTATTTTAATAATGACGTTTGAAAGCTTACAATGTAATTGACACAAACAGACAAAACTTGGTTTGAATGAAATTACTGTTTGGACATGAATGCCAGGTTTACATTAGAAATAGTAACGATATTAATAATGTTCTCAGTAAATTATATTAATCTGCCAGTTTAAAATGCTTCAAATTGCATAGCAAATAAATTAAAATATGATAACAATGGATTTAACTAAGTTTATAATAGCAGAGTGAATGAATTTTACTATGAAAAAGTAGCAATTTAGAAAAGCTTCAGTGGCAATGTTTTGAAGAATGTAAATATTTATAATGTCAATCCTGAAAAGTCACTCAAAAAATTACAATGTTTATGAGTAAATCATTTCTTCACATAGCTTAATTACCTGAAGAAAAGAAAATCATTTTGGTTAATTGATAAATGGGAATAAAAAATGCTTCAAAATTAAGGATAATAGGCTGTTTGATTACTAAACTGGGGCTATAAATAGAAAGGTTCATTTTATTATTATCTACAATTTTTAAATCGGTTATTAATGTGCTATTAAAATACTTAATATTTAATGGTTTTTTAATAACAAATTTCTCAGGCCATTTCATTAAAACATTTTTAAAATTATTAAAAAATTAGCCCATAAAAATTTGAAGAACAATGTCTTCCATTAATTCTGTCATTTCTGAAATAGTCAATACTGTGTTTAAATTCGTGCTCCAGCTATGCTTGCAGAGAATCCTATGTAGTAGAAAAGCAGGTGCCATGGGCTAGATCTGCTCAATTAGCCCTCAGTTACATTAAGATGGGAATGTTCAATGTAGAAAAAGAAAACACTTTATTTTTACTGACTTCTTTTGTAAATGGGACCTAAGTTATATGGAAATGGCATGATTACTAGTAGCATCCAATTCTGGTTTTCATATTTTCAAAGGAAATGGAGAAAATAGTGATGATTCAATGAAAAAGAACCTAAATAGTGTGGTACATAGAAGTTGGGCTGTGTGATACATGTTGAAAGAATTGTTCACTAAGGAGAGAAAAAGGTTTAGATGTGACAAGTTTGTGATGATTTTCCATGAGAAAAATTTCAGTTGTTTCTCTCTAGAGATATAATTACCAGATGTGAGAAAATGGAATTAATATGGGAAGAATTTAATGTGTAACATAAATCAATTAATTGACCAATATGATATAAAAAATAAATTGACTACAAAGGACATTTTAGAAGCTTCAATTTTTCCCCCAAAGAGCTAAAAAAAAAAAAAAAAAAAACCCCAAGGAATTTAAGTTTGCAAGATACTGTAGTGCTGCTAATTGCTGGTATTGCTCTTAATTTAGTTAATGATGGTGATCACTACAATTACTCCTTTCAAACTGACTCTAAAATTATTGCTTTGTAATAATATATAAGGATGCAATAATAATATATGAGGATATATATCTGTTAACTATCTAATAGTGTAAGTCTTTTCTCTATTAAGTTTCAACATAAGCACCTAAAATTCCAAGTGAGTTAATTATGCAGGCAGCAGTGGGCCATGGAAAAGAGCCCCAGCATATCTGGTGAACATTTTTAGTCATCCACTGAAGCCACACCCATTTATACAGAGCCATTCTTCTGTTGAAGTTATGTGACTTCTCACAATTATAGGCATGGGAAGAAATATTAGAAAGTGTTCAGGGCCTCACAAGAGTTCATTCATTTCAATCAAATGATTACTGTTTTCGTTGGAACTACAACCAATTTAAGTGATCCTCTAAGCAAAATTGTAAACAACTGACAAATCCAAGTGTATTTGCAGGAAGAATTTTAACCCACAGAAATATGTTTATCTTCATATCAATTTATATTTCATCTTTCCCCAGGGAATACATGGATCTTTTTACTCTTCCTATCTCAGTTGGATTAAAGATTTATTGCTCTTGTGAGATAGCTAAGTTTCACAAAACTTTATTCATTAACATTTAAAATAGCATCTCATGTATTGATGAGTTCCTCTTTCAAACATATGCCTGCAGAAACAGATGAAAGGTTAGTGATTTATTATTGAACTAATGGTAACTACCGCTGCCCATTTCTAATAAAAGGTATCACAAATGTATTTTAGATTCTATGGAAGGATGCCATTTAAAATAAAGGTTATTACTATTAAGAATATTAAGTTAAACATGAAAATGAATTATTACATTATTTCTAGTGTTTCCTCTCAACTCACTAACACTCATCACTACCAAAAGTATATTACTCTTCAAAATTCTTTAATAATGTTAGATCTTTTCAAGGTATTAGCCCAAACACAGAAAGTTGTTAGTTAGTTAATTAATCAATGAGAGAGAAGTGAAAATATAAAAACATTGAAAACATGGTGAATATATAAGTCAAAAAATAGATAAAATAGAGAAAAATAGCTCATGCATCCCTTCAAAAAGTGAGATTTTACAGCTAGAAGCAACACATGTTAAACCATCTGTATAAATAATTATTTTTGTTGGGAAAAAGTAATAATCTACTGTAAAGTTTCAATGTCTTCCTATAAAAATTTATTTTCATATGCACAGGCTTAAAGTTCACTTGTGGTTTGGCTGATCTTGGTGGGCTACGTAGTTCTGATCAACTTTATAAGTCTCATTTTGTGATCTGGGCTGAAGTAGCACTGTTGGTGGCTATTTGGCATATGTTATTCTCACCTTGGATCAACAGAGTTCAGGAGCAAAAATCCATCATGTTAATCTCCTCATACACACTCACATTCCATTGGCCAAAATCAACTCTACTAATATGCCCAGTATCAATGGGACAGAGAATGATACTCTGTCCACAGTTGGAATCACTGAAAAATTTGCACCTCAAAGGAATGGGTGTAATACTGCAAAGAAGAAAAACAAAAGGGAGTGATAATCAAATCTAGTACATCAATCCTATCACTATTTTGAAAGGATAGCTTAGAACTAAGCAATTTCTAATTTCTTTTTCATATATTCTTTCCTTAGTTTCAAAATTTATAAACTACATAATTATGTCTTTTAAAGAAAATGCACTTTAACCAATATGAGACCTAGAAGTCAAATTAGTGACTTTTGTTTTCATTTTTTAGTAACTTAATCCCCTATCCAGAATTCAACCTGTCAGGGTACTGTAGAATTTTATTTATTGGCTTTAATTAATATTGAATACAAATGGGGCTTCCCTGGTGGCGCAGTGGTTGAGAGTCCGCCTGCCGATGCAGGGGACACAGGTTCGTGCCCCGGTCCAGGAAGATCCCACATGCCGCGGAGCGGCTAGGCCCGTGAGCCATGGCCGCTGAGCCTGCGCGTCCAGAGCCTATGCTCTGCAACGGAAGAGGCCACAACAGTGACAGGCCCGCATACTGCAAAGAAAAAAATATATATATATATTGAATACAAATGTATCTTAAAACCATAGTCACCTTTATGGGAAAAAGTGATAGAAAGTTAAATTAGATTCACAGTAGAATAATCATAAATCTGTTTTATACTGAATGTCACAAAAATACACAGTTACATCTACTTTCTATTGGTATTCTTATTCAGCCTGAGATTACCTTGTGGAAGTGAAACTATGAAACTTACCACAAATAGAATTATGACTGATTGATTTAAATACAAGTGATATCTAAAATGCCTAATAAGTACCAATATAAATTAAGAACAATAACTAAAATCCTAAATCGTCCTTGAAATTTTACTGGCAATCTTTAAAACATACATTTATATGTTCAGTAAAATTAGATAATGTAATTGAATTGCTTGAAAGTGAAAGTGTATACAAATTCCTTAAATCTTTTAGACAGGTCACTACTGAAATGAAAATATTTATTATTTTTTTTAAGCAAGTGGAGCTCATGGAAAGCATTGCAAATGAGATTCTTTCCATTTGCAATGATGTAGTAGACACAAGAAAATTCAAAATCTGCCTTAGTTCTATTAGCTTATTAACTAACCATATAACGTATTTCTTTGGAATGAGGAAATTGATCATTTCTGCTCACATATATATGGATCCTCACCGTGAAGAATTCCTCTCCATAATTTTTCAACTTTAAGTGTGAATAAAGATTTTTTTAAGTATATGCATTTAAATCCTTCTACAGTGAAAGAATGATTTATGTCTTGCACCATGTGCATAAGTGTGGGTAGCTAAAGAAACTATAGGCATGGACAAGTGGGTGTTGTCATGGTTGAATGTCTTGCTCAATAGACCGTAAGAACAAATTAAAAGCTACATTTTACAATTTTAGTTATCACATTGATTTTTCAGGCTGGCAGCTGGCAACCCCCAGAGGAATCAGACACTCTCACATTCATTGTGTTTAAAAGAAAAGTTCCACTTTCAGTAATCCTGGCCCAAAATCCAATGAATCTTACATAAATATGGTAGGGAAATTATCAGTTAATTTTAAGAATTGGCATATAGTCTTTTGAAAACTTCTCAAAAACATTTAAGGCAATTTGTTTCACAATTCACAGTTAGAATGATACTACTAGTCCTTGGCTATCCCACAAGGTAAAGGTAACCCACAGTCATCGTGTACAGGATGAATCCATCACATTTAGAACATTTTCATAGTGGTTAAGATTCAACGTTTGTCATTTACACATATGATTTTGGGCCCCAGGTTATCCAATAAGTCATTAACTAAAACTGGGAAGGTTATATTACTTCTTTATCTTTCACTTTTAACTGAAACAGTCCCATTGATAGTAAGTAGAGCTGAGGGTGAAGATTAAATATACTGAAATGTGTGAAGACTTTAACATGGTTTCTCGTACAAAGATCATTATTTATTTATTAGCTTAGTTTCACTATTGAGATGTTACTGAGAATTTATCACATACTAAGCCCTGTTCTAAGTTTTGAAAGGTGTATTCTTCAAAGATGTTTTTGCATTAGTTAAATAATCATCACTGTTTTTCATATGAAATGTGAAGAGAAGTGAATTCCTAAATTCATACGTTGATATATAGACACACCACATGTTGAACCCAGCAATCTATCTTTAACCCCTAATCTCCATGCCTCCTTGCCTAAAATAAAATATTATTCATTGAAAATGTTCTTTCAGCAACTATTACACATTTGATATATACTTACCAATTTACCTGTTGAAGTTTATACTTGGATAACCTTCATCAGTTGCATACAAGTGACCATTACGTATTTAGAGTAGGCAGTAAATTCTGCGTGTTTTTGTGTTTTGTTTTCAGTTATTCCAGAAGATACGGATTGGCTTAACTTTATAAACTAGTAAGATTTTCAATGTAGGTAACAGATTATATGTAGGTAAAATAAGCAGATACATACAGAGTGCACTGCTGACAGGAACTCTTTAATCTGACATAGCACCTGCTTTTCCAAATTTTGAAATCTATTATTCTGAATTATGCTTTCTTCAACATTTTTGAAAGAATAATATATCCTTATTTGATTTCACAAAGATTAATTTTTTAAAATTTTAATTCAATGTGTTATAATCCATTAATATCATTATTCTTTTTGATGTTCAAATTGCCCCAAATTTGGCCAATGTAAGTTCCTTCCAGCTGGTGCCATAGTTCCTCTGTCGTGTTCCCATCTGGTATTTTCAAAATATTAACAGGCTAAATTTAAAACTCCATGAAGAAAAATATGATATTTTCCAACATGTTTAATACAGAAAAAAAATTTTGCCATACATAGAAAGCAAAACTTAAAAGTAATTGCCCTAGTCGCTATAGATTCTTAATATTGCTGCAATATTGTGAAGAGAACATTACCGATGATGACAATTAGAATAACACAACTTCAAGTTAAGGTTACTCTTGTATTTCACTTTTCTATCGAAAAATATTATTTCCAACAGAGAATCTTGAAATACTCAAGAAATAATATTTCAATATAAGATCCGTTTACTTTTTAAAATCATCTAGGCCCACACATGCAACTGCATTTAGCTGGTGGATATTATGGAGCTGGAGGGTCTAAGGTGACCTCACTCATAAGTATCTTATACCATAAAATATGAAATGTCAGGAGACCAATTTGTTACATCCTTTCTAAGTTCCAGGTCTCCCAGTTTCCTGCAAAACTCGTGGCAATCTGGACAGGTCTTACAAAGGATCTGAGAAACCCCCTATTGTATTTTGTCTTCTACTAGACTCATTCTGTTGCATTATCTTTACTGTATTATGTTCTAGTCCAGTCTATTCTTTATTTAAAAAAAAAATTCTGATATGCAATCCAGTAACTTGGATTCCAGCCTCACTAACAGGCAACAAAAATCTGTTAAACAAACACTAATACAAAGGAGGTATTTATCTTTCATATTCTTCTTTAATGAGGTATATATCCTCATTAAAGTTGTATGCTACGTTTTAAAAGACCTGGAGGCATATTGGTTTTATAGAGCCTCTGAAGGAAAGAACAAAATGAACTAACATCAGACAATGGTATACTAATTTAACATCATCCTATTTTCACAAGTTCAAGTCGATATTGTAGGAGACATGAAAAAATTGAAGTACTCTTACAAGAGCATTCACTATTCTATTTCATTATGAAATCCCTATGCAAGTCATTATATGATACCTGTACATTATACAGAACCTTTCATTAGTACCTTAACATGTTGATGACTCTCTTTTTTCCCTCTTTGTTGAGAGCCCAACATTGTACGACCCTGCTCAGATTTCCTCCTAATACCCCCTTACTGAGCATGAATCCCACCATGGGATGCCTTATTGCTCTCCTTCCTTTCATGTAATAACCAGGCTTTTATGTTAGCATGTTATTGTGATATGTGGAGAAACTTTGGGTCTGAGGTAACATTTTCTTGGTGCTTTCTTAGTTCCTTGATAATCACCCTAATGCCTGTTTGTTTGATTCCAAGTGTGTGAAAACCATATTATGTATTCTTTGGAAGACAAGATTCTCCAAAATTATAGATGTTTGCTAATCTAACTCATACGTTTATTCCTCTGCTTGCTTAATTTCTTTGTTCATTTTATTGTGCATTTTCACACCTCATGTATGACTGCGTATTATAAGAAACATGATTAAGCTACTTATGTATCTTTTTTTACTTCCTATTGCATAATAACTACTCTTTTTTTTTTTTTTGCGGTATGTGGACCTCTCACTGTTGTGGCCTCTCCCGTTGCGGAGCACAGGCTCCGGACGCACAGGCTCAGCGGTCATGGCTCACGGGGCCAGCCGCTCCGCGGCATGTGGGATCCTCCCGGACCAGGGCACGAACCCGCGTCCCCTGCATCGGCAGGTGGACTCTCAACCACTGCACCACCAGGGAAGCCCCAGCTACTCATCCTTAAAGGATAATCTACATCTAAAGCAAAGAATATAAGCTCAATAAAATACTGAAGCCTATTACATAAGACTTTTGTGATAGATGGTATCATTTTTGTGGTAGATGTTAAGGGGATTTACTGAGTGAAGGACTTTGAGATAACCATTGATAATATCACCAAAAATAGGAAGAAGCATCAATGTGTAAGCAGTGGGAGAAAAAAATTTACATAACATTTGTCTTTATATACTTTACATATCTACCTGAAAATATATCTAAAAGAGTATGAATTATAGATTTTTATTAATAAGAATCTGTTTAGCTTTTCATAGAAAAAGAGGAGTTCTGAGTCAGCCTACATAGAAAGAAATACTGAAGTGTTGTCTTTCTGGCCTCATTTTCTCCTTAACTACATGCTCATACACATGGTAGGAGGTGGCTAGTATAGTGGGTAGACCTGCTAACAAATTCACATCAATTCTGCCATTAAGCTGGGCCAATAATGAGGGAAATGTGGGATCTAATTGTCCCTTATTATGCTCATGGGTATGCAAAGAAGTTCACATTCACACACACATTCATTCTTTGGATGGAGCAAATATATTCATATTTCCTGCAGATTTAACAAAAATCAAGATTTAACTTTCCCACACAGGCTAAAAAGTCTGAATTTGGAGAAAGAATGGACAGAGAAACAGGAAATATGATATATGAGTGCCATTCTTTGAAATATACTCAAAACTCCTGGATTTTTGGAAACTTATCTCTTTTCAGTTGTTTAGAAATCAGAAGGGAAAGAAGACAGTATTAGCATCCAAAAATTTCAAACTCTGTATTGGGTCTCAAACTACTCTAAGAAAGAAAATTGAAATTGTTGCTTTTGTTTTAATTTTAGAATTTTATAGTATAAAATTATATATTTATTTTATAAATTATATATTATATAATTATAAATACATAAGTTATATAAATATATATTTATAGTATAGTATAGTAAATACCAATTTTATTGGTAAGAAAAATATTAAAAAGTTTTTACCTCAAATAAAATATGTCATCTATCTCTGTGAGTACTAGAAATACCTATGAAACTTATTTTGGTGGGTGGGCTTAAAATTGTAATTAACATATTATAACTGTAAACTCAGTAAGGAAGTAGACAGTAGTAATTTGCAGTTCATCTCTGTGAATAGTACAGGTGTACAAATTTTAATTATTATAACCTGAATTAATTTAGAACTGAACAGGAGTATATCTTATTGCTATAAAGTAATTCATAGAGAAAATTTTATCTGCTATAAAAATAATGGATTGATCTTGTACTTACCACTTTCTTTTCTTTTCCTTTTTTAGAAATCAAAGTACATTTGTATGGTGATATTTAATAGTGTTAATTAGTACTTTCACAGTCTGAGAATGCATGAAATTTATTTGATAGCACTAGAGTTCAGAGGACAAGGCTTATTTTGAAAGCAAAAGTGATGTTTAATTGATTGCCCTCTAATATCCTTAGCAGAGTGAATTATAAGATTCACAAGGAAGTGAACAACCCTGTTGTTCTTCAAGGACTGGGCAATAAGAAAGAAGGAATAAAATATCTGCTAATGATACTGTTGACATCAGTTTTATATTGTTTGAATAGACATGTACAAATGAATAGATTTACAAATCAACACACATATTTGTACTGCCTTACATTAGGCAGCCAATTCTTTGTGGGTTCACACACACACACACATGAATCTCCCCATGGATACTGATGAGTAAAATATTCTCCCTTTGAAGTAAGCTTGGGGATATATGAAAAGTGGAGCAAGACTTCTTGATACACAATGATATAAAAATAGATAAATTAATAAAAATTATATGCATTTAGCAAAAATGAGAGTAAGAGAAAACCAAAAAATATATTTACAGACATAGGCCATACACTAATTATACTCATGACCTTACATTCTTGAACAAGCATGAAATGAGACTCTTAGAGATTTGAATCTCTTTTTCCCTCAGTTGGCTTATGATATGCTATGATAATATATGACAATACTGCTTCCATAAATGGAAGCATATAATACTCTAAGCATTATATGCCACATTACATGGCTTCTAAACATAAACTGTCTATTTCATATAAATGGTCTGCTATGAATTTTTAAGCTGGAAGCAAAACTCTCTGCTGGGCTTATTATGAGAGAAATTTTAGGTCTCATACATGGAGACAACATACGAAACTTTCAAGAATAATTTTGACTTAGTGTAACTTTGGGCAACTAAATGCTGTGGAAACTACAACATGTATTCCATTTTCTCCTCCAAACGTGGAATTTAAAAAAATCAATCAGAAAGAAAGTAAAGATGGATAGATATGTTGTGTGTGCATATATACACACACACACATATATACACACACACACCTATATATATATATATATATATATATATATATATATATACATATACATCTATATAAAATTTCTCAATAGCAAAAAATAAGAAATAAATTGATAATATGGTATTTGAAACACATAAATGAAAACCTCTACGTAACCATATAAAACCTTATGTTTCCTCAATTATAACTATGCATTTGGGCTTACTAAAAATTTAGCATTGTAAAACTTTAAAAATTATTAATGAAATAATAAATAAACAAATGTTAAAATTAAAGTATGTATTGGTAAATATAGAATAAAATAAATAGTAATGGGCATGATTCACAGATATATTTAATAAGGCAAATGTTTTACATTGTGAATATTATGCACACATTATGTTTTCAATTTTATATAAGTAGAAATAGAGAAACAGACAAAGAGAAATAGACATGATAACAATCTTACAATGAAGGAAATGAGCGTAAATTTACTAAGAATTAGGAGTCCAGATAGGAGGAAAGAAAAAGAGATTTAAGATTTGCCTAATACAGTTAGCCAGTTGGAGCTAGGGAGATAGATATAGAAACTTTACATAGCAAAGCACAACACATTATTTCCCAAAACATATACCAACAAAGCGAAAAAGAAAAATCCCACAAAGAAAAATCATTGTATTCTCAGTTTATCATGCAATAAGACTAGTAAATAATGAGAAGAAAATTGATGGAGGGGTGTAGGGATACCATTCTCTGGCATTTTAGGACAAGAAAAGGAAAAAAAAACAGAGAAAAAGAAAGATTGTGTTTTTGAGCTTCTTAACAGGTGTTTTGTCTTTTGTCATTTGCTCTGAGAACCTAGAACAAATCTATTCTAGGAAATGAGCCTTAAGGGACAGTTAATACAAGGTGCAGCAGTAGAAAACATTTCTTCTCATGTTAAACCCTCTCACTTTTGGTTGCTCTTGGTTTTCCCCATCTAAAGGGAAAGATCTGCAGTGGTTCCAGTGAATGAAGCTAATTGAGCTGCTACAGAATAAAAGAAGTCAAGTCTTCATGATACTCTTTCTCCTTTGCTGATTTGACAACAATTTTAAATTACTGTAAAGCAATATTATTCAAAGGAATTTAAGACATATAAAAAAATGATTACATAATGCTGATGAACCCATTCTTTTAATGATTCTGCTATGGAATGTTTGAGTCAATATTCATTAAGTAGAACTGAATGGACTTTCACCAGTCATTCATTTACTCATTCAAGAAATATTTATTGAGTATCTCCATAAAAATTTCAGGAGATTGGATATTTGAAAAATACAAGATTCTAAAAAGCATACTCATGGAAGATGTTTCTTTAAAGGCAAAGGATAAGGAACAGAAAGAGAGAGGGTGCAGTCAAATTTTGGTGGGTCTCAGAAATCAGCCAGTCAAGTATTCCCAGTGTCCTATTCTGACATTGACCATCAAGATCTATGTAAAACTTTTAGCTTTGGGAAGTCTCAATAGAGAAGTTCCCAATGGGGATTTTTATGCCCCTGTTGTCATGTGGTGAAGCCAGGTTTTCTAATATACTAGTTTAAAACCATTAGTAAACATACTGTTCCCAGGGTGTTCCACACTTTAAGCAGCACAGCATAAAACCCTCCATTCTTATCGTAGCCAAGGGTTAAAGCCAGATATTCAGGAGACCCCAGAGATATTTATTCCAGCTGTAAATCAACTCTATCTTACACCCTTATAATGTGCCGGGCTCTGTTCTAAACTCAGAGGTTACAGTGGTAAACAAAAGAGACTCAATTTCTGTCCACCTGGAGGAGACAAAACAAATAAGTTAAATAAATACCTATTAAGCTATGTAGTGGTAATGCTATGGAGAAAATTAAAAGAGGACAAAATGTATGTTGTCAGAGGTGATGCAATTGTTATTTTAGATCTAGTGACCAGAAAAACTTAATTTGCAAAAAGTGAGTAAAGACATGAAGGAAATAGAGTGAGCCTTGTTTTTTGTCTGGGGGAAGAAAATTCCAGGCTGAGGCAATAGCAAGTTTAAAGACCTTGAAATGGGACATACTGGATTGTTCCAGAAACTGATGAAGCCAGTGTAACGAGAGGACCTGTAGGAGGAGTTGAAGTAAGAGATGTAACTGGAGGCAGATTTCATAGGACTTTTTCAAGCCCTTGTGGAGACTTGGTTTTTCTGAGATAGAGTCACTAGAGGCTTTTGAGCAGAGGAATGTTATATCATGACATGTTGGTTGCTGTGCTTAAAAAAGAATAAAGGAAGGTAATGACAGTAGCAGAAAAATATTCATGGGGACAACAAACTCAGACACGGGTTAACACTGGCTTGGACTTGCAATCCATCTGTATATCTCAAAAACAATATAGACAGTCTCACCTCAAAGTACCTTCAGGGAAGTTTAAACTTTAAATAGCATGTTATAAATCACTAGCAGCCATTCTTATCCTTATCTTGGCCAAGGGTCAGTAACAGACTTCCTGGTGTCTCTAGAGATAATCATAGAACTGTCCCCATGAGATATAAGATAGCTCTTTCTTACACAGGCCAATTTCCTGACTCTTTGGCCAAGGCTTTTTAATTATAAATTGCCAATAGCATCCTTTTTTTTATGCATCTCTTTCACCACTTATAAAACTGAAAAAGAAAAAATTCAAAAATACTATGCATATCATCCAATGAAGTATTGTTTTAAAGAAATGCTTCAGTTAATTAAATAGTCTGGCACAAATTTCTTTATAATCGTACACAATTATTTTACCTTTTTTGACCAGTATCCCCTTTTCATTTTTTGTCTGCATTTCGTCTACATTTTAATTGTCTTCTTTTAGAGGTTATTCTGAAATTTTGCCTGAATGGTTTATTCTCTTACAAAGCATAGAGCTAATTAATATTTTTCTTGTAACAAGACATAAACCATAAATGTCTCTATCACCCTTTAAACCTCCCTGCTTACTGTATTTTGTTGTGTTTTTATTGTTTGCTACTTAAATTCCACATCTTTAAACTCTTGAATTTATCAATATAACTTTTACTTACACTATTAATTATTTATGTCCAATCCTTCCTTAAATTTACAAATATATTCCACCATCTTATTTTACCCTTAGAAAATTTCTTTTACTCTGCCTTTTTTTTTAAATAGACTTTCATGCTTAAGTTTATCTTTTAGTTATTTCTTCAGAGACTGTAAAACCTCCTGCCTTTTGTATATCACACAGAATGTCATTATTCCAACTTTACTGTTAAAGAAATATTTGGAACATCCTCATGCTTATGGCTCAATGGATTCATCATTTACTCAAAGATCTTGTTAGTTTTTCTTCAATTAAAGGGGCCTGTAACTTTCATAGCTGGCTATCTCCCAATGGCTATTATAATCTCAGTCTCTTAGGCATTTATCCTGTTTGGCTAATAACTCTATGGTTAAACAAGCTTAAAATTCCACTTAGAGTTTCTGATACCTGCAGTTTTATTTTATTTTTTCCCAGCTTTCTATATTTTCATAACTGAACATTGTCCTTCCTATGTATAAACATATTTTTAAAAATTTTTGGCTGGAAAATCCAAACTATTGTATGTGACTCACTGAAGAGTAATGTTCTAATTTGTTGTTTGTATTGTTGCTACACAATAAGCTTCTTGAGAACAAAGTTCCTCTTGAACTTTGACTTCTAGCCTGGTACACTTTCAGGTGAAACATAGCAATTGATAAATATTTAATGAATGAATGTTTATGAATGGTACTCAAGCAAATGCTAAATAAACATTTGTCAGGGGTGACCTCAAAAATATTTTTAACTCGGGGCTTCCCTGGTGGCGCAGTGGTTGAGAGTCCGCCTGCCGATGCAGGGTACATGGGTTCGTGTCCCAGTTCAGGAGGATCCCACATGCCGCGAAGCGGCTGGGCCTGTGAGCCATGGCCACTGAGCCTGTGTGTCCGGAGCCTGTGCTCCGCAAGGGGAGAGGCCACAACACTGAGAGGCCTGTGTACCGCAAAATAAATAAATAAATAAATAAATAAATGTATATTTATATATATATATATATATATAATTTTTTTTAACTGGGAGAAAATATGGGATGATTTCCTCAAGCAAACAAAAGTTCTTTCAGCATAAATAACATCACTAAAATCAAATTTAAAAATTAAGACTCTGTTACATCCAATGATTAGGCAATGAAAGATTTATCATACATAGAACATTTCTTCAAAAGACATATCATTCTCTACTTAGTATATTACAAACTACTTCAAATATTGTTTTCCAGAACATGTGACTAAAACATAAGACTTATCAGTTGAAGTAAGGAACTGTAGAGGGAGCTTTATTTGGGCTATATGAAAATAGTTAATTTTATTTGAATTCATGTAAAATGGATCTGGTTCAATGATTTTGTTTCTGTAATAATCTCTTCATACAAATATATAACTAATATAATTCCTTATAAAACATAAACTACAAAAGACATTATTTTTTAAATGTAACTTTTAAGTTTCAAACATCTGTAAAATCAGTTTTGTGTCTTAGTATTATGTGGACTTGTTTTATATTATGTAGGCCTAGAATAATTAATTGGCCAAATATGGTCATTCTCTAATATTTCTCAATTTTTTTTATTTCTTTTTGAGATAAATAATCCATTAAAATACTATATTCAAAATACTATGTTCTTATAATTCTAATTTTTTTTCTTATCATCATAGATATTCTAATTTGGTATTTTTAAAATGAACAACTTCTGATTTTTGTTGAAATAGACACATAGTTGAGATAGATTTTTCAGTTCTTTATCTCACTATTTTAGCAAATGTAGTTTCAATTTTGTGTCCATAGTAATAGTAAATTCTGTTGGTTCTCTACTTACTTTTATGTAAAATCACATCTTCATGTCAAAATAAATGAAGATCACCTCACAATGAGCATTTCATTGATTGGTGCACACGCGCACACACACATGTTCCTACAAATTTATTAACACTTTGAATTTCTACAAATTTTTAACACTGCAAATTTATTAACAGTCTACAAATTTAATAACACATTATGAATTTATTAATGCTTATTTATTTTCTTATTCATAACATTTTTATATAGACAACAATATCTGTGAATCGTCATATTTGGTGGGCCTATGCACAATGCCGTGTGAGCTTTTAGGTTTGTTTCCCACTTAAAATAAAAATGAACTCTCAGAGTCTTCCAGTTCATGTGGCATGCATGATCACATGAGTTTACTTTCCAACCTGAATTAATTAAAAACAGATACTAAAAAGAAAATCAATAAGAGAGGGGGGAATGGCAATGTGCAATAAGTAGGCAAAATATTAGAAGATTTCTTGGAAATAGAGAAAAAGAATGGAAACTAATTGGTGAATAATTAAGCATAAAAACTTTCAACTTAACAAGTTTAGGAGATGACTCTGTAAATGAACAGAACTCTTCTGAAAACTATAACAGTAAGCTTCACAATGTTGAGAGCCAGTTATAAAATTAGGTCATTGGGTACTTTCCAAAACCATAAAGATTAGCTAGAGTGGCCATCCAGTCATTTTTTCTCATGAATTTAAAGCCACTTGCTGTAAAAATTCACTTGGGGAGAGAAATGAGAAACAAAAACAAAAACCTGTGACATCTAATTGGTCCCCAGCTCTAACGCCAGCTCCCAACCAAAACATGTTTAAAATAAATCTGTTTATGTTCTGCTGACTCAGAGGTCCTTGTATTTATTCTTCCAGTTACTTATTAGTACATATATATATATATATATAGAGAGAGAGAGAGAGAGAGAGAGAGAGAGAGAGAGAGAGAGAGAGAGCACTTACTATGTTCAGGGTATTCTTCTAAGATCTTGTATGTATCAGCAAGCAAAACAACAATCTTTGCCTTCCTGGAGCTTACATTTAGCATGGAACAACCACAATGAACAAAAACACTCAAATTACTGTGTGTTAGAAGGTTTTGAATGGCAAGGACAGAAGAAAAAGCAGTATTTTTAAAGAGATTTTGGTGTGAAAGAATTGATGGTAGGATGCAATGTTAAATAAGGTGGTCAGGTTAGGACTTATGGAGAATTTGAAATATAGAAAAAACATGACGATGACGGAGAGAGCCACATAGATGTGATCGTTATACAATGTTGTGAATGTGTTTAATGCTACTATATTGTATACTTACAAATGGTTAAAATGAGATTATGTTAGCTATATTTTACAATAGTTTAAAAAATGAGCTATCAAACCACAAAGAGGTCATGGATAAATCTTACATGTATATTGCTAAATTATAGAAACTGGTGTGAAAATGTTGCATATTCCATGATCCCAATAACATGGCATTCTGGAAAAGGCAAAGTATAAAGATGGTAAAAAGATCAGTGGTTACTAGGGGTTTGGGGTAGGGAAGAAGAGGGGATTCAATAGATGAACTCAGGGGATTATTTTTAAGGGTGGTGAAACTATTATATATGATACTTTAACTATAGATACATAAAACTGCATTTTTCCAAAACACTTCACTGTACAAAGAGTGAAACTTAATATATAATGTTTTAAGGTCATTTGGGAGGTTGAGAAGATCCCAGGATGGAACACAGAATGTGATTTTTAAAAATATTACAAATGTATAAAACAACCTCCATGAAGTGGGTGGGGAGAAAAGTTGCTGACCTAAGTGATTTTTCAAATAAGTGGACATTAATGACCAAACAAATTGTATATAAGCAATAAAGTTATATCATAAAGGGTATGGGTTTAAAATGCTGATACTGCTATAATGTATGCTGGAATTAAACAATTGAGGGAATGGATGGTGGGTGGTGGGAGCCAAGTTTTTCACAGCTTGAGTGGGAGTTTACAGATAAGCAAGGAGGGGAGGAGAGAGTGGGATGAACTCATGTCTAACTTAATACAGATACAGATGAGTACATGTAGAAATATTTACGGATATATGTAAATGATAAGGTTAGTATACATATATATACACATATATATTTACTTTCTCTGTCAGCCAAGAGGGCCTGGAACAAAAGCATCCCAGTAGCAGTAAGCAAACTTAACTTCAGTTCTGGATGTGTAATATCATTCTGCAATAAAAGGAGGCAGGACTCCATGGACACATTACTGATTCTAGCAATGGGACAGGAAATACAAAAGATGGGTCTGGAACATTTTTTAGTACCAGAGTAAGAAATTGCTCTGAAACAAGCAAACAGTCTCAAAGGAACACAGGAGCCAAATGAATGAACTCCCAAAATTCAAAGCTAGAACGACTTGAACAAATAAAGTAGTATTGATTTATAAGCCAAGGTTCAAAATAAACATCCATAAGTCTATAATAAATGACCTAATAAATATATGAAGAGAAGAGACAAATCTCCCATGCAGAACAATGCCACAGAATTATTATACATACTCTGCCCTCTGTCTGAAATTAATATAGCTACAGTTGTTTTCATGTTCCAACTTTTGTCTCCATTCTTTTTCTGCATTTTGTGCTTTTAACTGAGCATTTAACATGATTCCATTTTATCTTTGTTTTTAGCATATCAGTTGTACTCCTTTCCTAATTTTTTAGGTGTTGCCTTCGAGTTCACAGCACACATTTAAAACTAATCCAAGTCCACTTTAAAATAGCACTATTCTAATTCACAGGTAATGCTAGTACCCTATAATGATAAAAGAATCTTAATTTCTCCCTCCCAGCCCTTGTATCCTTGCGGTCATTCATTTCACTTCTACACACACACACACACACACACACACACACAGCATACATAATCAAACACATTTTTGTTATAATTTGAACAAACTGTTATCTATTAGATCAATTAATTTAAGGAAAATAGAAGTTTTTATATTTTACTATCACTATTCCTTCTTTGATGCTCTTCCTTTTCTTTATGTAGATCAAAGTTTCTAACCTATATCATTTTTTTCCTTTTGTTAAAAAACTTCTAATGTTTCTTGCAAATCAGTTCTACTGGCCTGTTTAGTTTAGATATTGGAATTGGAAGATATCAGATTGTATATGGATTTTCAAGTATGGAGGTGGAATTAACAATCAACCAAGTAGCAACTAACTTATACCATCTGATACCTAATAATTTTCTGCACAAATTCATGTTATTTTATTTTGTAGCAATATAAAAACTAAAAAATATTATGTGTAATATTTGTTTTATATAGTATACCACATGGCAATTATGCCACATATCAATGATAATAATTATAATTAACATTATTCATTTTAAGAGTCAGATAATGCATACAATTCAAAGAATAATGAAGGCAAATCAAACTTTTAAATATTCAGATCTCTTTGTAAAAACAAAATTGAAAATGAAGTTATAAACAAAAGTTAAAACAATATTAAGCACAAAGCACTGTTCCTAACAATAGAAACTAGATACAGTTTTTATTGTTGTTGTTTATAAAGAAGTAAACAGTACAATGCATTTAGAAGAAGTACTGCATTTCATAATAATGTCAGTTTTAAGTAAATAAATGCAAAATATTTGCTTTACCCAGAAAGACTTGAAGAATTTGAACAGGTATGGTTTTTATGTCTGAGTCATAACTATATAAGAAATCATTTAAATCTGTGGGATAATTAAATTAATACATTGAGAAGTATAGATATACTAAGTCAACACCAAACACAATCTTATATCTCAGAGATACAGAAAAGCAATTAGTTTTGCATTTCTTTAGATATAGTCTTACATGACAATGTAGCTGAGGAGAATAACCAAGACACATCAAGGATTATGTTAGATAATCATAATACACAGGCCGCAGAAAAAGTTTTTTTCAAATAAAAATAAGTAAGGTATTATACACATAGTTGAAACATGATTCACAGCTACAGAAAATAAATAATTTACCTGAATATATTATCTTTGTCTCTTTCTCACCAAGTTCAACAACAAATGAGTGAAACACCTCTGGAAAAGTTTTTGTCATGGAACTACTTCTCTAGTGTTAACATGTGAATCAAAAGAAAGTTATTTTTTAAATCTCTATGGAAATGTGCTTTTTTTCCCCCAAATGAAAACTATTCATTTTGTCAAGTGATTCATACATATATAAAATGTAGAATAGATTATTGTCAAACTAATCCACAATATGGCAATGAAGATAGTCTTTAATAGTTACAGATAATTTAACATTTGCCTCCTTTATTACCTAAGAAATGCTTGTTCTGTGTATGAGTAGCATTGGCCATATGTGTCTATAATTAATTACAAATTACCTACTCAATTGATTATACCTGGCACAGCTGTTTGTTTTTTCCTGAAACTAATGTTTAAGCACTGAAATATTCAATTAATTTCTATAGCCATAGGTACATTCATATTTATGTAATGCACTGTTTAATGCAAATTGAAAATTTATCCCTTGTTAATCATCATAAGCATTAATGTTTAATCAATGAAATTTGAACTTTTACACATAAATGCTACAATATCTGTTGTTTACTATAATAGTAGGAAGATTTCATACATCTTGCAGTTTCTATTCTTCTAGGGCTTGTAGACTTGTTAGGTACATTAATCAGAGAATGCAGTGACAACAGAAACAACTTTGAGATCCAATATTTGCCTTGATATACTTCATTATTTTCCTTCTCTGAAAAATATGACACTGTGCAGTAGATACGGTTCTGTGAAGCATTTCACAAAAAATAAAACTTCTCTGATTATTATTAACAGAGCAACTGAAAAATGTTTTTTGAAAGGAAAGAGGGAGAGAGAGAGTGATTGATAGATTCAGTAAGGTTGAATTAGATCTAAGATGGAAAACAGGTACATGCAGAAGGATAGCACTAGAAACACCTAGAAGAAATACTTTACAAATCAATATGGTGAGCTTCTAGTAGAACCCCCAAAGAAACAAATAGGAAAATCTTCCCCTGCCAACAGTATGTGGGCTTTCAAAGTGGAAGGCAAGTCTGTACTGACAAAAAAATGTACATATTTCTTAATAGACATATTTTATATCAACATATTTTATATCTTCCAGAAAACGTACACCAATGAGCCCAACGTATATTACTTCAAGTAATTAAAGTGCTTTTTGTCTTAAACATGATATACAATTTCATAATACAGGGAAAATTGTATTTTATACACTTTTACTACAAATCAAATATGTAGAAAAATATATTTTTATTGGTATATCTAGATCTTTAATGAATTAAACTAGTACTTACAATTAAATTACACACACATATATATACATACATATAGGCACATATAAATATATGTGGATCAAGTAACTAATCAATACTGTGAGAACTAAATATATCCTGACTAATCAGTACTATGAGAACTAAATATATCATGACAGCATACATGAACGCATGCTATAATGTTATATTATAGAAACTCTTTTTGACTAAGGAAACTATTATTCAAAAATGTGATCTGATATCTAAATGTCCAAAATATAGAGATTTCTTTGTAAATCATTACATCTGATTCAGTGTTCCTTATTGTATGTACTTTGAATATAAAATACAGAAACAAAATTCTATGTATCATTTTACATTTTATTGATTTTTCTTTATAATACTTGATTATGGCATGAATGGGTTCATCTCATATTGCAGAATTAGAAGAGTCACTTTTATAATGAAAAGTCACATTGTACAGATAATACTGCATATAAAATGAATTTATGAGCATAAAATACCCAATATATTGCTATAAATTTTAAATGGCTTCCAGACAATATCTGGAATTTAGATTAAATTTATTTCATAAATGCTCAACAGTAATCACTTCAAACCTAATTGTTTCATAAAATGAATGAAGTCTCTTGAAATAAATTTATTTGGGTAAATGGGGGAATTTCAAAAGAAAGAAATTGAGCAATTAAAGCACAGATATGTAGTTACATGAATAACCTCTCTTTAAAAAAATTAAAAATCAGCATTCATATAATATGCCATCTTTTAAAAGTCAGTGTTTATGCACTTTAACTGTTAGAAGTACATATTTAGAATAAAATAAATACTGTCAGTGATTATTTTAAATGATTTATAGGTATCATTATATTATACACTCTTGTTTTAATTTTATCATCTTATAGAATGTTTTATTATCTAATTATTCAGATGAGAAACAGATGCTCAGTGATATTATGAGTTGGCTAACTTAGTAAACAGCAGATAGCAAAATAAGAACAAAAGTCTTGAACAAAAACTTTCATCTTATTTTCTCCTTTAAACTGTTTCTTGTGTTAGATATTTATGGCTCAAAGTTCTCTTAAAATGACAAGCTCACTACAAAAATAAATTCTACCATTATTTTAATAGGGATTTTTAAATTTTGTTTATATGAAGAACTAGACATCACACAGTTAGTTGGACAGGAGAATAAAATGAGTATCAAAAGAAATAGAGAACCAATAAGGAACAGACACAATCAAAGATGATAAGGGAAGGGGAAAATAATTTAAGATGGACATAGAATGATAAATATCATACAGTACAGAGTGGTAAAATATGTGAATACACAGAAATTAGCAACACATAGATTATTATCAGTTTTGAAAGAGCAGTTCAAAATGTGAAAATGGAGGCCAGAATACTGTGGGTTGAAAATCAAATAATGATAAATTAAATTAAATCTATAGGTATACCTACAAGTTTCCTAAGGTACCAGGTAAATGTAAGAGAAAGGGAAAGAGGCATGGCAAAAGACTGATTAATACTGTGCCTATGTAAACTAAACTTGCTTTTGCTTGAGGGACAGAGAGACAAATTAAGAGAAAGACCAAAGATAAAATACTCAAAGTATATAAGGTTTCAATAAATTAAGAGATACATTAGAGGGGAAAAAAGAAATTTGAGAAAAGAGAAATTTGAAAACCAAGAGAGAAAATATTAAAAATAGCTGAAATAATGTGGTTCTAAGTAATGACAATAAACTTCAGTCATTTTTAGAACTGAAATATGAAGAGAATACTGAGGTATAAAGGTAATAATATTGGAAATGACCTTGTTAAGGATACTTGAGTGGTTATCATTATCATAAAGTCATTTTTATAAACTTAGGATCCATACATGGTAAACACAGGACATAAAATAGCAAACAACAATAAATCATGTAGATTGGGGGGACCTTCAAGATGGTGGAGGAGTAAGACGTGGCAATCACCTTCCTCCCCACAAACACATCAAAAATACATCTACATGTGGAACTACTACAGAACACCTACTGAACACTGGCAGAAGACCTCAGACTTCCAAAAAAGGACCAGAAGCCTGAAGGCAACCTACACAGAGAGGTGAGGCCAAAACCAAAGCTGAACCCCAGGAGCTGTGCAAACAAAGAAGAGAAAGGGAAATTTCTCTGTGCAGCCTCAGGAGCAGCAGATTAAATTCCCACAATCAACTTGAGGTACGCCGCATCTGTGGAATACATGAACAGACAATGATTCAACCCAATATTGAGGCAGTGGATGTTGAGAGCAACTGTAGACTGTGGTTTGCTGTCAGTGACTGACTTGTTTCTGATTTTTATGTTTATCTTAGGAGAGTTTTTAGCACTTGTTATCACTGGTGGATCTGTTTACTAGTTTGGTTGCTCTTTTCTTTTTTTTCAATTACTTTTAAACTTTCTCATTTTAATAATTAAAAAAATTTTATTCTAATTATTTTATTTTTTATATTTTTATTTTTTTTCTTACTTTTTTTCTCCCTTTCCTTCTGAGCCATGTGGCTGACAGGGTCTTGGTGCTCCACCTGGTGTCAGGCCTGAGCCTCTGAGGTGGGAAAGCCGAGTTCAGGACATTGGACCACCAGAAGCCACCTGGCCCCACATAATAACCGTCAGTGAGAGCTCTCCCAGAGATCTCTGTCTCAGTGCTAAGACCCAACTCCACCCAATGGGCAGCAAGTCCAGTGCCGGACGCCCCATGCCAAACAACTAGCAAGACAGGAACACAACCCCACCCATTAGCAGAGAGGCTGCCTGAAATCATACTAAGTTCACAAACACCCCAAAACACACTACCAGATGCAGTCCTGCCCACCAGAAAGACAAAATCCAGCCTCATCCGCCAGAACACAGGCACCATTCCCTCCACCAGGAAGCCTACACAATCCACTGAGCAAAGATTAGCCACTGGGGGCAGACACCAAAAACAAAGGGAACTATGAACCTGAAGACTGTAAAAAAGAGAACCCAAAAACAGTAAGTTAAGCAAAATGAGAAGACAGAGAAACACACAGCAGATGAAGGAGCAAGGTAAAAATGCACCAGACCAAACAAATGAAGAGGAAATAAGGAGTCTACTTGAAAAAGAATTCAGAGTAATGATAATAAAGATAATACAAAATCTGGTAAATAGAATGGAGAAAACACAAGAAACGTTTAACAAAGACCTAGAAGAACTAAAGAACAAACAGACAATGATGAACAACACAATAAATGAAATTAAAAATTCTCTAGAAGGAATCAAGAGTAGAATAACTGAGGCAGAAGAACGGATAAGTAACCTGGAAGATAAAATAGTGGAAATAACTACCACAGAGCAGAATAAAGAAAAAAGAATGAAAAGAATGGAGGACAGTCTCAGAGACCTCTGAGACAATATTAACTGCACCAACATTCGATTTATGGGGGTCCCAGAAGAAGAAGAGAAAAAGAAACGGTGTGAGAAAATATTAGAAGTGATTATAGTTGAAAACTTACCTAACATGGGAAAGGAAATAGTCAATAAGGTCCATGAAGCACAGAGAGTCCCATACAGCATAAATCCAAGGAGAAACACACCAAGACACATATTAATCAAACTATCAAAAATTAAATGCAAAGAAAAAATATTAAAAGCATGAATGGAAAAGAAACAAATAACATACAAGGAAATCCCCAGAAGTTTAACAGCTGATCTTTCAGCACAAACTTTGCAAGCCAGAAGGGAGTGGCAGGACATACTTAAAGTGCTGACAGGGAAGAACACACACCAAGATTACCTACCCAGCAAGGATCTCATTTAGATTCGATGGAGAAATTGAAACCTTTACAGACAAGCAAAAGTTAAGAGAATTCAGCACCACCAAACCAGCTTTACAACAAATGCTAAATCAACTTCTCTAGGCAGGAAACACGAGAAGGAAAAGACCTACAAAAACAAACACAAAACAATTAAGAAAATGGTAATAGGAACATACATATCAATAATTACCTTAAATATAAATGGATTAAATGCTCCAACCAAAAGACGTAGACTGGCTGAATGGATACAAAAACAAGACCCATATATATGCTGTCTACAAGAGACCCATTTCAGACCTAGGGACACATACAGACTGTAAGTGAGGGGATAGAAAAAGATATTCCATACAAATGGAATTCAAAACAAAGCTAGAGTAGCAGTACGCATATCAGAAAAAATAGACTCTAAAATGAAGACTATTACAAGAGTCAGAGAAGGAAACTACATAATGATCAAGGGTTCAATCCAAGAAGAAAATATAACAATTGTGGACTTCCCTGGTGGCGCAGTGGTTGAGAGTCCGCCTGCCGATGCAGGGGACATGGGTTTGTGACCCAGTCTGGGAAGATCCCACATGCCGTGGAGCAGCTGGGCCCGTGAGCCATGGCCGCTGAGCCTGCAGGTCCGGAGCCTGTGCTCCACAACGGAAGAGACCACAACAGTGAGAGGCCCACGTACTGCAAAAAAAAAAAATATATATATATATATATATATATATATATATATATATATATATATATATATATATATATATAAAACAATTGTAAATATTCATGCACCCAACATAGGAGCACCTCAATACATAAGGCAAATGCTAACAGCCATATAAGGGGAAATTCACAGTTACACAGTCATAGTAGGGAACTTTAACACCCCACTTTCACCATTAGATCATCCAAAATGAAAATAAATAAGGAAAAACAAGCTTTAAATTATACATTAAACAAGATGGAACTTATTGATTTTATAGGACATTACATTCCAAAACAACAGAATACACTTTCTTCTCAGGTGCTCATGGAACGTTCTCCAGGATAGATCATATCTTGGCTCACAAATTAGGTTTTGGTAAATTTAAGAAAACTGAAATCCTATCAAGTGTCTTTTCCAAGCACAATGCTATGAGACTAGATATCAATTACAGGAAAAAAACTGTAAAAAATCCAAACAAAAGGGGCTTCCCTGATGGCGCAGTGGTTGAGTCCACCTGCCAATGCAGGGGACGCATGTTCGGGCCCCAATACGGGAAGATTCCACATACCACAGAGCGGCTGGGCCTGTGAGCCATGACCACTGAGCCTGCACATCCGGAGACTGTGCTCTGCAATGGGAGAGGCCACAACAGTGAGAGGCCTGCGTACCGCAAAAAAAAAAAAAAAAAAAAAAAAAAAAAAACACATGGAGGCTAAACAATATGATACTAAATAACCAAGAGATCACTGAAGAAATCAAAGAGGAAATGAAAAAATACCTAGAAACAAATGACAATATATACACGATGACCCAAAACCTATGGGATGCAGCAAAAACAGCTCTAAGAGGGAAGTTTATAGCAATAGAATCCTATCTCTAGAAACAAGAAAAATCTCAAGTAAACAACCTAACCTTACACCTAAAGCAATTAGACAAAGAGAACAAAAAAATCCCAAAGTTAGCAGAAGAAAAGAAATCATAGATCAGATTATAAATAAATGAAAAAGAAATGATGGAAACTGTAGCAAAGATCAATAAAACTAAAAGCTGGTTCTTTGAGAAGATAAATAGAATTGATAAACCACTAGCCAGACTCATCAGGAAAAAAAGGGAGAGGACTCAAATCAATAGAATTAGAAATGAAAAAGGAGAAGTAACAACTGATACTGCAGAAATACAAAGGATCATGAGAGATTACTACAAGCAACTATATGCCAATAAAATGGACGACCTGGAAAAACTGGACAAATTCTTATAAAAGCACAATGTTCTGAGACTCTACCAGGAAGAAATAGAAAATCTGAACAGACCAATCACAAGCACTGAAAGTGTAGCTGTGATTAAAACTCTTCCAACAAACAAAAGCCCAGGACCAGATGGCTTCACAAGTGAATTTGATCAAAGATATAGAGAAGAGCTAACATCTGCCCTCTCAAACTCTTCCAAAAGAGCAGAGTGAGGAACACTCCCAAGCTCATTCTACAAGCCACCATCACCCTGATACCAAAACCACACAAAGATGACACAAAAAAAGAAAACTACAGACCAATATCACTGATGAACATAGTTGAAAAAATCCGCAAGAAACTACTAGCAAATAGAATCCAGCAGCACATTAAAAGGATCCTGTACATGATCAAGTGCAGTTTATCCCAGGAATGCAAGGATTCTTCAGTATACACAAATCAATCAATGTGATACACCATATTAACAAACTGAAGGATAAAAACCATATGATAATCTCAATAGATGCAGAAAAATCCTCCAACAAAATTCAACACCTATTTATGATAAAAAACACTTCAGAAAGTAGGCATAGAGGGAACTAACCTCAACATTATAAAGGCCATATATGACAAACCCACCGCCAACATCATTCTCAATGGTGAAAAACTGAAACCATTTCCACTAAGATCAGGAACAAGATAAGGATGCCCACTCTCACCACTATTATTCACCATTGTTTTGGAAGTTTTACCCACAACAATCAGAGAAGAAAAAGAAATAAGAGGAATCCAAATTGGAAAAGAAGAAATAAAGTTGTCACTGTTTGCAGATGACATGATACTATACATAGAGAATCCTAAAGATGCTACCAGAAAACAACTAGAGCTAATCAAGGAATTTGGTAAAGTAGCAGAATACAAAATTAATGCACAGAAATCTCTTGCATTCCTATACACTTAACGATGAAAAATTTGAAAGAAAAATTAAGGAAACACTCCCGCTTACCACTGCAAGAAAAAGAATAAAATACATAGCAATAAACCTACCTAAGGAGACAAAAGACCTGTATGCAGAAAACTATAAGACACTGATGAAAGAAATTAAAGGTGATACAAACAGTTGGAGAGATATACCATGTTCTTAAACTGTAAGAATCAACATTGTGAAAATGACTATACTACCCAAAGCAATCTACAGATTCAATGCAATCTCTTTCAAACTACTAATGGCATTTTTCACAGAACTAGAACAAAAAATTTCACAATTTGTATGGAAACACAAAACACCCCGAATAGCCAAAGCAATCTTGAGAAAGAAAAATGGAGCTGGAGGAATCAGGTTCTCTGACTTCAGACTATAATAAAAAGCTACAGTAATCAAGACAGTATGGTACTGTAACAAAAACAGAAATATAGGTCAATGGAACAGGATAGAAAGCGCAGAAAAAGACCCATGTACATATGGTCACCTAATCTTTGATAAAGGAGCCAAGAATATACAATGGAGAAAAGACAACCCCTTCAATAAGTGGTGCTGGGAAAAATGGACAGCTACATGTAAAATAATGAAATTAGAACACTCCCTAACACCATACACAAAAATAAACTCAAAATGGAGTAAAGACCTAAATGTAAGGCCGGTCACTATAAAACTCTTAGAGGAAAACATAGGAAGAACACTGTTTGACATAAATCACAGCAAGATCCTTTTTGACCCACCCCCTAGAGAAATGGAAATAAAAACAAAAATATTCAAATGGGACCTAATGAAACTTAAAAGCTTTTGCACAGCAAAGGAAACCATTAACAAGATCAAAAGACAACCCTCAGATTGGGGGAAAATATTTGCAAATGTAGCAACTGACAAAAGATTAATCTCCAAAATATACAAGCAGCTCATGCAGCTCAACACTAAAAAAACAAACAACCCAATCCAAAAATGGGCCAAAGATCTATATAGACATTTCTCAAAAAAAAAAAAAAAAAGATATACAAAATGCCCACAAACACCTGACAGGATGCTCAACATCACTAATCATTAGAGAAATGCAAATCAAAACTACAATGAGGTATCACCTCACACTGGTCAGAATGGCCATCATCAAAAGAATGCTGGAGATGGTGTGGAGAAAAGGGAACCCTCTTGCACTATTGGTGGGAATGTAAATTGATACGGTCACTATGGAGAACAGTATGGAGGTTCCTTAAAATACTAAAAATAGAACTACCATATGACCCAGAAATCCCACTACTGGGCCTATACCCTGAAGAAACCATAATTCAAAAAGAATCATGTACCACAATGTTCATTGCAGCACTATTTACCATAGCCATGACATGGAAGCAACCTAGGTGTCTATCAACAGATGAATGGATAAAGAAGATGTGGCACATATATACAATGGAATATTACTCAGCCATAAAAAGACGAAATTGAATTTTTTGTAGCGAGGTGGATGGACCTAGAGTCTGTCATACACAGTGAAGTAAGTCAGAAAGAGAAAAACAAATAGTGTATGCTAACACATATGTATGGAATTTAAAAAACAAAAACAAAAAATGGTCATGAAGAACCTAGGGGCAAGACGGGAATAAAGATGCAGACATACTAGAAAATGGACTTGAAGATATAGGGAGGGGAAATGGTAAGCTGGGACAAAGTGAGAGAGTTGCATGGACATATATACACTATCAAATGTAAAATACATAGCTAGTGGGAAGTAGCCACATAGCACAGGGAGATCAGCTTGGTGCTTTGTGACCACCTAGAGGGGTAGGATAGGGAGGGAGGGAGGGAGGGATAGGGAGGGAGGGAGGGAGGGAGATGCAAGAGGGAGGATATATGGTGACACCTGTATATGTATAACTAATTTACTTTGTTATAAAGCAGAAACTAACACACCATTGTAAAGCAATTATACTCCAATAAAGATGTTAAAAAAAAATGAATATACTGTACAACACAGGGAATATAGCCAATATTTTATAACCACTAGAAATGGAGTACAAGCAATACAAATTGTGAATCACTCTATTATACAGCTGTAACTTATATAATAGTACAGTGAGAAAATCAAATATGATAATAGAAATAATTTGAAAAAAAACCCAGTAAATCATGTGGTATTGAAATAATAGATTTTGACATTGAGGTAATAAAATGACAGTGATACAGGATGCTATACCACATATCATAACTCTGAGAAGCAATTATTTTATGTACATGTAGAGATACAATAGTCTGCAATCCATGGAATACAGGTAAATTAGCCTTAATTCTGTGTCTTCTTCAGAGATGTGTTAGTTGTTTTAAAATTAGCACCCTTCCTGTCACAGGGCCACAAAAACCTCAAGTATCATTTTAGACAAGAAAAAGATACCATTCAAATAAGGTGCTGAAATAACCTCTAGCATTATACAGCACAAAATATAAAAAGAATGGATGGAAATATGAAATGAAGGTTGGATGGGGGAAATAAAGCATATATCAAAAAAGAGATTAAAATATGGAAAATATTTGGCAAGAAAAGAAGTTCTATTGAGGTGATGATGGAGAATTGTAGAAATGTGAGCAGTGGTGCATTTACCTGGTTTGATTTAGTGATGATTCCCGTAATGAAAGTAAATGGTATACAGTCTTATTTTTAGGTCCTTCTTTAATCCATTCTGAGTTTATTTTTATATAGTGTGTTAAAGGACGCTCTAATTTCATTCTTTTACATGTAACCGCCCAGTTTTCCCAGCACCACTTATTGAAGAGACTGTCTTTTCTCCATTGTATATTCTTGCATCCTTTGTTGTAGATTAATTGGCCATAGGTGTGTGGGTTTATCTCTGGGCTTTCTATCCTGTTCCATTGAGCTATATTTCTGTTTTTGTGCCAGTACCATACTGTTTTGATTACTGTAGCTTTGTAGTATAGTCTGAAGTCAGGGAACCTGATTTCTCCAGCTCCATTTTTTTTTCTCAAGTTTGCTTTGGTTATTCATGGGCTTTTGTGTTTCCATACCAATTTAAATTTTTTTGTTCTAGTTCTGTGAAAAATGTCATTGGTAATTTGATAGGGATTGCACTGAATCTGTAGATTTCCTTGGGTAGTATAGTCATTTTGACAATATGGATTCTTCCAATCCAAGAACATGGTATATCTTTCCACCTGTTTGTGTCATCTTCAATTTCTTTCATCAGTTTCTTATAGTTTTTGGAGTATAAGTCTTTTGCCTCCTTAGGTAGATTTATTCCTAGGTATTTTATTCTTTTTGATGCTATGGTAAATGAGATTGTTTTCTTAGTTTCTCTTTCTGATCTTTAGTTGTTAGTGAAAACATAGGCAGAGCACTCTTGGACATAAATCACAGCAGTATCTTTATGAACCTGTCTTCTGGAGGAATGAATGGAAATAAAAACAAAAAATAAACAAATGGGACCTAATTAAACTTAAAAGCTTTTGCACAGCAAAGGAAACCATAAATAAAATGAAAAGACCACCTACAGAACAGGAGAAAATATTTGCAAATGATGTGACCAACAGGGGATCAATCTCCAAAATACACAAACAGCTCATATAGCTCAATAGCAAAAACACAAACAACCCAATAAAAACATGGGCAGAAGATCTAAAATAGACCTTTCTCCCAAGAAGACATACAGATGGCCAAAAGGCACTTGAAAAAATACTGAACATCACTAATTATTAGAGAAACATAAATCAAAACCAATGAGATATCACCTCACACCAGTCAGAATGGACATCATTTAAAAAGTCTACAAATAATAAATGCTAGAGAGTGTGTGGATAAAAGGGAATCCTTCTAACTCTTTTGGTGGGAATGTAAATTTGTACAGCCATTATGGAAGTCAGTATGGAAGTTCCTTAAAAAACAAAAAATAGAGCTACCACATGGTCCTGCAATCTCATTCCTGGGCATATACCAGGAAAAACAATCATAATTTGAAAAGATACATCACCCTAATATTCAATACAACACTATTTCCAAAAGCCAAGACATGAAAGCAATCTAAGTGGCCATTGATAGAGGAATGTATAAAGAAGATGTGGTATATTTATACAATGGAATATTGCAATGGAGTATTACTCAACCATAAAAAACAATGAAATAATGCCGTTTGCAAAAGTATGGATGGACCTAGAGATTATCATGCTAAGTGAAGTTAGCCAGACAGAGAAAGGCAGATATGATATGATATCACTTATATGTGGAAACTAAAAAAATATGATACAAATGGACTTATATACAAAACATAAATAGACCCACAGATATAGAAAACAAACTTATGGTTACCAAAAGGGAAAAGGGGGGATAAATTAGGAGTTTGGTATTAACATATACACACTACTATGTATAAAATAGATAACCAAGAAGGACCTATTGTATAGCACAGGAAATATACTTAATATTTTGTAATAAATTATAAGGGAAAATAACCTGACAAAAATAGATATGTATATATGTATAACTGAATCACTTTGCGGTATACCTGAAATTAACACAATATTGTAAATCAACTATACTTCAATAAAAGAAAGAAAAAGAAAGAGAGAGAGAGAGAAAGAAAGAAAGAAAGAAAAAGAATGAAAGAAAGGAAGGAAGGAAGGAAGAAAGAAAAGAGAGAGAAAGAAAGAGAAGGAAGGAAGGAAGAAACTAAATGGTATATGGAGTACTGACTGTTTTGTGATCACTAATGTGTTAATACTGATTGGTTGCACATCTAAGAAGCTTAGAGGGGGTTAAGAGCTTTCAGCATAGATCCATATAGAGAAATTGAATTCTGTGTCAAACATATACAGTCATTGAAAACTTCAGTGACTGAGATTTAAAAAATTAAAAGAGAGAAAGCTACTCCAGGCAGAATTAATATCAAATATGGCAGAATGCCCTTTGCAGAACAAAAGAGTTGTTAACTCAAAGACATAATATTAGAAACTGTCAAACCTGAAATACAAAAAAAGGAGAATTTAATGAAAGGAGGAGGAGGAGACAGAGACATAATTGAGCTATGAGACAAAGTCAAGTGAACTAATATATGTTATTTGAGATAGTGAAGGAGAAGAGAGAAATGAGAGAACAGGAAAAAATACATTTGAAGAAGAAAATGGCTGAATTTTGTCCACATATGATGAACACAATAAATTCATTATTTCAAAAAGCTCATCGAATTTCAAGCACAAGAGGTATAAAGAAAATAACAAATTATAATCAAATTGATCAAAACCAGGGGCAAACAAAAATCTTAAAAGCAGATAGAGGAAAAAAGACATATTAAGTAGAAAGAGAGGTAAGAATGAGAGCAGATTTCATTTAAGAAAAAAATAAAAGAGGACAGTGAAACAATATTTAAAGTTCTAGGGGAAAAAAATCGAACTAGAATTATGGACCCAGTGAAAATTTCTTTTAAAAATTCAGCTGAAATATACACAATTTCAAACATATAAAAGCTAAAATAATTCATCACTAGCAGATATGCACTACATGAAAAACTAAAGAAAGTTCTTTATGTAAAAGTAATAATTACATCAGATGTATCAAATGTAAATATGGATCAAATTGATGAAATTAGAGCACAAAAATGATAATTACATGAAAACATATAAGATTTTTTCTGATTAAAATTTCAATTTTATAACTCAGATAATAATGCCTAAGCAAAATAATAATGATGTACTTTGAAGTTTATAACACATGAAAAAGTAAAATATATGACAACAATAGAACAAAATAACAGGTTGGAAAAATAGAAGTATATTATTGTGAGGTTTTTTTGTAATATACAGGAAGCTATATAATATCACATGAAGGAGAATGTAGTGAGTTAAGTTTGCATACTATAAATCCTAAAATCATTACTAAAATAAACAGTACAAGAGTTATAGAATTATAATAGCCAAAACAAGGAGACAGAATGGAATCCTAAAAAAAAAAAAAATTAAAAAAAAAGCTAATTTAGTTCAGAAGAAGGCATAAAAAGTAAAAGAAACTTCATGGCTTACCAGAGCAAACACAGACTAGTAGAAGTCACCGCAGCTACTTATAGGAGGGGAAAACCTGAACTGTAATTGACAAATTGCTGATGGCTCACTGTGGACAAATCTGAGTGTTAAAAAAAAGATGCCAGACGGACCCAGTCATATGGCAACCTCCACAACATTGTGAGATTTACCTCCAAGAGCTCAACCAGGTCCTCAGAGTCAACATTAGAGAAAAATCCCCTTGTGCTTCTAGCATGAGAAGGGGGAAATAAACGTTTTTCAGTAGGCCAGAGTACTCTGTTCTTAACAAGTCCTGCCCTAGGGGGAACTAATTAACCAGAGATTAATTTACTGGAATACTATCCTAGCCTATCCCACCTGGGAAAAAGAAAATACCCAACTCTAGTCAGCTCTAGCCATCCTCTTCTACCTAAGTGGAGAAAAAATGAGAAACATTGAAATTTCGCAGTCCAGAGGCATAGGGTCACTGAAAACTGAGACTTAATCATATGCTTCCTCTCACCCCACATGTCACACCACATAACTAAAGGTCTATTTACAACAGCTCTTTTTACCCAGTACATCATGTCTGGCTAATTGAAAACGAATAGTTTACAAAGAATAATTTACAATAATTATTTACAAGAATAATTTACAAAGTGTACCAAAAGGCAAAACCAACCAAACAAACAAAAAATATACATGCCATTTGAAGAGACACAGCAAACATCAGAACCAGACATAGAAGGAATGTTGGCATTATCAGATCAGGAATTTAATACAACTGTGATTAATATGCTATGTGTCCTAATGGATAAAGTAGACAGCATGCAAGACAGACAGGCAATACAAGCATGGGGAAGGAATCCTGAGAAAGTTCCAAAGAGAAATGCTAGAAATAAAAAACACAAGAACAGAAATAAAGAATTACTTTGGTGGGCATATTAGCACACTAAACACAGATGAAGAAATAATCTCTGAGCTTATGGATGTTTCAATGGAAAACTCTAAAACTGAAAAGCAAACAGACCAAAGCCTGAAAAAAGGTAGGAGAGAAGAACAGATTATCCAAGGAATGTGGGATAATTACAGAAGTTCTAACAAATGCATAATGGGAATACCAGAAGAGAAGAAAAAGCAAAAGGAAGAGAAAAAATATTTGAAGCAATAATGAATGAGAATTTCCTGAAATTAATGTCAGATACCAAACTACAAATCCAGGAATCTCAGAGAACACCAAGCTGGATAAAGATAAAAAGAAAAAGAAAAATTGAAAACTGCACCTAGGCATATCATTTTCAAAATACAGAAAATCAAAAATAAAGAAATAATTCTGAAAGAATCCAGAGTGAAAAAAAAAAAAAGAAAAACAAAACAGCTTATCTATAGATGAGCAATAATAAGAATCACTTCTGACTTCTTGGAAACCATGAAAGAATGATGTGAGTGAAGTGAAATATTTGAAATGTTGATAAAACAAGCAAAAAACTATCAACCTAGAACTCTGTATCCTGCAAAATTATCTTTGAGGGGAAACAATTTCCCAGACAAACAGAAATTGAGGAAATTTTTTGCCGGTAGACCTGTTTAGCAAGAAATGTTAAAAGAAGTTCTTTAGAGAGAAGGAAAATGAGCTAGGTCAGAAACTCAGCCATACATAAAGAAATGAAGAGCATAGAAAATATGAGTGAAGGTAAAAAGAAAACTTTTTTTCTTAATTTAATAGACAAGTATAATTTCTTAGGTAAGTTTGTTCAAAATGATAATAGCAACAATACAACTGATTATGTATGCTTATTTATAGATCAGATATATATCCTTATGTATAAGTGAAATGAATGACAGTAATGATAAAATGGATGAGAGGAAGGACTTAGGATTTATTCTGTTATTGAAAGGTACTTACAGTACTCATGAAGAGGTATAGTGTTATTTTAAAGTAGCCATGGGTTAGTTGTAAACATATATTGCAAATCCTAAAATAACCACTAAAAAAGTTTAAAAAAATTAAAAAGTATAACTAATATACTAAGAAAGGAAAGAAAAGGAAGTATATAACACACAATTAAAAACAAAATAGGCAGAAAAAGAAAGTTTACAAAAATAGGAACAAAGAAGAAGGGCAACCTTGTAACAGATATGGTAAATATTCAACCAACTCTATCAATAATCACTGTGAATATCAATGATTTAAGTGCATGAAATAAAGAGAGATTGTCAGAGTGAATCAAAAAAGATCCACCTACCTGTTGTCTACAAGAAACCCACTTTAAATATAAAGACAAATAGGTTATGGGTATTAGGATAGAGAAATATGTACCATGTTAACACTAATTAAAAGAACTTAGAAGTAGCTATATTAATTTCAGAGCAGACTTCAATGTAAGGAAGGTTATCATGGATAAAGTAACATACATAACAGTAAAGGGGTTAATTCCCTAAGAAGACATAATGATTCTTGATGTGTATGAGCCTAAGAACGGAGCATCAAAATATGTGAGGCAAAATCTGATAGAATTGCAAGGAAACATAGTTGGAGATTTCAACCTCCCTCTATCAGAAAGGTTCAGATCCAGCAGGCAGAAAATCAGTAAGGACACATTTGAACTCAACACCACCACCAATCAACTGGATAGAATTGTCATCTATAGACAGCAGCTGAATAAACATTCTTCTCAAGCTCACATGGAATATTCACCAAGATAGACCACTTGGGACTTCCCTGGTGGAGAAGTGGTTAAGAATCCCCCTGTCAATGCAGGGGACACAGATTTGATCCCTGGTCCGGGAAGATCCCATATGCTGTGGAGCAACCAATCCCGTGCACCACAACTACTGAGCCTGCGCTCTAAAGCCTGTGAGCCACAACTACTGAAGCCCACATGCTACAACTACTGAAGCCCACGTGCCTGAGCCTGTGCTCCTCAACAGGAGAAGCCACCACAATGAGACGACCACACACCACAACGAAGAGTAGCCCCACTTGCCACAACTAGAGAAAGTCCATGTACAGCAACGAAGACTCGATACAGCCAAAAATAAATAAATAAATAAAATGTTTTTTGAAAATTTGAAAATTAAAAAAAAAAGGAAGAAAACCACTTTCCAGACCAATGTTACTGAATTCAGGTTTGGCTGCTCACTGCTGGAAAGCCAATAGTTGAGATACAAGTGTTGATTGGAATGGAAAGCTTGCTTTATTAAGGAGGCCAGCAAACTGGGGAGAAGCTGGACTCATGTCTAAAAACCAACTCCAAAGATTCTACTTGACCATGAAAGTTTTTAAAGTGAGAATCGTTTGGGGAGGGGTTCAGGGTCTTCATTATCTTGTACTGTGTGCAGACTTTCTTCTGATTGATTGATAACGAGGTAAAAGGGCAGCATTCCAGCAATCTTGTGCTTAGCCTGAAGTTACCATCCTCCACCTGGGGGGGGCCTTAGCTCCTACAGAAGAACTCAAAGATACTGTTATATGTGTGTGTGTGTGTGTGTGTGTGTGTGTGTGTGTGTGTGTGTGTGTGTGTGTGTATTCCTTGAGGAGGAACCAGTATGTATGTATAGGAAAAAGCAATAGTATAGATAGGGTTCAGTACTATCCCTGGTTTTAGGCATCCACTTGGAACATACTTCCTGCGAATAAGGGGGGACCACTGTACGTAAATAATTAACAGTTATGAGAAGCAGAAAGTCAGGTGTTTTATGAGTGCCTTTGTGTGTGCTTTGTGGCTCAAATGAGAAAGTAATCATCATTCACCATAGTCTTTTCTATTATCTTTTGCATTTTTTCCTTAAATATTCCTCCTATTTTTACCTTAAATTTATTTTAAAGACATTTTACTAAAGTTGTTGAGCTTGATGAAAAAAATATATACAAGGTATATCCCCCTGCTCATATGGTTTTAAGCAATTTTCCTTTTTCTTAAACAGAAATGCTGCAAGCATTTTAAAAATTACATAAAATTGACATCTGGTTAAAAAAAAAAGTCCTTTTATTTCGACTAACAGCTGTTCAAATATATACTTCAAATTCAGTCATAAATGTATTCAAGGTATAGTAATATGTGTTAAAATGGCATTATGAATCTGCAATACATGCTAATTCAAAAGTGTCTTATTTAACTGTTCATTTTTATAAAGAGAAACATGACAGACTGAATCAAATATCTAACTATATCCTTTATATCCAGTAGATGGCTTTCTACATGATAAAAAACATTTTAAAAAGGGAATCAAACATGTTATTAGGTCTAAAATATTTGGAGGCTTGAAGAACATTAATACTATGAAATACTCATTTTCCTTTATCCGTCCTTCAAAAGTTCAGGCCTCTTTTTCCTTTAATTCTATAGTAAATGTGTTGTGCCTTTATTTGAGCCCTCATTACACAGTACTGGGACACTTTGCCACCACTATGCTATGTATTCATAGAGTATATGCTTACTCTCCATATGCATTGTCTTATTTTTTCTTTGTACTCTAGTGCTAAGCACTGTGTTTGACGCAACAATGATATAGTGTTGTTTATTCTTCCTTTTATTTTTTTTAAATCTACTTCTATTGAGTTAAGCAAGCAGAAGTTTCAAGTCTTGATGAAGCTTCAAAAAAGTTAAAGATTGACTCCTTTGTAAAAATCTAGTTTATTTGAAGGTTGTAAAACTGTCTTAATTTTTCTTTTAGAAGAAATACATAGTAATTTTTTTAGATCTAAAATCTATCTGCTATTAATATCTTGTATGGTAGGGATTGTGAGAAAAGGGTGTGATTAATTTTCTTTTATTCATATATTTTTCATATGTTTTTCCGTTCCATTTGATGAAAGACTTTTTCTTCTCTTTCCCATAGAATTGCCTTGGCACCTATTGTTGAAAATCAGTTTATGTCATTCTATTTCCAAACTTGGGTGTTCATCTTTCTGTATTCTTTCTTCTGTATGAATGATCGTTTTGTCTATATTTATGTCAATTCAGCACTGTATTAATTATTGTAGCTTATCAAAATCATTTTACAGTCAGTTAGTTTGAATCCTTTACTTTTGTTCTTTTTCACTTTTGTTTTGACAATTGTAAGCCCTCTGCATTGCCATATAATACAAGAATCAACTTGCCGATAATTTTTTTTTAATATCTGCTGAGATTTTGATTGCGTTTTCATTAAAACTCTATAACAATGTAATATGAAGAATATATTAACTATTGTTCTAAGCCTCTGAGGTTTTGGGTTGTCATTATGACAACATACATTAGATTAAACTGAAAAATAGATAAATCTTAACACAAAGAGTTTCCTTCAAATATGACTTCCTGTAATACAATTTAAAATAGAAGCCCCAGTCATTTTCCACTACAGAACTCTTTACAAATTTTAGCACATACCATTAGTTTAAAATATCTTAAAATATATTTTCATGTAAACTATATATCTCCATATTAGAATATAAGTGACATGGGAATAGCTTGTGATTGGGTGTACACCAGTTTCTAGAATACAGCCTAATGAAAACAGACACTCAAATATTTGTTCACATAAAAACTAGTGGCATCCTAAACTATTCTTAGTTTGGATAGATTGAGTATATCAATTACATTAAAGGCTTTGGGTAATGAATAATGGGAAAGAAAGCACTCTCCCTTTAACTGGAGATCAATGGTATATACATCTGTAATCTTTTTTTTAAATCATTAATTTATTTTTATTGGAGTATAGTTGATTTACAATGTTGTGTTAGTTTCCGGTGTACAGCAAAGTGATTCAGTTATACATACATGTATATCTATTTTTTTCAGATCTTTTCCTTATAGGTTATTAAAAAATATTGAGTATAGTTCCCTGTGCTGTGCTGTAGGTGCTTGTTGGTTATCTATTTTATACACGGTAGTATGTAATCGTTTAAATGAGAGAGAGAGAGAGAAATGTATTGTATGCCAACTGAGCATTCATTCATCAAATATTTTGTTACCAACATGTGCAATTTATTAAACATTGATTACATGCCCAATATTTACTTACAAATACAGAAATAAGTGATTCATATATATATATATATGATAATACTATAAATCAGAATAGCAAGTGTCATAGAAATAATTCCAAGTAAAATCAGAGCTGAAATAAAAGTCAACAATGTTTAATATAACCTCCCATCCCCAGCTGAGCCTTGAGACAACTATAATCCCACTTGACACTTAGATAGTACCCTCCTTGGAGATTCTGAACCACAAATGCCCAGCATAGCTACCCCTGGATTCCTGACTCAGGAACTGTGAGATAGTAAATGTTTGTTGTTTTAAGCCACTAAAGTTGAGGTGACTTGTTATGTAGCAATTGAAAACCAATATAATAATTGTATAGAGAAGTTTAAAATTATACAATAAGATAATAGAATTTTTTGCTGATTAATGGCTTTATGGATGATATTTTCTTCACTTAGTTGTTTTTCCCTAAAATTAAACTAATTATCCGAATAATAGAAATTATATTAAAAATAAAATTGTTTTGTTATTTTAATCAAACATAAATATATTTTCAATATTATTGTAATTCCAATGAAATTTTTTCTTCATGCCGTCTTCACTTTTGAAAGTCTCTGCTCTCAATGAACAAGACATGTAAACAACAGAAAATAAATTACAAAATATAAATATGAAGCCTATTAATATAACTGCCTTACCCTTGAAAATAAAGAAGTACTAAGACCCTTTGGCAGAAATATAAATGACATGAATCCCAGAAATTGATGTTATATATTTAATACATTAAATTTATATATTTGAAAGTTATTAAACATTACTGTATTACTGAAAAATTACTTATGAACTTACTTGAGAAAAAACAATCTGCTTTACCAGTAATCAAGAATGACTTCTCATTCTTGATATGTAACAGTGTGATAACCTTACACTGGTAGAAGAGTGACAATGGTAGATATACATATATTAAAAAATAATAATAGGGCTTCCCTGGTGGCGCAGTGGTTGAGTCCGCCTGCCAATGCTGGGGATGCGGGTTCGTGCCGCGGTCTGGGAGGATCCCACAAGGCGCGGAGCGGCTGGGCCCGTGAGCCATAGCCGCTGAGCCTGCGCGTCCGGAGCCTGTGCTCCGCAAAGGGAGAGACCACAACAGTGAGAGACCCCAGTATCGCAAAAAAAAAATAATAATAATAATAATAATAATATTTTATTTGGCACATTGTCAGCTAATACTATCTGTCTACTCTGTCTAATTTATAGATTTAACTTTTTTCTGTGGTTCCTTTTTTGTGTGGTAATATGAGAAAAATATACAGAAATACCACATTAAATGTTTTTGTATTGGTATTATAAATGTATTCATGAAAGGTTTTTTTTTAAAACCATTGTGATACCGTATTCTTCAACATAACACCATTTTATTTTATTAGACAACATACACATTCTGAATAACGTTTTTTTCTTTATGAAGCATTTATGTTGTCTTCCTTGATTTTCATCTTACAGTCACTTGTTCCATATACTGGAATTTGCTATTGCCTCTTCAGTTGTTCTTTGACCAACACTTGTAACCAGTTTGATCACTTTCCCAAAGGTTTTTTACCCTATCACAGAATCTCCATTCTGTTGTCAATGACTCTGGGAAAGGACACATTTTATTCCAGTATGACCTTATGCTTATTGCAGCCTTTAGTAACAATAATTACTTTAAGAGTATATACATTATAGAATTAGAGTTTCAGATTCAAAATCTCAATCCCATCCCATTGTTTTTCTCACCTCTCAACAAAATATCATCTAAATTTCTGTAGAAAATATTTGCTCTTTTAAATTGCATCTGTGATTTGAACTGATGCAATTTTAATGAACTTTGATATTATAATTAACCTCTGGTCAGTATAAATTTAAAAGTAGTGTGCCTAATCACAGTCAGCCTGAAATAGAATGGCTGAAAAGTATTCTACAGTACATGTGAACATTAAAAGATCAATTTGAAACAAGAGGAGAGGGAAAATATAAATGATAAATGAGGATTCTGTACATTACCATGTGGCTAAATGAAGAGATTTCATACTTGGTTGTTATCACAATAAATATGAAAATGCCATTTTGGAGGGGTATATCCTACCACTTTAAGAGAAAGTGATATACCATGAGATAGTCTGGGTTAATGCAAAGGTTAGATAACATGAAGGACTTTGCTTTTGGAGATAAAAAAGAATATTGGGGAAAGTGAGCTGCACTATTAATATGAAGGTACTCTATGATTTAAAGGAATAAAAATGGCAAGTCTACTTATATGCAGTGATAGTAACTATAGGGTCATCATCAAATATATTTTAATGGAAAATTATTTGCTTTCTTTATTTGTCACAGACAGCTTTTTAAGAAAAAGAAGAAAGTCATTTTCCATGACTAAGTATAAACTGACACCAGGTCCCCTGTAACCTTCATGTTGAATGAGGCAGAAACACAGCAGCACAGCACTTAAATGGTTCACTGAGGAGATGCTTTCTATTTATCACTGTTATTTCTCTAAAATGACCTAACTTACTCACTGCACAGAAAGTCCCTAATCAATTTAAAACTGCCTTGTTGTAGAAGAGTACTTGCTACATGAGCAGCAGGTGTAGAAATAAAAGGAAAAAAATGTTATAATTCTTATAATACTTTACCGGAAAGAATATGCAACATGTAACACTCTTTATGTTGCATTCATAGTCGTGAAAAGTTACTCTTTCAATTTGATTGTGATAATCAGTGTGTCTACATATGATAGAACTAATACATTCAGAATTCTTTGTGATTTGATGACATGATTCTAGTTATCTAACTGGTTCTCTCCTGCACACCCATTGATAAGTTTTTTAAAAGATAAAATTAAATTTTAAATCAGTTTTAGGACTATAAAGTGATATTTTATATTAAATGTAAGTTAGTTCATGATATTTATATTATATCTTATATAATAATTTAGTTTGGACCATATTAGAAGAAATCAACAACTTTCACTTTGGAACTACTTTTCTAAATGTAGCTGAACAGAGGAAAATCATGGGTTAAATTATGGAAAAATTTGAGAGGCTATTAATTGAACTTCCTTTTGACTTTTAAATAAATGAAATACATGAAATTTAGAACTCTGGGTTTCGACACCTATAGATGAAAGCTTTTAGAGTAGCTGAAAATCTGTGTAGCCAATATTATTAGTTAAGAAGAATAAACACAGATTTAACCAGTTTCTTTCATGAGTTACAATAAATAAATTATATTTATTATCAGAATTAAACAGTAATTTAAACTTATTCCTAAGTAGTAAGTGTTCATAACTGAATTTATTTTCTGAAATTAAAAAGGAGTTTCTGCTTTGGTAATTATTTGAAGCTTTGAACTTTTATTACATAATGTACACTATAACCTGTAAAAATTTAAAGTTAAGAGCAGTGTTACTCAAAAAGGATAAACAATATATTTAAAAATGAGATGGGTTTAAAATAATTCACATGAACCAATAAATTCTCTATTTTTCATGGATTGCATTTCAACAGTTTCAACAGTATTTAAAACTATACTAAAACTACAGTATGTGACAAAGTTATGACCCATAAGATGCTTAAGCTCAGACTTTAATTATTTAAAACACGCAAAAAGAGACCAAATATCCAAATAAGTTTCATATACGTACCTATAAACTGTGAGTAATTCATAAAGTGTGTTGTAATAATTATATTAATGCAGGGCATACTAACCATGATATAAAATAATATAACTTATGAAGCACAGTGATCCATGATGCTAGAAGTAAATTTTATATATATTTATATATCAGAGTTTAGCCGGCCTAATAGCCTACATTGCATTTTGCAAATGCTATTTACCAACATCTCTGAATGTAACACAATGCTAAATGTTTAGTATTCTAAAGATAAAAGTTAGGTTTGCAAAATAAGTAATAATCCCAAATTATATTAGTGATACCTGAAATACAGCTTGAATTTAAAAATGAGTTATGATGTATAATATTTAAATTCATTTTATTTTCTTTTAAAAAGATAGAAATATGTTCTGAGCATACATATCCTCTTCATTAATTAAATACCAGTATTAAGTATCTTTGTTTTGTAAACTAGAATAAATTCTTGCTTTTATTTACTTGCCACAAGTTGTTCAGAGATACCCAAAACATAGTACTTAGTAACATGCAACTTAAGACAATCTTTTTTGAGACAATATTCTTATCTTTGTCTATTTTGTATTCTTTAGATTTTACAGTAGTTTACATTTCTAAAGCAGCAGTTTATTGTCTCTTTAGGGAAAGCATAATAGCTTTCTAATTGTTCCTCCTGTTTTTCACTTTTGTAATCCTATAATCATTTCTGAAATGTGACTACTTCAATGAGGTCCACACTCCTCGGGGGAGGCACACATACACAGATTCCTCATTACCCTCCACATACTTGCTCACAACGCTCTAGTAACATTCACTCAGCTTGCATTCCTTCAACAGGGGGTGTTCGTACTCCCTGTTGCATCTGCATGAAACAATCTTTCCGAAATCTTCACAAGGGTGGTTGCTTCTCCGCACTTGATCTCAACTCGTATGATCACAGGAGAGGCCTCTCCTGACTCCCATTTGAAAGTAGGCCCCTCAACCCAGACTCCTCATTACCTTCTTTCACATTAGTGTGACTAACTTTTCCTCATAGAATTTGTCACTACGTGAAATAATTGATTTATTGATGAGTTCTCTACCTCCCTCAGAATAGAAGAATAATGAACAAGTGAATTGTTTACTGTGTGTTCCCACAAGTGACTGTCCCTGGCATATAGAAACCACTCAGTAAATATTTTTGACCAAGTGAAGGAAAATGAATATGAGAAAGGAGAATTAGACTTGGAATTCATTCTGTGTACATATTAGCTCTGTGAATAAGAAGCCAAGGAAAATAATTTAGTCTTGCTTGATTTCCCTTTGCTCACTTTTAAAATGAGACTGGTTTTAAGTTAAGTAAACTTGAAAATCCCTTTTATAAAATTGTCAATTGATAAGCCATGTATGTGTATTCCTCTAAAAGTTTAATACTAGACAGACAATTTTGAGTGAGTAATAATGCTATTAGTCAAAGTAGAGACATATGTCATTCTTTCTGTAGAAGGTGGTTAGATGATAAAAGGAGTATAAAATATTATTATGAAAAAGGCAAATGATTATATCATATCTAAGGCAGGTATGCAGTGCTCACTCTGACAATTTTTTTAATAAAAATATACTACTTGAGAAATGTTTCATAGATAATTGTTTTAAGTAATAGACACTAAATAATCTATAGTGTCCCTTTACAGATGTGAGGTTTTAATTTAAATAAGTGAACTTACTGAACATGTCGATTAAAATCATCCTTTAGTTGTATTAACTATCTCTACCCCTTTCACCCATCATTCACTCAAATCTTCATTCATTTTTGGTTGAATTAGAAAGAGAATTTATAATTTTAGGACATCTTTTAAAGAGTCATAGGTATGATTTTAAACAGCAAGAGTAAAGCATTATTAGAACATGAGGAAGGGAGTTCTCCAGAGTTTTCCTCTGTAAAAACTTGATTACAAATGATGAGTTTATACCCTCATGGACATTCCAAGTTTACAGTTTCTGACATTTATAATCTGTGGTTATGAGTATTACTCTCTTCATCAAAAGAACAAGTTGTAATACAACTGAGTAAGACTGGGGCCAACATATACACACAAGCCTTTCTTGCTTGTCTATTTTTGTCTCTTTCTATATCACCCCTCGTTTTCGGCCTTCTTTTAATTTCTCAGATGACCCCTATTTTTTTTTTTTCTAGGCACAGATAATTGCAAATGTTCTCTCTTTTGGAAGGCTTTGTACCTCCTTCTCTCCCTCCCCACAAGGCATTTACACCCAGTAGGCTATTGTCCTCATCCAAGTACTGGTTCAAACGGTTCACTTCTTCTGGAAAGTCTTCCTGTACTCTTGCCCCCTCCACACTAGCTCAGGTTACCTCAGTCATAAACTTCAGTGCAGTGTACACTCTCCCTTCATAGCATTTCACACAAATTTCTCAAGGTGATGAGTTGATTACTATTGGTCTCCTTGAGTAGGGTACAAACAATGTAAATAGAAGAGAGCCTGTGACACAGTTTTTCACTTATTCCCCAAATGAAATTGTGTGGCTGGTATATAGTAGGCATGTGATAAATATTTAGGAAATGTTTGACTAAATTACTAAATTAATAAATACGTAAATGACATCAGTCTCCCTCTATGTGCAACTATTTTCTAGGCATTATATACAAGTCTTTTAATCAAATTCTATTTGCATACCTTCTCCTTTCTAAAATTCTGTTTCTACAAAAATATTGTCTAAGTGATTAACCAGGATGGAAATATAAATTGTACTTGATTACATTTTCTCGCTTAATTTCCGCAGCTAATTGGTATCCAAATTCTGCTAATTCCTCTACTTCATGTGGTTTGATATTAGTACCCAACTTCATCCTTACTTACACATACTTTAGTGCCTTCATACATACCTTGGTTAGGGCAGTAATAATTTATTTCCTCAATTTATTCAACATGCTCCACAATATGGCATTTGCAATTTAAGCCTTTTGATATTTAGGTCTGGGAGAAATATTTTTTCCTCCTTTTTAAAATCAAGTTCCAGCTTTGGCTGAGAAGGAGAGATTTAGATGGTGATGACTTGAAGAATATTTAATATCTTTATATAATCTTTGGTCATCTGAGGCCACTGTTAGGAAATAGATGAAAAGAATGGTCTTGAATTTCTCTTCCCTGACTTGTCCATCCCCCCTCTCCCAGTGGAGTATGCTAAGGGCATTAATCTGCCTTAATTTTGCAAGAGGAATAGTCCTAGGACACAGAGAAAGTGGAGATGAGGAAAACCAGATGTTTAAGTCAACTCATTGAGTACTTCCAGTGGGTTACAGGAGAACTGAGCCAGCAGAAGCTTACTCTTATATAAAACAAAATTACATAAAAGCAATATGCAAAGTAAGTTTGCCACATCATTATTGCACAAATTCCTTAAAACTGCAGCAAGATACTTACAAAATTTACTGAAATTTGAGTTAAAAATCTTTGAATCTTTAGAACTTGAACCTCATATATAAGGTAGTAGCAATTATAAGAGTAAAAGCTTGCTTACTATTCATTCGACAAACTATAAGATTTAATTACTGTTTATTTAAATATATTATTTATTCTACTAAATAATATGTTAATAAAGAAAGTGTTTCCTTTATTTTTTGTTTCACCAACAGTCCTTAAAATGACACCTTATATGCAAGTTCTCACTCAAATGGCATAGAGTTTGCATTTACAGTAAGATTGAATTTGAGTCCACTCTACTCTAAAACTCTTTTTAACTTCTTGGAAAATTTATGGATTATGACTTGCTGCAGATATCACTCATCTCACAATTGGCAACTATGACTTTAAAGTATGATCTATAATTATAGATATGTATATTCCCCTATTGACATGCCCAAAGATAAAAATAATTTTTAATAAATATACACACATACTGGCAGCAAAATAAGATAAAGGCATTTCTTTTATGCTTACTTGTTTGTAAATATTTTATATGTAAAGTTCATTTGTTTGTCTAATTAACATGATGGTTACTCCTTTACTCCAAATCTCCCCAAATCAACGAGCATATCTTCAGTGGAGGCTGGTGTCTTATCTGACAGCTGGGTCATAATTTAGGGTGCAGATCTTTGGCCCTTCTCTACCACATCCATTTTTTTCTCATGGAAGCTTATTTATTTATAAAATATTACCACACCTATATCTCTACACCAGTATACTTTTCTGATTGAAAAATCAAACGTAGAAGAAAATTAATTATTAAAGCCAAGGATACAGGTGCTTTTCTCACGTCCTCATAGCCCATTTAAAGGTTGCAACTGAAGAATATTGTGAATTATCACACTCTAGTAATCCTAAAGCTACTTGCAAGTTAGAGAAACATTCCTTAATTTCTCTAAGACCATGCCATAAATACTTTGAATTAGTGCATTTTTTATAAAATTAATTAAAGACTGACTTAGATTATGTATTCTGAGTTCAACAAAATAAAGGTATTTCAATATTAATAACTTTATAATTTGTATCATAATACCTTTGTGTGAAAATATCTACTCAAAATTGCAGTTTTTAATGTCTTTGCAGCATGTCTTTTCCCAGTAGATTTTTTTAAAATTCACTTCAGATTTCAGTAGTCAAATGGAATGCTTGTTATGTTTCTTGTGTTGTCTTGTAGCTTTTAATTCATGATTTATAAGCGGTCCATGGAAAGTAGAAAGCCACTCATTAAAATTAAGGGTCATTACTCTCCATTGAATTTTGTCAGGTGCATGATGTGTCAGTGAGAAAGATTTCTGTTTCCTGTCAATGCGAACTTGAAAAGCTGAGCTATAAACGGGGAAAAAAGAGAACAATCTCTTGGATAAAAATCAAAAATAGCAATTCTTGTTTTATTTAGATTAATGAAGAATGACAACAAATAACACACACAGGTAGTCACTAAGCCCAGCCTCCCAACACATTTCATCATATTGAATAACTAATTTGAAGGTGGCGTCTTTTATTTTAACCAACTCTGTAATAAGAGATAGAAAAACAGATTAACAAATATTTATAGAAAAGTTGTCATGAGCAAGAAGAAACCATAAATTAATTATAATAAAGACTTGGTTCCAAAAGACCTTCCTTCTCCTCATTTCTTTATCATTGTGCCCAAAACATCTAGAGTGATACATAGCTCATAGTATAGCACAATAACTATTTATCATTGTTGTTTAACTACCTGTTTATTGTGAGTGTCGTTCTGAAATATAAAATATGTTTTCCTGAATACAAACATAATTTATATTACAACATGAAAAGGAGAATAAACAAAGTTATTTCCCTACCATCTCCACTTCCTCTTCTTTTCTTCCCACTCACTCTCATGTATTTGATATTTATTATTTTCTTTTTTTCTCAAATATTACAAGCATCTACCTTTTAAAAAAATTAGTCCACTATATATAATATTCATAATCTGATCATTCTGTTTATTAATGTATTTTGGTGAGTGTTTCTTATTATAAAAGAGATTCAGGATAATCTCCCCATAGTCATGTCTGTAAGGATCTTTTTCTTTATAAGGTAACATTTACAGATTCCAGTGGTTATGAAATGATATCTTCAAGTGGCCATTCATAAACTTACTACATACAGTTTAATCATGAGTAAAACAGACAAATCCCAATTCGGGAACATTGTACCAGTAACCTACTAGTCATCCAGGTTATCAAAAATAAGAAAAATCTGAGAAATTTTCACAAACAAGAGGAGACTAAGAACACATGACTATTAAATATTATGTGATGTGGTATCCTGATTGGGATCCTAAAGCAACAACAACGAAAAGAAAACGAAAAAAACGAAGGAAAAGGGCTTCCCTGGCGCAGTGGTTGAGAGTCTGCCTGCCGGTGCAGGGGACACGGGTTCGTGCCCCGGTCCGGGAAGATCCCACATGCCGCGGAGTGGCTGGGCCCGTGAGCCATGGCCGCTGAGCCTGCGCGTCCAGAGCCTGTGCTCCGCAACGGGAGAGGCCACAACAGTGAGAGGACCGCGTACCGCAAAAAAAAAAGAAGGAAAAGCGGAGGAAATTTGAATAAAGTATAGACTTTAGTTAATAGTAATGTAGCAATATTTCATTAATTATGGATAGTTACCATAATTATTTAAATAATTATAAGGGGCAAACTGGGTGTTGATTATGCAGGAATTATCCATACTATCTTTGCAATAATTCCATAAATCTAAACCTGTACCAGAAAGTTATATTAAAATAAAGTTAAAAAAAAGATAAGTATCCTCGTTAGCAAGTATCTTGTCGATTGCTTGCAGGACTGCTACTAAACAGTGTGGAACACTAGCATGTTTTAGATGCCCTGTTTCCCTCTTGCTTTCTGCCCACGGCAACTGCCCCTCAGGTATGACAGCAGGAATTGTGACTATTACAGTCTCACATAGCCTTGTACCCAGAGGTGAAGCATAATGATTAATGACATAGAAAAGAAAAGAAAGTAGCTTAGAGGACAAATTTTCTCAAATTGAATTACTGGCCAATGAAAAATGGAGATATAAGTACATTTGTCTTTTGCCATCAATATAGGTTGCATGATCTTGTAATATGGAAGTTATAAATATGATACATAGAATAAAATCAACACATTTAAATGTAAAACTCTTGGTTGCATAATAATGATGATGTATTGCACATATGTACATAAACTAGGAATGGGTACTGTAGTTTATTTTTCTTAATGTTATTATGGAAGTAGACATCCTAAGTAAAATTTTTTCAAGGGTTATGAAAGGATTGAGATATTTTTCCCTACCCACAAACTAACAAGTTAGCTTTCTACAATACCATGAATGCTGACAGAAGACATGGGACTCCTAGGTCAGAAACAGATGACTTTATTATTCACTGCCATAGCAGTAGACGCAGTATCAGCATTCCTACTAGTTCCTCAAGCTCCATTTCTCTGAGGGAGACGTGAAAAGTATCAAATGATACCTGTACACACGGTGAACAGAATTTCAGGAGAGAAATCCCAAGTTTAGGAAACATGAATATTTTATAATGAACTGTGTATTCTTCAGGATTCTCTGGAGAAACATAACCAATAAGAGATTACATACACACACATATGTATGGAGAGAGAGAGAGAGAAGGAGAGAGGTTTATGATTTATTATAATAGAGGAGAGAGAGAGAAGGAGAGAGGTTCATGATTTATTATAGTGAATTGGATCACATGATTACAGAGGCAAGCTAGGGAACCAGGAGATCTGATGGTGCAGTTCCAGTCTGAAAGCAGGCAGGCTCAAGACCCAAGAGGAGCCAAGGTTTCAGTTCAAGTCTAAAGACAGGAAAACACCAATGTCCCAGTTTGAAGGCTTCCAGACCGGAGGAATTCACTCTTAATTTTAGAAGAGTTAGTCTTTTTGCTCTAATCAGGCCTTCAGCTGATTGGATGAGGGTAGTTGACCTTAAGGGGGGCAATCTGCTGATTGAAATGTTGATCTCACCCACAAACATACTCACAGACACATCCAGAATAATCTTGACCAAATACCTTGGCACCCTATGGCCCAGTCAAGTTGACACATAAAATTAACCATCCATAGGGTGTTAGCCTGTCTGAATTTTGCTCCTAAAGAGACATTATGTTTATTTGTTTTGACAGTAAACAAACCTGTTACTTGCTCCATTGGGAGACATTATATCTATCTTTCAAGGCTATTCACTGTGAACACATCTTTGAAATGACAGTTCAGACCAAAGGTGGATGCTGATTCTGCTCACAAGACATGCAGAAGCACAAAAGACCATGGAGAATTGTTTACCAACAATGTGAGGGCCTTTTATCTTCATACCTAACATGGAATATTTTTTTAATGTGTTTTCACATCTTTAATAGACTGCTTTTAGAGTTTGACATGATGAGCCTTGAATTACAAACTTATATAGCTAGGAAAGATAGTGTAAAATGCTACCCAAATTACATAGGCAAGTAATAAGGAAAGTTGCAAAAGTTTTAAAACTTGTCAGTAATTCTGTGTATAAATGACTACAGCACCATAGAGAAGTGATTTGCTAGGTCATTGCAGAACTTAATTTTGCAACCCAATTTTAAGTAAAATGTTTCCATAGTGCACGATAAATATACTTCATCTTCTCTATTTGTATATGGCTTCAATAGAGTATCCAGTTAATGTTACATAAATGTTTCATGTCTCACTTGCATCATATAAAAAAGAAATTATGTCATGAAATTCCATGTGGATGAATATGGCCATTTCTCCAAGTTACCTGAAAAATAAAAACAGGATAAAGTGATATGCCTCCTTCTGATGATGCCCAAATTAAAAATATTGAAGACCATCTCGTAAGGAATACAGGTTTTGCTACCTTCTCTCAATAGCTATTAGAAGGTCTGATAGCACATTCACATTAGAGGAAAATACTTGTTTGGGTTTATATGAAGGCTTAATTTAGGGAAAATTGAATATAAATTCTGATTTTCAACTTCATATTTAATTTTCATATCTACAATATGGTGTCCTGCCAAACCATTAAGATGTTTTATTTCCATATAAATATATTCTCCGATATTATTGGAAATAAAACTAAATATGCTAACTATAATGAAGCATACTTTTTATTACCTATTCTCAATATTTTTAAAAACTCACACAGTTTAAGATGTAGAACATTATCAACACATTTGAAGTGCTCTATGCAGACATCTCCAATTTTATTTCTTCCCATACATTGATTAACCGCTACCGCTTGCTTTCTTTTTTTAATATAAATGTTCTATATTGCATGAAATCATAGTAAAATATGGTTTGTATATTTAAAACATTCAATGATTAGCCTAATACTATATGTACACAAAAAATATACAAAGCAAGTATATTGCAACTTATATTCTTAGGCCACCATTATATTTTAGATATATTTTTGTTAGTGGAAAAAGCTGTAGTATTTACATTCATTCTTATTGTTACATAGTAATCTACTTTAAGAATACAACTCAACATATGAATCCATTCTTCCATTAATGGACATTTGATCTGGTTCTATTATTTGTCATAATAAACAGTACCCCAAGAACATTTTTGTATGCATATTAATGCACATTATCAATTATTTCTCTAGGGCTTATGCCAAAGATACACATTACAGGAATTATTTACATGTGTCTTCAATTTTACAAGATAATTTAAAATTGTTCTCCAGGATGGTTATAACAATTTCCTGGCAGGGAATAATTTCCATGCTTCCACATTCTTTCTAATATCTAGAATTATCTGGTGACTTTTCATCTTTGGCCAATCTGTTAAACGTCATCTTTTCTTATTTGTCATTCAGTTTTAGTCTTCTCCATCAAAAAAAGTGCTAGCCTATTAGAATGGCCAAAATTCAAACCACTGAAAATACCAAATGATGGTGGAAGTGTGGAACAACAACTCTCATACATTGCTGGTGGGAATACAAAATGGTACAGCCATTTTGGAAGATAGTTTGGCAGTTTCTGACAAAACTAAACATAGCCTTACTATAGGGCCCATCAATCATGCTTCTTGTTACTTACCCAAAATGAGATGAAAGCATATATCCATGTAAAAACCTGTACATGGATGTTTATAGCAGCTTTATTCATAATTGCCAAAACTTTGAATCCACCAAGATGTCCTCCAGTAGGCGAATGGATAAACTGTGATACATCCAGACAATGAATAATATCCAGTGCTAAAAAGAAATGAGCTACCAAGCCATAAAAAGGCATGGGAGAACCTTAAATGCATATTACTAAGTGAAGGAAATCAATCTGAAACTGCTACATACTGTATGATTCCAACTATATGACATTTTAGAAAGTGCAAAACTATGAAGACAGTAAAAAGATCAGTGGTTGTCAGGTGTCAGGAAGGGGGAGAGATAACAGGCAGAGCACAGAGGATTTTTAAAGTAGTGAAAATATTCTGTATGATATTTTAATGATGGATATATATAATTATACATTTGTCCGAACCCATAGAATGTACAACACCAAGAGTGAACTCTGATGTAAACGTGGACTTTGGTGATTATGATGTGTCAGTGTAGGTTCATCGTTGGTAAAAAAAAATGCACCATTCTGGTGAGTGACATTTATAATGGGGAGGCTATGCAAGTATGGGGCAGAAGGTATATGGGAAATCTCTATACCTCCATCTCAGTTTTGTTGTAAATCTAAAACTGTTCTAAAACAATGTGTTAGTTTAAAAAATAATAATTGTTAGTTATTTCTTAAACAACTCTCCAAGGCATATATGACATTTCTATTATAACAGGAGGTCTTTCCTTCCTTAGAATGCTGTATGAAGAATTTAAACATTTATTTATTAAACATATGATACTAGTATTATAGATACATCAAGGTATATGTATTTCAATCACTTTCATTCAGAGTAATTACTCCATTCCTCATGATTTAGATTTAAATCTTATAACTGTAACTCATAAAAAATATGTAACAAATTCAAATGCACCTCTCTTACCTGCTTATTTTCTCATATACCATTCCAATTTTTCCACTCATAGTCTACTCTTGTCACCAGTCCATACAAGGCCTCCCTCTTGTTTTATTTTTCATCTTCAATCCTATTCTTACTCTTATCCTCCCAATATTCACTCAACTTTTCTGATATCTTTTGAATTTGACAGTATCCTTGTAACATATATTTAAAAAGTTAACATTATATTCTAATATTGACTCTACTAGCTAATCATCTGTTTCTAAATATTCTCTCAATCCTACACTGTTTTCTTTTCTTTTTTTGTGACTCACCTATGTGATTTGCTAAATCCTTTAGCAAAATGTGCTGCAATAAAGTAATCTTAAATTTAACCTCATGAGAATTTCTCTCAGGTATATACTAGGGATTAATATATCTGGATCAAATGGTAAAAACATACTTTGTCCTATTAGCATGAACGAAACATCAACCTTCTCTTTATACAATAAATATCCATGGAGTGCCTTACTATGTTCCAAGCATGGTTCTTGGTGCTAGGAATACTTTTGGAACAAATATTATTTTTTTAAAAAAGTAGATTCTAAAAAATAAAATGAATGAATATAACAAAACAGAAATAGACTCACAGATATAGAGAAAAAAAATACTGGTTACCAATGGGGAGAGGGAATGGGGGAGGGGCAAGATTGGGGTAGAGGTACAAACTACTATGTATAAAATAAATAAACTACAAAGATATAGTGAACAGTACAGGTATATAGCCAATAAAAAGAAAAACAAAGAAACAGGAACCTACCTTAGAACCACTCACATATTATTTAGTGCATATAAACATTAATCATAACTAAGATTCAGTGTTGATTATAATGTTTATGAGCCATAGAAAGTAAAAAAGAATGTTTGGAAATTCTGTAATACTAGAAGGGTGGTCAGGTGACCTTTCATATGGTTTTAGGAAAGAATTTCATGCAGATATCTGGAGGAGGAACAGTCCTGGCAGATGGAACAGACATTTCAAAAGCCCTGTGTTGGAAGGATCACTACATGTTCAAAGGACAGTAGGAGGTCAGTATGGCTGGAGCAGAGTGAGCCAGTGTAGAGCAGTGAGAGGTGAAATAGGAAAATATCAGAGAAGGTGGCAGAATGTGTAGTGCCTCATAGTCTTTTACCGTCAAAGAAATGGAGAGCCACTAGAGGATTCTGAACTGAGAAGTTACATAATCTGATTTATGGTTAGCAGCTTCAGTATGGCTGCTGTGTTGAGAATATGATGTAAAATGGGAAGACTACAGATAGGAGAGCACATCATGAGGCCAATTCAGTAATACAAGGATAAACTGATTGTAGTCTGAGCAAGGGTGGTATTAGTGGATGATGCAAATAACTGTATTCTTGAATGTGTTTTGAAATTTGATCTGAGAATCTCAACAGATGTAATGTGGGGTGTCAGAAAAATATTACTCCAATATTTTTGGCCACAACAACTGCAGTAGTTGATATGGGGGAAGACCAAGGGGAGTGCATATTTGGTCTGGGGAAGGGTGAGGGTTGAAGAACAGAAGTTAACTGTTGGATGTGTTAATTTTGAGATACCTATTAGTCGTGCAGATCAAGATCTAAAATTAGGGCTTCCCTAGTGGCGCAGTGGTTGAGAGTCCGCCTGCCGATTCAGGGGACGCGGGTTCGTGCCCCGGTCCGGGAAGATCCCACATGCCGCGGAGCGGCTAGGCCCGTGAGCCATGGCCGCTGACCCTGCGCGTCCGGAGCCTGTGCTCCGCAATGGGAGAGGCCACAACAGTGAGAGGCCCGCGTACTGGAAAAAAAAAAAAATCTAAAATTATAAGTTGAGTATATGTATCCTAAATTCATGAAAGAGATCTTGGCAGAAGATATAAATTTATGAGTCCACAGCACAGAGAGAGAATTTAAAGTCAAAGTACTGGTCCAATGATTGAGCACTGAGGTAATATGCAATGAGTTTACCAGCAAACAGGATAGCCAGTGAAATAGTGAGATCAAAAGAAAATCGAGAGTGTGAGTTGTCCAAAGACAAGTAAAGGTAGTTTATCCGGAAGAAAGAAATAAAAAAATGTTATAAAGACTGCTGACGGCATAAAAAATATGCTAAGAATTTTCCTCTGGAATAAGCAATGTGCAGATTAGCAGAGCATATGGATTTTCATTGCCTCAAATGCAAACATATCTTGGACAATCTGATCTTTCAAAATTAGCTTATGTTGTTTATAACCACAATCTTACATTATTAATGAGTTTGATAATTTCTTCATAACTTTGTAAGATATTTTCCCTTTTTGTAAGTATGAGGCTGAACTTACGTAGAGCTGACCGCTGTAGCTATAGCTGGAATCAGTGTTAAGCCAAATGGATGTGACTATAGTGTACCAAAAGAAACAGCCACGGTCCCCTTGTGCTATATTTACCCCCCTTTAAATTCACATTGTCACTGAGTCTTTAAGAAATTGGTTAGCTGGAATCTCTAGAAATAACTTCATAAAAGAAGGTTACTGGAACAAAGTTTTTGCCTCATGAAAGTTAGATGGATATGGGCAGGTAATAATCAAGTACATATGTATGTAATATTTCAATCTGGTGGTAGATAAGTATTCTGATGAACAAGCAGCAAGTATAGGGATTAAAAAAATACTGGTGGTATTTGTGTGGATGGTGGCAAGGTTTTGTAATTCTAGCCCTTTAATTAAACTGATCTATTTAATGCTAGAGATTTGACTTACTATTCTCTCAGTCCCCAGGTGTAGAACATTACTTATGGAAATTTTAATAATTGTGTATCACATAAAAGTTTATAATGAAATTGGGATTATGGAAAAAACAAGTCATCAGTACTTTTTGAAGGAGGTGTATTTAACTTCTGCAAATGAGTAGAGAAATTTTTAGTTTAGAAAATTTATGTATATAGTTTTTGCAAGGAAAAGAAGCAGAAAATGCACTATATTTACACTTGATCATATGTTAGCATAGCTGAAAATATGTAAATAGAATGAGTAGACTGCATATATTAGTACTCAACCTCTTCTTATGATTCCACTTTCATTTCATCATAAAACAGAGGAGCTTTTGAGAAGTGAAAGATCTCTGCTTGCTCTTGGTTACGTACTTGCATCATTGATGAGGCACTTAGTATTACAAGGCACCTGCATATTTTTGAAATGTTTTGCTTTACAGTTTGAGATAGACTATAAGAATATGTGCATGTGTTTATGGCCACAGATAACAAGATGCAATAATGAGAAAAAGTACAGTTCAGTGAATTATTATTAGTGATCCCTCAGCAGGATTTCATATACATGATACCATGCATCCTGCCAATACAGATGAGAGCATCTAGAAATCAGCTACGGAACAATGGTTAACAGTTTATTTAATACCTGAAGTGTTTTCAGGAGCACTTTGGGAGGGTACTGTTGCCAAGGAACAATAAGGCAGCTATCATCTAGATAACCTTGGGGAAATAATGGCTTCCACTGCATATGTAAATCTCTCTCACATCCGATGAGCTATTTTTAGCACAGCTAAGATACTGTCACTTTTTAAAGAAATGAAGGATTTTCTCTTATCAATTTTATAAGGGAAATCACTCCCCTGCAATAAATAATAATTTACCTTTAGTGACTGATAAAGAAGGGAAATTTCAGTTTTGTCATTTATGTCAAAGTCAAATAAAATAACAAAAAAATGCAAAGCCCAGGTATAACACCAAAGCTAAGCAGTAGATGAAGTATGGCAGTCTGAGCAGTAGATCATACAGTACATGTGTGCATACACACTGGCTTCAGCCCATCAGTTAACAGACACCATCATTGATTATTCTGACTAATGGAAGTAGGTTAAACTATAGTTGACCAATTCCCATCGAGAAATATGTAGTATATGAGGACAAGCAGAGGACTGAAGCAAACCTAAGGTTAAAAAAAAAAAAATCAGTCCCTGTGATCTGCCTCAAAATTCACTTATCTGCCTTATCTCATACAACCATTTTGCACGGCTAGCTCTTGATATTTGCAAATTATTCTCTGCATTTTAACTTTGACACCATTTTAGATGCTGATATTAATTTTGAATAATGATCTTTTATAGCAAATTATGGTTTTGCTTTTTAGAGTGTTTCCACCTTTCATATTCTCTGGTTTATTATTCAAAATGATTAGACTACCGAAATCCGAAATTAGATATACAGGAATCCCTCATTTGGGGGGCTTGCTTTATGCCACTTTGCTTTTACAAAAGACCTGCATTAATAACTGTTTTTGCTAACAAAAGCAATCCAAAGAGGATTTTCGCTATTATGAGAAAAGGCAAAAAGTGAAAATTGTGTTCAGGGTTTGCAGAGAGCAGTTATAGAGGCAGTGCTAACCCCGAGCTGTGAGAGTGGCACCAGCAAGCTCCTTTCTGGGGAACTATACTCAGCATCTCAGTGTCAAGACACCATAACTTTGAACTGTGTCTGTGAGCATCTGTGCTTTATCTCAGTTTCTTTTGTGCAACCATTAGCAAGATGTGTCCTAAGGTAATTCTTTGCTTTAAGCCATTTCAGCTTACAAAAGGCTTTCATAGAAATACTTTCAATTAATGAGGGAAACCTATATTTACGTTTCATATATAAAACTATATATGCATTTATGTATTTTATACTATATATTTATATATCGAACTTCTGTGAATTAGTCTTTTCTCCTTTTACTCTCTGGATGCTAGCTTTTGCGGAAACCAGCTCCACATATGAAGTGTGACTAACCTCAGACCACCAAGCTGTGAGAAGCCCGGGCCCCATGAAGAGATCATGAAATATGACTCCCCGTGGATAGAGAGGTGAGTCAGGGGGACACCAAGGTTCCAGCAGGTGAGTGAAGAAGCCACTTTGGATGTGGAATCTGCAGCTCCAACCACCCCAGAAGATGACAGGTAAATCAGAAATGAATGACCCCAAATCCCTTCCCAAGTTCCTGATATATTGTGAACAAAATTAAATGGTCATTTTAATCTACTGTTTTTGGAAGGTTTATTATGCAGCAACAGATAAATAAAACATTTTTCATCTGATATAATGATCACACACTTAAGTCTGTCGAAGGTTTCCCTGTGTTCACTTTCTATTTTACTCAAGGACTGAGGTCACTTTCTTTCGCAGTGTCTCATCAAAACTTAAGCCCTAGATCTGTACAAAGATGCTGACAAGTCTTGAGCCTGTAATAAAAATTAAAAAATAAAAAATAACATCTTTTGATCCCACTCAACACATATAGCAGAGACTGAATTAAATGCTTTCCCCTCCAGGCATTTAAATTAAGAGGCCAATCTATAAGGGTGTGGTGGCCATAAACCTATATGTTCTCCCTTTACCCTCCTACTCATCTCCACTCAAACCATAAGTCCCAACTTGGGCTGCTCTGGAGACCCTGGCATTGTTAGAGGCCTTAAGCCATTCAATCTTAAACCCTTTCCTGGGGAAATACTAAGTAAATTGTTGACAGACTGTGTACTCTATGTAAAAGTTTTGAAAAGCTCTGACTTAAATGTCCAAAGGCACCTCTCTTCAGCATGTTCTAAACTGCAAAGACCACCTTTTTTTTCTAAATCTGCTTACAATTTTCTGATTTTTGTCATATCTACGAACTAAGTAAGCTAGGAATTACTCCGTTATCTCCTGTTGTCTTGTCTTTATTATTCTGTAACTATCACATTTATCATCAATTCCTGTCTTTTTCTCCTTACTACTTCCTTAATGTATTTTTTTCTTCTCCATTCCTGCTGTCACTGAATTCATTCTAGGACACATCTCTTTAAATATAGATTATTAAATTAGATTTATATCTGTTCTTCAATAATTTTATATCATTGCCTAGATACTTGCAGCTATATTAATAATACAATTTATTATGTTGTATATAGGTTTATATGTAGGTTTATAAGCCACTAATATTTCTCCCTAATGTAGAGAGTTCAGACTTCATTAAAACAAATAAACAACATATGCTAGAATAACATCTAAAAATATTACTATTATTTACGGTAACACCTACATTCCTTAAAATAATTTACTAGGTCTTTTATAATATTGTCTTAGTTTTTTGTTGTGTTTTCTTTTACCCTGTCTCACATGTAAGCACTCTTCTGTTTGAGTTGTTTGCTCAAATCAAAGGGAATAGTGAGTTCTTACTTTTACCAAGTTCATTCACAACTTCAGACCTTTGCATATTAACTTCTCTTGGCCTGAAGAACCCCTCATTCTCTCCAAGGCCAGTTTTGATTTTGTAAGATTTCTTCAATCAGTCTCAGTTTAGCTCTCATTTTATCAAGAAAACCGATTCTAATTCTCTGCATTTGTTTAGTGCTCATCCAATGTATTATCCACTCTAAGTAATCACAAAAAAAATGGAGTGACTACTTATTTTTTAGTGTATCTATGTCATCTAGCTTGTGTGGTAAATATTCAAGAAATATTTGCTAAAGCACATAATGATTAAATTAATTTACTACCATCTTGTTTAATAAAATGATTAATGTTCTAATACATTAATTAATTAATCTACTAATCAATACTTGGAAAGTGTCTGGCTTCCTTAAACATGGCAATAATTATTATTTTTTTGGTAACTCTTAGAGTATAGGATAAATCTTTAAAATTTAAGGGCTTTGGATACTTTTATTGTAAAAACACTCCTTTAGGGCTGGAGAAATTAAATCGCTTGCTTAAGGCCAGATAGCTAGTTAAAAGCAAACTGTGTCACATTCCAGGGAGATTTCTCCACTCAATAACATTAGTATTTCTGCTTATAGAAAGTGCATTACTTTTGTCTTGTTGCATAACAAATTACTACAACCTTAATATCTTAAAGCAGCATATAGTTATTACCTTACAATTTCCGTGATCCTCTGCTCTGGATCTCACAGGGCTGTATTCAAGATGTCAGCTGTGCTTGGGTATCATCTTAGGTTACAGATCCTCTTTCAAGCTCACATAGTTGGAAGAATTCAGGACCTTGCAGCTGTGGAACTCCTGGTGACTTGTCCTTCAAGGACAGCAGGAGATCATCTCTGTGGCTTCCAGTCTCTCCGTTTTAAAGAGCTCAACTGATTAGGTCATGGCTACTAGATCTGATATCCCTGTTGATTAACTTGTACTTAACTGATTAGGGACCTTAATTTTATCTTCAAAATTCCTTTGCCATATAAGATAACATAATCATGGAAGTGATTTCCCATCATGTTCTCAAGACCTATCTACACTCCAGGGGATTATACTAGGGCATGGATCCTCAGGGTCATTTTAGAATCTTCCCTACCATAAAGGGATATGGTTTCCTTTTACACATTTTGCGTAAACATTTTGTTAATATTATCAATTTTACTTAAATGAAAAAAATAGAATCTTGTTGTTAAAATCGACTAACTTTTGAGTTACCTATTCCCAGTGGCATTTCCCTCCTCTTACACTGACAACCACTGTCATAAATTTGATAACTATATGCAACAAATTTATTTATGAAAAAATAATATGTAATAATATTGTGTGGAATTAACTTGAAAAGTATGCAAAAATTATCATTTACTCTGTTGCTTTTCAAATAGCCTTTTAAAAAATGTTTTAGGACAGCCTCTGTTTTATCTAAAGTTTAAAAATTACATATGAAACACTCTCAATTTCATTATTTGCAGTATAAGAGTCCTCCATACTATTAGTTATATTTAACTGCTTAATCTCTAATATCTGAGAAAAATGATAAAATTTCTCTGACATATCTGAAAATCTGTATCCTCATGATATTTTGCTGAGTTTTTCTTACTTTATATTGAGGCTTTGGCATTTAGTATGAGGTGTACATATATTCATGATTTCTACATTTTAAAAAAGTATTTCTTTAATAAATATGAAATATGTATTCTATAAATATCCAGTTGATCCTCATTATTCATGGATTCTGTAATTACAAGTTTCTCTACATGTGAAAGTGTATTTGCAAACCCAAAATGAATACTCATGGCACTTTTGTAGTTATTCACAGACATGCATGAGAATAGTGGAAATGAGTTACCTGACTTCCACATTCCCAGCTGAGGCTGAAAAAGATGATGCTCTGCCTTCCTGTTTCAGCCTCATATAGAGATGACCAGGGAATAGAGGTGGTGGGAGACAGGCAATGGAGTGCAAGAAGCTCCGTCTCTGGGGCCAGTTGGACTGGGTTTAAATCTTAAGTCTGGCACATTTTATTGGGAAGGCCTCAGGCAAGGGACTTAACACTTGTGAACATCATTTTCTCTTTCATAAAATAAAGAAAATAGAAAATACCAAGATGAGTTGTTTTTTTTTTAAGTTGTAAGATTACAGTCTAAGTGAGATTTGTACATATATATACATGTATGAATACTTACACACAATATCCACCTACCCTAGGACAAATGACTCAGTATAACTTAATTCAGTGTTCCTGGCAACTTTATATAACTACTGAGAATAATAAAAATCAACTGTATATTCTTATCTATTGTTTTTATGATACTATCATATTTTTCTTTAATATTAATTTTGCTCCACTGATTTTTGCTTAATGTTTTCCTATTATCACTAAATGAGAAAAGATCAATGTAAGGGACGGCTTTATTTCAATAATTCTCATCTTCTCACAGTATATAAAAAAGGCTCTGAAAAGAGCCGATAGGAGACATGATTATTCAGGCAAATATAAGTTTTCTATATTTACTTGAACAAACCATTATAATCTTTCAGAAGGTCTATGCACAACATGTGATTAACAAGAACAGTAATTTTTGCAGGTAGCTTTTGCAAACAAGGGAAAATTAAATTTTTTCAACCATCTTCCATATAGGTCCAGGAGAAAAACTACTAGACAAGTCCTGTGGGCCAGTTTTAAGGAATTTTCTTAGACTAAGAATGAAAATAGTATCATTTCTTTTATCCACAACGTACTCTGAAAGTAGCTCTAAGCATTTCATATGTGCAAAAAATTGGGGATTAAATCATACTTCAAATCTTTCCTTAAGGTTTGTTAAACACCTTTCTTGAATAACTGTTCTGTTTTTTGTAATAAGTATGTTTCTTGTAAACGACACATAGATGCATTTATCTATCAAACACATCTACTATTTTAAGGTCAAAATACATGCATTTATATTTATTATGATTGCTGATATTTTTGAATAATTTCTCCATGATTTTTTTTGACAATGGTTAATGTTTTCTACTTCTTTATTTTGTTTTAATTTTTGTGTTTGTCCTATCTTGGTGAAAGTTTTCTGACCTTTTTCTGCTTCTATCAAGTTCAAAGTTGTATTACACTCCTACTTTAAAAAAAATGCTACTATATATTTTAATGTTTATGAATTTAATAATTTAGCTTGCATTTTCTCCCATGGGGAGTGGTGTGGAAGTGTGCAAGATGGATTTAAAAGTATGTTTTGTATTTTTTCACAAGTAATTTAATAGTATTTATACTTCATAAAAATATTAAACATATAAAATATGAAAACTTGTAATGACAATGACACCAAGAAAATGAATTAAAAGACTAGATTTACCTTTTTCCCTGGATGACATATTATAAATTGAAGCAGCCCTAAATTTTACAAGTGACAGAGATGAAGAGTGTGATTTAGTTTCTTATCACTTCAGTGCCTTTAATGATAGTCTACAAGTACTGATGTCTTTCCAGTGACTTGTACAGACATTAACAATTGCTTTCAGAATCAGAAAGTGGTTGGAACTTATTGGGTTGTTTTTTCATCTTGTAGTGCTATTTTCAGTTTTAGTAGCTTATGGGGTTATTTGTGTCAACTCTAACAGTTGTTTTTTTTTTTTTTTCTGATCTTGTTGGTAACAGAATTTTGTTTATGTCTCTCCAATTAATCACTAAAGTTATTGAATCTTGGATTATATGGAATGATTTATAGGGAGGTGACACAATGCAGAAATCTCATCATTTATTTTATTAAGTAAATCTGAATATAGTTCGATATAATTCTTATTAAAAAGGGTAAAGCCAATTATTTGGGGAAAATAGATTGTTAGTAGTACAAGACTGGAAAATAAGAAAAATATTTTCAACTTTCTACAGTTGTTCTTTCTACAATCTATTCCCTAAATAACTCTCCAGTAGCTTCTAATTTGGGGATTTAACTGGGTTAAAATATTGAAAATCAAATGCTCTACAGTTATCTTTATGAAAAATCTCCTTATAAGTCTGTAAATTCTGTAATATAAAGTTTGGAGGGTAATTTTTAAATTTTTTATTTAAAATTCAATGTTTTACTCTTCGTGGCATGCTTCTGTATAAAAACTAAGCAGTCTCCCATTCTTACCCATCCATTATTTGAACCTGAAATCACTTTCACGTATTTCATTGGTCACTACAGTACCACAATTTAAATAATTTGTTGCTGCAGATTATCTTAAATTTAACAATTATATTAGGAATTATTTATTTTCTTGCATCTTGAAAGCTTTAATTTGTATATGGTATTCATTATAGTAATGGGAATGCAACATACAATGATTACTCTTGACTGATCTCTTAGTGAAATTTTAAACTTTTTTCCTTAATATTCTTGTCCTAATAAAATATTCTCTGTGTTTCAATGAGATATATTGATAAAAAATGTCATTATGTCTTTGTAATCTAGAAGAGCCCCCTATTACTTCTCCCATCTCCTGTTATCAGGAATAAAATGATCTCAGCCAAGTCTTCTCACTTGCCAGCCTTAAATGTAAATACTTATATTTCATAAAAGTTGCTTTTAATCAAGGTATGTTTATTTGAACAGGGTTCAAATTAAATATTAATTTGTGATGTGTCAAAAATATTTGAAAATTAATGTGAATACATGAGTGTCATGCCACTATTAGCAAAGCTTTTATTAAGTGCCTAATGTGCTATGCTTCATCCCAATGCTTAATATGGAGAATATTCAGTAACAACTTATGGTATTTCCATAACCTATCATATTATTCTGTTTTCCTGTTATTTTCCCAATATGCACATGCAGTTTCTTATGTGATTATTTCTACAACTGAATAAGTAACAGATGATTATTTACTCTAGTCTTTGAGGAAGATATTAGACCGTGCCATATCATTTGGCATTAGTTTTGTTAAACAACAATTAGCATCGAGCTGCAAAGAGCAAAAAGCTTTATTTGGGGTCTTAGGAGTTATAATTAGGGAGACACAGATTCCGATTAAAACTGAAAGTGTTCGGGTAAGAGAAAGGATCAGGGGCTTATAAAGGCAAAAGCCACAGGGTTGTTAAAGTTTTCTTGTAAGAATGATGATTGACTCTGATGCAAAAAGAGAAATATTTATCCTTAAGGGATAGACTGTCATGAATTATTTAGGGTAAGGGTACAAAAAGTATCTTGAGTTTCTGGAACATTGTGCAGATGTTCTGGAGGCCTATGTTAAGATAATAAGTGGTCAAAAGTTCAGATTCTGTCTGGGCTGAGATGTGCATGAGTCCCACTTCTTCAATGGCCTCCCAGGCCCATTTTAGAGGGCGCTCTTAGCAACACTGATTCCATTTTTTTTTTTACACTGACTCCATTTTGACTTTCATTTCCCAGTTTAACAAATGTGAACACTACAAAACCATTATAAACTGTTCTAACATGATTAACCTGATAAATCAGGATGTTTTAGAAGATGTTCTTCAAAATATATGTTATTAAAAACTCAAAACCAGTGAGACCACTATTACTCCAGATAGTGTTTCAGAGTGGTAAGGGATTGAATTTAAATTATGAAACTAGAAGTCTTTTTTAATATAAGGTATATGCAGTCTTGTGATGTCTTTTTTGTTTATATTTCTCTTGGCTTGATATGTCTCCAACTGGAGTTACTACACAATGCACCAATAAAGTGATTAGATTTTATGAAGATGATGGTATATTACTCCAAAGACAAAGGAAAAAACTAGAGCCTTTCACTTAAAACAGGAAACATCTATCCAAACTGCAGAGCATTACTCCAGCCTCTCCTTCCACGACATTGATTCACTGTCATGCTGTTCTTTCATTCAACACAACTGGAGAAGAGATCAGTGTGTTTGAAATTAGGTTGTCACAGGTGGTAGAATTAATCCTAATCTCAGCTACGGTTAAGAATCAAATTTTGATCTTTAAAATTTCTATACGAGACATTTTTCTTAGCTGTTTAAAATTATGTTAAAAAGCATAACATAAAATTTATCCTCTTACCCAGTTTTTAAGTGTGTAGTTTACTAGTCTTAGCTACTATATTCACATCGTTATGCAACAGAGCTCTAGAACTTTTTCAGCTTGCAAAACCAAAACTCTATACACATTGAACAACTACTTCCCTCCTCCCTCCCCCAGCCCCTGGAAACCACAGTTCTACTTTTTATTTGTATGGCTTTGATTACTTTAGATATATTGCAGCATTATGCACAATATCCAAGAGATGGAAGCAACCCAAATGTCCCTAGAAGATGAATGGTGCTGGGGAGGAAGGAGTTTTTCTCTTCCCTTCTAGGTTCTTCCGGCTGGTCTACGAATTAAGGTGACATGAGACACAAAAGCAGAAGAAAATCAAACAAAAGTTTAATAATATGTATATATGGGAGAGACCCAGGAAAACTGAGTAACTCAACAAAATGGCTGAAAGCTTCACCTTAAACAGCATCTTCAGCTAAAGACAAAAGAAAATGTTGGGGGTAACAGTTTGGGACTTCTTAGGGGTAGAAGGCAATTCACCTGAAGATGGAAAAACAAATGCTTCGTAAGCAAATTTATGCTGGGCCGTGCAGAGAGAATGGGACACAGAGAGGAATTTTAACAGACTTTGCTGGGTTCCTCTCTGTCTATCATACCTAGTTCATATTATACTCTAGATATCTATGGGATAGCTCCATTCCTAGAACAAGGTTTTTACCTAAATTCTTTCAGACAGTTAGGTGGAAAGTCAGAGTTTCTTCCTGAGTCTTCTGGGCCTTGACTGTTTTCAGCTCTGCATGCCAAAAAGATGCATTTTGCTCCCTTACAATGGATAAAAGAAATGCGGCCTATACATACAATGAAATATTATTCTGTTTTAAAAAAAACAAGGAAATTCTGTCACATGTTTGTGGTGTAAACCCTGATAACTGGTTTTTCTCTTTTGTAATGCAAGTTCCTGACTTAAGCTTTGATTGCTGAGGCATCCACTTCAAAGATGGCTATCTGAATAAACACCTTGCCAGACACAGGACTAGAAGATGGTTCAGGCCACCCTGCCCTCCCCATCTCTCCATCCCCACCAGAGTTCCTTTGTTTAAAGATCATTGGATGATTTACATTATTGACAGTTTGGCCACTTTTTCTTTTCCTTTTTTTTTTTTTTTCTTTTCTTCCTGTGCATTAATTCCCACTCTTATGTTTTAAATTCACCAGTAGAGAGTGAACCTGTGGAAACTTAGGCCCCCCCCTTCACCCCAATAAAAGCAGAATCCCAGGCTTGCACACTCCCTCTTGCTGTGTGGCCCCAGGCATGCTGTGTAGCCTCCAGGAACTGTGAGTAATAAACATTTTTATTTTTTCACTTTCCTGATGGTTACTGCTGAGGGTGTCTTGCAATCATAATAAGAACAACAAAGGCTGGTCCAGCCACTACATCGGTCCTTGAGGACATTATGCTAAGTGAAAATAAGTCAGTCACAAAAAGATAAATACTGTATGATTCCAATTATATGAGACATTAAATTTTAATTATTTTATTACTTTCTAAGTTTGTCAATAAACTACAAACTTTAAGAAGATTTTGGTATGTGAAAAGAAAATCAAAATGTAGTCAGGGGCTTCCCTGGTGGCGCAGTGGTTGAGAGTCCACCTGCCGATGCAGGGGAGCACGGGTTCGTGCCCCGGTCCGGGAGGATCCCACATGCCACGGAGTGGCTGGGCATGTGAGCCATGGCCGCTGAGCCTGTGCTCCGCAACAGGAGAGGCCACAACAGTGAAAGGCCCATGTACCGCAAAAAAAAAAAAAAGAAATATATATATAGATATAGATATATAGATAGATAGATAGATAGATATAGTCAGTATTGCTAAGAGAGCTTTCTAAAATGGAGCCGGAGGCAATTGAGGAAGTGGGACTTATGTACCTCTCAGGCCGGATGGAATCTGAACTTTTAACCACACAGAACACTTGGTTTTATGGGAATCTGTGTCTCCTGAATTGCAGTTCCTGTGATTCCTAATTGTAATTCTTAAGGCTCCAAATAAAGTTCTTTGTTCTTTGTAGCATCAATACTAATTATTGTCCGACATGTATAATTCAGACACTTAGAATTTATTGGCTACCTACTATATAAAAGGAATGTCACTTCTTGGTGCATGTGAAGTAAATAGTAGATGGAAATGACATTTACTCTCAAATAATTATAACTAGGTCCATTCATCAGTTGTCAAAGGATTAGATTTATAAACACAAAAATTCCAGAACAGCTGTAAGTATATTATGCCATTCATTTAAAATATTTTAGAAACATGCTATCCCATGCCAAATAAGAATTAGTAAGAAAACCACTGCATTTATTATATCTCCATATAGTTGTACACTTATTCCAAAAACATCCAATTCTTACTGAAGAAACAAGTTTATATTGAGACAAATTGCTTGGTAGTATCAGGATTTATGTGGATAGTCTTTCAACTTGTGCTTTATAAATGTTTCCAACTAAGATACATTTCAGAGAAACCAAAAAGGAAATGTGCCCCTGCCCTGAGAAAAAAAGAAAAAAAGGTTATTTTATAAGTCTTATTGCCTATATTTTATTTATAATATATATGTATTTATGGTAAGTATATTGTATAATATTCTGGTTGATTAAAGGGTGACTTGAAACTTCTAGTTGGAAAAGATTTGATAGCCTTCATTTTTTTCAAAATCAGAAAAATGTTTGCCCCTTTTAAGGTTCTTAATATGTCTCTTTGGCATAAAGATTATCTTAGGCTGATTATTTTTAAGGAAGAGTAGCCTTAGGGAAAGCTCTGAAAGCCAAGAATAAGTTACCTTTTGAAAGAGACATTTACATTTTGTAAGAAAAATCTCCATTTGTATGGGTGTCTCCTTCTCTGTGCCAGAAAGAGAAGGCTGACTAAATCTCTAGAAACTCTGGGAGAAGGGAAAGACCTAAATCTGTATAACAACCTTACCTTTATTTATTGTATTTTTCCCAATAGCTCCCCACAACTGGCTGCCTCACTCCGCACCATCTTATTGGGACAAATCCAAGAGTTACTAAGTTTTCATGGGTCTCTCCCATTTTTACAGGAGGTATACATGTTATTAAACTTCTGTTTGTTTTTCTCCTGTTAAGCTGTCTATTATTACAAGGCACGTCTCAGCCAAGAACCTTAAGGATTAGAAGGAAATTTATTCTTCCTCCCCTACAATGTGAAAGATATCAACGAAGATTCAAATACAGAAAGATAAATCACCTTCTAATAAAGTAAGAATAATTAGATATATCTTACATTTACATTCAGTTGAACTAGGATAAACACTTTGACTCTGGAACTTTTAGCTAGATGATAGTTTTCCACACTTTTCAGGTAAGGAAATGACATTTAGAAAGATGTCCAAACTTTTTTTTTTTTTTTTTTTTTTTTTTCCGTACGCGGGCCTCTCACTGTTGTGGCCTCTCCCGTTGCGGAGCACAGGCTCCAGACACACAGGCTCAGCGGCCATGGCTCACGGGCCCAGCCGCGCCGTGGCATGTGGGAGCCTCCCGGACCGAGGCACGAACCCGTGATCCCTGCGTCGGCAGGCGGACGCTCAACCACTGCGCCACCAGGGAAGCCCACATAATTGTTTTTTAAACTGTGCCTTCTATTTCGATTTAGTATTGAGAAAAATAAACCTATTATATTTTTCCTTGAAAAATCTCTTATGAAACAATAAAAATAAGCAAATCAGCAAATGTTTAGGAGCCTAGCTCCTAGACCTTTAACCCAGTGCTGCAGCTGTTATAAAGAGATGGAAGAGAATAAGAAACAGAAACCTCAATTAAATAGAAGTGGGAGACCAGAAGGGGGAGTGCTCATGCCCTGTGAGGATAGCAGAACTCAAGAGAAAGAAGAAATACTCTTCTTTCCTGGCAACGGCTCAGCCAGTGAAAAACCATGGACTCTATTTATTATGGTCCTCCCAACTTCCTTTTCCTCTCTATAAAAAAATGTTTTCTTTCCCTTGCCATGTGGGAACTGACACATGGCTCACTACAGTTGCAGTCCCTGAATTACAGTTCTCTGCTGATCCCAGATAAACCCATCTCTGCTGAAAAAATACCTAGCAGTATATTTCTTTCATGTCAACAGAGGCATTCTAAGAAAAGCAGACACTTGGAATTCTTCTAAATTCTTAAAATCTTCCACTTAAAGCCTATAGACATGTTTCTCTCTTTAGATACAAACTCCAAGCAGGTACCCACGCAAACACCACTACCTCTGAAACTCAGACACAAAGAGGCACACCAAAAGCAAACAATCCCTTGGACATCAGTTTGTCTTCAACATTCTCCTCTGCCATTATTTGATTTGTCTTTTAGCTATCCTATTTCAAAACTTTGAACTCTAATTTTGCCAACATTATTGACCATAAGGACAACCTATGTGAATCAAAACCACTTCATGGGCTTCCCTGGTGGTGCAGTGGTTAAGAATCCGCCTGCCAATGCAGGGGATACAGGTTCGAGCCCTGGTCTGGGAAGATCCCACATGCCACGGAGCAGCTAAGCCCGTGCGCCACAACTGCTGATGCCCGCGCGCCTAGAGCCCGTGCTCTGCAACAAGAGAAGCCACCACAATGAGAAGCCGATGCACCGCAATGAAGAGTAGCCCCCGCTCGGCGCAACTAAAGAAAGCCCACGCTCAGCTACGAAGACCTAACACAGCCCAAAATAAATAAATTTTAAAAATAAAATAAATAAATTTTAAAAACAACAAGAAAACCCACTTCATGTCTGTAGTATGCCCAGAAAAGCATTATACGTACTGGGGGCTATTACTGTTCACAATTAAAACAGAAACATTAAAAAACAGGGAGTCGTTCATGAGTTTGAACACTTTTACTGACAGCAGTAGTCTCCATGTCAGTGTGCTGAATGCATCCTCAAAATGCTTTATAGAGGCATCATTTATAATTTTAGACAAGCTTCCCAAACTGACTTTGCCCCCTCTACCAAGACATGATCCTCGCATTTACATCAGAGATATTCTACCCCTTAACACAGATAGATGGATAAGAATTCTTTTTTCCTGTTAATGAAACTATAACTATGATGACAATAAATGTAATTTTAAATAGGTCACTGGATAAGCAAAGATAAACTGCTTATAATTAATATTCATTTTGGAATTAAGCTGAAAAAAGTAAAACAAGTGATATAAAGAGATAATTGTTTAATTCAGTAGAAGTAGTCTTTTTTTTTTTTTTTTTTTTTTTTTTGCGGTACGCGGGCCTCTTCCTGTCGTGGCCTCTCCGGTTGCGGAGCACAGGCTCCGGACGCGCAGGCTCAGCGGCCATGCCTCACGGGCCCAGCCGCTCCGCGGCATGTGGGATCTTCCCGGACCGGGCACGAACCCGTGTCCCCTGCATCAGCTGGCGGACTCTCAACCACTGCGCCACCAGGGAAGCCCCTTTGTAGGGTTTTAATGTAAATATAAATCACCTTCTTTAATGTGGTTTATCCTGCGTAGTTCCCAGCAGAAGAGAATTTCCAAGTTCCAAAGCAACGTAAGCCTGGTAAGCCTCACACAATTTCTGCACCTTCAGTTTCTGAAATATAGTTTCACTCAAGATATTTTAAAATTAATATTACTATTATTTATACTTTTAGTCCTATAGAAAGTAGTATTAATAACTATTCATTCAACCTTGATTCTTGTAATGGAGTGATAGTTATCCCTCAGTATTCTATATATCCTTACTTCCTAAATTTATCCAAACCTGGAGTTTTAGGTGGTCATAAGTTACCCAGAATAAACAGTACATTTTCCAACCTCCCTTGAAGCTAAGCATTCCTAAGTGTCCCAGTTCTATCCACTAGATATAAAATGAAGCGTCATATGGCAGCTTCCAGGAATATTTCTTAAGAGACAACCAATCATATGTGCCTCACACTTCTTTTTCATGCTGAGACTTGGAATGCATATACAGCTGCAGCCTCATCCTGAATTATATGACAAAGACCACGTAGAAGAAGCAGAAGCCTGGGGACATTTCAGTCCTTCAGGACGATGGAGCAGAACTGCCCTAACAGCCCTAGAGATCTTACCTCTGTTTCTCTACACACACACAAAAAAACAATTTTCAGGTATATAAAAAAAATCCTGTTACTTTGATATCTGCTTCTCCTGGACCAGCCTAATTCCAAATGATGAAGTTATTTAAGCTTCTGGTCTAGCTTAAACATTTTAAAAATGTACTTATTTCTTCACATGGAAGATAGTACAAGGAAGATAATACGTGAAAAAGTGTGTAGCAAAATATGCAATTTAATTTAAAAAAATCAGGAGTTTATATAATGGCACAGAATCTTTCATAGACCCTTTTTAAAACTAAGAGTGCTTTCATTGGCTAGAGAGTGATGCTGAATGAAACCAACCTATATTTATTAGTAAAGACATTTGTGTGGTACGTCGTATAGGAAGCAACAGAATTCAGTTATCAGTACATTGGCTATCCTGCTAGAATACAGAGCAAGTACTTGATTTTCCCAATGGAGGAATTATATAATAAGCAAGCTTGTGAGGGAAGTTACCGGCATTATCCCTTGTATACAGTAACTTCTCAAATGTATTGATACAAATACATGTTGATTTCACAGCTACATCTGGGCTGGTGAATCTTGCTTAAAGAAAAATAAAAGACATTGAACTGTGGATATTTGTGTGACAGCAAACGATCTTCAGCTTCAATTGAACACAAGATTCCTCTCTGCTTCCCTAGTGGGCTGAGTACCATACCTAAGTCCACTTAGAGGTATGAGTTTACCATTAGTCCTTCTTTGACAAGAGTTCCTCTTCCCATACGCTTGAATCCCAAGCAGCAGCTGAAGGTTGGTTACTGACCAGATGAAGATGAACAAATGAACCGTGGGGTCCAGAAAATCACAAGGTGGTCTGGAATAAATTGGTCCGTTTAAGAAGTATGACGGTAATTAGTTCAGTTAACAAAATTAACTTGCTCTTTAATTAGGAAGGAAGATAAATTGCCTGTTTGAAATAAGTGAATGAGATAATAAACTTGTCTAGAGATGCTAAGTGAGAGATAAAGAAATATCAGGTAATTTCTAGAGTTTGTTAGATACCTGAGTCTTGTAATCTTATATATATGTATATCACTCTTGCCACTGACTGTGTTCAGGGCAGAGGCCTGGGCAACATAAGTGATGGCCCTTTTGAGAGAATTGACATTTGCTCTCTCTTTCTCCATAATCTCTTTGCTGATGTAGTCTCTTTCATAAACTTTCTGCTTATTCTCCAAACCAAACTGCAGATTAATAACTCATTTTTACAAGAAAATTTACAAGTGAGGTTTGGAAGACTTCCATAACAAATAATAAATGTATACTTTGATTCATATTGGGTTGTTCCTTATGTCATAGAATCATCTCTAGGAATTCATGAAGCAGTGAAGGAAAGTGATTTGTGAGAACCCATGGTTTCTTGGCTTTATTGGTGTCAAATAGCACCAAAAGTTCACCATGATTTGTAATCTATTGTATAGTCTTATGAATCAGAGGAACTGTGACGAGGGTTGGAATTGGGTTTTTTTTGGCAATACCGCGCTGCGTGTGGGATCTTAGTTCCCCAACCGGGTATTGAACCTGGGCCCTTGGCAGTGAGAGCATGGGGTCCTAACCACTGGACCTCCAGGGAATTCCCTGGAATTTTAAAAAAGGACTCAATGCAAAGAAGAGAGAAGGAGCCTATTTTTGACTGAGATGGAGACTTTTTCCCTGTTTTGTTTTAACCTTCTCAGATAACTTGAATTTCTAGTGCAACATACTTCTTGGGAACTTCAGAGAGAAAAATTTTCCTAGAACCAGGAAAACCTCACCTCAGACTTATTTTATTCCTTACAGGTTTGGAAATAGAATAGTAAAATTAAAAAGTGTCTGAGGAAATTTTTAACCTTTAGGTAGTTAGTAGCTACAAAAAAAAGCCTGTCTGCCTGTTTCCTTAGTTTTGAACAAATTTTGGCTTGTTTTGTTCCTTAATCTGACTTTCATTTGGGCTCCAGGAAATGATAAGCTTCTGCAGATACAGTCAGGTCAGAGAAAGGAGAAAAATAAATGTATTGTTAATGTGTATCTACGGTTAACTTGCAGTGGTGAAGATTAATTAATACTCAGGGAATCAAAAGCAAAGGGGAAGCAAGATTTTGTCAAGAAACATATGGCAAAAAGCATGTGACATCCACGGAGTCTCAAAAGATAGCATCCTGGGAATTATCCTCAGCAACAGAGTAGAGCTAAAGAAAGCTTCATTGTTTCACCAAACATGCATTTAGTAAAAAGCATATTTTTTAAGTCAGGGTTTCTCAACCTTGGTGTCATTGGCATTTTGAGTCAAATAATTTTTTTTTTTTTTTTGTAGGGGCTGCTGTGTGCATTGTAGGATTTTTAGCCACATTGCTGGCCTCTACCTGCCAGATACCAGTATCCCCCGCCCCCATCCCCTTGTGGTAGAGAGAAGGAAAAAAATGACTAGACATTTCCAAATGTCTCTTTGGAGGTTAAATCTCCCCTGGATAAGAACAACTGGTAAAAATAATATTTATTTATTTTTTATTATTTTTAAAAATTTATTTATTTTGGGCAGCTTTGGGTCTTCGTGCTGCACGCGGGCTTTTCTCTAGTTGCGTCAAGCGGGGGCTACTCTTTGTTGTGGTGCGCGGGCTTCTCATTGCGGTAGCTTCTCTTGTTGTGGAGCACGGGCTCTAGGTGCGTGGGCTTCAGTAGTTGTGGCTTCTGGGCTCTAGAGCACAGGCTCAGTAGTTGTGGTGCACGGGTTTAGTTGCTCCGAGGCGTGTGGGATCTTCCCAGACCAGGGCTTGAACCCGTGTCCCCTGCATTGGCAGGCAGATTCTTAACCACTGCACCACCAGGGAAGTCCCAATATTTATTATTTTTTAATTGGGCTTCATGTATAGAGTAGCAATTAGTTAGCCTTGGGTTTCTGAAAGTATGGAAAAAACCACTTTGTAGCACAATTGATCAAACTTTTTAACTTTTAACCTTTTATGGAAATATAGTACGCATACAGAAAAGAGTACATATCCTTAATGTACAGTTCTGATGAATTTTAACACACTGAACACATCCCCAACACTGGCATCAAAATCAAGGAACAGACATAACACACAACAAAAACTTGCCTCTTGCCTCTTTCCACACACTACCTTACAAAGGTAACCCCCTTCCTGCCTTCTAACAGCCCAGATTGATTTTGCCTGCCTTGGTACTTTGTATAAATAAAATCACATGGTCAGTAGTCTTTCACATCTGTTTTGTTTTTTTGTGTTTTTTTTTCTCAATATTGTTATTATGTGATTCATCCACATTGTTTCAGGTGGTTGTAGATTATTTTCGTTAAGGTTTGTGTCACATTCAGAAAATAAAGCTTGACTCATCTATGCACTGTAAATAAGCATTTAAGTAGTGTTATTTATTTATTAAGAATAAAGTTGCTGTGGATAATTTAGTACTGTGTGTGTGTGTGTGTGTGTGTACCTGTGTGAAAAAAAAATATATATATATACTTTTTTTTCTGCACAGTGTGTGTATGCCCAGGAATAGGATTGCTGGGGGTTGGGGGTGGAGGGTAGGACAACAACTTGTTTTTCCATATCTATATCTAATCTACCCAATACCATATATTAAAAGACCTTCCTTTCCCCACTGTAATAGAATGTTGTTTTTGTTATAAGTTGGGTAACCATGCATATATTGGTCTATTTATGAACTTTATTTCTGTTCCATTACTCAGTTTGATGTTTGATATTTTAGTCCTTGTGCATTTGTTTTTCTTTAAGACTGCTTTGTCTATTTTTTACTGCTTAAAATACCAAAGGAGTTTCAGAATCAGCTTGTCATTTTGTGAAAGCCAAGTCATTTAATTTTGGCCTTTTTTCCTAGTGCAAGCATTTATGGCTATACATTAACATCTGTAGTTTTAGTTCATAAATTTTTACATAAATATCTTCACTATCATTGACTTCAAAAATATTTTCTAATTATTATTTTAATCTTTCAGCCCATGGTTTATTTTAAAATGTGTATTTTTGAATACAGGCATTGTGCCAGCAACCCTAGAAAATTCACTTATAGATTCTAACTTTTGTCTTTTAGAGTCTTTGGGGTTACACAATCATATAGTCTGTGAATAATGACAGTTACTCTTTTCCAGTTCTTACACCTTTCTTTTCTTTTTTTTTTTTTTTTTTTGTGCTTATCACAATGACAAAGACCTTGACTCTGTTAGGCCGCGATAGGGTCTGATCATCTCAATCCTATCAGATATGAAGCTGGGTTCAAACGGGTTGCATCCTTAGTAAAAATCTGTTACTGAACCGAAACTTGGGTCTGGTTGCCCACACTCAGTAAAGCCAGTCTACTGACACCGGGTTGTGGTGAAGGAATGTGCAGGGTTTACTGTAAGGCGCCATGCAATGAGTCTGGGACAGCTGATGCTCAAAAAGCCCAAACTGCCTGATGGGTTTCAGCAAAGCATTTTCAAAGGCAAGGCAAGGGAGGGGAGTCCTGGGGTATGTGATCAGTTTGTGCACAATTCTCTGATTGGTTGATGGTGAGGTAAAGTAAAAAGGCGATAAGTTGTTGCAAATATTTCCTGGTTCCCAACAGACTCTGGAGGGGTGCATTAATTTCTTCCCTTTGGTGGAGGTTTTAGCATCTGTAAAACAACCTGGAAATCTGCATCAGATACTATCAATATTATCTAGGTACTTCAGAGAGGAACTAAAGCAGAGGAAATGGGGAGGGGTCTATCACAGGCAGGATCTTGTCCGGTAACAAATTCAGCTACTCTGGTTTGCTCTGTTCTCTCCAGGATGCCACCTTCCTAGACTTTTTACTGATTACAAATTATCCTTCACCTGAAGTGAAGGGAGATCCAGCTCTACCCTTTAGAATTCCCAAGCCATTCCCATTCCCATTTCTCAACTTCCTACCACACGCCACTGTAAAATCTAAATATCTGACATGAGACCCAACAATGATATTGCAGTAAAGCACCACTCTTCAGAAAGTCTTTGTGTTCTCAACACCTAATGAGTGTGGGAAATTTTATTCTTCCCTTTTGAAGCATTGGCCCCTCTTCAGCATCCTCTGAGCTCCAGAACTCAGGAAATTACCATTGGTAATCCTGGCTGTAGGTATGAAAGTCCTCCAGTTTTTAGTTTTCTTCCAGCCCTGCTGAACACTTCCAGATTTGTTGGTTTCTCTCCCCCCTGGCAATGGACTTCTGCCTTAGTTCAGCCTTATCTTCAGCTTCTGCCCAGATTTGACCAGTGTCCCCAGTTTGGGAAAAACTAGCTAGCAACAGTCAGGTCTATCCAGAAAAGTTTGTGATTTTAGTTCAGCTAGTCCCCATTACTTCTAAGGACCTTCGTTAAGTCCCAAAATACATTGCTTGTAAACGTGTATGACATTTTTTCCCTAGTTTTTTCAATAAGTCATTGGTTTCCAACTACCTACTGTATCCTACTTAGTAGTAGAGATCTCCCAATCATTTTTTTATTAATCATTTTTTATTAAAGAGAAAGTCACATAAAATAAAATTAACCATTATAAAGGATACAATTCAGTGGTATTTGGTATATTCAGAATGTTGGGCAACACCTCTATCAAGTTCCAAAATATTTTTATCACCGCAAAAGAAAACCCCCTACTCCTTAAGTCAATCCTGCTTTTCCCCTCCATACTGCCTCTGGTAACACCAGTCTACTCTCTGTCTTTATGGATTTACCCATTCTGTGTATTTGATTTAAATAAGATCCTACAATAAGTGACCCTTTGTGTCTGGCTGATCTCACTTAGCACAAAGCTTTCAAGGTTTATTCCTGTTATAACACGTATTCCTTTTGGATGCTGAATTCCATTTTATGTATCTGTCACATTTTGTTTATCCATTCTTCTGATGATGGACATTTGGGATGTTACCACCTTTTGGCTAATGTAAATTGTGCTGCTATAAACGTTTGTGTATGAGTATTTGCTTGAAGACTTGTCTTCAATTCTTTTGTGTTTATATCTAAGAGTGGAGTGGCCGGGTCACATGAAAATCCTTTGTTTAACTTTGTGGAGTTGACGATTTTTTTGTTTGACATTTAAAGGAGATAGTTGATTTAAGGTCTTTGTCTAGTAAGTTTATCGTCTGCGCTTCCTTAAGGACAATTTCTGTTCATTTCTAATGTTAATGAGCCATAATTTTTGTTTCTTCATATGTTTTATATATAGTTTGTTGTTGAAAAGTATACATTTAAACATTATAGTGTGCTAACACTAGAAACCAGATTCTTTCCCCTCTTCAGTGTTTTGTTTTGATTTTGTTTTTCGCTTGCTTGCTTGCTTGCTCTGGGATGTAGCTGTTTGATTGTTTAGTAACTTTTATTAACAATTTTTAAAGACTGTATTATTTGTCAGATATGTGCTCTGAAGTCTTTTCCTTTAGGTTATGATCAACCAGTGTTTGGATAGAGATTTTCTTGAATGTATGGAACAAAAAATAAAAATGGATAAATATAAACTCTCAGTCTTTGCAGTCTGGCTCAGTTTTGGGCACTTTCTCAATACTTAGACAAGGTATCTACAAATCTGCCTCAGCTTTTCTTTCCTGTTGCTATCAGCCTAAAGATCACCCATAGATGAAAAAGAAAGAATCGGGGTCTTCTTTCTCAGTTCTTGGTTTGTTGTTGTTGCTGTCTGTTTTTGTTTGCTGTTTTATTATTTGAACATTCATCCTTTCCTGGGCTATGTAAGGCTTTCTGGGTTCCTATACAGGGGTGCCCTATAATGCCCTTAATTCTCCAAAAATTCTCTTTTCCCAGGTTTTCCTCACAGGCTTTCAGCATATTTATTGTTTGCCTCAGTTGTAATCTTTGCCCCAGGCAGCGGCAAATTATCCTTTGGCCTTTCACTTTTTTGAAGAATGCCCTGTGCATAGCTACTTTTCTACCCTGAGAGACTTCCATGTTAGGGGAAACAAATGCAAGCTCCTTGCTTCAGCCCTTTGGGCAGTACCCAGACTGGACAAAACAGGCAGATTCAGTTCTTAAAGAGCATGGTCTTCTCTGCTCCCTCCAGAACCAGAGGACCAGGTCCCACACAGGCTGGTGTCTTCAAGATTGCTACCGAACCAGGGAGTAAGATGGAAACAAAAGTAAAAATGCTGCAAAGCTTTCCTAAGATTTTTAAATCAACTGATTCTTGATTCAATGCTTGTTTGGTTACTATAAATCTTTGACTATTTTCCAAAGTTAGTTCTGATAACTTTTGCTCTTTTTTTAAATTTGTTTTTGTTTTTGTTTGGCGGGGATATCTTACCTGTGGTGGAGCAAACTCTTGGAGCTACCACTCTGCCATTTTCACTAACATCACTAAAACACTCCCTACTCTGTTCATTTTCCCCCAAAGTTAAAAGCCTTTACCCTGGAGAGCTCCCATTAACTTCTCTTGAAACACTGCCCATAGCTGACATGCAGTACCAGAAATACTCTAGCTCTCTCTCTTATTCTTTTCAGAATTCTCTTACAAGTTTTAAATGGTTAGTATATCTCCTCCCAATCACCTTGGACACACTGGTTGTGTATACTGGACAATGACTTAGACTCGAAAATTATATGGAATTATATATTTGGAAATGTGTATTCACACATATATAGTCACACACATACATATATACATACATGGAAATAATATATATATACATAACTGTCAAGAGCAAAGAGAGATGGAACAAGCTCTATTACCAACTATGTTTTGAAACTTTTTCAAATGCTATTTTTAGTTGTCCTATTTACTATTTGGAACTTCAGAAAACTGGGACATAAGAAGGTTTAATTTATAGCATCTTCAGCAGTTCCATCCAACTTTACGTAGTCTGTGAGTTCTTGAAGGAACTTTGAATGTCAAAGCTATAGTAGCCAAAGAAGGAATCGAGAGTCACTCCTTCTTTCTTCCTTCAGGGGAAATGACTGAGTTCACTCTGCTGAGTCTAGGAAGAATACAAAATTAAAGATGTAAAATTTTGTATTTCAGTTTATTTTGGATTTGACCAAAATGGAAGAAAATTTCACATTGGCTTAGGTATCTCTATGAGAAATTTAACAAAGAGGAAATTTACATTTAATCTGCAGTGTAGTTCAATGTATTATCTGGGCTTTGCTATGATACAGGGGTCTCTACAAATCTTTCTTAATATTTTCTACTATGAGTGGTTAGATTGTTCAATGTGCCAGTGTATAAGTAAAGAAATAGAAGAAAACTTCTCGCATTATCAATAGACACCAAATTAAGTGTATGCATGTCTATTATAGTGATATCTGTCCAAAAACTCTTGTATAAACCAACTTTTTAGAAAAGAAAGAATGTAAAACTATCTGTAATTAAATTAGCAGTTTTTTTCATGGCATACAAATGCAAACCTAAAATTTTAGCAAAAATAATGAATTATCATTACAAGTTCAGTATTCCAAAGGTAGCAGTTATAGTTTAGAGCTTAATGTTGGAGTGTGAAAAAATAAATTACTTCAGGTATGTCAGCTTCTAGATTACTCTGTGGTCACTATAATGCAAATACACCATAATAAATGGAAATTTACTTTCACCTGATGTAGTGGATAAGAAAACAAAGTTTGTCTAGCTTTGCCCACACAGAGCCACCAATTCATAAGCTTCATTTTCTTTCTAATAATAATTGAGATTTAAAGACCTAAATCTTCTTCAGCTTTTGACTTATACTGATCATAATGCTGAGAATGTGCCTTGAAGCAATCCCACAGCCTGTGTTCAAAGCAGATAAATATACCTCCCGAATTTTTCAGAAGCAGATTTAAGATTGTTGCAATCATACGTAGAAATATAAAAATATGGCCTTAAAGTTCTTTGACACTCTTCATTTTGTGAAGAGTGAAGAATTTATGTCCTTTATCATGAATCTAAGCCTCTATGACTACTTGGCTAATATTTGATAAAATTCACCAGTGAAACCATCTGGGCTGGCCTTATGTTTTTGTTGTTCTTTTCTTGGGGGAGGGAGCCCTTATGTTTGGGGGAAGATTTTAATTTCAAATTAACTTTCTTTCCTTGATGTAAGTCTATTTAGACTTTCTGTTTTTTTCTTGAATTAGGTTTAGTAATTTCTGTCTTTCTCAGATTTGGGGTTGATCAGAGAGTGTTTGGTTGTAAGCCAATAAAATCCTGCTCCTGCTTCATTAGAGCTTCGCTCAGGGGTGGACCTGAAAGTTAAAGGAGAGAAGAAATTCTCTAAATAAGCAAAACTTTAGTCATTCATTTTATGTGGAAAGAAGCAGACCAATAAAAGAATATATACAGAATCAGGTACAGTTGTAAATGGCTTAGCATGTTCGTCAAGGATATCTGAGGAATACACGTCAGTGGATCTATGGGAATGGGTATTCTATATGATCTTTGTAGTATATCATAATGCCCAACAAAAGGCATGCACCATTGACAATGCACTGAACAACAAAATGGACAGAAAGACATCAGACATTTGACATCAGACAGCCTCTGTCATTTGCCACCCTAGTGCTGGAATAATGGGTGCATAATTGGAGTACCCAGTATGGTAGAATGGAGACTATGAATAGACCCAAAGACATAGTCTCCAACTAACCAAGGCAGACCTCGCTGCTTCTACAAGCACAAAATTTCAATACAGAACCCTTGATATGGCACCATGCGTAAAGAGTCCACCTGGCCTCTTGGTGGCAAGTTAATTACAATGGGGTCCTCTCACATTAGAAGAGGAAGCAATTCTTCTTGACTAAAATATAACCTTATTCCAGGTATAGCTCCTGCCTGTAGGGCCTCAATCAGCACCATTACTGGAGGATTTACAGACTGATATGGGATTAGCATTGCCTCAGAACCCACTTTAGAGCAAAGCAGTGTATCAGTGTGCAGTTTACTATGGAATCTATTGGTCTTGTTACACACAAACACACAGACACACATACAACGCTCAGAAACTGGTGAAAGAGAGCAATGTAAATGTAACAGCTAATGGAAGGTATAACTAATGTGCCAATTTGGAGATGATACCCTACCAGGGTAGAGCACTGTCCTCCAGGAGGCAATTATTCCATAAATCAACAACCCTTATATAATACTGTGGTACCCAAAACTAGAATTATGAATTTGAGAATGGAGGGTTAGAAGTAGCATTGAACCTGCTTACTCTTACTTTCAGTGACCAAATTAGGGAATTTTTGCTTATTTCTCTTTTTTAGCTTTAGAAATCTGTGTTTCCTAAGGAAGAAGCCTTTCTCCACATTACGCAGCAAGTCTCTTTAAACTTTAAACTAAAATCAAGTAAAGGTGTTACTATCTCAGCAGGAGTAGTTGATCTTGATCATGAGAAAAAGGTTGGAATGTTGTTATGACATGAGGAAAGAAAACAGCATGCTTGGCACCCATGCCTGGCAACACCTGTGTACCTCCTCTGGGTATCCCTTACCCAATTTTGATGTCAAAGGCACAAGTACAGGAGGTTGAGAGGGGCATGATGACTACCATCTTGGATTCCACTGGGAAATGCTTTTGGGTCAACACACCCCTTAAGTCCCTAAAACAATGAAGATGCTTGTCAAAAGTGAGGGGAATGTAGAATTGGTGAAAAAGAAAAGAAAATTGATTTGATGTGCAGCTTCAAGACCAGCTACACATGTGGGCTTAAAGTTTATCCCACAAAATTTATTGTTGCAATTTATCCCAGAAAACATGACCAACACAAATCTTAGGAGAAGAGTTTCCAGTTTATTATACAAAGTATGTGGAGCTGAAAAGAGCAAAAGGTGGATTGTAATGACTGCCCTAGTGTGCTATCAAAATTTACCCTTCAGTCCTGAAGTCTCATTCACTTAGCCACTAAGTGTTTTTGTGACAGACAACATTCTACTGAGTCTCATTCTATGAAGTTGTCCTCAGCTGCCTTACCCCTCTCCCCCAAACCCCACTTCTTCCCTGAGACACTCAGCATCAAATGACTTGGTGTGAAGGTGTAAATGCCTGATCCCCTACCTCAAAGCAGGAATATTCTGAAGGGTCATCCAAACAGAACTGCCTGTGGTATTGGCCAAGGCCTCCATTGAGACCACATCACAATTCAAATCTTCCCTTTGCCCAATCCACTTCCTTCATATGTCTCTGTAGGTGTCAGTGCTCAACCAGATTCTTAGACGCACACTTCCGACTCCAAGTCTGTTTCCTAGGAAATTCTATCTAATATATGGACAAGATGAGTTTTCACCTAGAAAACAAAACTTACCCAAATATGACCCTGTTCCAAGCAATTTAGCAGGAGATAGCAATTGACCATTTTCTCTAATTTTGTACCAGATAGAGCATTGGTATATTCAGATGAAAATAATCTATTTAGGCATCATAATATGATAGACTATAGGGTTAATTATTTCAAAGTAAGAGGTTCAATAACTGTGAGTCTATTACCTTTATTCTAGTTTGAAATGTAACTCAGTGATGATGTTGGTCACAAGAGGAAAGTGGGAATGAGTAATTAGAAAGTGCTCATTTTCACTGCCACTACTGGAAAAAAATAGGAAAAGTCATATGTTAGTGTTTTCTGCCTTACGGAAAGGTGACACACATATTTCTGAGGGGAATCTAAAGTGCAAAAACTGTGAAAATACTTTAAGAAACAGAAACAGTCTTGGAAGTATGAGTTACCAAAAATATTTTAAAACACAGTACAAAAAATACACATTTCTTTCAACTTATTAAATAGCACCTTACTGTCTTATGAAGTGCACTAAGCTTCTCCAGCTATCTAATGCTTTTAAGTGGCCCATTTCTTGCAAAAAGAAAAAATAACTTAGAGCATCCAATTCAAGTTTTCTTACTTAAAATAATTCTTCCAGTCAATTTTAAGGGATTATTATAGTCAGAAAATATTAATCAAAAATTGTTAGCTTGCTAAAATTATAGGTAACTATATCTCTCTTTTAGTCTTGTTTGATAACTAAGTATAAAAGTTCCAAAAACCATTTGCTAGTTGTGGCTTAATGCTGTTGTTTTTCTTAACTGCAAACTTTACAGATTGTGCTTTATTTTTAAAAACTACACAATATTGACAATACTTAGTGAATTCATGAATATTGGAACCCAAAGCATTCATTTAGCTTTTAGTGAAAAATAGATTCCACAGATGTGATAGAGAAAATGCAACTCAAGTTTCCCGGTGGAAAAAACCTTGAGATAATTAGGGTTGGATTATGGAGGCCTGAGATAATGAGGGTGGAAGTGGCATTGCAGGAGATGATGCCTGAACCTCAAGTCCCTTGGCTGCAGAGCACAGATTGGATGCCTGCTGGCCAGAGTCCAGGAGGTCAGAATCAGCCAGCTGTGTCTTTAGCCAGCCATGTTGAGTGGTATCCATTTCCCCAAGCACGAAGGACAACGAAAGGTTAGGAAGTCTTATCTTTTCAACTGAAATACATGTGGACATTTCCCCAGCAGACTCTGCCTTCCTCTACATGTTAAACCTTAGGGCAAGCAGATGGAGATTCTGTTAAATAGCTTGCTTTAGGGAATCCATTCTTTTGCAAAAAATCACAAACTAAAATCTTAGAAATAGACAGCATGGTCTAGGTTACCGTTATTTTAAATGATGCATAACTTGGGCATGTTTTGTGTCAAAACACTTTTTTTTAATAAAACCATAAATTATGCAGTGTTCTTGAAAATAAGTTAGAAGCACTGTTTCTGATGAGTATGATAATTGAATAAGAACAACTAAATTAGCAGATTGCATTGAAATAGATTTGCTTTCAGGCAGGTATCCTAAGATGGTCAGAGAGAAGCCCTAGTATATTACTTAACAGTTATTAAAACATTTAATGTGTCACTGAAATAGTAGCCAAAGGTTCTTAACACCTATAGTCCTAGAGTATAGTGAAAGTAGTAGATTTAGTGAGAGGGGGTGTTGGACTGCAAAGCAGTAATGTATTTGCAGCCAAGGCCGCAGCTGATCACAGGGACTCTAGAATAAGGATGGTCCTTCAGAATCATCCTGCTTGGAGGCAAATGTGCTGAGCCTCTATAGCTTCTCATCCTTCAGTCACTGGATATGGACAGTTGCCTAGAAATGAGCAAGATGTTGGACAAGGCAGCTCTCTGGTGCTGAGCACATTTCCTAGAGAGGATTTCATCTGAGAACTGTCAGTTATCAATATGCCCAATATGAAGTTCTAGTAATTTCCTTTATACCACCCAGAATCCACCTTGCCAGCTTCAACAAAATTTAAAATAAAAAATAAAAAATTAAGTACCATTTGCTTTTTTAGACATGCATCATAAAAAGTTTGGAGCAACCATTAGAAATTTTATAATTAAAAAACACTTGCTGTTTGATGGTTTTTTGTTGTTGTTGTTTAATTTGCTATGAGAGTTCATTTAATGTAATGGTGAGAACAAAATAATTGCCCATTTTTTGATGCATTTTCTGCAATACTAAAAGTCTACTTTCTGTTACATTGTAGAATATGATAAGTTAGTTACTCATCTGTTTGTAATCTACAGATATATTGACTTTTCAACAACTCTAAATTCTCTAGGTTTAATGGAGTATAACCCCAACTTAGAGTAGAGGCTAGGAAATTAGATAAGAAAATTTCTTGAACAATTTAAATATATAGGGAATTAACTCATGATGTAATTTCTAATATTAGTAATAAAAGATATATATTCAGGAGATTTTTTTGGATAGAATTGACTGGAAGGTGTAAGAAAGGAAAAAAAATACATTTGAAATTTTTGGCATGGGTGCCTGGGTATGTTGTTTTCTAACTGAAACATACAGGGGGGAAAGAAAAGGGTTTGGGCATTTCAGCTGGAATAGTATGGCAGGCTGAAAGTCCAGTGGTTAAGACTCTATACTTCCAATGCATGGGGCCAGGTTCAGTCCCTGGTTCAGGAACTAAGATCCCACATACTGCGTGGTGAAAAAAAAATTATATAGAAGCCTCTTTGAAATACAAGCAGAAGAGTACATAGCAAGATGGAAATCAGTATTAGAAATATATCTTGAGATATAATAGTGGAATCTATGAGAGCAAATACTCAACAAGGAGAAAATACACTATGAGAAAAGATTGCTTTCCAGAGGCGTGTTGGACATTTCATGGCTGGTGAAAGAAAAGATAAACAATTTAAAAATGCACATGAAAAGTGACAACAAAGAAAATTGGACCAACATGCAGTCAGAGAGTTACAATTAGATTGGAAATAGTTTTGGGAAAACCAAGAGAGTAGGAATTTATATAAGGTAGAGTTTATCAATGGTATCAAATAATATGGTAAACTCAAGAAGAATCTTTACCGGAAAAAAAAAAAGCCTTAAATGTTCAGATTACAAATACAGTCATCCCAAATATGCAGGTTCATTCTGAAAGTGGTAGTGCTGATCTGATGAAAAAAGTTAAAGCAAAATATGTCTAAAGCATATTTTAATATCTCCTAAAAGGTAAGCAGAATTCAAAAAGTGCCCCCCCAAAAACTTTTCACCATAATTCCTGAGAATGTTAATTTAATGAATATCATATTCATGAATATGTTACTTTGCATGACCACAGGGACTTGGCAAATGTAATAAAGTTTATAGTCAGTTGACCTTACAATTGGAGTAATTACTCTGGCCCAATGTAATCACATTAGCTTTTAAAAGTAGAATATTTTCTCCAGCAGGTAGCAGAAGGGGAATTAGAGATTTAAAGTGTGAGACAGACTAAACACACAGATGCTGGCTTTGGAGATAGAGTGGGAGATGTGAGAAGCACTGTGGGAATCCTCTACTGGCTGATGTCCAAAAGGAAAAGTGGAACCTCAGACCAACAGCTAAGTAGAACTGGATTCTGCTATCGACCTGAATGAGCCTGGAAGTGGATTCCATTTCAGACCCTCTTGATAAAAGTTTAGGCTGCTCAAACCTTGATTTTGGCTTTATGGTGCCCTGAAGATAGAGCCTAGTTGAGCCCACCTAGACTTCAGACTTACAGAACCTAGCTAATAAATTGGTACATTTTAAAGCATCGAATTTGTGGTAATTTGTTTTGCAATGGAAAATTAATACACCCTGCAAACTTATAGAACAAAACTATCCTAAATTTGTGAATAGCATCCCAACCAAAACAAAACATGATTTCTCCAGACATAGACATAGGTGATTCTCAGCCATGAATAATGAACTTGTTCCTGATGAGACCTAGATATGTATTTATTAAAGTCAGCACAGGTGTAATTTAGGGTTAGAATGTATCACATTTAGAACTATTGCTTCAGATGAGCATTTGTATTTATATGGGCTTATACACATCTACATTCAAAGTCTAAATTCTCATTCATTTCTCATATTCAAGACTGGTGTAATCCTTACTCCTGGAACTTAATCTGCATTTACTTCTGATCCTTGTTATTTTCTGTTATATATTATACCAATTCATTTAAGTAGAATTCTGAATTTGAATTTAAATTCCAGTTTCAACAGTGTTAACCATATATACTTGAAGTTAGTGTTTGGTATCCTCACTGCATATCAGTTTGCTTTTATTTAATGAAGAAAATAGTATATGATGCAAATCGTTGTTGATTCAAATAAATGTGGCAATATATCTGCAATCACTTAACCTAGCATCTAACACTTAACGTATGCGAAAATTATTAGTGAAATCTGAATCTTGCCAAAGATAACTGTGTTGATTTAGTCATTTTTGATTCCTCCATAGCAGTCACCAGACTTTGTTGTTCAAATTTAAGTTCAAGGATTTTTTTTGTTTCTTTTCTCTCAACATGTTTGATAAAAATAATGTTCTTATAAAATCTTCATATAACAGAAAGTAGCCTAGTATATAAAAATGCAAAAATCTTTAAGATATATCCACTTAATAATTTCTTCCATATTTTAAAATATAAGCTGTTTGAAATTTGTGGAAAGAGAGTCAACAACTAAACATGTTTGGATTCTGGATGAAGAAAAGTAACTATAAATGACTTTTGTGATAAATCATTGAAATTTGAACATGGAGCACAAACTAGATAACAGTACTTTACATTGTATTTCCTGATTTTAATAGCAATAACATAGATATGTCAGAGAATAATATTGTTCTTAAGTTGAGCACCATGAGGTATTTAGGGATAAAGAGGCATGATATCTCCAACTTAATCTCAAATGGTTCAAGAAAAATATGTTGCACACTAACACACATAACTGGATAAACAGAGAGAAAAACAAAAAGAAGGAAACAGAGAGAATGAGAAAGAGAGAGGAAGGTAAATCAGGTGGGACAAAATATAAACAATTAGTGTATTTAGGAAAAGGGTCTCTAGGAGATTCGTACTAATCTTGCAACTTTTCTGTTGGAATCATACTAAAATATTATAAAAAAAGAATGAAATAATGCCATTTGCAGCAAAATGGATGGACCTAGAGATTATCATACTTAGTAAAGTAAGCCAGACAAAGACAAATATTTTATGATATATATTTGGAACCAAAAGAATAACTAATACAAATGAATTTATATACAAAACAGAAACAGACACACAGACATAGAAAACAAACTTATCGTTACTAAAGGGGAAAGGGGGGAGAGAGATAAATTAGGAGTTTGAGATTAACATATACACACTCCTATACATAAAATAGATAACCAACAAGGACCTACTGTATAGCACAGGGAACTATACTCAACATTTTATAATAACCTATAAGGGAAAAGAATCTGAAAAAATAGATATATATGTATGTATAACTGAATCACTTTACTGTACACCTGAAACTAACACAACATTGTAAATCAACTATACTTCAATAAAAATAATTTTAATTAGTTTAAAAAAGAAATATAAAAGAATGAGACATTTCATGAAAAATATGGTAATATGCAACAGATACATAACTTACTAATATATAATGATTGATATGAAATTCTAAAAGTCATTATCATAAACACTTAACTAGTAAAATGTTATGCATATGGTGATTAATACAAAAAATATAAAAAGTTCAAATACCAAAGACATCTGTTACAACATACAATTATGTGATAATAAAATATACTTTTATGTGAAAATGTAATAAGACTCGAAATCTCATAGTGTTTTGTCATGCCTTACAATTCGCCATCATTTGGGATGTATAATTACTTGATGGGATAGCTAATAATCTAGAAGGCAACATGGGATCCTCTGCTCTACTAGTCACTTTGGAGAAGCCATTTTAATGGTTCTGGGACCTGAGTCAGCCAGCGAATAGAGTCTTCGGGTCACTAATGTAACAGAAAACTAGTCATCTAAGTTACTTTCCATGAAATTCATGTGCCACTTAACAATATTTGTCATATTTGGTTATTATAGACCTATAGCCTTAATTCTCAACACAGATTTTTCAATTCTGTATGTATTGGCAAAGAATGTAACTTAGAACTGTCTACTGTCAACTATTGTAAAGTTTCTAGGGAGTGAGAATTGAGAAAGAGGAAGATGAGAATTACTTGCAAAATATGAATTATATTCCTTTAGAAGATATTTTTTTTTTTGGTTTTTTTTTTTTTTTTTTTTTTTTTTTTGCGATACGCGGGCCTCTCACTGTTGTGGCCTCTCCCGTTGCGGAGCACAGGCTCCGGACGCGCAGGCTCAGCGGCCATGGCTCACGGGCCCAGCCACTCCGCGGCATGTGGGATCTTCCCGGACCGGGGCACGAACCCGTGTCCCCTGCATCGGCAGGCAGACTCTCAACCACTGCACCACCAGGGAAGCCCTAGAAGAGATTTTATTTTATAATTGGATTACATCAAAATAGAAGTACGCTATTACACATCTCTTTGGACACCACTCATCAGCATTGTGCTTTCAATTTGCATTGTTATAGCTATTTGAAAATGGCCTTGGACATTAGGGCATTTTAGTGTTTTTAGGAAGCCTTTTGTATGGAAATATACTGATCAAAATTTGTAAATAATGTGTTTATTTTTTATTATTTCTTTGGTTAGTCACCAGACTGTTCAGTTTTAATTTTACTTCATGCTTTCATTAAGAGGGTAGAAGGGGCTTCCCTGGTGGAGCAGTGGTTGGGAATCCGCCTGCCAATGTGGGGGACAAGGGTTCAAGCCCTGGTCCAGGGGGATACCACATGCTGTGGAGCAACTGAGCCCGTGTGCCACGACTACTGAGCCCACATGCCACAAATATGGAAGCCCACATGCCTAGAGCCTGTGCTCCACAACAAGAGAAGCCACCGCAATGAGAAGCCCACACACCGCCATGAAGAGTAGCCCCTGCTCCTTCCCTGGTGGTACAGTGGTTGAGAGTCCGCCTGCCAATGCAGGGGACACGGGTTCGTGCCCCGGTCCGGGAAGATCCCACATGCCGCGGAGCGGCTGGGCCCGTGATCCATGGCCTCTGAGCCTGCGCGTCCGGAGCCTGTGCTCCACAACGGGAGAGGCCCGTGTACCGCAAAAAAAAAAAAAAAAAAAAGAGTAGCCCCTGCTCGCTACAACTAGAGAAAGCCCGCGTGCAGCAACGAAGACCCAACGCAGCCGAAAATAAATAAATTTTTTAAAAAAAGAGGGTAGAAGTTTTAAATGTTTATTGCTATATGAAAGTGAACGTCTTTCTTTTTACTCATTTAAAATTTTTCCTTCCTTTTTTCTATTTTATACTACATTGACTTCATGTATTTTTGTAAGCTGTTTAAACTCCATTTTATAAAGAGATAGAGTGTAACAGAAATAAAGTCTACCACTACTTGTCTCAGTATACACCAAAAAGCCGGATTGCCATATTTCATCAGCAGTACACCTTTTCAGAATATGTCCTTAAAGATCACGCAGCCACCTCCCTTATGGAAGCATCGAGTTTTCTTAAATCCTGTTTCTGTACACATAATACCTGTTATCATTTAGCTCTGGACAGCAGAAGTTAGGGTATGAGTATTAAATATAACCTAAAATATTTATGGACAAATAGCACATCACTGCATAATCACTTTTCTTTTTTTTTTTTTCGTTATGTGGGCCTCTCACCGTTGTGGCCTCTCCTGTTGCGGAGCACAGGCTCCGGACTCGAAGGCTCAGCGGCCGTGGCTCACAGGCCCAGCCCCTCCGCGGCATGTGGGATCTTCCCGGACCGGGGCACGAGCCCGTGTCCCCTGCTTCGGCAGGCGGACTCTCAACCACTGCGCCACCAGGGAAGCCCTGCATAATCACTTTTTATTGTAATCTTTGTCTCTTTGGAATCTACAATCAAATATATTTCATATTACTCACTTACTTACAGTTGGGAACTGCCTCCTTTTCTCAGGAGCCAAAATGCTTGCTAACTTTAAATTTCATCATCCTCCCCAGCAGAAAGGAAAACATAGGTGTATAAAGGCACTGTTACAAGCTTCTTAGTGGAATGGCAATAGGTCAAACAAGAATGAGTTCTAGCTCTCTGAAACTAGTGGAAGACTCATTTGGTCCTATGTTTGAAGAGGTTTGTTGTAATCATAAGTAGGTGTGACTCTAATTGTCTTCGTATTTAGAGCACTGATATGAAGCAAAAGATTAGCCCCATTTTTTATTCCAAGATTCTTGATAAACTGGCTATAAAATATTTTTATTTCATGATAAATATGTGTTTTATGTTGAAAGTATTGACTTGGAGATGGTTGTCTAGAACTGAGTCCATTAGTTGTGGGATAGAATACTAGGTTCCAGTCTATTTTTTCTGAACTCCGTGGGACTTTAAAATTTTATAAAAGTATAAATACTTTAATATCATAAATTAAATTACTGTCTACAATTCTGCCAATTTGTCTCAAAATTAAACAATTTTAGTATATCTACCATGCCATTACTGTCCTGTCATGCACAATTTTATATCATATAATACAACAATAAAACAAAAATGTGTTCGGATTAAGATTTTAAACACCATTAGATTCCTCATTCTTTAGGACAAGATGAATGTTCAGCAGCACGCTTGTTTCCTTCTTGAGAGAGTGGAGTTGTGTTACTGCTCTTCATTTTAAGTGACAGGCACTTTATAGGATATAACACCATTTTGAGAACGCTGTTGTCATTTTACTCTGCACATTCGGGTTGCCTAACTGCTCACTTTAATGATGCAGTATTTCCTTTGTAAAATTGTCTTTTATGCTAGATGGACTGGTCATTAATTTCACTGTAAAGACATAATTTGCACATTTTAATGTATTTTTCAACTAACCTATTTGCGTGAGCATAACAGCTGGTAGCTCCTGAAAGAAGGCAAGATAGTAAAAACCCTACCTGGGTTCCATAATTTCTTTGATTTCTCTCCCTTATCACATAAAATCCAGCTTTAAAGTTTTATTTCGTTGTTATGCCAGTATTGTAGTTATTTTGTATACAAATACATCCATGGCATATGAAGGTTACATTGGTGAAGCAATTACACCAGATTGCACAATAATTTGTTAACGCTCTATTACTTTTGCATGCAAATAGCTAAAATGAAGAGCCTGAAATTCAGTCATTTTAGCTGTACATCTCCAATTTAATTTATTCTTTTAAAAGTTTGCTCATCTACATTTTTACTACAAATATTTCTAATTTTATTTGTCTATCTCAGTTTCAATTCAGTATTCCTGAACACACTGGTTCATGAGTGTGCGATAAAAGACATTGTTTTTTGTTTCCCAGCAAGCCCAAAAGGTTGAAAATACCCTTGTGTTTTCTGCAAATCCTACACATGCCTGTATTTAAATGAAATCGTCAATATATACTGGAGCAAAAATTTAAAAATAGCAAATGCATGATAAAGATCTAAGAAAAATAAGTTAACCAAATGTAATATCTACCAAAGAAAGTATATTCTGGGGAAAATTAATTTGAATTTAAGATTCAAGGAATTTACTATAAGAGTACCATCCATTTTTCTCATGTGTATTTCCTTTACAAGCAAAGTGAATGGGGAGCAGGTTATTTACTTAACACTGTTTGGAAACAATTGCTTCTCATTATAAGTTCAATATTTATTTAGATGCCTTTCAACACATTGGAAAAGCATATAACCAAAATAGTCCCCATCGAGTCAAGGGGAAAAGAACATACCTATATTTTCATCAGAGAAATGCTTACCAGCAAATTCAAGGATGCACATTTATCAGCAGTTTAATCATGCTGAGTACTTAGTTTCTTAACTCACTGGATCATATCAAATTGCATTGCCAAGGAACATTTCTGAGCACAAAGTTGTAATACTAAAGAAACGGTGACTCTTTCTTAAGGATCAAGAAAAAGATATTTTAGTTATTAGGAAAGAACTTATATGATTATTCCTTTTAAGTAAAGCCCTTGGTAATGTAAATGTATTCATGAGAAGTAGAAAGGCGGAGTTTGAAACTTAGTGATGAAACATAATCATCATACCCTTTGTTGCCCTTGGCTCTTGGCTTTCTGCACCCACCTGATAAAATAATAAGTAGGACATTTATTTTTAAGTAAGTATCCTATTTATTATTTTATTGCGGTTTCCCTAAGCTATGGATGACTGGAAGCCGACTGATGTTGCTAAGAAGTATCTCGACATTGCATGAAACAGAGTTCTAGTTAAATCATGGAGGCCCAAGCAGACATTGACTCTACCACCAGCACAAAGTGGGAAACACAGCATTCATGACCACAATAAAGTATATATTTATCCAGAAATAATATCAGTCATGGCAGGTGGTACAGAGATACAAAGTGCTTAGGTAGAGAAGGGAACCCATGTTGTCCTCATAGCACAGTGAAAACACACAGAAGTAGATGTCCAGAATATGGAACAAAAGAAATGTGGTTTGGATACACATAAAAACTTGTTTACTTATGCTCTCTCTAACTTATCACCAGCTTCTTGCCAGCCTCTTTGTAAAATGTAGTTTATTGCAAGAACCCATGATTCACAATTTTTTACCTATTTAGAGAAAATGTATTTTTAAGTTTTTTTTTCCTTTTTTCAAAAATTCCGAGGTACTCTCATTAATTCATCCAGTTAAGAAGACAGATTTTGCACACCCCAGTCCTGCACGCTTTTGGCCTCATATCCATAACAACTACCAAAAAGAAATAATGTAAAAGTAAATGAGCTGCTAGTACACAACCTATCTAATGGTGGATATGAAACAGGTGGCAAAAGCAGGCTCCTTCTTGCCTCAGCTGAGCAGTTTTGAAATGACACCAGCTCTGGAATTTCCCCCTGGATGAATGTTTATAGCAAATAGGAATTGGACACTGTAAGAGAAGAAATAGGTAGCTATGGTTGCTGACTCTATTAACCGGGCAGAGATGAAACTCAGGGACCTGCTTCTGGCTACAGTTAAGGCTTTTCTCTTCAGTCTCTTCAGATGCCTAGATTCCCAAAAGAACGTTTAATCTATGCATCTTTTTTGCTATTTTAAGGCATCATTTTCCTTCTAAAAACATCCTTAAATGCCACCATACTGTTACAGACCATTTAGTGAAAGCCTCTCAGCTTTCACCAACTTGTTCAAAGTTCTTCCAGCTTCCACTCACTCTCTAGTTCTAATGCCAGCCTTACATGTGGAGTTTTTCTTACAGCAGCATGATACTCTCATTCCTAAAATCTGTCTTAGTTATCACTGCATAAAAAATTACCCCAATATTTGGAAGCTTAGCAAATAAATACTGATTCCTCCCAGTTTCTATGAATCAGAAATTCAGGAGTGGCTTAGCAGGATGGTTCTGACTTAGGGTCTCACAAAGTTGCAGCCAAGATGTCAACCAGGGCTGCAGATGTCTGAAGGCTCGGCTGCAGCGGAAGAAACTGCTTCTAAGATGATTCACACACATCACGATTGGCTGGAGGCCACAGTTCTTTGTTGGCTGTTTGTAGGAGGACTCACTTTCTCACCTCATGGGGCTGCCCATTGGGCTGCTTGAGTGTCCTCATGATATAGCCGCTGACTTTTTCCAGGGAGAGTTGTCTGAGAGACAGAGAGAATGAGAGAGCGAGCTAGAAAATACTCTTTATGACTTGGCCTCAGCAGTGATATGCCATCACTTCTGTGCTCTGTTGGTCACACAGACTGACCCAGATACAATATGTGAGGAGACTACACAAGGCATGAAGACCAAGAGGTGGGAATTATACAGGGCCATCTTGCAGGTTTGCTGCCAAAAGCTCCTTAATGTTTTATCCCCTAGGAAAAAGTGTGGACCTTTATGGATTCTTGCTTTTTCTCTAATGCTTTCTTTTTTATTGAACTATAGTTGATTTACAATGTTGTGTTATTTTCAGGTGTACAGCAAAGTGATTCAGTTATACATACATATATATCTATTTTTTTCAGATTCTTTTCCCTTATACATTATTACAAAATATTGAGTATAGTTCCCTGTGCTATACAGTAGGTCCTTGTTGGTTATCTGTTTTATATATAGCAGTGTGTATCTGTTAATCAAATGTATGATACTGCATACTTTGTTTAGTTAGTTAATATATTACTATAAGATTCTTCTTCCTTTCCCTTGTTAAATGTCATTAAGTCTCCAATTCCTAATTATTTCCTGTAGATCAAAAAATAATTCTTGGAGAGGAAGGGGTTTTCTTAAGATATAATCATATAAATAAAAGTCTGGACTTATTGCATTTCAGAACTGGTTGGTTACTCAGCTACCAGCTGGCTGCACCCACATTTTCCTTACTGAAGTGTAATCCTTAGAAAATGTGAAAATTTTTTGTGTTGTTGTTGTTTAGATTCTTGGTCTTACTTCCTTCCATATTATAGCTAGTCATGTTCTCCCTTTCTCAGAACTATCTCTAGAATCTATTACTCATTGCCTCTCCTTACTGCTGTAGTCAAACAACATCATTTACCACCTAGACTATGCCAATAGCCTCCTATCTAATCTCCCATATATACACTTTATTCTCCTTCCTGTGGTCAGGTTATTTTTGATGTTGTTTTGTTTTCTTTTAACATGTTATATAACATTGCTTCTCTGATCATTATCCCACAGGCTTTCCTTATGATGATTTTTGATGGCTTAACTGTCCATACATGATTCCCCTCCACACACACACACACACACACACACCATGTTACCATTCTTTTTTCATGGAGCATTTTCTACTTCATCATTTTGCTCCAGCTGTCCCAGCCTTTATGTTATTTCTCTACACCCTCAAAGCACTCCTGATTTGGGGTTCTCTAGCTACTACCCCTGCCTGGACTCATTTCCACCAGAATGTGTCATTCCATCCTATATTTATGTCTTTGTCCAACATGACATTAACGGAGGGGCCTCCCCTAACCATGCTATCTTAAATAGCACTGAATCTTATCATCATCTCTACCTACCCAGAATTATTTTTCTTCCTAATCCATTTGGCTACCAGACATATTGTATACTTATTTTCTGATTAAATTACTTCGGCTCCTTAATAGAAGCTATGCTCTGTAAAAGCAGGGACAATTGTGGACTTTCTATTCTCAGCAGCAGGAATAGTGCCTATAATGCCCTAGTCTCTGCTTGGCATCCAATGAAGCGCTCCATCGTTATTATCCAATGTCAGTGATAGTTTTCATTCAAGTTGAAAATAAAGTGAAGGGAAAGTCTGAAGTCAGGGTGTACTTTTCTGATCCATACATGTTACTCCTCATCCCAGTTATTTAAAAGGTAAATAAAACAAAATACATGAAAAGAACAGAGAACAATCTGCTATTAGGAATGGGTTTCTATTTAAATATGTGTTATACTGTGTAACACCATTTGTAGTTTTGCATCTGCAATACATTTTATTTATTAAGGCTCTAAAACGAACCGTAAATAGTTAGATTTTCTTTTGACATCTTTATTGGAGTATAATTGCTTTACAATTGTGTGTTAGTTTCTGCTTTATAACAAAGTGAATCAGCTATACATATACATATATCCCCATATCCCTTCCCTCTTGCGGCTCCCTCCCACCCTCCCTATCCCACCCCTCTAGTTGGTCACAAACCACTGAGCTGATCTCCCTGTGCTATGCGGCTGCTTCCCACTAGCTATCTATTTTACATTTGGTAGTGTATATATGTCCATGCCACTCTCTCACTTCATCCCAGCTTACCCTTCCCTCTTCTCGTGTCCCCAAGTCCATTCTCTATGCCTGCGTCTGTATTCCTGTCCCGCCCCTAGGCTCTTCAGAATCTTTTTTTGAATTCAGATTCCATATATATGTGTTATCATATGGTATTGTTTTTCTTTTTCTGATTACTTCACTCTGTATAACAGACTCTAGATCCATCTACCTCACTGCAAATAACTGAATTTCATTTCCTTTTATGACTAATATTGCATTGTATATATGTGCCACATCTTCTTTATCCATTCATCTGTCGATGGACACTTAGGTTGCTTCCATGTCCTGGCTATTGTAAATAGTGCTGAAGTGAACATTGTGGCACATGACTCTTTTTAAATTATGGTTTTCTCAGGGTATATGCCCAGTAGTGGGATTGCTGGGTCGTATGGTAGTTCTATTTTTAGTTTTTTAAGGAACTTCCATACTGTTCTCCATAGTGGCTGTATCAATTTACATTCCCACCAACAGTGCAAGACGGTTCCCTTTTCTCCACACCTGCTCCAGCATTTATTGTTTGTAGATTTTTTGATGATGGCCATTCTGACAGGTGTGAGGTGATACCTCATTGTACTTTTGATTTGCATTTCCCTAATGAATAGTGATGTTGAGCATCCATTCATGTGTTTGCTGGCAATCTGTATATCTTCTTTGGAGACATGTCTACTTATCTTAGATCTTCTGCACATTTTTAGATTGGGTTGTTTGTTTTTTTAATATTGACCTTCATGGCCTGCTTGTGAATTTTGAAGATTAATCCTTTGCCATTTGCTTCATTTGCAAATATTTTCTCCCATTTTGAGGGTTGTCTTTTCATCTCGTTTATGGTTTCCTTTGCGGTGCAAAAGCTTTTAAGGTTCATTAGGTCCCATTTGTTTATTTTTGTTTTTCTTTCCATTTCCCTAGGAGGTGGGTCAAAAAGGATCTTGCTGTGATTTATGTCCTGGCATGTTCTGCCTATGTTTTCTTCTAAGAGTTGGATAGTGTCTGGCCTTACATTTAGGTCTTTAATCCATTTTGAGTTTATTTTTGTGTATGGTGTTAGGGAGTGTTCTAATTTCATCCATGTAGCTGTCCAGTTTTCCCAGCAGGACTTATTGAAGAGGCTGTCTTTTCTCCATTGTATATTCTTGCCTCCTTTATCAAAAATATGGTGAACATATGAGCATGGGTTTATCTCTGGGTGTTCTATCCTGTTCCATTGATCTCTATTTCTGTTTTTGTGCCAGTACCGTACTGTCTTGATTACTGTAGCTTTGTAGTATAGTCTGAAGTCAGGCACACTAATTCTTCCTGCTCTGTTTTTCTTTCTCAAGATTGCTTTGGGTATTCGGGGTCTTTTGTGTTTCCATACAAATTGTGAATTTTTTTGTTCTAGTTCTGTGAAAAATGCCATTGGTAGTTTGATAGGGATTACATTGAATCTGTGGATTCCTTTGGGTAGTATAGTCATTTTCACAATGTTGATTCTTCTTATCCAAGAACATGGTTTATCTCTCCATCTGTTTGTATCATGTTCAAATTCTTTCATCAGTGTCTAATAGTTTTCTGCATACAGGTCTTTTGTCTCCTTAGGTAGGTTTATACTTAGGTATTTTATTCTTTTTGTTTCAATGGTAAATGGGAGTGTTTCCTTAATTTCTCTTTCATATTTTTCATCATTAGTGTATAGGAATGCAAAAAATTTCTGTGCATTAATTTTGTATCCTTCTACTATACCAAATTCATTGGTTAGCTCTAGTATTTTCTGGTAGTATCTTTAGGATTCTCTCTGTATAGTATCATGTCATCTGCAAACAGTGACAGCTTTACTTCTTCTTTTCCGATTTGGATTCCTTTTATTTATTTTTCTTCTCTGACTGCTGTGGCTAAAACTTCCAAAACTATGGTAAATAATAGTGGTGAGAGTGGGCAACCTTGTCTTTTTCCTGATGTTAGAGGAAATTGTTTCAGTTTTTCACCATTGAGAACAATGTTGGCTGTGGGTTTGTCATATGTGGCCTTTATTTTCTTGAGGCTAGGTCCCTCTATGCCTACTTTCTGGAGGGTTTTTATCATAAATATGTGTGGAATTTTTTCACAAGCTTTTCTGCATCTGTTGAGGTTATCATATAATTTTTCTCCTTCAATATGTTAATATGGTGTATCACATTGATTGATTTGATCATGGTGTATGATCCTTTTAATGTGCTGTTGGATTCTGTTTCCTAGTATTATGTTGAAGATTTTTGCATCTATGTTCATCAGTGATATTGGCCTGTAGTTTTCTTTCTTTGTGACATCCTTGTCTGATTTTGGTATCAGGGTGATGGTGGCCTCGTGGAATGACTTTGGGAGTGTTCCTCCCTTTGCTATATTTTGGAAGACTTTGAAAAGGATAGGTGTTAGCTCTTCTCTAAATATTTGATAGGATTCGCCTGTGAAGCCATCTGGTCCTGGGCTTTTGTTTGTAGGAAGATTTTTAACTACAGTCTCAATTTCAGTGCTTGTGATTGGTCTGCTTTTATTTTTTATTGCTTCCTGTTTCAGTCTCAGAAGGTTGTGCTTTTCTAAGAATTTGTCTGTTTCTTCCAGGTTGTCCATTTTATTGGCATATAGTTGCTTCTAATAATCTCTCAAGATCATTTGTATTTCTGCAGTGTCAGTGTTACTTCTCCCTTTTCATTTCTAATTCTACTCTTTTGAGTCTTCTCTCCCTTTTTTTTTGATGAGTCTGGCTAATGGTTTATCAGTTATGTTTACCTTCTCAAAGAACCAACTTTTAGTTTTATTGATCTTTGCTATTGTTTTCTTCATTTCTTTTTCATTTATTTCTGATCTGATCTATATGATTTCTTTCCTTCTGCTAACTTAGGGGTTTTTTTGTTCTTCATTCTCTAATTGCTTTAGGTGTAAAGTTAGGTTGTTTATTTGAGATGTTTCTTGTTTCTTGAGGTAGGTTTGTATTGCTATAAATTTCCCTCTTAGGACTGCTTTTGCTGCATCCCATAGGTTTTAGGTCATCGTGTTTTCATTGTCATTTATTTCTAGGCATTTTTTGATTTCCTCTCTAATTTCTTCAGTGACCTCTTCTTTATTTAGTAGCATATTATTTTGCCTCCATGTGTTTGTATTTTTTATAGATATTTTCTTGTAATTGATATGTAGTCTCATAGCATTGTGGTCAAAAAGATACTTGATACAATTTCAAATTTCTTAAATTAACCAAGGCTTGATTTGTGACCCAAGATATGATCTATCCTGGAGAATGTTCCATAAGCACTTGAGAAGAAAGTGTATTCTGTTGTTTTTGGATGGAATGTCTTATAAATATCAATTAAGTCCATCTTGTTTAATGTATCATTTAAAGCTGGTGTTTGCTTATTTATTTTTAATTTGGATGATATGTCCATTGGTGAAAGTGGGGTGTTAAAGTCCTCTGCTATGATTGTGTTGCTGTTGATTTCCCCTTTTATGTCTGTTAGCATTTGCCTTATGTATTGATGTGCTCCTGTGTTAGGTGCATAAATATTTACAATTGTTATATCTTTGTCTTGGATTAATCACTTGATCATTATGTAGTGTCCTTCTTTGTCTCATATAATAGTCTTTATTTTAAAGTCTCTTTTGTCTGATATTAGAATTGCTACTCCAGCTTTCTTTTGGTTTCCATTTGCATGGAATATCTTTTTCCATTGCCTCACTTTCAGTTTGTATGTGTCTCTAGGCCTGATCTGGGTCTCTTACAGACAGCATATATATGGGTCTTGTTTTTGTATCCATTTAGCCATTCTATGTCTTTTGGTTGGAGCACTTAATCCATTTACATTTAAGGTAGTTATCGATATGTATGTTCCTGTTACCATTTTCCTAATTGTTATATATTTGTTATTGTAGGTGTTTTCCTTCTGTTGTGTGTCCTGCCTAGAGAATGTCCTTTAGCATTTGTTGTAAAGCTGGTTTGGTCGTGCTGAATTCTCATACCTTTTGCTTGTCTGTAAAGGTTTTAATTTCTCCATTGAATCTAAATGAGATCCTTGCTGGGTAGAGTAATCTTGGTTCTAGTTTCTTCCTTTTCATGACTTTCAATATGTCCTGCCACTCCCTTCTGGCTTGCAGAGTTTCTGCTGAAATATCAGCTCTTATCCTTATGGGGATTCCTTTGTATGTTATTTGTTGTTTATCCGTTGATGCTTTCAATATTTTTTTCTTTGTATTTAATTTTTGATAGTTTGAATAATATGTGTCTTGGCACATTTCTCCTTGTTTTCATCCTGTATGGGACTCTCTTCACTTCCTGTACTTGATTGACTCTTTCCTTTCCTATATTAGGGAAGTTTTCAACTATGATCTCTTCAAATGTTTTCTCAGTCCTTTTCTTTTTCTCTTCTTCTTCTGGGGCCCCTATAATTCGAATGTTGGTGAATTTAATGTTGTCCCAGAGGTCTCTGAGACTGTCCTCAATTCTTTTCATTCTTCTTTATTCTGCTCTGTGGTAGCTATTTCCACTATTTTATCTTCCAGGTCTCTTATCTGTTCTTCTGCCTCAGTTATTCTGCTATTGATTCCTTCTAGAGATTTCTAATTTCATTTATTGTGTTGTTCATTATTTTTTGTTTGCTCTTTAGTTCTTCTAGATCCTTGTTAAACATTTCTTATATTTTCTCCATTCTATTTCCAAGATTTTGTATCATCTTTACTATCATTACTCTGAAATCTTTTCCAATTTCCTCTTCATTTGTTTAGTCTGGTGGGTTTTTACCTTGTTCCTTCATCTGCTGTGTTTCTCTGTCTTTTCGTTTTGCTTAACTTACTGTGTTTGTGGTCTCCTTTTCACAGGCTGATTGCTCGTAGTTTCCGTTGTTTTTGGTGTCTGACCCTAGTGGGTAAGTTTGGTTCAGTGGTTTGTGTAGGCTTCCTGGTGAAGGGACTGGTGCTTTTTTTCTAGTGGATGAGGCTGGCTCTTGTCTTTCTGGTGGGCAAAACCACGTCTGGTGCTGTGTTTTGGGGTGCCTGTGACCTTATTATGATTTTAGGCAGACTCTTTGCTAATGGGTGGGGTTGTATTCCTGTCTTTCTACTTGTTTACATACGGTGTCCAGCACTGTAGCTTGCTGGTCATTGAGTGGAGCGGGGGTCTTAGATTTGAGATGGAGATCTCTTGGAGAGCTTTCACCATTTGATATTACGTGGAGCTGGGAGGTGTCTCATGGACCAATGTCCTGAATTTAGCTCTCCCACCTCAGAGGCACAGGCCTGACACCTGCCTGGAGTATGAAGACCCTGTCAACCACATGGCTCAGAAGAAAAGGGAGAAAAAAGAAAAAAAGAAAGAGAAAATAAAATAGTTATTAAAATTAAAAAATTATTAAGAATTAAAAAGTAATTAAAAATAAAAGAAAGAAAGAAGAGAGCAACCAAACCAAAAAACAAATCCACCAATGATCACAAGCACTAAAAACTATACAAAACAAAAACCAAAAAACAGACAGACAGAATGTTAGGACAAATAGTAAAACAAAGCTATACAGACAAAATCACAGAAAGAAGCACACCTTCACAAAAAGAGAAAAAGGAAAAATAATATATATATTTAAAAAAAAGGAAGAAAGCAACCAAATCAATAAACAAACCTACCAATAATAATAAACTGTAAATACTAAACTAAGATAAACATAACACCATAAATAAATTAGATGCAGAAAGCAAACTCCAAGTCTACAGTTGCTCCCAAAGTCCACTGCTTAACATTTGAGATGATTCGTTGTCTATTCAGGTATTCCAGAGATGCAGGGTACATTAATTTGATTGTGGAGATTCAATCCGCGGCTCCTGAGGCTGCTGGGAGAGATTTCCCTTTCTCTTCTTTGTTCTCACAGCTCCTGGGGCTCAGCTTTGGATTTGGCCCCGCCTCTGTGTGTAGGTCACCTGAGGGCATCTGTTCTTCACTCAGACAGGATGGGGTTAAAGGAGCAGCTGATTCGGGGGCTCTGGCTCACTCAGGTGGTGGGGGGAGGTAAGGGTACGGAATGCGGGGCGAGCCTGCGGTGGCAGAGGCCAAGAAGACATTGCAACAGCCTGAGGTGTGCCGTTTGTTCTGCTGGGGAAGTTATCCCTGGATCATGGGACCCTGGCAGTGGCGGGCTGAATAGGCTCCCAGGAGAGGAGGTGTGACCAGTGGATAGTGACTGGTGCTTGCACAGAGGCTTCTTGGTGGCTGCAACAGCAGCCTTAGCATTTCATGCCTATGTCTGGTGTCCATGCTGGTAGCCGCGGCTCGTGCCCACCTCTGAAGCTCATTTAGGCGGTGTTCTGAATCCCCTCTCCTAGAGCACCCTGAAACAATTGTCTCTTGCCCCTTAGGCAGGTCCAGACATTTTCCTGGACTCCCTCCTGGCTAGTTGTGGTGCATTAGCCCCCTTCAGGCTGCGTTCACACAGCCAACCCCAGTCTTTCCCCAGGCATCTGACCTCGGAAGCCGGAGCCTCAGCTCCCAGCCCCGCCCGCCCCAGTGGGTGAGCAGACAAGCCTCTCGGGCTGGTGAGTGCTGGTCGGCACCAATCCTCTGTGTGGGAATCTCTCCGCTTTGCCCTCTGCATCCCTGTTGCTGTGCTTTCCTCTGTGGCTCTGAAGCTTCCCCCCTGCCCACTCCCCGTCTCCAGCAGTGAAGGGGTTTCCTAGTGTGTGGAAACTTTTCTTCCTTCACAGCTACCTCCCAGAGGTGCATGTCCCATCCCTATTCTTTTGTCTGTATTTTTCTTTTTCTCTTTTGCACTGCCCAGGTATGTGGGGAGTTTCTTGCCTTTTGGGAAGTCTGAGGTCCTCTGCCAGCGTTCAGTAAGTGTTCTGTAGGAGTTCTTCCACATGTAGATGTATTCCTGATGTGTTTGTGGGGAGGAAGGTGATCTACACATCTTACTCCTCTGCCATCTTGAAGGTCTCTGTTTGTAGATTTTTTGATGATGGCCATTCTGAGCGGTGTGAGATGATACCTCATTGTACTTTTGATTTGCGTTTCTCTAATGATTAATGATGTTGAGCATCCTTTCATGTGTTTGTTGGCAAGCTGTATATTTCTTTGGAGAAATGTCTATTTAGATCTTCAGCCCATTTTTGGATTGGATTGTTTGTTTTCTGGATATTGAGCTGCATGAGCTGCTTGTAAAGTTTGGAGATTAATCCCTTCTCAGTTGCTTCATTTGCAAATATTTTCTCCCATTTTGAGGGTTGTCTTTTCATCTCATTTATGGTTTCCTTTGCTGTGCAAAAGCTTTTAAGTTTCATTAGGTCCCATTTGTTTATTTTTGTTTTTCTTTCCATTTCTCTAAGAGGTGGGTCAAAAAGGATCTTTCTGTGATTTGCGTCATAGAGTGTTCTGCCTATGTTTTCCTCTAAGAGCTTTATAGTGTCTGGCCTTACATTTAGGTCTTTAATCCATTTTGAGTTTATTTTTGTGTATGGTGTTAGGGAGTGTTCTAATTTCACTCTTTTACATGTAGCTATCCAGTTCTCCCAGCACCACTTATTTTTATATTCTTGCCTCCCTTTTATATTCTTGCCTCCATTATCAAAAATAAGGTGACCAGGGCTTCTCTGGTGGCACAGTTGTTGAGAGTCCGCCTGCCGATGCAGGGGACACGGGTTTGTGCCCCGGTCCTGGAAGATCCCATATGCCACGGAGTGGCTGGGTCCATGAGCCAGGGCTGCTGATCCTTCACATCCGGAGCCTGTGCTCCACAACGGGAGAGGCCACAACAGTGAGAACGATGTTGGCTCTGGGTTTGTCATATATATGGCCTTTATTATGTTGAGGTAAGTTCCCTCTATGCCTAGTTTCTGGGGAGGTTTTATCATAAATGCATGTTGAATTTTGCCAAAAGCTTTTTCTGCATCTATTGAGATGATCATATGGTTTTTCTCCTTCAATTTGTTAATATGGTTTATCACATTGGTTGATTTGTATATGTTGATGCATCCTTGCATTAGAAATGAGTCAGATATAATATTAAATTTCACAAAGAATCTTTTGTCCAAGTGTTTGTCTCTGACAAATTCTATTATATCTCCCCTTTTTTCTTAAGTTGGACTTTTTTGTGGTTGAATATTTTTTAACTTAATTTTGCATTTATGTCACTTTCCCATGTAATATTTGGTTCCTATAACTACAAAATCTGGTAACCATGTAACATCCTGCTCTAGGCTGAAATAGACAAGAGAGTTCTGAGAACTACCAGCTATAATTTTATATCTTTCTACTTTAACTTTTGATTTATGTTTAATGTGCTTCTAAATATTTCAACGGGTTCTTCTCTCTAGAGTGCTGTTTGATCAGCTAAACATTTAGATTCAGTCAAATCCTCATGACAATGGCCTACCTAGACAGGCATCCCTATTATCTCCAGTTAAATATTTAACCATTAAAGCAATCTTCATTTCTCAACATTTATTATGTGTGAGTCTTTGTTTTCATGGGTTCTACCCTCATAGAACATGCTTGCATTGAAGGTAAGACTGAGTCAGAATCATCTCAATCAAAAATGCACATGGCACATGAAAAACTCTGAGTAAATATTTGATGTCAGTGTATTCAATGGGTTAATGAGGAATAGCTCTTGACTTTAATTGGTTCACTGGCCAGCAGGAGATATAAACATATGCAATAATTTCATTTAAATATTTATGTAATATTTATGGAAAAATATAAAAATCTTCTAATAGCAATGTCTGCCAGATCCCTAGCACTCATCAGAGATTATGTCTCATTTTCAAGAACAGATTGTAGTTAGTAGCCAAGAAAATACATAATATAGATAATAAAATATGAAATATAGCATTTATTTTCAAGCAACTATGAATAGATAACCTCTCAAGGCTTTTTTAACTCAATAAATAACTCATTTATTAAATGACATTATCCAGCACTTAACAGGTACTGACTGATACGATATATATATGGAAAAAATCAGTGATCATTTAAGCCTGATTGTATTTCCTTGGTTACCAATAAGTTGGAATATGTATTGGGAGAAAGTGTCATAGTACACGCAAGATGCTAGATTAACATAGTAATCATGGCAATAATAATAACAATAACGTGAGCCTGAGATTTTCAAGTTTCTGCAAAGATATTGAATTGACAGCCTGCAGTCTCCCTCAAGTAAGATCAACTCTTAAACACAGAGCATCCAGGATTCTGGGAAACAGCTACAAAAACTGTTAGAAAACAGTGCTGGGAACTTGTGTGCTTTGCTGACCAGGGAGGTGGTTGATTTTAGCTGGAGCAGAAGGCAGCAAGAAGAATTCTTAGAAGTCAAATTAGAATAAAAGAAACCATCTCCCTGGGAAAGTTAATGTCTACTCCCTGATTGCATAAGTCAGAAGCATCAGCAAAATCTCTTATTCCAGATAAGTAACTCAGAAATCTTGGTCTGTTCAAGAGTTGCAGAAAATAGTTGAGTCATCGACTGACTATCCTCCAGTATTAAACCCCATGCACTTTCCCTTTCCAATCCAAAAGAATAATTTGGAAGCTTACTGCCCAAACCTGCTTCTCCTGGGGAAATGAAAGAAATGGTCTGACTTTGTGGAGTATTTGCTGGAATTTTAGCAAACAAAACTGAGTTAATGTTTATTCATCTGTCACACAGTCATGTATTAAAATAAGACATCTGAGGAGGGAAACTAATTTAAAATGAACTTACAAAAAAGACAGCAAGAATAACAAAAAGTAAAAGGGAAAAACCTTGATTGCAAATGCCACTAGATGTAGAAATGTTAGAACAGAGGGGTTAATAATGAAATAAAGAAAATACATTACAAATGTGATACAAGAAAAGGAAATACTTTTACAAATAGACTTATTTAGATATGAAAATACAACCGTTGAATTTTTATAAAGGTAACACAAATAGTAAAACATACATCTGAAGAATAAATTATGAGTTGTGTTATGGGATGAATTGTGCCCCACCCCCACAAATTCATACATTGAAGGCCTAACCCCTGGTACCTCAGAATATGACTGCATTTGGAGATTGAGCCTTTAAAGAGGTGATTAAGTTAAAATGAGGCCTTTCAGTGAGACATAATCCAATCTGACTGGCGTCACTATCAGAAGAGGAAATTTAGTCACACAAAGAGACGCGAGGTGTGCACCCACAGAGGAAAGACCATGAGGGGATATTGAGAGAAAGCAGCCATCTGCAAGCCAAGGACAAACAAACAAAACTTGGGGGCACTTTGATCTTGACTTCTAATCTCCAGAACTATGAGAAATAAATTTCTGTTGATTAAGCTCCCCTGTCTGTGGTATTTGTTATGGCAGCCCCAGCAAACTGTTACAGGTTGGAAGAACAAATGTTAGTACTTTAAAGGGCATGCACAAAAGGATCAATAAATTTAAAAAGTAAACAAATAAATATCATGTTAAGTAGAATAGGCACAGAAAGATCAATAACTGAGTAAAAAATAATCAAACTTAAAGAAAAATTATAGTGAAGTGGAGGACCCATAGAATTCCAAAATTGGGAAAGAAGAGAAAGTTCTGACCAAGAAGTATTTTATTGAAATATAAGACTATCAAAGACAATGAGAAAATTCTAAAAGCTACCAAGAGAAGCTCTCATGACTTAGAAGCGAGAATATCAACATCATTATGCACATCAGTAAAAACTGAAGACAAAGCAATGCATATATGTTTTTTAAGAATTGTGTATGCTGAGGAGAAAAATAAGGTTGAGAGACTGTATCTAGCACATATTTTGGCTTCTTATATATTTTCATAATTCAAATATTTTTGCATTGGTACAATAAAGACTTCAAAAGCAGAAGTTGAATATATGAAATCTTGGTTAATATATGAGAGGTCAGTGGAAAATAAATAGACCTTTTTAACTAATGATGCTGGAGAAATTGGTTATACACTTTCAAAAAATAAGAATAGATTTTTAAAATTCACCCCTTCTCACATACACAAATCAAAGATTAAAATGCATTTGTCAACATAAAACTCTTCAATTGCCAAAGAGAAATTTCATCACCCAGTTTTAAATGTGTTCCTTTAAAAAAAAACACAAAAAAATTATAATAATACATTTGATCACGTTAACACTTTATAAAAACATGCCCTGAAAAGACAAGTCCCAGAATGAGTGAAAACAAGTGTAAATTGGCATATATCTACATTGGAATTGATTTTGTCTTGTTTATTCAAGTTGAATATATGTAAGGCTGAATCATATAAACTTTTAAATGTTGTAGGTTAATAAATGGTCAAATATTGTCAGTTTCCCAAGTTTTAAACATATGTGTTTTATGGTATGAAGTTTTCTTCCCCAGGTACTTGCCATTGAAGAATCTTTATATGTGTGTACCCACTAGAATCCATGCACAAAATTTTTAAATAGTATTCTTTTTAAATAAAAAGCTAGTAATAACGCAGGTATGCATCAAAAATATAATAGAAAAATGCACTGTGATGCATTCATTCAATGAAAGATATAAATCAAGAAAATAGGTGAACTACAATTTCCTATAATGAATCAATTGCAAAAACATGGTATTTAATGAAAAAAAGTATATCCACTGGAGAATATAAACATATAACTCCACTGGGGACAAAACTAGACAAAATAGACAAACTTAAGCAACACATTTTTACAGGTTTGTAAATTTGTGGTAAGAATATAAAGATATGCAAGAGAATTGTTAACATGAAAGTGATTTTCTGTAGGGAACAGGGTATAGCCAGGGATATAAACTAAGAAGAATTTTCAAAGAACTTACAGTGGTTCTATTTTAAGCTGAGCGCTAGGAAAATAATGCACTCTCTTTTGTGTATATCACATTTTTAAAAAATTTAAATAAACATGGTTAGCAAGAATTGTTTGTTATTTCAGGGAGAAGAAACAGTGCTTTTGGAAGCCATGGATTTTATAATGAAATGAAGCAAGTCCACTGAGAAGGGATTAAATCATATAAAACCTTCTGGACAAAAATACAGAACTTACAGAAGTTAGATTTTATCCTAATCATAGAGGAGAGCAAGAAGCCAATTTAGAATTTTCTTTTGTTTGTTTTTAAAATTTTTTTTAGATGTCACTCTGGCTGCTGTGTGGAAAAAGACTTTTTTTTTTTTTTTTTTTTTTTTTTTGCCAGAGTAAATAGTGGAGAAGGAAAGACCAATTTGGAAACTCTTACAGTAATCCATATGACAGATGTTGGCTTAGACTCATGTGGTTGTCACAGAGCTGGAGAGAGATAGACAGCTTTGAGATATATGTAGGAGTTATAATTCACAGGACTTTATGATGAATTGGATTTAGTGGTTTAATAGAGGTTAGTGTTAAATGATGTTTCTATGTCTTCAGATTGAGTGGCTGGAGGAAGGATAATTTATTAATGTAGAGAACATAATAGGAAGAATTGAATTGTGGATAGGATGAGATCAGTGTTTCGTTTTGGACATGTTATTTTGGGCATATTATGTCATGTGTGGTTACTGGTATGTTGTGTTCTGTGAACCAGCTAAATGGAAAAGTTAAGTAATCAGTTTGAAATATGTATCTGGATAGCAGAAGAGAAAGTATAGCCTATAACAGTGAACCATCAACAAGAAGGGGTGTGTGAAATACTGGGAATGAATAAGACCACCTAGAGAGATGATATAGAAGCAAGAAAGAGGCCAAAGTCTGAGACCCTAATACTTAGGTAAGAGGTAGTAGAGGAGTTCTAAATTCCTCTAAAGAGAATGAGAAGGAATGACCTAAGACATAAAAGAAAAAATAGGAACTCAAAGTATCTGATACTTCTCCTGGCTTCTCTGGAAGCCAGGAGAAAAGTTTTTTGTTTTTTTTTTTAAAGCAAAATCTTCTCTGACAAATGCTATAGTAAAGTTGAGGAAGTTGGTGACTAATAAGTATCTATTAAATTTAGCAAACTAAGATTACATGATATAAGGAAATTTTCAACTTAGTGATGCAGTCATTGTGGAGAGTACTAAAGAATGAAAGATAATGAGGGAGAGTTGATGGTGTGTGAAGTTAGCCCTAGAAGACCTTTGGGTACTGAAACCCAGCTGGAAATCTTGGCAACTTCTTATCCAGATGTAAAATAGAAACTTAGGTTTTCTTTTCATTCTTGAATAGTTTTTCTCCTAAATCCAAACTTTTCAGGATAACATGGAGACAAGAATCGTTAAAATTGATAAAAGTTTCCTCTGATTTATTTAGATAGCTTATCTCCTTAAATAAAAGAATCCCTCAAATATCCTCTTCCTCTTCATGTTCCTCTCCAAGATGGCAAGTGAAAATAAGGTTTCAGGAATTCCTTGGTGGTCCAGTGGTTAGGACCCTGTGCTTTCACTGCTGAGGATGTGGGTTCAATCACTGGTTGGGGAACTAAGATCCCACAAGCCACATGATGTGGCCAAAAAATTTCTTTTAATTAAAAAAAAAAGAAAGAAAATAAGGGCTTGTGTGACAGTGGGGTAGTGGAGATGGTTGCACGTTCTTCTGGTTGTGGAAAAAGGAACACTGGATCACATGTGAGCATCATTTTTCTATCCTCTGGGTCCATCTTGATGATGTCACATGACAGCCTAAATTCTCGACACTGTTAGCATTTCTATCTGAAGTCTGCAGCTGGGAACTCACAATTGAACTCTGATCAATGAAGTATGAGACAAGGGTGTCAGCTATGGATGACAGAATTGGGCCAAACGTAGTAAAATTTGTGGATGCTGGATAATTAATAAAATAATTATGGAAATTAGAGGTTAATTAATTTTCTGCCAACACTTGATTCATGGTTTGAAAAGCCAAACAAAACTCAAGGTTTATCCATACAAGCCCATCGTTTGGTCAGTTTCTCTGTCAATAGGGACAGATGCCACTACATTTTCTCATGTGATGATAATGATTACTGAGTCTCGTTGCACACAAATGTAATATGCTTATCTTTTACATATTAATTCATTCATCCTTCTATGCATTTACTAAAAGATTTTGGATTTCTAATATTGCTGAGCTCCATACTAACAGTTTATGTTTGAGAAATGAATGACAGTATCCCTCTTCTAAAAAAAATAACTGTAAGAACAAAACCCAAAGATCCTACATAAAAATTGAATTGAATGGTAATTAAGAGAACGATTTTGTTTTTATTTTACACTTTGCTAATAGAATAAACAAAAAATGCTCTGGAAATAACTAACACTATATGTCACTACCTGACACTTTCTGATACTACCTGATAATTTAATGGCTTAGGAATTTGAAGCATTATGGATTGATGTGTATTTAATCAATCTGTTCATTTACCCTCCACCTGGAAAGTAAATAGTACTTAGTCAGTCACAGGAAGTCACTGCTAAACCAACTGATAGACAAAGATCCACATAGACACACACACATACTGCTTCCCAAAGCTTGGCATCTATTAAAAACTCATTTGGAATAAGTAATTTCACCTTGGAGGGGCTCATAATCTCCAATTCTAAGAAGCAGTTTCTGCCTATTTAGCCAAATATATGGAGGAAAAAAGTACTACAGGAGGATGAAGCACTACTTCTAATGTTTTAGCATATCTAATCCTACCTTATTAAACAAGATCCGTCAATCCTTTATTAGATTCCTACTGCTGCCGTAACTAAGTACCACGAGCTGAATGGCTCAAAGCAGCAGAAAGTTATTGTTCCACAGTTCTGGAGGCAAAAAGTACAAAATCAAGGTATCAGCAGGCATGCTTCCTCTAAACTCTGTAGGGGAGAATGCTTCTTTGCTACTTCCTAGTTGATGGTGGTTCCCAGGCAATCTTTGGCACTCCTTGACTTGTTAGCTATAGAACTTCAACCTGAGTGTCTATTGTCACATGACATTTCCCCTGTCTTCCCATGTGTTTTCCTCTTTCTATAAGGGCACCAGTCATATTGGGTAAGGGCCCACCCTAATGACCACACTTTAACTTGATTACTTCTGTGAAGACCCTATTTTCAAATAAGGTAACATTTCGAGGTGTTAAGGATTAGAATGTCAACATATCTTTTTGAGTAACGCAATTCAGCCCATAACAATGCTTCTCTCCATTGACGTGAAAGAAAATGAGGGGAGTGATTGAGAGGCTAAAGATGGGAATAGATCTGTTATCTCTTCCTGATGGACAGACTTATAGCTGGAGAGAAAAGTCCTGTACTCACTGGTAATTTCTCTTCCTCTCATTATTCATTGAAGACTGAAAGACATGAAACATATATAGCGAGAGGCATATATGTGTATAAAGGTAAACATATATTATAGGTATATATATAAGGTATATATTATTATATATTACATATAATATAATGTATAATATACAGGTATACCTCAAAAATAATGTGAGTTCAGTTCCAGACCATTGTAATGAAGTATCTCAATAAAGCAATCCCACCAATTATTTTATTTCCCATTTCATATAAAAATTACGTTTACACTCTACTGTAGTCTATTAAGTGTGCAGTAGCATTATGTCTAAAAAAAACAAAGTACACACTTTAATTAAAATTTACTTTATCACTAAAAGAACGCTAAGCATCTCTGCGCTTTCAGAGTCATAGTAGTAACATCAAAAAACACTGATCACAGGTCACCATAGTAAATATAATAAAAGTGAAAAAGTTTGAAATATTGTGAGAATTACCGAAATGTGATACATAGGCATGAAATGAGCAAATGCTGTTGGAAAAATGGCACCAATAGACTTGCTTGATGCAGAGTTGCCACAAAACTTCAATTTGTGAAAACACAATATCTATGAAGCACAATAAAGTAAAGCATAACAAAACAAGGTATGCCTATATAATGAATAATATAATATACTTTAAATTATTATTATGTAGAAGTTATATGATAGATTTATACAAAATATACATATGTATATATAATATATAAAAGTTATATGAGGTATATTTAAAAGTTATATAAAGGTATATATAATGCAATATGTGTGTATATATCATATATATGTGCATATGTACTATATGAAAGGAGGCAGTGTTTGAGTCAAACAGTGTTTCTAGATATAGAGACTTTTCAAACCTGGAAGTCACTTTTCTATTTTTCCACTTGGAAATTATCTCTGTCTTACCACATCATTAACCATGGAACCAACACTTCAATTGAAAGAGAATCATTTTTAAAATAAAACATATGGTATCTTTACCTCCCTAGGTCTGGGGAAAATGGCCATGGTCAGTGCCTTGGGGACTTAGCTACAAAACCTTATTACTTTTTGTCTCTGATCAAAGGAGGGAGCCATCAATTCTTCTAAAATTGTTTCTGTCAATAGCTGGCTTTAAGGATGTTTATTAATCTAGAGGTTTGTAGTTATCAAATAAGATTACTTGCAGAGATACAGTAGCTAGGAAATCATTAGAATATGTAACTAAGTTAACTGGCCTTAAAAATTACTTTTCTTAATACTTGAATTATTTAATTTACAGAAGAAATTGGCCTTTAGCTGCAGGGTGTCATGTCAGCTTCCATGACATTTTCTCCACCTGTATTTGAAAATAACCAGCAAAATGTGAAACTTTTTTTAAAAGATTTCAGTGAGTAAGTTTAAAACATCTTGTGATAAAAGTTTATGCAAGTCGTGTAGTATATTAACTTATTGTAATAAAATGTGAAATATATTTCAGAGATAGTACCATTAAAAATTATAGTTATATTTATCTTTGAATGCAATGCAAATGAGAGAAAGTAGTCCCGGTTTTTTTTAGTTGAAAATATATGTGAAACCTCTAAAATTCCTAGTTTGATTTTCTTGGACCAGAGAAGCTCCTTATACTCTGACACAAGGGAGGACATATTAAAAAGATCCTTTCTTGGATCTTTTTCCAAACTTGTTTGCTGGCTTCTGGAACAGTGAAAACATGAAACACTTTGTATGATACCATTCTATTTGCTTCTTTAATAATGTAAAACATACAGTATTTATAGCTAGAAATTCTATTTGTGCTTATCAAGCCAACTCTCCAATTTTAAGATGAGTCAACTGAAAAAGATTTTTACTTTTTTTTTCTCTAATGGATTGTAAAATGCATAAACCAAAGGATACATTTTAGATGTTTGATAGAATGATTGTTGAACTAGAAATTAAGTATAATAAAAAATACATTATACAGTAAACTATGAGAGTTTTACTTTTTCATTACACTGTGAGATCCCCAAAGGACATTCTTATTCACTTCTAATTTCTAGACTCACTGCAGTATCATTTTTGAGATTTCTTCCATTGTTTATGAAGTGATTGATTAAACTATAAGAAGACCTTCCAGACCTTCTATAAGCACAAGTTCATACATAAATTAGGTAAAATCATTTTGCAATCATTTCAGATTTGAAGTGTGACAATAGTAGTAAGAGAGTCCGCATTTACCCCATACGTGCTTTTCCCTATTATTAACATCTTACGTTAACATGGTACACTTGTCACGATTAATGAACAACTACAGATATTGTATTATTAACTGAAGTCTGTGCTTTATTCAGGTTTCCCACCTAATGTTTCTTTTTCTTCCAGTATCCTATCCAGGATACCATATTACATTTGGTCTTTATTAGGCTCCTCTTAGCTGTCACAGTTTCTCAGGCTTTCCTTGTTTTTTATAATGTTGATACTTTTGAGGAGTACTGTATTAGTCTACTAAGGCCGTCATAACAAAATACCATATATTAGATGGTTTAAATAACAGAAAGTTATTTTCTCACAGTTTCAGAAGCTGAAAGTCTGAGGTCAGGGTGCCAGCATGTTCAGATCCTGATGAGGGCTTGTAGACAGCTGCCTTTTCACTGTGTCCTCACATGCTGGGGGAGAGAATATCTTCCTCTTCTTCTAAGGCCACCATCCTATGAGACCAGGGCCCCACCCTTATGACCTCATTTACCTTAGTTACCTCTCAAAAACCCTATCTCCAGAAAAAAATCACATTTGAGGTTAGGGCTTCAAAATATGAATTTTGGCAGGACACAATTCAGTCTATAGCAAGTAATGATAAGTTATTCTGTATAATGTCTCTCAATTGGGATTTATTTGGTGTTTTCCTCATTATTAGATTGAGGTATGTGTTTTGGGACAAAGAACACAAGGTGAAGGGCTGCTCTTGTTACATTTGTCAGTGGTACCTGCTATGGACATGACTTACCAATGTTGATAGTACCTTGTCACCTGGCTGAGGTAGTGTTTGTCAAATTTCTTCACTGTAAACTTACTCATTTTTTACCATTTCTACACTCCCCTCTTTGAAAGGAAATCATTATGAGTAGCCCATACTTAAGGTGTGGGGAGTTATGTTCCATCTCCTTAAGGGAAAGTATCCACAAAAATTATTTGTAATTCTGTGTGGAAGTTTAGTCAGTTCTTCTCTATTTATTCAATCATTTACTTATCTCAGTATGGATTCATAGATATTTATTTTATAACTTGGGTTATAATTCAATATCACTTTATCATAAATTGTTGCTCAAATTATTACAGTTTTAGCTCCAGTGTCTCTTGACAGATCCCTGTAGTGTATGTGTGTGTGTGTCTGTGTGTGTGTGTGTGTGTGTGTGTGCACTTGAGCATTTTCTTATTTTCTGGCACTACAGGATGCTCTAGGCTCATTCTGTATTTTCATTGCCCTAGTACTAGAACCTACCATTTCCCCAAGGAGACCTGATTCCTTTTATTAAAGAATGATATTAAAAATCAAGATCTGGATATGAGTTGAGTCTCTTAAATTTTAATGTGAACTTTACAAATTAGAAATGTTAGCTCAGTTGATCGTATTGTGTGTTGAAAGAATTTTTAAAACTCATTTGGTTTAAATAACTACTTTGTCAAATTTTAACAGTTTATTAAAAATTATTTCCTTCTCAGTTTACTTCAAACTGATATTTGCTCTACATATGAAAAAAGCTATCAGAATAGAATATGCATATCTTTGAAAACACGTAGTTTGAAAGCCTACCATTTGATATGAAGCTTATCAGAAGCTTTCAGTTTCAGTTTCAAAATACAAAGACTTGGAAGCTGTCACTCCTATTCTTACAATAAGAAAAAGCTGGACGGCAGGGAGAGGACTGGCGGCGTGAACACAGCCTTGAAGGGGTTAGTGCACCACAGCTAGCTGGGAGGGAGTGCAGGAAAATGTCTGGACCTGCCGACAAGCAAGAGACTTTTTCTTCCCTCTTTGTTTCCTGGTGCGCGAGGAGAGGGGATTAAGAGCGAGGGGATTAAGAGCACTGCTTAAAGGAGCTCCACAGACGGGCGCGAGCCGAGGCTAAAAGGGCGGACTCCAGAGATGGGCATGGGACGCTAAGGACGCTGCTGCAGCCACCAAAAAGCCTGTGTGCAAGCCCAGGTCACTATCCACACCTCCCCTTCAGGGAGCCTGTGCAGCCCGCCACTGCCAGGGTCCCGGGATCCAGGAAAACTTCCCCAGGAGAACGCACGGCACGCCTCAGGCTGGTGCAACGTCATGTCAGCCTTTGCCGCCTCAAGCTCGCCCCGCACTCCATACCCCTCCCTCCCCCCGGCCTGAGTGAGCTGGAGCCCCAGAATCAGTGGCTTCTTTAACCCCGTCCTGTCTGAGTGAAGAACAGATGCCCTCTGGCGACCTAACGCAGAGGCGGGGCCAAATCCAAAGCTGAACCCTGGGAGCTGTGCGAACAAAGAAGAGAAAGGGAAATCTCTCCCAGCAGCCTCAGGAGCAGCGGATTAAATCTCCGCAATCAACTTGATGTACCCCGCATCTGTGGAATACCTGAATAGACAACGAATCATCCCAAATTGAGGAAGTGGACTTTGACAGCAAGATTTATTATTTTTTCCCCTTTTCCCCTTTTTGTGAGAGTGTATGTGTATGCTTCTGTGTCAAATTTTCTCTGTATAGCTTTGCTTTCACCATTTGTCCTAGGGTTCTACCCATCCTTTTTTCTTTTTATATTTTTTCTTAATAATTATTCCTTTATTTTAATAACTTTATTTTACCTTACTTTATTTTATTTTATCCTCTTTCTTGCTTTCCTTCTTTCTTTCTTTCTTTCTTCCTTTCTTTCATTCATTCATTCTTTCTTTCTTTCTACCTTTTCTCCCTTTTATTCTGAGTTGTGTGGATGAAAGGCTCTTGGTGCTACAGCCAGAAGTCAGTGCAGTGTCTCTGAGGTGGAAGAGCCAACTTCAGGACACTGGTCCACAAGAGACCTCCCAGCTCCATGTAATATCAAACGGCAAAAATCTCCCAGAGATCTCCATCTCAACACCAACACCCAGCTTCACGCAATGACCAGCAAGCTACACTGCTGGACACCCTATGCCAAACAACTAGCAAGACAGGAACACAACACCACCCATTAGCAGAGAGGCTGCCTAAAATCATAATAAGTCCCCAGACACCCCAAAACACACCACCAGACATGGACCTGCCCAAGAGAAAGACAAGATCCAGCCTCATCCACCAGAACACAGGCACTCGTCCCCTCCACCAGGAAGCCTACACAACCCACTGAACCAACTTTAGCCACTGGGGACAGACACCAAAAACAACGGGAACCACGAACCTGCAGCCTGCGAAAAGGAGACCCCAAACACAGTAAGATAAGCAAAATGAGAAGACAGAAAAACACACAGCAGATGAAGGAGGAAGATAAAAACCCACCAGACCTAACAAATGAAGAGGAAATAGGCAGTCTACCTGAAAAAGAATTCAGAATAATGATAGTAAAGAGGATCCAAAATCTTGGAAATAGAATAGAGAAAATGCAAGAAACATTTAACAAGGACCTAGAAGAACTAAAGATGAAACAATGATGAACAACACAGTAAATGAAATTAAAAATACTCTAGAAGGGATCAATAGCAGAATAACTAAGGCAGAAGAATGGATAAGTTACCTGGAAGATAAAATAGGGGAAAAAACTACCACAGAGCATAATAAAGAAAAAAGAATGAAAAGAACTGAGGACAGTCTCAGAGACCTCTGGGACAACATTAAACGCACCAACATTTGAATTATAGGGGTTCCAGAAGAAGAAGAGAAAAAGAAAGGGACTGAGAAAATATTTGAAGAGATTATAGTTGAAAACATCCCTAATATGGGAAAAGAAATAGTTAATCAAGTCCAGGAAGCACAGAGAGTCCCATACAGGATAAATCCAAGAAGAAACATGCGAAGACACATATTAATCAAACTGTCAAAAATTAAATACAAAGAAAACATATTAAAAGAAGCAAGGGAAAAATAACACACAAGGGATCCCAATAAGATTAACAGCTGATCTTTCAGCAGAAACTCTGCAAGCCAAAAGAGACTGGCAGGACATATTTAAAGTGATGAAGGAGAAGAACCTACAACCAAGATTACTCTACCCAGCAAGAATCTCATTCAAATTTGATGAAGAAATTAAAACCTTTACAAGAAGCAAAAGCTGAGAGAGTTCAGCACCACCAAACCAGCTTTACAACAAATGCTAATGGATCTTCTCTAGGAAAGAAACAAAGAGAAGGAAAAGACCTATAATAACAAATCCAAAACAATTAAGAAAATAGGAATAAGAACATACATATTGATAATTACCTTAAATGTATATGGATTAAATGCTCCCACCAAAAGACACAGACTGGCTGAATGGATACAAAAACAAGACCCATATATATGGTTTCTACAAGAGACCGATTTCAGACCTAGAGACACATACAGAGTGAAAGTAAGGGGATGGAAAAAGATATTCCATGCAAATGGAAACCAAAAGAAAGCTGGAGTAGCAATTCTCCTATCAGACAAAATAGACTTTAAAATAAAGACTATTAGAAGAGACAAAGAAGGACACTACATAATGATCAAGGGATCGATCCAAGAAGAAGATATAATAATTGTAAATATTTATGCACCCAACATAGGAGCACCTCAATACATAAGGCAAATACTAACAGCCATAAAAGGGGAAATCAACAGTAACACATTCATAGTAAGGGACTTTAACACCCCCCTGTCACCAATGGACAGATCATCCAAAATGAAAATAAATAAGGAAACACAAGCTTTAAATGATACATTAAACAAGGTGGACTTAATTGCTATTTATAGGAATTTATACAAATGTAACAAGTGCTCATGGAACATTCTCTAGGATAGATCATATCTTGTGTCACAAATCAAGCCTTGGTAAATTTAAGAAAATTGAAATTGTATCAAGTATATTTTCCTACCACAATGCTATGAGACTAGATATCAATTACAGGAAAAGATCTGTAAAAAATACAAACACATGGAGGTTAAACAATACACTACTTAATAACGAAGTGATCACTGAAGAAATCAAAGAGGAAATCAAAAAATACCTAGAAAGGAATGACAATGGAGACACAACGACCCAAAACCTATGGATGCAGCAAAAGCAGTTCTAAGAGGGAAGTTTATAGCAATACAACCCTACCTTAAGAAACCGGAAACATCTCAAATAAAGAACCTAATCTTGCACCTGAAGCAATTAAAGAAAGAAGAACAAAAAAATCCCAAAGTTAGCAGAAGGAAAGAAATCATAAAGATCAGATCAGAAATAAATGAAAAAAATGAAGGAAATGGTAGCAAAGATCAATAAAACTAAAAGCTGGTTCTTACAGAAGATAAACAAAATTTATAAACCATTAGCCAGAATCATCAAGAAAAAAAGGGAGAAGACTCAAATCAATAGAATTAGAAATGAAAAAAAAAGAAGTAACAACTGACACTGCAGAAATACAAAAGATCATGAGAGATTACTACAAGCAACTGTATGGCAATAAAATGGATGACCTGGAAGAAATGGACAAATTCTTAGAAATGCACAAGCTGCCAAGACTGAATCAGGAAGAAATAGAAAATATGAATGGACCAATCACAAGCACTGAAATTGAAACTGTAATTAAAAATCTTCCAACAAACAAAAGCCCAGGACCAGATGGCTTCACAGGCGAATTCTATCAAACATTTAGAGAAGAGCTAACACCTATCCTTCTCAAACTCTTCCAAAATATAGGAGAGGGAGGAACACTCCCAAACTCATTCTACAAGGGCACCATCATCCTGATACCAAAACCAGACAACATTGTCGCAAAGAAAGAAAACTACAGGCCAGTATCACTGATGAACATAGATGCAAAAATCCTCAACAAAATACTAGCAAACAGAATCCAACAGCACATTAAAAGGATCATACACCATGATCAAGTGGGGTTTATTCCAGGAATGCAGGGATTCTTCAATATATGCAAATCAATCAATGTGATATACCATATTAACAAATAAAGGAGAAAAACCATATTTTCATCTCAATAGATGCAGAGAAAGCTTTTGACAAAATTCAACACCCATTTATGATAAAAACCATGCAGAAAGTAGGCAAAAAGGGAACTTTCCTCAGCATAATACAGGCCATATATGACAAACCCACAGCCAACATCATCCTCAATGGTGACAAAATGAAGCCATTTCCACTAAGGTCAGGAACAAAACAAAGTTGACCGCTCTCACCACTCTTGTTCAACATAGTTTTGGAAGTTTTAGCCACAGCAATCAGAGAAGAAAAGGAAATAAAAGGAATCCAAATCAGAAAAGAAGAGGTAAAGCTGTCACTTCTTGCAGATGACATGATACTATACATAGAGAATCCTAAAGATGCTACCAGAAACTACTAGAGCTAATCAGTGAATTTGGTATAGTAGCAGGATACAAAATTAATTCACAGAAATCTCTGGCATTCCTATACACTAATGATGAAAAATCGGGAAGTGAAATCAAGAAAACACTCCCATTTACCATTGCAACAGAAAGAATAAAATATCTAGGAATAAACCTACCTAAGGAGACAAAAGACCTGTATGCAGAAAATTATAAGACACTGCTGAAAGAAATTAAAGATAATACAAATAGATGGAGAGATATACCATGTTCTTGGATTGGAAGAATCAACATTGTGGAAATGACTCTACTACCCAAAGCAATCTACAGATTCAGTGCAATCCCTATCAAATTACCAATGGCATATTTCACAGAAGTAGAACAAAAAAGTTCACAATTTGTATGGAAACACAAAAGACCCCGAATAGCCAAAGCAATCTTGAGAACGAAAAACGGAGCTGGAGGAATCAGGCTCCGTGACTTCAGACTATACTACAAAGCTACAGTAATCAAGACAGTATGGTACTCGCACAAAAACAGAAATATAGATCAATGGAACAAGATAGAAAGCCCAGAGATAAACCCACACACATATGGTCACCTTATGTTTGATAAAGGAGGCAGGAATGTACAATGGAGAAAGGATAGCCTCTTCAATAAGTGGTGCTGGGAAAATTGGACAGGTACATGTAAAAGTATGAGATTAGCTCACTCCCTAAGACCATACACAAAAATAAGCTCAAAATGGATTAAAGACCTAGACATAAGGCCAGAAAAGCAGAGGCAGATCACTCTATGACATAAATCACAGCAAGATCCTTTTTGACCCACCTCCTAGAGAAATGGAAATAAAAACAAAAATAAACAAATGGGACCTAATGAAACTTCAAAGCTTTTGCACAGCAAAGGAAACCATAAACAAGACCAGAAGACAACCCTCAGAATGGGAGAAAATATTTGCAAATGAAGCACCTGACAAAGGATTAATCTCCAAAATTTACAAGCAGCTCACGCAGCTCAATAACAAAAAAACACACAACCCAATCCAAAAATGGGCAGAAGACCTAAATAGACATTTCTCCAAAGAAGATATCCAGACTGCCTAAAACACATGAAAGAATGCTCCACATCATTAATCATTAGAGAAATGCAAATCAAAACTACAATGAGATATTATCTCACACCAGTCAGAATGGCCATCATCAAAAAATCTAGAAACAATAAATGCTGGAGAAGGTGTGGAGAAAAGGGAATGCTCTTGTACTGCTTGTGGGAATGTGAATTGGTACAGCCACTATGGAGAACAGTATGGAGGTTCCTTAAAAAAGTACAAATAGAACTACCATAAGACCCAGCAATCCCACTCCTGGGCATAAACCCTGAGAAAACCATAATTCATAAAGAATCATGTACCAAAATGTTCATTGCAGCTCTATTTACAATAGCCAGGAGATGGAAACAACCTAAGTATCCATCATTGGATGAATGGATAAAGAAGATGTGGCACATATATACAGTGTAATATACTCAGCCATAAAAAGAAACGAAATTGAGCTATTTGTAATGAGGTGGATGGACCTAGAGTGTGTCATACAGAGTGAAGTAAGTCAGAAAGAGAAAGACAAATATCGTATGCTAACACATACATATAGAATTTAAGAAAAAAAAATGTCATGAAGAACCTAGAGATAAGACAGGAATAAAGACACAGACCTACTAGAAAATGTAGTTGAGGATATGGGGAGGGGGAAGGGTAAACTGTGACAAAGTGAGAGAGTGGCATGGACAATACACTACCAAAAGTAAAATAGATAGCTAGTGGGACGCAGCCGCATAGCACAGGGAGATCAGCTCGGTGCTTTGTGACCACCTAAAAGGGTGGGATAGGGATGGTGGGAGGGAGGGAGATGCAAGAGGGAAGAGATATGGGAACATATGTATATGTATAACTGATTCACTTTGTTATAAAGCAGAAACTAACACACCATTGTAAAGCAATTATACTCCAATAAAGATGTAAAAATAAATAAATTAAAATAAAAAAAAAGAAAAAGAAAAAGCTGGACAAAGTTAAACTTAACAACTATTTTTGGACCCAACAGAAAACTGAGGTTATAGGTCAAACTGCCACCCCAAAATCTGGAGACAGGTGCATCCAAGGAGTCACACCAAGATCTGCTTACCTGGAGCAACAGCCCCTGGAACCATAAACTGGTAGCACTACTTAAAAGACTGATTTGGGCAATTAACTGATAATTTTGATAAATTACTTGAGGTTGAGTGTAGACTTATAACAATGGGAAACCCGTGAGAGGCTCAGGCTTTTCCTCCAGGAATCCCACCAGGTTCTCTCAGTGAGGAAGCAAAGGTCCCAGAACTACCTACTCCCTCACATCTTACAGGGGGAGGAAAAGAGAGATCATTTTGAAACATATCTAGAGCATTTTCTATGACAAAATACCTACAGTTTAAAGGAGAAGAAACTGCCAGAGCCTTATCCCAACTTGGAGGAGGATGTTCCCCCCACACCAGCATCCTCCAGGCTTTCTGTCTCACCCAACAGGGAAAAAAGGTCAAGAGGAGTCAGAATTTCAAAAAAATACTTTAGGAACACTGACGAAACACTTGTGAAGGTCACAGGCCCAATTTCCTTCCCCAAATCCCTTCATGTTACTGTAAGCTACTCATCTTCTAAATAATACTACTCATTCAGTAAGGAGTGTTAATCTCCCTCAGTCATCATTCCCATCTTTAAACATGTTATCAGTCCTGCCTCATAATTTCATGTCTTTTCAAGCTTCCCAATGTATGGTCACACCTTGGATCAGAAACAGATCCACATCCAAAATCATAGATAGAAATGATATATTCTTTAACAAAAAACACTCATTTTTATTTCTTGCTTTCACAAGAATTCAGCAACTCAACAATTATTCCAATGGAGACAACAGCGTCCTTCATTTTCTGTGACTTTTTAACAACATTATTTTGAAATACAATGCATTTAAAGAAAGGTGTTTATAAGAACAAAATGCAGAATAACAAATGTGTACAAAATAAATCACCCCCAGGCCAAGAAGTATAAGATATCTAATATCCCCAAAGACCCTGCATATCTCTTCCTATTCACGAAGAATTCTCTCTCTCTCCCTCTCCCATTCTCTCTCTTTCTCTAAGTATATATACTTTCCCTAAACTATATATATATATGTAATACAAACACTTTCTCTATATATCAGTATTGTATCCACCTTTGCTATTACTATTTACTCCTCTACTTTCTCTCTGTTGAATGTCTTTTTCTCTTTACATTCCCTGTGATGTGTAATTTTACATGTCAACTTGACTGGGCCACCAGTTGCCCAGATATTTGGTCAAACATTATTCTGGTTGTGTCTGTATCTGTGAGGATGTTTCTGGGTGAGATTAACATTTGAATTAGTAGACTGAGTAAAGCAGATTGCCCTCCCTAGTGTGGATGGCCCTCATCCAATCAACTGAAGCCCTGAGTAGAACAAAAAGACTGATCCTTCCCCAAGTATGAGGGAACTCCTTCTGCCCTGTTGGCTTGACCTGGGCCATTGGTCTTTTTCTTCCTTCGCAGTTGAACTAAAGCATCTGCACTTGCTGGGTCATGTGTGAGCCTCCTGGCTTTAGGACTGGAACTTAAACCATCAGCTCTTCTGAGTCTCCAGCTTGCCAACTGCAGATTTTGGGACTGCTCATCCCTCATAATCAGGAATAAGAACCAATTCCCTGTAATAAAGCTATCGTTGATGCTGTATAATCATCTTATACCAGATGCCAAATCAAAATGGCAAGCACAGCTATGTAAACATAGGCTTATAACTGGTTTGTTTTGCATCCACTAACATTTCATTGGCCAAAGCAATCACTTGGCTAAATCCAAAGTCTAGGTCATGCCAACGGAGTGTGGATGTTAAGTATTAATACAGTGAAGTGAAAAATTGGAAAAACAATTCAATCAACATGTGTATGTGTACATATAAACAGGAAAACTCCATACTACAAAGTTAGCCAGTTATGTCAGAAGTGTGCAAATTGGAGGAGAATATAGGGATACCATTCTCTCATTAATAAATTTCATCTTCACCTCCTCTCCTTCCCAATTGAAAATACTCCTTTCAAAGATAATTATCTCAGTGTTTTAATATTCAAAGAATTCCTTTCAATTAGTATCTTCTTTGATCTATCTGCAGAATTTCACATAATTTCAAACATTCTTACTTGAAACTCTCAGAAAATATTTTTCCTCCTGATTTTTTTCACTTATCTGTCTCATCTCTCCCAAAATGATTTCACTTCTTTCTGATATTTAAATAAATGTAGAGTACCTTAAGTTGCAACTCTAGTGCAATAATTTTCATCTATACATTTTCCTTGAATTATTTCATTTACTATTGAATGTAATTATTACAAATAGCCAACTATTACAGTACAGTTCAGACCTCACTTATCAGATCTAGATATGTATTTAACCAATTATATAGTCCAAAGATGGATATAATCATCCCTGTCTCTTCAGTTTTACTACTTGTGGTTCTTTCTTTTGCTCATATAAGCACCAAACATACTAGTCTTCTTTAAGTTGTTTCAAAACACCAAGACCTGTCCAACTACAGTCTTTGTGTATGTGTTGTTTTCACTACCAAGGGTGTCTTTACCTACAATCTTGACATATTTATCTTGTTCTTATTCTTTCAGTCTACACTAAAATTTCAACCCATTAATAAAACTTCTTTCACCACCAAATCAAAAGAGATAGTCCTCAACTCTCCACTACTAGTTTTACCTTGTCTAATATTCTGTTTCTTTGGTTTCTTAGCACTCTTCCCACAATGAAATTATACATCCATTTGTTCCTTTATTTATTTATACCCTTTCTCTTCCAGTAGCTGAAAGTTCCATGAAGAAGTTGTCCTCATAGACATAACTGATTGTTGCACCAATCAATGCATTATAATTAGGGAATTACCTAAAATCTTAAAAACTATCATTATTTGCTGAATGCATTCATCAGTATTGTTATTTTACCTTCAGTAATTTTTACGGTTATGTAAAATATCAGAAGTTTAAAAATACAATCATTTTTAAAATTGAAATCATACTAATAGTGGATTTCCAAATGTTAAAGGAAGCACTATCAGTGCAATTCATTTGTTCTGTGATTGAAATAAGCACAGTTTTTGAACTTACCCAAGTATTATAAATATAGTCTCCTAATTCAACAAGAAACAGAGATTTCAGTTGCCTTGCATACTGTTTGTATAGTATGGATATCTTTGATCTAAGGCATTAATAAAAAAATAAAGGATCTTTATAATGCCTAGATTACTCAGGACGTTTTTTATTTATGTAATCATCTAGAGATAATGGGCAAGAATTATGTAGTATCAAAAATATGGCACTCAAAACATTCTAATCTGCATTTAAACAACAGCACTATCAGTTCCTTCCTCTGTAAACTTGAACAAGTTACCTAAAGATTTTGATCCTAGTTCATGCAAGCATTGGAATCAAAACGGTAATAAAATATATAAACACTGAAGAGATATAGTGAGAATTATAGCTACATTCCTTGATAAACATAGAGCCTGATGTATAACAGGGTTTATTTGTTTTGTTTTGCTTTGTTTTATTTTCATTTTTTAACATTTTACTTTTCCATTACTACGAACATTACTCTTCTCATTTTCAATTCTAAACAGCAGGCTTTTTTGTGTTAGTTTTATCATTAAGCAAGTGAAACAGAAAATAAGTGTAATAAGTTTCACACATAATTAGCTAAAGTCTTATTAATTAAATTTTGATTTTTTTATGCCTGGTAATAGTACTTATTAGATATCACCATTACTTATTTTTAAATATGCTTAATGTTTACTGTTAAGGTACTTAAGATTAGTTGAGTGTTTCAATTCATGATGGCCATTTTGTTTTGCACACTGCAAGAAATACTCAGTAAAGCTGAGCACACTACTCACTTTTATAATTTAGTAACTGCACATAATATAATGCATTTAATAATAATGATCTAGACACTATATATTTTTAAATATCAAGGATTCATGGACATATACTTCAATATAGAAGTTGTATTATCATCTACCTATCTGAATAGGCAATTCACTAATGTGAGCATTGTGAATATTCTTTGGAGCTGTGTTTTATATAATTTGAAATCTCAAATATTTGGAGTACCTATTTGGCAGGCAGTATCAGATGTATTAGAGTGACGGAGAACCAAAAGTAATGCAAATTACTGATGAAGTCGATTTACTTATTCTGCTTCATTCTGAACTCCTTAAATATACAGACTTAGACATTCTGTTACAGGCAGCTTTAGAAATCCATGGGATCTCCAAATAAAGGCCTACTCTGATGAAACTCAGGTGGAGAGGAGGAAGCCAGAATATGTATTACCTATAGCAGATGGCTCTGGAATAATGGGAAGAATGAAAATGCTAAGCCATTCAACTAAAACTCACCAACTGGGATTTCATTCCTCCTTGGGAAGGACTAAGAGATGGGAAAGAGACCAGAGATTTTTTTTTTTCTTCTTCTTAACATCGTTATTGGAGTATAATTGCTTTACAATGGTGTGTTAGTTTCTGCTTTATAACAAAGTGAATCAGTTACACATATACATATATCCCCATATCTCTTCCCTCATGCTACTCCCTCCTTCCCAACCTCCCTATCCCACCCCTCTAAGTGGTCACAAAGCACTGAGCTGATCTCCCTGTGCTATGCGGCTGCTTCCCACTAGCTATCTATTTTGCATTTGGTAGTGTATATATGTGCATGCTACTCTCTCACTTCGTCCCAGCTTGCCCTTTCCCCTCCCCATATCCTAAAGTCCATTCTCTAGTATGTCTGCATCTTTATTCCCATCTTGCCTCTAGATTCTTCATGACCATTTCTTTTCTTTCTTTCTTTTTTAGATTCCATATATATGTGTTAGCATATGGTATTAATTTTCCTCTTTCTGACTTACTTCACTCTGTATGACAGACTCCAGGTCCATCAACCTCACTACAAATAACTCAATTTCATTTCTTTTTATGGCTGAGTAATATTCCATTGTGTATATGTGCCACATCTGTTTTATCCATTCATCTGTCGATGGAAACATACGTTGCTTCCATGTCCTGGCTATTGTAAACAGAGCTGCAATGAACATTGTGGTACATGACTCTTTTTGAATTATGGTTTTCTCAGGGTATATGCCCAGCAGTGGGATTGCTGGGTCATATGGTAGTTCTATGTTTAGTTTTTAAAGAAATCTCCATACTGTTCTCCATAGTGGCTGCATAAATTTACATTCCCACCAGCAGTGCAAGAGGGTTCCCTTTCTCCACACCCTCTCCAGCATTTATTGTTTGTAGAGTTTTTGATGATGGCCATTCTGACTGGTGTGAGATGATATCTCATTGTAGTTTTGATTTGCATTTCTCTAATGATTAATGATGTTGAGCATTCTTTCATGTGTTGGTTGGCAATTGTATATCTTCTTTGGAGAAAAGTCTATTTAGGTCTTCTGCCCATTTTTAGATTGTGTTATTTGTTTTTTGATATTGAGCTGCATGAGCTGCTTGCTCATGCAAAGGATTAACCCTTTGTCAGTTGCTTCATTTGCAAATATTTTCTCCCATTCTGAGGGTTGTCTTTTGGTCTTGTTTATGGTTTCCTTTGCTGTGCAAAAGCTTTTAAGTTTCATTAGGTCCCATTTGTTTATTTTTGTTTTTATTTCCATTTCTCAACGAGGTGGGTCAAAAAGGATCTTGCTGTAATTTATGTCATAGAGTGTTCTGCCTATATTTTCCTCAAAGAGTTTAATAGTGTCTGGCCTTACATTTAGGTCTTTAATCCATTTTGAGTTTATTTTTGTGTATGGTGTTAGGAAGTGTTCTAATTTCATTCTTTTACAAGTAGCTGTCCAGTTTTCCCACCACCACTTATTGAAAAGGCTGTCTTTTCTCCACTGTATATTCTTGCCTCCTTTAACAAAGATAAGGTGACCATATGTGTGTGGGTTAATCTCTGGGCTCTCTAGCCTGTTCCATTGATCTTTATTTCTCTTTGTGCCAGTACCATACTGTCTTGATTACTGTAGCTTTGTATAGTCTGAAGTCAGGGAGCCTGATTCCTCAAGCTCCGTTTTTCGTTCTCAAGATTGCTTTGGCTATTCGGGGTCCTTTGTGTTTCCATACAACTTATGAAATTTTTTGTTCTAGTTCTGTGAAAAATGCCACTGGTAGTTTGATAGGGATTGCATTGAATCTGTTGATTGCTTTGGGTAGTATAGTCATTTTCACAATATTGATGCTTCCAATCCAAGAATGTTGTATATCTCTCCATCTATTTGTATCATCTTTAATTTCTTTCAGCAGTGTCATAATTTTCTGCATATAGGTCTCTTTTCTCCTTAGGTTTATTCCTAGATATTTTATTCTTTTTGTTGCAATGGTAAATGGGAGTTTTTTCTTAAAGTCACTTTCAGATTCTTCATCATTAGTGTATAGGAATGCAATAGATTTCTGTGCATTAATTTTGTATCCTGCTACTTTACCAAATTCATTGATTAGCTCTAGTAGTTTTCTGGTAGAATCTTTAGGATTCTCTATGTACAGTATCATGTCATCTGCAAACAGTTACAGCATTACCTCTTCCTTTCTGATTTGGATTCCTTTTATTTCTTTTTCTTCTCTGATTGCTGTGGCTAAAACTTCCAAAACTATGTTGAATAAGAGTGGTGAGAGTGGGCAACCTTTTCTTGTTTCTGATCTTAGTGGAAATGCTTTCAGTTTTTCACCATTGAGAATGATGTAGGTGTGGGTTTCTCATATATGGCATTTATTATGTTGAGGTAAGTTCGCTCTATGCCTACTATCTGGAGGGTTTTATCATAAAATGGTGTTGAATTTTGTCAAAAGCTTTCTCTGCATCTATTGAGAAGATCATATGGTTTTTCTCCTTCAGTTTTTTAATATAGTGTATCATATTGATTGATTTGCATATATTGAAGAATCATTGCATTCCTGGGATAAACCCCATTTGATCATGGTGTATGATCCTTTTAATATGCTGTTGGATTCTGTTTGCTACTATTTTGTTGAGGATTTTTGCATCTGTGTTCATCAGTGACATTGGCCTGTAGTTTTCTTTCTTTGTGACATCTTGTCTGGTTTTGGTATCAGGGTGATGGTGGCCTCGTAGAATGCATTTGGGAGTGTTCCTCGCTCTGCTGTATTTTGTAAGTGTTTGAGAAGGATAGGTGTTAGCTTTTCTCTAAATGTTTGATAGAATTCACCTGTGAAGCCTCTGGTCCTGGGCTTTTGTTGTTGGAAGATATTTAATTACAGTTTCAATTTCAGTGCTTGTGATTGATCTGTTCATTTTTTCTATTTCTTTCTGTTTCAGTCTCGGAATGTTGGGCATTTCTAAGAATTTGTCGATTTCTTTCAGGTTGTCCATTTTATTGGCATAGAGTTGCTTGTAGTAATCACTGATGATCTTTTGTATTTCTGCAGTGTCAGTTGTTACTTCTCCTTTTTTATTTCTAATTCTATTGATTTGAGTCTCCTCCATTTTTTTCTTGATGAGTTTGGCTAGTGGTTTATCAATTTCGTTTATCTTCTCAAAGAAGAAGCTTTTAGTTTTATTGATCTTTGCTATCATTTCCTTCATTTCTTTTTCATTTATTTCTGATCTGATCTTTATGATTTCTTCTGTAACTACGGGGGTTTTTCGTTCTTCTTTCTCTAATTGCTTTAGGTGTAAGGTTAGCTTGTTGAGATCTTTCTTGTTTCTTAAGATAGGATTGTATTGCTATAAACTTCTCTCTTAGAAATGCTTTTGCTGCATCCCATAGGTTTTGTGTTGTCATGTTTTCATTGTCATTTGTTTCTAGGTATTTTTTGACTTCCTCTTTGATTTCTTCAGTGATCTCTTGGTTACTAAGTAGTGTATTGTTTAGCCTCCATGTGTTTGTATATTTTTACAGATTTTTTCCTGTAATTGATATCTAGTCTCATAACATTGTGGTTGGAAAAGATACTTGATACAATTTCAATTTTCTTAAATTTACCATGGTTGGATTTGTGACCCAAGATATGATCTATCTTGGAGAATATTCCAGGGGCACTTGAGAAGAATGTGTATTCTGTTGTTTTTGGATGGACTGTCCTAAAATTATCAATCAAATCCATCCTGTTTAATGTATCTTTGAAAGCTTATGCTTCCTTATTTATTTTCAATTTGGATGATCTGTCCACTGGTGAAAGTGGGGTGTTAAAGTCCTCTACTATTATTGTGTTACTGTCGATTTCCCCTTTTATGGCTGTTAGTATTTGCCTTATGTATTGGGGTGCTCCTGTGTTGGGTGCATAAATAATTACAATTGTTATATGTTCTTCTTTGATTGATCTCTTGATCATTATGTAGTGTCCTTCTTTGTCTCTTGTAACAGTCTTTGTTTTAAAGTCTGTTTTGTCTGATATGAAAATTGCTACTCCAGCTTTCTTTTGATTTCCTTTTGCATGGAATATCTTTTTCCATTCCCTCACTTTAGTCTGTATGTGTCCCAAGGTCTGGAAGTGTGTCTCTTATAGACAGCCTATATATGAGTCTTGTTTTTGTATCCATTCAGGTAGTCTATGTCTTGATTGGAGCATTTAATCCACTTACATTTAAGGTAATTATTGATATGTATGTTCCTATTACGATTTACTCAGGTTTTTGGGGTCTGGTATTGTAGGTCTTTTCCTTCTCTTGTTTTTTCTGCCTAGAGAATGTCCTTTAGCATTTGTTGTAAAACTGGTTTGGTGGTGCTGAGTTCTCTTCACTTTTGCTTGTCTGTAAAGTTTTTAATTTCTCCATCATATCTGAATGAGATCCTTGCTGGGTAGAGTAATCTTGGTTGTATGTTTTTCCCCTTCATTACTTTAAATATGTCCTGCCACTCCCTTATGGCTTGCAGAGTTTCTGCTGAAAGATCAGCTGTTAACCTCATGGGGATTCCCTTATGTGTTGGTTGTTGTTTTTCCCTTGTTGCTTTTAATATTTTTTCTTTGTATTTAATTTTTGATAGTTTGATTAATATGTCTCTTGGCATGTTTCTCCTTGGATTTGTCCTGGAGAAAAATTTATCCTGGGACTCTCTGCTTCCGGGACTTGATTGATTATTTCCTTTCCCATATTATGGAAGTTTTCAACTATAATCTCTTCAAATATTTTCTCAGTCCCTTTCTTTTTCTCTTCTTCTTCTGGAATCCCTATAATTCAAATGTTGGTGCATTTTATGTTGTCCCAGAGGTCTCTGAGAGTGTCCTCGATTCTTTTCATTATTTTTCTTTATTCTGCTCTGCTGTAGTTATTTCCATTATTTTATCTTCCAGGTCATTTATCCATTTTTCTGCCTCAGTTATTCTGCTACTGATCCTTTCTATAGAATTTTAAATTTCATTTATTGTGTTTTTCATCACTGTTTGTTTGCTCTTTAGTTCTTCTAGGTCCTTGTTAAACATTTTATATATTTTCTCCATTCTATTTCTAAGATTTTGGATCATCTTTACTATCATTATTCTGAATTCTTTTTCAGGTAGACTGCCTATTTCCTCTTCATTTGTTAAGTCTGGTGTGTTTTTACCTTGCTCCTTCATCTGCTGTGTGTTTCTTTGTCTTCTCATTTTGCTTAACTTCCTGTGTTTGGGGTCTCCTTTTCACATGCTGCAGGTTCGTAGTTCCCGTTGTTTTTGGTGTCGGCCCCCAGTAGCTAAAGTTGGTTCAGTGGGTTGTGTAGGCTTCCTGGTGGAGGGGACTAGTGCCTGTGATCTGGTGGATGAGGCTGGATCTTGTCTTTCTCTTGGGCAGGTCCATGTCTGGTGTTGTGTTTTGGGGTGTCTGTGACCTTATTATGATTTTAGGCAGCCTCTATGCTAATGGGTGGTGTTGTGTTCCTGTCTTGCTAGTTGTTTGGCATAGGGTGTCCAGCACTGGATCTTGCTGGTCATTGAGTGAAGCTGGGTGTTGGTGTTGAGATGGAGATCTCTGGGAGATTTTCACCATTTGATATTACTTGGAGCTGGCAGTTCTCTTGTGGACCAGTGTCCTGAAGTTGGCTCTCCCACCTCAGAGGCCCAGCCCTGAGGCCTGGAGCACAAAGAGCCTGTTATCACATGGCTTAGAATAAAAGGGAGGAAAGAAAGAAAGAAAGAAGACGGTAAAATAAAATAAAATAAAGTTATTAAAATAAAAAAGAACTATTAAAAATAAATTTTCAAAAAATAATAAAAAAAGAAAGAAGAGCACAACCAAACCCAAAAACAAATCCACCAGTGATAATAAATGCTAAAAAAAAAAAAAAAAAAAAGGACAGACAGAGCCCTAAGACAAATGTTAAAAGCAAAGCTATACCAACAACATCACACACAGAAGCATAAACATACACACTCACAATAAGAGAAAAAGGGGAAAAAAATGTATATCGTTGCTCCCAAACTCCACCTCCTCAATTTGGGATGATTTGTTGTCTCTTCAGGTATTCCACAGATGCAGGGTACATCAAGTTGATTGTGGAGATTTAATCCTCTGCTCCTGAGGCTGCTGGGAGAGATTTCCCTTTCTCTTCTTTGTTCTCGCAGCTCCTGGAGACAAGCCTCTCGGGCTGATGAGTGCTGGTCGGCACCGGTCCTCCTTGCGGGACTCTCTCCACTTTGCCCTCCCCACCCCTGTTGCTGTGCTCTCCCCCGTGGCTCCGAAGCTTCCCCACTCCGACACCCACAGTCTTTTCCCGCGAAGGGGCTTCCTGTGTGTAGAAATCTTTCCTCCTTCACAGCTCCCTCCCACTGGTCCAGGTCCCATCCTTATTCTTTTGTCTGTTTTTTCTGTTTTTCTTTTGCACTAGCCAGGTACGTGGGGAGTTTCTTACCTTTTGGGAAGTCTGAGGTCTTCTGCCAGCGTTCAGTAGGTGTTTTGTAGGGGTTGTTCCACATGTAGATGTATTTCTGATGTACTTGTGGGGAGGAAGGTGATCTCCATGTTCTACTCTTCCCCCATCCTGAAGCTCCTTGAGACCAGAGATTTTTAAAGATAAACCTCTTTATAGAAATCAGAAGACTGTATTTTTTTAAATGTCCCTCTCTCATCTCCAAAGCAATTATTACTGTAATCTGCAATGTGTCATGTAATTTATGCTGTGTTCATTTCATATGTTATGAACAACAAATTAGAAAGGTAAGAGAACTTGCTCAAAGTTTTACAACAAAGAGAGAATTAAGATGCAGATAATATAAGCAGGAAAACACTGATTTGAGTGGAAGATTCACATGCAGCCTTGTATCCAGGCTATCCTGACTAATAAAACACAAATACTTAAGTCCTGGCTACTTGGAAGAGGGCCCAATTTATATAAACCTCTACAAAGGTATCAATGATCCCTACCATCAGGGAAATGAAACAAAATTTTGCTTTTTGGAATTGCTATTTTAATATAATTATGTGTGTGTGCTTGCATATATAATAGGTCCAATTTACTAGTTGTATCTAGTATGCCCAATTTGCTAGATTAGGAATACATGGCTAAATAAATATGTAAATTTATCTCTGACTGGTACAAAATGTGAAACTCATATGCGACTTCTCCCTTTACTTTACAGTTCCTAGCAATTCTACATCTTCTGCATAACTACACAGTGGGATGCTAAATGAGGTTTGCTCTATTAGTAAAATGTTGAAGCTTAGCAAATAAGCTTCCTCGGGATTTCACAATCCTACAGCTTGTTAAATTAGTGACGTTAAATCAGTGAAAAAACAGATTTGTTGCAGATAGCCTACTATCTTGGGAAAAGAGCACATACCAGGTTGTACAAATTGGAATCTGATTTTTAAAAAATAAGAATATCCTCTAAGGAACTTATCTTGACTTATTCATTAAATATTTGTTGGAAAATAGATTCAAATATTCTTATAATCTTCAGATTTTGTCAGTCAACAGATGTTCACAATATTTTCCCTTACTTACTAACACTGGTGAGCAGACATGGTCCAAGACGTCCCACACAGAATCTCAGCAGTCATAATTTTGATTTTCTTTAAGAGCCCTGCTTTCCCAGAGACTAGTTTTCATGCTAAGCCTAATTTGCATGGCTTTATACATAAAAAAATCTTGTTTTATTAAAAAAGGTATTATTAAAGAGGGAGGAAACATCTCCACACATAAAACTAAAACAGAAGTATTTGGCACAATAAGAAATTGTACTCATATTCAGTTATTAACTATTTTGCTAGTGTATTCTAGGCAAAAGCATCCTCTATGGAACCAGTTGTTTCACATCTTGTACAAAATACCTCTTTCTTGTTATCTATTATTTTTAATACTTACGAACAAACTAGCCTCCATAATCTAGAGGTTTGTAGAGAAATACATTGTCCTCAATTGTTCAGATTTGTCTCTGTTCATTAACCTCAAAACAATATACATAATTGTTTCTTCTGGAGTACTTCTGAAAATTTATTTGGAGCTCTTAATGATTTCTGCAGAGTGACTTTATTACAACATTGTAATTTTTCTTTTTTAAATGCTCATAATTTAGATTTTTCTTTGACCCAAACTATATTGTTTTAAGAAAAGAAACAATGCTTGAAAAACAAAATTCTTTCCATATGTTTAATGTAAGATTAGTTGGTCTTTAACATTAAAAACGTAAAAAGACCCATACATACAATATTAAATATGAATACTTTAGTACATAATCACATGAGGCATATTTGGAGTATATCAACCACAACACTAAAAACAACAAAAACAAAAAAACTTGACACATGTAGTAAACTTTGAACAAAAAATGTAATTGAGACTCGTATGTTGGTCATAACAAAATTAAGATATTTAATTCTTTTTTTTTTTTTTTTTTTTTTTTTTTGCGGTATACGGGCCTCTCACTGTTGTGGCCTCTCCCATTGCGGAGCACAGGCTCCAGACGCGCAGGCTCAGTGGCCATGGCTCACGGGCCTAGCCGCTCGGCGGCATGCGGGATCTTCCTGGGCCAGGGCACAAACCCGTGTCCCCTGCGTCGGCAGGCGAACTCTCAACCACTGCGCCACCAGGGAAGCCCAAGATATTTAATTCTTAATATGAAAAATATTTTACTTTTTAAGGCAGGTTAAATTGGTTAGAATATCATTTAATACTTGGGGAACTAGAAATAAAAACATTTATATTTTAACAGACTAGAAACATGTTTTTCAAAAATTGTTGAAGTGCCAACATTAAAATAGTGATTAATTAACAGCTCCTTGAACTATCTCTTTACCCTTAATATATATTAGCTTATGGCAGTGAGCTTTTAGATAAGGATCACGTGAAGGCCTTAAGAACTTTTGAAAGGAAAACAATCACTAAAGTTTCCCAGAGGCTTTCAATGCAAGCAAAATATCATTTTTGACAATTCCTAATGATGAATATATTAGTCCACTTTGGTTTGTTTTTACATTGGTGGTGGTGGTGGTGGTGTTGAGTCAGAAACAATTATCATAGGATTTATTACAGTATAAATACCATAAATATTTCAGTTATTAACTAGTTCCTCTCACTGCTAGTCTGTCCCTCAATTTATAACTCACATAGGTTTGATTGGAATACTATTCACAATTTTGTATAATCTGAAAAAATAAATTCAATTCAGATTTCTGGAGACATTTTTAGTTTTCTATTCTTTAGACTTATAAATATAACGTCTCAATTTTGAGGCTTATTTCCTTACCTTTATTTATGGGTGGGTCCGTTATATAGTGGTAAAAAATAATAATGCTTGCTCACAAAATACTCATTATCTAGGGAAATACATAGATTACTAAAATTACAATTTTAAAAAGTGGTGAGCTGTAAAGAGGAGAAGACTTTGAGTACAGATGTTGCAGCTATTCTGAGGGCCTTCCTGTTCTGTACTGCACATAATTATAAATGTGTCAAATCAAAGGTCAGAAATTTCCTAATGCAAAGTTCATTTCCTTTTCTTATCTCTGCCATTTCAAAAATAGGGGCAGATACATTGTTGTACTCTGTTTTGTCTGCACTCTTAAATTCCTGTTGTTAGTCACTTTAATGACACACACTTAGCACTAAGTGTATTTAAATATTTGTTTCTATTAATTTAATGCAAACACTCAATGGCTTAAAGATCTTAGGGATTTTATATTTAACTTTAAAGAATTTTTAAAATATTATTTTTACTGTAAAACCAATTCATTTCATATAATCTGCTTAAAAACCTTAAAAATTTAAAGTATAAAATGTTCTTTGGTCATTCATTTTTAAGTATATAGGCATTATCAATTTTGGTGTAATTTAAATAAGAATATTAGTTATCTTTTTCCAGTGAGAATGATTTTGAATTATAATTATTTGCAAATTTCTAGACATATTTTACTCAAATCTAATAATATACACACACACACAAACATGACAGGAAAGCTCGCAGTTTGGAACCATACTACATCTCACAGAAAACATTACATACAATTTCCACCTTTACCTAAGAATTCTAATTTTCATTTTAGGAACAAGATAAAGCTTATGGCCCTAAGTCTTCTATCTGCAAAGTGCACTATCTAAACATTTTAATTTTTATTATTTTATTTATTTTTAATTTCAGAGGTTTTCAGCTAACAGTTGAGCTCCGATTTATATCTTAGTTCCAAGCCCTAGGCTTCCAGCTAAGCCAAATCTATTTATGCTAATGATCTCCAACAGCTGCTCTCTGCATTATCTGAGGCTTCTGGGAGGTCTTCCAAGGGAACTCCAAATAGAGCATATTGCAGTGATCTCGTCTGGAGTGCTGAAAATAATGTCCCACCTGCAATGATTTCTGTGCCACAAGAAGACTTGCCATAGCTGTACAGTACTCTAAATCAAGAGAGGGAGAGAATTCTGTTTGTTTCCAAAAGTTTATTCATCCTATTCTTCCTCCCTTTGTGTATTCCTCGGCTTATTAATGATAACGCAAAATTGTTGTCTGTTACTTCAATAACCCCAGCGCCACCACCAGGGGTCCCATTCCCTTTCCATATTCTACCTTCTGCCTTTTATTACCTCCTGTGATGTGAGCAGCAGCCCACGGAAAGAACTGGAGTGAACCATACAACATCTTTGCTATTAATCAGCTTAAAAAGCACAGCCCATGGAAATACACTAGTTCTGCAGGAGAGAAAAGAGTGGAGACTTTACCACCCATCATTCAAATGATGGATGGACATTCTGAGCTATTTCTGTGAGACACATGAACAGTCAGAGCTGAAGAGGGTTGCTGGGAGGGACTGCATCAATGAAACCACCACTCATGACTAATGGCTGCAGTGCCATCCTTTATCTGTATTAACGGTGCTTAAAATGCATTCTTGAGCATACACATATGCTTACACTTTAAAGAGAGATGAAAGCATTCACAGTCCCTAGATATTTTTTAACCAACAGATTAGTGCAAGTGACTTTGGTAGTTCAGCTTCATAACTTTTCTAATAAAAACTGAAAAAAAGTTTTGTTACAGTTTGACAAATGATTCTATCTGCAGAAAACCCTTGGAACCATGACCATTTTTTACATAGAGATATGCCAAAATACTTGAAAATAATTTAGGCAGCTGACAGACTATTTTATTTGCTAGTTTAAGACATGGCCTTTAGCCATTTGCTTCCCCTTCATCCATTTGAATGATGTAGCCAGGAAATTACTGTTACAATGATACAGAATTCCATCTGAAGGGTATTTAAAAAAACAAAACAACAAAACAAGAAGAAAGGTCATTGTGACTTATTCAGTACATAATCTAAAGGATGCGAGACATATCCTTTAGACAGCTTAATATTTTCAAAATACAGGTATTTGATGAGAGTTTTTCAGGTTTGAATTTATTTTCAGTATATTTTTGAAGACCAGTTTTAGAAAGCTGAGTTTTTTTACAGGATAAAAGCCAACAGACCAGTATCTCTGTGGTTTATATGAGTAAATGACAGCTTATGAAGAAAATAAAGTGGGTAAAATGTTAATATATGTACCAGAGTTCGGCTTTACCAGTGTTTTCAAAATTGACCTACAAGGATGATCTTTAATTCACATGCAGGTAGGCTTTTAACCAGTTTTGCAGTTCTCAATATCCATTTCTATTTATTCTGCACGTTGCATTTTGAAGAAAGCAATATTATTTGCTTAGTGATAAATTCTCTGAACTGTGTAAAATGCCTTGACTTGTTACAATAGGGACTTAGAAAAGGGTGGCATAGGGTTTTTATACAACTATAAGCATGATGTCAAGGTTTTGAACACGTGAGTCAGGAAGATAAGTCCTCAGCTTTATTAAGTTGATACATTTGGGAAGGGCAAGGGAGAGCCCAAGATAATAAGCAGCTACAAATGTAGAGCAGATTAGCTCTTACACTCTGACTTAAACTTTTGATCATCCCATCTTGACCAGCCACAGGGATGCATCAAAAAATAATCAAGCATTCCACAAGGTGTTTCTGGACATGAGTGTAAATGTAAAGAGGTGGAAATGATTTTAAACTCTAAACCATGTCTTTATGGGATTAGTCACAATTGTTAAATGTATCTGACATCTGACTTTTATACTCTCAGTTCTGCCTACCAGTCTTCTACAAAGCACTTAATGTCCAAATTGTCAGTTCCATGGTCTTTTTTAATCTCATCTGTATCACTCCCCTATATTACTGGTCCACATTCTTCCTGGATTTATTTCTGAATCTCCTTCTATCTGTTTTTAAAAATATTTATTTATTTATTTAATTGGTTGCACCAGGTCTTAGTTGTGGCAGGCAGGCTCATTCGTTGTGGCACACGGGCTCCTTAGTTGTGTCATACAAACTCTTGGTTGTGGAATGCATGTGGGATCCAGTTCCCAGACCAGATATTGAACCCAGGCCCCCTGCACTGGGAGCATGGAGTCTCAGCCACTGCACCACCAGGGAAGTGCCTGAGTCTCCTTCTATCTTTATGGTTACTCTTAGTTGGCTTATCTAACTTTATACTCACTGATCCAGGCTGGCTCTCATTCTCTCCTACCTTCTGAGCGTGCAAATGCACTCCCACAGTTGCAGCTAACAAAAATCTATAGGGTGTGACTCCAGTGAACACTTTCTCCTGGACTCCAGATATATTATTTTCAGTTGTGGACAACTCATCCGATTGGGTACATCCAAAAAAAAACGTTCTCACCAACTCATAAGTACAATGTACAGTATTTATAAAGGAATTCTTTAAAGACAACTTTTCATGAATAATATCTGTCTTTTTGAGTAGATGGTAAATTCTTTGAAAAGACAGAGATTGTGTCTCTTTTGCTCACCATTTTTTTCCTTCTTTTTAGCACCCTCCTCTACTGGGTCACAACTTTGCAGGACCCCTTCTTTCATTCCAGCAAATGACAAAGCCACCCCTTCACAGAGGTTTGGGTGCTTAAATGTCCTTCTATGCTTCTAGGGTCTCTAAGCCCTTATCTCATCCATTGTGGCCCAAGCCACAGGGGAGGTTGTTGATGCTTCCTGGAGTAACAACAACTGTCATACCTCCATATCCTCTCTTCCTTTTTGCTCAGGCCTCCAGAACATTTTTTTTAAACCAAATGCCTAACATTAAATTGCCTCTTCAAAAATAATTGTAGTTCTAGTGTTCAGACTTGACCCTGGGGTGGTACAAATGTGTTACCAGTATAATTTCTCACTGTGTGCCTTCCTATTACAATATATTCTCTTAGTAGAGACTTTGATATAGCAAAGTTTTTAATCATCATGCAGTCAATTTATCCATTCTTTCAATAATAGTAGGATTTTTGTGCATATTTAAGAAAGCTTTTCTTACCCCAAAGCCCAAAGTCAGAGATATAGTCTCCCGCATTGACTCTAGATAATGTATTTCCTTAACATCTAATTTTTACATGCAATTCAACTGATTTTATTTGGGGAGGAAGACTTTTTTTTCACCACATGAATACAATGATTCAGAACAATTTTTTGAAAATACTATTCTTTCCCCATTGTCCTTTAAGGCAACTCTGTCATAAGGAGCTATTTCTAGATGCATGGTTTGTTTCTGAAGTCTTCATTATGTTCCCTTAGTCACTGTTTCCATCCTTGTGCTAAAGCCTTACTGTCTCAGTTAGTGTAGTTGCATCCAGTAACATGCTCTCACCCTATTTTTCAGAAAGGCAATGATGAGCCATGACCTTTTTGTATAAGTACGACAGTATTTCAGTTTTTCTAAAAATGATGCTGGGATTACATTGACTTTATAGATCAATTTTGAGAAACTTGACATTTTTATGGTATATAAAGAAACGAATTTTGATCTTCTGGTGTTTTGAGAACCAGTCTTTGGTTTCATTGATTTCCCTTTGTTTTCCTATCTTCAATTCCACTGATTGTTGTTTTAATTTTTTTCTTCTTTTCTTCTTCTTGCTTTTGGTTTAAATTATGCTTCCTTCACTAGTTGCTGAATTTGGAAGCTTAGTTTACTGATTATGGACCTTTATTCTTCTTAAATGTAGGCATTTAGTGGCACAAAATTTCCTCTAGGCAGTTTTTGCTGCATCCCTAAAATTTTAAGAAGCTTTATTTTTACTTTAATTTTGTTCAAAATACATTTTAATATTCCTGAAATATATTGTTAACTCATGGGTTACTACTTAGAAGTATGTCTTGTGACTTTTAAATATTTTCAAACTTTCTGGCTATCTTTATATTATTACTATACAGTTTGATTCCATGTGGTCCAAGAATGTTATGGGTTACATGGGGTCTCCCTCCCAAAAAGTATGTTAAAGATCTAACCCTCAGTAACTCAGGAAATGGGTTATATTTAATGTTTTTGTACTTATAGCTACCAGCAACTTCAAGCTCTGTAGCATCCTTGTATTTTGTCTCCTCTCTTGATTTGGAGACTTCCTATGTATTCCTCCTCAGTGAGTTTGCTGCTGGAGACACAGACATGTGGATTTTAAACCTGTGTGAATAACCTTAAAGGCATTGGAAACAACAATTTATATGATTATATTTGCATTTTAAAAAGATCACTGATGTAAAAAGAATTCAACTAGGGTAGATTTATCTTATACTGGGGCTTAAAAATTGGAAACATTTGCTAGAACAATGCATTTTTTAAGGCAAATCCAATATTCATTGGCCTGCTTCACCTCAAAATATAAACCCACAAGGCAAATTTTTGGAGAAGTGTAAAAGAAAAAAAAAAAATGTGATGGGGAAGAAAAAGAAACCTCAATATTAGACCAAGACCATAAACCTGCATTTATGTCAGGAAGAAAAGGAACAAGGTAAACGATTATGACATTAACAATTCTCATGGACCCACAGTGAGTAGGCAAGAAATCAGAGCGAAATTCAAAATCTAAACCCAGTCTAGAATTCAATGTAGTGAAAAACATTATTTCTGAAGCTGCTGAAAGACAGAGAATTGCTTAAGGGCTTGGAGATTTAAAACTAAAGCTTATTTATCTTTACTGGACCCCTGAAACCTTTGAATTTGGGAGCAACAATAAGGGGTTGCTCAAGGTCAGAAATTGATTAAGAGACATCCTCCCATTGGGAGGAATTAGTCACAAATAATCGTAACAGCAAAATCTGTAATCCTGCAAGGGATGTAGAAAATCAAGATGAATAGGTGGAAGAATGGTATTGTGGGTGATGCCTACCACAAACGTTGCTTGGAGAGTTTATCATTTCAAATGTGGAGCATATAATTTGAAAGTGTGAGAGGAGAGGTTGTCCTTAGGCAGCACAGTCTTAATTCAGCCTCGAACATCTACAAAGAGAATGGACACCAAGTTTACATTATATCTAGTAGATATCAAGAGAGGCTTTTTCTTTAGCACCAGGCTGCAGGATTCGACTCCCAGCTATTAGAAAGGTGATTTGCTTAAGTTAATTTCTCATTGCCTTAGTTTATTCATACGCATAATATTGGGGAAAATAATACTGAACTCAGTAAGATTGTCTTGAAGATGAATTTACTTACTATCTATGGTAACATCTCATACAATGTAAGTGTTCAATAAATGCCACCAGTCACTATAATATGAGAAGCACAGAGAAGCAAAGATGGGCAAATATTCGCCAACATTGGTGCTTCCCTGTCCCAGTTAGGCACAGTCACTGAGAAAAAGTTGCCCACCTACAGAGTAGAAAATATTTTCCTGGCCTTTCATGGCATCTGGAAGGGGTCATATGAGTACAAATGGTGAAAACAGGTAAAAAGAGAATGCTCCTTCTACGCCATCATATTTGGTTTTTGCTTATGATGCTGAGGTTCCATCTTGTGGTAGAGCTACAAGATATAAGGAAGGAGTTTTATTCCCCAAATCACTATGCAGAAAGTCACCTGTGAATTAGAAACCACCACACTGGACTATAATTTGATGAAAAATAACCCTCTATTGAATTAATTCACTGAAATGTTGGGTTGGTTAGAGCAAACAGAGTTACCCTAATTAGTTGAAAAGGTCCTCTTATTTACTTTATAAAGGACTTTTGCCTGAGGAATTTTAAAAGCACAAGTTGAGAAAAAAAAATAGAGTGGCCTAACTCCTCACAAAATTGTAAAAAATCCTCACCCTTGTGCTCCTTTTGCTGTATTTGTTTTATTTTTATTAGTCTATTTCCTTTCCTTGAACAATATTGTCTGTATGCTCTAGTGAAAGTTGAGCAAAAGCAATGTGGATCTAGGTTATAACATGTGTGACATTCTAGAGGGTACAGCTTTATCTTGTGAAATGATATTGATAAAGGGCATTGTTGCCTTGGTTTTAAAGTACCATGGTGGTAGTTCTGGGATTTGTTTGTTCTTTCTAAATGTTATGGCTATCAGACTTGTCTGTGATATTCTTGTTTATCCTAACAGTCCAAAAAATGTGGAGACAGTAGGACATATGAGAGATTTGAGTTGGTATATATGAGATTGTATAGGTATGAAGGAAATTCATCAGTTCCTGGGCAGAATTAGAAGTGAAGGAGAGGACTTTTTAAAAAATTTCTCTTTTGTAACTTTAATATATCTGAAACCAAGAGGAGGGGTTTCATTCTTTGTTTTGTTTTTCTTTTCTTTAAGAAACAGTTTTTATTAGAGTGATTTTTAATTTCTTCCCGACTTTATTTTCCTTCAAGGAATGAAATACTGAAAAAGAGAGTGGTTCCATATTGTTGTATTTCATATATTGTGGAATTTTATGTTTCTAGAATTGAATTGTTCTCATTAAACTCTTTTCTATAACTGTGACTACATATATAGGCAGGCATCAGTGTTAAGCCAAAATTTATTTGGGACCCAGAGTGGAACTGGGAAGGAGAGTTGTGTCTTATTGCTTTATAATAAATTTCTCTGAAACATAGAAGCTTAAAGAACAACAATATATTATTTCACATAATCATTAAACATTAGGAATGCTGGTGTACTTACATGGGGGTTCTGGCTTAAGTCTCTCTTGAGACTTATCTACAAGGTGACACACTGACCATCAGACAAGGGTGTGAATACCAGAAGCCAGGAATAATTGGAGGCATGCTTTTTTTGTTGTTAATTGAAGTATAGTTGATGTACAATATTGTATTATTTTCTGGTGTACAGCAAAATGATTCAGTTATATATATGTATTTATTTTTCATATTCTTTTACATTATGGTTTATTACAGGATATTGAATGTAGTTCCCTGTGCTATACAGTAGGACCTTATTGTTTATCTATTGTATATATAGAAGTTTATATCATTTAATCCCAAACTCCTAATTTATCTCTCCCCCCCCACCCCCCTTTTCCCTTTGGTAACCATAAGTTTGTTTTCTATGTCTGTGGGTGTGTTTCTGTTTCATAAATAAGTTCATTGGTGTCATATTTTAGATTCCACATGTAAACAATATCATATGGTATTTGTCTTTCTCTTTCTGACTTACTTCACTTAGTATGATAATCTCTATGGTCTATCCATGTTGCTGCAAATGGCATTATTTGGTCTCTTGTGAACTTTTAATTAAGATGTCACTCAGGGCTACAGACAGCTGAATGTTTGACAGGGAGGGAGATTCTGCTTTCAAAGTCACTAACATAATTGTTGGCAAAATACCTTAATTCTTCACCACACAAGGGACTTAATGGGATTACTCATTCCATGGATGCTGGCTTCAACACAAGGTGAGTGATTATGGAGAGAAAGAGGGAGAAAGTGAGAAAGGGGGAGAAAGAGAAAGACAGAGAGAGAGAGAGAGAGAGGGAGAGAGAGAATGAAGCTGCAGTTTGTTGTGTAATTTAATTTTAGAGGGGACATACAATTATTCCTACTGTATTCTATTGATTCAATGGACTACACCTAGTAAAATTTGGTAAGGCCATACAGAAGGGTGTAAATACCAGAAAACAGGACCCATTGAGGGCATCTTGGAGGTTGACTTCCACAGGTAGACACTCTGATTTGTATGGGAAACATTTTTCAAGACAGTTTAATTAATATCTTACCTACTCACATTTCAGAAACTTCTGAATATAAAATGGAATAATTATTTTAAAGAAATAGTGTTGGGAGTATTTTACCGATATCATGTCCCAAAGTTATTTAGAAATACAGCTGACCCTTGACAGCTTTGGGGTTTGGACCACCATCCGTCCACACAGTCAAAAATCCGAGTATAACTTATGGTCCTCTCACTGTATCCTCGGTTCCTCTTCACGCAAGGTTCCTCTGTGTCCCCAGGCCCACATCTGCATATCGTATAGTACTTTGTATTTACAATTAAAAAAAAAAATCCGTGGATGAGTGAACCCTCGAAGTTCAAATCCATGTTGTTCAAGGGTCAACTGTACTGGGTTAATTGCAATAAAAAAAAATAAAATGTTCTAGTGTTACCTAAGCAGGAGAGAGAGATAGAGATCCTTTCTTTCCAAGCATATACCCCTCTACCTCATCCCACTTTTTTCTAGGAAAGAGAATCTCATAATTTTTTAAATTAATTTTTATTGTGTTAAAAAACTTACAATTTTAACCATTTTAAGTGTAGAGTTCAGTAGGTTCAGTATATTTACCTTGTTGTGAAAGAGATCTTCTAAACTTTTACATCTGGAAAAACGGAAGCTCTACAACCATTAAACAACTATCCCCTTTTTTCCCTCCCTCCTATACCTCAGTAACAATTGTTCCATTTTCTATGTCTATGAATTTGACTACTCTAGATATCTCATATAAGTGAAATCACATAGTATTTGTTCTTTGGTGACTTGCTTTTTTCACTTAGAATAATGTCCCCAAGGTTGACATCTTTTAGCATGAGACAAGTTTTCCTTCCTTTTTAAGGCTGCTTAATATTCCATTGTGTGTATACCACATTCTGTTTATCCATTTACTTGTCAATGAACATTTAAGTTGCTTCTGTCTCTTGGCTTTTGTGAATAATGCTTCTATGAACATGGATGTTGATATTTTTAAAGTCAGGTTAAGTTTTAATGTGCTTCTTTCTCCTTAATAAATAATCAAAATTTCAGTAACTCTCAAGGAAATATTATATATAATTCATTCATTTATGTTTCTTGATTTTTCTCTTGTTTTGGCAAATTATTGACTTTATTCCAGAAATGCAGCCCTTATGGATATTTACTTAGAAGTTATTTTCCTGCAGATACAGTAAAACTCAATTTTAACTTCTAGATATGACATTTATTTAACTATTTGATTTCAGAGTAAAACCTAAATCCTTGTTAGTTACTCTTTAATTGGAATTCTTGGAAGTCAGACTTCCTAACATCTTACTAACAGACTAAGATATATATGAGGGCTTGTCAGCATTTCATTAAGACCTTTGCTTTCTAAGAAGATGTCAGTCACTAAATAATGTTCGTGATAAGTAAATTGACAGTTTTCATCATCTTTTTTTGGCTATTCAGTTCATTATACTTCCTAAAACACCATTTCCACTTGGCTTTTTTGACAAGACACTCTTCCAATCTTCTTTCTACTCTGAGACTATCTTTTTGAGTATTAAACATCCTTCTATTTTCCAACAAATGCTGAGATTCAAAGGGTTTCTTCTTAGATTTTCCCATATCATCACTGTGTGTGTTTTATTCCTTAAGTTATATTATTTCCGCCTACTGCCTCAATATCTACAAAAAGAATCTTCACAAACTTATAAATTTCACCTTGATAACCCCAACTTCCTCTCTGGGCTCCAAATGTATGGCTTCAGTTCTCTTTATCTGTGGTATTTCAAAGGACAATAAGCCAAAACATTAGAGCTCACAGATGTGGTTGAGTAACAGAAAAAATGCAGTGCCTGGTAGAATAGATATTTAATGAGCTGTAACATACATGTGTACAAAATATGTAGAGAGCACACAAGTCTGTGTTCCTATATCTGTCAGATATCTCATTTCATGGAGGATGCCAATATTACTAAACTTCAAGAAGTAGCCATATCCCCCACTTGAATATATTATGTCTTATACTTTGTACTGTTTTTTAAGTTCTTTGAGAGTAAACATAAGTAAAGTCATCTTAGAAAAGTATTTAAGTCCTCTCACCTATCTTAGCTTAGCATTAATGAGGAGCATGGGAAGCTAAGGGCAAGACGAACAGAGAAAAGAATACAAAAAATAACTAGGGCAGGGGCTTCCCTGGTGGCACAGTGGTTGAGAGTCCGCCTGCCGATGCAGGGGACGTGGGTTCGTGCCCCGGTCCGGGAGGATCCCACATGCCGCGGAGTGGCTGGGCCCGTGAGCCATGGCCGCTGAGCCTGCGCGTCCGGAGCCTGTGCTCCGCAATGGGAGAGGCCACAGCAGTGAGAGGCCCGCGTACAGCAAAAAAAAAAAAAAAAAAAAATGACTAGGGCAAGGGTTATTTAAAACATCCACTGCAGCTTAAGCCAGGGGGAAGCTATATGGCATTTAAGAGTGTATACAGGGCTTCCCTGGTGGCACAGTGGTTGAGAGTCTGCCTGCCAATGCAGGGGACACGGGTTCTTGCCCCAGTCCAGGAAGATCCCACATGCTGCGGAGCAGCTAGGCCCGTGAGCCATGGTCGCTGAGCCTGTGCGTCCGAAGCCTGTGCTCCGCAACGGGAGAGGCCACAACAGTGAGAGGCCCGCGTACCAAAAAAAAAAAAAAAAAAAAGTGTATACAGAATTATTTCCTCCTCAGTTAAGACTTTTTATAACATAATTTAGTGGCCACAACTAGGGATATTAATTAAAGGTAAGTGGTGAGTTAAAAAACATTAACCTAAGAGTCAAAAGAATGATGTTTAAATAATTGTTCAATTAATTGAACAAGACAAGACTGTGCACAGTTAGATAGATAACTTAATCTCTCTGAAGCTCACTTTTATTATCATGAAATTTGAAATAAAATTCAATAAGTTGAATTCAGAGGATTATATAAGTTATTAAGTGTATAAATTAACTGACATGTTTTAATTACATGCATATAAGTTAATCACTGTTTCAGAACATTTGGCATATTGCTAAAGAAAAAATTAAACATTCATCTGTGACTTGACATCATTTTGGTTGCTTTCACATAAATAAAGATATCCCTATTTTTTATCAAAAATGGGAGAAATTTGGTATTAAATATCAATTTTATTTTCTCAAAGCATTTCTTCTAATTTGGAAATAAAAATTATTTTAGAGGAACAATCTTCTTTCTCTTAATGTATTTTATCACTATTTATGAATTATGCTTTCTAGCTCTAAAACAATAAAAACATATAGAGGATTTTGTAAAATAGTTAATGTAATTTATGTTAAAATTTTTTAAACTCTAGTAACAGTGTTTTGTTTATTTAATTATAAATTGTTTAATCCTTATATTTCTTCTAAAAGTTAGGTAATGGGAAAAATCAAATAGCATTCTTTTGTCACTTCTATTTTTTTAAGCTTACATTTATATATTATAAATCTATATTTATATTAGATCTTTGCCAAAATTTTAGATTACACCCAGTAATCAGTGACTGTTTGACTCTTTAAAGCTGAATTAGCTTCCAAAAGAAAATCTAAATTGGTCCAATATTTAGATTGATTTTACTATTTCTGACTCATTGTGACTTATTTGACCAACTGCATTAAATAATTAATTGCATATATTGAAAACCCTGGACTGAGTGTAACTCTGGGTATTTTTCTGGTAATTTCTTCTTTGACTCTTATGCCTCTGAAAAGATGGAAAATATAAAGCAATCTTCTTTTACTGTACTCTCAAGTATATTTCTTTTTTTTCTTATGAATTTTTTACATTCTATTTTTTAATTTTTATTTTATTTATTTTTTATACAGTAGGTTCTCATTAGTTATCTATTTTATACATATTAGTGTATATATGTCAGTCCCAATCTCCCAATTCATCACACCACCACCACCACTCCTGCTTTCTCCCCTTGGTGTCCATACATTTGTTCTCTACATCTGTGTCTCTATTTCTGCCTTGCAAACTGGTTCATAAAGGATATTTATTTCATATACAACTTGCCTTTTGAAAAGTAATTATATTAACATAATTTCTTCGTGGGTTACATTCTTGTTTGACAGGTGACTTTTTTGAAAAGTTATCCATACCCAACATTGTCAAGTCACATTATTTTATTCCTTTGAATGTGCACAATGAGTTATGAACACAATGGTATTTGTTCTGGTGAGAGGGAATAAATTATGTACTCAACTGTATACCATATAGGTACATTTTTCCTTTGAATTTAGCTAGACTTGGGCAGGTGGGTAAAGAGACTAATATTTTTCTCTTAGTGTGGCATTTATCAACCACCACAGTGGCTCAAAGCAATTTTGTTCTCTCTTCATGTCCCAGGGGTCCCAATATAGATTTTCATTTTGCCAGCTGGAAGGAGTCTGAAAACTCTACCTGATGCTTGGTCTTGATCAGCTGCTGCTCTTCATTGACTGAGCAAGTAATCATTTTACTGCCACGAATATAGAGAGCCAACCTATCCTAGGTGTGACCCTGTAATTCATTTACTCTTTGTGTTACACTAAGCTGTCCTATTGAAGGACAACAGAAGGTGCCTGGGTTAGATGGTGAGACATCTGGGCCACTGGCCACAATTTCAAATGAAATCCACAGTTTGTGTATGAAGATAAAATATATATGGGGCTTCTCTTAAGCAGAGTCTGCAGAAGATCACACATACACACACATACACAAAATTTTTAGAATTCTGGTATATATTTTATACTCACCCCAAGCTGTGGCTTCCATTTGAAAGTGTGACCAGTAACCCACACTTTTCATTATTTAACACAGGCCATTTCTGATTTCTCTCAACCAGACAGCTTAATGTAAAACAAGGAGCAAATTATTACAGGATCACTCTTAGGATAGGTTGCCTCTTCACCTTAGTGGAGAGTGAGTGAGTGAGTGTGTGTGAGTGTGTGTATAGTTGTCTTCAGAATTCTACTTAGGAGTAGTCCAATATATATTTGGTCGTTAGCATTAAGGTATAGAATTATGTGTGTGTTTATTGCTTCCTTGCTTATTTGTTTTTTAAAGTCATTTATTACTATTTATTTAAAGTAAGACTATGTCCAGTTAATTACCTGATGGACGTAAGTCCCTACTGGTAAACTATTATCACTACTTTAAATGTAAGTATCTTCAACTAATGCTACCAAACAAATACTTTCTTAGGAACCATTTTGTTCATATTAACATGCTAGATCATGGGAATACAAAGATGCATAAAAACACCATGCTTATTTGAAAAAAAATCTAAATTGCCCTTTAAACAACACTGAAGGCACAGCCGTGCTGAGCAATAGGGAGAAATCAAGGCAATTATACTTATTTTGGTCATCACTTTACATTTTTAAATTAAAATAATTTATTTCAAAATTTAAAGAGCCACCATTTAAAACTTCACTCCCATAAAGATGTCTCTATCTAATATTTTCTTAAAATATATATCTTTTTTAGTTATGTATCACTACATAGTAAACATCCCCAAAACTTGATGGTGTACAACAGGAATCATTTTAATGTGTTCACAAACTCTGACAGGAATTCAAAAAGGACATAAGGAGATGGCTTTCCTGGGTTCCATGATATCTGGGACTTCAAGTGGGAAGACAAAAAGATGTGGAGGGCAGGAGGTGTTGGAGCTGGTGAATCCATGTCTATTTTTTTTTTTTTTTTTTTTTTTGCGGTACGCGGGCCTCTCATTGTTGTGGCCTCTCCCGTTGCGGAGCACAGGCTCCGGACGCGCAGTCTCAGCGGCCATGGCTCATGGGCCTAGCCGCTCCGCGGCATGTGGGATCTTCGCGGACCGGGGCACGAACCCGTGTTCCCTGCATCGGCAGGCAGACTCTCAACCACTGCGCCACCAGGGAAGCCCCATGTCCATCTTGACTTCTCCTACTCACTTGTCAGGTTTCTGGGTTTGGCACATCTGTGTTTATGTTCCACTGAAGCACATAAATGTGACCTAGCCAGGATGTTCGGGCTATAACAGGATGACTGTATTCCATAAGGGAATGAAGTAAAGACATCCCTAAGGGGGAGCATTCCATGAGACTGGGTCAGAAGCTGCTTGGGCTTCCATGGCCTAGCCTCAGAAGGCACATAGCATCACTTATGCCATATTTTATTAACGGGGCACTCATAAGCCATTCACTCTCAGTGGGTTACATATTAAATAATTTGGTATTGGATTTAAAACCACTCAATGACTAAATTTGACAATGCCTTTGCATATAGAAGCATATTTCACTTCACTTTATTTATTAAGGTGTGCTGTCATTTGAATGATATATATTCATTATAGGCTTCAAGGTAGGTAATATATTGCCAGTGAATAAAATAAAAGAGGAAAACGTATTAACCAAACCATCAAAATAAAACAGTTTTTAGAGTGTGTAGAAAAAATTGTAATGATTTAAAGCATGTTTAACTTTGACTGACACCTATGAGTTCTGTTACAATTCTATGTTAATAGATTAACTCATTGAATTCTTAAAGTACATTTTAGAAAAATGAAGCCTGCAATTTTCAATATGTCATAAATGGTATAACTAGATAAATTCTCAACCTCCTTGTCAGAATCTGATATAGTATTTCCCAACATGTGTCTCTTTCTTGTGGGGATGAGTCACAATAAATGTATTCCATTATCAGCTCCTTTTAAAATCATATATTCTTACCTTCTTAATCTGCTATCCCTGCCCACTGTGGAAAATCACTGGGTGTATTAGAAGAGTAAAAATTAATTTAGAAAATATTTAGGCTGAAAATGACAGAAGAATATGACCACCCTGGAGGAAAACAATAAGCTTTGTTTTTCTGTTTCACATTATAGCAGGTGCAGAGGTATGTGGGTTACTGATACCAGTTCAGAATCAACAAAGCCAGGACACAAAACATGATTACATGACTGCAAGTGTCCTGCTTTCCTAGGAGAGTTAAAGGCAGGATGCAGGAGCCAATGAAGGTGAACCTTTGTCTTACATTCCTTTCTTATCAGAAGAGTCTAATCTTTCTTAAAGCCAGTTTTTATGTGCTCTGTATTGACTAGAAGAGGGTCACACTGTCACCCCTATGTGCAAAGGTCAGGCAAAGGGATATTTGGCTTTTCTGGCCTCTGTAATGGAAGATATGTAAGGCGCAATGGTGTGTTATAATCGTAGTGGGCAGGACAATGTGCTCCCCCACCAAGTTGCCAATATCCTAATCCCCAGAACCTATGAACATGGCAAAAAGGCACTACAGATGTGATAAGGATTTTCTGATGGAAGATTATCCTGCAGTAGCTGAGTAGTCATATCGCTCCTTATCAGTGAAAGAGTCAGGAAAGAAAATTAATGTCAGAGGAATGTGACATGAGATGGACTCAACTGACCGTTGTTGGCTTTGAAGATGGAGGGAAGGGCCAGGTGCCAAGGAATGCAGGTGGCCTGTGTCAGTGGAAAAGGCAAGGGAATGGATTCTCCCCTAGAGCCCCCAGAAAGAAAGCAGTGCTGCCTACACCTTGACTTTAGCCCAGTGAAACTCAGTTTGGACTTCTGACCTCCAGCACTGTAAAATAATCAGTTTGGGTTGTTTTAAGCCACTACATTTACAGGAATTTTTTACATCATCAATAGAAAATTAATGGAATAATCCTATACTAAAGAGAATAGATTGACCCTCTGTTTCACAATCCTATTTTACCGTATGACATATTTTATACCTAACTTTATTAAACTCTTTTATAAAGACCTTTTCTCTAGAATATATATTTTCATAAAGTTGGTGATATAGTTACAAATTGGTAATAAAATACCACCAATGCATAAATATCACGTTGCTTCACAGTTTCAAATTTTCTCACAAAATAATAATATACCAAGACAGTTGTAGCTTTTAATTTTTTTAATTTTTTTCATTATTTCTTTGTAAATATTATATGAGTTTTTTACCATGTGAATGTATTAGTTTGTTTTATTTTACTGAGGTACAGTTGATTTATAATATTATATAAGTTTCAGGTATACAACTATCAGGTTAAACATACTTTTAACTTTAGATATACAGTATCAGGTATATAGTGATTCACTATTTTTAAAGGTTATAATCCATTATATGTATTATGAAACAGTTGTTACTTCAAGTTTTTCTAAAATGAGAAACCATAAATGAATGAATAAGATATAAAAATAAGAATAATTAACCATAAAATTCTAGCATAATCATCATAACAATGGGCTATCATTAGGTATAAAGGTGATGCTACTACACCAACACCATTTATTACATATTTTGAACGATTTTTAATAATGGCATGTAGTAGGATTTGAACAGGATGCTACATAGTTACTTATTCATCTCTCATCTTTATAATTAATAAGAAATAGGCAAAGAAATCAGTTCAAAATATCGGTCTTATTATGACAAAATCGGATTCCAGGGAGTGACCATGATGATCCTCTTTGAATTCCCTCAATATATATATATATTTTAGCTTTTCAATTTATCTTAATAAAATTGCACTTCCAAATGTCAACAGTTATTGCGATGGCAACATTTTACAACATTTTACTATATTATCACAGTCAATAATTTGCAAAACCAAACAATAAAAGAGAATAAGACTCTCCAAAATTTCAATATGGCTTTTATAGTAACACTAAAACACTGTATTTGTGGCTAAAACACTACAACTAAATAGAATAGAGAGACTATGTCATGTTATTGTAATAACTATTTCAACATGAAAGAATAAAACACAATGAAGAATACATGCTTGTTTGGTGCTAGTGACATAACAATTTGCAGTCTTAAAGATAAAATAAAATGCATAATTTGAACCAGATGTTGAAATGGTTCAGGGTTAGTATCTAAGGGCAAGTACTTCAGAAAATACATAGAAAGGTAACCATGCGTTTGCTACAGGGAGTACTCTATGCAAGGGTCTTTACATTGCACTTCACTTGATGGCTCAAAATGAAAATGTGATCTTCTCCCCATCATGTATTTTTTAAAAATCTCACAGGAGAAGCAATTCAGCATAGTTCTATAGTCAGATTTCTGGCGTTATCATTACTGGCTATGGGACCTTGGGAAACATAAACTCTCAGAACCTCAGAGTACCCATGTGTAAAATGAGAATGAAAATAGTTAAATTTATCGCATAGGATTATTGTCTTTTACTTATTTTTTTTATTGGAGTAAAATTGCTTTACAAGTTGTGTTAGTTTCTGCTGTACAGTGAAGTGAATCAGCTATAGGTATACCTATATCCCCTCCCTCTTGGACCTCCCTCCCCCCCCACTCCAATCCCACCCATCTAGGTCATCACAGAGCACTGAGCTAAACTCCCTGTACTATACAGCAGGTTCCCCCTAGCTGTCTATTTTACACATGGTAGTGTATTTATGTCAAACCCAATCTCCCAGTTAGTCCCATCCTCCTTTTACCCCCCTGCATCCACATGTCTGTTCTCTACATCTACGTCTCTATTCCTGCCCTACAAATAGGTTCATCTGTACCATTTTTCTAGATTCCACATATATGCGTTAATATACAATATTTGTTTTTCTCTTTCTGGCTTACTTCACTCTGTATGACAGACTCTAGGTCCATGCACATCTCTACAAATGACCCAATTTTCTTCCTTTCTATGGCTAAGTAACATGGCATTGTATATATGTACCACGTCTTCTTTATCCATTCATCTATCATTGGACATTTAGGTTGTTTCCATTTCCTGGCTATTGTAAATAGTGCTGCAATAAACATTGGGACACATGTGTCCTTGTGAATTATGGTTTTCTCAGGGTATATGCCCAGTAGTGGCATTGCTGGGTCATATGGTAGTTCTATTTTTAGCTTTATAAGGAACCTCCATTCTGTTCTCCATAGAGGCTGTATCAATTTACATTCTCACCTGCAGTGCAAAAGGGTTCCCTTTTCTCCACACCCTCTCCAGCATTTATTGTTTGTAGATTTTTTGAAGAGGGCCATTCTGACCAGTGTGAGGTGATACTTCATTGTAGTTTTGATTTGCATTTCTCTAATAATGAGTGATGTTGAGCATCTTTTCATGTGCCTCTTGGCCATCTGTATGTCTTCTTTGGTGAAATGTCTGTTTATGTCCTCCCCCCATTTTTTAATTGGGTTGTTTGTTTGTTTGATATTGAGCTCCATGAGTTGTTTTTATGTTTTGGAGATTAATCCTTTGTCCATTGCTTCATTTGCAAACATTTTCTCCCATTCTGAGGGTTGTCTTTTCATCTTGCTTATGGTTTGCTGTGCAAAATGTACTCCCTCAATATTAAACTTGCTTACTTAGTCACAGAGAGAGATAGAAATCGTAGACCTCCTCAGTCTAGTGAAGTGACCAAGTGGTGGTGAGCAATCCAGAAGCCTCCACCTTGTGAACAAATGCTAGAGATGGAGCAAGAGAATCTCAGCCAGGGATGCTTGGCTCCTTCTCCCCAGTGCAGAAATGATTAAGGCTCACAAAGAGGTTGGAATTTAGCAGTTTACAGAAATAGGAATAACTATCACATTCTAGGATTGAGACAATGATTTGAATACACTATCATCCTAAAGTTTAGAAACATCATAATTTCTATAGTTGAAGTAAAAGGATTATACATTGAATGGTTACCTCTTAATGAGGGTTAAATCATATCATAAAAGCTATACTAGATGAAGGCAATTAGGGAAAAAAAAGGAAAAAGTTATGAGGGACTAAGGAACATCTTTACTGGAATAAAGACCAAAAGCAAATCTGAAAATAAATTAAGCATTTTTTGTGGCATTAAGTGGTGGTGCTTGCCCAGGTTAATCCAAGAGAGGAATGCTATTTAAAGAACCTTGCAATATACGCAGACTCTGCCTTTTATTACTTCACATTTCAAAAGTTTTATTTTGCTATTTTGTTTATTAGAATCTTCCAGTTTTTCATCTATATCCTTGTATGTATCACAAATGTCTGAGGGAAGGAAAGCACCAGTACGTTTGAATTTCAGCTTATAAAGACACTTTAAGACATAATTTCTAGGGTTACATTAGATGCATTGGACATTTGTCAATGCTGAAAAAGCCTATGAATGGTAATATTACCCTTTTCATATTCTGCTCATACGTATTGTGGTAAAATCGTCATGATTAAAAAAAGTGCATGCAAAAATAATATGGAGAAGGGATCATGGCTACAGTAGGGATGTTTATTACAGTTTTCTTTTTCCCACTATGTTCTCTACCCTGTTTTCTCCCTTACTTGATCATTTAAAAACAAACAAAAACTTTAAAAGTGTATAACAGACAATTTTGGAGTTCATTGAGACTTAATAAAGTTACTGACAGACCTTAGTCTGAGACAGTTTGAGAAGAAATGCACTCAAAGCTATAGTATGTAAGAAAAGCACACTTAAAGTCCTTCAAATTATTTTACTAAATTTAACTCCAAATCAGTACGTACTAACTAAAGGTCTAAATAGGCATTCAGAATCATTCTGGACTTTCTTCATACAGATCTGCAATTTTATGCTAACTGCCAGCTATTAAATTTCATTTCATTTTTCTACTCAGAATTCTAAAATTAATAAAATTGCAAGTGAAACATTTATACAGTGTTAAATCCAAACTTTGATCATACAGTTTAGGATAATTAAATTTTTCCTTGAAAAGGTAAATTAAAAATCATTGATAACTTGAAGTTGTTTGATCACCCCAGATATTAAAACAAATATATACTAACTTTTGTAGTGTTTTAGGCAAGGTGATAAAAGAAAAATAAATGGGCCTGCAAATTTTACTGCCTTCAGTTTACTGCCTGCAAATACAACATGGAGAATTACACATAAAGTACACATACCACTTGTTTCTATATTGAAATTGTATCTTATTTTCATAGGCAGTAGAATTATTTTACTTCAAAAAATGAAGCTACAGAGGCACACACACATGCACACATACATAAACGTATGTATTTATATAATGTGAACAGTTAGAGGATATTATGGCATAATGACATCTGGTTTCATCAGTCATTTTGTAAACATGATGCAAAATATGTTGAGATAGAATGAAGCTATATTATTTATCTGGGATTTTTTTTCCTTGCAGATACAAACACACAATAAAAACAGCACTGCTCAATTAGCATAAAAGCACATTGAATTTTTTTCTGTTTGTTTTGCTTGAGGGGGCAAAACAACAGAGTTGTTTTCTTCTTCCTGCTATATTTCTATCAAACACATTTTTACAGCAAACTATGTTTGAATTTTAGGCAAGTTATATTCATTCTTGTAAGTCAGAAATAATTTTCAATGGCAGCTCTCTGTGCTCCCTTAAGGAAATATATTAGCCACCACATAGTGGTTTAAGTGCACAATTAGTCTTTTTCTCACCCTTTCCATGTTATACTTCCAGGTGGGTGGTCTTTAAACATGCAAGTAGTCATTTCAAGGACACTGAATGCACCCTAGTTTGGCTCTTCTACTGGAGTCAAAGATTCATTATTTTCAGTCGTGTTTGGCTTTAGATGAGATGGTTTGAAATCAGTCTGAAAGTTTTAATTCTTCAGTGAATCACTCTCCACAGAATGACAAAGTCTGATAAATGATAACCTACTTGGAAGAAAGGATGCTGCTAAGTTAAACATTCCAATCACTCAGAAGAAGCAGCAGGACAGTAACAGAGATTTTCTTTTTCTTAATTCTATCAGATTAGATAATGGAAAAAAATTGAAAGACATAAATTTACTTTAATATAAAAATAAAGCCTGGCTACTTTTTAATAGCAAGTGATGCACTTTATCTGATTACTCCTGCAATATAATAAGGTTACTGGGGAAATACTGCATTATTGTAATAAGCCACAATACTGATTAATTATAGTGTGTAGACCTAAAACAAATAGATTGCCAATTATTTCTCCAGCAAAGATGGGCTTATTTGGGATCAGCAGAGAAATTGCAGTTTGGGGTCTGCAATCATGGAGAGCTACGTGCAAGTCCTTGATGGCCGGGGAAGGAGAATGCTTTTATAGAGGGGAAAAGGAAGTCGAGAGGACTATAGTAAACAAACAATCCATGGCTTTTCATTGGCTGAATTGTTGCCAGGAACAAGAAGGGTCTTTCTTTTTCCTGTTGGACTCTGTTCTTGCCTCAGGGCATGAGAGCTCCCCCTTCTGGTCTCCCAACTCTATTTAATTGAGGTTTCTGCTTATTAATTTTTTTACAAGTGAAAAGAAAAAAAAAAAAAAAGACTGTATCTATTACATCCAGGGCTATTTTAGTACTTAATTAACACCCACAATTATAAGACAATGATTCAAGGACTGGAATTGAAGCCCTCTATGTTAAAGCCTTTCTCAATTCTTAGGTTATTCGGTTCTCAGTCCCAGGTGTCTCCAAATCCAAGTGGCCCATGGAGGTGCTGACCCAAAGTGAGTAATCAGCATCAATTCAACAAAAGCAAGCTGTCATTAGGAAAATTCTGCTTAAGAAAAAGTGAAATTGTCCCATGTCATGGGTGCAATTCTTCTCAGAAGTGATTGACTCCTTTCTTTACAAATCTAAGAGTATTTAGTGTTTAAGCTACATATAAACAAGAAAGATATGAAAGCAATGAGTCCAATCTCACTCTCCCTTCTCCTCACAAAACTTTATTAAATCATACCCAACTAAAGGAAAAATTATTTATTATCATTAAGGATGAGAATTAATTACAGGTATCAACAGTAGCACAAGGGAAAGGATAAAGCAATCCATCTCCCCAAAATAACTATATCAATAAGAAGATGATTTAGAAAATACTTTAAAAGGGCAAAAAGTGTCAGCCTTTTTTGCTAAGTTGATATTTGTTGATTATAACTGTGGCATTACTTTTGCCTTCAGCAATGTTCCAGTAATAACTATATATATATATATATATATATATATATTTTTTGCTGATTTACAAATAAATTTATTATTGTGTGAATATTAATTTAACAGAGCTTACACATATTATTTGGTACTTTGGCATTAATATATTACAAAGCAAATCGAGAATATTATAAATATAATTTTCAACCTAAAATTATATCTTTCAAACTAATTACTATGAAAGTAGTAAAAAAAAAAAGTTTGTTCTGTTGATTAAATAAATTAGATTTTTTTTTGTCATTTGACATGCTGTGTTGCATTGAGCCATAATGTAATCCAATTTTTTAAAATATTTAAGTATTGCAAAAAATCCGGCTGTACTATATATAATTTCTGTTTCTCTTTTCACATGATTATCCAATAATGTGGCTTTTTACTCTCATTATGCCTCAGTTTATTCATCTATAATGTGGGGATATTAATAGTAACTGCTTCACAATATAGGCACATTGAATTTGTAATTTATCTTGCATTAAATTTTTTGCTTTTTACATAGTAAGAATTTAAGTACTGTTAATATTAGTGTTAGTTTCAGCAAAAATCTGGTTCATCTATTTAGCACTGGACTTACTTGATTTTGCATAGCCATGGAAGATGCTTCTGGGGCTCAGCAAAGTCTTCTCGGTTTCCAATTGGCCATGCAGGATTTTATGTACTTGACGATCTTCTCTGACCAAGGCATGTCAGAGACAGGCTCTTTCCAAGCCATAACATCAAGTGCATTCCATATACATCCACATACAGCATAGTTCTTCATATGTTTTACCTTTCCCATATTGTTCTAAAAATGCCCAGTTTCTATGAGAATTCAAATCTGGGAATATGCATTAAGACCTCTGTTGTGAGCCCTAAATAGAATTCAGCTACTTTCTGAAACTTTTGACAGCTTTGCTTTTAATATTATTGTTATTTTATTTCTGGCTAACTTACAAAAATTAAATGCAGAAATTACAACTAATGGCTCAATACTTATAGAGTGAATACACCATTGTAACTACAGAGTGCATCAAAAAATAGACTAGTATTGGGATCTCAGAAACCAACATTCATTCTCCTCCCAAATTTCTACATCTACCTCCACCCCAAAGATAACCAGTGTTCTGACCTTCAAACGCATACATTAGTTTTCCACTGTTTTAACCATGTACAAGTGAAATTGCACCATATGCATTGCTTAGTGTCTGCTTTCTTTCACTTTGTCTTATGTGTGTGAAAGTTATTGGTATTGTTGTGAGTAGTAATAGTGAGTTCATTTTCATTGCTGCATAGAATTTTGTTTTATGCATATACCATATTTATTCTACATTTGATGGAAATGTTATTGTTCCAGTTTTGACGATTGTGAATAATTATGCTATGAACAATCATATGTGTATCTGTTTGTGACATATATATGTACACATATTTTGGGAAATACATCTAAGATGCAATTGCTCAATCATTGGATACGCATATGTTGAACTTTAGCAGGTAATTTTAAATATTTTTCTAAGGTGGTTCTTGAATTTTCACTTCTTAATAATGGTTCATCCTTGCCAAACTGGTATTAAGTCTTTTTTCTTCTCCTTCATTTAAAAAAAATTTCTACTAGGTTTGTTGTAATACCTTTTCATAGATTTATTGGCCATCTGGACATCTTTTGAAAGATACTTGTTGGAGGTTTTGCTATTTCTTCTATTATTTATCCAAATTTTTCTTAGTGATTTGCAGGATATCTTTATATAGTTGAGATAAGACCCCCTTTGTCTGTTTTACCTATTCATGTTCTACTTCTTTGTGACAACAGAAGTTGACTTTACTTGCCAATATTTAGTTGAGGATGACTCCATATTCAAGTCTACTTTAATCCAAACCAGTATTGAAATGATTTGAGCCCTGGGCTTCAGCGACAGTCAGGTTGTTCTAGTTCTGCTTCACCCTTTCCCAAATGTATAATCTTTTTTAATTCCCCACAGAAGGTCTGGGGTGCTTACCAAAGCCCTTCCAGCAGTATAAAAGTTGGGGGAGAGTGAGATAGAAAGAGGAAAAGCCAACAACACATTTACTATTTAACTAAGAGGAGACCATTCTTACCTGGGGGCGTGCATTCTCTCAGTCTTTCTGAGGTGTAGGGAAAAGGAGGTGAGGAGGAAAATAGTGTCAGAAATCATTTTTAGTTGATTTTTGAGGTCTTTATGACATTCAACACCAGATGTTTGTATTCTTTTACTACGCTTTAGTACCAGCCCTTTGTTCAGGGGCTTTTATGGTAAAAGACAAAACATAAGCTGCAGATGATCCCAAGAGTCAAAATCATATCACAGGTAAGTTTCAAGGGACAGAAGCTAGCTGCTGGAGTCAGCTGATTGGATAAGAAAAAAATAGCACTGCAACCTGAAACAGTATCCACATTGAAAAGTTATCACTGGGAGTCTAGAGAGGAGGGCAAAAACTGCCACAGTGTGAGAGAATAATTCCTCATGTGATGTGTCATCCTCTGTGGCAAGGCGCTTCACCCGAATCACAAGTCTGGTGTGCAGTGGTGGCGTCTGCTTTGGAATCAGAGTCCTTGCTATGATGGATGTGTTTCTCTGTCCTCCAGGATGATGGATCTAGTCATCAGTAGTGACAATCTGGGTAGATAGGTCAGGTTCCACGAGCAACTTGATCCTAGTCGTTTTATTTCAGAAAGGACCTTTTTGTAGGCATCTACATGAATGACACAGACAGTTCAATCAATAGCAACAATTTGTTTCCAGTCTGCAGCTCTTAAGAGGGGAATGTTTAATTGGCCAATCTATAGTTTTCCAAATGATAGAATAACAGGGAGCAATGGCGATACCCAAGTGTAAGTGAAACTATAACAAGTTTTGCCAAATGGCGCAGCATTGACCAGGGCTAGGAGAATGACCTTAAGTTCTGCTGACTGAACAGTGCACCTAAATCAATTTTTGGCTCCGTATAGCTGGTGTTGAAGTTGAATAGTGCAACAGTCTCGTAGACAACCTTGGGTTTCAGCTAAGTTAAACCACCAGTGAACCAGGCCCAGGCATTTAAGGGAACCTCTGTAAATCAAGAGCTTTAGTGAACCAGTGGTTTTGATTCATGTAGTGCAGTGGAGATAAAAGTTTCTCCCAAAGAGATAGCTGCCACATTTTCATGTAAATGTAAATATCCACTGAGGCAAATTGTTTTAAAGGGGCGGTGCAGGAGTTAGTGGCTGTTTCCAATATGTGGCCTGTTGCACTGGGGAGGGGCTCTCAGTACTCCAGCAGCCATTAGGAAGTTAAATAGAGCTGTGATTCATCTCTCTTTTCCTGGGTTACTTACTACATTGTTCCCATCTGACCACTGGGGATGGAACAGGTTGAAGGTGGGGGGGAGCCAGTGTGGTATTTCACTCGCAGATCTCTAATAGTGGCAGACCCTGAATGGGAGCATCTTCTCTAATTCTTATGTCATAGGATGTACAGATACACAACACATCAATGCTACTGGTGTATTCAGCAGAGGACATCAGAACAGCAATATATTGAATTTGCTCTAGGTCCCCCCACCCACAAAGTCACTTTAGTTTCCCTTCTCCACTGTGCCCTTAACCTAATTTCCCTCAGTTGAATTTGAGTGTCCTCTTCCCTCCTGAAACCTGCTTGGATGGTGACTTAGGTACTTGTACCCAACAAAGCTATAACAATTTCCGTCCCTCCCCTTGAAGTTCACCGGCATACCTGGATGGCCTTCCGTCTCTTTTAGGAACAAGGAGAGCTCGTTCACACTCCAATCATCTTTCTCCTCGAAGCAACTGAGATTGGGTTAGGGAAGAATGGAGGAATCAGGGCATGCAGGGGCAGAGAGGGGCTCCACGCTAACAGGCATGACACACTTCCTGTCAGGTTTTATTGGCGTGTATACCACTTACATCTTAACCAAACGAACTTCTAAAGTTTTTGATTGATTCAAAGCTCTTTATTGAATACTAATAGCTTTCAATATTTATTTTAATTTTGGAGACCCCAGGGGTCAGCAGCCACAGTTATATTGCCTTTTGGTTTGGACCACTGAGCTTGCTAACCCAGTGTCACAAAATCAAGCTTTCCTCTGTCTACCCAGAGAATAGTACATGAAAGCATAGACACCATCTGGGCCACACAATTAAATCACATCTCTCACTGCTAAGCCCCTCCGCCTCAGTTGAGCTCTTATTCATTAATAGGTATCGCAGTGGGTAACCCAACTTCCTCCAACTGAGTGGAGAGCATCCACTAACAGAGCTCAGAAAACGTCTCATAGCCCTGAACCCACTCCTCAGGGCCGTTGTACATCTCTTACTGGAAGCCACGCCTCTGTCACCATCCCATCCTCACTGACAAAGTCAGTGTTATGGATCTGAGATACTTCCTGTCTTCAAGCTAACAGTTTAGCCTGACACAGCTTCATGGATGCTGGCATGAGTCGCGAGAAGTTAAGGACAGAGGCAAAGACCTTTATCACTCATGGCACACCAAGCATCATGAAACTGAGGCGTATTGGCCTCAGTTTCCCTTGCTCCCCCCCAAACCCCAAGTCCCATGGTAGAGATCCAGATAGGCCCGTGTAAATGCCTGCGTACACACTGGGTTGCAGTCAATGAAAGAAACCCAGAGTTTTAGGCAGTCTGAATTCTTTTTTAATTTTTAAGTATTTTTCATGGAAGTATAATTGAGAACAACATTATATTAGTTTCTGGGGTACAACGTAATGATTTGACATTTGTATACATTGCCAAATGGTCACCACAGTAATTCTAGCTACCATCTGTCACCATACAGAGTTACAAATTTTTTTTTTCTTGTGACGAGAAATTTTAAGATTTGCTTTCTTAACAACTTTCACATTTGCAATACAATGTTACTGACTATAGTCACCACGTTGTACATTACATCCCCATGACTTATTTATTTTGTAACTGGAAGTTTGTACCTCTTGATCCAACCCCTTTACTCATTTTGCCCACCTCCCCAACGCCCCTCCCATCTAGCAACCGTCAATCTGAATCTACTAGTTCTGTTTTGTTTGCTTGTTTGAATCCTTTATAATGGGTAGTAAGTGTGCCTGCTCTTTGCTCCAGGGAGAGACTTAACCTTTACTATAATGGACAGTAAACACACCTGCCCTTTGCTCCAAAGGGAGTCATTAGCTTTGTCTTCCAAAACTGATTGCTCTAAAAACAACCTTGAAAAAAGTAGTTTACAGCAAAGGTAAGACAGTGCCTCTGCTCACACACATACAAAAATGCAAGACATTTAATAGACAGTCGTCTCCCAAAGACCAATATAGAGAAGTATCAACATATAGTCAGGAATAAAAGAAAAAAATAGTCTTATCCAAAATGCTCATTTTTCTGGTATTAAAAATTGTTCATTAAGAGGAGTACTACATGTCTTGTAATAGTATATGTGGATGTTTCTTTTTAACTTTCAAGTTTTCTATATTGGTGTTTTTTTTGTTGTTGTTGTTTCTTTTGTGGTACGCGGGCCTCTCACTGTCGTGGCCTCTCCCGTTGCGGAGCACAGGCTCCGGACGCGCAGGCTCAGCGGCCATGGCTCACGGGCCCAGCCGCTCCGCGACATGTGGGATCTTCCTGGACCGGGGCTCGAACCCGTGTCCCCTGCATGGGCAGGCGGACTCTCAACCACTGTGCCACCAGGGAAGCCCTATATTGGTGTTTTTATTCTATGGTAGATTTGATCTATATTTTATAGATGGAATTTTTTTTAATTCTATGTATTCTTTATCTATCTTTACTTGTATCAAAAATGCATATGTATGGGTGTGTGTATATATATACATATATATGTCATACATATATGAGTTTTTAAAGTACTTCTATTTTAAAGTATGAGTACATTTTTGGCAAAAATATAAATACACTTTAAAAGTGTATAATTCAGAATATATTTGAGTTATATGTTTATTGTGCTATAGACTTGCATTGAAGTTTCATTTTAAAAATACAGGAAGTGGGAAGCAGCCGCATAGCACAGGGAGATTAGCTTGGTGCTGTGTGACCACCTAGAGGGGTGGGATAGGGAGGGTGGGAGAGAGACACAAGAGGGAGGAGGTATGGGGATATATGTAAATGTATAGCTGATTCACTATGTTATAAAGCAGAAACTAACACACCATTGTAAAGCAATTATACTCCAATAAAGATGTTTAAAAAATGCAAAAAAAAAATACAGGAAGTCATTTGTTAGTGACATAGATACATAAAATTCATTTGTATTTTTTAAAAATGTAAATATTGGTAAAGAAAGTGTGTTGTATAACTATGTGCTTTCTCCATGATAGATATGACATCTGTAAAATTTAAACTAAAAGTTTATATTAGCCATGTGACAAAAATTTCAGTTATAAGTGCATTTTAGCATCTTGGTTTGATAAAATAGGTATGGAAACACGTGGAAATAGGCTCAATATTAAAGAAAATAATTTACCAACCATAAGGTTTGTGTTTAAAAACTTTATGGTTTTGTGTTTATATTTCCAAAAATATAGTATTGGACAGCTAGTAAACTGTATATCTCCCTTTCAGGAGTTACATACTTAATCTGGCTCAGAGAAAGTTCTACTTTTGGCCATCTTGGCCATCTGGTACAAGATATTCTTATTTGCCATTTCAACAGTTTAATGTATGAAAAAGGCTTATTCATCAAATGCTTTTTCTCTTAATTACAAATATGCTATACAGTTTATAGGGAAATGAAAAAGCAAGACTTATAAATGAATGAGTCGGTTTGTGTAATAAAATAACAAATTCATAATCAAGTAAATATTATAGAGATTGTTGACTGAATGAGATCCAGGAGTAACTACACTCACTTCCCACTAGTGTCACACCTGCTTAGAGATTAAATTGCATTATTTTATGCTACATTAAAATGGCATTTTCTAGATGATATTTTACATTTCTGATAGGCAGTAGTGAATGCCTTGGTGCACTCAGCAACATTCTGTTTTCTGCGGTGAACATTTCTATTAGTGACAATTCATCCATAATTTCATTGCAGCAAAAAGGCAGTGTCAGCCAGGACACGGGTGTATGCACCCTCTTTCTCTAAACCAGAGTAATAAGGCATTTTAGCATTGTTAATAACTTCTAAATTCAGGCAGATGGAACTTCAATTTAACGCTTCGTCTGAATGCCACCGCCTACAAACATTAATACTGAATAAAATCTGTGTTTTGAAGAAAGAGTACAATTTTCTATCTTATAATTTTAAATTACATTATTTTTAAAACCTGAGGTTATTGACATCTTCTATTATGTTTATGTTTTATTTCTGTTAGAATGATATCGGTCCCATATATTTCTTATGTGGTAATTTTTCCTTTCCTATTTTATTTATGACTGAATATTAGTATTTTTTTTAGATAATAATATTAGAATATTATTCACATTCTTGGAATTATAACTACCTAATGGTTTCATGAGATATAATTTGTCAGATTTTTAGCATAAGTAATTTATGTGAATATCATATTTTCTTATTTAAAAATTATGCTTATTATTTCTGGGGAAAAAACTCTGTAGCACTCATTAAAAATGCTTTGCCCAGGGGACTTCCTTGGAGGTCCAGTAGTTAAGATTTTGCCTTCCAATGCAGGGGGTACTGGTTCCATCCCTGGTCAGGGAGCTAAGATCCCACATGCGTCACGGCCAAAAGACCAAAACATAAAAAACAGAAGCAATGTTGTAACAAATTCAATAAAGTCTTTAAAAATGGTCCACATCAAAAAAATCTTAGCAAAATAAAGAATGCTATGCCCAGATCCAGAAATGGGTAACACGGCTCTTCCTTGTCCACATAGTTCTTGGCTCATTTTAAATCTTCCATAAAAGTTTTATTAACAAATATATGAGTATATACATTTTTATTGGAGATTCAAAATTTTGATAAAAATTGGCATTTAAAAAAATACATTGGGCTTCCCTGGTGGCGCAGTGGTTGAGAGTCCGCCTGCCAATGCAGGGGACACAGGTTCGTGCCCCGGTCCGGGAAGATCCCACATGCCGCGGAGCGGCTGGACGCGTGAGCCATGGCTGCTGAGCCTGCGCGTCCAGAGCCTCTGCTCCGCGAGAGGCCACAACAGTGAGAGGCCCACGTACGGCAAAAAAAAAAAAAAAAAAAAAAAAAAAAAAAAAAATCAATTTTAAGAAATTTGTATAATTTGTAAAAACAAATAAAATTATGGGTTATTATTTTTAAAATGACTTATCTACATAGAAAAGGAAGAAGGAAGAGGGTAAAATTAAAAGAACATGAATCTGAATCAGTGCAAAGAAGCCCCTTATAATATTTAGGATAGCCCTCACTTTTTTCCTCATTTAGCATATTTTAATGAACCAATAAAATATTTAGAAAAGTGATTCATTCATTTAGCAAAACCATTTATTGGTTAGCAGGGATTTAATTTCTGCCCTAGTTGGGGAATGTATTTAAAGCATAGTTATTGGTAAATCAGATTATTTTCAAGCCTTCCCATTCCTTTTTAAAGGAATGACAGTGTGATAATTATTGAAGCAATATGTCCAGCCAATTAAATATTTCAGTGAGAAAATAATGCTACAATAGCAAAGTGATTTATTTAAGAAAATTTGCTACTAACAGGAGCAAACAAATTGCATTAATATGCACCAAGGCATGTAGAACACTGCTGGGTAGCAAATTAAATGAAGAAATCAAGTGCCTCACTAAGACCAATTCTTATTTGGAAAGTTGAATACACACCACTCAGCTTTGTCTTTGCTGTTTTTAAACACATCTTTAGGAAGTTTGTCTATTGAATTGAGTATTTAACTTTGAGAAATAACAAATTTGCTATTGCATTAGATGTAAAACTCCTTATTTAAAAGACTCAATCTATTAACTATCTTAATCTTCAATAAGGAATGAAATACATAATGTCAATAATTTCAAAGTTTTAAGTTCTATTTCACATTCAGTCTCACATACAAAACTGCTTGTAATGTTAAGCATACAAGCAAATGAAAATAGTATCCATTCTCTAATTTCACCCCGCCCACTCACCATAGTACTTAAGTCGTGCTAATTAAAACTAAATTAAACAAAACAAAACAGAACTAAACAGAAGCTTGGCTAGGAAAATCTGTATAGAATTTGGATGTATTTAACTGTGAAGACAGGTCTCAGCAGTTCAAGTGAACTAAGATATCCATCACTGTGTAAGTCATGCCTACCAGTATTTATACTAATAAGAGATGGCATATTAAGCAATATGAATCAAAGACTAAGGAAATGAAATAAATACTGTAGTATTCTCCAGGACTCTATAAACATAAAAATAATCCTGGTTAATAATAATTAAAAAATAGGCCCTGGGATGGCTGGATTTCTAGGTTCTCTTCTCAGTTAGTATCAGTTTAGGAATACAAAATCGAGCAAAAATATATCCACTATCAGTGCGTTCAGTCTTTAGATATTGGGACCCTACTTTAGGAAGTACAGACAGAAGGAAATTTGCATGATACAAGAGTAGTTCTTGTCCATTTTATTTCTAAAATATGTTTCCAATTTATCCATGTTTCTACTATAACCACTACAGTTAACATGAACCAAGCTCTGATTATCACTCATTGAATGGACTTCTAAACAGATGTCACTACTTAGACTCTTGTCCTTCTCCCGTCCCTTCTGACACAGCAGTAAGAGGGATTGCTGTAAAATGTAAACATGATCCTGTCATATTCCCCAATTAAAATGCTCCATCGAGTTCTAATTAGATATAAAATCATGCTGAAAATTTTACCATTATTTTCATATGCTGCAAAAATGAAAGTTAACCTACAGAAATGATAATATAAATTTGTTAATTTTAGGAAAATATAATATTTTTTGATATCACTCAGCTTGGGTTAAGTCATGCTGAAGTAACAATGGATGCAAAATTCTCAGTGGTTTATAACCATGCATTTCACTTTCTAACAGACATCACATGTTCGTTATAAATTGAATTCAGGTCTTTTTCAATTCTGGGATCCAGCTAAAGAGACATTTTTATCTGTACTCATATAATGGCACTGGCTGCAAATGGCATTGAAATCTACTATTAGAAATCTCCTAAATACTAATCATTATATTTTAAAATAGTACTTCTTAGGTATACACTTATCTTTAGATTACACAGCTTGAAGTGCCCTCAACTAATTCTGTTTTATTCAGAAATCTATAAGCTGAATTATTATGCACAGGGGAGTAGAGACAATCTTATCCACAGTTGTATGTTCAGTGCATAACTGTGCTTTATCCATAGTGGGTCATTTATAAATATTGAATGAATAATCATATTTGAATTAATCTAAATGTTACCTTAAGATTTTGATGTCCATCCCTGTCTGTCTTGCTTCATTGAGCATGACAATCTCTAGGTCCATCCATGTTGCTGCAAATGGCATTATTTTGTTGCTTTTTATGGCTGAGTCATATTCCATTGTATATATATACCACATCTTCCTTATCTATTCCTCTGTGGATGGGCATTTAGGTTGCTTCCATGTACTGGCTATTGTAAATAGTGCTCCAATGAACACTGGGGTGCATGTATCTTTTCAAATTATGGTTTTCTTCAGATATATGCCCAGAAGTGGGTTGCTGGATGACATGGTAGCTCTGTTTTTTTTTTTTAAGGAACCTGCATACTGTTCTCCATAGTGGCTGTACCAATTTACATTCCCACAGTTCTGACGGGTGTGAGGTGATACCTCATTGTAGTTTTGATTTGCATTTCTCTAATAATTAGTGATATTGATCATCTTTTCATATGCTTTTGGCCATCTGTATGTCTTCTTTGGAGAAATATCTATTTAGATCTTCTGTCCATTTTTTGATTGGATTGTTTGGTTTTTCTTGATATTGAGCTGCATGAGCTCTTTCCAGATTTTGGAGATTAATCCCTTGTCAGTTGTTTCGTTTGCAAATATTTTCTCCCATTCTGAGGGTCATCTTTTCATTTTGTTTATGGTTTCCTTTGCTGTGCAAAAGCTTATATATGAAATCTAAAAAAAAGTGGTACAAATGAACTTATCTACAGAACAGAAATAGGGTTACAGATGTGGAAAATAAATTTACGGTTATGAAGGTAAGGGGGGAAGGGATAAATTGGAAGATTGGGATTGACATATACGCACTACTATATATAAAATAGATAACTAATAAGGACTTACTGTATAGCACAGGGAACTCTTCTAAATACTCTGTAATGACCTACATGGGAAATGAATCTAAAAAAGGTCAGATATATGTATATGTATAACAGATTCACTTTGCTGTACACCTGAAACTAACACAACATTGTAAATCAACTATACACCAATAAAAATTTTTTTAAATTTAAAACAAATTTTTGATGTCCAGATAAGGCAGACCAGATAAACCATCTTACCATAAGCAATTTTAACTCATTGCTCTTTGATTTTCTTGCTTGGTTTTGGGAGAATCTGCTATGTGGCTCTTTATCATTTGGGAGAGCTTACAAATTACAAAATTTAGTTGAATATTCATAATGGAATCTTCTTCAGCAGAGATCTTCTAATATTTTGTGATCATGTATACAATTATAGAAATAATCATATTTACTTTCTATATACATTTTTGTTTATAAATCATACACATGGAATAATAAACCAATCAATGATGTAAATTTTATATCACACAAAATATAATATAAAATAGTGAAATAATAAGAATAGAAATGTGCCCTAACAGTTTCTCCCAACTGGAAACCTCTGTCCCATCATATCAGGAGATTCTGGGAGTTGCTGGAAAGCCTAATGCTCCAGTACATGAGAGGAGAGTAAACCATGTTGTTTGGGGTCAACATTGAGAACCTCAATTTAGGACGATTTTTATTACTTTCTTTAGGATAAGATACACAGTATGTTAAGCCAATGAGAACAAATAAGATTGATTTGTCCTTAGATTTGTCAAGTATTTTAAAACCTTCACTTTCATCTCCATCAATCTCCTTCCTTAGTATATGATTCATGTTTTACAGATATTCATTCAAAAAGGTGAAGATGTTAATCTCTCCTTATGTTTTTCAGTGAGTTACAAGGGTGTCCTCTGATGACTGAGTGAAATGACACAGAAGAAAACCCCAGTCAGTGTTACTATGTACTCTCATTAGAATTCATGGATCTCTTTCCCACTATAAGTTTGTCTTCTGGCTATACACATGGGATATACTATTTTGTAATGCACTGTGTAAGATATTTTCTTAGTGGAAAATTTTTGAAAGGTTACATTCTGGTGAATCACTGTGTGGAAAAGTGTTATTTGTTTTGCTCAGTCTGGATTTTGTACAGGAAATAATACTTCCCTATTTTCATACTCAAGACACATAAAGTTGTTACACTGGATTTTTACCTACAAAGTGTTGTGATGGCTCGATTATTGTTTATATAGAAAAGATGACTTTTACAGATGAACACATATTATTTTTATGTTTTATTCTATCTAGCACCAATGATAAGTGTATTATATAAACTCAAAGTATAGTTGAATGTCACTTTGTATATTCTATAGGATGGCAAATGCCCATTGAAATTTAGATGGCTAGTGCCAACATAAGTCCTCAGTCATTAGGGAAATGCATTTTTGGCAATAAATCCTAGAATTTGGTGCAAACTGTGTATATGACAGGAGAGTTTTGAAGAGCGAACAGGGAAAAGTGAGTTGGGACAGAGTGATTGGTGTGAATTCAGTAGGATTTTGCATTATACAAGCATTGCTCACTTCATGTGCTGCGGTAGGGCGGGTGGGGTCTGAAATAAAGAGAGCTAAGCAAATAAAGACAAAAGTATTGACAACACGAAGGTCATTGCTTAATAGTAGCTACTTATCCAAAAAAATTTCGCACTGAATAAAGAATTATTTATCAAAACCATATTGTGTTTCAGGCTATTTAGATACAGTAATAAAAAAGATAAAATATAATCCTTTCTTTAAGGGGTTTACACTGTAATGCCAGGTACAGAAAAGTTAACTGGTGATCTTCCTCCATGTTAGATGCATTTTCAGAGTGTTATATGATAAGAGGACCTCTAACCAACCTGGAGAAGATGCCATACAACTGAGTCCTGAAAGCCAAGCAAAAGCTAGCTCAAGGAAGAGCTGGCAAGAGCATTTTCAGGCAGTGGGAGGACAGTGCATAAAGGCTGAGATTCAGGAGAAACTGGACATAAAGTATAAATGCAAGAGCAGTGAGCAAAGTGGGGCTAATCACGGGCAGCAATGTCTGCATTCTCATTTGTTTGGAGGTGATTAGCAACCTTGGACAGGGTGGACGCTCCATGGAGTTTAATGTTGTAGTTTGTGAAGCATAGCTTGGAGGGTACAGGACAGGGTTCCTGCAGAGACATGCCTCAGTTTACCACTTATATATTTCATCAGAATTCATTTTATTCTTTGAAATATTTGCAGAATTATATTTAAGTAGATAGATCACGTGAATAAAGCAAATGAAAAAGAAAACTATATAAAGAAAGTAAAGAAAATAACAGCTCGTTCCCAGCCTTTGTTGTTTTTTAACCTCATCGTTGATATTTGAATATATTCCAGCTTCATCATGACTGCTTATTTTGGGCGTTTGAAGTTGTTAATTTTACCACTTTCTTCTATGTTATGTAATCCCTTTGAGGAATTAACACAGGAGTCTGATCTAAAATGTTAATTTTATTCAATGACAAATCTAGATTGCTAAATGCTGCAAGGCCAAAGCTAACATGAGCTCTCAGGAGCTGTCCCTCCAAACTGAACTGACAAAGGACTTCTCAGATAGGCTTTCCATGAAGAAAAAAATTAGTGGAGCCTGTTGTTAATAGTGCTGGTGTTGTTCATCAAAGAATATTTGTGTTTAATGTGAAATAATGAGAATTAGTAATAATACAATATTTTAATTTAATCAGACCTGGTGCCTTGACTACCAGGGTTCTAGGTGTGGTGAAAGTGGAAATACAGATACAATAGAGAATGTTAAATTAAAGTTTTGTGATCTGAAATTTTATTCACAAGTACCAGTATAAATTCATGAATCTTTTTGTGAAATATTTTTCCTATCACTGCCTCAGAAAGGCTGAGAAACAGTAAACAGTAGCCTCTTCTAGGAAATAACCAGTGTCAAAAGTCACTACTGGTGTCCATATTATGGTCTTTAAATACCATTTCCCACTGAAAAACAAATGAGAAACACATTAACAGGGTTCCACATAAACACGACTTATTCTATGTCTGGCACAGAACACGAGCCAGATGAGTCTGGACCATTCTGGTTACTAGTTAGCACAGAAATTATAATAGCTATTGGGGTCTTACCAAGAAGACTCAGGAGAAAACTTGAAGCAGCATCTACTGGAAAACAATGAAAAATTTAAGCATTAAGAATTTGAGGTGAAAAATTGAATGTCAAAAAGATGGAAAATTTGAGTATCAACAAGTTATTGCATGAACCAAACCATAGGCTAACTACAGGCCTATAAGGTAAATTTTCTCATGGTATGATCATTATTTTGTAATAAAAGAATGATGTAATTAGTATAAAACCATTGTGTAACAAAAATAACTAATCACTTAATGGATCTAGCAATGGAGGATCAGCTAATATAATATGAAGAGCTACAGTGAGTGTTATGTGACTCTGTTAAAACCAATTATCAACTATGAGGTAGTTGCCAAGAAATCACACATGAATGTGATTGAGTTTTTACTTAACACCATCAACTTATAGGTAAAAAGAGTGAACAGAGAAACATGTTAAACCATACTTTGAGATGCAATTTGCAAAACATAGTGAGGGAAACTTTATCTGGTTTTCTCAACAAATGCGTTTCAAGGAAAATAAAAAAATAAATAGAGGTATAGAAAAAATAGAAAACATATTAATAAATGAAACAGGCTATAGTGTTTTAATGTTGTGGGTTACACACTCTAGTGATAAAACAATACAGTTGTAAAAAGTATAAAGTAAGAAAATGCAAAGTAAAAAAGTCCGAATAGTGATTACTTTTGGAGAGAGAAAAGAATTGTGATTGCGAAGAGGCATTTGAAGGCATCTGGCTTGGTTGCCAAGGGTCTATCTTCAGACTAGATTTTTACATTTTATGATGCATCATTAATAAGCTATTAATTTGTTTTATGTGGTTGTCTTATTGGTATTAAAATTATAAAAAATAATAATAAAGAAAATAAATAATTCAGGAATTCTACTTCTGCATTTGATAGAATAATATGTGCTGGTCTTATATCTCTCTGTAAATTTCTACAGAATTGAAAGAAATATATAAAATTACTGTTTTCAGATATTGTGATATAGGCATCATAAGACTGTAATTCCTGAGAGAAGGAAGACAACAAGTTTAGCTCTAGATTGCTTCAGGTTTCTGCATGAAAGTAGTTTCCAGACCATTAAGAAGGAAGAAGAAACAATCACAAGTAGAATAGCAATCTTGCTGAGCTGAGGAGAATAATATGTGAGTTTGCTAAGGTTCAGGTAGCTAGAATATGAGGGCTAGGGTATCAAAGAACAGTAAGTTGAGTAAGAATGACATCCAGAAATTTGCCCAATACTAAACAGGGCTCAGAAATATTTGTTGAAACCAGAGTGATTAAGATAAGATCCCAGGAGAGTCATATCTTATCTGTAGTGCTAAATTTAGCTCTAGGAAAAAAAGTTACTTTAGACCTGCCCTAATAATGCTTAAAAGCAATCCTTGAAAGAATTAGGCTCATCTATAATTATCTTAAATACTTGCCAAAAAAATTACAACACTTCTTTAAGGGAAAGAAACAAAATTCAGTCTCAGCAATATAACATCTTTGTTTTCAGCATATAATTAAAAACTTAAGACATGCAAAGACCAAAATAGTAAATAACTAAAAATAACTGAATAAAAACCAGAAACATAACCATGAGAATATCATTAATATGAAGGAACAACAGCACAAAGAATAAGGAAATTAAAATATTTTTTTAAAAATTTCTTACATTATATGTGAAGTGTTAAAATATGATTTGTAAAAAGACTGTGATACATTAAAAATACATATCATAAAGCCTAAGTAACTGTTATAAAAGACCCAAAGAGTATATATCATAAGCCAACATAGGAGATACAATGGCTCAATTCATTTAAAAAATGGTATAAATAAACAAAATTGATAAACCTATAATAGACCAAACAAGGAAGATATGAACATAGGTCATAACTATAGGTCCTAAAAACATTGAAAAGACAAAAGATATTATGGGCAAATTTATGCCAACATAACGTACAGACATGTTAATGACACAGGTCACCCAAACTGACACAAAAAGAAATAAAAAATCTGAGTATACCCATATTTATCAAATAATTGAATTTGCATGCCCTGGTGTCTTCTCTGGTGAATTCTATGAAGTATTTTAAGAACCAGTAAACACTTATTCTGTGCAAATTCTTTCAGAAAAAAAAAATTCGACATATATATATGCAATTCTGGGGATAGCATAACACTGCAGTAAAAATTAGAGAGGCTTTTTTTTAAAGCAAAACCACAGATAAGCATCACTGATTACTACAGATGTAAAAGTCTTAAAATACTAGATAAATTAAACCCAGCATATATGTATATGTTTCTGGATTTTATATATTATAATAATATAATATTGTATATATATGAGATATTAAATATTCATGACATTAACATGAAAGATGTCTATTGAGGGAAACAGCCCACCAGGACTACAAGGGAAGAGAAAACGTGTAGGCAGGCAAATTCTGAAGGCAGCGGGCAGTCTATTAAAGACGAGACAGAGGGGAGAATTGGATAGGAAGGACCTCAGACTAGGTACAGTTCTTACAAACTCTTAATGAGGTTGGTAGGAATTTCCAGAGCAAGAGTTGTACGTGAAATGAAGGCTACATCTTGTAGTAATAGTTGCCTTCTGTGCTCATTCATGAGCTTGGAACAGCCAGAGTAAGCATGGCATCAGCATTCAAGGAAGGGCCAGCTGAGACTGTTAATTGACCAAGCTCTCTGAGGCAGGTCTTCTTGAAGGAGATTTGAGTAGTGTATTTCCAAGTTTGCCAAAAGAAACAACTGTGGTTATCCTAAGAAGATAAAGTTGGCTGAACATTTAAAAATTATTTAATGAATTTCATTGTATTAACTAAAGAAAGAAGAAAATCCATATTATTCCCTCAAAATAAGTCTTAAATTTTTAAATAAAATTAACCATTAAATTAAAAAATGACTCTCGGAAATCTAGGAATAGAAGATAAATTTCTAAAAATGGATGAATGGCATCTATCTCTAAGGTCATATTTAACAGTAAAAAAAGAATATTTTTCACCTAAAATCAACAGCAGTGCAAAGATGCCCTCATTGCTTTAAATATTACCTAGGTCTTAGCAAGTGCAAGAAAGCAAGGCATAGAAAAAAATACGTTAGAAATGAAATAATAAATTTTCTGTCTTCACATAATTGTACATATAAAACATCATAGGAAATCTAAAAAAGGTACTAGAACATACAATTTTATTTAACAAGTCCACAAAATAACAGGTCAATATACCAAAATCTACTGTAGTTTGTAAACAATAGCCATGAACAAATAGAAAATAGAAGTAAAAATCAATGCCATTGACAGTCATCCAGAAACATGAACTATAAGGAATAATGTTAACAAAATTTATGCAAGTACTGTATACAGAAAACTAAGAAGCATTACTGAGAGAAATTAAAGATGACCTAAAGAAATGGAGATATATATATTTTTGAGGATTACAAGCCTTAATAATGTTAAGATATCAATTTTTTTTCAAATTTATTTATGTAGATTCAATGCAATTTTAAGCAAAACTTCAGCAGAGTTTTTTATTGGAGAAATTGACACTGATTCCAAAATTTATAGCTAAATGTAAAAGATATAAGATACCTAAACAATTTTCAAAAAGAACAAATTTGGAAGACTTACATGCTTGAGATTAAAACTTTCTGTTATGCTACAGTAATCTAAACAAAGTAGTATTTCTGTAAGAATAGACATAAAGATCAATGGTGTGGAATACACAGACCATAAATGTAGAAATATTGAAAAAATCATTGGAAAACATGAGAAAGGTCTTCATGAGAAAGCAAATTAGAAAAACTTTATGACCTCTGGTTAGGAAAATCTTTTCTAGCTAGGACACAAAAGCATTAAGCATTCAAAAATATGATACGATTTATCTAATCTTATTACTCCTTTGTTGTAAGACAGCTTCTAAAAAAAGAAAAGTAAGCCTCAAATGGAGACAAAATAGTTGGCATACGTTATTAGACAAAGGACTTGGGTAAACGATTTATAAGACTTCCTCAACTTCGATGAATGTCAACATTCGAATAATCAAAAAGGACAAATATTTGAACACATACTTCCCCCAAAAAAGATATATGAATGTTCCATAATCACATGAAAAGACAGAACATTAATAATCATAGGGAAAATGCAAATTAAAACCACAATGAAATACCATACATAAATCAACCACTAAGATGGCTAAAATCAAGACTTGCCAAGTATTGGTGAGAATGTGCAACACCTTAATCTCTCAGACATTGCTAGTCAGAGTGTAAAATAGTTTGCCAGTTTCATATAAACTTAAATACACATTGCCCATAAGATGAAGTAATTTAACTTCTAGGTACTTAACCAAGAGAAAATTAAACTGATAAACAGAGAATGACTTGTACATATGTTCAATGTTCATAGTAAGTTTATTTATAAAACGTTCAAAACGAGAAACAGTACAATTATCTGTGAAGTGATTGAATAAACATTGTGATATATACATATGAATACTACTTGGTAATGTGAAAGACTGAGCTGCTAATAAGCATGACAGCAAAGATGAATCTCAAAAATAACCTCCTGAATAAAACAAGGCAGTATAACCCTAAGATTTTACTTATATGAAATTTTAGAACAAGCAGGACTAATCTTTAATCAGAGAAAGCAGAGCAGTGTTTGCATTAAGGCTGAAGTATAGAATATGAGGGATGAGGATAATTGGAAAGAAAACTTTATGGGGCTATAGATATGCTTTATAATCATTATTAACATGGTATTTCCAAGGTTATATGTTTTTATACTTCACCAAAGTGTACACCTAAAATGTGTGTATTTTATATGGAAATTATACTAAATAGTATTTTTTAATTAAAAATACAAGGTAATAGAATTTTATTTTTTGTGGTCCAATCTTGCAAATGTAAAATCAGATGTTTGTTGTGTTGTGTTTTGGACATGTGTACACATTAATGCATTAGTTTGCATACTATTAAAATCGAAAAATATTTTTAAAAATATCTATCTCTAAAATTCATTATGAAGCCCTAACTTCCATATAAAGTTAAGTAACTAAACCAAGTTCTCATTTCATTTCAGTAGGTAATATTCTGTTACTGTTACATAGATAAAATAGGATTTTCTCTAAAGTAACTTGAGCTTATTAAGTAAAAATAAAATACATTGTAATATTCATGATGTATTAACTGGTTAATAATTTTTTTTTAGTTTTCTGCTCTATTTCTTGGTTCGATAAAACATTAACTCTTTAAATAAAATTATTATATTTATCAATGAGTAGTATTATAAATAATATTATCAAGTTGAAACAATAGAAATGCCAAAATACAAATTAAAATAAAAACAACTTCTGTGGCTGTCATGTTAATTAATCCATTTGGAATGCAAAATATATTTAGACAAATTATTTACATGCTTCTGTGAATAAACAACAATTTAACTAGGTCATCTACCAGAAAAGAGAGAAAACATTTGTATTTGCACAGCAAAAGGAACACTAGATTTCATCTCAAGTTCAGTGAAGCTGTATGAAAATCTCAGCTGAGTGGTAAAAAACATAATAAGAAATGCTTTTAAGCTCAAACAACAGTTATCAGAAAAATCAAACAAAAACAAACCCCACAATTTTAATGTAACAGGAATCGGGAAAGCCTACCAACTAAAAAAGCTATTTTGTAGTGAGAATAAAAATATGAAGGTGATTTTGAAATATCCAATTGTACTAAATGCACATGAACCGTAATTAACTGGATTGGGGATGAGGACAAGATAGTTCTTTGGATAAATAGTATTGGACTAACAATCCAAAGAGAGATTTTCTCTATAGATGATATCTTAATACTAAGTTTTAAAGCTCTCTCTCTCTCTCTCTCTCTCTCTCTTTTATTGTGGTAAGAACCATATAACATGAAATCTACCCTGTTAACAAATCCTAAGTGGACATTACAGTATTGTTAACTATAAGCACAGTGTTGTACGGCTGATCTCTAGAATTTATTCATCTTGCATGAATAAAGCATATACCCATTTTGTAACAACTCCACATTTCTCCCTCCCCACATCCTTGGTAACCACCATTCTACTTTTGAGTTTGACCACTTTGAATATCTCATAGATGTGGAATCATGCAGTATCTTTCTGTGACTGTCTTATTTCACTTAAGTATTTCCCCAAATTTCATCCATGTGGTAGCACATGACAGGATTTCCTTCTCTTTATGGCTGAATAATATTGCACTGTATATAACACATTTTCTTTATCATTTATACATCCATGGACATTCAAATGGCTGGCATCTGAAAGAATATTTTATTAAAGTTTCTTTACCCCTTAAAAATTATGTGTGCATCTGGCATGGTGCTCCATCATTGATCCTTACTTTCTAAATTTAAATTATTATTTAATTGCCATTTTAAAGAGTGAATTGGCAGTTCTTTTCCAGATTCTCCATGATTGCAGGTAGTTATATTACATGGCTAAAGAAATTACAGAATTAGTGCAAGCTCTTTTTCATTATTTTTGTCAACATTTCCTGGGCTTTTTATAAAAACATATTTATTCTAAGTGAAGTTAATTTGATTGGCAGTTTCAAAAGTTAATTTTTAACATGATTTTTGTTCAAATTTGTTAAAAGATATTGATTGGGGAGAACTTACATGTTTTATTTTGGGTTTTCCATATAGGAACATGAAATATGCTTCCATTTTATTTTATAGAAGTTTTTATTATTTTATTCATAGAAGTCCTACACACTTCTTTTTAGATTAATCCCATAAACCTATAAAAAAATATAGCTCTTTCCTTCTGTTTTTTTGTTTCTATTATTAAAAAAAGCTAATTTTTAACCTAATTTATATTTTAATATTATAATTACCAGCTTTAGTAATTTATTCAGATCTGTATCATTTTCCCCCCGATACCTTACTTTTATTTATTTTGGCGACAGTGACTTTGAGATTTTATATTGATGATTTTACTACTTGAAATTTTTAAACTATTTAAAACTATTTTAACATCTTTAAGCATTTTATCAAGCACCTATTTCCTTGATTGGTAATATGTTGGTTTAACTAAACATTCTGTCATTATATCTTTTTTGTTTATTTTTCTGTCTATCCTTTTGTAAGTGATGCATTTACCTTTTGTAAGATTAAAAGAAACTTTTCTCCCTTTATGGGCCGAAGTATCATCACCTCTGGCCCTGTCCTTTTTATTCTCCTCTTTCTTCACTTCTCAGTTCGTTGGGAGGATAAAAGCAATAAAGTAGTTCACAAAACCAAAAACAAATTAGTCTTCAGAGTAGATCCTATATAAACACATCAAACACATCTTTATCAGAAGGGCACATGCAATGGAAAGACAAATGCACATTTCCTGCATGTGAATGGTAGAATGTTCTACCCAGGATTGGCCCACTATCCCATGGGAAGGTTACAGGAATATTATCCCAAATATGGAACCATGAGTGAGATGGTTAGAGATTTGGCATGCACTGAGGCAGAGGAAGGTAAGATATAGAGGTCTCCAGCTTTTCACTGGATTTGGAAACTAAGAGCAGAATCTCTGCTTTGCTTTAAGTCTGAAGAATGTGGCAACCTCTGGTCATTGACTGGGGAAGCTCAGCTACCAGTTTCAAGGATGATAAAGAGACTTTCCAAATTCCACTGGGTTAAACCGACTGAATTCCATACCACCCATGTGGAATATTGCTTTCATCCCCCCACCTCAGCACCCTCATCTTTTGAAATTTCTAAGACGATGATAACAACATCCTTTGCCAGAGACAAAACTTTTCAAGATCCAGTCTGTGAATTCTCAGTTAAAAAGAGACTTGAAAGCAAGTTTTAGAATTAAGGGTTGAACCAGTGTTAGCAGGGAAGGGGAGTCTCATTCAAGGTGGCTCATTCCTTCTTGGTGTATTCCAGGGCTCAGAAGGGAACTCCAGAGGCACTTCTGGAGTCATGTACTTCTTGTAAGATGCATAGTATGGCAGGAGCATAGATAATAGAAATGTTGTCTTTGTTTTCCAAGGTCCTGTAAGAAAAAGAAGCTTTGAGGTCAAGCTGATCTGTCATCCCCTTATCATGCACGTTTGCATTCTTGGCATGACATCCATGGAAATAAAGGTCTCAAATGGAATGGATTTTTTCCTGTTATTGGTGATTAAGAAGATGCCCAAAATGTGATGACGTACCCCAGGCAAGCATGCGAATGTCTTCCCCATGAAGTTTACTTTTGTTTTCTCTGTGAAGTCCAGGTGAACTGTTGCCTTGGTGTGATAGAAACAGTTGCCGATAGGATGTGGTCTACTTTGGCAATCAAAGAGTAGTGTATCTGTGAGGATTGACCGAAAAACAATTTTTTTGTCCATGCTTCTGGCACTTGTGGTTGTGGCCTTGGTTCTTTGACCAACATAATGGTTTATTATAAAGTATATAACTCAGGAACAGCCAAATGGAAGGGGTGCATAAGGGTAGGCATTGGAGAAGGGACCCGAGTTCAGTGCCCTCTGAAGGCACAATGCCTGCCTGCCCAGCACCTTGAGGTGTTCACCAACCCAGAAACTCTCCTTATTGAACCTTTTAAATTTGACTTTAATGCTCTCTGGTGTTTTGTGTTAAATATTTATTTAGTTTTCAGTAATTTATTCAATTTATTTCTCCTTGGTCTTCTGTCTTCTTCTTCTTATATAATGTGATTAAATCATTTTCATTCATTTTATGGGCAAAATCTGAGAGAGGTTTCCACTTTCTACAATTTCCAATTGTTAAGTTTAGTCTCATTTTCTACTTTATATCCAATGTCAGTTCTTACCATATATTTAATTTTTCTATAAAACTGTAACTTTTCTATTTTCATTAGATTTTAATTTTTAAAAAGTCATATAGAACACTCGGTATTATCCTCTGAATAATCACATTGTAACTAAGCACTGTGTAATTGATTGGTTAAGTTATTCTAGGCACTGAAATAAGCACATTCTGAAATCTCAGTGGGTTCACCAAGTAAAGATTTTATTTCTTGCTCTGTTACAGTCCAGTGCAGATCAGTAGTGGAAGAAGTAAGAAGATTACTGCTCAGCGTAATAATTCAGGAGCCTAAAAGTCTTCCATCTGAAGGCCTTGCTGTATTCTAGGACACCATTTCCCACTACAGGATACTGGCTGATAAGAAAGAACAGGAGGGAAAAGACACACCTGCTTTTTAACTCCCTAGAACTTGAATAACCCATGTTACTCCTACAGACATTCTAATGGTGTGAACACTTCACATATCACCACCCAGATACAAGGGAGTTGAAACATGTTTTCTAGTCAAGTCCGAGCAAATAGAGAAAAAATGATTTTATAAGAATTCTCTCTCCATTACATACTGCTACATGTTAATATTTGTGTTGTTTGTCTCTGCCAATAATGCTATTTTACCTGTTCTAAGTATGTGAGAATATAAAAAGAATAGATGCCCTTTTTAGGTAACTGAAGTATTTATGCCAATGTGCTCTATGTGAACAATTCTTATTAGTTTTAATGATGAAATTAACAGATAAATCACCACACTGTATATAGTAGTAAAGGTATAATGGATGCAAAGTTACTGTTGGATAGCAGATAGAAATATCCTAATATTGGAATTTTTAAAAATTACAGTAAAAAATTATCACTCACATTATAATAATGTCTGTAATTAGTTATTGGTACTAGTTTCGTTTAAGTTTACTTTTTTTTTTGCATTTTCTAAAATGTCAATTCTGTAGTAGCATATGTCCAATTGCAACTTCCAGACACTTGTGAGTTAAACACACTTGAGGAAATTCCTTTCCTGATCAGTGAATCACTACAATATAGCTGTTGGAAAGAACTGTACTTAGTAATGTTAGCCAATGCCACAAACAGCAAAGCGTTTAATGGTTAAGACAAAGAAATTTATTTTTCTGGCACATAATGTTTAAAATCGTTTTACTATCCTCCTCGTGGTGATTTAGAAATTAAGGATATTTTTATTCTGGGGCTTTGCCATCTTCAACACATGGCTTGGAAATTCACTATCCACATCTACTAAGCTGACAGAAGGTAATATAGTAAAGTAATTAATTCAGGAAGGTTTGATGGCCAAGGCCTGCAAGTTATGCATGTATTTTCTGTACATTTGTGATTGACTGTGTCAGACACATGGCTATATTTAATGTCAAGTATGGGAAATGTATTGCATAATGTATCATTGAAAAATAAAACAGGCTTTGATGAGCAACTAACAATATCTCTTTCCAGATTTTAAATCCATCTATCCTTAATGAAAAATTTTACCTATAAATGGACTTTAATTGAGTATAAGTTCTAGAATAAAACAATACCAAAAACAATAGAGGAAAATGCTAAACTACAAGACATACATGCAGATTATATATGACGGATTAACAAATAGCAGGTTTGTAATCCAGAGCAATAAATGGTAGAGACCAATAAAATGATGTATTGGGTTGGCCCAAAAGTCATTTGGGTTTTTCCGTTACATCTTAACAGAAAAACCCGAATGAAATTTTTGACCAAACCAGTATTTAAAGATAGGAAGATAAAGGCTTGTCCAACAGGAAATCTAAAGACAACTAAGCTCAAATTCTCAAGTAAAGGTGAAATAAAGATATTTAAGATATATTAAAGACAAAAGCAAAGATATTTTATGGCCTTCAGTTCCTCCCAGACAGAATGATTAAACATGTACTTTACCAAAAGGAAAAATACGAGAAAGAAATGTGAGTAAACGATTTAGTAAGTCCAAATGGTAATTAACTGCAGAAATCGTTGAATAAGTGATGCATGTATTTTGAGAATTTATAAGTCCTATGCTTGTTCAATTTAAGGAGAAATTACAACAAATATAAGTTAATTCAAACTAATATGTAAAATAATTTTCCCTATATTATTGGATTTTGACAAATACTGCCTATAGTTTTATTTGGTTTTACACATACAGATTTTCTTCCTAGTCAATACATAATAACTGAGATTGCTGAGAAGTTGTAGAAGTATATTCCTTAGTACATATAGTATGCTGTATACTCTACATACATTTTGAAAATATTAGTTGTGAATTCCATTTTCAAACATATCTGTTATGGTTTAAGAGCACAGGTATATCTTTACTCCAGCATTATTGTACCAAAAGAGGTGAGAATACTGCAAATGAACTTCAACTTACATTCTCCATATGGATAGATGTCCCTCGAATAATTTCTTCAGCCTCCTAAATATATAGTATACTGAAGAAAAAAAATCTTGACAGTTAATGCTGAAGGTTTTGTCAATCATATTTAAAAATTCACACTAACAAAACCCTCTTTTCATGACAAAATAAAATAAAATAATTCTCAGAGATGATTTTTTTAACAGATGATTATCTGACTTAGCATTCATCTTGGAATGAAGAAAACCTAACCTAAACTCCAATAACTTTGCTGTCTATATTTTAAATAGATATGTTATTGCCTTTATCAGTTACCATAGACTTGGCCTTTATATGTCATTTTGGCAATTTACACTGAAATAATTAAAACCTCCATCGAAGGCCACATACACGACAGTAAAAAAAAAAAAAAAAAAAATCAGGCCATATCTCCAACATTTTGCTTGGAATTCTCCTTAGCTCTGTATCCAAGTTCATTGCTTACCAGTTCTGCTTTCCACCCAACAGTAGAAACCAATTCAGCCAAGTTGTCTGCCACTTTATAATAAGGATCTCCTTTCCTCAAGTTTCCCATAGTATGTTTCTTATTTTCTTCTGAGATCTCAGCAGAAGCACATTTAATTTTCCACCAACATTCTGTTCATGGTGATATATGTTTTTTCTCTAAGGTAACAGTAGCATTTTCTACCATGTTCCTCATAACACATAAGCCCTCACCAATATCACCTTTAGCATCCATATTTCTACCAACTGACTTTTCAAAGCAATCTAGTCTATTTATATCAAATGCCTCCAAGTTTGCCCAGCCTCTATTCATTGCTCAATTACAAAGTTATTTCCACATTTGTTACAACAGCACTACACATTCAGTACCAAATTCTGCCTCAGTTTCCTAGGGCTGCTATAACAAAATACCACATTCTGCGTGGCCTAAAATAAAATGAATTTGTTCACTCACATTTCTGGAGGCTGTAAGTCCAAAATTAAGATATTAGCCATTCCATGCTCCTTCTCAAGGCTCTAGGGAAGAATCTTTGCCAGTCCTAGTTTCTGGTCACCCCAGGCGTTCCTTGGCTTGTGGTAACATAGCTCCAATCTCTGTCCCTTTCTTCAAATTGTCTTCTCTGTGTGTCATTTTTTGTACTTTTATCTTCTTGTGAGGACACCAGTCATTGGATTTAGGGTCCATCTTAAATCCAAGCTGATTTCATGTCAAAATCCTTAACTAATTACATCTGCAAAGAATCCATTTCCGAGTAAAGTCACATTCTGAAGTTCTGAGTGAACATGAATTTGGCAGGAACACTATTCAACCTACTATAAAATTATAGAAATTTATTTCATGGAAACAATCTGGGAAATTACTTGTTTCAAAATGTCATATTATGTTTAAAGTAACATAATTAATTCTCCATCCTCACTCATATGAATTTTCTCCAGTGAATGTGGTTCATCTTACTCTAACCAATCTTAATCCTGATCCATATGTAAACTTATTTTTAGTCTTTTTTCTATGACATTAACTTTCTTACAGAATAGATGACCTTACTTTACAACACTAAGTATTAAGACCTAACCCTTCACAGAGAAAGCACTGCCAGGAATGTGGCCACCTTTCTACATGGGCAAAGCAGGCATTAAACTGCAATGAAACACGCTTATCAAAAAAGTATGTCCCTCATGTTTGTCTATGCTGTTGCTTCAGTCCATTAACCTGAAATGAGATGCCAAGAGTTCTTTGGGCTTGAAAACAAAGATATAAATAATTTGTAAAAGCCAGGCACTGCCTGTACACTGCTTGCGATGTATCCTCCTTTATTTTTCTTTTCTAGACTTGAGTAGTTTAGGGAATGATCCCATTTAATTTCCTCAAGTTTTGAGTAAAAGGGGCATCTTAACTTCCTTAGTTGCTTTCAATAAGATGGAACATGAATGAAAAAATTAATGATAATTAAAATGATTGAAGTGTATGCTGGCATGCCTTTTCACGACTATGAGAAATGTTAAAATTTGCAATTAGAATTGCTCTGTGGAAGGATGTCATTATTACTGAGGGTATACGTGTATTGGGTAATTTTCAGCTGCTCTGTTAAGTTTGTTATGTTGGCATCTGTCTTTAATGTGTAATCATAGCCCTAAACATAACTCCAGATCAGAAGATTTCAGATCAACTTAAAAACCTTTTTCTTTCCTAATATTTGCTGAACTATATGCAAAATTTGGCATCTTTTTATTTGCTAAATTTTTATATTCATTATTAGAAAAAATTTCCTGCAATAAAAACTTCTGAATATCTTATTTTCCATAGGCATTTCCAAATCATTTTTCTCTTTATAGGGTGATTTGGTTTTGTCAATGTTCCATAGGGCAGTAGAAATAATATAGTAAGCTATTATTTTTTCTTTCATATCATATGGATACTAACTTTCAATTTTCTTTCTCGTCAAGACTCTTTATTGTCTATTTTAAGCAAGTTCTCAAAGTGTCCCTAAAAGCCATGCTCTTTGCAGTTGTCTAAAACCATAAGCCATGTCTTTCGTCTCATTGATCTTTGACATACTGGTCTAGTCTATTGAATTTATTATCAAATAATACAAATGTACAGGGATAAACATCCCAACATATTCAAGCAGTGTAAAGTGATAGTTTGATTATCAGAAGTGGTCCAGTGAAGAAAGATAAATTACTCCTTTGTTTAATTAAAAAAGAAAAAAAACACAACATAAGGTCAAAGGTTTCCAAAATTAGTTATCAAAAGTATGACAAAAACCAGTATGCTTGTATACTCTCAAAGGATCTTGCCATATGATACTTATTGATTATAAAGGCAAAAACATAACTTTACAGTTGCAAAACCTGTCCTACGTCAACTTAACCAAGCATACAAAGTAAACATAACTAGTAATGACTCATATTGACATCATCTCTCTGCTGAAACGGTTTATCAAAAAAGGGTACACCATTATTTCTGCTGTATTCTTACTAAAAATACATAACATAACCAGGAGAAAACATTTTGCAAAATACTTGACCAATACTCTTCAAAAGATGTAAGGTTATGAAAAGCAAAGAAACAATAAGGGATTGTGTTGGAAGTCTCTAAGGAGACATAACTAGATGTTTTATTTGATCCTGAAGCAGATCCTGAGGCAGAAAAGGAAATTCACTGGACAGTTACATTAATATTGGTAGATTAGCTATTAGTATTGTATTAATTTAATTTCCAAGTGTTGATAATTGGTTGTATAACATGTTAAACTTGGAAGAAATTGGATAAAGGATATGGAAATTCTTTGTAATATTTTTGCCTCTTTTGTAAATCTGAATTTATTTCAAAATAAAAATTAAACAAATAAATGAGCATTGATGACACAAAAACTAGTGACAGATGTTAGACTATTTAAATACAACTGATGATACTGGCAAAAACAAAATTGTAGTCCATTTTCCTTGCTAAAACCATTATTTAAAAATGCAAAGCCAGTTTCTCATTTTCCATGAGGGATCATGGCACACACAGTAAAGTAGTAATAAGGATTAGCCCAACAATTTAAGAAATCTGAAGTGCAGTTTTAAAATGCATCTGTAATATTTACGTATCTTTCTGGTTGTACTGAATGAGATGCTGGAACAAGTAAACAATAAAACATGTCCGATGAGAGCTTTGAAGAAAATCAAGATTCAGTTAAAAAAAAAACAGAAAGAAAGAATATGGTGACTGAGCTAAAGTAACAAGATATGCCAGTATTAATATGACTATTATTCAAAATAAAAATGAAAAGAATAAACAAGGATATGTGATTCCTCTCAGAGATGTAAAGACAACCTTAGCATCAAAATCCATCCAGCAAAAGACAGATGCCAGAGGGAAGTGGCAGAACAGTTTGGCTTGTGTGAACAGATGACATCAAAATCTGACGCTGACTGAAAGTGACCAGAAGCAGACTTAGAAATGAAGGTGTGATTGCAATGACCAATGAAAGCAACAGCACTAGAAAAAAATAAGCTAAATTTTGCATAATTTCTAACTGAAGATGTAACTTATGAGGGGAGATGTTGGAAATGGTCTCCTGGTTAAAATATTTTTTAAAATTATGTTCAGATGTTCAGTTATTAGATTTAACAAAATTATTCTATTCTCCCTCATATAAATATATATTTATATATATGTAAGAGAAAGAATGTTTATATAATATTAATTTATATTATATATAATATATAAAGGATATATATATTTTGCAGCCAAGTAAATGTATTAATATAATAACTTTTTTTATATTAAAGATAAGGAAAAAACTACACAGTTCATCTTAAAGAACTAATTTTATTTCTGAAAGGTATTCCAGCAAGAAGCAGGAATTAAGTTTTCTCCTCTAAAACAGGGAAACAATTCTCTGTGGAGTGGTGGGAAACTCTTTTATCAAAGGACTATAAAATATCCACATTTGTATGCTGGCTATGTATTTTGTTTGGCTTCAAATGAAGGAATCCTGTGACAATTTGGTTTTTTATAAATAAACATTTTACAATAAATTATATTTTTAGTGATTTAGGATGTTTAAACAAACACAAAGTCAACCTTAAAATATTGGAAGGTCAGTCTGTCAAACAAAATAATTTAATTATTTTACTTAAATACAAAGTGCATAGCTTCTTTGAACTAGTGAAAGCTAATCTGGCCAACATTTTGCTTTTTTTTCGCTTCCAATTTCTATTTTCCTTTCAAATGTATTATATAAAGTAATTGAAAATATGTTTGAAAATATGTATATATTTATTCATATGGTTTATTTTATTCAATAACTGTATGTGCAACTCAAGTGTAATCTTTAACTTATTTTAAACTTTCTTCTGATCCCAAGAGATTCATAGGTTACTATCTGACCTAAACAAGGTTTATATATATTTTCCTCTAAGTTAGTGGATATTTAGTGTTTTAAATTTAAGTTCTATTGCTTGATGTGAAGCTTTAAACTCTGAAACTTAACTCTCTTTTAAAGAAAATATTTTCTCATTTATTAATCAAATCTACTTCTTTTTCTCCTTTCTGTTTTTCCTTGTACTTGAAATAACTTCTGTTCTCTAAACATCTACATAGTTATATGAGACACACAGACAAATCACTATGCAAAACTTTTTCATGTTATAAGTGGAGAAGCAGAAGAAACAAGCAATGTGATAATTCATATTATTATAAGCCATATAATCTGATATGTATTTAAAAAAATTTCTCTCCGGGCTTCCCTGGTGGCGCAGTGGTTGAGAGTCCGCCTGCCGTTGCAGGGGACACGGGTTCGTGCCCCGGTCCGGGAAGATCCCACATGCCGTGGAGCGGCTGGGCCCGTGAGCCATGGCCACTGAGCCTGCGTGTCCGGAGCCTGTGCTCTGCAACGGGAGAGGCCACAACAGTGAGAGGCCCGCGTACCGAAAAAAAAAAAAAAATTTCTCTCCACAGTTTCTAAAATTTATAAATTATAGTAGAATAATAAATTAAAATATACTGTATAAATATTAAAACTATAACTTTTTATAATGCATAAAATAATAATTAAATTTAAAAATCTGTGCCTCAGCACTTTTTACTCCTTAATTTTATGGCCAGAGACAACCACAGATAATAATTTGCTACATAAACTTCTAGATTTTTTCATGTATCAATAACTCTATCTGCAAACACTTAACACTACACACACATAGACATACATACATACAGAATTATAACAATAACATAATCATGTTCTTCATATGGTTCTGAAGCTTTTTATCCCACTGAGCAGTATATGATGGTTATATTTCAGATCCCTAAACATATATACACCTAATGCTTTCAAACTTTTTCATATTGTAACAAATAATTATTCTGCATTTTACTCAACCATTACACCACTAATATGAATTTTAGTTTTTTCCAAGTGTTTATGGTAATAAACAAAACTCTGATGTATTCCAGATGTGTCTATTTTTTTATTTACATAGAATGTGTATCTAAAATATGTTTGTTAAGTGAGAGAGTATGTGCTTATTTGATATGAATTGATATTGTTATATTCTACTCCAAAAGTTTTTAAACTCCTCCCCCTAATCAGTTATTTATGAGAGTGGCTGTTTATCATCCATGTCATCAAGGTCTAGCAATTATCAGACTTTATGATGTTTGCAAATCTGATAGAACAATACTATCTTAATTTATACTTCTCTGATTATGGTAACTTAGAGCATCCTTCTTATAAGTTTATTTGCCATGTGTCTCTCTTCTTTTGCAAACTGGCTTTTCATAACCCATCTTGGACTTTTCTTACTAATTTGTATTAGCTCTTTATATAGTCAAGTTCATTAATTTTGTCTTCAAAATTATTCTCAATTTTTTCTCACAGATGCTAGTATTTCATTTTGAAAAATGTCTTTCATTATACAGTAGTTTATAAAACAAGTTTTTAAATGTTTTATGTTATCAAAAATGTCGACTTTATTGCCCACTATCTTAATCCAACACACAAACCAAAGAATTATTATGCTTTTGAAAATGACTTTGGGACATTGTCTTCCTCTTTGTTTCAAAATATCATCCTTTTCTTACAAAAAGTACATGGAGAAAGTTGAAGTGCAAAAAAGGTCTAAATATGGCCATGCTAACAGGCGATATACATGCTATAAACATATTTGGTTAGAGGCAACAAAGTGTATCTTCAAAATTCCTGCCACATACATAATCGTGTAATATGCACATATTCTCTCACCTAAAAAACTTAAAAATATATTTTCTATATAAATAATGAAAAATTAAATGCACATGGAATACAGTAAAATTTTGTTTACAACTGTAAACAACTAAAATGGGTGTAAATCTTGTAGATTTATTTGTTTACAAGATAAAAATGAAAATTTACAAGTCAATTGAAAGAGAATCATTAACTACATCTTCCCACTGACCAAGATAATAAACCAGGCAAGGTTTATAAACACCCCTTCTCCCAGGCTGGAAATTCTTCTGGAGTGGTACTTTCCTGTCAATATTTTTATATTCATCTTTTTAGGACTTTTAGTTTAATTGGTCTGTTTGTTCAGTACCTTTTCTTTTATTTCATGAATTCCTCTTTGATTCAATTTTCACGTTTTATTTTATTTTTCTGGAGTTTGTCTTATAACAGTTCTTTCAGAGATTCATATTTGGCGAATTTGAATCCTTATTTCTCTATATATGTATTATATTTTTATTCACAGGTTATAGTTATCTTTATTACATGAGATGTTCAGCTATTACCAAAAGGGGTCAGCAGGATACTATTACCTACAATGGGCCTCCTTGTCTTCAGTTAACCTGTAGTTCCTGAATAACAAAAGGATTAATAGATATATGACAAACTTAATGACTGAGCTTAATGGAAATGAATTAAATTTTATTACACTGCATTAAAACTAAGACATCTACCCCAAAGGTTTTTTTTTTAACTAGGTCTATACCTGAAAATAAATTTCAGAAAATACATTTTCATATCAAACATACACTATATTCATCACAGAGAAGATATCAATTTTTGTGGGAGACCATGGCAGGAGTGCCCCCCAGGAAGACTCCTGTCAAAAATAAGAGAAAGACCCTGATATCTTCTGACACATTCTGCAGTGACCAAGTGTCCATTATGTGAAGAGTAATGGTGAAAAGAATTACATAGAGGCAGAGGTAGTTTTCTAGGCTAATTGGGAAGTGACAGTGATTTAGTGGACGACTCATCCTCACTGTGGAATTTCAAAGAGACTTCACCTGAGACTTTCCCAGATCTAGGGAAATAAGTTATTTCAGGAGAATGGTACTGGCTCTTACTTAACTGTATCCATGGCAAATGAAGTATTTTCCATATACGTGTTGGGGGAAGATTTTGTGGGTGGCTGTTACTGTGCAATTATCAAAATTTCATGACACAGTCTCCAGGACTGCACCCACAAAGGCTCCCACAAGGGAAAACACACCCCTCTTACCCTTCTCCTTTCTAGCTCTCCTCCTGTGCATTCTCTCCATCTGTTGCTTCCATGTGTTACTCTTTTGGCTGTAGCATAATTTGGCCAAACATCACATTATTGGTTCCTCATCTTGTCTCTGAGAACATTCTACCTGTCAGTTTATATTCTTCCTTTTTTTCTTTTTCCTCTTTGATCCTGGCAATCATTTCTAGTGTGTTATTTCTAATTAGTTATCTTTCTTACAAGCTGCTGCACCTTCATGGATGCAGTGCTCTTTAGTATGCTTCTAAAGATATAATTTATTAAAGACAAGCACACAATTGATGTTTCCTTTAATCTTAGTTCTGATGGAGTGTGAAGGGAGAATTACTGCTTCTCTTTTAAGGTGATTGCTTACTTACAGATTCATGGTTTTATATTCATCACCGAGTTTGACATTGCTCAACTTAGTGTCTGTTTTCTGTTTATAGAAGTAGAGGTTTGCCATGTTCACATGAGGAATATGAGCACGACTAATTGTTCTTTTGAAGCAGGTACACTATTTTTCTTGCTAGTTTGCAGCCATTTAAAGCCCCAGACTCCCTCTTTATCTCAAAATTTTATATTGGTTTCTCCAGAATAGGGCATGTATTATGCGGTTTCTGGGGCTCTAGCAATGATAATAGGGTCTAAAATGAGACCAAATAGTACATCACATATACACACTACAATATACAAAATAGATAACTAATAAGGACCTACTGTATAGCACAGGGAACTCAATGCTCTGTAATGACCTATATGGGGAAAGAATCTAAAAAAGAGTGGATATATGTATATGTATAACTGATTCACTTTGCTATACAGCAGAAACTAACACAACATTGTAAATCAACTGTACTCCAATAAAGATGTAAAATAAATAAAATAAAATAAAAGGCCAAGTAACCTTGATGCTCCATGTTCAACGGCCCAGATAAATACTGATAGTTGCCTGAGGGCACCTCCTCCCCCTATATCCACTCTTATGAAGCTGTGTGACCCTTCCTTTCTCTCTTTCCTCTGCTGTACATGATGTACAGAGTGGTTTCCTCCACAGATATGACTGTATTGTTTTCTAATGCTCTACAAGTAGCCATATACTGAGCAATTTTAGGGGCTTAAAATATATCCATTTATCATCTCTCAGTTCTCTAGTTCAGAAGTCTGCGTAGGTTTGACTGGGTCCTCAGTTTAAGGTCTCACAAGGCTAAAGCAATGTGTTGGCTAGGTCATGTTCTTTCTGAAGGCTCTGGGTAAGAATCAGCTTCCAAACTCATTCAGGGGGTTGGCAGAATGAGGTTCTGTGAGCTTTAGGACTGAGGCCCCCATTTCCTCATAGGAGATCAGTAGTGGTCATTCTCAGCTTTGAGAGGTCACCCATATTCATTGAATTGACCCTCTCCATCTTCAAATCCAGCAGTGGTACCTGGAAACTCTCTTGTGCTTCAGATCTCTCTGACATTATCTTCTGCCCTCATCTGGAGAATATTACTGTGTTTAAGGGCTCAGGTAATTACAATGGGTCCACCTAGAATATCTTCCTACTTTATGACCAGCTATGCCATATAACATAAAAACATAATCATGGGAATAATATCACATACACAGGTTCTGGGGATTAGGATGGGAAATCTCTGAGTGACCAATTTATAAATTTGACCTACCATGCTAACCCACTGTGTTTCCTGACTTCCAGAGATTCTTTATATACTGATTTATGATTTTTTATATACTGATTTATGATTTTTGACATTGATATGGATACATTTCTTGACAAACTTATGTGTATGTACTTATTGATTGAGCAATCAATAGATATATGTGGGTGTGCTTATAAATATTTATATTATGATGATTTCTAAATATTTGAGGTAGGAAGGGAAATCTAAATAATCATTCATTTATTCAAAATCTTTTTAAAATTTAATTCATTATTGAAGAGTCCAGGGATATGAGGGTCAAGGAGATGGGTGGAGTGTTTTTGTTTTTGTTTTTATTTTTAATGGATCTTAACTTTTATAGGGATAGACATATAGTACACAAATAAGTGCAAAAATAGCTTTTTTCTTCACCCCATTAGTGTGGGAGGGATTCTCACCATATGGTTATGGGGATGGCCAAACACTAGGTAGATGAGAACCACAGCAGTTTGTTAGTCACAGATACAACCACATAATACCACGTGCCACTTACAGACAACCACAGAGGCTGTGCTCAGGAACAGAGCAAGCAACAACAGATCATGGCAAGTTGGACTGGTAGTATAATGAAGGTTGGATGCCCCCTGGTTTCTGGGAGGATGTGATTGGCTTGTTTGAATAATTCTGCAGTCTGGTGGGGAAATAAAACCCACTACTCAGGCTTCAGCAAACACGGTTCCTGGTATCCTAGACAATGAGTGTTGTCCTTGGAAGTAGAATGGGGAAAAGAACTTGCAGTTAGGTCATTCAAAGCCCTCCTGGTTTTACCAAATGTGAAAGCAGCACATATATTGAACCTTAATTTCATGCCTTACACCACAACAATTCATGATACACCTTTCTGAGGTTTTTTTGGCTGCATGGGATCTTAGTTCCCTGACCAGGGATCGAACCTGGGCCCCCTGAAGTGGAAATGTGCAGTCCTAACCCCTGGACCACCAGGAATTTCCTTTTTTTTTTTTTTTTTTTAATTCTTAGCAGTTAGTTTAAATCATTAGATGGGATACTAATCAATTAGGAAGTTACAAGCAATAGGTGGTAAGGGAAGGCTTCATTGCAGAGATGGCATTTAAGCTGAGATCTGAATGATAAGGAGCAGAGATAGTGATGTGCAGGTCAGGTCAGGGAAGGTACATTTTAAAGAAGTAAAGCTAACGTGGAAATGGAAGCCATAAGGCAGAATCAAAACCACAATGAGATATCACCTCACACCAGTCAGAATGACCATCATCAAAAAATCTACAAACAATAAATGCTGGAGAGGGTGTGGAGAAAGGGAACCCTCTTGCACCGTTGGTGGGAATGTAAATTGATACAGCCACTATGGAGAACAGTATGGAGGTTCCTTAAAAACTAAAAATAGAACTACCATATGACCCAGCAATCCCACTACTGGGCATATACCCTGAGAAAATCATAATTCAAAAAGAGACATGTACCTTAATGTTCATTGCAACAATATTTACAATAGCCAGGACATGGAAGCAACCTAAGTGTCCATCGACAGACGAATGGAAAAGAAGATGTGGCACATATATACAATGGAATATTACTCAGACATAAAAAGAAATGAAATTGAGTTATTTGTAGTGAGGTGGATGGACCTAGAGTCTGTCATATGGAGTGAAGTAAGTCAGAAAGAGAAAAACAAATACCGTATACTAACACATATATATGGAATCTTTAAAAAATCGTTCTGATGAAACCAGGGACAGGACAGGAATAAAGACGCAGATGTAGAGAATGGACTTGAGAACACAAGGGGTGGGGGGAAGGGTGGGACGAAGTGAGAGTGGCATGGACATATATACACTACCAAATGTAAAATAGATAGCTAGTGGGAAGCAGCGACATAGCACAGGGAGATCAGCTCAGTGCTTTGTGACCACCTAGAGGGGTGGGATAGGGAAAGTGGGAGGGAGATGCAAGAGGGAGGAGGTATGGGGACATATGTATGTATATGTATATAGCTGATTCACTTTGTTATACAGCAGAAAGTAACACAACATTGTAAAGCAATTATACTCCAATAAAGATGTAAAAAAAAAAAAAACTAAGAAAGGTCTCTTGAGAAGGAATAGGGTGAATTTCAGTGAGACTGTAATATCACAATGACTGAGGGAGTGAGGAAAGGTGAACTAGAGAAGTAAACGATTTTTAGGTTCATGCGGGAATTTTTAAACGGAGACAAGGAGCCATTGGCTTGTTATTCTGTGAGTGTTTGGAAATCATTGGAGAGTTTTAAACAAAGGAGTGCTATCTGGATGATTCAAATTAGAAGTGGATGAGAAGGGCTAGAAACAGTGTAGTTAGAGAAGAAAAGGGACTTAATACCAAGTCTAACAAAGGTATTCTAGCCAAGGAGGGACTAGCAGAGCAAAATGTGCCCCACCTGCCACAGGGACACAAACTTTAAATGACATTTTTGGCATTCAAATATGAAATATCATTTGGTATTATTTATGTCATATGCTCAGTAACAAAATTATTATATTGGTTGAAAAGAGGATACCAATAGCTAATAACTTTAAAGTTCATAGAAATTTAATATACTTATTGTCAATGCTGAAAAATTGGATACTTTTAAATATTTAAATACATTTTAATGGGTAGGATCTTTGTATATTTTTGTTAGTTATTATCATAACATTTTGTTATAACCTTCCAAAACTTTAGAAGATATGTACAAATAATTAAAACACACACACACACACACGAGTACAATAGAGCTGATGTTTACCTATTATTTCACAATTTCCCCTGCTCTTTTTACAGGCTATTTTAAGCAATTATTTTCTAAATATTGCATCTTCTCTGCTATGATTCTGATAAGCTATTTAGGAATTGCATTTATAAAGTAGTATAATACTAATTTAAGGCTACTGTCCTCTTCCTTTTCTTTAAAAAAACAATAAATATAATCAAACTAATTTGATCATGGATTTTAAAAAATGCAACAGTAAATCTACTTTATTGAAAAGTTAATGAAAGCCACATAGCTGATAAATAATTGAAACCACATTTGAAAAGCTATTTGAAATTCTTGCCACCTTTGTATAATAAGAATATTATGAAAATTGAGGAAGCCCAGGAAATAGCAATCTGCTTGAAAATATTATCTCTTCAAAATGTTGAGGTAATTATGTTTATAGTCCTAGTAATAGCAAATTATGTGAATACCTCAGTGAATGTGGCAGAATGGCAAGACGAATAATCAATAAAAGTTTGTGAATATAACTTTGAAAGAATAAAAAGGATATTATAACAATTTAAATTCAAGACAAGATAATTGTCTCACACTTCAGTGTGCACAGGGATTTTTAAGGATGCTGCTTTAAAATGCAGCAAAAGAAAATGCATTCTTCAAAGATTCTGATTTATACATTCTAGAATGGGATCGAAGAAACCTCATTATAAAATTACGTGTCTCACATAAACAGTAGAGGCTTCTGATCAACGAGTTATAAAGCTAGTAGGAAGGTTAAAAGTCAAAACACTCTAGAAGAGAACACCATGAACCACTTTTGTTAAACACTGACCTAAGATATTCAAAGAAAATATCCTTATATTTAATACTGTTCAAATACAAACAAAACTAATACAACATTTCCAAATCCTCACTAGCAAAAGTGGAAATCTTCTAATTATTATATTATTGACCATGAATAAATATGATTTTAGTGCTATTAGTTATGTATGAAATATAAGGATTTATAGATTATTAAACTTTTTTCCTCTGCAAAAAAAAGGAAAGGAAATTGTAGAGAGAGGATGGTAAGTTTCATACATGAATTATAAATTACCTATTAGAGAAATAATAGTCCAGTTGATAGAGGACAGAGGATATCGAAGTCTTGGGAGAGGGAGAGAGAGATTAGAATTGCAAAGCACATGCAGAGAAACACACTCATTTTCAAGGGAACTAGGAATTACTCAGTTGGTGGCAAGAAGGATAAATGAAGATAAAATCCTCAGCTATACATTCAGCACAGCTGTATACTGCCAACTTCAGTTGGAGGACATCTGCTTAATAATGCATTTTAAAACTTTTTGTAGCTTAAATCATGAAATTATTGAAACCACATTGTTGTTGTTTGTTGCTGGTGGTGGTGGTGACTGTGGGTGTGATGATGTTATGGTTATATTATCGTTTTGACCAAAGTGTCTGAAGGAAAGTACATTATCCTACTTAGAATTATACCCTTCTGGAAAGATCCCATCCTCATTTCTAGTTTTTTTTTTCCCCACCACATATTACCTATATGTGGATTCACATATTTTTCTTTTTATGTGAATAAATTGTTCAGATTATCTGACAAAAGTATATAATACTGATTACCCAACATAACTTTATTGAGTTGTGGTTCTCACCATACTTCCTACCGATTGTTGAACAACACACTGTACAGACAGTAGGTTCCTTGCATTCTTCAGTGCCTTTCACCTCTCATGCAATGCAGAACTGAGAACTATTCTCAATGTCATCTGTATGGTTTTCCTGAAGGTCTTAATACAGCTAACTTATACAAGCTTATTCACAGACAATGCTTCAACATGATATAAATAGTGCCTATGTAGATCAATTTGCTTTATCTCATTATCATGTTTTATGTATCCACGTTCATATAAAGAGCTTTTGTTTACTCCTTTGAATGGCTTTATGTCACCTTTGTATAAAAAAAATCCTAACATATGGTTCAATTCTGTAGGTGATGAATTTAAGTTGTTTTCATGTTTTAGTTATTGTAGAAATTGATACATGGACATTTTGTATAACAGAAAGCTCTGTTTATATGCATATATATGGATTTGCTATATAAAAAATATAAAAAATCTGTGCACAAATTCATCTTTACTAAATATTGATGATAGGCTGCCAAAATTGTACATATTTATGCTTCCATCAGTATATGACAGTTCACATTGCTACAGGCTTACAAAGATTTTCCTTTGGCTAACGTTTAAATTTTTGTGTGTCTGATGTGGAATGATATCTCATTTTTAAGGTTGACATTTTGCTGATGCTGATGAACTCGGGTATTTATTTATGTGTTAATTAAAAATTCAAGTCTCCATGTATATAAACTTTCTTTTTACATTTCTTTCCCATTTTTGTTAGATAGTTTTTTACTGTTCTAATCGATTTGAGGAGTTATTTATAAATTATGAAAGCTCAGCTTTCACTGGTTACATGTGTTAAAAATATCTGTTTGCTCTTGTGCAGACCTGTTTTCCGTCATTATGGTGTCAAGTTCAGGGCTTTTCTGATTGGTCAGCCAGGGACCTCACCACCACTGGACTGGAAAATGAAGGGCCACACCACTGACAGCTGCAACAAAAATGCATATAGTAAAAATTCAAAAATATATAAAAATATTTTTATAAAATGAAAATATGTACAGAAGATATGTGTAACAGTTTTTATTATATTAATTCCCTGAATGAGGGGATCTGTGTACACAATAGCTGATTCATTTCATTTTACAGCAGAAACTAATACAACATTGTAAAGTAATTATACTCCAATAAATTTTTTTTAAGAAAACTAAAATAAAATTCATTTGACCCCTGAGTATTCAATATACAGTTTCATGAATTTTTAAAATTCATATTGAAATAAGCCCCCATATTTAATCATCTCTTAAATACGTATTGAGTCCCTGCTATGCACCTTTCTCAGTGCCAGTCATTAAGGATGCACCAAGCATAACCATTCCCTGCCCTAACGAAACTAAGAGTCTAAAGGAGAGCCTAATAGACAGCATAAGAGTTAGATATTCATTATTAATCTCAGAAGTATATAAATATAAACTGAAGGGTCTATACATACCTATAGGTAATATGATATCTAGTTTGTTTATATTCACCATGTTTTGAAGGCAATCATTAAATTTAAATGTTATTCAAATATAAAGAAATAAATTATCAAAAGGTGACACAAACTTTTCTTTTTAAAGCCTATAGATCTTTGGAGAAATAATCAATTGTGATATCGATGTATCTATATCTATCTCTATATAGATAGATATAGATAGATAGACATATATGTACTCTCTGGGTCAAATAATAATGACAAGAGAAGAAAATAAGCTAAAAGCTAAACAAAATATTTTAAGTAAAAAAGTGCCATGTACAACATTAGATTATCATGGCAAATAAGGTTTTTTTTTTTCTACATCTTTATTGGATTATAATTGCTTTAAAATGATATGTTAGTTTCTGCTTTATAACAAAGTGAATCAGTTATACATATACATATGTTCCCATATCTCTTCCCTCTTGCATCTGCCTCCCTCCCACCCTCCCTATCTCACCCCTCTAGGTGGTCACAAAGCACCAAGTTGATCTCCCTGTGCTATGTGGCTGCTTCCCACTAGCTATCTATCTTATGTTTTGTAGTGTATATATGTCCATTCCACTCTCTCGCTTTGTCACAGCTTACCCTTCCCCCTCCCCATATCCTCAAGTCCATACTCTAGTAGGTCTGTGTCTTTATTCCTCTCTTACCCCTAGGTTCTTCATGACATTTTTTTTTCTTAAATTCCATATATATATGTGTTAGCATACGGTATTTGTCTTTCTCGTTCTGACTTACTTCACGCTTTATGACAGACTCTAGGTCCATCCACCTCATTACAAATAGCTCAATTTCGTTTCTTTTTATGTCTGAGTAATATTCCATTGTATATATGTGCCACATCTTCTTTATCCATTCATCCGATGATGGACACTTAGGTTGTTTCCATCTCCTGGTTACTGTAAATAGAGCTGCAAGAAACATTTTGGTACATAACTCTTTTTGAATTATGGTTTTCTCAGGATATATGCCCAGTAGTATGATTGCTGGGTCATATGGTAGTTCTATTTGTAGTTTTTTAAGGAACCTCCATACTGTTCTCCATAGTGGCTGTACCAATTCACATTCCCACCAGCAGTGCAAGAGTGTTCCCTTTTCTTCACACCCTCTCCAGCATTTATTGTTTCTAGATTTTTTCATGATAGCCATTCTGACTGGTGTGAGATAATATCTCATTTTAGTTTTGATTTGCATTTCTGTAATGATTAATGATGTTGAGCATTCTTTCATGTGTTTGTTGGGAGTCTGGATATCTTCTTTGGAGAAATGTCTATTTAGGTCTTCTGCCCATTTTTGGATTGGGTTGTGTGTTTTTTTGTTATTGAGCTGCATGAGCTGCTTGTAAATTTTGGAGATTAATCCTTTATCAGTTGCTTCATTTGCAAATATTTTCTCCCATTCTGAGGGTTGTCTTTTGGTCTTGTTTATGGTTTCCTTTGTTGTGCAAAAGCTTTGCAGTTTCATTAGGTCCCATTTGTTTATTTTTGTTTTTATTTCCATTTCTCTTGGCGATGGGTCAAAAAGGATCTTGCTGTGATTTACATCATGGAGTGTTCTGCCTATGTTTTCCTCTAAGAGTTTGATAGTTTCTGGCCTTACATCAAGGTATTTAATCCATTTTGACCTTCTTTTTGTGTATGGTGTTAGGGAGTGATCTAATCTCATACTTTTACATGTACCTGTCCAGGTTTCCCAACACCACTTATTGAAGGGCTGTCTTTTCTCCACTGTACATTCCTGCCTCCTTTATCAAAGATAAGGTGACCATATGTGCGTAGGTTTATCTCTGGGCTTTCTATCCTGTTTCATTGATCTATATTTCTGTTTCTGTGCCAGTACCATACTGTCTTGATTACTGCAGTTTTGTAGTATAGTCTGAAGTCAGGAAGCCTGATTCCTCCAGCTCCGTTTTTCCTTCTCAAGATTGCTTTGGCTATTCGGGGTCTTTTGTGTTTCCATACAAATTGTGAAATTTTTTGTTCTAGTTCTGTGAAAAATGCCAGTGGTAGTTTGATAGGGATTGCATTGAATTTGTAGATTCCTTTGGATAGTATAGTCATTTTCATTATGTTGATTCTTCTTATCCAAGAACATGGTATATCTCTCCATCTGTTTGTATCATATTCAATTTCTTTCATCAGTGTCTAATTGTTTTCTGCATACAGGTCTTTTGTCTCCTTAGGTAGGTTTATTCCTAGATATTTTATTCTTTTTGTTGCAGTGGTAAATGAGAGTGTTTTCTTGATTTCACTTTCAGATTTTTCATCATTAGTGTATAGAAATGCCAGAGATTTCTGTGAATTAATTTTGTATCCTGCTACTTTACCAAATTCATTGATTAGCTCTAGTAGTTTTCTGGTAGCATCTTTAGGGTTCTCTATGTATAGCATCATGTAATCTGCAAACAGTGTCAGATTTACTTCTTCTTATCCGAGTTGGATTACTTTTATTTCCTTTTCTTCTCTGATTGCTGTGGCTAAAACTTCCAAATCTATGTTGAATAAGAGTGGTGAGAGTGGGCAACCTTGTCTTGTTCCTGATCTTAGTGGAAATGCTTTCAGTTTTTCACCATTGAGGATGATGTTGGCTGTGGGTTTGTCATATATGGCCTTTATTATGTTGAGGAAAGTTCTCTCTATGCCTACTTTTCTGCACGGTTTTTTATCATAAATGCGTATTTAATTTTGTCGAAAGCTTTCTGTGCATCTATTGAGATTATCATATGTTTTTTCTCCTTCAATTTGTTAATATGGTGTATCACATTGATTGATTTGCGTTTATTGAAGAATCCTTGCATTCCTGGAATAAACCCCACTTGATCATGGTGTATGATCCTTTTAATGTGCTGTTGGATTCTGTTTGCTAGTATTTTGGTGAGGATTTTTGCATCTATGTTCATCAGTGATATTGGCCTGTAGTTTTCCTTCTTTGTGACATCCTTGTCTGGTTTTGTTATCATGGTGATGGTGGCCTCATAGAATCAGTTTGGGAGTTCCTCCCTCTCCTATATTTTGGAAGATTTTGAGAAATGTTTGATAGAATTCACCTGTGAAGCCATCTGGTCCTGGGTTTTTGTTTGTTGGAAGATTATTAATCACATTTTCAATTTTAGTGCTTGTGATTGGTCTGTTCATATTTTCTATTTCTTCCTGATTCAGTCTTGGCAGGTTGTGCATTTCTAAGAATTTGTCCATTTCTTCCAGGTTGTCCATTTTATGGGCATAGAGTTGCTTGTAGTAATCTCTTATGATCTTTTGTATTTCTGCAGTGTCAGTTCTTACTTCTCCTTTTTCATTTCTAATTCTATTGATTTGAGTCTTCTCCCTTTTTTTCTTGATGAGTCTGGCTAATGGTTTATCAATTTTGTTTATCTTCTATAAGAAACAGCTTTTAGTTTTATTGATCTTTGTTATCATTTCTTTTTCATTTATTTCTGATCTGATTTTTATGATTTCTTTCCTTCTGCTAACTTTGGGGTATTTTTGTTCTTCTTTCTCTAATTGCTTTAGGTGCAAGGTTAGGTTGTTTATTCGAGATGTTTCCTGTTTCTTAAGGTAGGATTGTATTGCTATAAACTTCTCTCTTAGAACTGCTTTTGCTGCATCCCATAGGATTTGGATCGTTGTGTCTCCATTGTCATTTGTTTCTAGGTATTTTTTGATTTCCTCTCTGATTTCTTCAGTGATCCCTTCGTTATTAAGTAGTGTATTGTTTAGCCTCTGTGTGTTTTTATTTTTTAAAGATCTTTTCCTGTAATTGATATCTAGTGTCATAGCATTGTGGTTGGAAAAGATACTTGATACAATTCCAATTTTCTTAAATTTACCAAGGCTTGATTTTTGACCAAAGATATGATCTATCCTGGAGAATGTTCCATGAGCACTTGAGAAAAATGTGTATTCTGTTGTTTTTGGATGGAATGTCCTATAAATATCAATTAAGTCCATCTTTTTTAATGGATCATTTAAAGCTTGTGTTTCCTTATTTATTTTCATTTGGATGATCTGTCCATTGGTGAAAGTCGGGTGTTAAACTCCCCTACTATGTTTGTTTGTTTGTTTTGGGGTTTTTTTTTGCGGTACGCGGTTCTTTCTCTGCTGTGGCCTCTCCCGTTGGGGAGCACAGGCTCCGGACGCACAGACCCAGCTGCCATGGCTCACGGGCCCAGCTGCTCCATGGCATGTGGGAACTTCCTGGAACGGGGCACAAACCCATGTCCCCTGAATCATCAGGCGGACTCTCAACCACTGTGCCACCAGGGAAGCCCAAAGTCCCCTGCTATGAATGTGTTACCGTTGATTTCCCCTTTTATGGCTGTTAGTATTTGCCTTATGTATTGAGGTGCTCCTATGTTGGTTGCATAAATATTTACAATTATTATATCTTCTTCTTGGATCGATCCCTTGATCATTATGTAGTGTCCTTCTTTGTCTCTTCTAATAGTCTTTATTTTAAAGTCTATTTTGTCTGATATGAGAATTGCTACTCCAGCTTTCTTTTGGTTTCCATTTGCATGGAATATCCTTTTCCATTCCCTTACTTTCAGTCTGTATGTGTCTCTAGGTCTGAAGTCAGTCTCTTGTAGAAACCATATATATGGGTCTTGTTTTTTTTATCCATTCAGCCAGTCTGTGTCTTTTGGTGGGAGCATCTAGTGCATTTACATTTATGATAATTATCGATATGTATGTTCCTATTCCCATTTCCTTAATTGTTTTGTGTTTGTTATTGTAGGTCTTTTCCTTCTTTTGTGTTTCTTGCCTAAAGAAGTTCCTTTAGCATTTGTTGTAAAGCTGGTTTGGTGGTGCTGAACTCTCTCAGCTTTTGCTTGTCTGTAAAGGTTTTAATTTCTCCATCAAATCTGAATGAGATCCTTGCTGGGTAGAGTAATCTTGGTTGTAGGTTCTTCTCCTTCATCACTTTAAATATGTCCTGTCAGTCCCTTCTGGCTTGCAGAGTTTCTGCTGAAAGATCAGCTGTTAACCTTATGGGGAATCCCTTGTGTGTTATTTGTTGTTTTTCCCTTGCCGCTTTTAATATATTTTCTTTGTATTTAATTTTTGACAGTTTGATTAATATGTGTCTTGGCATATTTCTCCTTGGATTTATCCTGTATGGGACTCTCTGTGCTTCCTGGACTTGATTAACTATTTCTTTTCCCATATTAGGGAAGTTTTCAACTATAATCTCTTCAAATATTTTCTCAGTCCCTTTCTTTTTCTCTTCTTCTTCTGGAACCCCTATAATTCGAATGTTGGTGCGTTTAATGTTGTCCCAGATGTCTCTGAGACTGTCCTCAGTTCTTTTCATTCTTTTTTCTTTATTCTGCTCTGCAGTAGTTATTTCCACTCTTTTATCTTCCAGGTCACTTATCCGTTCTTCTGCCTCAGTTATTCTGCTATTGGTCCCATCTAGAGTATTTTTAATTTCATTCATTGTGTTGTTTATCATTGCTTGTTTCATCTTTAGTTCTTCTAGGTCCTTGTTAAATGTTTCTTGCATTTTGTCTATTCTATTTCCAAGATTTTGGATCATCTTTACTATCATTACTCTGAATTCTTTTTCAGGTAGACTGCCTATTTCCTCTTCATTTGTTAGGTCTGGTGGATTTCTATCTTGCTCCTTCATCTGCTGTGTGTTTTTCTGTCTTCTTATTTTGCTTATCTTACTGTGTTTGGGCTCTCCTTTTTGCAGGCTGCAGGTTCATAGTTCCCGTTGTTTTTGGTGTCTGTCCCCAGTGGCTAAGGTTGGTTCAGTGGGTTGTGTAGGCTTCGTGGTGGAGGGGACTAGTGCCTGTGTTCTGGTGGATGAGGCTGGATCTTATCTTTCTGGTGGGCAGGTCCACTTCTGGTGGTGTGTTTAGGGGTGTCTGTGACTTATTATGATTTTAGGCAGTCTCTCTGCTAATGGGTGGTGTTGTGTTCCTGTCTTGCTAGTTGTTTGGCATACAGTGTCCAGCACTGTAGCTTGGTGGTCGTTGAGTGAAGCTGGGTGCTGGTGTTGAGATGGAGATCTCTGGGAGATTTTCACCGTTTTATATTATGTGGAGCTGGGCGGTCTCTTGTGGACCAGTGTCCTGAAGTTGGCTCTCCCACCTCAGAGGCACAGCACTGACTCCTGGCTGCAGCACCAAGAGCCTTTCATCCACACGGCTCAGAATAAAAGGGAGAAAAAGTAAAAAGAAAGAAAGAAGGAAGGAAGGAAAGAAAGAAGGAAAGAAAGAAGATAAAACAAAATAAAGTAAGATAAAATAAAATAATTAAAATAAAAACTAATTATTAAGAAAAATATTTTTTTTAAAAAGAAGAAAAAAATTAAAAATGGCCCGATAGAACCCTAGGACAAATGGTGAAAGCAAAGCTATACAGAGAAAATCTCACACAGAAGCATACACATACACACTCACAAAAAGAGGAAAAGGGGAAAAAATAATAAATCTTGCTCTCAAAGTCCACCTCCTCAATTTGGGATGATTCGTTGTCTATTCAGGTATTCCACAGATGCAGGTACATCAAGTTGATTGTGGAGCTTTAATCCACTGCTTCTGAGGCTGCTGGCAGAGATTTCCCTTTCTCTTCTTTGTTCGCAGAGCTCCCAGGGGCTCAGCTTTGGATTTGGACACGCCTCTGCGTGTAGGTCGCCAGAGGGTGTCTGTTTTTTGCTCAGACAGGACGGGGTTAAAGGAGCAGCTGCTTCGGGGAATCCGGCTCGCTCAGGCCGGGGGGGGGGGGGGAGGGGGGGGGAGGGGCACGGAGTGCGGGGCGGGCCTGCGGAGGCAGAGGCCAGCGTGACATTGCACCAGCCTGAGGCGCGCCGTGCGTTCTCCCGGGGAAGTTGTCCCTGGATCCCGGGACCCTTGCAGTGGTGGGCTGCACAGGCTCCCGGCAGCGGGGTGTGGATAGTGACCTGTGCTTGCACACAGGCTTCTTGGTGGCGGCAGTAGCAGCCTTAGCGTCTCATGCCCGTCTCTGGGGTCCGCGCTTTTAGCCATGCCTCGCACGTCTCTGGAGCTCCTTTAAGCAGCGCTCTTAATCCCCTCTCCTCACACAAGGAAACAAAGCGGGAAGAAAAAGTCTCTTGCCTCTTCAGCAGGTCCAGACTTTTCCCTGGACACCCTCCCGGCTAGCCATGGTGCACTAACCCCCTGCAGGCTGTGATCACGCCGCCAACCCCAGTCCTCTCCCTGCTTCGACTGAAGCCAGAGTCTCAGATCCCAGCCCCGCCCGCCCCAGCAGGTGAGCAGACAAGCCTCTCGGGCTGGTGAGTGCCAGTCGGCACCGATCCTCCGTGCGGGAATCTCTCCACTTTGCCCTCTGCACCCCTGTTGCTGTGCTCTCCCCCACGTCTCCAAAGCTTCCCCCCTCCGCCACCCGCAGTCTCTGCCCGCAAAGGCACTTCTAGTGTGTGGACACCTTTCCTCCTTAACAGCTCCCTCCCTCTGGTGCAGGTCCCGTCCCTATCTTTTTATCTCTGTTTATTCTTTTTTCTTTTGACCTGTGCAGGTACGTGGGGAGTTTCTTGCCTTTTGGGAGGTCTGAGGTCTTCTGCCAGTGTTCAGTAGGTGTTCTGTAGGAGTTGTTCCATGTGTAGACGTATTTCTGGTGTATCTGTGGGGAGGAAGGTGATCTCCGTGTCTTACTCTTCCGCTGTCTTCCCGATCGCCCCCCGCAAGTAAGGTTTTATTTCCTAAGAATTTCATTCCTTCTCTCAATTAAGTAAAAAAATTCTGAGTGTATAGATATACTAGAGCTATTCTATCAGATTGCAAAATTTTTTCAAAACTTTTATTTTTGTAATAGTGTACATGTCAATTTTATTACTTTATATTGTTAGTCTTCTCATGAGAACTTATAGAATTTTATTTGAAATTCAGGGAAATTATATCTACATAATAGTGCACTATAATTTTCTCCAGATGTTCCTATAGCTATGAAAAGTATAATGAGATAATTCATTCTAAGAAAATCCATATCTTCCTAATTTTGGATATTATATTCATTATTTTATATGTTTCGATTGCCTGCTTAGACTTTCAGTGTTTTACCCTAAATTCAGGAAATCAAATATAGCTTATAGTATAGATATTTCTGTAAGTTAAGAAAAGGAAAATGTTATAGTAGAGTGCAGGTTTCTACAGATGTCCGTAAAAATTCAACTAATTTTTAAAATATATGCAATTTATACAAATTTATATATAAATTAAACACACATATACATATGTTCAGAGCTTGTCCCAAACAAGCATATATTAATGGGCAAGAAAAACAATAAAACAACTGTGTTAAAATGGTACATGGTTTTAATAGAGGATAAAATGCTACACTGCTTGAATATATTGCATTATAGTACCTAGACTGTGGAATCCTGGGTATGATTCCTCAAGAAAGTAACAATGAATCATGTGTACCTATGAGTTGAAATTGTATGATGTATTGGATTGTCCCAACTCCTCACTCCCTTCTTTTAATAACACTATACATCTGCATCCTTTGCCGTAGGGCTTCAAAGTGCCTCCAGAAGACAATGCAGACCTCAAAGCCACACCACATTGATAAGGGACTGGCCATATGATTACTGTGGCCAATAATAAGATGTTAGGAGACATGACATGAACCTCTGCTCACAATGTGCTTTTGTAGCTCTAATTTTATGCTTTTAGCTTTCTACCATCTACATTGAAAAGAGGGTACCCCAGGTTGCTGTGAATCTCAGAATGAGTGACTTGTGGGGCACAACTAATCCAATACGTACCCATAAGTAAGAGAAATAAATGTTTGCTGCTGTAAGCCATTGAAACTTGGTGTTTCTGGTGAAGCATATCATTGTAGAATCTAAAAAATATATGTCAACTATTACATCCATGTCAGATAATTCTAGAATGCGAATATTCTGGAATAAACAATGTAGGGAAAAAATGAACATTGTAAAGGGTAGAGGAATACAAAGAAATCCAGATAATAAAATCTCAAGATCTACTATGAGATACAATAAAATAGCTGTTAATAACTTGAGTTCTTAATTGTTTTATTTTAATCGATTATTCACCTAAAATTTATGTCACCTTGACTCATTAAGCATAAAATGAAATTGGAACGTTTCCACACTGAAGACAATGTAAGGATCTTAGGATTCTTAGAATGATTTTTATCCAATTATTTCCCCATGTCTTTCATTTTATTGTGTATATACACCTTAATCTCTCTCTCTCAATACATACATATTTATGCACGTATTTAATGTATTAGATGCATAAATATTATACATAAAGCTCCACAAGACATGATTATTTCTTTAGTTAAATTTCATTTGATCCACCCTCATAGTTACTATGACATTTCTCCTCTATCGCCATGGTTCTCTCTGTCCAATGCCAGAAAATATTCCTGTAGCATTTCCTTTAATCACAACCTTACACAGCTGACTTCTCCCAATTCTCTTTCTGAAAATTTACTTTGTCTTCATTTATGAATGATATTTTCACAGGGTCTTGAATTCTAGGTCGGCATTTCAAAGATATCAGTCCATTGTCTGCTGGCTTCTATTGTTTCTTTGGGGAGTCTTTCTTTGAAGGCAATGTGCCTTTTTTCTGGTTTCTTTTATATTATTTTCTGGCTGCCTTTATAATTTTCTGCTTTGTCTTTGTCTTTGGCAGTTTTACTATGATATTTTTTTTCTGTTTTTTTCTCCCTTTTGGTTTGCTTTTAGTTATTTTCTTGTTGCATGCCTGATTATTTTTGCATAAGACCCAGAAATTATGTGTGAAGCGTTGCATGACAATTTAAAACTCTAATTTTTTTTTTCTCCAAAACAGTTTGCTCTGAGAGTCAATTAAGCAGTAGTAGATAACCCGAACCGAGACTACCCTGATCTGAAGCTGATTTCAATAACTGTGAGTGCTGGCCTATTTCCGGTTCAGGGTCCCACCTGCCATTATGGTGTGTAGTCTGGGACCCTCCTCCCAGGTTGGCCTTGAATTCCAGTTTGTGTCCGCTCATCAGCCCTATGCAACTGTCTAAAACTCTGGTAATTTTGTCAGTCTCTCAACTTCAGGTTATTGCTCAGCTTCTCAGATTCCCATCCTCCTTAGAGCAAATACTTGAATGGAAAAGTGGTGCCGGGCGGCTGCCTCACAGTCTCTTCCCTCTAGAAGAGTGGATCCGTAGGACTTCAGGGACAGGGAAGCACCCCAATAACCTCAAACTCCGGTTTGTTTAACTGTGCATGCTATTTTTTAGTTGGTCCCACTTAGAGGTCTGCTTCAAGGAGAACTCACTTCCTTTAGCTTGGACCATGCAAAACAACAAAGTCAAAATATATATAATTATAATATAGAGATAAGGAAATAATAAATATATGGTATCTATATTTTGGTGAGGTGTACATTATATAGTGTTATGGAAAACATGTCTTTTCCATAAAACATTAAATTCATACTATACTGAAGGATTTACAGTTTGGTTTTCACATAAACTACATTTAAAATTCTGGATTATACAATAGATATTTAGCAAATGCCTGTTGAAATAATGTATTTTTTCACTGAAAGCATATAAATCCATACCTGAATAAACTAACTTCGTAGTCATTTATCTCCAGAATATCCCTTAATGCTAAGTATCTGTTCTATAAATAGAGTGCTTTGTCACAAAAGTATAGGTTAAATATACAACTGGCACAAAATAGGGGCTTAGTAATTGTTTGTTAACCTAATTAATTTATGTTGATTGGTTAATGCAGTTTCTCCTATTTTAAGCTTCTTTCAATTTAGTCTCATGTCTTGCATTCAATTTATGGGTTTAAGCTTAGTTTCCATTTTATAGTTTTGCCTACATGAGTGTTTAATAAATGTTAATTAAAAGAATTTGAGGAAAATTTGAAAACAATAAAATTGTGTTCTATGGTATGTTGTATCAGTAGAATATTTTGGATTTAAGTAACAGAAAATATGGTTTCCAGAAAAGAAAAGAAAATAGTGGAATGATAAAGAATAGGAAAGCCTTCAAAGAATATAGATACATTTTATTATATACACCTTTCAGAAAAGATGTAAAAACCCTGTGGGAAAGGAATTAGTGTCTGCATTCTTCTAAGTACTGACTCATCTTTAACTGCTTCCCATTCATGTTCAGCTCAACTCAAAATTCCCAGGAGAAAAAGACAGATTATGACTGAACTGAGTAGGGTCATGTGATTTAACTATAAATAATGCAAAGCTATCATGTGTATTGAACTGAAACTCAGTAATAGGTTATTGTGGGAGAAGTCTATCTGCGTATACATAGACATCATCTTTGTCGGTTCTGGCTGCTGTAGCAAACTAACATAGTCTGGGTGACTTATAAACAACAGAAGTTTATTTTTCACAATTCTGGAGACTGAAAGTGCAAGATCAGGATACCAGCATGGTCGATGCTCCTTTTCTTGTGAATGCCCCCTTTCAGGTTACATACTGCCATCTTCTTATTGCATCCTCACACAGGGGAAGTGGTGACAAAGCTCTCTGGGGTGTCTTTTACAAGGGCACTAATCCCATTCATGAGGTCTTCATCCTCATGGCCTAATTACCTCCCAAGGGCTCCACCTCCTAATACCATCACCTCGGACATTAACATTTCAATATATGAATTTTGGAAGACTCATTCAGACCATTAGTGTGATCTGTAAATATAAATATAGGTATAAAGATGATTGCTAAACATGTGGGTTCTGTAGAGTATATGTGAAACCTAGCCTGTCTAGGAGGTTCTGACATTCCATAAGTGGTCTAAATTTTTCATTATACAATATTTATGAGTCAAGTGTGTCAAAAAAAATCACAAAATAGAACTATAATGTGTTAGAGGCCCAATAAGTGTGGAAGAACTTATAAACATCCATGTGAATGCATTTGTGCTTCACAGCCAGGGTAGTCTGCAACATTTCTTTTCTACCTTAACTTAATGTTCTGCTATGCATATTGAGGTATAGTATTTCCCCAACTATATATTGTTTAAATCCAAACATTTTTCTATATTATAATTTATTACTGAGTTTTATTCCAATATAAAAGTAGCCTTAAACTTTTTATAATTAAGTCACATGGAGTGTTTTTTGTTTTTTTTGTTTCTTTTAAAGATACATGCCATAGAAGTCTGTCTGGTAACTAATAAAATAGGTAAATATGATTAGATCTTAATAAGGTGTTCTGAGAAGTATTGCAAGCACAGTCAATCTGTTCTAGAAGTAACACAGTGTAACTGGAATCCTGAAACCACAATTTACCAGATATGTGACTACTGGAATGTTACTTAATTTTTAAGCCTTATTCTCCTTATCTATAAAATGGTAACAGTAATAAAACCTACACTGTAGAATTGTGTGAAGAATTAAATGAGATAAAGTTTTTAAGCTGTATAATGCCTGGCATGTAGTAAGGGAATATTGAATTACTATAGTTATGTTAAATATTTCATTAAATACATAATTTAATTACCATATAATTCAAATGACTTATTTGATATTTAAATATAAATACACAAATTAGTATTTATCACTAGTGTTGGTTAACTCACCAGTACTGACAATTGCTCAGGTCAATGAGTGAGGTCATTGAACTCTTTTCTTTTTTTTTTTTTGCGGTATGTGGGCCTCTCACTGTTGTGGCCTCTCCCGTTGCGGAGCACAGGCTCCAGCCGCACAGGCTCAGCGGCCATGGCTCATGGGCCCAGCCACTCTGCAGCATGTGGGATCGTCCCGGACCGGGACACGAACCCGCGTCCCCTGCATCGGCAGGCGGACTCTCAACCACTGCGCCACCAGGGAAGCCCCATTGAACTCTTTTCTAATGGAAGCTGGAGCCTCCCAAATACAACTTTACATTAAAAATTTCACGTTCACACATTAGCACTCTGTAGTTTTGGACAGAGATGGAATTCTGCAGCACAGACCCATCAAGCAGAGGTATTTGAATCTCTAATCAACATACACAGAACTCACATATGAAATCATGTTTTCTAATTTCTCTTACTAGACAGTGCCATCACGTGCTTATTATCATGAGCCACTACTAGACATTTGTACTTTATGGGGTTTTTAAAGGATGTATAGCCCTCACAAGGCAAATTTAGCTCATATTACTGGTGAAATTGGTAGAAATAAATTATCTATTAAATATCAAGATTAGTTACTTCTATGATGTTCAATGCAGAGAAAAAATTTAAAAAGACACCAACGTTAAGTACAAGCCTAGTATTGAACTCACAGTGAAGGTTCTAAATGCCAGTAACTCATTGAATCAGGTGAACCATTTGATATCTGACAACTTTAAGGTGGTGTTAAACCACAGGAAATTGAAACATTAAACTTTCTGGTAGTTACAAGCCATGATGGCCCTAACAAATCACACAGGTATTTCAAATGACATATTACAGCTCATAATCCATATACCTGAATGTAGAAGGAGCTGAGGCTTTTGTTGCTGCTGCTTGTGTTTTAATGGTCTGAATGTTTTCTCTTCCTTTTACACTTGTACATAGAAATATATGCAGCCATAATGTGCTCACTGCATGAGGAGGGCGATTTCGAGAAATTAATACACTGGAAGCCAAATTTGTTTTGTAATGCCGGTGTTCTTAGATAAAAATTTATGCTTAAGGGCTTCCCTGTTGGCGCAGTGGTTGAGAGTGCGCCTGCCGATGCAGGGGATGCGGGTTCGTGCCCCGGTCTGGGAGGATCCCACATGCTGCGGAGTGGCTGGGCCCGTGGGCCATGGCCGCTGAGCCTGCGCGTCCGGAGCCTGTGCTCTGCAACGGGAGAGACCACAAAGATGAGAGGCCTGCGTACTGCAAAAAAAAAAAAAAAAAAAAAAAAAAAAAATTATGCTTAGGAAGATTTCTGTTCTTACTCCTTCTGGTGGACCTAGTATAAGCTTGGTGTCTTCTAATATCTACTCAATAACAAACATTGCATTTCTTAAAAGTAGGTACACAGATTTATAAATAAATTCTTCAGAAAACAATTTTCATACATTGAAGAGTCATCTTAAGAAAAGAGAAGACTGTTTTATGCATCATCTTCCTCTCCCACAGATTTTCCTCCATCTGAATATTTTATTATTATTTTTAACATTAATATTGTCTTATACAAGTAAAGCTTTATAACCAATGAAATCTGATATATTTTCATTTATAATGTACAATCTCATTTTATATTTTACAAGAAAGAATGATTATGTACTAAATCTCATAATCTATTGTTACAGAATTTCACTAACTATGATTAGATTCCAATGCAGTTCATGCTTAAAACTTAAAGACACTGGGCTTCCCTGGTGGCGCAGTGGTTGAGGGTCCGCCTGCTGATGCAGAGGACACAGGTTCGTGACCCGGTCCGGGAAGATCCCACTTGCCGCGGAGTGGCTGGGCCCGTGAGCCATGGCTGCTGAGCCTGCGCGTCCGGAGCCTATGCTCCCCAACAGGAGAGGCCACAACAGTGAGAGGCCCGCGTACCACAAAAAAAAACAAAAAAAACAAACTTAAAGACACTTTTCAGCTCAAATTATGTTATATCCATTTTAAACTATTTTAAGGGGCTTTTCCTCCTTTCATAATGTTTCTTTCATACAACACTTTGGGAATAATGACTAAAGCATTATGTATGTGTGTGTATGTATAATTGGCCCAGGATCAGCAGTCGGAGAAGAAACACGTTATTTAGGAGGCTTAGCGTTTTAGAGCACTGATAATGTTGGGTAACTGACACCCATTCTATTTTTCTGGGATTTATTCTGCAGTTTACCAAAAAGAGAGGTAGAAACAGGCTACTTTCAGAAAATGCTTTGAAAAGTAAAAGGAAATAGCAATAAGTTAATATCAGAGAGTATTATTTTTTTATGTTTGAAAGTTGGAAAAAGACTTCCCATCACAAACAATGTTTACATGATGGTGAGAAAATACCTATTTAAGATAGCTAGTGGGAAGCAGCTGCATAGCACAGGGAGATCAGCTCGGTGCTTTGTGACCAGCTAGAGGGGTGGGATTGGGGGGTGGGAGGGAGACGCAGAGGGAAGGGATATGGGGATATATGTATATGTATAGCTGATTCACTTTGTTATACAGCAGGAATTAACACCATTGTAAAGCAATTTTACTCCAATAAAGATGTTAAGAAAAAAGAAAAATACCTATTTAACTTCAAGACTATTATTTACTACATATTCACTTCTTATAACAGAGAAGATTTTAGACAATTTTTATTTTCATACCTTTAAAACCAAAAATGCTGCATATATTTTTGCAAGACAGAATGAAAAACATTGCCTCACAGGCTGCAATATGTCTTTGAATATTAATTTTAAGGCTGGATCTTTTAAATATAAGGAAAAGCAAAAATATTTAGGAGCAATGGATAATAATTTTTGTAGAAGAAAATGCCACGATATTTTTGACCCAACAGAGCAAAGTACCATTACTAAAAATAAAAATTTTAAAAGCAGATTGCCCTAATTAATATTTATCAGCACACTTAATGAAATGTTTATTCAATAAAATAGTTTTATGCCAATGCATATGAAATTTTTCAATTTTGCCAATAATTGTATTTCAGAATATTTTAAAGCCAGTCAAAGGACATTCTGCAAAATTGTATTGTTGTATATTTTCAGTTACTACCAACTATTTTTACAACCACTGAATATGTACTTAATGCTTCTTGGATATAAATATTCATATTAATATAAATAGAGTGGTTCGTTTTAAAGAAGGGGCCACTTTAGAATAGTACCATATCCAGTTCATAAGTGTAAGAATTCTATTGTCACAAGAAATCCATTTGAATCACACAGCCCTGGAGCAAGCCGCCTTTAGTGACTCTGTTAAAAAAACAATTTAATCATCTCTTGTAGCTGAGTCCACTGGGCATTTGGGAAGAATCTGCAGAACTGTCAAAGGAGAGGAAAACTAATTGGTGGAAAGGACATCAGGGAGATTTACCTGCAAAGAAAGACTGAGATAGTAGCAAGACGGTCCCAACCAAATAAAAAATGCAATCTTTATTCAAAGTAACAATGACCAGATTGCTTAAATTGGTAGATTTATAAGAAGTCTGTTCATGATGAAAAAAAAAAGTTCACATTATTATCATATCTGTCTAAGTGGTTACATATCTTTGGAGATCAACATTACAAAAGTCAGAGTAAAGCTGGTTTACGAAGTCTAACTTATATAGAAGGCTCCAAGTTGCATTGATTGAAAGACTACATATAACTAGACAGGGGGACCTTGTGTTTTGTTTGTTTAAGGGTACGAATTGGGGTTTGCTCACTCTGAGGTATTATGTGCACACTTAATCATCCATAAAGGCAGCAGAGGAAGTTTCTGTTTTGCTTTTCCTCAGTCCTTTTCCTTGGCCTCCTTGGAGCTTTCACAGCAGAGGGCCATTAGCTCTGTCTTGAACCACTGTGTGTTTTTCAGTTTCTATGACAACAATACTCTTCAATTTGCCTCTTACCTCTCTAGCCACTTCTTTTCTTTCTTGTTTTTCTGTCTCTCCTTGACCCATGAATGTTTTTAGTTTCTGTTTTGTTTGTTTGTAATTTTGTTTTGCTGTTTATAAATTTTTGGATTTTGAGTCCTCTACTTTTATCTCTCCGATATCTTTCCTAGATTATCTCATCCAGGCCATGTTTTTTAATACTGTGTATAATTCCTAATGTATATATATCTAAACTCAATCTTTTTTTCTGCATGTCTTATGTATATAACCAACTTCATATTTGACATCTCATTTAGATGTCTGACAAGAATTCACAACTCTTTAGAGAGGCACTGGTTATAACTACAATTGTTTTTTATTAAAATTTTGACTACCACATCTGTTCCTTTCTTAGTTTTCCATTATCAGCTATTTTCTCAAGCCATCAACTTATGATTCATCAAACCTCTATCTTGTCACTAATTTTCATTCATTTAGTCTCCCCCAAAATATCTCAAACATACATATTTTTGAGAATATATTGAGAGTGTGCATATTTTCTCGATCCACACTACCAAAGTCAATGACACCAATTGCTGTTGGCTACACAGCTGCAATGTTTCCTGATTTATTCTCCATGATCCGCACTTGTCCACTTACATCTATTCTCCATACAGCATTCTGAGACATCTTCTAAAAACGTCAGTGTATATATCATTAGCTTTCTTAAAATCTTAAAGATCTTACAGACAAATCACTCTTTAATGAGACCTAAATTGCTTTCCTTCTTCGCCCTTGAACCATCTCTCGTGTAACTGTCCTCTAGTTGATTTTCTTCTCTTGTCACACATATAAAGTATTTTTATCCAGATATTCACTCCCCATTCCTATCATACTCTTTGCATGCCAACTAATTATTAACTTTCAAACTGTAACTTATATGATAGTTTTTAGAAAAATTTTCCTGCTAATGTACCAACACACTTTGTCTCTGTCATCTCTCTTAACATACCAGGTTTTGCTTTCTTAACACTAACCTGAATCTTTGTCTACTTCTGCTTTTTTGTCTACTTCTGCTGAATTTTTGTCTACTTCTGCTGTTGTCTACTTCTGCTGTCTACTTCAGATAAGCGCCATTTTTTTTCTGTGAGGGTCTAAGTAAAGACCATGTTGGAGCAAACTGTCAGCCTTTATATCCTGTACCTGATGCAAGGTCTGCCCATTATATGTCAGAACTATTTAAGTTGAATAGACAAATAGAGAGACGGGAGTAAAATGACACCCACAGTATTTAAGAGAACTTTCCATTTGAAAGATGAACAAAGATGTTTTAAGAGAATATTTCATTTGAAAAATGAAGAGGCTGCTTATTATAAATGTGATCAATACATCTAAAATGCAGTTAGAACATTTTATTATTTATGAATGCCCCTTATTAACAGAGTACACCCTACTTATTTTAAAATATTCTTAAATTACAATATGCATACATAAAATATACATAACTGTATGGTTGAAAATAAACATTCTTGCATGACCAACACCCATATCAAAAAGCAAAATATCCCTTCTTACACTTCCTTTCATTCATTACCAAGTTCCATGGATAACCACTGTCCATACTTTTAAGAGCATAGATTTTGTTTGCTTGTTTGAATCCAAAACTTTTATTTTCCTGTTTATAAAAGTAATACATCTTTGTGCTGTAAAAAACTGAGACAATACAAGTAAGCGATCAAGAGAAATAAAAGTCACTCCCTAGAAAAATCTTTTGGTGTAAATTTTTCTTTTTCAGCTGTATACATATAATTTGTAAAACAAAACAGTGGTTGTGCAACACATAGTTTGTTTAAATTTAACAATATTTCTTTGCTATTCATAATGAACGTTAGGTAGTTAAGTCTTAGCATACTTGCTTGACTATTTTCTTCTTTTTAAAATTATTTTATTGCTGTAAAATATTATATATATGTATATATATATAAAACATGACATGTATATATGACATGAAATATGCTATTTTAACTATATTAAAGTGTACAATTCAGTGGTGCTACTAACATTCACAAGGTTGTGCAACCATCACCCATATCCATTTCCAAAATTTTTACCCCCCCAAATCGAATTCTGTACCGTTAAGCAAATACTTTTCCTTCTCCATCACTCCCCCCACCCACCCCAGCCTCTGGTAAATTCTAATCTACTCTCTATCTCTATGTATTTGCCTAGTCTAGATATTTCATATAGGTGCAGTCATACCTTATCTGTCCTTTTGTAGCTGGCTTATTACACTTAACCTAATATTTTCAGGGCTCATCCGTATTGCATCATGTGTCAGAATTTCATACCCTTTTATGGCTGAATACTGTTCCATTGTATGTATATATAAATTTTGTTCTTTACATAAATGACATCATACTAATTTTCTCTTTTGTGTCTTGTTCTTTTGTTCAATATTATATTTGGGATATCCACCTACATTTCTGCAACAGTAATAGAAAAGATTTTGATTGCTGTACAGTATTCCATTGTGGGAATAATATATTTGCCTATTTCACTGTTGGGCTTTGGGGCAAATTACAAATTTTGGCTACTATGACTATTACTGCTATGGAGTATGTCTTATGATAAATATTTTTTTCTGGAGCATATAGACGTCAGTGTGAAATTTCTGATCATATATTCTGCTTTAGTAGGTACAGCTAATGATCTTTCCAATGTATTTATATCAATATACACTCCCACCATCACAGTAAGAGAAATCCAGCTGTCCTACATCCTCACTAAACTTGGCGTTGCCTTTCTTTTTCACTTTTGCCATTCTGTTGAGTGGGTCGTAGTGTAACATTGTGTTTTCAATTTGTCTTTTCTTCATAATTTTGTTAACCCCTTGTCTTTTGTCCAAGTCCACACTGGACTTTCTGTCTTTGTCACACTCATATCTTGAAATTCTTTGTATAGTCTAAACATACTTTGTTGAAAATATGCACAATGTCATTATCTCTAATATCATGCCTTGCTTTGCACTCTTTTAATTATGTCTTTTCATAAATAGAAGTTTTTAATCTTAATGCAGTCCAAGTTATCAATTTCTTTTTCTCTTTAGGTTAGAGCTTTTTGTTTTCTGTTTAAGAAAACTTGGCCTACTCCAAGGCCACAAAAATATTCTATTTTCTTCTAAGTTATTATTGTTTACATTTCACATCTAGATCTGAATCCATCTTGAATTAATTTTTTATATATAGTATAAAGTAGTGGCCAAGATAGATTCCTTCCTCCACCATGGATATCCAATTGACTCCCCACTGAAAACCTCATCTTTTCCTTTCTGTACTGTGTTATCGCCTTAATCATTAATCAGGACTTACATATACACTCCTCTTCCTTAGACTTGGGGAATGTTGATTTAAGAGCTCACATTTGATTACGTTACAGACCACAGCCTGGAGGGCAGACCTGATTGAGAAAACATACCAGTAGAGGTTATCCCCATAGACTACATAACATAATGGTAATTGGAGTGAAAGGGAGAGAAAGATGGTTGATATGTATTTAAACCATAATTTCAATCAGATTTAAGAACTGCCTGGATATAGGACATGACCAAGAAAGTGCAATAAAAAATTAACAATGAATAACTTTGATTGGCATAGCAAAAGAAGAAAATTGCTTTTAAAACAATTTTAATAAACATGATATTATAAGTTGATCCATATTGTATAAAGTTTCTGGTGAGCAATACAAGTGGATTGTCCACTCACAATCAGAAAAAAATGCCCTGAACTCAGACAAATGGTCATTTGCATAGAGATGATTGTTGAAGTTTTGAAATTCTGAAAGTAGAAAATAGCTACAGCAAAACAAGAATATTAATATAGCCATCTTCCTTGTATCCATCCATTTTTCACAAATAGTAATTAATATAGCCAAATCTTAGGATCATGAGGATGGTTATAGATTACCTATTAATCAAAAATAAATTAGGTACAGTTTTCTTTTTCTTAAATTTATTTATTTTATTTATTTATTTTTGGCTGCGTTGGTTCTTCGTTTCTACGTGCTGGCTTTCTCTAGTTGCGGAGAGCGGGGTCTACTCTTCGTTGCGGTGTCTGGGCTTCTCGTTGTGGTGGCTTCTCTCATTGTGGAGCACGGGCTTTAGGTGCATGGGCTTCAGTACTTGCAACACGCAGGCTCAGTAGTTGTGGCTCGTGGGCTTTAGAGCGCAGGCTCAGTAGTTGTGGCCCACGGGCTTTGTTGCTCCGCGACATGTGGGATCTTCCCGGACCGGGGCTTGAACCTGTGTCCCCTGCACTGGCAGGAGGATTCTTAACCACTGTGCCACCAGGGAAACCGGTATCGTTTTATTTTTCATTTAATATATGCCACATAAACCGTTATGCATATATTATTATGCATGACTATAAAAGTAGGGATTCTATTTACAAATTGACCATAACATTTAAATTTCCAATCTAATTCTATTTATTAAAACCTTGATAGTGAAAAATATACCATCACCAAAATGACAAAAAGCATTTTGTTTACTATCATTCTTAAAAGGAACTGAACTGAAAATATTCCCATTCCTTGCCCAACTTGTAACATGTGGGATTGATTTATGTATTATTAGGGTAGGCAGCAGCTCTATTAATGTGATTTAAAGGACTTTAAGAAAGTTTCCCCTGAATAAATTAATTCCCAGTTGGATCTTTCTAAATATTCAGCATTAGTGCTTTTCCCTGTGGGCTTTTTATAAGAGATATAGAGAGAGAGCTAACCATTACATTTCCTTGGAGAGGTAACATATTATCTAGCTAATGAATTAACAGAGAACAATAGGTTGCATTTACTACCACAATGGATATTTGTACCGTAGATCGCTGGATTCTGAAGGGAACAGGAAAGTAAAAAAATGTGCATCATCAGCAACAGAAAGGAGGAAAGTCAGAAAACTAAAAGGCAGAATTTTTCATCTGGATTTTGAAGTTGAGGCAAGAAAGACCACATGAAGAGAAGTGAAACTCTGTGTAAGCATGTGTCTGTGTACGCACACATACATGCGCACATATATATTTGTTTATAATACTTGCATATTGCGTGTACTATAATAAAATTGGATTTATTCTCCCAATATATTATAAACATTTATGATATTAATATTTACCTAAAACTTTGCAGTATCTGAGTACCATAAACAAGTACAATTTTCAAGTATTTAAAAGTTGTACACTATATTGTAATCTAAAATATTAATCATGATTACAAGCAACTACAAAAACAAATTTTACCTGATAAAATTTCTCTTGATTTGCTCTATTGTTTTGTTATATTTTTAAAATTTAAATTTAGTGAAGCTTTTCAGCTCTGGTCAAATGCACGTCCACATATTTATTCCACAGTTCATCTTTCAACTTCTGTTCAGAGGAAGTGGATAGCAATTAATCTTTTAGAGGCGTAGCACTTTTACTTACAGGAGAATTATGGCAAATTTAAAATTTTACAACTACTGGAAAATACCTTACTTTGCTGTATGTGAAAGGGATTTTTCTCTTCATTGTACATTCTAGTACAGCTATTCTGAGAAAATAAACAAACAAAATAACATTTCTCCACACCATATTTTTCTACTTTTCCAATGAGTATTTATTATAACTTATTTTTTTCTATTTCATTTTTCTCTGATAGAACTAATAATTTTGAAAGATTAGGATTGAGGCTTGGTTTACAACCCTTCTCCATCTATAATTTCTTCCTACAAGGTCTCATAAAGGTGAATAGCCTTAAAGAGATCTCTACTAGTCATAGCTCCCAAATTTATATGCCTACTCTTCAATCTTCTCTTGAGCTCTAAACTTCTATCTCTGCCTAATTGAAATATCCATTTAGGTGCCAAAATTGAGGACTTCAGGAAGCTCTCTGTATTTTCCACACCTTCAACTCTGTTCTTCCAGTTTTCCCCATTATTTTAATTGGCACTATCTTCCAAAGTGCCAAAGAAAAACCTGATAGTCACTTTTAACACCTCTCTTTCCTTTTCCTACAATCTAACTAATTAACAAATCCTGTTGGAAAGTTTTCACATGGCATTGTCTTATCATTTCCACTGTTCTTTCTTTAATCCAACATCCATTGTATCCAGTGTATACTATCACCATGTCTTATTACCTGTTTATGTCTGTTTCACCTTTTTGTATGCAGTGGCATGATGTCAGAAAAAAATGTTTAATTGGCTGTAATAGAGGAATGTCCAGCAGCAAGGATAATAATAATTGAGTCTAGAAGAATGGTAATCATGCCATGGTGAAGTATTCGCCTATATTTTTGCCTGCTTTAAATTGGAAGGCAAATAATGACTCTTAAACTAAGAAGAACTTGTAGCTTTGGGGTAAAGGGTAGAAAAGCAGAATTTTAGCACCATCGGCAACTTCAGACAGTTTATACAATATGGTGCAATAAAAAAGGGAGACTCTCAGAATAAGACAATACCAGTTTGGAAATAGACATGGTAGGAAGGAAGTAGAGAAGCCTAGATACACAGGATTGAAAAAGGAGACCAATTCTTATCCCAATCAGTAAAAAATCAAGCTGAGAATGTCTTTGAGCCCTGTGACTAAGCCTTGTGACAGGATCCAAAAATCATGTGGCCATTATACACATTGATAACATTAATGAATGGATTGATTTTTTTCCAGTAAATCCTATCAGTTAAGCACAATGCTTATGGGAAAGAAACAAAAGTTGTGGTGTTCCAAAATAAACACAACAGACTGGGTGAAAAATATTAAAGAGAGAGAGAGTGAATAGCCACACATACACTCATTGTGTCTTTTTAATAGAGCTGACTAAACATAGCTGACTAAATCCTTGAGTCAGATGTAATGTGAAAGAAACAATCTGGAACAAAGGACATTTGGGACCGTGGAGAGGACTCGTCCTAGCCCAACCCCCCTTGCCATTACTGCTCTAATATACACTGCCCATCTTTCAATTACCAGCACCTCCTTTGAGGTCTGCACCAGCTGTGGAACCTCTCAGTCCCCAGGTGAGTCAGGCCAGACATGGGGGAATCAACATTCTCTGGGAAGGGCCCACAGGCAACAATATATAGTGGCTCATGCACAAATACTCCATCTTTATTGCTTCTCAGGGTAATAACTCTGAGAATCATGTTCTATACCATTTCACAGGTTTCCTCAGTGGGATTAACTCCAGTTTAACTTTCTCCACTAGATAAACTTGTATTTGCTCCCTGCCTTACATATCTCACTTCTCATTCCCTGTTAGTGTTTCCTGAAAACACCTCTCTAATGAACTACTTCAATCTTTTTGTCAAGCTCTGATTCTGGGAAAATCTAGACCATGGCAATCGGTACAAGAAGTGGTCCTAGAGAGAAGAATGTCATGATGGGATTTTGGAATTGTATGTCTTGCTGGACAGATAGCAACAAGGACCATATTGCTGCTAGTGAGTGATGTGGTAAGTTCTACAGCAGTACACTTACTAAAACTTTCCCATGTGGTGAATTTAAGAGTAACGTGAGGCAAATCGGGCTGTGATTTACGCAGATGGGAACGCACTGCCTCATGTAATGTATAGCATTTGAGAAAACGGCAGCAGTGTTAATAACATGAACATATTGATTTTTTATCAAAATCTCGAATTAAATGTGGAAAACGATAGAGCAATATTGAGACTCTGGTGATGGTATCTTCCGCCACAAAATTTTTTGTCTTTGATTCTGCCAGGAAGTTTAGGATAAATGTCAAGCTAGGCTAAGGGTAGACCAAATACATCTAATGAGCAAGTGGTTTAACTCAGATTTGGGTTTCAGTCTTCATGCGAACTTGTCCAGCTCTAATTTGCCTAGCTTGCCTACCTTTCATTTGCAGTTGTTTACCAGCCACATTATTCTTAAGGAATCTTGAAATGTAACTTTTGATTTCATAGCCCATGTGCCCTGCAAGCTCTGTTCTTATTCTCAGCCTTTCAGGGCATTTTGTAGATCGGTGAAATCCTCCAGGGGAAATAGAGATTGAATTTATCTTTCACTTTCTTTCTTTTGATGCTCTTGCTGCCTAGCATCTTCTGTGAGACAAATATCTTGGAAGCTCCCTGATGAGTTCAAAGAGAAATTTCGTATATTTTAAACAGGGTTTCCAGCTGTTCATGCTTGAATGGGTGATATGCTAAAAGCTACTCTTCTAGGAGAGAGAAGAAGTGTATATAAATATATATCTAAATATACAATTTTAAATAAATATCATCAATTAATATAGACTTAACACCTTACTAAAGAATGATATAATACATTTTATCTTTCCTCGGGAACTGAACAATTACTTGCATTAACTGTTTTCACATTAATTTACAATACTTTATAAATATCTGCTTAACTTTGTAATTCTTACTAGAAGTATATACCAGGATAATGTAACTTAGTAATTCTTACTAGAAGTATATACCAGGATAATGTCTTAATAAGGATGTAAGCTCTTTAGTTATACTTCTTGAGTTCAAATCCAAGCTCTAAATTTTTCTAGCTCTGTTACCTAGAGCAAATGAGTAAATTTTCCATCCATTTTATCACATTCCTCACTTATAAAATGAGGATAATAAAAGTCCTATCAACTTGATGGCTCTTGAACAAGAATTCAATAACAACACAGGAACATTACTTCGAACAGTGCCTGACACATGGTAAAAACACATTAACTGCAAGCTGCTAGTAATCGTATATGGATATAAATACAAAGCTTTTCTAAGTTGTAACATTTTTAAATATTATATTTATTTGATGAATATAAATACCTTTATCAATTCAATTTTTTTTTTTTTTTGCGGTACGTGGGCCTGTCACTGTTGTGGCCTCTCCCATTGCGGAGCACAGGCTCCGGACGCGCAGGCTCAGCGGCCATGGCTCACGGGCCCAGCCGCTCTGTGGCATGTGGGATGTGGGATCTTCCAGGACCGGGGCACGAACCCACATCCCCTGCATCGACAGGCAGACTCTCAACCACTGCGCCACCAGGGAAGCCCCCAATTTTCTTTTTTTAAACTAGGGCATTTCTGGTATTTTAAAAAACAGAATTATGAGTTATACATTAACTAATGCACACAAAATTCTAAAACTCATTGAACTCTTCAAGTGATGAATGTATATGATATTTATCAAATAGAATATATGATCTTTTTAAAAATAATGTCTTTTGGGGCTTCGCTGGTGGCACAGTGGTTGAGAATGCGCCTGCCGATGTAGGGGACGCGGGTTCGTGCCCCGCTCCGGGAGGATCCCACATGCCGCGGAGCGGCTGGGCCCGTGAGCCATGGCCGCTGAGCCTGCGCGTCCGGAGCCTGTGTTCCGCAACGGGAGAGGCCACAGCAGAGAGAGGCCCGCGTACTGCAAAAAAAAAGATAATAATGCCTTTTCTGGTGTTAATACCCATCAAACTATTGTAACAAATGTAAATCTAAACAGCCAGGGATATCTGGTATTATACATCCTGCAGTTATGATACTGAGATTTTTATTTTCATGTCACTTTGGTTTGGAGTGACTCCCTCCCCATTACTGCTGAAATATTTTCCCTGTAAAAAAGAAAACTATTTCAATGAGATCAGATTTCTTAGAGTGCTACAAACTACACTGATAATATTTTTTATTTGCATGAATGTATGTTTAATGAATTTGCCTTTATTTTTGACACAGCTTAAAACACAATTAAAAAAATAACTTGGGCTTCATAAATGAGTCCGTCCTAAATGACCTAATTCTGTAACTGCCTATGGTGAATTTTCCCCATTTCCCTTATTAAAGTGACAGAACTAGGAAGATTCTGAGATTGTTCTTGTATCATGTCTTGTCACCGTAGACAAAATTCTAATCTCTTCTGAATTTACAAGACTAGCAATTGTCCTTAAGTGTTTCTTTTTTTTCCTTGAGAAGCAATTTCTTAGATATACATTGTACTCTTAAAAGCATTTAAGAGTCAGGATGTTTTGTGTGAACTCATTGTTACAAATAATGAAATACAAAGTAAAAAATAACCAAAACATTTATATGCTATTCCTTTTTGGAACATGTTAATAATATCTTAAAACAGAAAATAAACAAAATTTACTTTTTAGCAGCGTATGTTCATTATTTATATTGCCTATAAAAACAAATATGAAGAATTCCACGATAGTATATTTTTAGAAATAAAGTGTTCATAAATTCCTTTTTACTACTACTGATTAATATTTAGAATAAATGTCTGAATTTAAAAATTTTATCTTGATAATGTTGTTGCAAATTATTCCAGTGGATTTGATTATATAATCACTGTGTATCTAGTCATATAATTTTTTTCCTACTGGAATCTCATAGGTCAATTTTAGAGAAAAGTTATGAAAAACATACTTAAATTCTCTATTATCTCCATTATCTCTACATACCTTTGAAATTAATCAAAGATACATACATTTTACTGGTAATTTCTGATTATCTATGCTAATGAAGAGAAACATTAGTGGGAATCATACCTACTGAGGGGTAAGCTTTCTCTGAAGTTCTTTCACTGCTAAACAGCTTTCAGCTGATATTCTAAGATATAGGAATAGGAAAAATAAAAAACAGCAGGATATTGATGGAACTATGAATATTAAATCATATAATGTTGACTTTTCATTTCCAAAAGAAACTTTTTATTTCTAATCTGTACAAACTATTTGAAGAAACACTGCTCGGTCCTTTACAAAGGCCTATCATAATTAACTACTAGTGGGAGTGTAAATTCTGTATTTTTTTGAGAGGCAATTTTGAAATCTCTATTTTTTTAAATATTGAAATTTAATGTTTAGGTATTTAATATATAGGCATAATCAGAAATGCTCATAAAGATTTTTGTATAGTAATTTTGTAGGGTTAATGCATAACCTCTTGAAACTAATTGTTACAACAAATATTGCTCTATCCATAGGATGCATGTTAATTTTCGGGGGCCGCCGTTACAAATTATCACAAACTGCATAGCTTAAAACAACAGAAATTTATTCTCTCACATTTCTGGAACCCAGAAAATCATGGCATTGGCAAGAATGTTTCCTCCCAATGGCTCTGAGAAAATCTGTTCCATGCCTCTCTCCTAGCTTCTGGTGGAAGCTGCAATCCTCAGTGTTCCTTGGTTTATAGATGCATGGCTCCAATCTCAGCCTTCGTTTTCATAATGCCTCTTCTCTTGTGTGTCTTTGTGTCTTCTTTTCTTCCTTCTCCTAAGACATGTATCTTTGCATTTAAGGCCCATCCACTTAATTCATGATGATCTCGTCTCAAGATTCTTAACTAAATTACATACGTAAAGACTCTTCCAAATAATGTCACATTCACAGGACATATATTTGGGGGGCTATTATTCAATCAACCACAGAATATAATATAATACAGGCGTTAAGCTTTTTGAGTAATAATAATAAGTGAAAATGTTTACTGTAAAATATTTCACTAAAAACAGATATAGACTATAAATACATTGTTTTTTACATATTTATGTGTGTGTGTAATATGTTATTCAGTACCTTATATATATAAATTATTGGAAGGCAATACAAAGAAATTATACTAACATAATATGTTATAATGGGTGATCTTAAGGCGGTGGGGATTATAGGTGTATTTTTTCCTTTGTGTCTCCCAAATGTTCTTAAATGACTGTGACTTTTTTTTGTGTGTGTGACTTACTTTTATAATAATATGTTAAACGTTAATAAACTGATGTATATTTTCAGGATCATTCACTCTACTCATTTTATTAATTTTCTTAATTTCAAAAATAAAGCCAACATAGATAGCATAATATGCTTAGTTTTGGTCACAAGCACAGTCACAGTCACAAGAAAAGACTAGAATTAGTTTTCATTTTCCTTGTGACCACTCTGTGAAATATATTCTTCCCTACAACCTCATTCTCTTTTAAAGTATCGTAATTTTTTTAGGTCGTGTTTGAAAATTAGCAACCTTGTGGCTATTTGTAATCCATTTGTTAGTTCAATAAAAATACTGTATGTAAGGCCAACTGGCCCGAGGCAGGGGAACGCAATCAGACTCACAGGTTGCATCAGACCGAAACTTTCCCGACCACCCAGTTCCAGGAACTGACCGGGGGACTTTCCACCCGGCCCAGCCTTCCCGCCTTTCGAGGGGCGGGACTAACGGTCCCAAGACTGATGCGACCGGCACCAGATATTGCCAAGATACCCGAAAAGACCACCAAATAAGGAATACCCTGCGCCCTCCCGGATTCACCACACCCCTTTTTCCCCTATAAATTCTGCCCAAACCCTCGCCCGGGCGCGACTTCTCTGGCCCTTTCTCTCGGACCAGTGAACCTCGCCTGGGAGCGTTCCCAAATAAAGCTTGTTTAAGCTCTCCCCCGTTTCTTGGTGCCGTTCCTTACACTGTATAGGGAGAGTCCAATATTACACACATTAAAGCTACTTTTTGGATTTTGGATGATACTTGTAAATCTGACTATTTTTCTGAATGAAGCATTTGCATATGAAGTTCATCTTTACTTGAATGATTTATATGGTTTTATTGCTCTACAAACCTCTCTGAAAATCAGCCAGGAGTAGAAGATGTAGGCTCAAGTCCAGTCCTTACGGAATATAGGAGATATGACCTTGGGTAACTCATTTCTTCATTAATAAAAGAAGAATAATGTTTGTTGAAGTTTTTAGGGATCAATATGTAACATTACTTCATTCTTTCCTAGTTTAAATTCAATAAAGAAATATGAGAGGAGGCAAATGTTGATGAAATGTAATTCATAATAGTGATAAATCTAATTGAATAAAATGGCTTCAGGAACTGTCAAATGGATGTGCTAGCAATTTCTCCTGAATTAAAAGTCAACTCCATCACATCACAGTTCTCCCTAATGCAAAGCCTGATCCAACAAGTTTACCTTGGCAGCCATAAAAGAAAGAAGCTGCAAAGTACGTGCCTAGAGAATGGAGTCTTTCTCCCAGTTGGTCTCCTGTATCCAATAAGCCATTCCTTTTCCTCTAGGGAGGTCAGTGATGGAGTCTTCAGAAGTGGGAAGTATAACTCCCACACTTTCCTTTATTTCTCTTCCTTTACTCCCTTCCCATTGAAATGTAAAACATGAGCCCTAAGCATTCTCCCTCACATAGGATTTGCATTCCTTCCTCTTAGGTAATGTGAGGATTCAATGAGATGTTAGTTTTGGTCTTCTCACCGTTCATCGCCTCTGGCGCAGAATCTGCAACAGGAATCTCCCAAAAATGTGCTCCTAAAATAGACATTACCCTGCAGTAATTTTATGGTTTTGCTCTTACTATTCTCCCATTACTCCACTTTGGTATTGTTCTTCTCTTTTTCTTACAGCTTCCTCAAGTTTCTCTACATCACACAAATAAACAGTTCTTTCCTTTTATTTTCAGAAAAGTCTCTTACCTCTTTGTAGTAACATGCAGCCAATTAATATTTGAATTCTAAGTGATGATGAGCATTTATTCTGCTTGGGCAGCACCCACTGGTTGTTAAATATTTTAAATATTTCTCCTATTTATTTCATTACATTATGATAGTTTAATGGTTATTCAATGGTTAATTAGCTCAATGAGGAGTGCCTTAAAGCCTGGGCTTTCACTTACTCATTTTTATGTTGTATTTGTGTGTGTGTGTTTATGTTTATTACTATGCATACTTTGCATGCGTTACGTAATGTAAACTACAAAGTGATATATAATTTTAAGGCATTTAAATTCACTTGAAATTAAATATTACTGATTATTTCAAAGACAAAGAATTCCAAATGATACATAGGGGGTTTAAAATATTCTCAGACCTGGGCTTATGGAGTATGCATATTGTATTTTTTATACACTTTCCACAAATGGTTTTTAAATTGATGAAAAAATATAAATATACTTAGGCTAATGAGGTCCAATGGAAGAAGCAGAACACATTACTGATCTCTTGCTTCCTCCCCCCTCTAACTGCTTCTTCTAACAAATACTGGGAGACCCACTGCAATAGGTAAGCGGACAGAGTTTGCTTCTTTTTGTTTCCCCATCTCAACCCACATGGGGAGGTTTTTGCTTAGTGCTTTTTAACGCCTTCTGAACTTATCTCTCTTTATATCTCTTTATATTATGGATTCAGGCTCTATTTTGCCCTTTATCTCTTTCCTAGGCTCCTCTCTACTATGTTCTCTGTGAGATGAAATTCTCCCTTCTAAATATCGTGTTCTTATCAATTTTACTGCCAATGTTAATTTTCAAGAACCTTTATACAGAAAAACAATCTTGCTTTCAGAAATCCTGAGCAAGAAAGGTAGCAATGAGTACCAGGAAAGAGCTAAATGGAGGAACAGGTAGTATCTAAAGGTTTTTGTACAGCTAGGATTTTATATAAGCTAGTTGTTTTGCCTAAAGAGCCATGTCACATAGCATTCCTCAAGATGTGACCCACTGGCCACATGCATCAGAGTTACCTGGGCTGATTGTGAAGCATGAGGATTCCTGGACCCCATTGCAAAACAGAATCTTTGGGACTGGATCCTGCATCTTTTAAATCCCCTGCTTTATATTTTTGTTTTAAAGCCACCAATAGACAGGTACTTTACCCATCTCTCTCTCAAGATTTCTCAAAGTTTAGTCCATCAGGCCAGATTGAAATCAACTCTTTGTCATTTATTAATTGGATGAGTTCTATATTCTGCTGAAGATGCTGGCTTTCCATTTAATCCTAGTATGACTTGTTTTTGACAGTGATGAAACTGTTAAAGTCTAAAAATGCTTAATAAGACATTTTCAAAATTAGACGCTTAAGATGCTGGATACAGATCTCATTCTGTGATCCATTAGCTCTGTCTGGAACTGGACACTCCCTGAGCCTTCCAAAGGGATTTCCATTCCTGGGTCTATCAACACTTTGTTATAAATGTGTTGTGCTTAGGTAGGAGATTTCTGAGAAGGCTTTCAACATTATTATGCTAATGTACATCTTGGCCTACACAGAGGGATTCTATCATTCTGTCCCCAGCTGTCTTCTTTAGACCTTTCAAGTAATAACATTTACAACTGCTAGAACAAATGGCACTCACTGTGATTCAGGAGTCCTGTGCCCATCTTTCAACACAATTATGTTACTGGGTTGGCTGCGTTGTGTCAAATGGCTTCAACTGAGGAGGACAAGGGAAGACCTGGACCAGCAATCTCGGTCCTGTGACAGCAAGCAAAGAACTGCAGACTACCACTTCAGCCTTAAGCGCAAAGCAAAAGCATAGTTACACTCTCAGAGAGAGAGAGAGAGAGAGCCGGCTGTTTCTGAGAAGTGAAACCAGCATTCCTGTACAGGCTTAAGGGTGTTTTTAAGGAGCATTCTGCAGGGAGGCGGGGTGAGTGACAGGGGATCATTATTGGATTGACAGTCCCGAGCTCTGTAACAAGTTCACTATGGTGCTTGCTCTAAGAAACGTCCACCAGGGCAGGGGAACCACATGTAGATTTTATTATAATGATGGTATAATGAGTTTGGGTTTACTATAGGTTATATGCCTGTCTGCTCTGGGCATGCGCAGCCCGGAGAACTTCTCTCATGTTACTGTGCCCCCTCTTTATCAGGATAAGTTTGCCCAACACATGACTATAGTTTCGCCCGTTCTGGGTGGGGTCAAGGGACGGTCCCCAGATGGTTGAGGTGTGACTCGATTACTCCCTCTTGTCTTTTTGCCCCAGTCACCTCCTTGCTGTTATGTCAACAGCATCCCCAGATGACTGGGGTGTGACCTGATTATTCCTCTTTTGTCTTTTCGCCTCTGTCACCTTCTTGCTGCTAATGTCTGACTAACTTCCTAACAATTACAAATAGTACGTTATTTGGAAACTTAATTTGTCTTTAATCCAGTTTTAATGTCATCCATCATATGAAGACTTAATGCACACAATACTTTTAGCCCTGTAACTCTAGTATAAAAAGTTTCCTTCAATATATAGAAGAGTTCCTATTGGATATAACTGTATTAAAAGATATGGCAACCCAAGAATTTGACTATATACTATAATAAATAAAGTGCTAAATATGTCTTAAAATTATTCACATTTGTGTCTAAAAACAATAATCTAAAGTATGTGTAATTTTTTAAATGAGTGGCTTATGTGTCTATATATATCTATGTCATGTAAAGTTAGGAAGCAATAATAAGCATACTAAAATTGATGCTTCATTTAAAACAAAAGCACTGTATTAAAATGGTCAATGGGTTATAATTAAATTATATTGGATACACTTACTTATATAAAAAGAACACAAAAATCGTTGCTAAATATTATGTTCTCTTTGCCAGTGTTTATCTATTCTGGAACACATTGCATAATGAAATTATAAATTATTATAGAAAAAAGTTGCCATTTATCTCTCTCAGCAGTTCTTCTTTTAATGCTGTTTTTCTTTGTGAGAACATTACTGTTAATCTTGTTCACTAGCATTTGGACGGTGCTTCTCACAAAAGTCCTTCTGGAAGGAAAAAGCTTTAACGCATTATTGGTCCTTGTGTAACAATGGTGACTGCTCTTGAATAAAAAGTTAATTCGGCGGCTTCCCTGGTGGCGCAGTGGTTGAGAGTCCGCCTGCGGATGTAGGGAACACGGGTTCGTGCCCCGGTCCAGGAAGATCCCACATGCCGCGGAGCGGCTGGGTCCGGGAGTCATGGCCGCTGAGCCTGCGCGTCCGGAGCCTGTGCTCCGCAACGGGAGAGGCCACAACAGTGAGAGGCCCGCTTACCGCAAAAAAAAAAAAAAAAAAAGTTAATTTGGGATCATCCTAAAGATGGTTTTTTTTTGGAATTCCAGCTACTGCCCCGGGCACAATAGACTGTATTTTATGGTCCCTTTATTTTTTTTTGGAATTCCAGCTACTGCCCCGGGCACAATAGACTGTATTTTATGGTCCCTTTAATCTACAAATAGTATAGGCCACTTCCTGGAAATGATGTTTTCACTTTGTTATTTGTGGGTGATGAAACACTAAGTTTTAAAAATATATATATATATATATCGTGTTCATGTTTCTTTCCTTTATCTGTTGAATAAATATCAACTTTCAAGACAATTGGCTATATTTAAACCTATGAATTTGGTTGACATCTGAATTTGATTTATTAAGTGATACATTGACTGTTTTACTTTTTCCTTAAGACAAATTTACAAGTTCTCTTGCTTTTTCAGTCATGGCAACAGTGAATTCTTAACCTGAAAATTGTCCTTAAAATGAAATAATGTTTACATTAAAAAACTCTTAATTATCTAATAAATATAGCTGCATTATATGTCTGCCTCATATATTACAAATTTGGACTTTTATATAAAGAGATTTTTGTACATAATCATAATATAAATAACACTGAAAAGAATATTTACAAGTAGAGACCACTCAAACTATCTTTGGGAATTACTGGTATTATAGAAAACCCATTTAATATTATAACAATAAAATATAATACATAAAGTATCTGACCCCAGTTCCATAACTATTAGGCAATAGAACGTTTCTTAGAAGTTGGATGAAATAGGTGTGCATATTGTGGACAAAAAAATGTTGCCTGCCATATCAATAAACAAAGGATGTTTCAGTCCTTAAGCCAACAGCCACTGAAACCACCTTCAACGGTGCACCCTGAGGGGAACAAAGGATGGAAATAAACAGGATACTGGCCCCAGGTAGCTGAGGTGCATATCAAAGGAATGAGTTTATTAAACCCAGACTCTTGCATCTTCCCATACATCAAAAAGTGCAAAATTCATTAACTTGAGATGTTTGTCTTTCTTTGATTAACAGTAATCTTTTGATGTTCCAACTACTTGGGGTTTTGTTTTGCAAAAACTCCTATATTTCCTGGCTTCTCCCTTACCTCTTGGAGCAGGTCCCTCAGAGCTGTCTGAGAGGTTGCCTCCCCAATTTAAATCCTCAGCAAGTCTGCCAAATAAAACATAATTCTCAACTTTCAGATTGTGCATTTTTTCAGTTGACAATATAATAAGCAGTTAAGTATAAAAAGTAAGATTGTTGGATTAATGAAAGACAAGGTTTTTTTGTTTTGTTTTGTTTTTTAATTTGGACTACATAATATGCTTACTTTGACAGTATATATATATATATATATATATATATATATATGCATTTTAACCTCTCCACAACAATTCCAGCCTACTGTCCATCAGTTTTCCTGCTATAACAGATGACTTTAAATAGTTCATTGAATATCTATGTTGCTGTCTCTAAAAGTACTTGAAGCATGCTTATTTTTCACACCTACAGTCATTAATGAGATTTTACCTTTTTTCAATTCCAAGTTTTTTTTTTTTTTTTTTTTTGCGGTACACGGGCCTCTCACTGCTGTGGCCTCTCCCGTTGAGGAGCACAGGCTCTGGATGCTCAAGCTCAGCGACCATGGTTCACGGGCCTAGCCGCTTCGTGGCATGTGGAATCTTCCCAGACTGGGGCACGAACCCGTGTCCCCTGCCTCGGCAGGCGGACTCTCAACCACTGTGCCACCAGGGAAGCCCCAATTCCAAGTTTTTTAATGCCTCTGGGTACCCTGCATTACCACAAATCCAAATGATAGAAAATAAGTGATTTACTGAGTATGAAACTAAATATATTTACTTCATTTAAAATGATGCAGATTTAGAATGATGAGATAAAACATTTGCTATAGCAGTGAAATCATGTAGGAGACAAATATGATACTAATATGACATGTGATCCACAGTCCCTGCAGAAGCTACCTAAGGAAGTAGCAGTGATGCTACACCAGGATTCTGGGTGACAACTGCAGATAATAGCCTCTAGGTACTTTTCAGGAGAGCTGATGCTGTCATAAAACCTTTTGTTACCAAATGCAAGTTCCTGTGCCCGTTCTTTGCACAGTGAAGCCAAACAAACCAAAACGCTGGGGTTTAGAGCAGAGAAAGTTTTTATTGCAGGGTCAAGCAAGGGCAACGGGTGGCTTGTGCTCAAAAACTGCAAACTCTCTGAAGGGTTTCAGCAAAGCATTTTTAAAGGCAAGGTGAGGGAGGGGCATCCTAAGGTTTCTGATCAGCTCATGCACAATTCTCTGGTTGGTTAATGGTGATCAATCCTTAGGTGCCAGAAGGTCTGGGAGCTACATGTTCATGATCACCAAGTAGTTAAATTTCTTCCATTTGGTGGTGGTTTTAGCATCTGAAAAACTAAGGAAATATGCATCAGATACTGTTATCTAAGCACTTCAGAGAGGAGCTAAAGCAGAGCATATGCGGGAGGAGTGGCCCCACAGGGTCCTGCTCAGGTACACTTTCACGAGATAACCCTTCAGATCCCAAGTTGATCATGATACTGGATGGTCAGAACGCATGTTAGATCAAGATGAGAACAAGTGCATAGAAGGAATGACCCCAGTATATCAAACTGCAACTTCAGAAACGGGCCTTGAAAGTCTCCTCCACACACAGAGATTGCAGTTGAGAAGAGGCAGCTGACGACACAGATTTTCCAAATGGGAGATGAGAGAATTGACTGTGGTACAGGCCAGAAAAAGTGCTTGCAGTCTGCACCTGCAGGCCTGCCTGTAAAAATAACACCCTGCAAAGACCTTCCCGGTTCTAAATTTGTTGATGCATGTTTATGTATTCATCCAAGTCATAAATATGATGAGAAATGCACTAAATAAGATTGTCCCTATGGGGCAGGAGATAGATGGGCCCCGGGCTGAGTAGCTGGAGTTTGTCCCCTGTAGACAGATACTCCAAAATAGCGGGGAGCGAAAGAAGAGCTGAGCCCCGCCCAGATAAAAGATAGAAACCACATATTTCTCATTCTCGAGGTCAAGGAGACCTTCCTGACTACATATGCACAGAAAGGCTCCTGGGAGGTCAAAAAAGGAGTGACGTCAACCTACCCATAGGCCTCTTCACTAGAATCCACCTTGGCTAAGAGATGCATTCTCACACATTGGAGGACCCTGAGATAAACCAAATACGGACTCAGAATCAGGCAAAGCAAGATAATTGGCCAAAGGAAACCTGGAAGAAATGCCCCGTGTAAGTGCTTCAAACTACCACGAGCACTCAACTCTCTCTCTCTGAGCTCGCCCATATGTGCCTATTTACACGCACTCTTTTTTTCCTCCTAATAAACACTTTACTTGTTCCACTTCTTTCCTTCTCTCTGTGGAAACTCATTTCTGCACAGCTGATGGGCCAGGGGTTCGTCACAGGCCACTGGTCCCTGGTGGTCTAGTGCCTAGGATTCAGCGCTCTCACTGCAGCGGCCTGGCTTCAATCTTTGGCGGGGAACCAAAACCCTGCTTCAAGCCTCTGCAGGCCGAGGCCACCTGGGATCACCTACACTATCAGGAAGAATCCCAGTAATGTCTTTTAAAAAGCAGCTAATCAAATTTCAATATATGTGTATCAAATCAACACCTGGTAAACCTTAAACTTACACAATTACACAGTGTTATATATGTCATTATATCACAATAAAATCAGGAAAAAAAGCAGCCATAACATCAGCGCTACATTCTAATAAGTCACCTCTGCCATTTCCTGTCTGATCATAAAAAGTGAAATATTCTTTTTATCATCTAAACACTTCAGATTTAACAGTTTACAAAACCAGACTTTTCATTTTACCATCTGGAAATTACTATACTACCGTGCCTCAAAACCAATTCAGCCTCAAACCAGCATAAAACCCAGGCCCACCAAAATACCTTGCATATTCGAAGAATTTTTGTCTTCAGATAAAAGCTATTCTGTAGATCTTGTCCAATTATTGAAACTTGAGATATATTATTTTATTACAAAAATATTTATTTTCTCTCTGATATGCCTAATTTTTCAAATGGCTGAGTTTATTAAGTGGTCTTAACATGAGTTGTTGCTATTTTGTTACTATGAAAGAAAATCAGTATAAGAAACATCAAATCTTTTTGTATTTTGAGGCAAAAGAGAAAAAGGAAATAAGAACAATGCAATTTTATCCCTCGGTTTTAACAATATTTGCATCTTTATAATTATGTCAGCATTACTTTTTTTTTTTCTACCTTTGCCATAAATCTATGTGCAAATCTGGAAAGGTTTATTTAGGATAGCAAAGCGAACCTCCAGTTCCCTATGTATCCATCAGAGTTGAATCACAGCATGTAATATACCTTCTTTTTTCTCCAAGCACCAGAAAATACTACTTAATTACACCACAGCCTCTCCTGAGCCCTGCTGTCACTATGATGATGATGGTTTTTCTCACTATTCCTGCTTTTCTTTGGTTAATTAGTTGCTTTCTGGGAGGATATATCGAGAACTTTGAATCCTCTCACTGCCCCATGAATAAGAATGTCTATATTTCAATAATTAAATACTTTTGGAGAGAATGCAGACAAACCCAACTTCTAACCTATTCCCCTTTATGCAGACAATGGTCTTTATTAATAACCAAGAGCATAAGGAATGCAAAATACAATCAAAGACATAGGCTCCACATAAAAGTAGTTCAACTTCTAACTGGGCTAAAAGACTAATAAGCCTGTAAAGATATTTTAAAATATGAAGCAATAATTGGTCAAAGTGAAAACATGGATCAAAAATAATCCCCCCTAAGGTTTCAGAAAATGTTTGTAAGCTGGGTTAGAACTGGAAGAAACTGAGTATTGAGGAAACATTATTTATCTTGTATATTGTGAAAAGGAAAATTGAAGTAATTATGATTTGTTCTATGACATCTATAGACATAAAAAGGACCTAAATTGTGTAATAATTCAATAAAACCATTTTACACAACACACTAAGATTTTCTTTTAAATTTAAATAATTTGAAGGCTCAGAAAAATGCCTCAAAAATAACAAAGATTACAAACAGTGGGATCACACCATTGGCTACCAATTACTATACAGTCGCAGTGGCTTGTCTTGATGTGACACAGCATGAATTTTTTTCCCAGTAGATAATAAAGGTGAATTTTTTCCTGCCTTTTGTTGGTGGTTATACACAGTATTAACTCAGGATCCTAGTCGTGGAACTGAAACATACTTTCATTGTTTCTAACCTTGATTTCTCTGAGAGGTATTTCTGTTTTATTTTATTTCAAAGATATTTAAACGCTTAAACTAAAAATCTAAATTGCTTTTCTCTAATTACTATTACTCAAGTCAAATTAATATTGATAGTAATTGAAAGTGTTTCTTTACCTGAATATAATTACATTTATTTTTATGAACGATTAAAAAAATTTAGTTGCTAGAATTAGCTAATTATAAAATGATAGAAAAACAACTATTACACAGATTTGTGGAGTATATTTGAGGAAACTCATGTAACATTTTCAATTATATTAAATATAATGATCCTTATATTGTTTTTGTTCAGGAAAATAAAATTTAATGTTGGACATAAATTAGTAGCAAACCTTTAGATTAACAATCTAAATTGAGAATTTAACCATTCATGTTAATGTTATTTCTATTTAGATAAGGAAAAATAGGTTTGTCATAAAATAATAATAATAAACAATAAGGAAATTTGTGTTATCTATGTCAGTGGTCTCAAATTTTATCACTGGATCAGAATCACCGGAAGGTCTTCTTCGAAAAAGATTGTTAGACCCCATTCTCAGAGTTTCAGATTCAGCATGTCTGAGGTGGTGCCCAAGAATTTGCACTTCTAACAAGTTCCCAGGTGATGTTAGTACCATCCACACTTCGAAAACAATTGGGGATGGACTATTAAAAAGATTATTTGCAAATAATAAACAAAGCAAAATAGAACAGTGACAATGATAACAAACAATATAAAATGCTATTCCTTGCTCTATTTTTCTACCTTTGCAACAGCAATTCTAAACAATGTCAGTGTTAAATTAACTCTTCCAATGGAGGTTACATAGCTCCCTCCCACCCTCTTTGAGAGAGAGAAAGAAAGGAGAGGAGAGAAGAGGACAGGACAGGATAGGATGGGAGAGTAGGCAAAGGTAGATACACATATTCATCTTTGTAGATGAATAAATAGCAGGGATGTAGGCTTGCTGGCCATAAATACTACCATTTCCAACAGTTTTCTGAGATATCTATATCTATTCTATATCTATATCTATATCTGTATCTGTATCTGTATCTATGTCTATGTCTATGTCTATATATATATCTAGCTATAGCCAACTTGGCAACTCTCTTTACACCCTACATACGAGTTAGAACAATATTCCCAAGTGTAGAATAGACTTTTTAAAACCTAATGTGTCCCACAAGTCATTGTACTTTCTTTTATATGGTGAAAGTGTGAGAAACAATGATTCATTCTTTACCTTGGTCTGCATGGTCCAGACAGTTGGATTTCTGTTCATGTGGAAGTACTGAAATTTATAAAGGCTTTTGTAGCACATTTGTCCTACAAAGGCCTCCAATGCACTTGCCATGTTTTTCCTCATCCCACCTTATTTACATAAAGTCATCAATATAGTGGATCACTTTGAAATCTTGAGGGATGTACAGACAGAACAGTTATCTTTAGACAGAGAGGAGAGTTAGCGTAGCCCTGGTGCAAGACTGTATATACACAGTTTTCCATCCTGTATAAATCTGAACTGTTTCTGATCCTCCTTTCTGATAGGGATGAAAAAGATTGCATACAACAGGTAAATGGTCACACAACATGTATCTGAGGTTGGGATAATATTCTGTAGTGAAGATACCACATGTTTAGCATAGCACCTGCAATTAGGGGCACTATTTATTTGCAAGGTATATATATATATATATATATATATATATATATATATATATATATATATATTTGGTTTTACAACACATTTGTTTTTTTAAGTTTTAAAAATTTTTTATTGGAGTATAGTTGATTTACAATGTTGTGTTAGTTTCAGGTGTACAGCAAAGTGAATCAGTTATACAGTTTTACATATATATACACATATATGTATATATATATATGCATATATATACATATATATATATATATCTGCATTATTTTTCAGATTCTTTCCCCATATAAGTTATTACAGAATATTGAGTAGATTTTTGTTTTTGTTTTAGGACACTTTTTTTTAATTGGAGTATAGTTGATTTACATGCAGGACACTATTTATTTGAATCTTTGGTAGTCTACTGTGACTCCCTTGGATCTGTATGGCTTTGAAGCGGCATATCTGATAAGTTAAATCAAACTATATCAAAGATCACCACATTTGAGCGAGACCTTCAAGATGGCAGAGGAGTAAGACACGGAGATCACCTTCCTCCCCACAGATACATCAGAAATACATCTACACGTGGAACAACTCCTACAGAACACCTACTGAACGCTGGCAGAAGACCTCAGACTTCCCAAAAGGCAAGAAACTCCCCACGTACCTGGGTAGGGCAAAAGAAAAAAGAAAAAAAAAAGAGACATAAGAATAGGGATGTGACCTGCACCTCTGGGAGGGAGCTGTGAAGGAGGAGAAGTTTCCACACACTAGGAAGCCCCTTCCCTGGTGGAGACGGGGTGAGGGAGGGGCCAGGGGGAAGCTTCAGAGCCACGGAGGAGAGTGCAGCAACAGGGGTGCAGAGGTCAAAGCAGAGAGATTCCCGCACAGAGGATAGGTGCCAACCAGCACTCAACAGCCTGAGAGGCTTGTCTGCTAACCCGCCGGGGCGGGTGGGGGCTGGGAGCTGAGGCTCGGGCTTCGGTCAGATCGCAGGTAGGGGACTGGGGTTGGCTGCGTGAACACAGCCTGAAGGGGGCTAGTGTGCCACAGTTAGCCGGGAGGGAGACCGGGAAAAAGTCTGGACCTGCCTAAGAGGCAAGCGACCATTGTTTCAGGGTGCGTGAGGAGAGGGGATTCCTTCCCCATGTGCCCACAGAAGGGAGAGCACCACCTAACCAAGCTACAGAGATGGGCACAACCCATGGTATCAGCTCGGACCACAGAGATGGGCATGAAACGCTAACACTGCTGCTGCTGCCACCAAGAATCCTGTGTGGGAGCACAGGTCACTACCCACGCCCCCCTGGGAGCCTGTGTAGCATGCCACTGCCAGGGTCCCGGGATCCAGGGACAACATCCCCGGGAGAACACATGGTGTGCCTCAGGCTGTTGCAACCTCATGCCAGACTGTGTCACCGCAGGCTCGCCCTGTATTCCAATTATGACTACTGTACCCCTCCCTCTCCGCAGCCCGAGTGAGCAAGAGCTCCCTAATCAGCTGATGCTTTAACTCACTTCTGTCTGGGCGGGCAACAGATGGCTGAGGGCGACCTACACGCAGAGGTGGGGCCAAAACCAAAGCTGAACCCCAGGAGCTGTGTGAACAAAGAATAGAAAGGGAAATTTCTCCATGCAGCCTCAGGAAGAGTGGATTAAATCCCCGCAGACAACTTGATGTACCCTGCATCTGTGGAATAATTGAACAGGCAATGATCATCCCAGAACTGAGGCAGTGGACTTTGGGAGCAACTGTAGACTTGGGGTTTGTTATCTGCAACTGATTTGTGTCTGATTTTAATGTTTATATTAGTTTAGTTTTTAGCACTTTTTATCATTGGTGGAGTTATTTATTGGTTTAGTTGCTCTCTTCTTTTTTTAAATTATTATTGTTTTTATTTTAATAATTTTAAAAAATATATTAATTTAATTTAACTTAATTTATTTAATTTTCTTTCCTTTTTTCTCCCTTTTCTTCTGAGCTGTGTGGTTGACAGAGTCTTAGCGCTCTGGCTGGTATCAGGACTGAACCTCTGAGGTGGGAGAGCTGAGTTCAGGACATTGGACCACCAGAGACCTCCGGCCCCCATGTAATATCAATCGGCAAGCACTCTCCCAGAGATCTCAGTCTCAATGCTAAGACCCAGCTCCACCCAACGGCCAGCAACATCCAGTACTGGACACCTCATGCCAAACAACTAGTGAGACAGGAACACAAGCCTACCCATTAGCAGAGAGGCTGCCTAAAATCATAATAAGTCACAGACACTCCAAAACACACCACCGGATGTGGCACTGCCCACCGGAAAGACAAGATGCAGCCTCATCCACCAGAACACAGGGAACAGTCCCCTCCACCAGGAAGCCTGCACAAACCACTGAACCAAACTTACCCACTGGGGGCAGACACCAAAAAAAATGGGAACAATGAACCTGCAGCCTGAAAAAAGGAGACCCCAAACACAGTAAGTTAAGCAAAATGAGAAGACAGAGAAATACACTGCGGATGAAGGAGCAAGGTAAAAACACACCAGACCAAACAAATGAAGAGGAAATAGGCAGTCTACCTGAAAAAGAATTCAGAGTAATGATAGTAAAGATGATCCAAAATCTTGGAAATAGAATGGAGAAAATGCAAGAAATGTTTGACAAGACTTAGAAGAACAAAAGAGCGAACAAACAATGATGAACAACACAATAAATGAAATTAAAAATTCTCTAGAAGGAATCAATAGCAGAATAACTGAGGCAGAAGAACGGATAAGTGACCTGGAAGATAAAATAGTGGAAATAACTACCACACAGCAGAATAAAGACAAAAGAATGGAAAGAATTGAGGACAGTCTCAGAGACCACTGGGTCAACATTAAATGCTCCAACATTTGAATCATAAGGATTTCAGAAGAAGAAGAGAAAAAGAAAGGGTCTGAGAAAATATTTGAAGAGATTATAGTTGAAAACTTCACTAACATGGGAAAGGAAATACTCAATCGAGTCCAGGAAGCTCAGAGTCCCATAAAGGATAAATCCAAGAAGAAAAATGAAAAGGCATATTAATCAAACTATCAAAAATTAAATACAAAATATTAAAAGTTGCAAGGGAAAAGCAACAAATAATCTACAACAGAATCCCCATAAGTTAACAGTTGATCTTTCAGCAGAAACTCTGCAAGCCAGAAGGGAGTGGCAGGACATACTTAAAGTGATTAGGGGGAAAAACCTACAACCAAGATTACTCTACCCAGCAAGGATCTCATTCAGATTCAATGGAGAAAATAAAACCTGTACAGACAAGTGAAAGCTAAGAGAATTCAGCACCACCAAACCAGCTTTACAACAAATGCTAAAGGAACTTCTCTAGGCAGGAAACACAAGAGAAGGAAACGATCTACAAATACAAACCCAAAACAATTAAGAAAATGCTAATAGGAACATACATTTCAATCATTACCTTAAATGTAAATGGATTACATGCTCCAACCAAAAGACATAGACTGGCTGAAAGGATACAACAACAAGATCCATATATATGCTGTCTACAAGTGACCCACTTCAGATCTAGAGACAAATACGGACTGAAAGTGAGGGGATGGAAAAAGATATTCCATGCAAATGGAAATCAAAAGAAAGCTGGAGTAGCAATTCTCATATCAGAAAAATAGACCTTAACATAAAGACAATTACAAGAGACAAAGAAGAACAATACATAATGATCAATGGATCAACCCAAGAAGAAGATATAACAATGGTATATATTTATGCACCCAACATAGGAGCACGTCATTACATAAGGCAAATACTAACAGCATAAAATGGGAAATCAACAGTAACACAATAAATAGTAGGGGAGTTGAACACCCAACTTTCACCAATGGACAGATCATCCAAAATGAAAACAAATAAGGAAACATAAGCTTTAAATGACACATTAGACAAGATACACTTAACTGATATTTATAGGACATTCCATCCAAAAACAACAGAATACACTTTCTTCTCAAGTGCTCATGGAGCATTCTACAGGATAGATCATATCTTGGGTCACAAATCAAGCCATGGTAAATTTAAGGAAATTGAAATCATATTGTACCCTTTCCAACCACAATGCCATGAGCCTAGATAACAATTACAGGAAAAAACTTTAGAAAATACAAACACATGGAGGGTAAAAAATACACTACTAAATAACCAGGAGATCACTGAATGAGGAAATCAAAAAATACCTAGAAAAAAATGACAGTGAAGACATGACAACCCAAAACCTAAGGGATGCAGCAAAAGGAGTTCTAAGGGAAGTTTATAGCAATACAATTCTACCTCAAGAAACAAGAAAAATCTCAAAAAAACAACCTAAACTTACACCTAACGCAATTAGAGAAAGAAGAACAAAAAAAACCCCCAAAGTTAGAAGAAGGAAAGAAATCATAAAGATCAGATCAGAAATAAATGAAAAACAAATGAAGGAAAACATAGCAAACGTCTATAAAACAAAAAGCTGGCTCTTTGAGAAGATAAACAAAATTGATAAGCCATTAGTCAGATTCATCAAGAAAAGAAGGGAGAAGACTCAAATCAACAGAATTAGAAATGACAAAGGAGAAGAAACAACTGACTGCAGAAATACAAAGGATCATGAGAGATTACTACAAGCAACTCTATGCCAATAAAATGGACAACCTGGAAGAAATGGACAAATTCTAAGAAAAGCACAACCTTCTAAGACTGAACCAGGATGAAACAGAAAACATAAATAGACCGATCACAAGCACTGAAATTGAAACTGTGATTAAAAATTTTCCAACAAACAGAAGCCCAGGACCAAAAGGCTTCACAGGCGAATTCTATCATACATTTAGAGAAGAGCTAACGCCTATCCTTCTCAAACTCTTCCAAAATATAGCCGAGGGAGGAACACTCCTAATCTCATTCGACAAGGCCACCATCACCCTGATACAAAATCCAGAAAAAGAGTCACAAAAAAAGAAAACTACAGGCCAATGTCACTGGTGAACATAGATGCAAAAATCCTCAAAACTAGCAAACAGAATCCAACAGCACATTAAAATGATCATACACCATGATCAAGTGGGATTTATCACAGGTATGCAAGGATTCTTCAATATATGCAAATTAATCAATGTGATACACCATATTAGCAAATTGAAGGATAAAAACCATATGATCATCTGAATAGATACAGAAAAACTTCTGACAAATTCAACACCCATTTATGATAAAAACTCTCAAGAAAGTAGGCATAAAGGGAACCTACCTCAACATAATAAAGGACACATATGACAAGTCCAGAGCCAACATCATTCTCAATGGTGAAAAACTGAAAGCATTTCCACTAAGATCAGGAACACGACAAGGTTGCCCACTCTCACCACTATTATTCAACATTGTTTTGGAAGTTTTAGCCACAGCAATCAGAGAAGAAAAAGAAATTTAAAAATCCTAATTGGAAAAGAAGAAGTAAAGCTGTTACTGTTTGCAGACGACATGATACTATACACAGAGAATCCTAAAGATGCTACCAGACACTACTAAAGCTAATCAATGAATTTAAATTGATTAATTTAAATTATTGAATTTAAAGTAGTGGGATACAAAATTAATGCACAGAAATCTCTTGCATTTCTATACACTAACACCAAAAAATCTGAAAAAGAAATTAAGGAAATACTCCCATTTACCACTACAACAAAAAGAATAAAATACCTAGGAATAAACCTACCTAAGGCGAAAAAAGACCTGTATGCAGAAAACTGTAGACCCTGATGAAAGAAATTAAAGATGACATAAACAGATTGAGAGATATACCATGTTCTTGGATTGGAAGAATCAACATTGTGAAAATGACTATACTACCCAAAGCAATTACAGTTTCAATGCAATCCCTGTCAAACTACTAATGGCATTTTAGACAGAACTAGAACAAAAAAATTTCACAATTTGTAGGGAAACAAAAAAGACCCCAAATTACCAAAGCAATCTTGAGAAAGAAAAACGGAGCTGGAGGAATCAGGCTCCCTGACTTCAGACTATACTACAAAGCTACAGTAATCAAGACAGTATGGTACAAAAACAAAATATAAATCAATGGAAGAAGATAGAAAGCCCAGAGATAAGCCCATACACATATGGTTACCTTATCTTTGAGAAAGGAGGCAAGAGTATATAATGAGAAAAGGTAGGCTCTTTAACAAGTGGTGCTGGGAAAACTGGACAACTACATGTAAAAGAATGAAATTAGAACACTCCTTAACACCATACATAAAAATAAACTCAAAATACATTAAAGACCTAAATGTAAGGCCAGATACTATAAAACTCTTAGAGGAAAATATAGGCAGAACACTCTATGACATAAATCACAGCAAGATCCTTTTTGACCCACCTCCTAGAGAAATGGAAATAAAAACAAAAATAAACAAATGGGACCTAATGAAACTTCAAAGCTTTTGCACAGCAAAGGAAACCATATACAAGACAAGAAGACAACCTTCAGAATGTGAGAAAATATTTGCAAAGAAGCAACTGACAAAGGATTAATCTCCCAAATTTACAAGCAGCTCATGCAGCTCAATATCAAAAAACAAACAATCCAATCCAAAAATGGGCAGAAGACCTAAATAGACATTTCTCCAAAGAAGATATACAGATTGCCAACAAACACATGAAGGGTGCTCAACATCACTAATCATTAGAGAAATGCAAATCAAAACTACAATGAGGTATCACCTCACACCAGTCAGAATGGCCATCATCAAAAAGTCTACAAACGATGAATGCTGGAGAGAATGTGGAGAAAAGGGAATGCACTCTTGCACTATTGGTTGGAATGTGAATTGATACAGCCACTATGGAGAACAGTATGGAGGTTCCTTAAAAAACTAAAAATAGAACTACCATATGACCCAGAAATCCCACTACCTGGCATACACCCTGAGAAAACCATAATTCTAAAAGAGACATGTACCCCAATGTTCATTGCAACACTACTTACAATAGCCAGAACATGGAAGTAACCTAAGTGTCCATCAACAGATGAATGGATAAAGAAGATGTGGCACATATTTACAATGGAATATTACTCAGCCATGAAAAGATACGAAATTGAATTATTTGTAGTGAGGTGGATGGACCTAGAGTCTGTCATACAGAGTGAAGTAAGTCAGAAAGAGAAAAACAAATACCGTATGCTACACATATATATGGAATCTAAAAAAAAAAAAAAATGCTCTGATGAACCTAGGGGTAGGACAGGAATAAAGATACAGATATAGAGAATGGACTTGAGGACACAGGGAGGGAGAAGTGTAAGCTGGGACAAAGTGAGAGAGTAGCATTGGCGTATATACACTACCAAATATAAAATAGATAGCTAGTGGGAAGCAGCTGCATAGCACCCGGAGATTAGCTCAGTGTTTTGTGACTGCCTGGAGGGGTGGGATATAGAGGGGTGGGATACAGAGGGGAGGGAGACACAAGAGGGAGTGGATTTGGGGATATATGTATACATATAGCTGATTCACTTTGTTATACAGCCGAAACTAACACAACATTGTAAAGCAATTATACTCTAATAAAGATGTTAAGAAAAAAAGATCGCTACATTTGCATTATTTCAGATCTTTTAGGATGGCACTATTATCTTTTATTTACATGGGTTAGGACATTATTTTTGAATTACATTCTTGGCAGGAAGTGAGGCAGGACATTTCAGAGACTTTCACTTTTCTCACCCTGAGGATCGGTCTTACCCTACCATCCAAGAAACCAATATGCAGGCTGTGCTATCTACCATGTATGCCTTGAGATACTGAGGGGGAAAAGAAAAATCTACAAAGAGATGTTTCTCTGAACCAGTGAACCAAGGGTGAGGTGAAACTAGGCAAAGACTCTATTTATTATCCTGTCTCCATATATCTCTCTTTCTAACAAAGGACCTTAAGGATGCTTCATTTCCCTACTTTCAATATCAGTTAAAACTGTATGATAGTCTTCTAATGTTTTGGGTATTTTCCTTTCCCAGTGTACTCCAGCCCAATAAAATGGCCCTGGGTTCCACCGGGGAATAGATGAGGAAGTCATTGCTGTGTACACTTGTCATGAAATTTCAGGGCTGTTATTTTGGGGTCACTGCTTATCCTTTAGACCAAGCATTATGGACCTAACAAGTGCCTCAGATCTGTAAACTGGGCAACAGGTTGTGACGTTTTATTGGCATAGCTCTATGTAACCTCTTGATCACCAACAGATTTTGGTTGTGTAGACTGACCAATTTCCTTTTTGGCTCCCCAACTATCTTTCCTCTAGGGATGCTGTTTTTTGATTAACTACCTCTACTGAGTAGTTAATTAAGGGTCAGAAACCCTTGGCTGCCACTCCAACTTGGCCTCTAGGGAAGATTGTATCTGTCAGTTAAGAGCCACCACCTGGCATCTGTAAGTTCAGTATTGTATTATCTTCATTGCTATAAGTAAGCAAACTTCTAAAACAGCATCTCCTACTTTTGTCTGAAAGAGTTGTAGGACCTAACCAACATGTGCTAGTAAGATTCAAGAGAGCAAAAATAGGTCTGAATTCTGATCAAGGTCAAATGGAACATAAATTTGATTACAGAAAATATATAGATGTATAAAAATAGAATTTACAGAGTACACCACACAGGCAAGCAACCTGTTGCAGTTTGATCACTGAAATTCTCAGCGACACTGGGGACCCTCTCACCAGTGTATTTCTTATTATCTTGGTCACTATAATATCTCCTGGTCCCCCATTTCAGGACACAGTCATCTTGTAGGCAGTCTAGTCTTCCATCGTATAATAATTCTGCTCTGTCCTATTGTCTGAACATTTTGATCTATACTTCCAGTTTCTACAGTGGAATACTTCATACTTCTACTTCACCTAGTATAGGTCATTGTCTTGCCAAAGTTTTTAAGGACATTTCAGCAGCATATTTGCACTGTGTCCTAGGGTCCTCACCTGGGTGTTCTACTTTGTGAATTATGTATTTATGTATATCTAGATTTCCTTAAGGGTCCCTTGTAACCTTTTTAGACACAGCAATTCACCATACAAGTTATGTTTTCGCCTAACCCAACTACAAAGCACATGGCTAGGAGGTCAAATGGAAGCATATCTTGAGGAGACTATATTTTGACTCTCAGGACAGAGGCATGTGTGTTTTCTTTAAGCAAGGAGAGACTACTATGCTCTAAAAAACAGAGCAAGCCATTTCTCGAGATTCAGAGGACTCAAGGTATTCTGGACATTTGATAATATCTGTTCCTCATCACAGACAGGGCTCCATTCTTTCCCATTCTGGGGCCTGGACCTCAGCAAAACATACATGTATACTTAGATAAAGAAAAGTCTGAACTCAGTGCCTTCTATGATTAAGTTGTGAGTCTCGTCCCAAACGTTGTCTGTTCTCTAACTGACAGAGATGGATGTCGCTTATTAAGCTGCCAACTTTATCATTGGCTATTACATAAAGCCTTCAATTAATGATTAATCATCCTCAGCCTTCTTTTGTCTTTCTCCTCAACAGCAATCCATTTCCATTGTCTTTATAGTTCCTATCTCTCCTATGTTTCTCAACTGACTGATACGGACCAATTGTTGGTACATGTCATTCCAATGGCACACTACCACACTCACCACCGATGAAAACGTTAACAAATACACTGCTAACACATGCCACGGACAAGCATTGTCCATGTTTGACTTGCTAGTGATGGAGTCTTTCTTACTAGCCTGCAAGTAGTGATCCAACTCCAATATCCTGTCTTAATGTCTGTTTTCTCAGCTCACTTCTGGAGCCATCACTGACTCTTGGTGAAGTACACTAGGAAGTGTACTCTGAGATGAAAATGAGCATGCAGTATATTTATTATCCAGTGCTCTAAGGATCAACATCTTGGGGCAGAAAAAAAAAAAGCATAATTGGGCAGAGGGAGAAACTGGAGTGCAAAGCAGTATAAATAAAACTTTTGGCTGACCCTGCAGCGATATTGAATACTGGATGGCCCCTCAGTGATTTGCTGTGTGGGGCAAGAGGCTAGATCTTGTATTTTCACAATGACAGTCACTGATTGCAGAAGTAGGTGGACAGTTGGTAAAATAACTGTATTCAGCAAAGGACAATTCATAAAGAGGACTGAGAATCTAAGCATGTCATCTAGCCTCACTCCCAGCAGCCGGGAGGATAATCCTGCCATGCTGGAGGAGAATCTGGATGGCACGGTATGGTATCCACCACATTGGCACACAGGGCTGTTTCTCTACTCAGGCTATGGAAAAAAAACGTCAAGTTCCAAAAAATCTCTGCTTCAACTGTATATGATGCTTTCTATGATTCCTTCTACTGCTTCTGTGCTCCAATTAGATAGTTTAGTCTCTCCAGGTTGCTACAAACAAGTTTTTGACACTACCTAAGGAAGCTTTCTCTAACTTTATACTGCCTTTCTCCATTCCAGATCCCAAGCAGACAAAGAGGCACTCACATTGTCTTCCTTTACTCATTTAATAATTGAAATTGTATTTCTTTTTCAATGTAATACAGATGTTTCCACCTGAGCAGTGGATTGATACTCCTCCCTTCGCAAGAAACTTACCCTATGAGTAATGCATTATTTGTATTAGATACTTCATAATTTTCCATTTCTGCATAATGAATTATTACTGCTTTTGTAGTTTATAAAAACGAATTTATTCTCTCTCAATTTACAGTGTTTAGGATTCCCAAGTATAGGTTAGTAGGATTGAGATCTCACCTGAGGCTTGGGGTCCTCTTCCAAGCTTTTGTGATTGTTGGCAGAATTCTGTTTCTATAATTACATGATTGAAGTCCCCATTTTCTTCCCGGGTGTTCTCAGCTCTTAAGACTGCAGTGAGTTCTCTGCTGTATACCCCCCTCCAGAGAACCACTTACAACCTGACAGACAGCTTACCTCACCAAGACGGGCAGTCTTGTAATTATCTCTAGTCTGCTACTGTCTTATATAACATAATGTAATCATAGGAGTGCTTATCTTATCATCTTTGTTGTATAACATAACCTAATTATGGAAGTGATCTCATTTGCAGACTTCACTCACACTCAAAGAGAGGGAATTATTCAGATTATGTACAACACAGCACAGAAATCTAAGGGGTCAACTCAGAATTCTACCTACAACATTATATTAAATGTGTCATTATTTTGCTTAACTCTTTTGTGATTTTTTTCTTATATTCATCTTTCTTTTAAAAAGTTTTAGCTAAGACTATCAATTATTCCCATACTGTTAAATCCAATTGAAGTTATAAATAACTATAATTGAACAGTTACAGACAATTGTAAGCTATCATCTTCCTTGACCTTTTTGCAGAATGCAACCTCTTAACCATTTCTGAAACATGACACTCCTCCCCTAACTCATTAAAAAGATGTGTCATTTTACTTTCTAAGGCTAATAGGGGTCAATGGTATGACAATACTTGACTATTTTTTGCTCCTTCCAAGGAATAGGTTATGAGTGTTCCTCAGTAATAGGCAAATAAATCCTGATCTAACCACTCATTGGATATTTTCACACTACTAATTCTTTAGAAAACCTATGAAACTGATCTGTCTTCTTCCACATATGCTAGGGTTATGCCAAATTCTATAGCATTTGTGGTTATCCGGAGGTGGACATACATCCTTAAACTGAGTCCCCGAGGACCCTGATGAGCAGGATGGAAGCTGGCAATAATAAATACACTATTAAAATGCAACATAAAAATGTAAACTTACCTTTAAAAAAGCTGAGCTTTAGAAACACAGAATCATAAGTCCAAGAAATATATGTACAGAGATTGATTAAAGAAAAAAATAGATATGAAACATGAGTATAGCTTCTGTATAAAATATCTGCATTGCCAGTGCTGGCTGAACAGATCCATAACTGTTGAAATTTTTCCTGCTGAGCATGAGAACACAACTGCAAGGTGTTTCTGTACCAGATTTTTGTTAAGACATATCAGACACAAATCTACAATGCTTCCATGTTTCTGATTACCATTAGAATTAATAAATGTAAATATATTGTATTTACAAATATTAGAGGTATATGCTCTAATATTTGCAATAACATGATGACAAGCAAAAAGTTTACTCCAACTCTGAATCTCTGTAACAAAAAATATTATTAGGCTAGAAATAAATGTATTTCCTTGTTGGCTTCTGATTTCTATTACTATTTTTTTCCCACTACTTATTAGGTAACTCTGCATTCTTTACATTAAAATATTTGTTTTTACACATTGTGTACATTGCAATTACTGGGCATAGTACAACTATTACAATAGCATTTATAGTATATGTCTTCATTCAGGCTGACCAAGGGAAATATTAGCTGGATTTCCAAGTGTGCCTATAAAGTTATCATTTTAGCATATATAATTATGAAACCAGGCTAACCGGCAGTAATTCTTATAGACAATCCTTCGTATACAATACTGATAAACATTTTACAATTTAATTGCTAGTATGCAAATGATAAACAGTATTTACTTTTATAAGTACATACATGCAGAAAAATTTTAACATGGCCCAGACTCTGAATGTGTTTGTATCCAGAATATCTCATTGCAACCAATCATGGTTTCATTTATACAAAATCTGACTGTATCCACTGTTGAAAAACTTGAATTAATAATCACCGGTCAGGGCTTCTGGTGGGGCAGTGGTTGAGAGTCTGCGCCGATGCAGGGGATACGGGTTCGTGCCCCGGTCCGGGAAGATCCCACATGCCGCGGAGCGGCTGGGCCTGTGAACCATGGCCACTGAGCCTGCGCGTCCGGAGCCGGTGCTCCGCAACGGGAGAGGCCACAACAGTGAGAGGCCCACGTACTGCAAAAAAATAATAATAATAATAATTACTGATCAAATTGAACCAAGTTTACCAAGCTTAATTCTATATCAGAAAAAAGTTAAGTAAGAAATATAATTTATTGTATTTTATTATTCTATAGCAATTTAATTTATTTTGAATACAATAGAAACATAATTCTTTTCATTCATGGTTAGATTTATTTTCCTCAATGATGTCTCTAACCTCTGGAGTTTTTCAGAGCATCAGAAATTCAGAGGAGAGGTTGAGGCTATATTTGAGACCTCAGTCAGAGGTCTTCTGTCATTATTGGGGTGTCCATTGCTCCTTTCAAGGCCACTGTTTCTTACTGAGTTTTGAGGCTTTCATGAGGGCACAAATTCTGCACAATTTGAAGGTTTAAACTTTTAAGTTTATGGTTTTCTTTTTGATCCTTAAAACATTTTAAATTATTTTTTGAGATGTAAAACTTCCTTGTTAGAAATATACATCATGGTAGGAGCTATATAAAATAAAAAGTGTAAAACTTCAGTACTCAAACACTGGTAAACATCATTAATAGTTGGAACTTACATCTCTAGATCTTTTGTCTGTGAATTAGTAAATCAAATTATGGGTTCTCTCTATATATACTCATCAACTTTGTGTTATAATTTTATATCTATTTTTTTAACTCATTTTTCAAATTTAATCCATTGCTAGAATAATTGCATAACAACATTCAAAGAAAATTTAAAAAGTAAACTATTTTTTAATTGCCCTATAGTACATTTATTTTTATTTCTTCATATTTTTTCACAATCCCTTCCCAAAGATGAATAATAAATATAATAAGCATATTTATATATCGATTTATATATTCATAAAAAGTACAACCATTTATGCTAGGCATTTAATTATTTTAGTTATATAGTATTTTTATGAGAGGAATATATATTCAGATTATGAAGAATCAAAAATTTACTTCTTGGCTTAAAATTATAAGCATCAACCATTCTCTTTTATCTTCCTTCATTTTAAATTCATTCTCCTCCCAGACAATCACTTTCAAATTAGTTTTCTTTTTATGCTATTTTCTTCCATACTTCTAATTTACTACCATTTCTTGGTTTCATTACATGTTTATGTATTATACATTGATGTGTAAATGCAATTTAAATTACCTTAAATCTTCTATTGCCTACATGTATACATTTATTTCCATGTTTTTAATTCTCCCAATAAAATCACACCACCATTTAGGTGACATCGGTGTTCAATTTTTACATTATGTAATCTGAGTAAATATTCAAATCTAAGAAACAGGGTATGCTATGATTACATTGCCTTTGTTGATTTTTCTTATCTTCAGTAAAGATTGTAATTGCCTAATGTCTTTCATTTGCAAATTTTATGTACTTATTATGAATTAATTTCCAAGCATGCATAGATATGAACAATCTCCTCTCATTATTTTCAAAGGCAGTTTTTAAAGCTTTTCTCTTTCCTTCTCTCCTTACTTTCCTCCATCCTTTGCTTTCTTCCTTCCTTGGAGATATTCCACCCTTGGAGAGATAGCCCCATGTGTCCTCCTTTCCATCCTACACAGCTTTCCTCCTGAGCATTTTCATTGTTCATCATTCTGAAAATTCATTTGCCTCTTTCTTAAGCTGGATCACCTGTTTCCAATGACAGAACTCCTTACCCTCCCCTTTCTTAGTTTACTCCATCGATTGAATCGAATACCTTCTCCATAATCTTCCTGAGAAAGCTCACCTTGGAGTTAGTGAAGTATCTGCTTAGAGAAACTCAATGTGTAAAATATTTTTAACACTGTCCAATGACTGATGGTTTCATCACATAAATGTTTCTGTTTTGTAAAGAATATTTTCTCAGTATTGTAAAGGCTTCTTTTCCTTGACATTCTATATTACGGTTGTATTCTTAAGAAGTCTGAAGCTCCTTCTATCCCTAATCATTTCCTGGTCGTCAATTTTTCTTGCTTTGATAATTTCAGATTTCACAACAATGTGCCTTGATATGAGGTTGTAGATTCAGTTTTTCTGTTTAGTGGGCTGTTTACATTTGAATAGTCATTCTGTTTCAATGTGGAATAATTTTCATTCTTTAATTTAGGAAAGTTTTCTTATTTAATTTGTCTTACTTTTATTTTCTCACATTTTCTTTCTTTTTTTTTTACCTATACTCTGAAAGTCATATTTATGAAGATGTTGAAGAATGCTACATTTGTAAATTTACTCCTACATTTAAAAAAATATTTTTTTCTAATCCATTGTGAATTTCCTCAACTTTTATCTTATTATATATCTTAATAAATATTCTCATATATTCTTTATATAATATTTACTCATATAATAAGAGTATAATCCTTATAATCTTATTATATATTCTTATATTTTGCATTTCTCCTCTATTATTTTTAATTTTGAAAGATATACTCTCTGTTATCTGAATGTTCTTTATTTTATTGTCCACCATTTTCTTGGTCATAGATGTAGTATTTTCTCTATGACTCCAAGAACATTGCTATTTTTGTAAAAGTTTTTCTCAAAGCATATGTGCTTCTTTCTCTAAATTATTTATTTCCCTTTGGTTTGCTTTGATATATGTCTTTCATTAGAGACTTTCCTCAAATATTGTGGGAATTTTCATTGTTATATCACTAAGGACAACTACATTACACTGAAATGAAAAAATGTCTCTAGAATTTAGCAACTAAGTAAAGTTTAATTTCTATCTCTTGCTATCTGTTCATCAAAGTTTTCTTGGGATATCTGCTCTGTGTCCTCAGCATGCTCACTCTGTGACCCAGGCTGATGGAGTGGCTGTTATGGATGGTGTCCAATGACTGTGGTAGAAAGAAGCCCCTAATGTTTCTGTCCAGAAATGAAAGAAATCCACTTCTACCCACAGTCTATTGACCACAGCAGTCCCAGGGCTGTGCCTAAATGCAACGCAGTAAGAAAATATAATACAACCCTGTCACATGCCAAGGAGAGAAGGAGAAAAAACAGTTTATGAAGAAATATTTAACAATGCACAACAGTGTCTTCATAATTAACAATGAGACATTAAAATGATAGTTGTGCACTTAGAGAGCCTAGTGGATTTTACCTTTTTAATAGAGGAGCCCAAATATCATTTTCTGGTGTTCTTTATCATTAGCAAATAAGCTTTCACAGAAAGAAATTCTCCTATCTCTTGCCATGCAAAATGCAGTTAAGGCAAAAGTCTACCTGCAGACAGACATCCTGGGAGCCAAGCTGGGGCAAGTTGCAGAGCTCTCTTTTTCTGTGTAGACCCTGTTTTCATGATGGTACCACAAACCCGCTTTTAGTGTGTCTGTTGTGAGTGAGTCCAGAATGAGTCTGAATCAACAACTCCATAGGGTTTGAATTTTGATCATGTTGTGTCTATAAACAACAGAATCTATAGGTTTTAATCTTCTGTTTGGGGCTTTGCTGTTGAAGCAGAGAAGAGCACTTATCGCTCTAAATTCTTCCTTTAATAACCTTCAAGCAATCGTTATCTTTTCAGCCCCTAGATTACCCAAACAGTAGCCTTTCTACTGAACTCACTAGCATTTCTGTTTTCAACGCTTTCCTTCCTCTCCTTATTTATATATGATTACATATTTTGATGGTTAATTTATATGTTAGTTCTCTCATGCTGCTGTAACAAAGTACCATAGAGCAGGTAGCTTGAAGAACAGAAATTTACTCCTCACAGTCTGGAGGCTTGGAATTCCTGATCAAAGTGCCAGCTGATTCAGTTCCTAGTGAGAGATCTCTTCCTGGCTTGCAGATGGCTTCCTTCTTGCTGTGTCCTCACATGGTGGAGAGGGAGAATGAATTCTGGTGTCTCTTCTTATAAGGATACTAACCCCATCATGAGGTCCCCACTCTAGCCCTATTTTACTCCATATAATACCATCTCCAAATACCATCACCTTGGGAGTTAGGACTTTAACATTCTCATTTTTAGGGGATGCAGATATTCAGTCCATAACAAGTGTCAACTTGAATAAGCCATGGGGGGTGCCCAGACACTTGGTTAAACTTTATTTCTGGGGGTGTTTGTGAGAGTGTTTCTAGATGAAATTAATTTTGAGTTCACAGACTGAGTAAAGAAAATTGCCTGCCCTAATGTGGGTGACACTCATCCAATCAGTTGAAGGCCTGAGTGGAATAAAAACATCAATTCTTCTTAGGTTTGGAACCTGTTGGCTTTTGGACTGAAAATTAAACCATCAATTCTCCTGGGTCTCCAGCTTGTGGACTGTTGGTCTTGGGCTTCCTCAGCCTCCTTAATGGCATAAGGCAATTCCCTATAATAAATATTTTTCTATATCCTATTGGTTCTGTTTCTCTAGAGAACCCTGACTAATATACAAAGAAAAGTATATAATTCTTACCTTAGTTTACCAACTTAGATTTGAGGAGAAATCCAAAATCTGGAAGTGTTTATTTTGTACTATACATAGGAGATAGAATAAAATAACATTATGTCAGTTTGTTGGAGGATGATTAAATGACCTCATGACAGCAAGAATGACAAATGAAGCCATTTAATGCTCTCTTTAAAACATTACTATAATTTTATTACCTGAAATGATCTCATATCACATCTTAAAATATATATTCCCTATGGGCATATACAACTGATAGGCTTAAAAATTATGACTATACAGTAATGCAAACTTGTTAAAATTTGCTGAGAGTAGTTTAGATGGTAAATCCGGAATTCTCCTATAAGGGCAGGGCATTATTGGTGATAAACATACTGTTGGAATAATTTTTCAAACCAGACTTTAATTGTAAATGAGATACAACTTCATGGAATCAAGATAATCAAGCCATACATAAATCTAGATCACATAGAGAGTTACTTTAGGGAGTGACTGAGCTTGAATATCCAAAGTAGCATGAAAGCTATACTATGCATTTAAGTCAATTTGTCAATCAACAGCTTAACACGAAACATGCCATTATTTTTATAAATTTTGTTTTAATTTTATAGAATTTTATAAATACATAGGTTAAATTAAAATATTATGTATGACATTATCTGCTAAGTTTCTAAGCAAGACTAAAATTTCAAATATATAGGCAATATATAATTTAGCATGAATTTTCCTGGTTTGTATAAAGCTTGGTGAGTGTGCAGGTTACATAGCTGCTTCCTAGCTGCAAAATCATCTTTCTGTACTGTTTTGTAGTCCAGGGACTCTCCATAGCACATTTCTCCTATGTCAACAGACTCAACCAAAGGTTTTTCCAGTAAGAAGTGGTACTAGGAACTAGCATGCTCTTTGCTCCCTATTTCTCTTTTTTTTTTAACAGTACTTGGGCCTCTCTCACTGTTGTGGCCTCTCCCGTTGCGGAGCACAGCCTCCGGACGCGCAGGCTCAGCGGCCATGGCTCACGGGCCCAGCCGCTCCGCGGCATGTGGGATCTTCCTGGCCCGGGGAACGAACCCGCGTCCACTTGCATCGGCAGGAGGACTCTCAACCACTGCGCCACCAGGGAAGCCCCCAACCCTGGCCTTTTAATAACACCAATGACTTCTCTGTTTTCCTTCACAGACAGGGATCTAGCTCCTTCCTGCAGTTATTATATCTGTGGTAACTCTTGGTTTCCTTTTTTTTTTTTTTTTTGGTCTTTTTATTTTTCTTGTACATGATTAAATACTTCTTTGTAGAAAATCATCTTTGTCTAAATAACTGGAATTGTTCTATTTTCAAGAAAGTTAGAATGTTGTAAGCAGTCAGATGACATTTAATAAAGACATTACAAACGTGTTGTCCTTCGAAAGGGGATTAGGATTTGGGTGGCAGAGAAGAAAAAGCGGTGATGTGGGCCAAGAAACATGAGTAACAATGAACAGAGAAAATGAGAAGACTAGATTAATTAGAATAGAAGACACATATTAGAAACTAAATCAGACAGGCGTAACAGTGAAAAGTTTTTTGGATAACTCTTTTTAATGCATGTAAATGTCTTTATAATAAAATGAAAAAATGTGACATGTATTACACATAAATGGAAAGCCTTGAAAGCCAGTAAGATACCTTTTATATGATATCATATATCGCTATTATTATGATTTGGATAGGCCAACAGGAAGATTTGTATAAAGGAGGGGAAAATGAAACTTTGTTTCTGTTGTGACTATGGCTAGTTAGAGAAAGTATGACTATAGAGTATTTGAGGCTGAAATAAAAAAGATATTCAAAATATATTATAATTGAGATTGAAAGAAACCCAAGTTTCAAAAGTAACTTTATTACATTAGTCTGATGTTGGAACTGTGGTACCACTCACAGAAATGAGATGTTAGGTTGAAGAGTGATTCCAGGAAGACAGGAGATGGGAGGAATGAGGAGGTTAGGATTTGAATTTTGATTGGGTTGAGGTAGCGGTAAAAGTGCTCTCTTCAAAAGGGGATGACATATAGGTGGATAGAAATATATTCCTCTTGTATTGTAGGAGAGAGAGAGAAACAGATGTGTAAGGATGTTTAAGTAGAGTGTTTGTATAATGCTAGTGCAGTAATATAGAAATCACTTGGAAATAAACCACTTCCTCGGGAAATCTAAGAATATAAATATTTTCCCTAGAGGTGGAAATATGGAGAAATAAAACACTTATTAACATGACAAAAATATAAAACAATACAGCAAAACCATGCTTTCATGTGATACTATTTATACATACAAGTAAATCCCCTTCTGTTTTACTGAGGTATCTTAATGTATATGGTTATATACTGTCTTTATTTTTCTGAGATTACTAATTTTAACTATGTTTTGTAAAATTTCTCTCTCTTTTAAAAAAATTTTTTTGGTCACTCATTTTCTTGACAAGTTCCTTGGCATCCTGGCCACTTCTATTTATAAAAAGTGATCTCTGCACAGACTTGATTTGTAGACGAGGTACCTGAAGAGCAGAGAAGCGTATGGTCTGCGTTTTCACTCCTCACATTTCAGGACCTTGAAAGGCAGAAGAAGGTGCATTTTTCCTAAAGGGAATTCACACACACCCCAGCCGCCCCCCCCCATTTTCATTGAGACAAGCACTATCTAGTCTTAGGGGGAAGGAGGGTAGGATTGCCTGCCGAGAAAGAGAATTTCTTATCTAAGTAGTCACACCAGGGGAAGGGAGTCCCTGGCCTCAGTAGGATTTATTCCGTCCCTGCTGGTGCCTCAGACTGTTTATGTCTTCTCTGAACAGATAGGACGGGTGTGTGGTTTTCTCTGGGTCATGTTGAGCTTGCCCCGGCCACTTATCTCACTGACAGCACACCTTGCAGTGCAACCACGGCTCCCATCAACCCACTCTTGGTGGGGCTTTGTGTATCTTTGTCAGGAGTCAATCGAGGGGCCCTTCGCTCCTGCTTCCTCCTCCAGCTTCCTGGGTCCTTTACAGGTGGACATTGGAAAAGCTGAGGGCTCTTTTGTGCCCTCAAAGAATGGTTGGAAGGTTTGGGGACATGGGTTTAGGTACACTTTTCTTCTCAGGTCCCATGTATTACAGTAACATAGGCCCATCCTTCCTAAACCTCCAGACAAGTCATGAGGCTCTAGTCTCTGTCATAGGAGCCGCAGCTCCAGGGACCACAGGTCAAGCTCCCTCGAGAAGTCTCTCCCTATTGTTTCTCTTCCCTCAATATCCTCCTTGGGGAGGGCCTATAGGTTCTGAAACCTCATAGTTTTGGACTCTGCTTCACACAAGGATGGCTGCCCATGTCTGCAGTGATCCTCTTGGACAGGTCTGCACTTACTGTTTAACGTGCAACATTGCATCCCGTCTATCATTTGTCTAATAGTTAAAAGTTTTACATTAAGAAAAACAGCTGTAAATATACATTATATGCTCTCCTTCTACTGTGATAAATATGCCTTCATAAAGACAAATTAAATATGATATGTAAAGCAACAAACTACACCACAGGCTCACTCAGCCTCCCTTTCCATCACTTGAGAAATCCTTGGGATAAACACTCATTGTCTCTCACCATGTGGGGGGCTCTTTCCATTTCTTCCTGAGGCCCAAGTGTTTTCCCACTTACTACGTTCTTCCACTGCCACCATTCAGGGACATCAAAAAGAACCCAAAGGCAGAAATCACAAAGTTTCTTCTCACCTCAAGTCAGGGGCCAGTCAACATATGACCACGTGGTGCCCCACAGAAACCCTCCCCTCCCACCTTTGGGTTTTTATAGAAATCTGGGACTGTAAGGCTGAGTGTGAACTTAGAATTCTCCTGCCCCCAGGAGCTGGCACATGGCTGGGAAGAGAGAGCACCTCTGCATCAGGCAATGTCTCCCCTTCTTTGTTTACACCGAGGCTACTTCCGCCACTCGGAAGGTCCTCATGAATATCAGAAAACACTTGTATGTGCACAAGTTCTCCCAAATAGATAATCTTTGGACACCCAACGAGCTTAAGATTGTGCTCCTGGCTCTGTGACCTGCCCTCGGGAGATCAGATCGTAGAAAGCGAGATGGACTCGTTCATGCTGTAGTACAGGTGTGGGGACTGTGTGCTGAGAATTACATGGTTCTAGCTTCTTGATATATAGCCAAGAAGGGGTCAGTTGGGAGGTTGAGAAATATAATTAAAAACAAAATCTCCTCTCAACCCAGAAAACGTCTCCACAAATGTACAAGAGAGAGAAAACAGTTTACATATTGAATACATGTTAAACCAGAGTGTGACGTGCATCACAGGCAATCCTCTAAGAGATGGCCAGGACAGAAAGGAATCCTACCCTTTATGTAGCCAAGAAGATGCTACCCATTACATACATGTCCTCAAAACAAACCATAAATAGGCCTCAAGTAAGAGGACTCGACAATACTATTTGTCACACATAATTCATCCTAAATTCGCTTGGTTGTTGAGTTGACCGTCTATGTTAGCTTATTGACTAGGGTAAAAGAGAAACAAACTGTACATATCTTTATGACAGGAAGTAGTTTTACAACTGGAAACAAGATGCCTACAGAATTTAGCCTTACTTACTGGCAGAAACCAGGAGATAGTATCTTCCTCAATGATTATATTTCAGAGATGGTTCCAAGTCCTTGAGAAGAATACCCTTGGATCCTAAAGTTAGCAAGTGGCTTATTTAACTTTTAAAAGGCTTACACATATCTCAAAGTGACAGACTAAGAGCATATAAGTTTTCTAAAGTAAATGCTCTAAGAAATGGGGTGGAGGGTGTCTCTTCCTTTATTTTCAACAGAAAATGCCCTCCCACTGTCCACCTGGGCAGGGGAGACTCTTGTCCTGGTTTAGGGATGCCACTGCTTTGGGGGCCTCCTCCTTCACTTGCTCAACCTCCCTCCCCACCTGGGGAGTGGAAGAATTGTCAGCAGCTCTCTTAAGAAGGTATGGTACCTGGAGCCTTTGTTCTCATTTTGATTTAGATTTGGCTGCAAGCCATGGAGCAAGAGAGAAGGTCCCACTCCAAGTCCTATCACATATCCATATGAGAAGAGCTGAAAGATTCTCTTCATCCAGACTTTGACCACGTCTATTTCTGAATGGTTGGTTTTTAGGTGATTGGTGTCCCTCGTAGCTATTTGTATATCTATTTTCTTAAGAATTGTTCCATGTCATGTAGTCTTTTAAGCAAGTAACAGAAATTGAAAAGACCTTCTGGAATAGCAAAATGTTTGACTGAATTAAGGACAAGTGGGACAGGTGACTGATAAATTGACTAGTATTTATTGAACCTAATGACAACCGATAGTTGTGATAACCAGTCTGATGAACAGGACTAAGGAGGACTAAATTAAGTCCAGAGAAGAAAACAAGAAAAATTCAACATACAATGTTATGGTCTGTCAAGTCAGTGGAGGGGAGGATGTAAGGGAGGGATGAAAGGGTGAGGGGGTGGAGTTTATATAATGATAGGTCTTGGGGAGAAGATTCTGGGGATAGATGTAGTTACCTAGAAAAATTTCTACTTGTGTTTTTTATTACTTATCCTTCGTTGTTCAAGAAATACCCTCGCAACAAATAAATCCGCTCCTCAGTGAATGAGAGCGCTTTCTCTTTGCTCAGCCCCAGGTATTTTAAAGATAATCCAGTCCTCCTAGGTGCCCCTGATCTCAGAAATTTGTCTTTAGGATTTGTTTTTATATTAATCTTCTTAGAATTCCTTCTTCCAAAGTCAGGCCTTATTCTTCTTGCCGCTATTTCTTTAAAAGTGGTCTCTTCTTTAGGCAAAAAGCTTAAAATTCATAACATTGATTAGGTTTATGGAAAAAATATATCTAAAAATGGAAAGTTACAGGTATAACAATAAGTATTTCAAGTAAGTTATTAGTATTTTTTAGGTGGAGATGTATTTAATATGTTTTACATGTAGTAAAATATTAATAATAGAAAAATTTGCTGTAAAATGTTTTCATGTATATATGTGTATATTTCAAAGACTTCTTCCATTTTTATAGTTTATTTCACACTATTCTATTTTATACCAAATCAACTATTTTATTTCACATGCTGAAGTCAGCATCTTTAATTAAATTACATTAGTCAAAACATCTCCAGGATTTATGACAAAAAATTTCAGGAATATTTCTTTACATATGTTTAGTTAAATCAATAGTTATTCTTTATTCATATAGTATCACATAACTTTAGAGCTAAAATGAAATTGAGATACCATTTAGGGGACTCACTAATTAGAGATCATTTAAAGATTTCAAAAGAATTAATTTAGGAGTTTCTTCTCATTTTACAGAGTAGTAAAATGAACTTCAGTGGGATCAAGGGACTTGAATAAAATCACAATTCATGAAGAGTAGAGACAATAGTAAACTCCAAATTTCCCAACTGCTAGTTCAGGGCTTATTCTATTACATTAGAATAAAGTCACAGAATGAAAACAGAAACAAGAATATATGTTACCATCAAGAAAAATATTGACATCAATAATATGACCATCAAGCAAAAATCACTATCAAGAAATAAAGAACTGACGTGTTCCATATTTCAGTACAGATATTAATAAAAATTAACAGCTAATAAATTGAAAATTAAAAACTTTCTAATACACAAAAATAACTAATACTGAAAAATAAGTATGACAAATACAAAAGTCTTTCAAACAAATATACATTTTATTTTATATTTAATAGATTTTTTTAACTTAAAGAAATGTATTCACCCATGAAACAAATACATAAACTTATGAAGATTATTTACCTGATAGAATAATACTTCACAACCATCTTTAGTGCCAAACACAGGGCATAGGTAACATTCCACTATCTTCCTTATCAACATGAGAAATCTAAAATGTTAGCCATCACAGGGAGTGCTAATAACATATAAAAATAAAAGTGGAGGAGAAAAGGGAGGAAACACACTTAGACCAGTTAAAATATAGTGAGTACAGTGCTGTCTTTAATGCACAGGTTGGTAATCATAGTGGTCCCTTCCACCACCTATTCATTTCCTTCTCTCCTCATCTTTGGTCAGAAGTGTGGCTTCATGGAGTGCTGAAGACTTCATTCCTGAAGGAACCTGGTGTTTGATGGCCTTCTCTCGATGGAGTTGATATAATTCTACTGACCAGGATGATGAACACTGAGAGACATCTCAGTGAATCTCCATTGTTCCAGATTGCTCTCTCTCTCTTTTTTTTTTTAACACCTTTATTGGAGTATAATTGCTTTACAATTGTGTGTTAGTTTCTGCTTTATAACAAAGTGAATCAGCTATACATATATATATATATATATCGCCATAGCTCTTCCTCTTGTGTCTCCTTCCCTCCCACACTCCCTATCCCACCCCTCTAGGTCGTCACAAAGCACTGAGCTGATCTCCGTGTGCTATGCGGCTTCTTCCCAATAGCTATCTATTTTACGTTTGGTAGTGTATATATGTCCATGCCACTCTCCCACTTTGTCCCAGCTTACCCTTCCCCCTCCTATATCCTCAATTCCATTCTCTAGTAGGTCTGTGTCTTTATTCCTGTCCTACCCCTAGGTTCTTCAGAAACACCTTTATTTTTTTTTCATTTTTTTAAAAAGCATATATATGTGTTAGCCTACGGTATTTGTTTTTCTCTTTCTGACTTACTTCACTCTGTATGACAGACTCTAGGTCCATCCACATCACTACAAATAACACAATTTCGTTTCTTTTTATGGCTGAGTAATATTCCATTGTATATATGTGCCACATCTGCTTTATCCATTCATCTGTTGATGGACACTTAGGTTGCTTCAATGTCCTGGCTATTGTAAATAGAGATGCAATGAACATTGTGGTACATGAGTCTTTTTGAATTATGGTTTTTCTCAGGGTATATGCCCAGTAGTGGGATTGCTGGGTCGTATGGTAGTTCTATTTTTAGATTTTTAAGGAACATCCATACTGTTCTCCACAGTGGCTGCATCAATTTACATTCCCACCAACAGTGCAAGAGGGTTCCCTGTTCTCCACACCCTCTCCAGCATTTATTGTTTCTAGATTTTTTGATGATGGCCATTCTGACTGGTGTGAGATGATATCTCATTGTAGTTTTGATTTGCATCTCTCTAATAATTAATGATGTTGAGCATCCTTTCATGTGTCTGTTGGCAATCTGTATATCTTCTTTGGAGAAATGTCTATTTAGGTCTTCTGCCCATTTTTGGATTGGGTTTTTTGTTTTCTTGATATTGAGCTGCTTGTAAATTTTGGAGATTAATCCTTTGTCAGTTGCTTCATTTGCATATATGCTCTCCCATTCTGACGGTTGTCTTTTCATCTTGTTTATGGTTTCCTTTGCTGTGCAAAAGCTTTTAAGTTTCATTAAGTCCCATTTGTTTATTTTTATTTGCATTTCTCAAGGAGGTGGGTCAAAAAGGATCTTGCTGTGATTTATGTCATAGAGTGTTCTGCCTATGTTTTCCTCTAAGAGTTTAATAGTGTCTGGCCTTACATTTAGGTCTTTAATCCATTTTGAGTTTATTTTTGTGTATGGTGTTAGAGGGAGTTCTCTAGTTTCATTCTTTTACATGTTGCTGTCCAGTCTTCCCAGCACCACTTATTGAAGAGGCTGTCTTTTCTCCACTGTATATTCTTGCCTCCTTTAACAAAGATAAGGTGGCCATATGTGTGTGGGTTAACCTCTGGGCTCTCTAGCCTGTTCCATTGATCTATATTTCTGTTTTTGTGCCAGTACCATACTGTCTTGATTACTGTAACTTTGTAGTATAGTGTGAAGTCAGGGAGCCTGATTCCTCCAGCTCCATTTTTCTTTCTCAAGACTGCTTTGGCTGTTCGGGATGTTTTGTGTTTCCATACAAATTGTGAAATCTTTTGTTCTAGTTCTGTGAAAAATGCCAGTGGTAGTTTGATAGGGATTGCATTGAATCTGTAGATTGCTTTGGGTAGTAGAGTCATTTTCACAATGTTGATTCTTCCAATCCAAGAACATGGTATATCTCTCCATCTATTTGTATTATCTTTAAATTCTTTCTTCGGTGTCTTATAGTTTTCTGCATAGAGGTCTTTTGTCTCCTTAGATAGGTTTATTCCTAGGTATTTTATTCTTTTTGTTGCAATGGTAAACAGGAGTGTTTTCTTAATTTCACTTTCAGATTCTTCATCATTAGTGTATAGGAATGCAAGCAATTTCTGTGCATTAATTTTGTATCCTGCTACTTTACCAAATTCATTGATTGGCTCTAGCAGTTTTCTGGTAGCATCTTTACGATTCTCTATGTATAGTATCATGTCATCTGCAAACAGTGACAGCTTTACTTCTTCTTTTCCGATTTGGATTCCTTTTGTTTCTTTTTCTTCTCTGATTGCTGTGGTTAAAACTTCCAAAACTGTGTTGAATAATAGTGGTGAGAGTGGGCAACCTTGTCTTGTTCCTGATCTTAGTGGAAATGCTTTCAGTTTTTCACCATTGAGGACAATGTTGGCTGTGGCTTTTTCATATATGGCCTTTATTATGTTGAGGAAAGTTCCCTCTATGCCTACTTTCTGGAGGGTTTTTATCATAAATGGGTGTTGAATTTGGTCAAATGCTTTCTCTGCATCTAATGAGAGGATCATATGGTTTTTCTCCTGCAATTTTTTAATATGGTGTATCACATTGATTGATTTGCGTATATTGAAGGATCCTTGCATCCCTGGGATAAACTCCACTTGATCATGGTGTATGATCTTTTAGTGTCCTCTTGGATTCTGTTTGCTAGTATTTTGTTGAAGATTTTTGCATCTATGTTCATCAGTGATATTGGCCTGTAGTTTTCTTTCTTTGTGACATCCTTATCTGGTTTTGGTATCAGGGTGATTGTGGCCTCATAGAATCAGTTTGGGAGTGTCCCTCCCTCTGCTCTATTTTGGAAGAGTTTGGGAAGGATAGGTGTTAGCTCTTCTCTAAATGTTTTGTAGAATTCACCTATGAAGCCAACTGGTCCTGGGCTTTTGTTTGTTGGAAGATTATTAATCACATTTTCAATTTCAGTGCTTGTGATCAGTCTGCTCATATTTTCTATTTCTTCCTGTTTCAGTCTTGGAAGGTTGTGCTTTTCTAAGAATTTGTCCATGTCTTCCAGGTTGTCCATTTTATTGGTGTATAGCTGCTTGTAGCAATCTCTCATGATCCTTTGTATTTCTGCAGTGTCAGTTGTCACTTCTCCTTTTTCATTTCTAATTCTATTGATTTGAGTCTTCTCCCTTTTTTTCTTGATGAGTCTGGCTAATGGTTTATCAATTTTGTTTATCTTCTCAAAGAACCAGCTTTTAGTTTTATTGATCTTTGCTATCATTTCCTTCATTTCTTTTTCATTTATTTCTAATCTGATCTTTATGATTTCTTCCCTTCTGCTAACTTTGGGGGCTTTTGTTCTTCTTTCTCTAATTGCTTTAGGTGTAAGTTTAGGTTGTTTACTTGAGATGTTTCTTGTTTCTTAAGGTAGGATTGTATTGGTATAAACTTCCCTCTTAGAACTGCTTTTGATGCATCCCATAGGTTTTGGGTCATCGTGCTTTCATTGTCATTTGTTTCTTGGTATTTTTTTATTTCCTTTTAGATTTCTTAAGTGATCTGTTATTAAGTAGTGTATTGTTTAACTTCCATGTATTTGTATTTTTTACAGATTTTTTCCTGTAATTGATATCTAGTCTCATACTGTTGTGGTCGGAAAAGATACTTGATATGATTTCAATTTTCTTAAATTCACTGAGGCTTGATTTGTGACCCAAGACATGATCTATCCTGGAGAATGTTCCATGAGCACTTGAGAAGAAAGTGTATTCTGTTGTTTTTGGTTGGAACGCCCTATAAATATCAATTAAGTCCACCTTGTTTAATGTGTCACTTAAAGCTTGTGTTTCCTTATTTATTTTCATTTTGGATGATCTGTCCATTGGTGAAAGTGGGGTGTTAAAGTCCCCTACTATGAATGTGTTACTGTCGATTTCCCCTTTATGGCTGTTAGTATTTTGCTTCTGTATTGAGGTGCTCTTATGTTGGGTACATAAATATTAACAATTGTTATAAATTCTTCTTGGTTTGATCCCTTGATCTTTATGTAGTGTCCTTGTTTGTTTCCTGTAATGGTCTTTGTTTTAAAGTCTATTTTCTCTGATATGAGAATGGCTACTCCAGCTTTCTTCTGATTTCCTTTGCATGGAATATCTTTTTCCATCCCCTCATTTTCAGTTTTTATGTATCCATAGGTCTGAAGTGGGTCTCTTGTAGGCAGCATATATGTGTGTCTTGTTTTTGTATCCGTTCAGCCAGTCTGTGTCTTTTGGCTGGAGCATTTAATCCATTTGCATTTAAGGTAATTATCAATATGTATGTACCTATTACCATTTTCTTAATTGTTTTGATGTGTTATTGTAGGCCTTTTCCTTCTCTTGTGTTGCTTGCCTAGAGAAGTTCCTTAAGCATTTGTTGTAAAGCTGGTTTTGTGGTGCTGAATTCTCTTACCTTTTGCTTGTCTGTAAAGGTTTTAATATCTCCGTAAAATCTGAAAGAGATCCTTGCTGGGTAGAGCAATCTTCGTTGTAGGTTTTTCTCCTTCATCACTTTAAATATGTCCTGCCAGTCCCTTCTGGCTTGCAGAGTTTCTGCTGAAAGATCAGCTGTTCACCTTATGGGGATTCCCTTGTAAGTTATTTTTCCCTTGTTGCTTTTAATATTTTTCCTTTGTATTTAATTTTTGATAGTTTGATTAATATGTGTCTTGGCATGTTTCTCCTTGGTTTATCCTGTATGGGACTCTCTGTGCTTCCTGGACTTGAATAACTCTTTTCTTTCCCATATTAGGGAAGTGTTCTACTATAATCTCTGCAAATATTTTCTCTGTCCCTTTCTATTTCTCTTCTTCTGGGAACCCTATACTTTGAATGTTGGTGTGTTTAATGTTGTCCCAGAGGTCTCTGAGACTGTCCTCAATTCTTTTCTTTTTTTTCTTTATTCTTCTCTGCAGTAGTTATTTCCACTATTTTACCTTCCAGGTCACTTACCCTTTCTTCTGCCTCAGTTATTCTGCTATTGATCCCTTCTAGAGAATTTTTATTTTCATTTATTGTGTTGTTCATCACTGCTTGTTTGCTCTTTAGTTCTTCTAGGTCTTTGTTAAACTTTCTTGTATTTTCTCCATTCTATTTCCAAGATTTGGGTCATCTTTACTATCATTATTCTGAATTCTTTTTCAGGTAGACTGCCTATTTCCTCTTCATTTGTTAAGTCTGTTGAGTTTCTACCTTGCTCCTTCATCTGCTGTGTGTTTCTCTGTCTTCTCATTTTGTTAAACTTACTGTGTTTGGGGTCTCCTTTTAGCAGGCTGCAGGTTCGTGGTTCCCGTTGTTTTTGGTGTCTGCCCCCAGTGGCTAAGGTTGGTTCAGTGAGTTGTGTAGGCTTCCTGGTGGAGGGGACTAGTGCCTGTGTTCTGGTGGATGAGGCTTGTTCTTGTGTTTCTGGTGGGCAGTTCCATGTCCGGTGGTGTGTTTTGTGGTGTCTGTGGCCTTATTATGGTTTTAGGCAGCCTGTCTGCTAATGGGTTGTGTTGTGTTCCTGTCTTGCTGGTTGTTTGACATAGGGTATCCAACACTGGATCTTGCTGGTCCTTGAGTGGAGCTGGGTCTTGGTGTTGACATGGAGATCTCTGGGATATTTTCACCGTTTGACGTTATGTGGAGCTGGGAGGTCTCTTGTGGACCAATGTCCTGAACTTGGCTCTCCCACCTCAGAGGCACAGCCCTGACACCTGGCTGGAGCACCAAGAGCCTGTCATCCACACAGCTCAGAATAAAAGGGAGGAAAAAAAGAAAGAATGAAAGAAGAAGTTAAAATTAAATTAAAAGTTATTAGAATGAAAAATAATTATTAAAAAAATTAAAAACTAATAAAAAAAAGAAAGAAGAGAGCAACCAAAGAAAAAACTAACCCACCAATGATAACAAGTGCTAAAAACTATACTAAAAAACAAACAAACAAAAAAACGGACGGACAGAACCCTAGGACAAATGGTAAAAGCAAAGTTATACAGACAAAATCACACATAGAAGCATACACATACACACTCACAAAAAGAGAAAAAGGGAAATAAATATATATATCGTTGCTCCCAAAGTCCACCTCCTCAATTTGGGATGATTCGTTGTCTATTCATGTATTCCACAGATTCAGGGTACATCAAGTTGATTGTGGAGCTTAAATCCGCTGCTTCCGAGGCTGCTGGGAGAGATTTCCTTTTCTATTCTCTGTTCTCACAGCTCCCGGGGCTCAGCTTTTGATTTGCCCCCACCTCTGCGTGTAGGTCGCCGGAGGGCATCTGTTCTTTGCTCAGACAGGACGGGGTTAAAGGAGTCACTGATTCGGGGGCTCTGGCGCACTCAGGCCGGGGGTGGGGGGAGGGAGGGAGGGGTAAGGATGCGGGGCGAGCCTGCGGCGGCAGAGGCCAACGTGATGTTGCACCAGCCTGAGGCCCGCCGTGCGTTCTCCCGGGGAAGTTGTCCCTGGATCCCGGGACCCTGGCAGTGGCGGGCTGCACAGGCTCCCGGAAGGAGGATGTGGATAGTGACCTGTGCTCACACACAGGCCCCTTGGTGGCGGCAGCAGCAGCCTTAGCGTCTCCTGCCCGTCTCTGGGGTCCGCGCTTTTAGCCGCGGCTCACGCCCGTCTCTGGAGCTCCTTTAAGCAGCGTTCTTAATCCCCTCTCCTCGCACACCAGGAAACAAAGAGGCAAAAACAAGTCTCTTGCCTCTTCGGCAGCTCCAGACTTTTTCCTGGACTCTTCTGGAGGGTTTTTATCATTAATGTGTGTTGAATTTTGTCAAAAGCTTTTTCTTTATCTATTGAAATGATCATATGGCTTTTCTCCTTCAATCTTTTAACAGATTGCTCTCTTTATCCCTAAGCATTCACCAGTAACCTAATTACCCCATGCTAACTGGGAACAAGCTCATCAGATCATACAGTGACACTCTTCTCTGTCTGTTGGTTCTGTGGAAAAAAGAGCTTAAAACATCCAAGGGATGGTTTCAGCTTCTAAATCATTGGAACCTTGACTGGGTTCGCTGGTGGAAGCAGTCGTCTCCCTGGCACTAGGGTTCATCAATTGACTGGCATTGAGGCTTAAAGACACTAAGCAAATTGTCTTAAACTCTGTCCTTTGGTGATATGAGGAGAGCAATCACTTTTGACTCTCAGCTTGGTTCCCTGATCCATTCGTTCTTGCCTTGGAGAGACGGGACCATATATTGGACGCTGGCTTAGAGCATCTGTCACACATGCCTCTAGGACACACATGCACAGGTAATCTAGAGTACTCTGAACTTTGAGGCTGGTGGACTGAATTCTTTCAGCAAGTATCCAACATTCTGTCCAATATCTTCCTTCCTGCCCAGGCTCAATATACATTTCCACCTGTCTGAATTTAGCCTTAACTCAGTGACTTTAATGCTTTAAACCTTAATGAATTAAAGCCTAATGGACAGAACACAGCAGAAGTGACTGCGCCAATTCGGAGCAGAACAAAGTCTTTAAGAGACACTTAGTGTCCCCTCTCAGTTTCTTACACTCCTATCATGAGAAGTTCATGCACAGAGTTACTCCTGTTCCTTTATCCCGAGGCTTTATATGAAATACATGGGGAGCAGTCCTACACAGGGGCTCAGCTGAGCCCAAATAAGTGCAATAAAATCTTCAGATCCACAGCTGACCTTCCAGACTCTGATGGAGAAATAATGTTGGTTTTTCAGTTCTCTAAGGATCTGTGGTCATTGAGTGCTACAAGTGCATTTTCAAGTCCATCAAGGCAGCTGTTTCTAGGTGGTGGGGCATATATTAGCAGTGAATTCTGCGGCCATGAAGCCTTTATTTCACAGCCTTCCCTCTAAGTGATAATTGTCAAAAGTGACTTTGAGTGAAATACCATGGTGATGCCATAAATGGTGGCATAAATTCACAAATGGCTGGGTTAGCAGAAGCAATGCATGGAGGAGAGGAAAATTTATATCAGATTTAGTGGTTTGCTGTTCTAAGGAGAAAGCACTATCTCCTTCATGATGGGAGGGGACAATGTAATCATCTTGGCAACAGGTTGCTGAATGACTCCTTTAGGCTAGGCTTTGGTAAACTTGGGTCAAGTCCTGACTGTTTTTGTAAATAAAGTTTTATTAAATTATAGCTACACTCTTTTGTTTACTTACAGCCTAAGTCTGCCTTGGGGTTGTAATGGCAGGCAGAGTTCAACAGCTACAACAGAGACATCATGGCCCACAAAACCTAAGATATTTACTATCTGATTAGTTACAGAAAATGTCTGCAGAGTCTTACCGCAGCTGGTATCTGCTAGATCCGTATCTGCAGCTAATGTTTGATTTCTGTTGTTAGTAGGTTGATCAACCAGCACTTGGCTATAGTCAGATCAATTTCTGTAAGAGAACAATTTGGGCTGATATATTTTCTCCATCCCTGCCAACTAAGCCACTTTGGGTTCAAGGGCCCTTTGAACCAGCGCCAGGTTAGATGAGGAAAGATGCTCACTATTATCTACAGGACAAATTTAACCTCTCCTCCAGACCTCCTGGCCATCAATTTTCCAAAGATGTTCTTTGAAATCCCTGACCAATTGGCCACCTTTCAGCTATTGCTAATGGACCAGTATAGGACCACCCATCAGGCTATCTCTCCTAATAAATGGATAATTAGTTGTGTCACTTAAAGTAGTGATCACGGGGAAGTATTTTCCTTTGACCCTGTCATTTTAGGCCACCTCTGAAATCAGAGTCACCGGCTGGCCAGGTCAAGAGATTCAGAGCTGCAACATGGCCTTGGGACCATACACTTCATCACTTTGACAACATCTGTCTAAAGAAGACTTACAGAGCAGCATGGGCTTTGGGACGGAAAGCACCCTGGTCCTCTTCTGAAGACGTCAATTGCCTAACAGTGACACGTCCTCAGCATGATGTATGTGTGGCCCACAGAGCTCCTCGTTATCCTCTTCCACCTCCCTGCCTCCCTCCTCTTCCCGTGATGCAACTCCACCCAACTCCCCACTCAGAGATCACTTGCAAGAAGGATAGGGTCTCTTTTTTGGAGGAAGAAAGTGGACATTAAAAATGGAGACTAAAGGGGAGACATGAAGGTGGCATGAAGGTATTTGGATGAGATATTGCTCAGTGAGAAAAGCAAAATATATGAGACACATATACATATATGTACTTATGTATGTGCATAAATACATATTCATTCATACATACATATTCATAAAATTGTATTTTTTATAATATGTGTCGTATGCATAGTTTGAATGCATTTCTAAAACCATGACAGGACAACCGGTGTGTGTATGTGTGTGTGTGTGTGTGTGTGTGTGTGTGTGTGAGAGAGAGAGAGAGAGAGAGAGAGAGAGAGAGATGATGCATATTAGCCTTTTCGTGGTTGCAGGTGAACATGCAAGGTTGAGAAGGGTGAGGCCACTTTGGGGAGGTGGTGAAGCGGAAGGAAGGGAAAGATAAAACCCAAGACTAAGAGAGTTAATTTAGACTGAAATGAAAGCATCCATATTTTTGTCACATTTATTCATGAATTTAAAATTATGCAATTGTGTGGGTATTATATATATATATATATATATATATATATACACACACACACACACATATATGTATATATGAATACTAAAAAAGCTTTAAAAGGTGGTGAAGGGAAGGCAGAGGTCTGGAAACTAAAGGAGCAGCTTTGCCTACTTCACAGTTTGCATTGGCCCATGTTAAAGCATTGCCTGCTTTGGAGAGTTCCAGGAAGCTTGAAAGAAGCAAAAATAGTTTTTCCACTTAACATTTTACTTGTAGCCAAATTTCTTCACAGTGTATTATAAATGATTTAGGAAAGTTATGATAATTTTCTTATATAAGTGAAAAACTGCTCCATCCTGGTGCCCCCAATTAGAATTATTAGGATATAAAAGCAAATGTTAGCAAGCTTATAACAATCAGGTATAATAGCAAGACCCAGCCTTCATTCAGCTCTTACTATGTGCAGGCACTTTTGAAATCATTTTAACATATATTTACTCCATTAATCCTCCCAGGGAACCTCTGAGGCAAATACTGTTTTAAACCACATTTTCAGGATACAAGAAAACAGCTCTTTCTTTCTATGCTGTGTGACAAATTATCACAAACTTAGCAGTTTAAAATAATACAAATTTATTACCTCCCTGTATCCAAGGGCCAGAGGTCTGAGGGTCGCAGCTTGGCCGGATCCACTGCTTAGAGACCCGCTTGGCTAAAATCAAGGTGCTGCCCTGCTGTGATTCTCATCCGAGGCTCAGGGTTCTCTTCTAAGCTCATTCAGGTGCTGACGGAATTCTGTTCCTTGTGGCTATAGGGCTGAAGCTCTCAGGTCTTAGAGGCTGGTCCTCCTCGTAGACCGTCTGTAACATGAATGCTTCCCCTCTACCAGACCAAAAGGAAAATGCCTACTGAGCTCCAGATCGATCTGACTTCCTTTTCCCGACCTCTTGGCCACCTTTCAAATGGCTCATCTGATTAAGTCGAGTCCCCCAGAATGATCCCCTTTTTTGATAACTTAAAGACAACTGATTAGTGACTTAATCATGGGAACAAAATTCCATTATATTCACAAGTCTCTCCCACACTCAAGGGAAGGGGATTAAACAGGATGCACATGCCAAGGGCAGAAGTCTGGGGGACTGTCTTAGATCCCTGCCTAGTATAAAACCTAAGGCAAAGAAAAGAGGTATGTCTTGCCCCATATCACAAAGTTAGAGCCAGTGAAACTCGGCAGTCTATATTTAAATTCCATGTAGATAACCACTATGCTATACTATGCAATGAAAGAAAAAGAGTTTCAGCTCTCACCTTTTTTTTTTTTTTTTTGCGGTACGCAGGGCCCTCACAGTTGTGGCCTCTCGCATTGCGGAGCACAGGCTCCGGATGCGCAGGCTCAGCGGTCACGGCTCATGGGCCCAGACGCTCCGCGGCATGTGGGATCCTCCCAGACCGGGGCACGAACCCGTGTCCCCTGCATCGGCAGGCGGACTCTCAACCACTGCGCCACCAGGGAAGCCCCAGCTCTCACCTTTTAGACATTATATTTGATGTCAGGAACTGTGAAAGGTATGAGATTTTATCCTACTGGCATGCTAATTAGTTAGACTTCCACAGTTTCATGGGAACTGGAAGAAGACACAAGACTCCTGAATCAGAGACAAAGGACCATCTACTCACAGAAATAACAGTAGCCAGAGCGTCAGCGTTTGCACTGGTTTTCTGAGCCTCAGTTCCTACAGGGTGACACAAACAGGACCACGTGATATCTACACATGCATTTGCTTGTGTTACAGGAGAAGAAAGTCCAATTTAAGGAACCAGATTTCTTATACTGGGCATAAACTTGCCTGATGTTTGCCCCAAAGGGAGATAATATCTTGTTATATTAGACAGTAAGCAAATCCACCTTCTAACTTTGGGGAGATACTAGCTCTATTTTCCAAATTTACTCGACAGCCATCCTTGAAAAGATAGTCCTGAACACAATTGGTCAAGGTTTTGTAGCAAGGCGTGTGGACACATGAGAAACTCCATGGAGAATTGTTGCCCCACAATATTGACCTCTTGTTTCTATACGATCTTGTTTTACAGTAAATTTTTCCATGATAACTTTGGACTCTCTGATTAATCCTATTGACGGAGGCTGGGACAAAATTCATTCAATATGTCTCATAAGTTTTTAAATGAAATTTACTACCAATAATACTGCCAAGAGCAGCCCGATGCCAGTCTGGAGTATTGACCGCAAACATGTTCTCCAAGGTCCTAAATCCAACCAAACAAGATTTTACAAACCATCGGGATCTACCTTAACAAACCAGGTGAGTTCCTCAAGTTTTTCTATTGACCTTTCCACTTGGTCCGAGGTGTTAATCCAGGTAAAGCAGGATGGGTTAGTGACTGTATCTTGCTCAGCAAAGGGAAAATCTAAGACAATTCTTTCATCTATAAAAACACTGGTAGTGAGTTGAAGATGACCTGAACACTTTGCAGGGCCAAGGTGGCCTATCTGAACGCTTGAGCTAAAGTCAAGAACACATTTCATACAATCTTTTATAATTGGATGTCTCCCTCTTTGAGAAAACTGCCCACAGTATGCACATGAATAATGAGTCCGTTATCCCTCTGGAAGCTCCCCTTAGTCAGCAAAATAGTCTGATTTTGGATGAATTTATGTGTATTTTTTGAGGGCTACATGATCTACTGGCAGTGTTTGCTTAAATACTTGTAGGTCTTTAATGAACACCCTTAAGGTTCCAGTCTCTGTGTATTGGGAAGGGAAGCAAGTTAGTACCTGCGTACCACACAAGGAGTATAGTCCCAGGGATGCACGTGGTGACCCTGTGAAAAAGAGAAAAAAAAGTGTTATTTGATAGTGTTAAAAGTGGCTTACACAGCAGTGATTTTTTTAGGTCCACCTTAATTCAGGATATCTGCTGCCCTATTTTCATAACTCACTTAAATTTTTGCCTTGTTTCAATATAAGGGCTAGGAGATTTTTCCAAAGCTGAAGGATTGGCCCTAAGAAATTAACTAGATTTCTTTGGGTCAGTTTGTCATTCTCCAGTAGCTCACTGGGGCTGTAAGAGCCTGAACACAAAACAATTCCTCTGTGATTTCCCACAGGAGTTTTTCTGTCTCAAGGAAATCTCCCTTAGAGGGCTAAATCTCTCTTATAGCAACCAGGGCCAACATAAAAAAAAAATACAAGACTTTTTATAGTCATATTTGAATAGGTCTAAAGCTGGCATGATAGATTGCTGGAGGGGCTGATCTTTAAGACAACTCAGATGTTGTGATTCGTCCTTAACAAGTATCAAATGTCCCATCCCCTCATCTTCCAAAAAAACCTGCCAGAGTTGTAATAAATTGCCTGGTTTGTGCCCACAAAAGTCACGAATTTCCCTTTATCAATACTCAGCATAGGTGCATGTCCCTGTGACTGTTGACTAAAAGGACCTTAGTAATAGTTGTTATAGAGGTATGGACTTGAGGCCAACCACCAAACTGGCCAGATTCATCCAAAGGAGCATTAGCAATAATCAGAGCCCATTACAACAGCTGTCTTTGAGCCCACGTCTTGATTGTGGCTGTGAAGCACCTACTCAATTATTCCTCATTAAGAGGCAAGAGTGAAGGACCATTTTCTGTGCAGTAGTTGACTACACAATTTGGTTGACATATTTACTACATGTTCCCATAGACTTTCTCCAAATCCTGATAATTGGCCCCAAGTTCCTCATCCTTCGTATTCCAAAATCCCATTTTTCTATTGACTATTTTATTGAAACCGTCAAGAACTGTGAAGGATCTGAGACTTTATCTACTTGAAAGCTAACAAGTTAGCCTGTTATGGTTTCGTGGATGCTGGCAGAGGGCATGGGATTCTGAGGCTGAAACAAAGGACAGTTTATTACACATACAAACAGCAGTGGTAGAGAATTAGCATTTGTGCTAATCCCCCAAGATTACAGGAAAGAAAGCCCAAATATAAAAAATAATAATAATAATAATTTTTTTAATAATGGTCTATGAGCCTAGCTGACCTCTTTCCTGGAGAGAATTGCTACCCTTTTTAATACCTCACAGTAAATAAACCTATTTTTTGCCCTGGAAGGAGATACCATCTCTACCTTGCAAGGCTATTCATTAAACAAAATCCTGGAAAAACAGCACAGAATAAAGGCAGCCTGTGCCTTTGCTTGTGAGACATGTTGGAAGGTAAGACTTATAGAGAATTGTCTCCAATATTTATTTACCTCCTTAACATATTATTTCCTTCTTTCAAATAAAAATGTACTAACTTTCCTTAAGAGAACATAAATTTGCCCATAGTATATATTTAGTAATCATAAAAGTTGCTAACATTTACTCTTTATTAAGCAGGTGCTGGCTTACATATTTTTACATATATTACTTCTTTAATCCTCACCACATCCCTAGGAGGTGTTATTATTCTTATCCCCATTTTGAAGAGATACAGAGAGTAAGTTAAAATGCCCAAGTTCACAGCTAAGAGGTGTTAAGACCAGAACCTCTGGGATTTTAATCCCCAGGACTTTTGACTTGCTAGCCCATGATCTTGGCCTCCAAGCTAGAACAGTAAGATCACATGGACTTATGGCCAACTCTGCAACACGTAAATCTGTCAGCACTGGGTTGGACACAGGGTAATCCCTCCATGCATGGTAATTAATATTCAGTATGCCTACTATCTTTTATGTTCATTTTACAAATGCAGAAACTGAGGCTCAGAACATGTGGGTTGACCAAGCACTCTCAGATAATAAATACTGGGAACTTGGTTTTAAACTCAAATTTTAATGATTCTAAAATACTATGTTCATATGAAACACCTTGCTGCTTTTCCGAAGAAAAGCTATTCAGGAGACATTTTAACATATTCCAAAATTTATTACAATTAGTTGAAAAGTACAGTAGAGCTCAAAATAAAATCAATAATTACATAAACATAATGGTACAATTAGCCTAATATTTATCCAAGTAATGTGATTTAATGCAGTTTCTTAAACATATCTAAAATTGGAAAGTATTTTTGCATATAATATTCAGCATCATAATAAACTTTGCTAACTACTTTATTACTACACTCGGCCATATCTATTTTGTTTTGAGTATTAATTCTGACTTGGGAAAATTAATTTGTATCATTCAAAGGAACTTAGATTTTATTCTGCAGTGTTTCTCAAAGATTGGTTAGAAAACCACCTAGGTGCTAATATGCTCAGAGTATCAGAACCTTTGGGAGTTTGAGCTAAGAATCTGCTCCTGTAATAATATCCCCAGTGGTTTTAAAACAGACAGAAAGACGACTTCTGCTCTAGGTGAGATGGAGCCATTGGCTGAACAATTAGCATTTTTGGTAGATGACTTTAGTGACTAGAGAAAGAATTTGCGGGGGACAAATTGGAAAGCAGGTAGACAAATTAGGAGGCCATTTATTCATTCGCATGAAAAAAAATCTGCTAGGTGATGGGTAAACACAGAAAAAAGCAGACAAGTTCTTAGACCTCTTGGTGCCTCTATGCTTCCAGAAAATCAGATAGGTAACAAAGAATTCCTTGTGTATTTTTAAGACAGTTTTAGGTACTATAAGGGCAAATATATACTGACCTAACTGAGACTGGGGAACCAGGGAAGGCTTGAAGGAAATATTTGTACTTAGGCTGAATAAGTAGAAGTCATGTGGGTGAAGCCTGAAAGCAGAGTGGAGCAGAGTTTTCAAGGTAGAGAAAACATAATCATTGGAAGCCCTAAGGCATAAAGGAACATGGTCTTTTGGAGTAATTCAGTATTTTTAAGTTTTGGCTGGAGGATTTCTTTACTAGTACAATGTAATCATATAAATACTCTTAAGAATTTAAGAATTCTTGTCATTTTTATGTGGTACATTTATAAATTATAGGGAAAATTTTTTAATTAAAGTTTGTATTGTGAATGGGTTTTAATAAAATCTTTAACAGCAATATGAACACAATGTATTTATACATATTTTAGGTAGGTAATGCTGAGCCTTTAAGCCATTCAACAACAAAAAAGCATATTGTTTACTTTAAATAATTATCTAAGAAAAATATAAGAATAATATAGTAATAAACAATATATATGTATGGATTATTTTCGGGAGGTAGGACTGGGTATATAATAAGATGTAAATTGAAATATAATTATATTGTATGGTATCTAATATAGATAAAATGCCTTCATAAGCTGTTGTTTGGATTTCTTGCCTTATTTGGCTAAAATAAATGTGCTTCATCTTAATAAAGTTTATATTTTTTCCTAAATAATGAGATAATAGAGAGAGTGTTAGAAGCACAAATAGCACATTAACACCACATGGGTGCATAATTTTACTCCTAAGTAATGTTTTAAAAAATATAAAGGTAATAACTCTTATTTTTTTTAGGCTTGTCACTGATTTTAAAAGTTGAGACATCTTGATGTGATGTACATAATTTTAATAATATGAATGCAGTTTGTAATAAATGTTATCTATTCTATTTGAAGAATTATTATAAACTTTTGTAATTCAGCATCATTATTGCTTATGTTTTCTACCTTCAACCAAGAGTTAAATATGGAAATATATTAAACACATTAAAAAAGAAAGCAATTAAACAAGCTAATATGGCAAAAAGTGACACATAATAAAACAGTCAAATGAGTCCTGGGCTGAGTCACTGGAAAGTTCATCAGAAGTCAACAAACCTTTATATAAGTTTACTTAATATTCACTCAGATTCCATGCTATTATATTTTAATGTGAAAATACATACAGTATTATTGGATTAATTAATTAATTATCTAATTGTTGAAAAAATAAATTAAAGTAAATGTAGTTATAGACATGGATCCAATGAAACATGTTTGCAACTCTATGGGTGTGGGGGGAAAATCAAAGATTCAGAAACACTGGAATATGGAGAAATGGAATTCAATGCAGTGAAGTACAGCAGAGAGGGAGAGAGAAGGGGTTAGTTTTAAGAGACATACTGAAGAGTCAGATATTTTAGCGTTTCTGGTAGAAATTTTTAAGGATTCTAGTCTTTTTTTCCTGTAAATATCATGAAACAATATAAGGCTATTAAACTGAAACTGACATGATCTAATTAGCATTTCATTAAGACAATTTAAATAAAGATTCAAAAATGAATCTGTTAACTAAGAGTGAATAGAAGAAACTATCACAAAAGTTCATGTAAAATTTGATGGAAGATGGACTTTTAGTTTGGTATGGGGATGAAGAGAATTAGAGTCAAGAAAAGTTTATATTAAAGAATCTCTGCAATCATTCAGGTGTGAGAGAAAAAGGCATCCCAGATTTCTGGGGGTGATCAACAAATTCGATGTTAGTGATAATTTAGGAGGAAAAGAATGTTGAATGAAATGAAAGAGATGAGGAAGATTACTATTGTGTTCATAGTTGTCATTATTTTTTATGATGTTGTAGACTTAAAATATATAAATGCTGATGGGAAGCGATGGGTACAGAGGGAGTCATTGAAGTGGTAAGAAAAGGAAATAAATGTTACTATAAAACAGAAATTGGTCTTATATAAGAATCTAACATTGAGATACTTCATCTACAATATTAATAAAATGAAAAAACAGGATGGAGACATATCAGAAAAAACTATATGGAGCTGATAATTTCATGGGGATCATGATACATCGATACTCTCCCCAAATAGCTTATATTTTATATGTGTGGTGAGAGATAAGAGCAGAGAAGAATGTGTTGGAGATCTGAGAGGTGTGGAGAGCATTTTTCAAAATTCTTCATGCTGAATATGAAACTGGAATTGCATTGTTAAGGGCCCAGTTTAGTTGCATGATCAATAATTTATTTCTGTACCAAACTGCTTAATTGTGTAATTTTTCTCAGGCAGCACTCAGAAGTTGAGCTGTAGTCATGGAGAGGGTAGAGAACTGAATGCCAACAGGACAGATTTTGTTAAAATGGTTTGACCACAGAACGAAGAGGCAAGATATTGGCATAAGTGATTGAAATTAGAAAAAGTAAAAAGGCAGTAGTTGCTGAAAGAAATGATGACCTGAAATTTCTGTCACATATATTAGAGTTGAGAATTGTCCTGAAATTGACAAAACCTGAAGATTGAGTGGATGAGTATGTATGTGTGTGTGTGTGTGTTGTGTGTGTGTGTATTTGTGAACACAACTCTATGTATTACCTGTGAATATGGCTTAACTGAGAGGGAGCAACAGAAACTAAATTCTACTCAAAGCTTTTTTCTTGGATGACTAGCAATATAGGAAGTAGGGGAGAAACTCCAAATTTCTTGGAGTTGGATTATGAATTTAATTTTGAATTTGTGAAGTTTTATGTGTCTGTGGATACATCGTTCTTCGTCCTACTAGAAGAGAGAGACCACACTGAATTTTGAACAGGGAAAGTTTAATATAAATATTATCTATACCTAATCCTCTGAAAATTGAAGTTTACAGTTGATTTGCTAATAAGCAGAGAGAGAACACTGAAGAGTATAGGAATAAGAATGGTGAGGCACAGTCGTCAAGTCATTACTCCCAGGTTGAGGTGTAGCACTCATGGAGGAGTCCCTCACACACAACCCCCAGACCTGAGAAACCAGATCTCAGTTGGAAACGGCATGGCTTTGGCTCACTGAATGCCAGAGAAAACTGAGGCGGTGTCCTGGCAGAGCTTGCTAGAAATGGCCCTCTGTGGTTCTGGGACAAGGGGTCCACAAGGAGGTGCCAAACCTAGAAACTCTTAGCTGCCTGAAGTTTTGCTAAGCTAAGCTGATGGTTGCCCTGCACTGCAAGGAACCAGGAACTGAAAAAGTCATTTATTGAAGGAGCTGAATGACATAGAAACTGCACCTACCGAGAGAAGGACCCTGGAAGTTAAATACCTATTTTTCCTTCACTGTTCTTGTGAGCACCCTTACTGAAAAGGATTAAAATTGTATCAGCCAACAAAGTACAAATGTTTAAAAGGCCCAGCTCTATTTTCAGAGAAGGGAACAAAGGGTAATTTTGGAGCTGAGAGGTAATAATTTGATAAATGCTACAGTGGGATATTAAAGTAATTAATGGAAGGAAACTCATAGCTGGGAAAAGGGTTAAGAAAGAACAAGAGTTTGGAAGTCATCAAAGTATGAGTATTCTCCAATTATTTCCTTAAGTGACCACACACTTTGGCACATAAATACATATTTAAAGGTAAATCAATGGTTTTGACAGCTTGCCAGCTTACATTCTTTGTACTCTTCTAACTCATGGGCCAACAAACTTTTTTTTATAAAAAGGCTAGATAGTAAATATTTACGTTTTACTGGCCTTGTAGTCTCTATTACAACTATTCAACAATGTCATTACAGTGCGAAAATAGCCATAGATGACATATATGCAAATGAGCAAGGCTGTGTTTCAAAAAGCACTATTTATAAAAACAAGAGGTGGCCCAGATTTGGTCCATAGGCTGTAATTTCTGACTCCTGATCTATGATATTTTAATTGTCTAATTACAAAGAGTATATATAAACAGTATTTTAAGCATAGTTAGATCAATCATCTCTTAAGTTCTTTTTATTTGTTTTACATATAAACTCATTGTATATATTTAATTACATTAAGAATTCCTCTATGTCATGCAAGGTTTTTCTAATTCTAAAAATACTGCATAAATTTTCATTAAAATGTAACAATATTATAAAAGCATGGTTAATTTCATGAAACCATGAAAGGTACATGAAATAAATCTATATTTGATGCACTAGAAAAGAATAATCAACATACAGTAAACATAACCTTAAGTAAAAATAAAGTCATGAAATTATATTGCTTCAGATTTTTAACTGATGGTGTGACATTCAACTTCACTTAATTTTAACTTAGACACAATTCTTGAGAGAGTAGCAGATATCTAATACCACAGCACACATCCACTCTTACTTCAATATTCAGAAATCTGGCCACAAAGTTTAAATATTGGTATTCAGATAAAATATAATACATTAGAAACACTGATTTTTATAAATTAACTTAAAAATACATTACATATATTTAGATATTTTATAGATTTTTCTTGTTAAAAATAAACTGTATAATTTATTTAAAGAAAGTTTTATTGAACAAAATTTACTTAAATCTTTCAAAATCTGTCAGACACACACTATTATCAAAGTTCACACAAAAAGATATTGGGTTGTGAAGGACATTTAGAAGTTAGGCTGAAAAGAATGAAAGGTCATCTCTGGAATCATAATGAGTAAGTCATAGGATGGGTAAGAAAGATGAGTGTGCCCCGTTCAAAAACAGCACGTTAATCAATGTGTCAAGAGTAGAAGTTTTATAAGAGAATGGCAGGAAATAGGTGAGGATGAACTGGTTGGTAGGTAAGGCACTAGACTTAGCAAGAGGATATGGGCTCACTAACTAAGATGGCAGCAGAAGGAATAGTGACAATGGAAAGTTATCAATAAATAATGATAATTTTGATGTGATTAATTGGCTGTGAGTGGTGGTTAGGGAAAGAATAAGTTAAATTTGTCTGCTTAGTTGATTTCATCTAGTAAATCTTTATTTCATTTTTATTAAATTTTTTGAAGGTTGTAACATGTTTTTATTGACTAGAGTTGTGAACAGTTGTAATCCTTCCATTATACATATATAGCAATAATCAAGTATCTGATACTGAAATAACTTACAGGCAAATTCTAATATTGAACACAGAATAGTTCTATCAGAACAATAAAAAAAATAATAAAACACTGAGTTTATCTCTGAGAATTTAAATTCAGGCCATTAGTTCACAATTTAGAAATCTGAGTAATCCAACTTTAAGGTGACTTCTCATTGTTGAAGTTTGCTCTGAGGATGGATTGTAATTGGGAACTTCCTCTTGTCTCAAGCTATTCGTGCATATGACACACTTTGGAGATTTTCATTTGAGGAAAATATAAAGTTTGAGAAGGTGCATCTCTTCTATTTGTCAACCTGCAAGAGTTGGAATGAGAAAGAAAACTTGACAAAATAAATGGAGCTGAGACATAGAAGAAATGGAAGAGAAACAGGAAAATTTGGTGATTTGAAAGTTAAGGGAATTTCAAACTTGACAGTGTGAGTGGTCATCAGTAGTAGACACTGAGAAATCCAGTAGAATGTGGATTATGAAAAACATTTATGTTTCAACTAGAGGAAACTGTATTAGCGGACATAATGAGAAGAAGCTCTATTTTACATGAGATGCACAAGGTTTGCGCTAAGTGAATCATGTTCAAATTCCCACACTTTCATTTATCAACAGTGTTTTGTTTTTTTTTTCCAATAGTGTGTCTTTGAGAGGATTTTAAAAAAATCTTCTTGAACTTCAGTTTTACCTGGAGAAGATAAATGTCAATAATAGCTATCTCAAAAAAATAATAATAATAATAATAGCTATCTCAAAGGTTGTTATTGAAGATCAAATAATCTACTAGCATTGAATCAATTTGCAGATCCCATTTTGCAACAGTTAGTATTGTTGGTGATGGTTCTGTAGACTAAGAACAAGACTTAGGATACTAAATGAAAAGTGAGCAAATGGAGCCTATAAATGTAGAAGCATATTTCAGGAAGTTTGACATTTATAGGAAGGAAAGAATCTATTTAAGTTAAGTGGGGCAGGTTGGAGGTTGGGGTTCCAGTCTTCCAAGTTACTGTGCAAGGCAAGTATTTAAAGCAATAGGAAACTTCTTTGCATAAATCTCCGACACCAAGAAGTACTGCATGCCATTTACGTTAGTTAATCATCAGATACTCAGAGTTTAAACAGCCATCCATAATACAGCATGCAAAATAGTTAACATACCCCTACCTAATACCACTACTCTGAGCTTAATCATGCTATTTAATTGCAGAGCTTAACTTGAAAATTATTGTTCACAGCAATTAAGTAAATGCCCCAATTTCATTAACAGATTTTCTAATTAGAACCTGCAACATAAAAGTGCTAATGTTGCTTCATTAGCTTTGATTTACTGTTTCTAATGCTACCTTTTTAAAAATTATTCTTTTCTTCAAATCTGAAACTGTGTTTTAGGGTTAATTATGTTTGGTTCTTGAAAATATCAAGGGACAATTATTCCTGGATTAAAGTATAGAGGTATCTTATATTAAAATTTCATTTTAGCTTTTCACATTAAACACACATTGGGACAAATTTTAGAGCCTCCTTGTTGTAGAATAGTTTAAAGCAATTAGTGAGAATTGCATTTGGCTTGAATTGTAAGCAAACGGGTTTTCCAAAATTGCATATGCTCCTTCACATATGCTATCTGATTGTAAGGGAGGGGAGGAAAAAAAAAAAAGAAAAGAAAAAAAAACGTTTAATTGTTACATAAGCGCACTATTGCAAATTTCTTAAATTGGCAATTGAAAGGACAGAAAGGTGACTTAGGTTAATAATAATATTATGATCTAAGATAGTGCCACTAAAATCCTCAAATGCAGTAACTACTGTTCGCTAATGAAAAGGCTAGGAGATTGGCTTTTTTTTCTTCTTGTTTCTGTCTTTGCCAAATTAAAAGAACTTGCCTAAGTTTTCAAGCAAGTATTGCTATATAACTACCTATTAACAGCATGGTTACAGCAAAGCATGAAAAATATACTGATTTCATGACTTGGCACTAAGATGAGGCTCTGATAATAGGGGAATCATGGACATTATTGGTAAGATTGCAGTTGAGTGAGGAAAGCAGAGTCCAGAGATTGTCTAGTCCAACTCCATTGCTTATGTATATATGTATACACATATGCATGTGTATGTGTCTCTGTGTGTGTGTTTTTATGGGTGTATGATATGTCAGCCACTATGCTAAATCCTGGGGATGCTGCAACAAGCTGTCCCACTATTATGTAGAGAGATATAAAATGAGTAACTACAATAACTGATATTCTAAGAAGTTAAGTGACAACTAATATAAAAGATATGGAATTATATCCCTTGTCTTTTGTTTAGTATCATTTCCACTCCACCTACTATCTCTAACAAAACATCAAAAGGAAAACAAAAGAAAATATAATGTCAAAACAGAATAGTGTTCTCCTTTTCTTTCTTTGTGATAAAGATAACTTGAATAAAAATAAATTTTACCAAAATACATTCAATAAATCCACCACAGCACAACACATTAATATATAGCTGAGTGAAAAACATAAGAAAATGGATAGGGTCTACAGCTAAATAATCTTTGTGTAAATTCACATACATATACACACACTGCAAAGACATATTTTCCATGGAAATATATATTTGTAAATGTGTGTGACACATTATAATGGCTGCCTAAAGAGCTTGTAGAGTGGAGATTGGGATAAATAAGGATAGTATAACACAGGAGGGCTTGTTTGTATAAACATAAAATATTTTCACTGAGCAAGCTGATTAATTCTATTTTTCATATGAGAAATTGAGATAAAAAAAGATTAAGTTAAACTATTACTACTAATATTTTAATATTAAACTTTATATTTTTAGAGCAGTTTTGGATTCACAGCAAAATTGAGCAGAAGGTGAAGACAGCCCCCATATAATCCATGTACCTACACACCCACAACCTCCCCCCACTGTTAAAGTCCCACATCAGGGTGGGTACTTTTGCTACAGTCAGTGAACCAAATCGAAATATCATAATCACGTAAAGACTAGAGTTTATACTAAGGTTCACTCTTGGTTGTGTACATTCTACGGTTTTGAGAAATGAATAATGACAAGTGTCCATCACTTTAGTATTGCATAGAATAGTTTCATTGCCATAAAAATCATCTGTGTTCTATCTATGCATCCTTCCCTCTACCTTAATCCAGGGCAACTACTAACCTTTTTACTGTATCCATAGTTTTACCTTTTCCAGAATGTCATATTGTTAGAATCACACAGTTTGTAGCTCTTTCATATTGGCTTCTTTCACTTAGCAATATGCATGTAACTCTCCTCCATGTCTTTTCAGGGCCTGATAGCTAATTTCTTTTTAGCACTGAATAATATGACATTTTCTGAATTAATCACAGTTTACCTATCTACTCATTTATTTTGGGGCATTGTCCAAGTTTTGGTAATCAAGAATAAAACTTCCATAAACATAAGTGTTTAGGTTTTGTGGGGACATAAGTTTTCAACTCAAAATGAATACCAAGAATCATGATTGCCAGATATGTAATAAGATGTTCTTGGATTGGAAGAATCAATATTGTGAAAATGACTATACTACATAAAGCAATCTACAGATTCAATGCAATCCCTATAAAAATACCATTGGCATTTTTTACTGAACTAGAACAAAAAATTCCACAATTTGTATGAGAAAAAAAAAGACCCCAAATAGCCAAAGCAATCTTGAGAAAGAAAAACGGAGGTGGAGGAATCAGGCTCCCTGACTTCAGACTACAGTACAAAGCTACAGTAATTAAGACAGTATGGTACCAGCACAAAAACAGAAATAGAGCTCAAGGGAACAGGATAGAGAGCCCAGAGATAAACCCACACAAATATGGTCACCTTATTTTTGATAAAGGAGGCAAGAATATACAATGGAGAAAAGACAGCCTCTTCAATGGTGGTGCTGGGAAAACTGGACAGCTAGAGGTAAAAGAATGAAATTAGAACACTCCCTAACACCATACACAAAAATAAACTCAAAATGGATTAAAGGCCTAAATGTAAGGCCAGACACTATAAAACTCTTAGAGGAAAACATAGGCAGAACATTCTATGACATAAATCACAGCAAGATCCTTTTTGACCCACCTCCTAGAGAAAGGCAAATAAAAACAAAAATAAACAAATGGGACCTAATGAAACTTCAAAGCTTTTGCACAGCAAAGGAAACCATAAACAAGACCAAAAGACAACCCTCAGAATGGGAGAGAATATTTGCAAATGAAGCAACTGACAGAGGTTTAATCTCCCAAATTTACAAGCAGCTCAATATGAAAAAAAACAAACAACCCAATCCAAAAATGGGCAGAAGACCTAAACAGACAATTCTCCAAAGAAGATATACAGATTGCCAACAAACACATGAAAGAATGCTCAACATCATTAATCATTAGAGAAATGCAAGTCAAAACTACAATGAGATATCATCTCACACCAGTCAGAATGGCCATCATCAAAAAATCTACAAACAATAAATGCTGGAGAGGGTGTGGAGAAAATGGAACCGTCTTGCACTGTTGGTGGGAATGTAAATTGATCAGCCACTATGGAGAACAGTATGGAGCTTCCTTAAAAATCTAAAAATAGAACTACCATATGACCCAGCAATCCCACTACTGGGCATATACCCTGAGAAAACCATAATTCAAAAAGAGTCATGTACCACAATGTTCATTGCAGTTCTATTTACAATAGCCAGGACATGGAAGCAACCTTAGTGTCCATCGACAGATGAATGGATAAAGAAGATGTGGCACATATATACAATGGAATATTACTCCACCATAAAAGGAAACAAAATTGTGTTATTTGTAGTGATGTGGATGGACCTACAGTCTGCATACAGAGTAAAGTAAGTCAGAAAGAGAAAAACAAATACCGTATACTAACACATATATATGGAATCTAAACAAAAAAAAGGTTATGAAGAACCTAGGGGCAGGATGGGAATAAAGACGGAAACCTAATAGAGAATGGACTTGAGGACATGGAGAGAGGGGAAGGGTAAGCTGGTATGAAGTGAGAGAGTGGCATGGACTTATATATACTACCAGCTGTAAAATAGATAGCTAGTGGGAAGCAGCCACATAGCACAGGGAGATCAGCTCGGTGCTTTGTGACCACCTAGAGGGGTGGGATAGGGAGGGTGGGAGGGAGGGAGACACAAGAGGGAAGAGATATGGGGATATTTGTATATGTATAGCTGATTCACGTTGTTATAAAGCAGAAACTAACACACCATTGTAAAGCAATTATACTCCAATAAAGATGTTTAAAAAAAAGATAAATAAATATTATTGATGAATTTAAAAAAAAAGAGTATATTTGGTTTTGTAAGAACTGCCAAACTGCATTCTAAAATAGCTGCACCATTTTGCATAACACCAGCAATGAATAAGAGTTCCTGTTGCTCCACATTTTCACCACCATTTTGTGTCCTCACTGTTTTGGATTTTGGCCATTCTATTCTCATAGATGTAGAGTGATATTCCATTGTTTTAATTTTCAGTTCCCAAATGACATATAACATTGAGCATCTTTTCATATGCTTTTTTGCCGTCTGTGTATCTTCTTTGGTGAGATGTCTGTTCAAGTCTTTTGCCCATTTTTGAATTAGATTGTTAATTTTCTTATTGTTGAATTCTGAGTTCACTGTATGTTTTTGGTGCCTTTTTCAGGCATGTCATTTGCAAATATTTTCTCCTTTTCTGTAGCTTGTCTTTTCATTTGCTCAACTGTCTTTTGCAGAGCAGAAGTTTTTATTTTTTTTAATTTTTTAAATTTTTTTGCGGTATGCGGGCCTCTCACTGTGTGGCCTCTCCCATTGCGGAGCACAGGCTCCAGACGTGCAGGCTCAGCGGCCATGGCTCACGGGCTTAGCCGCTCCACAGCATGTGGGATCCTCCCAGACCGGGGCACGAACCCATGTCCCCTGCATCGGCAGGCAGACTCTCAACCACCCTGCCACCTGGGAAGCCCCAGTTTTTATTTTTAATGAACTTTTTAGTTGTTTTTTTCAGGAATTATGCCTTTAGTGTTATATCTAAAAAGTCTTTGCCATACCTGAGATAATCTAGGTTTTCTTCTGTGTTATCTTCTAGGATTTTTACAGTTTTTTTGTATTACATGTAGGTCTATAATCTATTTTGAGTTAATTTTTGTGAAGGGTATAAGGTCTGTGACTATGTTCCCTTTTTTGTTGTTTTTTTTGTTTCTTTTTTTCTTTTTTGTCATGTGGATTACTAGTTGCTCCAGCATCACTTTTGAAAAGACTATATTTGTTCAATTGTATTGCTTCTGTCAAAGATCAGTTGACTATATTTATGTGATTCTATTCTGAGTTCTGTGTTTTGCTCCATTGATTTGTCTGTTCTTTCACAAGGACCACAGTGTTTTGGTTAGTGTAGTTTTATAGTAAGTCTTGAAGTCAGGTAGTATCAGTCCTTCAACTTTGTTCTTCTCCTTCAGCATTGCATTGGCTATTCTTGTTCTTTTGCCTCTTCATATAAATAATTTGTTAAGATTTTATTTGGCATTGCACTGAGTCTATCAATTAAGTTGGGAAGAACTTGACAATACTAAGTCTTCCTATCCATGAACACGGAATATTTCTTCATTTGTTTAGTTTTTCCTTGATACCTTTCATCAGAGTTTTGTAGTTTTCCTCATATTTTTGTACATATTTTTTAAGATTTGTACCTAAGTATTTTTCATGCCTTTGGTTTCAGTGTTAGGGTAATGCTGGCTTTGCAGAATGAGTTAGGAAGTGTTGCCTTTGCTTCTATCTTCTGAAAATGACTGTTGAGAATTGTTAACATTTTTCCTTTAATGTCTCTTAGAATTCATCAGTGAACTCATCTGAGCCTGGTGCTTTCTGTATGGGAAAGTTGCTATTTACTGATTTTGATTCCTTTAATAAATATAGGCCTGTCTGTTTCTTCTTGTGTGAGTTTGGCAACTTGTGCTTTTAAGACATTTTTAAATTTTATGTAGCTTATAAAATTGGTGGGTATAGAGTTCATAATATTCCTTCATTATCCTTTTAATGTTCATTGGATCTCTCTAATAATGGAAACAGCCTTTTCCTACCAGATACATACTTGCCTTATAAGGATTCTGAGAGCCTTAATTTTATTATTTTTAACATTATTATTTCTTATTTATAAATTATGTATAGAGAAATTGATTAACCTGTACAACCTAACACACTTAGCTATGACAGAGCTCATTTTGCTTTATAATACCAAATTGGGTAAATGCAATACTAGAAGAGAATTGTAAGATATTTCCATGCCTATAAATTATGAAGTAGTTGATTATAATACTTTTTTTTTTACATAGGTAAAAGTGGCAAAGTGTATCTTGAAGTTAGAATATATTACAATAGAACAATGTCATAGTTACTAGAAGTAATTATTCCATGTTATAATGAATTGATTTACTTATTAAATTAGAAGTAGTAAAGAATACAGTGATGACTTTATAAACTGAAAGTAAATTTCTTGATTTTAAGGTAACATTTACAATACTTAACTACATTTATATAATTACTTACAACATAAATACTTCTTACTAACCTTTCAATTTTCCATAATTCTCATCTCATACAATTTGGCAAAAGTTCCATTTAGGACCAAACTGGGAAATAATTCAAATGTCACACTGAAAATTATCCTCCTTAAAGACACTCAAACAAAATTCTTGGAGAAGTTAGCACAGCTCAATTTATTTCTGCTTTGAAGGGAAACCTTTCTCTTGTAGGAAGTAATGGGCGTATGTTGTGTCTTTTTCTTCCAATATTGTGTTACATGTTGCTGCTCCTGACATACCCTAAATTGTCTCTCAAGACCATCCTCTCTTACATGGTAGGGTTCTTAGCCCTGGGTGGGGCTCTATCTCTAGCCCCAAAGTTGGAGCTACAGCTTCATCCAGTCATTCAGAGCTCTTCATTCTGTACACAGACACACACACACACACACACACACACACACACACACACACAGTAGTGGTTGGTTCAGGGGAACAATGTTGTCCTAAATTTGTCCAATCAGATAAATGCCTGGGACTGTTATTTATAACACAAGGAAGCTCTTTTTGCATGCTGGCTTTGAACCCAGGAGACTGAGTACTGAATTGTTAGGCCACCATATAAAGCCAGAGAAAGAATACAGTATAGGAGGTGGAGCCCTGGGAATCATAGAAACTGTTTTCTGATGATAAAGTTTGAGTCCTAATTATAATGGTGTCTGAAACTAGGACTAAATACAGATTTTTGTGTCCATTCTTGAAGGGAAGTACAGAGAAGGAATGGGGCACAGAGGCTATGTTCTCCGGCTCTCAGTGCCTCTCTCTGAAGTATATTCCTTTCTGAGGTTGTTATTTCAGGCTAGGACCTACATTCTCCCTTGAGATAGAAGTTCTCTTCAGCAAACTGTGGCCCACAACTACCCTATTTGTTGTTTTATGGCAACGACTGCTGCCACCTAAATGAATGTGGATAATATCAGATGGCCTTTGTATTGACTTTAGTGTTTGCTGCTGTCTTGAACCACCAATGGTGAGTCAGAGTACCCCAGAGCACTCATTTTACAGTTAAATAAAATAAGTCCAGAGACATTTTCCTTGTTAAAACTTGTTTTATAAATAGGTTTAATCTACCTAATTTAAAGTAAACTTATAAAAGCTAAGAACTAGAATGAAATCACACAAAATATTTTGAGAACATTTTCACAAATTATATGCTCTCTTTGCATTCATAAGACAAGCCTTACATGGTTTAAATAAAAAACAAAGGATGCCTGTTTTCACTTTTCAGGAACGATAGTGCATTCTGACACAAAAATGCTCTGTATGATTTGCCTAACAACTTTGCTTTGAGTAAAACAAACAAAAGTAGAACACATCAACACAAACGTGGTCTTAGTTGGTCCTAGTGGAATACAAAATTCAACACTTAAACTTTTATTTTTTCCAGGTAAGAATTACCATCACCAGGATAATCTGTTTTACAGGAAGGAAACCAAGATCTACTGGTGCCAAACTTTGTGCCAGGTGACTTACATATATTATTTTGTTTAATTCTCATAATAACTCATTGAAGATATATACTATTTAAGATACAGTGAGTTCTCTGGGCTGTATAATATCTGGCTGATGAAGATATTTTTATCCAAAATGTTTATTAAAAGAAAAATTTCTAAAACATAGTCTAACTTCAGTTCTGCTACACATAATTAGCTCTAGTATTCATACTTCAAATTGAATATTTTGAAATGAATAGCCCTGGCAAATGCATTCGATAGCCACATGCCCTATACAAAATTCCTACACTGTGTAATTACCAATGAGGTTAACAATGCAGTCTATATACAAATTCATTTAATAAAAAGACATTTGGGACCTATGGGAAAGATGGCAGTATAAAAACTAGCCATACGTATATAATGTGCATTATATGTACTGTATCATGTATTTAGTGAAAAAAATCTTCATATAGGTGGGCCCGAGTAATTCAAACCCGTATTGTTCAAGGATCAAGTCTATAATAAAATTATGTTTTTTAAGTCACTAAGGCTGTGCAGAGTTTATGGTGCCATTAAAAAATAATGTAGATTCCATCAACAGTAGAAAGTATGCATTTATAAAGAAAGCATTTAAAACAGAAATTATAAATCAAATTAACCATCAGCAAATTCACCTTTATAATGATATAGCATCATAGAATTAATATTCCAAAATCATAAACTGATTTTATCAGGAAAAGAAAAGTTGTAATTAAAACCAATGAGAAGAAACACGATCTTCTTTAATTATGGGCAATTTTGCTTAAGTGTGAAATTTATTTCCTTAATTTGAGAGGATATATAAGTTCAATATTAAGTATAGCATGCATTTGGAAATGACTTTTTAGAGGGAAATACATAATGAACTATTTTGTTTTATATATGTATTTAACAGAAATAAAATAAACTATTAGTATAATATAAAATGTGTTGTACACATGAGGGAAAGTATATTAATACAACCTAGACCATTCTATCTATAATGTATATTAAATAGACAAATTTTTAATGTATGTTATATAAACATTAACATGCATCTAGTTGATACTGTATTTTTCAGTAAAACCTTTGCCGATCAGAAAGTGACTGACAGAAGTAAAGACAAGAAGAGGCTGAAGTGACCTTAAATTCTTGCTGTCTCACAACTGAGCTGAGTCCAGACAGAGCTGAATTCCAACCAACTAGAACATAAGCCTTGAAGGTTGATCCTTTCCATACTTCCATGTAGTGGGCGTAGGGTGACCTGCGGTCTAGTTAGAGCTAGCCAAGGCTAAGTTCGAGGGAGAAATTTCCAAGGAGCACTTAGACTCCACACAGAAGAACAATTGGAAGGACGTGGGCTCTGAATAAAAGGGAAATGATCCTGAGTAGGTCAGAAGGGAGCCTTCCCGGTTGTTGCAGAGTTGATACTTAGCTTGCTGGCATGGTCCTAATCAGGAACAATGAACTGTTGGTGAATATCCTTTCCCTTACTTGTCCCTATAAGCATCACCACTTGGAAGGAAGACTTCACTGGCAAAAGAAGTACTTCTCTTGGGGTAATTATAAGATGCCTTTGGATGTGGATCTCCGCAGACTGGACCTTTCTCCTTGCTACGGTTGCTAAGTAGACTTCCTCAGCTTGTCTCAAGAAAATAGAACCAAGGGCCAGCACAAAGTTTGTGCTGAAATTTTAAGATCTATCTTAGTAATTAATTTTTTAACAGTAGCAAGTAAAATAAAAACCTGAAGATAAAAGTGCTGATAGAAGTGAGAGAAGGTGTAGATCTCAGCTTCAGACAGATGGTGGGTAAAGCACAGACACCAAACTCGACTTGGTTGAATTCAGATATTATCAGAGTGTGCATGTATGTAGGGAAGAGACCACTTTTATTTTCTTATATACCTCTGTACTTTTTTTTTTAACATCTTTATTGGGGTATAATAGCTTTACAATGGTGTGTTAGTTTCTGCTTTATAGCAAAGTGAATCAGTTATACATATACATATGTTCCCATATCTCTTCCCTCTTGCATCTCCCTCTCTCCCACCCTCCCTATCCCACCCCTCCAGGCGGTCACAAAGCAATGAGCCGATATCCCTGTGCCATGCGGCTGCTTCCCACTAGCTATCTACCTTATGTTTGTTAGTGTGTATATGTCCATGACTCTCGCTCGCCCTGTCACAGCTCACCCTTCCCCCTCCCCATATCCTCAAGTCCATTCTCCAGTAGGTCTGTGTCTTTATTCCTGTCTTACCCCTAGGTTCTTCATGACATTTTTTATTTTTTCTTAAATTCCATATATATGTGTTAGCATATGGTATTTGTCTTTTTCTTTCTGACTTACTTCACTCTGTATGACAGACTCTAGGTCTATCCACCTCATTACAAATAGCTCAATTTCGTTTCTTTTTATGGCTGAGTAATATTCCATTGTATATATGTGCCACATCTGCTTTATCCATTCATCCGATGATGGGCACTTAGGTTGTTTCCATCTCTGGGCTATTGTAAATAGAGCTGCAATGAACATTTTGGTACATGAGTCTTTTTGAATTATGGTTTTCTCAGGGTATATGCCCAGTAGTGGGATTGCTGGGTCGTATGGTAGTTCTATTTGTAGTTTTTTAAGGAACCTCCATACTGTTCTCCATAGTGGCTGAACCAATTCACATTCCCACCAGCAGTGCAAGAGTGTTCCCTTTTCTCCACACCCTCTCCAGCATTTATTGTTTCTAGATTTTTTGATGATGGCCATTCTGACTGGTGTGAGATGATATCTCATTGTAGTTTTGATTTGCATTTCTCTAATGATTAGTGATGTTGAGCATTCTTTCATGTGTTTGTTGGCAGTCTGTATATCTCCTTTGGAGAAATGTTTATTTAGGTCTTCTGCCCATTTTTGGATTGGGTTGTTTGTTTTTTTGTTATTGAGCTGCATGAGCTGCTTGTAAATTTTGGAGATTAATCCTTTGTCAGTTGCTTCATTTGCAAATATTTTCTCCCATTCTGAGGGTTGTCTTTTGGTCTTGTTTATGGTTTCCTTTGCTGTGCAAAAGCTTTGAAGTTTCATTATGTCCCATTTGTTTATTTTTGTTTTTATTTCCATTACTCTAGGAGGTGGGTCAGAAAGGATCTTGCTGTGATTTATGTCATAGAGTGTTCTGCCTATGTTTTCCTCTAAGAGTTTGATAGTTTCTGGCCTTACATTTAGGTCTTTAATCCATTTTGACCTTCTTTTTGTGTATGGTGTTAGGGAGTGATCTAATCTCATACTTTTACATGTATCTGTCCAGTTTTCACAACACCACTTATTGAAGAGGCTGTCCTTTCTCCACTGTATATTCCTGCCACCTTTATCAAAGATAAGGTGTCCATATGTGCGTGGGTTTATCTCTGGGCTTTCTATCCTGTTCCATTGATCTAGCTTTCTGTTTTTGTGACAGTACCATACTGTCTTGATTACTGTAGCTTTGTAGTATAGTCTGAAGTCAACTGGAAGTAACAAATATGATTTAATTTTAGAGTTTAAGAACTCAAAGTAAAAGAGAGAGAATGATAGTTTTCACAAACAATAGAACTAAAATAAAACTGAAACTCATTAAACTTGAAGAATTGGATAATCTTTATCCCATTTTGGCAGTATTTGATCTAAAACTGGAAGACTATGCATTCAATTAATGATGAAACATAGTTTAAACTAATATATAAATTGTGTTGGTTTGTGCCTCAGCAGCAAATTGTAGCCAGAGACTTTATAATAAATTTAGTTCACTTGCTGAGATATTCCTTTGCTCCAATAACATGTTAAGTCTATTGTCTGCCTTTCGTATATTCAATTTATGCACAGATTTTCAGGAAAGGTATGTAAAAATTAATGGACCGCTTATAATCATCAATATGCTGTCCATGGTAATATTCACAAAATCAGCAAATTATCAAGTATGTTCATATCTATCCTTTTATACTTCTGTCTTGGAATGAGTTTCACAAAAATGATTCATTTGTATCCTCTGTACCAAGTATAAAGCTACTGTAGGTCACCCTATAAAACATTCCCTTTTCCAATTCTTTGCTCATTGTCTCTAAACATTAGGGAGTCTTATTTCATGTATATTTTATCTGAAAAGACTTGCTGGCTCACTGTACAATGTTCTTACAGATTAGAGCATCCCTTACATGATATATTATGCAAAATTTTAAAAAGAGACAGATCTTAAATAATTTTATGATTAAGTAAAAAATCAGACTTTCCCATACATGGTACTTTTAAACTTTATAATGGTTTTACACTATCATAGCTGCATGCACGGCGTTTTTCTGTTCTTCACTGTAAGATGTCTCATGAAATTTTTTTTTTCTTTTTCAATACAAACAGAAATGACAAGGCATGACAAGTTAGAATTCAACCTATACTGTGAAAAGCTATCAACGTTGTCTCTCTCAAAGAGATACTATTTTTCTATTTATTTTCTTTTCTGTACGTCTAACCAAGGTGTATTTTCATCTCTACTCATTCTCAGCCTATTTCTCTGCTTTTATTTCCTCTGCCCCCAACTTTGTTCAGTGGCTGGATTCTATTCACGAGGGCTTGTTCAACACAGAGGAAACATGTTGGCTTTCCACGTTATAGGAAAAGAAGGGATTCTCAGTTAATTGAGAGTGATACGTGCCTATGTCCTGATTAAAATTATAGTTATTTACTTCCTTACTTTACGCCAGGCTTTATGTCAAGCACGTCGCATATTACAGGATTGAACTTTATCAGCAGCATGATGAGGTAGTTTAATTATCGTTCTCGTTTTACCAATCAGGAAACTGAAGCCTGTAAAGTTAAATAAATGTGACAAAGTTTATAGTGGGACATAAACCCCCACTGTGATACCTGAAGCTGGGTATGCTGGAGCTCTGGTTGATGTGTCCTTTGAGGGAGCCCCTAGTACAGCCACTTTCTGCAGAGTGGGTTCAGGAGGTTTTATCTCAGTCACATAAAAACCTTGTTCTGGCCCAGGTCTGAGTTTGCAATATAAATTTTTTTATATTCAGTTATTAAAATACGAACTCTAAACATGAGATATTGCTAGATCGCTGGCTTTCTTCATTCTTAATTCTGCTTCCTGGTTGAATGAGAGAGAAACCACAACCAAATCAAGAGTAAGCATATAGTAGAGATCATAGAATCAGAGAAATATATTTATGAACTATAGGTATAAGTTTTTAATAATCCTATTGTAAATCTACTCATGATAATGTCTAACTTTCCCCAAACATTGTCATGAAAGCATAAAAATAATAGTAAAAGTAGTTTGGCGTGTTGAATATATGTCCTTTTTCATAATAGTTTTCTTGATAGTAATTTCAATCTATGTTCAACTTTCAGAGCATGTTTTGTGATATGCTGTAATTACCTTAAACTCATTTCAGGTAATTTCTTAAATTCATAATATGTTACTAGTTTTCTATAAAAATCTCTTTTGATTTTTAGAAAATACTTTCTAAAATGTACTCCACCTGCTCTTATCTACCTGGTGAGCTCTCAAACCAGAATATTAACTGGTCTAATCAACTATATTAAAACACTCTAGCTTTAAATTGAATGGAGCTTTGACACAGCTTTTGTGAATTTTAATATTTAAATGTGTGGTGTAAGTCTCTCTTCCAGTACATTTTGTCATCTAAATTCTATGAGGTAGGTATTATTATAAGGTGACAATATTGAGATAAAGAACATAAAATTTACTCATAGCTACATTGCTAGTGAGCAAGAGACCAGTTATTCAAATCCAGAGAACAAAATGAGTGCCATGGAAAAAATTTATAAACAACAAAAACAGTGCAACAGGATACTTTCATTGTGATGTTTCTGCACCTCCTGAAGCTTGAACTAAGCTGTGTTCCATGTAAAGCCCCTTTATTCAGGCAAGAGTCAGGCCTGGGTGACCTATAATAAAACTTCACGGGACAAGCTGTCTTTGACCCACTCCTTCAGGTGAAAATTCACAGGTCCCTCCTCTTTTTTTATTACCTTCATATTGAATGTTACATAGTTAACCTTCTGATAGTGATGGCAGGAGTCTGTGGAAAGACACACTCATACGATCAGGCAAACTAGAAAGCAAATGCACAAGTACCTTTAATTCATACTCTGTCTCTTTCAGCTCACCCCCTATGAGTATGGCCCAGTGAAAGGAAGGAGCATGGACAAAAGAAGATCAAGAAGAGTTATTCCTTTCCCCCAGTGAAAAAATATGAAAAGAACTTTGCTGAACTTTAAATTCAACTTTAAATATCCTAATGGGAAGAGACAAGAACAGAGGAACAACTTGGTCAGGCAGGAGTGATGCTTAACGGAAAGAACACTGAGGAAGAGAGAGGAAACAGAACTGAGAAAAGAAGTCAGGAAAAGAAATGAAGAGGCACTGGTGCTGTCATGGGGGGCGGTGGTGGGGGGGTCGAATGGCTGGCTAGGTGTGATCTCAGGACGTTGGAAGTTGAAAGGATGCTTTCTTATCGACTTTCCTTTAAGTAAGATCCAGCCTATCACCGCAGCAGCTTCCGGAACCACCACATGGGGGCAGCACACAATAGTCACTGTGCAGAGGGTCTCTGGGGCCTGATTGGGTTCAAATTCTGGCTCTGAAATTTATTAGCTCTGCATCCTTCATAATTTGACTTCTTTCCTCTCTACCTCAACTTCCTTATATTAGAAATGATAACAGATAAAATTTAATCAGGAGGCTTGTGGATCTTAAATGAGGTAGAAGAGTTCCTGTCACGTAACTGCCCAATAAATTTTAGCTATTACTAATATATTGCTAATCTTGCCTGTGCTAAATTCTTCCTCTTTATAAGAGTGATCTCTCTAAATCACTCCCAACCTCTCTCTTCTCTGCTCCATCTACACTCATATGACAAGAATAAATTAAAAACCCAGCTCCGCTGAAGTGATATATAACGTATTCTTTGGCTGCTTCTTCATTTTCCACCTGAAACTTTCTTGAACACCAGCTCCTGCATCGTAAACCTCTTCCAATCCCCTCTGAGAACATCACCGTTTTTCATCCCCTTGCCTTGTTAACTGTACTCTGCACGGAGCTTTATTCTTCATTGCACCTTTACTACTATCAATAAATTCCACCCTTTATTCAACATCTCGATCAATACTGGTAGTTGACGAAAATATGTATTAGTTATCTATTGATGCATTAACAAACTGCCCCGAATGTAGCAACTTAAAAATGCACACATGCATTGATATCTCACAGTTTAGTTGAGTCCTCTGGTTCAGAGTCTCTTCCAAGACTGTTAGCAAGATGTCAGCCGGGGCTGCATTCACCTTAAGGCTCAACTAGAAAAAGATCGGTTTTCAGGTTCACACAGTTGTTGGCAGAATTGAGGTCCTTTTGGGTGTGAGACTGAGAGCCTCAGTTTCTAGCCAGCTGTTGTCCAGAGGTCACCCTTAGCTCCTTGTGACTGGACCTCCTGGCACTGCAACCTGCTCCATTAAAGCCAAGAGTGGATCTACCAGCTAGATGGAGGTTACAATATTCCTGAATCCCCTCTTTCAGGGAGACCCTCTGATTGTCCAAAACAGACAAAAGTAATTGGAATTATCACATTATTTTATAGCTATTTGATTTGCTTGTTTTACCCCGTGGCCTGCATGACACCTGAGTCTGTGTCTTCATCTTTTTAATGTCTGCAGCTCAGTGGTGACCACAGCATAATGACTAAAATATGGGTTGAGTCAATCCAGGAATGAAATCTATAGATATATAGCCACTTAGTTTTTGATGGGTGAGAAGTTTTTTCCTCTCATATAAAATAAATTCCCTTCGGCACACAGAAAAAGTAATCTTACCATTGTGCAGGCAGCAGATGTATATAGCAACAGAAACAAAATAGAACAGTCATGGCTCTAGTGACAAAGAATGGCTTTGAGGTTACAGTAGAGAAACCTTGAAGCGTAATTTCAAGGGCATCTAAATAAATGTGTTGTAGTAGAAAAGATAATATCAACATTCAGGAATTCACTACAATTCAGTATCCACTCAGAACTTCTATACAGTTGGGCTGTTGGTATTAATGAGAACTGTCCTGGCATGCAAAACATGCTTATTAAATTCTTTTAAAAATATATTGTGAAATATTGCTGTTCAATAGGTATGGGGAACAGGGACTCAACATGGAAAAACCACATTGTGGGCATATACAAAGAAAACAAGAATGTTACTTTTTCCCCCTCTGAACCATATTTCTGAACAAGTGTCAACCTTTATAAATTGTCTTTTAATGGAATTGTAAAAGTGAATCAATTTATATAATTTTCCATAGAATCCCTTCAGTGGAATTACCAGCTCCTATAGGAAAATAAGAGTAGCAATCACAATGTATTGGATTTAACTATCAGAATTTATAACATAAAACTTTAGAGTTCAAGCTGAATGTCACAATTAGAGTTCAAAATTATTCATATCTGAATAGAGTTTTGTACTGTACAAAGAAATAAAATGATCAAGTTGGCTCAAAGTCAGTTACAAATTCTTACATAATTAAATATGAAAGCCTGTATTTTCCTGAACTATCTTGACTTTTCTGTGTTCTCAGAACATCTTTTCCCCAGCCCCTATGTGGAAAATCCCACTTGGCCCTGAGTTAAACCTGAGTGACTGGGAAATAATACCCAGTACTTTTCCCGGGTAATATTGTAGGCGTCCTATTTTCTGACTCACACCGTGTGTGTTCCCTCTGAAAATGCACAAGTGTGAAGCTTTGCTGGGGTCTCTCCCTTCTCAGATTTTCTACTATTGCTCCTCAGCGTAGCTTGAAGTCTTAGATCCCTCATTGCTTATGCTCTTTGAAGCAGTTTCTACAGAAGCTGCCTTCCTGTTGCATTTCAGACAAAAAGGGAAGCATTTTATTTCTTCTGCAGCCATTTTTTATCTTAACAAATAACTGAGTTTATTTTATCTAGGATTAAAATGTAAAATTCAAGGGTTTTTTTTCTTCTTCATACAAGAAAAGGGTTATGTGCCTTCTTTTTAGAGGTTAATTTTAACACACAAATTAGTAAGAAGCAAAAAAAAACAGATTTTATTACTAATCTGTTTACGAATGAGTTTTTAATACCATACAATTAGAAAATGTGAATTTTTTTTCAAATGTTTTTTCAAAGTTTGAATTCTCCAGGGACATTTCCACAATAGCACATTTTCCAATGGTCTGCAGAACTGTGTTTTTATTTATTTTTGATCATGTGCTAAAAAAACGAAATCAATTCTTTCTCATTTTGTACCTGGTTTTCATATAGTAAATAATACAACCATCCTTCTAGAGTGAAATATAGTAACGCAGTTTATAGTTTCTCCAGAAATAGCATGTTAGTCAATCAAACACAAGGAATGTGAAATTCTTCTTCACCAAATAAATCAGAGTTGCAGTTAAGAGTTTCAATAATCTCTTAGGGATTAAATAAAATTTACAGGTATCATCAGCATTTTAAATACTATTGCTTATTGTTCAGTTGTACAATCTAGGTAGACATCAGTTTGACTAAAAATTATTTCATCTAGATTTTAGAATTTAAGAGGAATATATATATATATTTTTGCGCTATGCTGGCCTCTCACTGTTGTGGCCTCTCCCGTTGTGGAGCACAGGCCCTGGACGCAGACGCACAGGCTCAGCGGCCATGGCTCACGGGCCCAACCACTCTGTGGCACGTGGGATCTTCCCGGACCAGAGCTCGAACCCGCATCCCCTGCATCAGCAGGCAGACTCTCAACCACTGCGCCACCAGGGAAGCCCCAAGAGGAGTATTTTTTAAAAGAAGGAAGAATTGTTATGTTGGTTTTTTATGGGAGGAAGAAGAGAAGCAATACAATTTGCTTTTGTTAATCAGATAAACAGAAATTTAAAAATTCAACTAATATGTAAAATCTGTGCTTAACTCCATTTTGATACAGAAATGGGGCGTTCAACAGCAAAATGTGCTCAAAGTGTATTTGGGGGGATCAATTTTATACTGCATTTAAGTCTAAGAAAAATTATGGTAAATTTTCAGTAACTTAATCATTAAACAGAAATTATTACTAAATGTAGTAAGACAGCTTATGTATTTATTATATTTATGATAGTATTTACCACATTTTGATCGTTTTTAACCTCCTGGGTTGCTTCTCCCCACGACCCTCCACTTCTCTCTCTTCCTCCTCCCTCTCAATCACACACACACACACACACACACACACACACACACATGCACTCACACACACACGCTTTATCAAAGAAGTTTTCTTTGTATAATAGGTTCTTGCAGTGTTTTCTTTAGTGACTCTTTTAGTTTAGGTGCTACTGACCTCACAGAAATTTTATAGAGTATTTATTCTAAATAGTTTGGATGTTTATGACATGATTTTATTAATTGTATGGTTTTCCCAAAATCTGCTACCTTGTATTCTAATGTATTTTCCCCTTTCTTAAAGAATTTACACTTATTAAAAAATACTGCATGTTTGTCAACTTTGTTGCTAATTTCCCAATTTTGAAAAGCATTGAAAAATAGAAAAGAGCATTCTAGAACTCAGACATGTGACTTTCTATTCTGCATGACTGTTTTTATCATCCAACTTAAATTCAAAGTTTAACAATAAAAATAAAATTCCTGGGCTTCCCTGGTGGCGCAGTGGTTGAGAGTCCGCCTGCCGATGCAGCGGACATGAGTTCGCGCCCCGGTCCCAGAAGATCCCACATGTTGCAGAGCGGCTGGGCCCATGAGCCATGGCCGCTGAGCCTGTGCGTGCGGAGTCTGTGCTCCGCAACGGGAGAGGCCACAACAGTGAGAGGCCCGCGTACCGCAAAACAAAACAAAACAAAAATCTTAAAAAATATAAACTATTTCATAGTATTTAATAATATGAAAGTATAAAAAAGGATCAGAATGTTTTAGTTGCCTTATTTCTAAATTCTAGGGTTTGGAAGATATTTTGTGATTAACATTTTCATGATGTGTGTTGTTTTTCAGCTGCCTGGTTTCAATTTCCAACTGAAATATGATACTGCTCAACAATGTCACTTTAAAGAAGATTAAGTATCCTGGTGTGTGACAAAGTGAGCTCAATTTTTAAATTATGCACAATGAAATAATGAAAACAAAATAAAATGGAAACTATTTGTCAGGGACTTGCTACCTAGTATGTAAATCATTTATAGCACATGTCTAAATTTTCTCACGATTCATTTTTTTTATACTCACTTGAGCATTTTCTTACATTTAGCTATTTCTTAAATTCTCTGTTTAGAAGTTTAGTGAAAAGGCAGAGCACAACTAAATACCAAAGGAAATTTTAGCTACATTTTATTTATACATATTTGGTTTACTTGTCCCAGCTACAAGGGGGAAAAGAAACCAAAAAAGTCCTGAGATGTCAAGAGGCAAAATTCCCAAAATTTATTTAGGCTTTTTGGTGCTTTGTTTGAATCCATTCTGTGGCCCTTAAGTTAGACGTTGTGTCCTTGAGAATCTTCCGAAAGAAAGAATTGTTCTGATGTTGTTGTTGGTGGTGGTAAAGAGCTATGTTTCACTGCCAACATAAAGAAAGCAATACCTGAATTTATACTAATAATTGTGTAGTGATGCATATTACTCTGCATGGGACATTTTCCTTTTATGCTGGGTATCCTAGGGAATATATAAAAGTAGTACCACTTCTACTCTCACAAGTGTGCTGGGCTGAGTGATCCATTTTATGCACACCTTATAGTAATACTAAGCAAAGTCTCATATTTGTATATGAGATCTCATATTTGTATATGAGGTCTCATATTTGTATATATCATTCAATATTTACAAAAGTCTTTTTATTTTATCATTTTATTTTATTATCTTCTTAAGAACCTGTGATGCAGGAAGAAAAATGTCTAAAGATGTTAAGGAGACTACCCCTCAATTCTCCAGTAGGCTATCATTTCCTTGCTTGCAGGACTAGATCAGGGTCCAGTCTATTTTCAGGAGAAAGATGTTAGAAATAGCCTCCAAAAGATTGTGTCCAAGATCTACATGTTTTCTAAATCACATTTGCTTCCTATGCAATTTGACTTCCTAAGTCATCCTTGGGGTCTTATTATTCTTCCTTTTCCTTCTAACTCTTCTGTTTGAGCTTCCCACTAAGAAAGAAAACAACTGAGATACAATTGGAAATAATGATAATATATTCCAAGATGTATTCTAATTCCCTCTGCTAATTATCTTGCCTATCTTGTGTAGGCTTTGAAAAATCTTTGGTGATGGTTCGCAGCTCAGAAGGAAACCAAGTCTCAGTATCAACTTTAAACTGCTTGCCCTATTCTGAAAGGGATTTAATAAGAGGCAAATTAGCTTTGTAAGTGTTTGGATAGCCATAAAAAGGGGAATTAAGCCAGGAAGAGGGATGGGACTAAAGGAACTATTAAAGCATACAATGGTATAAGAGAAATAGGAGTGTATTGGCAATTAGATTCAAGCTGTTCTTAGAGAATCTAAGATAAAGATGGATGGTATTAAGTTTTTAACATTTTTTATTTGCCTCGGTCAAGGAAACAATACTGGAATCTGAATTTCTTTTTGAAGCTCTTTCATAATTCCACTCCCCAATGCTGACCATTAAATATTTGGATTTCTTTTATTTCTAAGATGTCTCTCACATGAACAATTTTGTTCATAACAAAAGTGTTCAAACTGACTACTATAATTCTAAATCATACTTGGTGAAATTGTAACATTTAGATATATGTCTTCACAAATTAAATTCATAGTGTAAAAACATGCAAGCAGTAGGTGTCTGGCACAGAGTTAGATTTATACAGACACACCATTATTAGAACTGCACCAATCAGTAACAGTGGTGCTTATCCAACGTCACGCCTTTGGAATCCAATCAATTAAGGAGGCATCACCAGTCAAAATCCAACAAAACTCTTAATTTCTGAGAGGCAGAACTGAGCAAAGCAGTTCTCAGGGAGAAAAAGCCAAGACAGAAAGTGTGTTCAGGTGATGTATGATTAGACCTTCCTAACTAATTTAAAGGATAGACTTCTTGGCCCTTTGCTTATCATCTTCACAGAGACTCTCTCTTATAAACTTAGAACATAAAGTAACAGGCAAACATGGGAATAAGACATGTTTTCACCAAAGATGAAAATCTTCAAACTTGATTAAATGGCCACAGAGTAAGTAGAAGCAGTCCTATTTCCTAGTAGACAAAATTCATTTAGCATTTGGAATCTTGATGAACATAATGCAGAATTCAGATCTCAATGTGAAACTGATTCCACCATCACTGTCAAAGAATTCCATGAATTGGAGGTCAAGGGACATCAGTTGAGCCTGCAGTTTCAAAACTGATGATTTTGAGCCATGAATACAAGTAATTTTGTATTTGAATTTTGGTCAAACCTACATATTCTAAACCTCACTAGACAATCTGCTAATGAAGCAAAACTGAATTTAGCTAAACACGTTCCATTGAATGAGAGAGAACATCGCTACAGTCTTAGTAATAGACTGTTAAGTTTTAGTATAGTCTTAGGAGTAGATATTTATAGATTTTGAGGGTACTGTGTTCAAATAGTTTGAGGAAGGTATTTCAAGTTAAAGAGCTGATTGGAATCGGGCAAGGTTCTAGGCATTGTTGTTTAGGGGGTCTGCGTATAGTCAGAAGAGGTTCTTCAAGTGGAACTCAGGAAGTAAACTATTGCTGATTGTATCAGTCTGCTAGGGCTGCCATAGCAAAGTACAACAGACTGGGTGGCTTAAACAGAAATTTATTTTCTCAAGATTCTGAAAGCCAAAAGTCCAATATCAAGGTGTAGGCAAGGCTGTTTCTTCTAAGGCCTCTCTCCTTGGCTTGCAAATAAATGGACATCTTCCCACTCTGCCTTCTTGTAGCCTTTCCTTTGGGTGTGTCTGTGTCTCAATCTCTTCTTATAAGGGTACTAGTCATATGAGATTAGGGCCCATCCTCATAAGCTCATTTATCCTTAATTAATTAATTAATTAATCCTTAATTGATTCCTCCCTAAGGACCTTATATCCAAATACAGTTACATTCTAAAATACTGGGCATCGGGACTTCAACATATGAATTGTAGGGGATTCAATTCAGCCTATACCATTGACAAATAAGCTGTTAACTCAGGTGAGCAGATTGTTTTAGATAAATTAATCTGATGAAATTTTCTGAAGCAAGTAGTCGTGCTTTAGAGTCTTACCTTTCTTGTGATATGTGTTCGTATGACACAGATAGTCACCTTTCTAATCATTTATTTCATGTTTTTATGTTTGGCTTTGGTACCGCTAGTCCAGGCCTTTCACACAGTGTGAATTTGGAGAAGTCATTTAACCCTTACAAAGCTCCTCTTTGGAGATATTAGCAATATCTACTTTTGGAATTCTTGTGAGATATAAATAAGGCAATTATTGTAAAGCTCCTAGCAGAGCGCCCCACATTTAATGTGAGCTAGGTTACTGTTGCTGAGGTTGATGATAATAACGTTGTTACTACTGCAAGAGCTGCCCAGAAGTCTCTATTTTAGGGTCAAGTTCAAAAGAGAAAATAACATTGGGAGTCCTTAAGATTAGGGCTTCCTTATTTTGGTAAGGGTAATGGATAACAGACTGAGGGTTTCTTTCTCGTAATTTGATTTTTTGAAATCTGATATGATTTAGAAACTACTAAATAAGTACTTATTATATGGAAATTTTTATTGTTTAATTTAATTCTTGAAGAAGTACATAAAATAGATCCTTTCTAGTTTAACTATGGGAACAAGGAATCTCAGAGATGCTATTTAATCTGCTCAAGCTTATTCAAGTAAAAGAGTAGGAATTGAACTCAGACCTATCTGATACAAAAGCCTATGTTCTTAGTAGTTCATTTAACCAGCCATCTAACAAATACTAGAAGACAAGACACAATAATAAACTATTTTTATCCCTCAAATTTATATTAGCCTTTTCATTAAAAAAATTGAACTTATTCTAACTAGGTAAGTAGCCACAAGATAATCACCCAGATAAAAGTTAGACTGCCTGATTATGCAGGCCTTCAACATGCCATAACTCCGGGAATTTGGTCACCATTTGCAAAGATGCGATTTGACCTGGGAGAGTAGTTGAGGGACTAAAAATCCTTAGCACTATGGAATAAACTCCCATTTTTTTTAGGTGCCTGGGGGAGATGCATCTATAATTGATTACTCAAGTTCCAGCTGTTCTCAGAATTGTGTCACTGAAGTCATGAATTATTTGTTGAATCAAATATGTGGATAACAGTTAAATCAGCAGTGAGTTTATTTATCTGTTGCATAATCTCTTTTATAAACATGCTTGTCCAAACAGAATATACATATTCATCAAAGAAATTAGTCTAAAATTATTGAAAACTATAGATAGTACAAAATAAATATTCACACACACAGAGGATAGCATTAGGGGATGGATGTCAAGCTAGCTTCACAAAATTGTCAGAGACCTTTGTTTGGAAGATACTTGTCAACACCTCTGAAATGACTTTCCTCAATTGGTTCTTAAATTATTTCCTTAGCTGTTATTATTTTGAATCCATCCCCTTGAATTATAAATTAACTCTGAGAAAGTGAGTAAGGTTTTGTATGCTCAACTGGAGCAGTTTTTATCCATTTTCCCTGATAAGAATTCTCTGAGGCCTTCCTTATATATCCTCTTTTAGAACAGTATTTCTAAACCTTAATAGGCATATGAATCACCTGAGGATCTTATTAAAATTCACTAGGTTTGAAGTCAGGGCTGAGATTCTGTAGTCCTCTGAAGCTCCCAGGCGATGTTGGTTGATACTGCTGGTCACTCTTTCAGTAGCAAGGGGGTGGAGCCACACTGTCCAATAATGTAGCCACTATTCATATATATTCTGAGCCCATGAAATGTGGTTAGTCAGAATAGAGATGTGTTGTAAGTCTAAAATAGGAGATTTTGAAAGCTTAGCATGAGAACACGAATCTAAATTATATCAATAAAAATGTTTTTTATAATGATAACATGCTGAGTAGACAATGCTCTGGATGTATTGTGTTAAGTAAAATATATTATTAAAATTAATATCATGTTTTACTTGTTTGTGTGGCTACTATTTTATAATGAATATTTGCCTTGCATTATGTTTCATTTGCCCATCACTGGTCTAAGTATAGGGTCAAGACCAGAATCTGATTCAATGGGACTGAGATGAGACCTTGATATTGTCACACTTTACTACCCGTGCATATTAAAGATACTAATGTATCAATCTATCCCACAGGATTGTGAATTTCCTGTAGGCAAGGACTCTTCACTCTTTCATGGTAAGCAATTAATAGGATGACTGACAAAGAAGAGGTTGTCATGTTAGATATTTACAACACACCATTTTGAAACTACATTACATTATGTTGGTGACTACAATAAGTGATGCAGTGAAGGAAAAAAATATCATTTCTGGAACACTAGGTTTTCTAAATTTGGTATCAGATGAGCTTGAGAGAACTTTCTAAAAACTTATATTACTTCTTTTATTCTGGTGTTATTATGGAGAATGTGTGAAGTCATGTCACAACCCCATCTCAAATATATGATTATCTTACCTGAAACCTAAGGAATGATACAATGTAGTTCATAGGAGTTTTGTACAGGGAATCTTGAGATGATAAAATATCTTGTAATTAATTCTCAGTTATGAATGACTACACTGAAATGGAAGTTTACTCTCAACAAAGCAATACACTTCAAACACACAGGAACTTTTTTGCTTCTGCAACCTATCGTAAAATATATAGTACTATCGGGATCTATGTAGCGACATACAATGGAGCATGTGTTTATGTGTGCACAGGTACCTAATACGTTTTAGACTGACATGAAATAGTATGTACTGCTCCATTCTCAAAACGTAATTTACAACTGTTAGAAATATGGTACTGTAGTTTTTCCTTACGTGAGGCTATAGAATTAGTGATTAAGATCAAAGTCCCTAGAGCCAAAATGCCCTATGCAATTTATCATCATTTCTGTTTATCAGTGTTTTCATCTCTAAAATAGGGGTAATACAGGAAGTCTCCTACATAACGAACCTTCAAGTTGAGAACTTTCAAAGATGCGAATATGCGTTCGCATGTCCAATCACTTAAGTTAGTTCACAAGTCTGGCGTAAACTGTCACGTGTGTGCATCCTCTACAAGTGGTTGTGCTTTTGTGTTCTTTACTGTACAGTACTGTATAGAGTACAGTAGTACAGTATCTTTATTTCAAGCCCAGGATGTTCAGAAGCAAGTGTAAAAGCAGCAGTATATAGCCAATTGTGTTAGTTGGGTACATAGGCTAACTTTGTTGGACTTACAAATAAACTGAACTTACAAACGTGCTCTCGGAACAGAACTCGTTTGTATGTAGGGGACTTACTGTAATAGTATTTATCTCATAGGGCTGTTGGGGGGATTAAATGAGTTAAAAATTCTAGACTATGGAACAGATTGGAACCTAATTATGTTCTGAACCAGTAACTAACAGAAAAGATTTAATGACCAAAAGCAAAATTTGCATTATAGTTTAAGTATAAGAAATGCAAATTATTTAGTTTCAGTTCTATATCCCCCACTGATGAGAAAACTTGAGGACAACTGATATATTCTATTGTCTTGAAGCAAATAGCATTATGATGTTTTCAAATTTCACTTGCAGACACTTATTTTTTGAATGAGAAAAAATCTTAGTGTTTCTCACAATTCAAGGTAAAACATGGAATATTATTTTCTCTGGTAAAATTGAAAAAGTATTATTCTGGGTGTAAAAACCATTTTATCTAAAGTTAGAAATATATTGTTTTTGGACTTTTGAAAGCATATTATATTTTTTTTCAATTTTAGTCTCAATATTGTTCCATACATAGCATTTCCAATGTAGTCCTGAAGATATGAGTCATGTATTATTTATGTGTCCTCTTGTATTAGCACTTTAATAATCCATTTTCCACCTGTGTAGCATGGTTGTTTTGTTTCAGTATTTTAGCAGCCCCAGTGTGCAATGCATTCTGTTATTTCTATATTTAAGAATCACAAAAATACATTTTGGAATGTGACATGATGAATAAATGTAATGTGATATTTTGTGTGGAATTCTGGGACAGGAAAAGGAAATTAAGTGAAAACCAAGAAAATCTTAACAATGTGTGGACTTTAATTAATAATACTGAATCAAGATTGGTTCATTAACTGTGACAATTATACCATAGTAATGTAATGTGTTAATAAGAGGAAAAAACTGGGGCATGGTATACTATGTAATATTATGACAAACTTTTCTGTCAGTCTAAAAGTAATCTGAAAAAAGTTTATTAACATTCAAAAATACATTTTAAATTTCCTGAACTGTGTAGTACTAATATGCTTCTATTTTCATTCTCCTGCCCCTTACCCTCCACCCTGACCTTTCTGTTCTTTACTCTTTCTTACTATTTCATACAGTATTTTTTCTAAGAAATTAGAATTATAGTCTTAACAGAAGCCTGTATTGCACCTCTACACCTGCGAGTTAAATCTAAGAGTTTAAGATATAAGAATTATATTTATTTATAAATATACAAGCGGTCTTTTAATTAAAAATTGAATCTGCTTATTTACACCATCCTTAAATATGGATGACACTTGTAATGTTAAGAAAATAAAATTTTGTAGTCTAACTCTGTTCATATCTACAAATATTTCTAAATCTATGTGGATGACTGATGAATAATGAAGGTCTCTCCTGGAATAGAAATGTCTAGTTAGTAATGTCTAGTCACCACTCTCTTCCACTTTCCTACCTTTCTAGGACAAACATTTATTTAAATAGAAAATTTCAGTAAAGAATTTTTATCATGGGTCTCATAAAATCTACTTCATAACATTTAATGATTATTCTTACTTCATCCCATAAAGTTAGTTTACTGGTTTTTTTTTTCTTTTAAAAATTACTTGATTAAACCATACTAATTTCAGGTTGTATATTACTTTTTGGACTTTTGATACATGAGCAAATTTTGATTGAGTGAGGTCAAAGAAATGCATCTTTGCAAATGGTTTGTTAAGAATCCCTTTAGCTTCTGTCCCACTACTCCAGTGCTCTCGTACTCCAACCAGCATTTCCAAAGTGACTCCAAGAGGAAGGGCAGACAGGGTGCAAATGAGTGTGCTTTAAAGACATTTCTGCTCCAGAAGACCTCAGGCTCCTCAGAGCCTGACTTCCTCTCATGTTTATAGGGTTTCCAGAGTCAGCATTACCTACATTATAGATCCTGTGATTTTATTCTCCTTATATGTAGTTTTCATCCCTGTTGCCTGATTTTTTGGATTTTGGACTCTGTTTCCCTTCCTAGACACTATGGTAACATAATTCCATCCACTAATGGCCCTGCTCACCACCTGAGAACTTGAGACTTAAAGTTTCATTTCTCTGAATCTAAAGAAAATTAGATAATAACAACAACAAAATATAGAAATTGCAGTACATCTGAATAACTATAATGTCTGAGTTCTATAGTGAAATTTATTCATTTACATTTGCACTTAAAAAAAAGACACAACTCATATCGAAGATTCAAGCACGTACTAACACTTAATAGCAAAATACTACTTCAGTTCAGTGTCCAAAACTAATAATAATTATATATTATACTTTATATATGATACACAAATATTATATAATAATATAATACATAAAGCATATGTAATATATAAATTTATATTTATATATAAAGTATATATAATTTAAAGTTATTGCAAGTTTTATGTCTTCTAATTTTTTATTTGTATAGTCAGAAATGATAATATATTATTAAAAACTGTGATTTTTATTTTTTTGCCATCATACACTACACAATATTCCCTAATGGAATCAGAAAATGTTAGCCAAGTTTAGAACGCATATAAAACAGATGGGCTGCAGACTTAAATCAAGGAAGTCAGCAGTTACTTGTAGAAGTCAATATTAGACCCTATATGGAAGGGATCAGATGATAGGCAAAAGGGTGGGCTGTTGACAGGAAGGACCAAGTAAGTCAGGACTAGAATCTATAAGAAAAAGCATGAAAGATGCAATGGAAGAGGGCCGTATTTAGAGCTGTCTCTGGCTTGACTGTTTTAGATTAATTACATGTATTAGCCTTCAAGCTCCAATTACGATGGTTCTCATGAAATCACTTTACTGAATCAGATCCTATACATAGCTCCAGTTCCTCTGCATTGATTCTGCCTCATTTTTCCATTGCTTTAGTTTTAAAGAAATCTTGCTCTTTTCCTTTCACAAATTCTGTAAGGGTGACCTCTGTAGTCACTCCCATCCTAAAAAGTCAAAAAGGTTTTCTGCCATTAGAAAATTCATCCTTATTTCAACACCAGAGGCATAGAGCACACCTCAGGCCAAAGCTCTGAAATGAGACCATTAATATAAATGGCATATTTGTAAATAAGGGGGAAACAGAGCCTTCCATGTGGCCTCAGACAAGGAAGTCCTCATAAGCCTGTGCTGGATATCAATGGACTCCTTTAGGACTCTTATTTTCCTGCTACGTTTGCGCTTTATCCTTTGCTGTAATAAATCTTAGCAGTATCACCTTTAGCCCAAAAAATCACAACCAAAATGGAAACTGTTCAATTCTTTCTAAAATAATTGGGACCAAAAGTGAATATCTTCTTTTACTAACCTCTTTGCTACAATTTGAGGTAAATTCACTTTAAGTTAAGAAAGAGAAACAGAGAGACAGACAGAATGAATTATCTCAAAAGAATTTATCGGTACTTTTTTCCCCGTAAATTTAACTAGGGTTATATGCACCTGCCAATTTAAACACAATATGTATGATGCACAATAATCTTGCACTAAAGCATAAAGAAAAACAAAAGTTGTAATGCCACTCATGTACAAATCCTAAATATATCCTCATATCTTTGGTATGAGATTTTAGGTACACTCCTGGATAAAATTAATCAAATTCAAACCTGGTGTTTTTTTATGCTCTCACTCATAGAGAAAAGAACAAAACAAGACCTAACAAGAAAATTCAGGAATATAACTGTGTTCAAGAACATACCTATGGGCTGCCTCAAACCTCTCTCTAACAAATGCACAGGATTTTAACTCTTTTAAGACATATTATGAAATGTTTAAATAATCGGTGCATTATCTACTTTATGTTAGAAACATTTAGACAATTGAGGTAATCAGTTTGTCGGTGATTATTTATATATAATTGGAATATATGTATATCACTGTATATAACAAATGTAGAAGTCAAAGAATGAAATACAACAAAGTGTAAAACAAGGAGCTTTCTCACAGGAATTTAAGCATTTTGAAAGTGTGGTCTACTGACTCACCACAAACACTAGCAGGACAATCTGTTGATCTAATCAAAGCTGAGTTAATTATACCTATTGTCATAAGAAAGAATATAATTTTGTCATTTTCTCAAAAGAAGGAAATTAGAAAAGTGAATTATTGGATTTGGGGGTCTGGAGTGGTTTGAGGTGGATCTTTCAAAGAGGAGAAGTAGCTGGGATTGGGCAAAATTTATGATACAGTAGTTTATGATCAGTAAGCACAGTGAGGCCAGAGTCCTGAAACCAGACTTAGTGGGCAAGTGGTTGTCAGGTAAGCAAGCACTTTTCCCAGAGAAAGTTAGTCTGAGAATCTCTTGAAGGAAAAAGCAATTGTCAACTGGTTTATCATCTTCTCTTTCTGAACAATAATGTTTTGGAGCAAACACTTAAGTCATATTATCATAGGATATTTAAGTTCTCAGTAGAGGGATACAATTCAAATAGTAAAAATTACCTCTTCCAGTAGAAAGTACTGGGAAACTTCAACTCAAATGCAATCATCAACAGATACTGACCACCCAGTTAATGGCACATGTCCTGTTAGGTGCAGTCTCCTAGGTGTGAACGTTAGATAGTCCCTGACTTCACAGACCATATAGTCTGGTATATGATGCAGGCAAAAGGAAGGGCAATTCAGTGTGGTGTGATGAGTGTTTGATAGCATTAAGTACAGGGATACAATGGCAGCACATGGGAAGAAGACATAATCCAAATTTAGAGGGTTCTCAGAAGGCTTCTTGGGGAAAGTAATGGCTTGAATGAAATTTTGTAACAGAAGCTAAGAGACTTGATGCAAGAAATTAAAATATAAAAAATATGAGGACAAAATTTTGGAAAAGAGCATCTTTTTAAACAAGACTTAACCATAGCTAGAACACCGATTGCTCTGAAATCTAAGAAAAGCTAAAGCTTCCTATCCAGAAAATGTACACAATGAAGTGTGTTCATGTGAAAATAAAAACAGAACCATTTCTGTTACTTTCACATGTTATTATTTATTCATTTCTACTAAGGGCCAATATATGAGCTATAGAAATAAATCTAAACAGTGCACAAAAAAGTAAATTTAATTCTGCTTAGATTTCCTTTAGAAATGAAAGCTACTGTGATTTAGCCTTAACTTGATATCAACATTTCTGAGAGGTCATTTATGTGGCTATGTGTATATTATGTTTTAAACCAATCAATTTATCATTCATATTTTGGTAACAGTAAGAATATATAACATTCAAGAGACTCCCCTGTAATCCAGTAGACCAGATTTAAATTTTAAAAAATATCAGAATTCTCTAAGACAGTTTGAATTAAATTGAAGTTTCATCTCTTTGTTTAAAATTCATTCAGACTATATTTAGGATGGGCTGACATTTTTTATGCTATTTGTGTCATCACGGAAACTATTAAGAATATGCTTACTTATGGTTAAATTTTTCTAAGAACTCTCAGAAGAGTTTCTTGAATTTTTTTCTACTGATTATGGATTTATTTTTGTGGAAAACAGACAAAGCTTTATTATTCTCAACCCAAGTTCAGGGATACTTCTTCTAGCACTGGAAAATTCATATGTTCATTCATATTTGTTCTTTACTTATAGTTTTTTAGCAAGTAGCAAACTCTTATTTTTAGACAATATTCTATATTAGTGAGTCCAGGGCCCTTAAAATAAACAAAAAATTCGCCATGTTCAAATGTCCAAAATACGTATACATCTCTCCAGTCAGCCAAGAAATAAACTTTTTGTCTAATTATACTAAATTTGAATTTTAAATTTCCCTTGCTCAAAGAAACTTAACTTGAAACATTAATCATTAATAATTTTACTCCAACTTCAATCAAACACTGAAAGATTTATTATCTCTAAAATCACATTTCTGTTGTATAGAATATGAAGCCTAATCTATTATTTAAAAAAATTTAAATGTAATTTTTCTGTTATAGATAACAATTTTCATAACAGAAGATAAGACTTCTTTGGGGATCATTGATGATTTCTTAGATGTGGGATGAATGAATTATGTTTGGAGCTTCTTTCTTCAGCAAAGAAGCAAAGCTAGCATCAAGAGTGTTCCATCTGTGCAGAGAATACCAAGACTTTCTTTTTTATTTTTAACCCAATTTTTTTTTTCCTGGCAGAGAAATGTGTCACCATATCAAGAGACATCTATGGCCTTTCAAGTGTTTAAAAGGAACTCAAACATTGAAATGTTTCTTTGATGGTGTCAGCATGCTCACAGTGGATGACAAGCAACTCACTTCACTGAGAAATATCTAAACTTCCACCCAAACGCATGCTGACTAGAAATGGCAGAGATGATAATTACATATTTGTTCAGAATATTAGTAGAAACATTAAAGTTTCTGGAGTGGGACCTGTCATTGATGGTGGAAACGGTTCTGTTTTTTATTATATTCTCTCTCTTTATATTACAACCACCAAGGCATATAATTTAATCACATTCTCTCACACTGTGATTATCTATTTTGTTTTCAATAATATTGGGTAATTGTTAGTCCACTTTATGAAGAAGACTTTAACTGGAATTACGATAAAACTTTTCATAGTAAATTTATGTATTACATAATATAGAGTAAAACATAAATAGAACATGAAGTCAAAGATGCAGGGAAAAACCCTTCAGACCATGGTTTCAAAAAAAAACTAAAAGAAGTCTTGCCCAAAAGTACTGGACTGCCTATGAAAAGACTCCACTAGGTTTATCTGCAGGGCAGGCATTTAAGATCTATCTTAGAATCGACTTCAACTTGGCTCATCTGAAGAGGGTAAAGTGAAAGTGCCCTGGATTGAAGAGCACGTGTATAAAAAAGAGCAGTCGGGCTTCCCTGGTGGCGCAGTGGTTGAGAGTCCCCCTGCCGATTCACGGGACGCGGGTTCGTGCCCCGGTCGGGGAAGATCCCACATGCTGCGGAGCGGCTGGACCCGTGAGCCATAGCCGCTGAGCCTGTGCTCCGCAATGGAAGAGGCCACAACAGTGAGAGGTCTGCGTACTGCACAAAAAAAAAAAAAAAAAAAAAGAGCAGTCACAGAATAGAGAAAATAGCCAAGAAGCCTCAGGGAGATAAAAGAAGCTTCATTTGTTGGGGGAAACAGGGTGATAGAAAGTTTAACATTTTGAGGTAAGAGAGAGTTGAGCATGTTTATTACAGGGAAGAAGCCAATTAAGAGGGAGATTGCTAGAGAAATCAACTGTAAGAGATTTAAGTTCTCTGATGAGGTTACATATTTGTTGAATGGAGATGGTTTGAAACAGCTAATACATAATGAGAGAAAAACCTGACCACATAAATATACACAGATTTCCATAAAGTTTTGAAGATTCCATTGAGAGAAAAAAAAAACCCCTGTATTTATCATGACACCAAATTTTGAGGCCATGTGTTTCTCTAATGACTTTTCTTCAGTTGTATCCCACAGTGTGCACGTTGGTAAAGAATATATAGATATTTACCAATAGGTATATTTGGAATCTAAGAATATCTAAGGCATTGTATGGAGTAGAAAAAAAAAAGGTTCTTGCCTTCAACAGAATTATAATTCAGTTGAGCATAATTAGCTAAAATTAGTTTTAAAAATAAGCAGTTCAAAACAACAATGAATAATTGATATCCACGCTCCATATCTGGATAAAAGTGATTCTGTGATCTAGTTTAGTTTTTGGATAACCTCCTCTCTGCCCACTGACTTCATAGATAATTGCCCATCTTCAGTAATGCATTACACAATTGTACCTTCAAGTAAGAAAGCAATCATATCTATATAACACATTTCAGAAAAAAATGCATTCTCCACGTGTCTGCAACATTATTCACTGGAAAAACTCTTTTGCCAAGGTGTTTCTCTATCCTGCTTTAATTAATTGTTTGTCAGTGCCTCCTTTCTGGCTGAGATCTGGGTATAACCAGGAAGAGTCTTGATAGCAAAGGCTCTGAAGTGTAGTTCTAGGTGACTGCCATAAAACGGTGGTGTTATTAAGTGCAGGGCATTTAACCCTTCAAACAAAATTCAACCTGACTTAACCAAGCTGATTTTTGAAAATAATTCATAAAATAATTAAGATAAGCATCTACAGGAAATTTATAACAAGTTAGCTATCACATTAAAGTACTAAAGGAGCAATTAAAATCCAGATTCTCTTACGCCCCTGCTTCTTTTCTGCTGTTCCTCTTGGTGAGATTATGGGCTCACTTAATCTGGCACCATAAGCCTGAACTTTGTCATCACCAGTTGCTGTATTAGTGTTTGTCTATATCCCTAGCTGTTGTTGCCAATTTGAGATCTGACTAAAGCTAGTGAAGTTTCAATGTCTTTCTGCTAACCCCATGCTCTGCTTAAACTTTTTTTCTGAATAATGATCAGACTCTATCTCCATGACAGGAAGAACCTGTCTTTTCTAGAGCTCCAGTTAGATAACAGACAATGGAATTGGTTCAACACTGTTTGCTTTTGTGAAAGAAGTCAGATAATATTCCTGACAATTGAATTAAATGCTTTTCACAATAGGAGCATTTTTTTAAGTCATGTACCTTGATAATTTTTATAAAAACCTGTGTAATCTTATAATGCTTTAATAAGTTAATTATTTTAATAAAATATATTTTTATTAAGTTAAATACTGATATCTTATGTACATACGATGCATACATATACAAGGTAAGTGAATACAAATATATTTTAAAAGTTGTCATCTTATTATGTAAAAACAATAATGAGTATTTACTGTGTGTTTGACAATATGGCAAGTTTATTTAATTATTTAAATTTATTTGATCCTTTAATTTTCACAGTAAATGGATGGGGTTGGTTTTATAAGTCCCATTTTACACATGATAAAATTGATGGTGAACATGATTTTGAAGATCTTACAGCTAAGAAAGGCCTTTGCTGTATTTCAAATGGAGGTTAGTTTGTATGGAATATGTAGAATATTACGCTTCTGTACATTTTGCTATGCTAAGAAAATATAGCCTTAGTGGAATGGCAAAGCTAAATATCATTTCAACCATCATTGATTCCACCGTACTGTCACACAACTGAAGATCTCCCTATTATAATTTCTCACTCCACATACACTTTGTGTTCAAAGTGAAAGAAATTGCTCACTGGACCACTCACTCCAAAATCTTCATACTTTGAAAACTAATTTTAAATATAATTTAAGTTTCTATATTTCAATAGATTGACGTAGCTGGAGAACATGCCTTGATATGTTGGAAAGTTTTCTGTTTGATTTTAGTTTGATTTTAGGTTTCAAGCCTCAAAAGGATAGACTATGATTTATAGGTATCATTTCTTATATTGAAAAATACAATAATGTTGGTGCAATAATCCCTATGAATCCTATAGATTAGTGTATTTAAGGGGGTATGGTTTTATTAAAATTTGCTTTGGTTTTCACTGTTTGTATGCAGGTCTTATTTATTAGCCAAGAATATACTGCACAACCATGCTGAACAAATAATGCTATTACACATATTTTTATCGAGGTGTAATTGGCATATTTTTCAGATGTATGTTTCGATATCTATATATATTATAACTTTTATACCTGAAAATATGTAACTTTTGAGGCCCTTCACACATTTCATCCATCTACCACCCACCAAAAAATATTTTATTGACTTTAATTGTAATTGGTCCTTGTAATTGTCATTAAGAATATAAATTTAGACAAATCAGTTTATATGCCTATTCAGGTTTAATTCTTGTTATCCTAAGCCAATCTCAGTTGTGGACTTAGAGTAATTTCCAAGATTAATATGTTGATAATTAATGTAATACAATAAGTAGAAATAAGTTTATACAGAGAAAATTTATCAGTAACATTATCATGATTCTTTCAGCTGGAAATAGCACATGCTCTAATATCTAGCCAATAGATAGATAGATGATAGATACAGATAGATAGATAGATGATAGATAGATAGATGATAGAGATATAGTTGATTGGATATAGATATCTGTTTCAGGATCCAGGTCTACCTATTAATCAGATGACCTGGTTCCCCTGCTGTTTTTCTCTTTCCTTTAAAGCAGTGTTCCCCAACCTTTTTGGCACCAGGGACTGGTTTCGTGAAAGACAATTTTTCCACTGACGGGAGGGGGGTGATGATTCAGGTGGTAATGCGAGCAATGGTTCAGGCAGTAATTGAGTGATGCAGAGCGATGGCAGATGAAGCTTCACTCAGTCACCTGCCACTCACCTCCGGCTCTGTGGCCAGTTTGTAACAGCAGTCCGCGGACCCAGGGTTGAGGAACCCTTCCTTTAAAAAGCACTACTTTTGAGACCTCAGGCATCACCTCCATGTTAGTTCAGAGGCCTATACCTGGATTTCACTTCTAACACAGGTGTCTGAGTTCAACACACATTTAAACTTCTTTTCTACTGGAGGTTTATATTTGCCTTTTTAATTTCAAACTGAAAGTGCTAAAAGACTTTTTACTCTCAAGATCCTGTCCCGTGTTTTCTGCTTCTTTTATTTTTCTGCCAATTACTTCAGTGAGAAAGTTATTAACTATTTCTTACTCAACCTTTTCTTTCATTGTTGTATTAGTTTCCCATTGATGGTGTAATAAATTAAATCAACTTAGAGGCTAAACACAGCACAAATTTATTTCTTACAGTTTGGAGGTCAGAAGTCCAAAATGGGTTCCAGTGGGCTAAAATTAAGGTGTGAACAGGGCTTGCTGAGTTCTGTTCCAGAGGCTCTGGAGAAGAAGCTGTTTACTTGCCTTTTCCTGATTCTGGAAACTGGGTCGAGTTCTTGTCTTGCTGGCATCTTTCTGATTCTTTCTTATGCCTCCCTCTTCTATTTTAAGGACACTTGTCATTACATTGGACCCACTCAGATAATCCAAGACAATCACCCTATTTTAAAATGAACTAATTAACAATCTTAATTCTATCTGCAATCTTAATTCTTCTTTTGCCTTGTAATATAACACATTGACAGGTTCTTCCAAGGATTAGAATGCGGACATCTTTTTTTTTTTTCTTTCCTTTTCTTTTTTTGAGGTGAGGAGTGTGTTATTTGTCTACCACAATCCCAACCAGTAGGTTACAGAGCTTTGGAGAGTTTTATATGTTTCACATGATTTTGAGATCCATCCTCATGTATCCTACACACTACGTTTTACACAGTTTATATTCAGTTTTCAAATCACCCAATTTCATTTTTGCAATTAACGATTAAGAGGCATGTTTCCAGTAGTCTTCTACCACTAATTCGCTCTGTGTCTTATAAAAGTAACTTGTTTTATAGGTAAATCAGTGTTATTGGATTAGGTGATTTATAGGACACTTTCCATTTTTAAAAATGATAGTATTTTAAATAATAGTAAAATATAATATACTGTGATAAAAACAATATAATTATAATTGATTTTGACTATCAATTCTTTTTTTAAATTTTTTTAAAATTTCTTTGCTGTGTTGGGTCTTCGTTTCTGTGCGAGGGCTTTCTCTAGTTGTGGCGAGCGGGGGCCACTCTTCATCGCGGTGCGGCGGGCCTCTCACTATTGCGGCCTCTCTTGTTGCGGAGCACAGGCTCCAGATGCACAGGCTCAGCAGTTGTGGCTCACGGGCCTAGTTGCTCCACGGCATGTGAGATCCTCCCAGATGAGGGCTCAAACCCGTGTCCTCTGCATTAGCAGGCAGATTCTCAACCACTGCGCCACCAGGGAAGCCCCTATCAATTCTTAAACAATGCCATATTAAAAGTATGGTTTGAAAGCATTATGCATATAATTAAAACTTGATTTGAATAAAATGTCTTCTTTCCAGTCGTATAAGAAATTGAAGTTCTTTCCATGAGTGTTTCTCTTAAGATAAAGTGATGAGGTAAAATGATGCTATTTTTACTGTGTTAAAAATAGTTCTTGAATTTCTGCTCATAGGAGAGAAAGTTTATTTAGATTCACTTTCCAAACTTTCTATATGACATTCTTTATTAAACTACCACTATTATATTTGGCAATATTAGCTAATACAAGAGACTGGATTACTACATATAACATTTCTCTGTAGGTTATGTTTTAAATGATAATCTGGTTACTACAATGAATAATATTCCATTATGTCAAAATGTTGTGACTGCCTGGGAAGGAATAGTATGATAGAAATTTAAAACTCCATTTAGCAAATTTTTTACAGACTTCGTTTTTTCAAAACCACAAACAGAATCTCCTCTGAAACAATCTCTAAACTAGATTCTGCATTAAAACTTTTTATGGATCTATGAATATAAGAAAATGTGCACCCACAATAAATATAATTTGTCCTCTGAATATCTTTGACATTGAGTAATTTTGATTCAAAGAAGATAATATTAGTTGTTATTTTAAAAGAAAATTGACTCCTCAATCATAATTTTTATTTAGCTGTTACTATAGTTGATATTTAGGGTGTTTTCTCAAAGTAGAAGAGTTTAGGATTATCTTTGTTTTCATTGTGTCTTAATATAAGCATCATAAAATTTATGGAAAGATGCCATTTTCTTGTTATCACACGTTGTAGGAAAATTGCAATTTGTGTTTGAGAGTTATCTCTCCATATTGGAAACTAAGTTTTACATTCTTTATATTTTCAGGTAATGAATGATAATTGGATGAACCTTAGTGATGAAAAGCCAAGCTTTTTTTGGTTTTTGTTTTGCTTTATTATGCAACAAGAACAATCTTGCTCAAAAAGAATAAAAACTAAATATTTTTCAAGGTAGATTAAATATACCCTTTGGTTACCAGTATTTTTTTTTTTTATTCCTACCAGCAGAAGTGCTGATTTTTCTCTTTTCCTCTCAACTGTTTTCTAATATTATTGATATTTCACAGATTTTTGTTAACTGCTTCTAAGTTAATAGTATGTCTGCAGCATAAATTCTGAGTCAACTAGACTTGATCAATTGAATTTTTTGAATGGAGATGCAAATTTATGCCCTTGGTATAATTAGGACTTGAGATAATTAGTTCTAGTTACTATTGTATAATTGTGATATTTGGTGAATCAAGTGGTGAAACAAACATGTAACCTTCTGGTACACCGTGGAATTCCTCACTCTTACTTCCATACAGGATGTCCATTTCACTGTTCATAAAGGTTCACAAGAGTTTTGGAAAAATGTATTTTCTATTCTTTATCTTCAGATTATGCCTTGTAAGGCACAATTCATTGGTTATTACTCTTTGCTAAGCAATTAAAAAAATTAAGCATTTGCTGCTAATTCTCATCTATCAAGATGGAGGATATAAAACAATATCCCACAAATAAAATCCCACAATAATATCCCACAAAGCTTTTAAGACAATACTTATTAATTTTCACATATTAATTTTTGTTAAATTGATTTGTGATTTTCAGTTTTATTTGCAAGATGTATAATGTTGGAACTTGTATATAGAAACAAAATAAAAATGATATACATATGTTTAAGCAGTCACAATTGTGATATTATCTACAACGTTAGCATGCATATATAAAATAATTATGTTGCCATATTTAATGTTATTTTACTCATTTCTAAATAGTTATAATGCATGTGTGCCATGTGTAAGTATTTTTTTAATGAAAACTTCCCAAGTTGCCACATAAATATTACACGCTGGCCAAATGTCTCAGAACAAGGGGAAAAAAAGGAATTATGGGATATGTGATTGGAATCAAAACTGTAATGATCCATTTATCTGTCATTATTAGACATCTGTATGACTCTTCCGCATATTGTTGGTTATGGATTAACAAAAGCAGAATTGTGATTTTTTTAAAAACTGAAAAATAGATGTCTTAGGACTCAGACATGGAGTGGAATGTATCTTAATGGTGTCCCAAAGACTGTTCATTCCACTGAATTAAAAATAATACACAGTTTATGAAGACTCAAACACTAAAGGATGACATTTTTTAAGTCATAAAAATGAAAGCACTGACATGAGTAGGAAATCAAGCAGTAGCAGTATATAACAAAGGACAGAGAACACACAAACAGAAAGGAAACCTAGTAAAAAGTGAACAGCAAAATTACAGTTCTCAGAAAATAGAGATGCTGCGTAAAATGCATGTGAACTGTAATTGTGATCTGACAAGAGTAGAAATATTCCCAAAATATAAAAATAAGAGACATTTATGTCACAGCTGTGACATCAAATCAGTACTCCACAAAAAGCAAAAGGATATTTAAAACTTTTTTTGCAATTTCTTGTTGATAAATATAATTTAGTACACTTTTAAAAAGTGTTTTAAAGCCAGCAGAGCAATTACACATTGAAAAAATGAGTCACATTAAAAATGATTTGTAATGAAATAATACCACACCCACTGTGGAAAAAATGTGCCGCTATTTGAGAGGCGTCAGGCAGGAGGGTTGCTATTTTAGACTCCCCAAAAGGCAAAAGTGAGGTCACAGCACAGAAAGAATTAAAGGACAAACTGTATGATACCTGCGTTTTCACAGCTATGGTAGACGGCTTGCAGCTATGGCAGTGGAACTAATCAAACATGTACATCTGATTATTTTTGATGTGTTAGAGGGCATTTGACCTCCTGAAGAGAAAAGTCATGAATTTCATAATGAGACAAAAAATGGAACAAATATACCCACAGCCCTGAGAATATTTGCTCTGAAAATGCTTTCCTTATAGAAAAGTATCGTTTCTATTACCTTTTGGTATTTGTTTAAAATCACAGATTTGATAGACTCCACTCCATAAAGAATCTCTCAAGTAAGCTAAAGAAATAGAAGGAAATTCTATCATCAAAAATGGGGCACCGATTGAAATACTAATATATATTACTTGCATACTATAATTTATAAAAATAAGATTGTCTATGTATCATCACCTCCTTTCTATGACAATAATAGCTCTTGGTGAATTATATCTTTAGGAATTCCTAATCAAATAGCCATTTTCTCTATCTTTTCCTTTTTCAAAGTTTGGTTACTGAGAGAAAAAAAATCAAATTAGTTATTATGGGAATTTTTACTCTATATAAAAACAAGCATATAATTGATAAAATCCCAGTATACTTTTCATACATAAATATATTCCTGTACTAAATACAGTATAAGAATATATTTATTTAGTACAGAAATACACTTAGTATATATTCTGGAATAAACAGTGACCTCAGCTGAAGATGATTTTCCATTTTCCCTATCAGATAATTTTTTTGAAGTTTTGGGACATATTGATTATTTAAACCATTAGGAAAATAGATTAACAGGACAAACATCTATGACAATGATTTTTTTGGACTTAGATAGATCTATCGATATAAATCCTGTATATAAAACCATTTATGTATACATTTAGTGATATTTTTACAAATTCTCACATTCCATATAAATGTTTTACACAAACTTTACATGAATCTTTGATATTGACTTCTATTTCTAGAGCTAACTTTTACATCATGAAATTCCTTTCCAAAGAATATAATCTTACTGTCATCTTAGGTTTTTAAGAAACTCTATATGGCATCTCTGAAAATTTTATTCATATTATTTGTAGGTCATTAAGACACTATTATTTTAAAATTTTACCTTGAGGTACATATTCATGATTGCTAAAACTTAATCACTTGCAATTGTGAGGTCTTACCCTCAGATATAAAGTTAACTTTGACTAAATGCCTTTACTTTTTTTTTTTTTTGGTCTGTTTTTTAATGATTCTTCTGGGTTGTATCCAAAGTCATCCAAAACTTTATAAAATATTCAGACATTCAACTTGTTGTAAATAAGATACTGAGAGCGCCTCATGTAAAATGAGAGACAATAAAATTAGAGTATACGACCTCCTTGGTCCAGTGAGAAGAGCTGTAGGGGAGGAGCAACCCATCTCTGCTAAGGATATATGGCTCAGGGAAGAGAGTATAATCTCTGAGATGTGAGAAAGACTTTTAGTTGTTCAGATTCATTTCCAGCAGACAAAAATAAAATACATTATACTTTATATTTTACATTTTTTAAAATTTTCAAACTTTTACAATAAAAATTTTATTTAACATATCCATGTAGTAGAATCAGTAGAATGCTTTTTCTAAAAATCTATTAATTAGAATATGGATCCTCTGGGGGGAAGAAACAAAAATCAGCTGACAAAAGTTTTTCCATGATGAGTGTCTGAATTAGTACTGTAGGGTGAAAACTATAAAACATTGCAGACACAAACTTTAAAAGGCTCAGTGGGGGCTTCCCTGGTGGCGCAGTGGTTGGGAGTCCGCCTGCCGATGCAGGGGACACGGGTTCGTGCGCCGGTCCAGGAGGATCCCACATGCCACGGAGTGGCTGGGCCCATGAGCCATGGCCGCTTAGCCTGAGCGTCCGGAGCCTGTGCTCCGCAAGGGGAGGGGCCACAAGGGTGAGAGGCCCGCGTAACACACACACACACACACATACACACACACACACACACACACACACACAAAGAAAAGGCTCAATGGATGGAGAGACATCCCGTACTCACAGATCAGAAGACTCAATAATATGACGACTTCCAAGTCTTCTCGTATTAAACTATAGATTCAACACAACTCCATTTATAGTCTTAGCTGGTTGATTTACAGACATTAACAAGATAGGTTGAAAGTCTATATGGAGATGCAAAATAACTAGAATAGCCAAAACAAAACTGAAAACGAACAATGTTAGAGGATTCACCGGACTTCGCACTTACTCTAGTGCTACAGTAATCAACAGTGTGGTATTGGCAACAAATGAATCAATAGATAAGTGAAACAGAATTAAAAACTCCAGAAATGAACTCATGCATACATGTTCAATTTATTTTCAACTAATGTGCCAAGGTATTTTAATAGAGAAATAAAAGTGATTTCAGAGATGGTACTGCAACAATTGGATATCTATATATAAAGAAACAAACTTTAACCACTTCTATATATCATTTATAAATATTATTTGAAAATAGTAATGTCTTTTGGAAAACTTGAAAATTACTTTTAGCCGCACACTTGCTGGGGTACTTCAATATGAAAGAAAATGACTTCAGATCATCTATTTATAATTTTTTTTTAAAAAATCAGAGGGATGTGTAGAATCTAAGGCATTCACTAAAAGGCTACTTTTGGAAAGTATAAATTATCAAGCTAACAGAACCACAAAATAATGAAATGTAATGTAAAACAAGGCAAAAAGTGAGAATATAAAAACATCTCAGAAAAGAAAATAATTAGAAAACACATGATAAGTTACTTTCAAAGAAAATTGTAAAATTAATTTCCTTAAATAGAATAGGCTAACTCTTCCAAACAAAAGGAAAAAAAGTTTGTCAGATTGGATTTAAAGCATGAACCTGTTAATATGTTCATTATAGGTGAAATTTATAAAATATTAGAGTACAGTAAGTTTGAAAGTAAAGTATGGAAAGAAATATACCAGGCTAACATTAATTAAACACAACTGGTGTAGCCAGCTGAAAAGATATTGACGGTTCTGTTAGATCATGTTATATTATAATAACAAACAACTCTAAACCTCAACAGTTTGCTAAAAGTGTATTCCTTTATTTCTACGTGAACCTCAAAGATCCATGGCAAAAGAGAGTGCTGGCGTGTCTTAAGTTTCAATTTAAAGGCTCAACTCAGATTGCAACTCACCAGCTAGAATTATCCCAACCATGTGGTAACTGGGAAGTGGGGTGTCCCAAAGAGCTGAGTCACTAATAACTAATACATGGACACAAAGAACCCATGCTGTATCATTCCCTTTTTAAAAAGTTCAAAAACAGACAAAATATATAGTTAGAAAATCAGTATGGTGGGTACTTTGGTGTAAAAGAAATGGTGACATGGGAGTCCACATTGTGGTGTTTCAGTTGTACTTTAATGTTTTGTTCCTTTTATGTGTGTTATATTTCAATAGAACTATTACAAAACTAAAATAAAAGGAGATAAAGAAAAACACCAATGGATCCGACTCACTGGGAAGATAGAATGAAAAAGGAGTTTTAGCAAAAATAAAGATTTGGTTCTAAAGAGGACATATTTTTATTCTCTGCCATTTAATACAATTTTCTTTGGAAAGTAAATATCTATTTTTAGTAGTAATCTTTTTAGTTCCATATAACAGAAATGCAACTGCAGCTAGCTGAGTCACATTGTGAATTTCTTGGCTTACTGACTGAAATCTAGAGATTGTTCTGCATTTAGGTTCTGCTAGGTATCATGTACTCCAACTCTGCTGTTAGCAATTTGTTGTTCATTTCTATCTCTCAGCCTTCATTGTACCTGTGTTTCCTTTATATCCATTGTCTCTCCCCATATGGTACGAAAGATGAATTTTGGAAGATTCAGAGGTACATGATTTTTATAGTACCTAGGTTCAAAGGAGAAAGTTAATCTACCCCAGAGCCTACAAGTATCTCAAGTATTCCCTAAAAAAGTACCCATGTGACCAATATACCTGAACCACATGTCTTAGAGAAAAATGTGCTCCCTAATTGAAACGAGAGCAGTAGATAGATATATCCCATTACAATTCCCATATAGCTACCATTTTAATCTGATTCTTATCTGATAAACCAAGCTTCTTGAAAGATTTCATGTTTGCTGCTATAAATATGCCTTTAGCTCCCATTCTCTCCTCACTCCAGGTAATCTGACTTGTGGCCTCATCATGTCCTCATAGGCACCTCATTGCCAAAGCAATCAATGGCTCCTGGAATATGAATTCAGAGGCATTTTATTATTTATTATATTTGACTCTTTTACCTTTCCTAAAGAAAAAAATTATCTTTTGAGTTCCTTAATGATATTTGTTCCTATTTATCCTCATGATTTTGTAGCCCCCTCCCAGCTCTACAGCTCTTGCCTTTGGTTAAAAGCAAATGTTAACAATCTTCAGGATTCTGTCCCACTTGCTGTCTCTGAAAACTAATCAAGCTGACCCTTCTGTCTGCAATTACTTATCACTTGGTCTTAATAAGTATAATTCCAATTTGTTCTTAAAATCCAGGTCAGGTGTGTTCTTTGCAGTCAAGGTTAGAAAAGAGTCTCTGGAGCATTTTGGCATGATCCTAACATAACATGCATATCACCTTAATCACTCTTCTGTCTCTCTCCTAGTTGCACAAAAATTATGTTAGCCTAGGGTCTTCAAATGTCTGTGCCAAGACCCTGGGGAAGCGTAGGTACTCAGTAGCTGTAGCAAGATGGGATGGTGGGAAATTAAGAGTGTGCTTCTGCTTGACAGATCCAATTTCATCTGTGAAATAGGAAGATCAGTGATCTGTTGATAGAAAAGTCTACAGTGCTGGGATAGAGTGTTTGACAAGAGTTAAGACTTCTGAAGTGTCGGTAAGGAAAAAAATCTGTTCCTAAGAGATGCAGTTGACTTCTTTAGAGCTTCTAATTCCTGGGTCCTAATAAATCTCACACTGTTATGCCCTCCTCCACTGATGCTCACTACTCCAAATGGAGAGGACAAGTAGAGAGCTGGACTGATCAGAGATGAAGTGCTGAGTAGACGGTGGGATAAGATAAAGAACAATGTGGTGAGGATGTTCCCAAGAGAGTCATTCTGACATTGCACAATTTAGAGTTGGCTTTGCTTAGAGAGAAAAACTGAAGCTGTGAAAGACTGAAGGGAAAGGAGAGCAAAGACTGGAGATGGTAATGAAGTCAAAGATCTTGTGCGATAGTGTAAGGAAACAAAGAGATTGGGTTTTTCCCTTTCATTGACCATTACATTTTTCGGAAAAAAAAAAAAAAAACTTGCTTCTTCACAATTTACCATTTCCAACCTATATTTATAAACTGAATTTTCCACATGCCACTATACTGAGGGCGTTTGCTAAAGGTCACCTATAACTGCAAGTTGACAAATCCAAATGTCTTTCAAAACTCTCCATCACTCTTGCTACAGCAAATGTCAGTATTACTTATTCCTTTGAAAAATGTCTCTATCTATTCTTCATGCTTGGTTTCCCTACCAGAATTGTTCCACTCCAGTTTCAAAGAAGCATCACATGTCCACTACCAGCCAATCAGCATAATTCTATCTTCTAAGTTATAGAAGTTACTCCAGGGAAGAGAATTTATATCAAGGTCGTGGAAGCATATGAATCCTAGGCATTGCTCAGGAGTTATTTAAAAGAACTCTTCTCTTAAATGTGTCTGGGATAGAGTTACTGGTAGAGGGTTATAAATTATAACCTGAAAACAAGCCAAGCTTATTAAAAATACAGCAGAAAGTTGTGTTAGAAGCATCATAATGATGTTCTCTGAACCCTAGTACCAAAGGCTGCTTCATGGACCATATAGTTATGTGAACCAACAAATCTCATTTGTAATTTAAGTAAGTTTATGTGAACCTTTTTGTTAATTCTATCAGAGAGTAGCAAAGATATATCCAAACTTAAACAATTTTACATTCCACCTTTCTCAAGTTTTCTCTTTTATACTTTTCCTATATAACTACCAAGAAAACTTTACATTGTTATTATTTCCCTAACACTGCTCACCCCAATTCATCCACAATTTTAATTGTAACATTAATTTGCACAAATATTCCAGTTTTGTACAGAAGGAATAATGCATTTTAGTTCAGAAACCGAGTTCATATATCTTATTTTTAATTAATTAACTAATTAATAAATCCATCCAAAATTTTCATCTTACACTTTACAACAATGCTGCAGGATTGCAAAATAGAATATGCTTCCTTCTATCCTATTATAGTACGCTCTGTCTTTGTGTTAGTGGTATTTCCTAGAACCTAAATGTTCTTACTAGTTCATGCCATCCCCTCATTCATTTATTCAGTAAACATTTAATTCCACCATATTTTCCTCCCATCAAAATTTTACTCAATCCTTAAATCATCTTCAAATATTATTTTCTTCATAGTAATTTTTCTAAGAAGTTAAAATATGAGTAATTTTGATGTTAATTGAAAACTCATTGGACTTTTTCTGAAAATTTTATCATAATGTTGGCAATTTTTCTCTCTTATCTTCCTGGAATATTAATACTTCTTGAGTACACTGTTGTTTCTTCTTATTCTATAATTTGTTTTCTTTATAATTTATAAAACATCGCATTGCATATTAAGCACATTTATTAAACACACATTGCAAGAAAAGTCCTTAATAGTTAAAGTGAATTTCTTTAAATGTATTTGGATGAATTTACTCAATGGTTTTAATTAAGATTATTTTATTAGAACACTTTTTCTTTTCTTGCAAATGTATTATGTTGTAGTAAATTGATATCAACTATTGGCCCATAGGCATATTTACATTTTTAAAGAGCTTTATGGAATGTTATTCATATCATCAACTCTATAGGTAAAACAAACATCCCTTTATGAAATGAGGAACAAATTATTAGAAAAAAGATGCAATTTAAATTGCAGAATTAAGATCATTTATGTTTTTATTAGTATATTTACAAAATTACTTTGATTTTCATAAATTTGGAGAGTATTCATAAATATGTTTACTTGTTAAATTGCCAACTCCATATCAGCTTTATATTAGCATTTTTAAAATTCTAACTTTGTATTTTATTATAAGGCTTTTAACAAGGGTGGTCTCATAAAAGTTCATGCCAATTCAAGCAGAAGTTTCATTTGTTCTTGATGATGATAATTAAATTTTTTGAGGAACAGAGAAACCATGTTTTACTATTGCTTAAGTCTCTATAAAGCTATTAAAACTATAAAATTTTGTTTAAATCATGTTAGAAAATATTGATTTTTTTCAAAATGTCCTGTGCAATTTGTGCCTCATTATATTTATCTATTTATTAAGTATTTAAAAATGAATAAGAAAAAAAGCATCATTGAATGAAAGAAATCATAGTCTAAGTGCCTGAGACAGCCAAGCACATATGTAACTCCTAAATATAGTATTTTTTTGCCTTGGAAATTCTGGAAGTTTTGTTTGGGCCCTCAAATATATAATTAACATAGGGCTTGTTTGCTAAGATAAAAATACATTATAATTTAGAGGATTATTATATAGTATTTTCAGGAGGATTCAAAGGTACTCAGGCCTCACGCTGTTGTGGCCTCTCCCGTTGCGGAGCTCAGACTCCAGACGCGCACAGCTGCTCCGCGGCATGTGGGATCTTCCCAGACCGGGGCACAAACCCGTGTCCCCTGCATCGGCAGGCGGACTCTCAACCACTGTGCCACCAGGGAAGCCCTTTCCTCATTCTTATATCTGATGATTATGACATTCAATTTCTCCTTTTAGGAAGTCTTATAATTCATTCCCCAAAGTAATATCAGCCTAGAGTTTTAAATGTTTTCATCTCAAATCACTTGTCTTAACTAGCTTGATACAACTGAAATAAAACTACTTGTCCTCAGTCTTATCTTAACCCAAACCCAAAATCAAACAAACAAGTAAAACCAGTGAAATTGCACTCTAGCAACATCTTCTTATATTTAATCAGATGTTCAAGGGCATGCTATTACTATTTTTCATATTATCAAAGAAATGAATGTGTGATTTTCTATAAAATTCTTATGGAGTACATTCAGAACTTTAAAATGTTTTTCTATGGAGTTTCTAACCTTGGTTTGAAAAAAGTCATATCATCATCCCATAGTAATTTCTCAAATAAGTTATTATTTTAACTCTAAGATGTTATGAACCAATTTAAAGAGAGGAATTTTTTTCTTTATGTAATAAGACTCCTTTGTCCTTTTAAAATATTTAAGTGAATTTTTGGAAAGTTTTTGATTTCAAACTCTTTTTAGAAAGAAAGTTTGTGTTTCATACACTTACATAGTTGTTGGTTGGAAATAGTAAAACAATGTATCGGTTAGGTTGTCTTAGATTCCTACTAACAGAAAACTATCAAGCAGATGATTTAGTTAGAAAAATATTATTATCTCACTTAAGAAAAATTCTGTTTCTTATCATCTTTCGGCTCTTTTATACCATGTGTTGACTTATTCTCAGGACTGTTCACCTCAAAATTTAAAGATGGCTTCTTTCTAACCAGCACAAGTAAACAAAGTAGCATTCAGAAAAAGAAACTGCCCTTTCTGGAATATCTTTTTAAAATTTAAATGTATCAGTAGTATTCTAGAATTCAGAAAACTCAGTATTTAACAAAACATACAAACTAGGTAAACTTCTGAACATACACTATACATGTTTTCAATGTAATGCTTTTTTGCAGAGCATGTATTTAAATACTCTCCTCACATTTAGGAAAAAATAATTAAATAAAAGTTTAAGTAATTTAAGAGATATCAAATAGTGAACAAAGAGGGGAAAAGTAATCATCCTTGAATATGGGAGTTCTGAGAATTCTTTCAGTTCTTCAAATCTTTAGGCAAATGGTGAATCAGCCCTTATGGGTCTAGGGTCATTGACTATAAGGGAATAAGTGTGGGAATCAGACCATTAAGTCTATTCCTCTATCAGTAGAGAAAAACTATTTCTAATAGGCCCGTTAGTGTAATGTCTACTCTGCCATTATTTGCCCCGTGGGAAGAAGTTTCTTTTCTTTCTGTGAGGAATCCAGACTCTCTCATCCAGTATAGTTCACACCAAGGAAATGTTGGCCTTAATTGCACTGTCCTAAATTTCTTCCCATTATTCCTAATTGCACTTCCTTGATGAACACTGAGAAACAGTTTGCTGTCTTCAGAGTTTTTCTTGTATAGTTTTTCTCCCTTTTATTTGAGCAAGAAATAAATTACATAATAATTTACATTTATTCTGTTTAAACTAATAATATTATATTTGAATTCACTTTATTTAGATTTCAACTTTCAACTTTCAAACATAAATATTCTAATTTTATCAGATACATATAAAAACAAGCTCCTTTGTAAATGTATGTCACTTCTTTCACTTACATTTAAACATTACTTCTATTTTATAATTAATCCTATTTCTCTTCCAATTTCAGTTCCATCAACCTAAAAAAAATTAAATGTATGCAATTTAGTTCAAGAAATGCAAAATGAGGGCTTCCCTGGTGGCACAGTGGTTGAGAGTCCGCCTGCCGATGCAGGGGACACGGGTTCATGACCTGGTCCGGGAAGATCCCACATGCCGCTGGGCCCGTGAGCCATGGCCACTGAGCCTGCACGTCCGGAGCCTGTGCTCCTCAACGGAAGAGGCCACAGCAGTGAGAGGCCCGCGTACCGTAAAAATAAAAATAAAAATAATAATAATAATAAAGAAAGAAAGAAATGCAAAATGAATGATCTATCAGCTTAAGAAATGAATGTAGTTGTTATTTTCCCATTTCTTATACATTAGGATTTTTTCTTTCCATCATTTGTCAATATAATAGCTTCTAGTCTAATATAATTTAGAAATTGCATTATAAATCTAAATTTTTTTTACTTGCAGATTATTACAAAATGTGAAAAAAAATCTAGAATATTATTCTGATCCTGCCACTCAAGCTATAAAAGTCATGTTATTCCTCATATGTATACATACTAATATAACCATATCCAAGTTAAGTTTGAGAATTTATTCTCAATTTTACTTGGATTAATACCAGGGTCCAATTAATAAGTTAGTTTTGTCAAAGTGCACACATGTATTTTTATTGGATTATTTTCATGGATACATTTTAATTCTGCATTTTAAATGTGTGGTATTGGGGGCAGGGTGTGCATAATGTAGTCCAGCAATTCTATGAATTTCTGGATGCAATTCCTTGAAATTGAATCCCAGCTACTCTTCCATTTATTTCTGTCTCATATATATGGAAATTCCCCCACCCTCCATGCCTGCAACGGTCTATATGTACTGAGTTTTAGAATTTTATGAAAAAATTCAACTATTGGGCTTCCCTGGTGGCGCAGTGGTTGAGAGTCCGCCTGCCAATGCAGGGGACACGGGTTCATGCCCTGGTCCGGGAGGATCCCGCATGCCGCAGAGCGGCTGGGCCCGTGAGCCATGGCCGCTGAGCCTGCGCGTCCGGAGCCTGTGCTCCACAACGGGAGAGGCCACAACAGTGAGAGGCCCGTGTACCGCAAAAAAAAAAAAAAAAAAAATTCAACTATTGTTTGTGTTTGAATAGGTTATGTTATTTACAAATTTCATCTGAAGATAGTAAAATTGTCATTAGACTTTTTTTTTTTTTAACGCCAAGAAAGAACATGGGATCTATAGTGTTGGTGAGTGTACTAATAACCATGAGAACTGATTGCCAAATATAGCGTTCCAAATTTGAACCGAGTTCTGAGCTTTATATGCATAACCATCTACTACTATCAATCAGAAGAGTGTCTATACTTCTTTAGTACATCTACCCTAATGTTATTACCTTGGAGTCTGGATAAACATAAGCCCAAGTATTTTATCTCTGCTTCAAATACATCTTTCCAGGACAACAGTCCTGACCAGAACTCTCACAACTTAAAGTTTTAATTCACTCAGACTTTAGCTATAGAATAAATGTCATAGTGTGCCAAAAATTTCACATTACAATCTGCTCTCAATTTCTCTTTCCAGATGTCTGACTTACTTCCTACATCCACCCCGTATTCTGATGATACTGGATTAGTTGACAGTCTTCAGATAGTAAGCAGTTTCAAACTCCATAATTCTGCCCTGTTTCTTTCCCTTGAAATGTCTTTTGCCAGTTTCTTCAACTGGAGAAAAACAGATTTTGAGACAGTTTTAAATGTGTCGGGTTTACATATGAAAATGCAAGTTCCTCTGTGATTTGGAATACATAAACACATGGAAAATATCCCCAAAGTGTGGATATTTGGAATTGCTCACAAAAAATATGTACATTAGATGACCCTAAAAACTGCTCTCTTATCCAAGCTTTCCAAACTCTCAGGGGTTATTATTTACTAAAAATAATGTTTAAAGTGAGGAATTTATTTAATGAGATGAAAATTACTTTTGGATCTATTGTAGATACAAAGTAATAAATTGCTGAAAACTCTGGGAAGTCAAAGTGTATGTGGCACTATTTTAAGGAGATAACAAGAGAGTTACTTGGAGTAGCAGCTGCACACTTCATTCCCATCTCCTATAACAATCTCTGTGGCTTTATATGGGCCATTTTGTCCCATGACAATATGCCTTTCCTTACATGCCTAATTTCTCTCTTCAACTCTCATTCCAGAAATAAAACTATAGCTCATCTTAATGTCACCTCTTCTGGGGGAACTTTCCTGGGTCATTTTCCTTAGTTGACTTAAACGTTGTTCTTTTCTGCACCTTGCTGCTCTACTTCTGTACCTGCTTTTATAGCTCTTATCTGGTTTTGTGGTTAAAAAAGAATTGATTGCCTTTTCCATCTTACATTTTGAACTTCATAAGAGGAGTCCTTTTAATTCACTTGCACATTAATAACTTAATGTTTAGTGGTGGCTGAATGAGAACATCAAGTTCTCTGAGAGCTTGAATTCTGCTACACTGTGAAATTCACAAGGGCAGGCTTTGCATGTGTTTTGACAACTCTATTTTCCAGACACAAAACACAGTGCCCAGCACTTATTAATTCCGGTGGTCAGATGATATTTTGAAGGACTGATCAATGTGATTTTGTTCACAAAGTGTTTTATTACTATATATCCATTCTCCCATTCAGTCAGGGAGGCATCATCCATGTAGGATATCCTCAAGTAGGATATGGCACAGAAAAGCAATTTCAGAAAAAATATATGAATTATTCCTAATTTTTGTGTTTCAAGAGCATCAACCTCAGGAGATGCCAAACACATCATATAAAATGGCTGTGGAAACACATGTGAAACTTAAGAAAGTAACATACCTTTAAACCACATTACTGAGACAAGAAATGATTCCTAAGGTCAGAGGAGAGAAATAATACAGGCGATAGAAGAGTCATTTAATTTGGTAGATCTTGGGAAGAAGTTATAGGTCTTGGAGGAAGCACATGGTGAATCTCTGCTTCATTTCAGTGTTGCTAAGCGACAGTGTAGCCAAGATCTGGGAGCCATCGAGTCACCAGCGTGGCAGCCATAGATTTTCCATTTGAATATTTGAGTGAGCCTGCATTTAGGAGTTTTCCCCAACAGCATATTACATAACTGACGCCCACTTGTTCCCTGAAACATTGCTATGTTCTCATTCTGCTAATTGCATGTGAACAAATTCCCTCTCAACAATGAAGGATGCATATCACATTAGTGCTACAGAATTGATTTTTTAGAAGAATGGTTATGGTATGGAAAGGAGATTCTCATCAAAAATTTACTGGGGAGAGAATAAATGGAACCAGCTCTATCTCTCCTCCAGAACTAGACTAGAGCAAGAGTAAAACACAGGCAAGCACATAGTCTACTGTGGAAAAGACAAGTCAGTAAACGATTGCTTATGTTCAGTGCTATGAAAGAGGTAAAAACAAAGTATGGAAGGAGGTGATTATAAGGGCAAAGAAAACAGAAAGAAAAAAAAAAGGAAGGGTCAATCAGTCAGACTTAATCTTAAATTAGAATGTACATTAATTTAGAACATAATATAAAATGAACAGAACTGTGGGCAGTAAGTTAGCCACACACTCGAAAAAAAATATGTCATAGGTGGAGGTAGTCATGTGACATATCAAGTATCCCAAAAGTAATACATGCAAAAATACATGGGCTTAGCTGCACAGAGAAGATGACTACAGCCCAAAATGTCCTCCTGAAATCTTAATAGAATAATTTTTAAAAAAGATTAGCTTAATGAAGGTAAATAAAACTATAAAAGTACACCTAAAGTTCACTTTTGTGTGTTTTTGTTTCAAGTTATAAATTAACCTAAGAACCCAAACACACAAGATAATAAGCAGATATCAATTAGGTTAAATATTTAAGGGTTAAAGAAAACATGTATATAATAGAGAATTATGTGATATTTAAATATTTGGCAATAAAGTTTTCTTAGAATTCTAAAAGCCAAAATATTGACTTGACTTCCTAAAAAATTGCAATGTTTGTAACTTAAATTCACCATAAACTTTTAATTTTACCACAGTTAGAAATTATTTGCCACATATATATAAAGGGTATACATTGTTAGTGCATAAAAATTTTTATAAATCCAAGAGAAAATAACTATCCTAATGGAGAAAAGTCAAAAAGACCATGAAAACTCAGTTCACTAAAGAAGAGTTTGAGAGTGGCAATATACAAACAAAACAAAACAAAGAAAACCCCACATTTATTCTACTAGTAGCCAAATAATTAAAATTAATAGCGTGGTGACATTTTTTACTTTCTAAACTGTCAAGAATTTAAAAGGTAACACTCAAGTTATTGAGGCTTCTAAGAAACCCATATTAAAAATCATAAAATCATGTGTTGAACCAGCAATGATCAATTTTAAAATCTATTTAGAATATTTAATCATGGATATAAAGCAAAAAAAAATCTTGAGAGGATCCTCAAAGTGTTTTAATAATGATAAAAATGTAGAAACGTAGGTGCAACATTAGGGTAGTAGTTAAATATTTTAAAGTATAATATTTATATAATGAATTATGTCACTTAGTCATTCATCATCAATTTATTTGCTCAGAAATTACCTATTGGTGTTTACTGTAAGTCAAACCCAGTAATAGGCGTTGGAGATACATCATTAACCAAGAGAGTCTCTGCTCACAGCCAACTGAGGGAGTATTAGTAAACAAATAAAAATGAATAAAATAATCAGATGTTGACTAGTTATACGAATTAAAGCACTTGAGCACTGTGCTGAAGGATTAGGAAGGATATAAATAAATATTTTCTACAAGAACGAGGGGAAGATGGCCTCTTAAACCTGAGACTATCAAAGGGAAATAATCTCGGGAGTTTTTAAACCTGCTGGACTCTTTCTGTGACCTTGTTCATATTTGAAATGAGGAATCCACAAGAGATCTGGCATATATCCAGCGGGTGATCTATCACTCTCTTAAATCATCATTAAAATGATGATAGGGCTTCCCTGGTGGCGCAGTGGTTGAGAGTCCGCCTGCCGATGCAGGGGACACGGGTTTGTGAACCGGTCCGGGAAGATCCCATATGCCACGGAGCGGCTGGGCCCGTGATCCATGGCCGCTGAGTCTGCGCGTCCGGAGCCTCTGCTCCGCAGCGGGAGAGGCCACAACGGTGAGAGGCCCGCGTACAGCAAAAAAAAAAAAAAAAAAAATGATGATAAAGAAAGTTCGCGAAAGATTAACGTATTTAAATTTTAATTCAAACCATAACGTAAGGTATGGTTCTGTTCTAGAATAGAAGCTCCTATTTAGCTTGGGTGACATTTTCTAAAGTGAGGTAGATGACCTCCATGCTGCCTTGCAAAATATGTGATCAAAACGGATGTTTTTATCTTTACCCAACAATCCAACTTCAGGTTATTATTGAGTTTGGAGAGACCAACAAAAGATTAGGAAATTATAGGATTCTGTGAGTGGGAATATTATGGAAAAAGATCTACAATTAGATAAAATATATTTCTCCCGAGATTGAGGGGCACAGTGGACAGTGTCTGATTCACATGGAAGGAACCTAAAGGTGTTGCTGGTAGCGCTGATGTCACACCATCAGAGAAGTGGTGGGACTGAGGGTAACCAGGACTCATGGGAATTTTTGCATGAGAAATTGGGTTAGAGGTTCCCATAATCAAGTGTGGACCATAATCAGGAGAGAAATCTGACTTTGGGTTGTTTCAGCTGCTATTCAAGAAACCCACCTGGATGAACAAAAAGATGCCAATAGAAAGAACCTGGAAGTACATCAGATGGCTCAAGTCGGAAAAAGAAGACGTATGTACATCTAAGAAGAAATCACCAATCTCCCAATTCATCCCCCTCTTGACACTATGTATAAAATAGATAACTAATGAGAACCTACTGTATAGCTTAGGTAACTCTACTCAGTGCTCTGTGGTGACCTAAATGGGAAGGAAATCCAAAAAAGAGGGACTATATGTATACGTGTTTCACGTGATTCACTTCGCTGTACAGTAGAAACTAACACAGCATTGTACAGCAACTATACTCCAATAAAAATTAATTATAAAAAAAAAGAAGAAATCACCCACCTCAAAAGAATTTCACTGAGAGATCTGCAACAATGGGGGCAGATTCCTGAAAACAAAAAGAAAATGCCAGTATGCCGGCCTCCTCCATCCCAATGGTGCTCCAAACTTCTGTGGGTACCTGTTGAGGAATACCTACAGCTTTTATCACCATTATTACTAATATTGTTTTGAAATGACCACAAATGTAATTCAACAAGAGAAAGGCAGAATACATCTCTATTTCTAGCTTTCTATTTTCATTTTTTAAGACAAGGAGGAAACAAATATTAAATTTTGCCAATGATATGCTTATATACTTAGAAAATTCAAGGAAATAAACTAAAAGGTAATGAGAATCAATAAGAAAATGTATCAAGGCAATGGATAAAAAATTATGAATAACATTTTAAAAATTATGTGAGAAACTGTACTGACAGAATAAAATAAACTAAATAGTTAGCCTATCTACTAATGAACAGTACCAGTATGAAAGAACTATAGAAATAACACTGATATGCCCAGGATCCTCCTGTTCTCTTCCACTCCACCTCATGCCAAGCTCGTAATTTTCCTCAGGCTTCTAAAATTAGTGAATTAATCCCCAGGATCTTTGCAGCTGTATTCCCTCCTGCCTCAAATGTGTTTTATTTTTCTTTGGCCCATTCTTCCATGTTTCATCTGATTTGTGCATCCTCAGCTTTCACAATTCAAGAAGGTCTTTCCTGATTCTCTCAGGATAAATGAGGTCAAACTGTTGGATGGTTTCTTCTCAAAACAGGGGTTCCTTTCATAGTAGGTGGGTCTTTATACTCACTGTAAAGTAGAAATTTGCATTTGTGTGATTATTTGACTAATGTTTATCTCCACTGCTGGAGCTAAACCACAAGGAGGGAAGCTATCTGTAAGTAAACAAATGAGACTCCATGGCTTAGCAGAGCGCCTGCTGCACAGTGGAGCTTTAATAAATACTTAGAGAATGAATGAACAAATGAATCCATACAAATAAACGAATGAATGAGTGAATGAATGAATGAATGACAAATTGTAGTAGGTAGAAGACCAGGACTGCAAGTCCATCCAGACCATCAGGAATATTGACTGATGCAGACAGGGTATGTTAGTGTTCACACTGTAGGATCATAAGTTTCATAAATTGCTCAAGAACATACATGATTTGGTCTCCAAGGGTCTGCGACCTATAAAATGTTAAACATTTAAGTCAGTTTTCATGTGAAATCTTTGCATTAATACAAAATGAAAATTATACAAAAGACTTACAGTCAAAAGCAAAACAAAAGGAAAACAGGTATAATATTTGGATATTTTTATTTCTGTACTGCAAAAGAACAGAATATCTTTGGCTTCCCTAATAAGTTTATAGTTCAATTATTCCATTTCATGTTATTTCGTGGTTGGACTATTTGGGATAAAATTAAAAGGTTCATGCTGTATGTCTGAATTACATATAATTTGGATGATACAAAAGAATGTCATTTAATGACAACATTAAATGCAACTTTCATGAGGTTTATAAGAATGATATAATTTAGCAATTGCTAAAAGAAATAAGATTTCTTAAAGTGATTTTTTATAAGATCAATTTTTAAAAACTTTCATAATATTTTTCTAAGCAATTTCAATGTTGTTATATTTACAGGAAGCCTGCATTTGTCAGAGTGAAAGTTGACCAGTATTAATCACTAGGGATCATTCAATCACTTTATAATTCTTATTGTGCCTTACGAGAAATTTCTCAACTTAAAAATAATTTATTTTTCAGACAGTTCCTGGGGAGTTGACATTTTCTGCATTTTAATTAATTAGAATACTTAATAATACAATAACTTGTATTGATTTTTCATATGGATTACAGGTGAAACATAAAATGGAATTATATTTTACTTAATTTTGAATGAGGAAAAAGCATTGTTTTGTGATTAGAAAATCATCACTATTTTGTTAGAATTAACAGGAAAAAATCAGCCTGTCCTTTTTCATCTCCTTACAGAAAGCAGACTCAGATAAATTGACTCAAAGTACAAAAAAATGAATAATGGGCAGCTGGAATAATCCTATGTAAGATGAATGAAAGCTGACAACTTCAATTACAATTTGAACTGTCTCTTTGTGTATGAATGTGATCTAATGGAAATCTGATATTCAATAAACCTGACTTTCTTTATGATTTATAATAGCTAGCCTCAGGTTACCAGATGTATTTTATAGTGTAAAATGACACAGTGCCCTCTTCCAGAGATATGCAAAATTTTCCATCAACCAAGAATCGAAGGATACTTTTTCTGATCAAAAAGAAGCATATGTGAGACCCTAGTGAACAGGAATTTTACTACACACCCTGACCCCCACTCCAAAACCCTCTTTTTCATTACTTGAAGCAACACAGAGAATCTGCTGACCTTAACATCTAAGTACCATTACACATTCCATTTAATTTCTTCCACCTCATTGTGTATAAGGCAGAGTGAAGAGAAAGTTACCCCTGGAGACATTTTCCTGAGGCCTGATATCTGTATATATTGCCCAACTTGAAGTCATAAGATTTTTTTAATCTTACTTTAGGAAGCTTATTACAGATCAAGTCTTCTTCAAGAGCGTAATTAAACTGTAATCCAAGTTAATGATTTATTTGAACTATAGCTCTAAACGTATTCATATGCATATTTTCCTCTGAAAAAAAAAGCCTATTAGGGAATATCGCAACATGTTATGACTTTATCTAGCTCCACAATTACTACCATATTGATTTTATATCAAAAATGTATCCTCAATTTATTTTAGATAATAAAATAGCAGATAAGAGATGAGTGTTCCAGGAAGGATATTTAGTAATTAACATGACTTGTCTCATTGACTTTTAACAGCAATGACGTTAGGATTTATTATCACCATTTTAAAAATAAGGATTTGAGGGCTTCCCTGGTGGTGCAGTGGTTAAGAATCCACCTGCCAATGCAGGGGACACGGGTTTGATCCCTGGTCCGGGAAGATCCCACATGCCACGGAGCAACAAAGCCCATGCTCCACAACTACTGAAGCCTGCATGCCTAGAGCCTGCGCTCTGCATCAAGAGAAGCCCCCACAATGAGAAGCCCGCGCACCGCAATGAAGAGTAGCCCCAGCTTGGTGCACCTAGAGAAAGCCCGCGCGCAGCAACGAAGACCCAACGCAGCCAAAGATAGATAAATAAATAAATAACTTTATAAAACGAATAATAATAAGGACTTGAGATTTACAGAGGGCAAGTAGCTTCCCCAGTTCACACAACTGGTAAGTGATAGAACCAGGATGCAAGCTAACATTTCCATAATATAAGATGGTTATATATATATTATGATTTGTGAAAATTTAAAAGTTTGTTAAGATCCTGATTAATTCAACCTGATTACTGTGTATTTGCTACTTGAGTATCCAGATGTCTATCTACATATCTGTCTATCTATCTATGATTACTGGAGGCTAGGTTCCCTGGAGGCTGTCTCTGAGACTTAGATTAGCATGCAGAATGTTTATTAGGCTGGGCTTTTAAGATCAAAACACATGGAAAGGTAAGGAGGGAAGGAAGACTGGTCAGAGGGAGTTTAGAGAAGAGTCAGTCTCAGTGGAGACCTAGCTGGGCCTACAGGGAGCACTAAGGCTTCAACGGCCTTTGTAACATGTCCCAAGTGAGGCCAAGATAATTGGACATTTATTGTCCTTTATAACTGGTCACCGGATGCAGGCTTCCCAGAGAGCATATGTAACCTTTCTTTAACCAAGGTAATACAGGATAGCGTGACAGCTGAGGGCTCTCCCATCAGCCACTGAAATAGACCTTCAGCCTAAAGAAGGATCTGAGTTGTGCATCATAACATCCATACTCATGTGCACAGAGATAACTCTACACATTTATGTACATATAGAGCAATACATACAAAACAAAATTTAAAATTGAGATGTATGTACATCAACTAGCTTGGACCGCATATTATTATTAAGCAAATAATCCCAAAGCTTTGCGTTTTATTCAGATCTTCCAATATGGACAATGCCCTTTGTTAAGAAAATAATAGTACGGGAAAATAAAACACATCTTAAAAGTCTATCTTAAAAGACTTTTAAAAGTCTATCTTAAAAGTCAAAGAAGTGTGACTTTATTAATACCTTTAAAGCAGTGGTGAGGAATTCAGACCCGTCACTAAATCTGTCCACTAAGGCCTAAACATTTCTATGGAACAGACCAAAACAGGGGATTCAGCCTTGGTGGCTAAGTGGAGAAGTCCTTGTGAGTTGGTAAAATGATGCATTCAAACTTCGCAAGCAGCTGTAGATATGATTTTCTTATAGATTTTGCTCAAGTGAGGGAGGCTTAGAAATAGGAGACACAAAGGGGTCATTCTCAAATTCCCAGAAAGAGGGGGTTAAAATGTTAAGAGTTTATTTCAAAGATCAGAAAACTTATCCTGGCAAAATAACCTAAGAAATTTGCCTGAGAGGTGTAAGACGGTACCCTGATGTCTAAAGAGTTGGAGGGTTGTGTCTGAGGTGTGAATAAAGAGAAAAGAACTCAACAGTCGTGGCTGAGATAGAGGAACTACGGCTGCTTTGCCACTGCCTGTGTCTAGTCACCATTAGTCTGAAGCTTGTGGTGATGACAAGCCTACTTGCACATCACTGTTCATGACTGAGCACACCTTACGGAAGGGCTAAAAGTCAGAAATAGCAGAGAAATGGCTCTGATACTATAGAAGGAAGAAAAAAATTACACAAACAACTTACACAATAACTGCACTGAATAGGCAAGAATACTCAGAAACTAAAATGGCTTATAAATACATACAAGTAGTCTAAGATGTACTTCTAGGTGGATAATGGTGCCCCCATGCCTCCCCTCCCCCGTCCAAAAAAAAAAAAAAAAACGCCATATAAAAAGAAATCCTGGGTAAGTCTAAAACCCTTCTTGTCCGTTATCCCATTTGCTTCTATTCGAGTCATCAATCACTTCTAGTTCAGTGGTGTAATTTTTCGTCCATTAACTCTAATAGGCTTTATACCAAGGTTAAGCAATGGGATCATTTTACACTGACTGGGTTAATGAGAAATACCTCCACTCAATTACTTTCTCGATACTGGAATATTTTGAAATGAAGAAAAAATAGGCAATCAGAAAACCTTAAGTTGAAAATGAGGTAAAAGTTTCTTTAGTTTTATACTTCAAGACATATGAAAAACCTGATAGGATTTCTGCGCTAACAGTAAGAAAAATGTATTCAGCAAACTCCCGGAGGATAGTAGGTCATGTACGATCCTTCACAAATGGAATATTTGTAAAAATATACAAGCGATTTTTAAAATGTTTCACTTTGCCTGGGATAAAGCTTCATATACTGGGGATTTTTGTATCTTGTCATAATGGTTTCCTTTATAATTTCAGGAAAAGTATTTTATCTAATATAAAATTAAGATCAGAATATTATTTCGATGGATTGGTTTATAGGAATTGTGCTCATCCTTGCTAAAATTTTCTGAACCTGAAGTATTTCTTACCTGTAATATGTTAAAATATTGTTTGTTTGAACATCAGATTTTACTTCAATGTTTCTGAGGAACTGATTACACGGGAAAGAGTTGAATGAAAAAAAACTTTTTTCTAGCCATATTAAAAGCTATATACTAAGACACAACTTCTCAAGTAGGTAGAAGATTGTAAACTTGCAAGAAATAAGAAAATACAATAAATTTCATTGAAGAGACAAAAGTACTCATTTTATATAAAGTATGTTAATTTCCACCTCATCAATTAAAAACATAAATTTGTGTTATTCCTATCTATTTATGTACACTGCAAATGAATATGCATCATGTCCACAAATACACATATACTCACAAAGCTAACTACAATTTTGGACTATTCTATACAGTTGCCCAAGTTTGAGTGAATAACTCTGACTGAATATCTGTGTGCTCCTCTGATAGAGCATTGAGCTACTTATTCAAGAAAATCAAAATGCCAAAAGTTCTCCTTGACTGCCTGGGGATAGGAAAGATTATTCCCTTTTATGTTCACTTCACTATGAAGAGGGTTAAAGTGTAATCACCTACCCAGATTTTCTGTAGGTTATAAAAGAGTTTTTTAAAAAAATTTCTGTTTTCCATCTCTCCTGTGTATAATAGGTAAATGGTAGTGAAACAGACTAGAAAATATTAATCTTTTATCTTGGTTGTTCAGAAATTATGGAACATATATTTTTTATTCTTGTACAGTACTTCACACGGTTTAAGGGAAATGATACCAAATGTACAGGGTAATGAATATAACAGTTAAGGAAGATTTCATATCAACTAATGAAAAAAAAAAGAAGAAATCCTGAAAAGAGGGAAAAACAACAACAAAAATGTAAGGAAAGTCATTTCAAAAATGAGTGATGAGCTTCCAAAGAAGGAAACAGATGCCATTGTCTTGAACTACAGACAGGTCATATAAGCTCACAGCCCCTCGCTTTTTCATTCACCACAAAAAGGTCTTCATAGTCATTTCAGTATCTGGGACCCTAAAGTGTTAAATCGTTTGAATGTTTCTGCATTTTTTTCTGTATTTTTCTGCATTAGGTAAAAGGCACTTGTTGAAGAAAATTACACCTCTTCTCTACCAAATGGTTGAGGAAAATGTCAGAAGAGACTTGACATATTTAATTTCCCATAGATGTTCCAACTCTTCTCTGTGCCCTATAGAAAGCCAGGGACAGGCTGGTCTTTGATGATCATTTGTCATCACAAGATAATACCCAGTGGGCACTGATCCCTAAGTCCACAATGTCAGCAGGTGCTTTTAAATTTTAAAGATTACAGCTTACTTCTGAAGATACTTTCCCAGGGCTGTAACACATATACATATTTTTCACATAATAGATTTACATACACTGAGAGGAAGTAAAGTAGGAAGCAGTAATAGATTGGAGAGAGTATAGGACTCTATTTACTATATCTGCTTTGAAGACCATAGTAGCAATTTCTCCCCAAGTATACTGAGGTCTCTTATCCTAGAAGGATTTAAAATGGAATTAGAAATTTCTCTGAAATGGAAGAATCTCTTCAGTAAATCGGTCCACACTGCAAAGAAGGGAACTTCTGATGGGAAGACCTGATATCCACTTTGCAGCAAAGTGATGGCCAAAGTACAAATTCTTCACAGTGAATCAGCCCAGAGTCATTGTCTAGATTTGAACAACAATCTTTACTGGAAAGCTAAGCTGAATATATTTTAATGTATACTATGATTATCAAATTTATGACTCACATTTCATAGCCTGTTAGGAATGGAATCTAGCTGTAGAATTAGGTATGCTATTAAAAACAAATAAAACAGAAGAGGCAAAAACTAGAGAAGGCATTGTTCAAACAGTACAACATCAATAAGAAAAAAAATGTAGGAAAAAAGTTTCTAAACTTAAAGTAAATATATCCCAACAGATACAAAAATATACAATTTTGAGTTTTTCAATTATATATTTAGTAACATCAGTGTTACTAAGTAATGACCACTTTATAGTGACTGCTTTCTAACGACCACTAAATCACAAACAATGAAAATGTAGTTTCAGGATTATGTGTTTTCACCTAGTATCACCTTTTGTTTGGTGGGGAGGGAAGCGGTTCCAGATTAAAATAATACAAAGTATGTTTTATTGACCAGGCTGCAGAGAAACGGGAACTCTAATTCACTGCTAAGGTGAATGTAATTTAGTATAAACTTTCTGTAAAGCGATGTGGAAAATATAAAGCAGAAGTCTAGAAAAAAGTGTAAATTTAATGATTTCAATTCTAAGATTTACTCTAAGGAAAATAAGTGACTCAATAACATTTTATAAGCACTCTTTAACTTACTATTTTTAGAAAAGTTTAATGGCTAAAACTGAAAAACATATTTATAATAGCTAAATTGCAAAAGCCTCAAATATCCTGCAAGATATAACCAAATCATTGCACCCACTAAAATCCAAATATTTGGATAATATTTAATGTATGGAAGAGTATTAGCACAATATTAAGCTAAATGAAAATCAATAGAAAAATATGCAAAGTTAAAATGATATTCACACACATAAACACTTATGTATATATTCGTATGTACATGTAGGTCTGTAAATTCATTCATAGCATAAATATAATTGAAAGTGAATTAATATTAAACATACAGATTAAAATTAAGCTACATATCATATGATCTCCAGCTCCTTTTCCCTTACTTAGCTGCCACAAGAATCCTTTGGTACTTGCAGTCAATGTCCTTGTGACTGTTTCTAGAGAAAAGAACATGCAAATGTGTGGGATGCCCCATTGCTACGGTCCCCAGGAGCTACACGCTCTCAAACAAACTCACATTCAGCCCCCAACAGTTCATCATACTTTCTGGTTTAATCTTCCCACAGACTTTTATGGTGTATGCAGCTTCTGCTTAAGGTAAGCAAATATTTGTTTGTCCTTTGACCTATGTTCTTTTATAGGTTCTTGAAATGTCATTAATTTTCTGACTGAACAATATTTTTCATGTTTGGATTGTAGCTTCTTTTTTTCCAGTTCTTTAGATGTCCAAGATGAATCCAGAAGTGGTTACTATACTATGAAGTAAGCAAACAATACAATTGTAAGTGGCTTGATCTTATTCTAGAGGAAGACATCTTTCATGTAATCCGATTAATTTGAGAAAATTGAAAGGACTAATTTCCAAAGCTAAAAATGATAATGAACTGTTCTTAAATAATAATTACTTACATCATTTAAATACATGTATACACAGCTTCTAGATAACTGACTTTATTTATCTCTCTTATCCCTTTGAACCCATGGAATAATTAAAATAAGAAAATTAAGCACAGGCAAAGGAAAATATAATCTAAGCCTTAAATATATTGTTCCAAACATGAGTGCTCTTTTTGAAATAATAATTAATAACAGCATTCACTGGAAATGAAGGTTATTTATTTTTCTCAGAAAAAGTGATTGATCTGCATGTTTTAGAAAATTCCTTGCATAAGTTTATTGGTTAAATCTGGCTAAAAGTATAAAATTGGAAGTGAAGATGACAATGTAGATAATGTTGAAGATGATGGTAATGATAATAATGATAACTATAGTGATGATGATGACTTAGGTTCCAGCTCTTTGAGAAGAAAAAATTCCATTGAGGTTTACTATCTATAAGAGTTATTTCACTTCACAAATTTCTCAAATAAAAATTATCATCATCATCTTAGAGACTTCTTATACCATTTTAATAGAGAATTTATATGCATTCACTTATACAGTATTCTCCAAACTGCAAAATCTCCACAATTACTCTCAATTTGGAGATACTGAACAAGAATTCATAGATATTAGCTTGTCTCCTTCAAGTTACAAATCTAAGAAGCAGGTTAAACTTTGGCCAAAAACTCCAAAGTTTTATTATTTCACCCTGTTTTCCTCTTGAAAAAGTTGCCACAATAGAAAAAATATTCTATCCTTAATATACACCAGGCACTGCCTGAAGCCTTTAAAACATGTAGTGCACATAGAATAAATTTGTATTAGGTATTACCATTATCACCTCCATTTTAGAAATGAGAAAACAAAAGAACAGAATAATTAAGGAACTGATCAAAGATAGTATGGCTGGTATGGGAGAATTTCAACACGCAGTATCTGGCTTCAGAGGATATGCTGCCTTAGGAGCCAATATCTGGTGATGGGTATATCTAGATCTAGATCTGGAGCTATACCTAGATTTCTATTGTCATCTATCTATCTATCTAATCATCTATCTATCTATCATCCATTGAGAAGCTGCAAATTTTCATGAAGGATGGGATAAAGTTAAATACCTATTTCAATATTCCAAAATCCCACCTTTTACCTTTTAAAAGCAAACACAGTTAATATTTTTATGGCATGTTCTTCTTAGCATATATCATACACCTTATATTACTAGCATTCTACTCTGAGTTGTCTTATATTTTATGATCTTTTAACTCATAAATGGTATAGACCATGCTATCCAATTTTACTGCTTATAGGGTTCTTTTTTTTCCTAAAAAAAGAAGCACGTGAACAATTTAAAAAACTGTCCTAAAAAAGTCTAGTGTAAGTAGGTCCATGCAACCTATAAGGTGTGGCTGTGACTACACAGACATGGAGATATTTCTTCAAGAAAGGACTTGCAAGGAAGGGGTTCGCTGGAAGCTTTGAGCTGTTAACTCCTTCTGGTCTGCCTCATCTCTGAAGCCAAGATCATGCTCTTTGTGGGATGGTCCCACACAATGACCAAGAGTCCAAGGGCTTAGCCACTTTTCCCCACATGGGTCTCCTGGTATGAGCAATTTTTGCTTTTTAACTCCCTGTTGGCTGATAGAATCTTTATCATCTCTTCCTCATGTTTTGACTTCTTCTGTATTTAATCAGCTTTCTCCATTTTCATTTTCCAGGTTTTAATCCTCACAATATTTTTTACTTCTAACTTCATCTCAGAGACTATTTCACAAAGGAGCAGTGTGACATAATGGTAATGGTAGTGACGCCTGAATGAGCAGGTGGTAAGAAGAGGTTTTGGAACCCCTTTACTCACTGGCTAGCAGACACTGAAAACCGCATCTCAGGGCACAGATGGTTCTCTGACACAAGACAGGTACCCAATTGCCAATGTTTTCACTGATGCTGACTTGGGAAAATGTTCTGGTAGGGGGAACACAGTAGCTACTGTCATAATTCAGACATCTGAAAAGCGCAGGAAACAAAGCAGGCAGGGAAATGGTATTGGTGGGTTTTTGTAAAGCTGCATTGCCACCATTTTGAGGGATAATGAAAACCTAAGGGCCTAGGAAACTAAGTGTGAAAGCCAAAGGAGCTTTTTGGTAGCTTACCTCCTAGAGAAGGAGTGGACCTATCATCTGAGGCCACAAGACCCACCAGATAATTTTGTTTCATGGGAAGGCTCAGAAGACACACCATTTACCAAGGCCACCAGGGATGAACTGGCATGGTCCCCAGCATCATTAATAAGTTCAATGGTGACTTTTGGAAGGCTAAAGCTGAGGGTAGGAAAGGCCACAGAACTTGGCTAATTAATAGCAAAGGGGAGAATGGTTTATTTAAGGACTAGCAGATGCCTCAAGGAGATGCACTTTTTATAATGACTGGCAAGATCAGAGTGACAGCCAATAGGAGTTTAAGCTGTAAGGTGTAACGGAAACTGAGTAATGAAACACGGCGTCTCCAGGAGCAAAAAAGATGGGTAGGCAACAAGGGTACTTTGTAATGCCACCATAATGTAATATATGATTAAATAAAGCAATAGGAGAACAGGAGGCTAATTGAAGTAAACCAGTAATAGTGATAATACAGTTCCTGTAGTTTTTATCCCTGGAATATATGATTGAAGAGATTTCCATGTCCATAGGAAGAAGGACCTGGCAACATCATGGCAAGATATGCTTTAATAATTGTACCAGTTCTTTTCCAAGTAACTTATAGCTATTTGCTTGGATGACAGTACCATGCTCATAGAAAACTACATGACGTTTCAAGAGTTATTGAACACATGGCCTGAGTTGACATTGATTCTCAGATATGTTAAGTATTTTGCCCCTCTCTCCCCATAATTCTGGTCCTGGTAAAAAATGGAAACATTGTCAAAGTCCAGCATATAATAGGTCCACTGGATTACAGAATCTACCTGATGGCCATTTCATTAGTCTCTGAATCTATAACTCAGATTAGCACACTGTGTAGCTAGAGTTGTCTCCTCACTGGGACTTTGGTCTGTGGCCTAAGAATTATCATAGTAGGGAAGGACAAGGGGAAGTTTCCGAAAAGTCCCCCAGCCAAGATAGTAAATGAAAAATAATATTGCATGGGGTAGCAGGATGGTAGAGATTAGCACAACACTAAAGATCTAAAGAATATAGAAAAGAGGGTTCCGGGATTTCCCTGGTGGTCCAATGGTAAAGAATCCACCTGCCAATGCAGGGAACGCGGGTTCGATCCCCGGTTGGGGAACTAAGATCCCACATGCCACGGGGCAACTAAGCCTATGGGCCACAACTACTGAGGCTGCGTGCCTCAACTGGAGAGACCACACGCCGCAAACTACAGAGTCCATGAATTCTGGAGCCTGCACGCCACAACTAGAGAGACAAAACCCGCATGGCACAACTAGAGAGAAGACCGTGTGCTGCAATGAAGGATCCCACATGCTGCAACAAAGATCGCACATGCCACAACGAAGATCCCACGTGCCGCAACTAAGACCTGACACAGCCAAAAATAAATAAATAATTTTTTTTTTTAAAGAAAAGAGAGTCCCTAAAATATCTCCATGTGATTCACCAGTCTGACCCCTGCAGAAACCAGATGGATTTTGTAGACCACCCCAAGATCACAGGTAGTGGCTCCAACAGCATATGCTGTGTCAGACATGGATTCATGCTTGTGTGGAATATCACATTGATCCTATATATTGAACTTATCATGATGAATGTACAGCAAGATCAAAAGGTGGCTAGAGGGCTTCCCTGGTGGCGCAGTGGTTGAGAGTCCGCCTGCCGATGCAGGGGACACAGGTTCGTGCCCCGGTCCAGGAAGATCCCACATGCCGCAGAGCGGCTGGGCCCGTGAGCCATGGCTGCTGAGCCTGCGCGTCCGGAGCCTGTGTTCCGCAACGGGAGAGACCACAACAGTGAGAGGCCCGCGTACCGCAAAACAAAAAACAAAAAACAGGTGACTAGCATCACGGAGATCTTTACAAATATATATGAATTCCAGAGTGTGGGAAATAAATCCTGTAGATGTCAAGAATCTGCCATTTCAGTAAAATCTTCAGGGGTCCAGGACATCCCCTCCAAAACAAAAGATAAATTGTCGCATCTTGTATTCCCTACTTCAAGGAAGCATGCATAACACCTAGCAGACATCTCGAGGTTCTGGAGGCAACACATTCCACCCTTAAGAATATTTCCCAGGACTATAGACCAGGTGATATGGAAGGCTACTTGCTTTGAGTGAGACCTAGAGCAAGGAAGGGCTCTGCAGCAGGTGCAGGCAGCAGTAAACACGCACTTCCAGCAGTAGCTCAGGTGTTGGACGCATCAGTAGTAACAAAGATGCACAGTTGAGTTTATGGCAAGTCTATTATAGAATAACAGCTTAAGCTCATGGGATGATAGACAAAGGCCATGCCCTTTGAAACAGTTACATGTCTTTTAAAAAACAGCCGTTGGCATGCATTTGTTTCCTGATAGATCAGAATGCTTTACAGTGAGACACCAGTGAACTTGTGTCTGGGACGACACATCAGCTGATGAGTCCTGTCAGATCTTCCAGTTCAGGAAGGTTCGATAGCAAATTTATTAAAAGATAAAATAATAAACATAAGACTGAGCACAAGCAGACTAAAGTACCTAAACAAATTGTAGGACATGAGCAATTCAGCAGGGCTCCCGTGTCACAGAGAACAATTGCACCCACACTCCTTCCTCATATCACACTGATGACCACGTGGGAAGTCCCTTAAGACAACCTAAAGGTGGATCAGAAGCACAAGCTTGGTTTATTTGTGGGCTAGCTAAACATTATGATTCAAGTAGAAACAGGAGGATGGCCACGGACTCATTCACAGGCAGCCTTGAAAGACAGAGGAAAGAAAACTTTCCCATGGGCGAAGCTTTGGGTCGTGAGCCTGGTTATCCACATCGTTTGAAGGAAAACTGGCTGAGGTCAAGAGGAGTGTGGTTAATACTGGAAAACTGTTCAGGAGACCAGAGGAAAGAGATTGGAAAATCAGGGACAAGAGGTTTGGGGTAGAAGCATATTGATGGATTGAGGGGAATCTGGACAAAGTATGAAGATCTTTGTAAAATAAATTATTGTGCAGTTGAAACTGTCTACCACAAAAGAAACACTACACAACTAAATAGATGTGATTAATAACTCAACCGGTTGATATTAAACAGATTTTATCAGCAGCCACTCAGTGTTAGCAAAACGAGCATGCAAATTACGTGTGTCTTGCAGCAGACATGAAGGAAATGCATGTACTCCTTTTTATCAAGGTTAATCTAGCTATTGCCACCTCTAAATGTACAGCAGAGCGCTGTACAATGCAGAGTGCTTGGTATGAGACCACGCCTCAAGGATCTAAATTGGCTCTTAATGTCTGAGAATGGCTACTGATTTGTTCTCACAGGAATATCTATTTATTGCAGGTGTGGATTTGCCTTGCCTACTTGCTGAGCCTCAGCCAATATTGCTACTCAGGAACTTACGGAGTATATGTGCCCACAGGCATGAACTTCCATACAAATGAATATCAGACTAGGAGACATCATTCATGATGAAGGAGATGCAGCAGTGGACCCGTATTGCATACTGCACTATTCAGAAACAGCTCCACTGATAGAGTTGGAATGGTCTGCTAATGGTGTATCTGACATGGCAGTTTGGAGCCTATACTCTAAGGATAGGGGGTCCATCCTCACTGAATCAGAGATGTCTACATGACACTGCATCCCCAACAGTAAAATCATATGGATTCAGGAACCATAGGGTAGAGGCATTACTCTCAATGCTCCATTTGGTTAATTTATTTTTCTCATGCCAGAACTCTGGGCTCTGCTGGGTTGAAGGTCATTGTCTCTGTATCAAAAGAAGTCACTGTACTTGCAGAGGGAACTGATTCTGATTAGCAGGAAGAGAGAGGACTGCTGTCATAGCATCAGAGAAGTGAGGAATACATGCAATGCAAGCTGCAGGTGATGCACCTGGCTGTCAGTTAGTTCTCCCTATGCCACCTGTGACTGTGAGTGGATAAGGGTAGCAACACCTGCTTGAGAAGGATATGATTATTAAGGGATCTAACCCCTAATATGAAAATTTGAGGTACAGCTCTAGGTCAGTCAAAAGACCAGCAGAGGTGATAGCTGAGGGAAATGGAATTTGGAATGTACAGGAGAGGAGGGATACAACGAGTGTGGTCCCAAACCCAACTGCAGGAATGGGAGCTGTCTCACTAACCTCCCTCTTTTAAATTCTTATGTAGGAAGGGGCAACCACTGGAAGGCTGGTGGAGCTGCAGCTCGAACATGAGTGGAGAAGTGGAACTACGTGGGGCAAATGGTGGACGGTGCAGAACCAGATCCTCCTTCAAGAAGAAACATGCTGCAAGTGTGGTAGGCTGACACGCCCTGGCTTTCACTCCTCAGCATTTGAGCTGAGGCCATATTTCTTAAGATGGTTCCTGGCAATACCTAAGTGACATAGCACTAAAAAGCGTCTTGCCATTTCCATCTAACGTGGGACTCCTCTAGGGGGCAGTCTTGCTCTAGAAGTCTTGGGTTTAGTTGGCAGAGACTTTTGACAGATCTGCATTATGGTCTGTGGGCTCCCCCTGCACATTTCAACTACCTCCTTCTTCCTTTCACAGGTGCTGCTCTCCAGTAAATACGTACTCTTAACTGAGTCTTGGCATCTGTTTTCTGGAAGACCCAACTGATGCACAAGTATTACAGGTTCTCTGTGACGGTAAGTCATATGGGGCATATTGTAAATGACTAAGCGTTTCTTTCACGGGATCAAAGGTTTTTCAACTCAAACAAAGTAAACTATCAAAGTAAGGAGTGCAGTTATCAGACAGTCTCCAATTGCCACGATTTTGGAATCCGCCAGTGTTCATATTGAAGCCATACCCCCACTTAGGGCTGCACATAGCCATTGCCTAAGCAAGGCAGCTGTCCTAGAGCCTGTTCTTCCCAAATACCACTTCTAATGGCTCTTCTCATAGACTTCTCTGGGGCTCTCCCTTAGCACAGATACGATTTTTTACAACCTACACTGCAATGGGAGGCTTTTCCTACTCAATTCTCTTTCCTTTCCCCTCTCTTTCCATACAAGTCAGGCCTGTATCATGGTTTGATGGGCTCTTCTTACCTACTCCTAATTTTCACTCACCATGATCTTTCATAGGCAGTTTTCCCATTAAATCTCTTACATTCTAATTACAACTTTGTGTCTGCTTTCTAAAAGCCCAAATTAACACAGATCCCATTCCATTATTACATTGAATATTTAAAATTTTCTGTATTTATGTGGAAACTCTACCCATATTTTCTATTTATGCTCCTATTTTTTCTCTGGAATTGCGTAATATATATCTAATATTTGTCATTCTAGAGAAGGACATTTTAAATACTTATAAAAGCTTCCCTTTCTTTCTTTCTTATAGTAAAACATTATCTTGGACTGTTCATTTTCTTTTGAATTAATTCTTTTCTAAATATTTCTTTCAACATCGGGCATGCAAATTTTTTAACCCTAAATGCATTTTTAGTGTGAGGTTACAGTGGGACCATCAAATTCCCTACTTTCTATTCTGTATTTATGTTAATCTAAGACCAAATTTGCATTTTTCACACCATGAAGTAGAATCATATAAAAGCTGCAGTCACCTAGAACTCATATATCTTTTTCAAATATGCTGGTGCAAAGACTTATTTTCTTCATTCCATGTTCCTGTAATTGTTTCTTTGGAACTAAGCATACTTTACATTTATTCTCATTATATTTCATTTAATCTGCTTTGGTCCATCTAACACATCAATACTCCTTCACTTCCTGATTCTGTCATCTAATATACTTACTAATATATCCCAAATTAGTTTCACCTTCAGATCCACTCATTGTGCCATTTCTCTTCCAGGAACTGATACAAGTGGAGAACAGGATAGGCTCTGTTAGTGTGTGTTTAAACCTCTTCCCGCAGATTGATTTCAATTTATCAGCAATTTGGGATTCCATCATTCAACCAAGTATTGATCAACATAAATGTACATTTGTTATTATTAAATCCATACTTATTCTGTTTTCTAAAAGATTTTCATTAGATATTCTACCAAATACAACTACTTCTACTATATTAAATATGTGTTTGGTCAAGATGCATCATAACCGTTTCTTTATCTGATAACTGCTGGGAAAAGGAATAAATTTTAAGGTAGGAAGTGTTGTAAAATGATGCTAACTATATTTGAATTTTGTTATTAACAACTTTCTTATCACCTCAAAAGTCCCTGAGAGAAATATAGGCACAATGAATAATAGAATATAAACTAATAGTGGCTTAAGTTCAGGCAAAATTGGGGCTTTTGCACAAAATTTAATACATCAGTCAACTAGATCAAGAAATCCCTTTTCCTAGACTAGAAGTAAGCCTACAGGTAGAACAAAAGCAGTATAATTTTTTTTTTTTTTCCGGCACGCGGGCCTCTCACTGTTGTGGCCTCGCCCGTTGTGGAGCACAGGCTCTGGACGCGCAGGCTCAGCGGCCATGGCTCATGGGCCCAGCCACTCTGCGGCATGTGGGATCTTCCCGGACCGGGGCACGAACCCGTGTCCCCTGCATCGGCAGGAGGACTCTCAACCACTGTGCCACAAGGGAAGCCCAAAAGCAGTATAGTTTAATTCATCTGTCTCCTTTCTTGTTCAGTTTCATAACCAATCCCCAACTTTCCACAATATTTTCTATTTAGGAAAAACATGTTCTTAATAAGTGAATACAAGAATTTTCTCCCAATGGCTATCCCTGTTTTAATTCCTAACTCCAGGCCTCCCTGGAATGAGAAAATATAAGAAACTTGGCATTTCTTACTTCTGTAACCTCATAGCAAGACATGCAATCCAAGAGCCTGACTCAGAATTTATTTCTCTTCACATAGGTTTTCCTACCTTCATACTTTACTTGGTCTGTATTACATATTATCCTTTGCATTGATTCTGATGCATCAAAAGAACAGGTAAGGAGAAAAAATGGTAAAAGGGAGAGATATAAAATGAGGCATTCATTCCCCTCACAGGCCCACATCGCTCTTCCTTTAATAAGCACTGACATTATGCTTTAACTCATACAGTCACTAAGATACTTTTCTTGGGCTTCGCTGGTGGCGCAGTGATTGAGAGTCCACCTGCCGATGCAGGGGACACGGGTTCGTGCCCCGGTCCGGGAAGATCCCACATGCTGCGGAGCGGCTGGGGCCGTGAGCCATGGCCTCTGGGCCTGCGCGTCCGGAGCCTGTGCTCCGCAACGGGAGAGGCCACAACAGTGAGAGGCCCGCGTACCGCAAAAAAAAAAAAAAAAAAAAAAGATACTTTTCTCTTTTGCATCTTCTATGTATAGTTGATTATGATTTTGTCACAGTTTTAAGATCCAATATTTGGTCTAGTAATTGGAGTCCTTTATTGGACGTAAATAATAGAATACCCAACTCACCATTTCTTAAAAAAATGACAGTACAATGCACTCAGTTTTTCATTCTTTTCCTTGAGAAAAACATGAATTCTCGTTTTAAGTAATTCAGGCAACTGCCATTTATCTAAATGTATGATTATATTTGAGACCAGTGATTATTGATCAACATTTATCTTAAAATTTCTGCTCACATAGCTTTGCATAACAATGTCAGTTAAAATAGCAACGTAGGCTATGTGGGCACTTTTACAGGATTAATGGGCAGGACATTTCTGTAATTTATTTTTTCCCTGAAGGTCCTCAAATTAAAACATGGAAATTAACCAGAGTCTGTTTAAAGAGTTTATATGAACAGAATATATTCCTAGATATTTATCAAAAATTAGCTATATCTAAGGAAAAAAATGTACACTTTCTAGAATTGACTAAGTGCTTTAAAATTTTCTGCTTCATAAAAATAAATGGGAGTATGTTTGCTACTTATATATTTCTCTGTTATAAAGAAAGAAAAATCTTACTAATATCTGTTAAGAAAGAGTTCATCACAATAATGTCTAAGAGGAACTTAACTGATACAGTGTCAGATGAAGTATGGATGCATTAATGTGATTTGTAAATATGACTTTTGTTCTAAGGGAAAGAACAAAGAAGGAATCAGTTCAGGAGAAAAAAACTGATTAGAAATATGAAGAATTAGTCAGATTGAAAAATAGCATCCTGGAGCTTAAAAGGAAAGCAATTTTCACAACTCAGCGGCAATTTTCCTTGTTACTTTCAATCTAAGCCAATATGTTTATTTTCATGTGTTTTACAACCTTACCAACATTCTAACTTATTTATGAGCCCTAGGTAGTACTCAACGAACTTCTGCATGTTCCATTATGCCTACTACCCTAATGGGATGATTTATTCTTTTATTTTGTTTTTAATTTTAGTACTTAGTTTACTTGACTGTGCATAAATTAGTCTGAATGTAGCATTTATCAAACAAACTGAGTATTAATAATACATTTCAATATTACTTCAAGAATAGAAATAATACACTAGAAAATAAAACTTGACTTTTAAAATGAAAGGAATAAAAAATAAAATGAAAATTAAATGAGGCAATACAATATTTATTCCAGTGCATTTTTTTTAATTAATGAGAAATGTGTGCTTCACAAAATAATGACATACACTTTCAAATATCTTGTATATTACCCTTAAGTCAAATTGGGATTTGGTACAGAAATGATGTTTCTTCATATTATCAGAATGAACTCAGAACACTGTGAAAGCAATAGGTTTAAAAGACAAAAAAGCAAACCAAAGGAAAACTTCAAAAACTATCTTATCAATAGCAGGACTATTATTAAGGTTCATTTACTAACTCTATTAAAGTTGGCATTTTCAATTAAACTTTCGTTATTTTAATGATACGAGAATATCTGAAACAGATGCTCTCAGCTTCAGCACTGTTGCTGTTTTGGACTGGAGTATTCTTGGTTGAGGGGGACTGCCCTGTGCTTTGTAGGATGCTTGTAGCATCCCTGGCATCTACCTGCTAGATTCTAGCGGTACTCACTCAGTCATGGCAATTTAAAACGTCTCCAGATGTTCCTAGATGTCTTTTGGCATGTGTATGTGTACACACGTGTGTGTGGGTGGTTGCCCTGAGTTGAGAGCCACTTACTTAAAATTATTAAATCTACCCAGCACTTGGTTTTATGGTTGTCATAGAGCCTGTTTTCAAATATTCAGCAAATTTTTACACTACATACTCAATGTTTGTAAGGAAATCTACTTTTGTAATTGAATCGATTTTGCTGTATTTTATGAGGGGAATAGTAGCTTGTAGTGAGTGTAATGTGTACTAAGGATCCAGTTTTAGAACAGGGAAGTAGCAGGAACAATTAAAATTTGGGTAGGAGAAAATGGCAAGATTCACTCAAACACAGTAGAAAGAAAAAGCAATAATGGATGGCATCTATAAAGCTATTTTTTCATAGATGCCTTCCATAATGTATTACTTGGAGAGCTGACAAAGATCAAAGCAAACACAAATAGAAAGGCTATTGTTTTTATATCAGCACGATTACAGGAGATATGTTATATAAGTTACAAACAGTAGATATCAGTACCAAAATACCATTTGCCAATGCAGATGTACATTTTCTTCTAAAGAGGTAAAAGGTCACATAAAAGTGAAGAAATGACAACTATCCCTTTTAACATGGGTAAGCAGCTACAGTTATACTTCATCACTTCAAACTAAAAATTCAAAATTTTCTTGCAGTTTGTTTCCCTGTTCCATCACCAACCTGGATGAGAAAGACATATGGCAGAATCTTTAAAATAAAGGTCAGAAGAGTGGATGGAGAACAGAGTTTTCCATTAACAACAGAGATGTACAATTCCTGATAACCACCTGGTACATGCTGAAATTTTCATTTTTAAAATTATATTTCTCCACAAAAAAGAAAAAAATAGGTAGGATCGCTCTTATCAGTATAATTTGTATATAGATGACTCATTGTCAGTTCTTCATTTTTGATCTGCCTCTCTTACTGCCTGCACATAGAAAAGTGTCAGTAATCATTCGGTAATCCACATCCTCTCCCTTCTCTTCTACCCAACAAATAGTTACTAACACCTCTATAATTTGTTTATTTGTATCTCCATTTAATGCTTTAGGATTCTAAATAGAAGCATGCATTTATTTGATATTTACTTGTGAGTTAATTAATTAATCATTTCTGTTCCTTCTAGATTCTGTGCCTATATTTCTGAATAGTTCCCCCATTGATACCAGGACTCTGGCCCCATGTGTCAATAACTTTGATGGCTATAGTATATACTCGTAGGGCTCTGTACTGATGACCTCTTCCAGGTTGGCTCATCCATCACTCAAGTTCTTGGAAGAGCTGTTGCTAATGGCTCACAGTTGCAGTCTTCACAGATAATTGCCTTTATCCAAAGTAAGGTCACCCTCCTTCTCCCAGAGGGTGACCCACATCCACTGACATGTTCATGTGAAAATTCAAAAGTCCATCCCTTTGACTCAGTTTGGGCAATCTCTGAAGGACTACCCCAGCTCTAGGGCTCTTTGTATTGACTGAAGCCTCAGCTGCCACTACCTTGCAGATGAGCCTCTTCCTCTGCCTGATCCCACCTTTCAGGTCCATCACTCAAGAAAACCCCCTCATAAATATCTTATATACATCTCCCTATTGGGTAGATGGGGGAGAAAAATACTTTATGACTTAATCATAAGGGAAACAAAGATTCAAAAATTAAAAAAAACTCTTAGCCCAGTAGAATTCCTATGTCAGTCTCAGAGCTCTGTTAAGACAGGAGTGAGGTCCTGAAATGTGAGAAGAAAATATGTGGGTAGATGCAGGCAATAAATTGAGCTCATTATTCTCTAAACCAAGGCTACTTAACCTTGGCACTCTTGGCATTTTGGACCAAATAATACTTAGTTGTGGGGGTGGGGGGTTGTCCTGTGCACTGTAGGGTACTTAGCAACATCCCTGGCCTCTACCCACTGGATGCCAGCAACACCTCCTCTCCGAGTTGTGATAACCAAAAATATCTCCAGACACAAAACCCTGGGGGTTGGCAAATTGCCTCTGGTTGAGAACCACCGTTTTCATACCCTCTGGCTCTAAATGTGACCTTCTTGCCCTTATTAAATGATACTGCCTATTTTCTGGAAGACCCTGCAGAAATCTGAAGAGAGGCAACTGCTTTACAAAACACTGCTTGTCCTCAGGACCTATACCATTTTCCTCTCTGCCAGCTAGACCAACACACCTTGACTGCGGAGATGCTGAGTCCCTAGAAAGAAGATGAAGGGCTTTGCAACAAGTTCCAGTGGGAGCCAACAGAGGTTTTATGGGATGATTTATTGAGGGTAATGTGTAAGGGGGAAAATATAAAGTCAGATATGTGGGAGACAAATTTTCAGGGACCTGCACATCAGTGAAGTTTTTCAGGGTCAAGTGGATTGAGATATAAATGAGCATTTCCTCCCATAAGTAAGAATGAAATACAACACTTGGTAGAACTTTTCGGGTTCAGGGAACAACGTATTTCACATTGAGATTATGGGATGACACAGAAGGCTACATTTTTGCATATATACGAAGAAGGAAAGGGCTCTGCACATTGCCTAAGCTCCATTGCTCTGCACCTTGGGCAATCTGGTCCAGCAAACATCTTTGGATTTAATGTGGAGTTAACACCAAATCCCAATAAGAGAATGCAATTAATACCTTGGGATATGAGAGCAAAGTCATGCAAACTGATGAAAAAACTATACACTTTGAAAACTTGGCAGACTGAAAATTAGTTCATGGCATGCTACTGAGATGGAGCTTCTAATCATGGAAACCAAGTGACCATGCAGCTAGAGTTGGGTTATGTCTGATCCATCAAATTATAATATGGACCAATCCAATAGCAATCCATGGTAAGATAAAGGTTGTATATCCAGGATCAAAAACTAGGAGAGTCAAACTATACAATGAGCCCAAAGTAGACTGGTGTCACACTATAGTTCCCCTCAGAGGAAGCCTTCAGGAGACCAGGAAGAGCCTCAACTGATACACCTGGACATCCACCTTGTGCAGAAAGAAATGTGACCTAAGGAAAGAATATATCTGGGCTCATGGGCAGTGGCAGATGGCCTATCATATTGAACACAGACATGGAAGAAAAAATACTGGAAGATCATTGACATAATTTCTAAGGAGGAGGCATACATAAGGATCAATTTGATTGGACATGAAATGTAAAGGTCTTTGTGTAATGCTTGACACTACCAGGGAGTACCCACCACTAACCAACTGAGTAGATAGAATGACTCAGCCCACTGGCTTCAGTCACTGTGATAATGGCTAGCCCAGTGCTGAAACAATGGGTACATAAATGGAGAAGCTATGGCAGCAGAGATGGCTGCTATGCATATACATGGGTTGTGTATGGGTTGCTACTAATCTAGTTATTCCAACCTGTCAGAAACAGAGACCAATATTGAGCCTCCATTATAAAACCATCCTTCAAGGAAAACATCTAGTCATTTGTGGCAAGTTTACTGTATTTAAATTCTTCTACTCTGGAAGGAGCAGCAATTCACATTGACTGGGATTGACATGCATTCCCAGAATAGGTTTTTCTTTCTTGACTGTGGGGTCATGGCCAGAAAAATCATGAGAATACTTAGTCTTCAATCCACTGGCACAAGACCCCATATAACACTGTCTAGGAACAAGAGACCCACATTACACTAAAGCAGCAACAGCAACTGGTCTTGAACATGGGATCTGCTAGTTTCACCACATTGGTCCACCCATAAATTGCCGGCCTGATGGAATAGAGGAACTGCTTCTTAAAGATGAAGTTGGGGGCTTCCCTGGTGGCGCAGTGGTTGAGAGCCCATCTGCCGATGCAGGGGACACGGGTTCATGCCCCGGTCCGGGAAGATCCCACATGCCGCAGAGCGGCTGGGCCCGTGAGCCATGGCCACTGAGCCTGTGCATCCGGAGCCTGTGCTCCACAACGGAAGAGGCCACAACAGTGAGAGGCCCGTGTACCGCAAAAAAAAACCCAAAAACAACAAAAAAAATGTAAAATGGAGAGAGCTAGCACCTCAGTAGAGTATTGAAAGTAAATAAGAAAGTGAATTTGTTCTGACTTAGGAGTCACAATGGAAGAGAAGTAGAGGGAGGACTTGGCAGACTAGGTAATACAAACACACACACATTACTGTTTTGCTCTATATACTGACCTTGACGTCAAGTGAATTAAATGGATATTCATGGCAATGTTTTTGGCACTCTGGTGTATACCTGCTGTATAAATGCTGGTTGATCCTGGTTCCAAATGACTGTCTCTACTTTATGCAGAGCACTAATAACTATGTGTAAAAAAGGAAGACTTAATCTATTTTACTAGTTAGGGTCAGTGAAAATATTTGAGATATTAAGCTTTCTGATAAAAATCAAAGTAATCATCAGAAAGAGAAAAACAAATACCGTATGCTAACACATATATATGGAATCCAAAAAAAAAAAAAAGGTTCTGAAGAACCTAGGGGCAGGACAGGAATAAAAATGCAGACGTAGAGAATCGACTTAAGGACACGGGGAGGGGGAAGGGTAAGCTGGGATGAAGTGAGAGAGTGGCATGGACATATATACACTACCAAATGTAAAATAGATAGCTAGTGGGAAGCAGCCACATAGCACAGGGAGATCAGCTCGGTGCTCTGTGACCCCCTAGAGGGGTGGGATAGGGAGGGTGGGAGGGAGATGCAAGAGGGAGGGGATATGGGGATATATGTATACGTATAGCTGATTCACTTTGTTATACAGCAGAAACTAACACACCATTGTAAAGCAATTATACTCCAATAAAGATGTTAAAGGAAACGTTTCCTCATTTTCTAATCCTGAAACGTATCCATTATTGAATGCAAATTGAGCCTGTGCCTATGCTTGTAAATCCTGCAGGTACAAATCAGAAAGTTCATTATCCAGCAGAATATAATGAAACTAAGTTTTACTTGGCAAAATCAGCCTCATTATCTGAACACTATTTGAAATCTTACTCATTTGGTGGTAATTACATATAACTACTTGCTTGCTCTCTCTCTACCCACATTCACCTTGTCAGTCATAAGGCTGTTTTGTAACATTTGTTTTACTTCTCCATCTCTACCACCTATCTGCAGCCTCTGAAGTCATTGTATCCCTAATGCTTGTGATACGTTCTGCCAATTACCAAAGGTTTTTCTCTGAACTCGTGAAATAACTCTTTACAATAGCCAGGACGTGGAAACAACCTAAATGTCCAACAATAGATGAATGGATAAAGAAGATGTGGTACATCTATACAATGGAATATTACTCAGCCATAAAAAGGAATGAAACTGGGTCATTTGTAGAGATGTGGATGGACCTAGAGTCTGTCATACAGAGTGAAGTAAGCCAGAAAGAGAAAAACAAATATCATATATTAATGCATATATGTGGAATCTAGAAAAATGGTACAGATGAACCTATTTCCAGGGCAGGAATAGAGATATACATGTAGAGAAGGGAGATGTGGACGTGGGGGGGAAGTGGAGGGGGGAAAAAAATTGGGAGATTTGGTTTGACATAAATACACTACCATGTGTAAAATAGATAGCTAGAGGGAAACTGCTGTATAGCACAGGAAGCTCATTTCAGTGCTCTGTGAAGATCTAGATGGGTGGGATGGGGGCGGTGGGAGGGAGGGCCAAGAAGGAGGGGATATAGGTATACATATAGCTGATTCACTTCATTGTACAGCAGAAACTAACACAACAGTGTAAAGCAATTTTACTTCAATAATAATAATAAACCTAATTACATTGGAAATAGATTTGACTTACCAGAATTGTTAGACAGTTTCTCAAATGTCAATTAAATAAGCAATTCAAATAAGCCTGCGAAAAATCTAAGGTTGTATTTCATTGCTTTGGAAGGCTTAGGAAAGAGGTTTTTTATATCTTAACTTCTATAAACATAGAAGTTTCTTCTCATAGAAGGGTGCTAAATGGCCTTTATCAATTCTGTGTTTTCTGCATTCATTCCCATATCTTAGTGGAGAAGCCTGGATCTAACTTTCTCAGAGTGCCTAACTTACACAGTGCCAGTTTGGATTCTCCTATTGAGAGATAGTCCTGCAAAATTTGGAAGTTGGAAGGTAATACTAAGCAATTATTCACCAGTGGAAGCTGTGAACAGCCCCATGGATGTCGTCAGTGGCCAACTTTGGGCTTTACCCAAAATTCCCTGCTGTCCTCAGCAAAATCACCCTTTTCAATTGGTCAAGCAGATGAAATCTTCAAGGACAGCTTGCCTGCACCTCTTGTACTTCTGTACTTCCTCAGAGCCTCCTTGACATTTACTACTTCGGGTCTTCCAATGGTCGTACAAGCCACTAATTACCTGCATTCAATCCCTTACTGCCTGAAATACCTGGAGCGGTTTATGTTTCTCTGACTATATCTGACTGACACAGGAGATAATGGGAGAAGGTGTGCACATTAAATATGAGAGGCTTTGTATTTTGGAGAGTTACTTTTAAATCTCAACTTAAAAAATGCAATGTTTTACTAAGCCTTAACTCAGTATTTGAGACAAGATGAGGAGAAATTTGTAAAGGAGAAAAGCATTCTGGGAAAATGGTTTTTAATACTCCAAATTATTGTCAATTGGTCAGAGGCCATGACATCTCTCTTTCCTCAGTTTTTCTAGATAGGATTCTTACTTTGCATTTTAAAAAATCTATGATTTGTGTAAGATTACTGAAAAATGAGAAAGGAGCTACTCATGATTATGGTTTATGAAAACAATATCTTGTTATGTAGACATACATCTACATTTAGAGAAATAAAATATATTAAAGTTTCTAAAGTGAAATTCAAATATATGTGTTGTATTTTACAGGTTGAAAATACAAAAGTTATACTGTAGAAGAAAGTCAAACAAGACAGATCAAAATCATTTATTTTTAAAACCTGGAATTTTAGATCAGACATAAAAAGTTATCAAGCTATCATATACTGAATATATATTACATATGTATAGTAATTTAGTGTATAAAAACTGGCAATTCATAATTCTTATTTCATCAATAACAACCAAAGATTCAGAAACTTTGAAGTGACATATACTGATTTTTATTTTAAAATGTTATATGTGTCTTGGCAGTAATTCACTTTGAAGTAGAAACCATCTGCAGAAAGAATGAGTCATTTTGTACATTTTGTTTGAAATTTTTGAATTGCTTTTTTCTATAATTAATATTTATGTATGAAACTTAAATTGTAAGGTGTTGTGTTATTTCTGATTATATCTGTATAATCACTACTTTGACAGTGGTGAAATAATCTTTCCCTAAAAAGACATATCTCTTTTCAGCTATTTTATCATTATAATGGTAGAACTAGCTATGGTTGCTTGTTAAGTCTATTAAAGCTTAAACTGTGAGTGGCTACTATTAAAAATTTTAAATATTTCCCTCTTCTCCCTGCCTCACAAAAAGGTCAAGAAGGTCAATAAAATTTTATATTTATTCATATTTCAAAATATCTAGTCAAGTTTTAGAAATGGATGGCGGTGATTGTTGCACAACAATGTGAATGTACATACTACCACAGAAACATATACTTAAAATGGTAACTTTTATGTTATGTATATATTTCCTCACAATAAAAATACTGGAAAATTATTCTATCATTTACTGTTAATCAGGATTCATCTTCATCCTTTTTTTCCCCCCTTTAGCAGTGATCAAATTATAATTGATTTCAGGTAGGCAGGGTTGAGATACAACAATAAATATTTTGTTTTAGTAGGTAAAACTTTAAAAACTGTAGGGAGAAATTACTAAAATATTTTATGTAGAATAGAAGTCAACTGATTCATGATAGGCCACTTTATATTTAAATTTATATAATATAATTTATATTTAATGAATGAGTTGAATTCAGACATAATCCATAAGAAAAATGGATTGACTTAGACTAACCATTTAAATAGAGAGAAAGGAAATTATAAGAATTTATATCTAATTAAGATGGGATCAGTCTTGTCAAGAAGATTGGAAAAGAAAAACAGAACAGCAGCTCAACTCAGTAGTGACAATCCTATGTTGTTCCAGTGCCAGAGAAAACCTTTTCTTTGTTTAATAGTTGTGGGATACCCAAACCTGATTTGCCTCTTGCCTGCCCATATTCTCTAAGGGAAGGGAACTCATTCTTATACACTCACCCCTCAGCTTTCACAGAGATTACAGTCAGTCTCCCAACAGAGATAAGAGAAGCCATGTGAAGCAATCCCACATGTACAGACAAACCCTATGGCCGCTACCCGTAATCCACCCAGCCCTTACTGAAATCAGTAAGCATTTGATGAGGACCAAGAACACACAATGAAAGAATAGGTTAACTTCTTTAAAAGGAAGTTTGGTGGAAAAGAAAGAGGACGTTTTTCTTCCTGTCTCAGTTTGGAAACATTTAAATAACACTAGAAATATTTATATCTTGAAGGTTTGATAGAACCACTTGTGAAAAATCAGTCTTGTTTTATTTTGGAAAGGAGCTGTTTGACAGCTTTCTCAAATCCTACCATGATAATTGGTTTGTTTACATTTTATGTTCTTCTGGTAATTTATATCTTCTGAGAATTTGAAGTCAATTTTCAAATTTATTTGAATAGAGTTGAGTAAAATATTGTCCTATAATTAGTTTCCTCAATATGGTTATGTGATTATTCCCTTGTTTGATTAGATTAGCTTGTGGTTTATCTATTTAATTAGTTTCTTTCAAAATATGAACTATCAAATTTATTTATTAATGCTAGTATTTGCTGAATATTATTCCATTGTATTTTTATCCATTCACTTGTTTATGCATACTAGGGTGGTTTCCAACTTGGGCTTTTACAAATAAGGCTACCATGACTTACTTGCACATGTCATTTTATGAATATATACTTTTATCTGTCTTAGATGAATACTGAGAAGTGAAATGGCTGGGTATTATGGTAACTATGTTAAACTTTTTAAGAACCTGCCAATTGCTTTTCACAGTGGTTGTATCTTTTTAATTTCCCACCAGCAGTTTGTGGTGACATCCAGTTTAGCGAGACATTCTTAACAAATTTGGTACTCTAAGTTCGTAAATTTATCTATTTTTATAGATATGTAGGGCTATCTCATTTATGGTTTTAACTTATATTTCCCTAATAACTACTTGAAACATTCTTCCACGTGGTTATTTGCCATCTGTATACCTTTTATGGTAAAGTATCTTTTCAGATTTGTGTACTATTTTTTTTAATGTGGGTTAACCTTTATCTTGTTGAGCTATGAGAGTTCTTTATACATTCTAAAACAAAAGTCCTTTGTCAAATATACACATCGTAATTATTTCTCCATTTTTTGTATCATATTTTCATTTAATTCATAGCCTCCCTTGAAGAACAAACGTTTTAATTTTGATAAACTTTAGTTTACCATTTTTTTATAATCCATGGTTTTTGCATCCTATCTATGAAATGTTCACTTACATCAATACCCAAATATTCTCTCATATATTTTCTAGTAGAAATTTTATAATTTTTGTATTTATATTTAGGTCTATGATCCAATTTGAGTTAATTTTGTGTGTGAAGTGAGGTGATGGACATTTTTTTCCATATAGATATTCAGTTGATTCAGTTGATCCTGCACCATTTCTTCAAAAAACTTTTCTTCCTCACTGAATTGCCTTGGCATTTTTGTTGTAAATCAACTTACCATAAATATGAGTTTAATTTTGTACTCTCAGTTCTGTTCCATTAATCTCTGTGTCTTTCCTTGTCATAGTTTTACCCTTATTCTTACTTTCATTCATCTAAGTATATCTTCATTTGTTCTTTATGCTTGAATGATATTTTTGCTCTATATAGAATTCTGAGTTGATTAGTTTTTTTCTTTCAGCTATTAAAATTTTTGATTTCTTGTCTTCTTTCCTTTCTAAATTCTGATGAGAAATCTAGTCATTCAAATTGCTGTTCATCTCTATATTTTTCCTAGATGATCTCAATAATTTATCTTTGTTTTTTAGCTATTTGACTATGATGTGCTTATATACATCACTTAATTTGAGATTTCAGCCATTCTATTTTTATATTTATCTCCTCTTTCTCTTTTTTCTCCTTCTGAGGTTCTAATTTTCTGTATGCTAGACTTGTCTTACAATATGGCCCCATATGTCTCTGAGGTTCTGGTTGTTTTTTTTTTCTCCCAAGTTTTTCTCTTTCCTCTTCAGATTGCATAACCTATCTTCAACTTCATCGACTCATTCCTCATCAACCTCATTTTTCTTTTACACCTTTCAGTAATTTTTTTTATTAAGATGGTATTTTTTTAAGAAGTGTTTCTTTTTCATATTTTGATTCTCTACTGGAAAATTCCAATGCTTTTCTTTTATCATAAATCTGTGTTCCTCATTGGGCACAGTTATAATAGCTTCTTTAAAATCCTTGCTTCATAATTCTAGCATCTGAGTTATCTTGGAGTACTCATCTCTTATATGTCTGTTCCATTGAGAATGAGTTACATTGCCCTAGATTTTCTTATGCTAAGAACTTTGGATTGTATCTTGGACAGTGTTAATATAATGGAAACACTAGATTCTGTCATATGTCTCTAAAGGGTGTTGCTGTTTTTATTGTAGAATCCAATTAACTTGCTTATACTTATGTTTCAAGCTATGGCACAGCCATGTTGGGCTAATGCTTAGATCTCGACTCAAACAGTTTTATTCTACCTTGCTCCTGTGTGGTTAATGGGTCAGCCTGACTTGGGCTGACCCATTTTAGACAGACTTTGGGTTCTCTTTCTCTGTCTCTCTCCTGTTTGGTTTACTCCCTCATATCTTCAGTGGTCATTCCCCTGCTTTCTTTGGCAGAAAAGATGGAGGCTTTCTATCAGAGTTTTAGGAACATTACACCATCACCACATCTGTGGTCTCCTTTAGGGCATATGTGTAAAAACCAGGAAACTAACTTTGTGCTGGTCACCTTCCTCAAAATTTCAAAACCTGTTCAAAATTTGCTTACATTTCTTCACCTACTACAGCTCTCAGGCAATTGTTTCTTGTACTGTCATCAGAATTTTTAGTCTATATGTGTGAGGCAGTTAGTTTGCTAGGACCCTGCTGCTTTATACAAGTAGTGGAATTCCTATATACACAAAATTTTGACTATTCTTTTCAAGATTATTTACCAAATATGTTGTAATTTATGTTTTGATTTTCTTTTTTTTTTTTGGTATTGGGGGAGAAAGCACAAAGTATAAGGCTGTCTAAGGAGAATCAAAAGTATTAGAGATCTGATCCAGTATCAAATTTTACTAATAATTTTAAGGTACCATTGAAGCAAGAAGAGATCAGAATCATCAATGCAGTTCCCCAGGCCCTTTCTTACAACATCCAAATGTACTATAGCTCTGATTAACATATGAGGTTTCCATGGGATAAATGAGTTCACATCACTTACAAAGAAGATGTCATCCCAGTCATGAAACATTCCCATTGTATAATCAGATAGTTATGTACTATACGAGACATTTTCCAAAGAGTCAGGCACCAAGTATATTTAGTATAAGAAATCTTGGACAGAATAGATATATTCTGCTGAAAGCTCTATTAAATAAATTTCAAAATATTATTAGTTGGTCTCCTAGTTTTTATTTCATTAGCAAGCTGTTTTATAAGAGTTAAAGATTCTTTTGACCGCAAGACACAACACACTGACACCAGCATAGTGTCAGCTTACAGCTCCAAAGGACAAAAGGCTGTCAGGTGTGGCCATGCTTGGGGTTGCACCCAGTAACATAGTAATAGCAAGGTGGGGCTGTCGGAGGCAACTTATCTATGGCAAGTGGGGTGGAGTGGATTTAGCTAAGGGCTTCCAATGGCTTGGCTACTTTAAATAATTTCATGGGATCCAGGAGCTGGGGGCTGTCCAGGTTGCCTAGTACCTGGCCCCTGGGCAATTAGGGCAGGAGAAGAGTGGTCCTTGATTACGAGAGCCTGATACGGGAAATGGTTAAGTGTAGACTTAATCAGTTGCTCTAGAAGGGGAACTGACCAGTTTCTAGACAGAGCCTCAAAACTGGATCAAGATAGCATTTTTAAATAACTATAATACACATGCTTAGAAGGGGATTCTCCCTGGGTCACCTTTATTTTCTGAGTGTGTTCACTCGGTCAAGAGGGTATTGCAGACCTGTCGTATAACTATTGTTTCTACAAGGCATTAGAAAGTGGTTGAGGGGAATTCCAAAAGCAAACAGGGAGTCCAATTTCCCTATCCATTCATGATATTTGGAGGATACCACCTCCCAGGGTATCCTGTACCAGTAGGAGGCAGCTAGGGCAGGTGACAATCATTCTTAGCTGGAAAACGTTGGCCAGAGATCACTCTCCATGATTCCATTCCCTTTGCCTATTCTGGGCATGGAGGAGACCCTGAATCTTTTGAATGTTCCATTGCATGTGAAATTCAGAGTTGAGAACAAGTTGAACATCCCTAGTATTACAGGGTTATATTTTAGAGCAACAAACACCATAAAAAGGAAATTCTATATCATGTTAAAATATGAAAAATGCTACAGTGAAAAGAAAACGGGAATGTAAAGGAGAAGAGAAATTCCTAAGCAGGCTTGTATATTTGCTTCCAGAACATCTTAAGTACCGATATTGGATGTTTAAGAAGAAATTATAGATGTTTTGCATAACAGAGAAAAAATACCTACTAATATGGTCACTTATTTGTGCATGAATTTTGTTTTCTCTAGCTCAATTTTTATTATATTTCCCTAAGTGTCTGACTTGATGTGCAGAGATAAAACTATTATAAATATTTACTTAAATTTAAATTAAGAAATAAGTTATTTCTTATTAAACTTGGTTCTGTTATATAATTTTCAAGGCAGTATGATCTAATTTAGAGGATAGCGATAAACATGCTTATCACAACTTAAAACTTTGCTTAATGGCTAAAATATGTTGCACCAAAGATAAAAAAAAATAATGTGTATCTCCACATTTTTAAAAGTTAATCTAAATCTAAGTATTTTTTTTTGTTCCTCTTCTTACACCAGGACTCAAATAATACCTAGGCCATAAAAAACAAAAAAACAAAAAATAAAATGAAGGGTTCTACATGTGCAAGTCCACATATTTTATATATTTGTTAATCTTAAAAACAATATTATGAGGAAATAGCGTTTTGGTATTGAAAATGTCACTACCATTTACTTGCTTACTATTTGAGAGGATGCTTATTCCATTGCTCTCAGAAATCATTTCTATAAAAAGCCTGTTTCTTAGTCAGCTTGGGCTGCTATAACAAAATACCATAGACTGGATTGTTTATTGTTTATTTCTCACAGTTCTGGAGGATAGGAAGTCAAAGATCAAGGTGTGGGCCCTTTTCCTATCTTGTAGACAGCCTTCTTCTCACTGTGTGCTCACATGGCCTTTGTTCCATGCATGTGCATGGAAAAAGAGAGAGGTGTCCTGTCTCTTCCTCCTCTTATAGGGTCATTAATCCCGTCAGGAAGACCCCATCCTCATGACCTCATTAACTCAAATTACCTTCCAAAGGCCAGTCTCCAAATGTGGTCACACTGAAGCCTAGGTTTCAAAATATGAATTTTGGGGAGACACAAGTCTGCAATGGTCTGTTTTCATTTTTAATATGACATAGTCCTCTTTCCTATTTATGGATGATATTAAATTAGTAACCCTGGGCTTACTTACCTTAGCATTTCTGGTCTTGCTAGAAGGTTTTGGGACTTGTTTTTTTTTCCATGAGACACTTTGCCTTTAGTTCACTCATAATAAGGTCAAATATTTGTCTGTAAGAAATAAAAAATAAATAAAACCTCCCACTGAATACTAAATATGACATTTCATTTATTTTATGTAGTCAGTATAAATAGCAGTATCTTAAGGAAATAGAAGCGCAAATAAATAAACTCCACAACAGTTTCAATTCTACAGGTAATCTAATAACTTTCTTGAACATAAAAAAGAAAGTAAAATTGCTGTCACTTCCTATGCCTGTGTCATAGTTTTTCATTTACAGAATGGAAAACTAAAACTGAGGGAGGTTAAGTTCTAGCATAAAGTTGCAGAGCTAGTGTGAATTTGCGGGGTACCAAATAATACAACCAAATTCCTCAGTGGCTTAACATAGCAAATTTAATCTCACTTATGCAGATCTGGAGGGCACCCTTTGTCAATTCTTCTCCATCTAGCCTTTGTTCATCTTATCCTTACTCTTCCTCCACCATCTTGGCCAAGGAGAAAGAGAAATATAAGACTTCAGGAGCTACTAAGTGGTTTATTCTGGAAGTGACATACATTCTTTTCCTAGTTCATTCTGACATAGCCCTTTTCAACAGCAAGGAAACTGGGAATTTGAGCTTACCATGTGCTTGGAAGACATGGCAATAAGGGTGTAAGCAAGCACTGATTTTAAATACACAAGTAGTATGAGATAAAAACCCAATTTGAACCCAAGGCTGCTAACTCCAGAGCTTACTGAATTAAAATGCCATGTCTAAGAGTATAAAAGAAGTATTAGAAGACACGATTCTCACTCATACTCAATTTGTCAGAATAGAGCAAAGACACATCTCTAACGCACAAGCGTGTTTATATTGAGGACTCTGCTTGCAACTTTCAATTATTTAATTATTTCAACAATTTAAAATTGTTTCTAATTAATTCTGACAAGCAAGTCAGATGTCTGTTAAACTGAATTATTATCGCACATCTCTGCTATTCTCTTTTATCCTATAAAGGTTCTTACTCTCGCTATATTCTTGACATTTAATGAACATCTTCCAAAAGAATGTCCATATTCTGTTTTCTTAGAACAATTTAAGTTTAGTTGAGAATATGTTGGTTGCATATTCATATTATAATGTTGCATTTCATTTTCCCAAGACTGTGTATAGCAAATTGAAATAGTATCTTCTCATGACATATTATTTCAAGAGAAACATACTCACCATCATAGGAAAAGTTTTTATTATAGCACTTAACCCCCCGAAAACAATACTTGTGTTGTGTGTAGTAAGAGTTGAAATCTTAACTATATTGATAAGATGCAAATTATGTCATGTTTTATTATTCAGATTTTCCTACAAAAATAGAAACTCAAATAGTGACTTGGAAGTTATTTTTTAAAAATTCACTGTATTATTACATTTATTTTATAATCACACATTTATTCCTACATATGTCAAATCACTGGAGCACAGGCTCCGGACGTGCAGGCTCAGCGGCCATGGCTCACGGGCCCAGCCGCTCCGTGGCATGTGGGATCTTCCCGGACTGGGGCACGAACCCGTGTCCCCTGCATCAGCAGGTGGACTCTCAACCACGGCGCCATGTCAAATCACTTTTAATGAGGATTAAAAAGTGGGAAGGGAAGCCCCATGTCAAATCACTTTTAATGAGGATTCTAAATGGGAATAAGGAAGCATAACCACTCAACGACTAAATTTTAAAAAATAATACATTTCCCTTTTCATATTCTGTCAAAATCAAACATCAAATTCATTTATTTTTCAAGTGAAGAATGAAATAATTTCCTTGTAAACCGACACTATTCACTTTTGCCTTACATCTGAAACTGATTGTTTTAAATGACTACACAATTACACTTTAACTTGCATTGCCCAAATCCATCCATAATGTGGTGCTTAAGTGCATTCTACTTGAATCTCTTTCATTGTCTGGATTCTGCCACTCTCCACTACACATCTCTTTCTTCATGGATTACTGTGTCTGTTGCTATCATATTTATTTAAAAGGACATCTTAGGGCTTCCCTGGTGGCGCAGTGATTGAGAGTCCGCCTGCCTATGCAGGGGACATGGGTTCGTGCCCCAGTCCGGGAAGATCCCATATGCCGCAGAGCGGCTGGGCCCGTGAGCCACGGCCGCTGAGCCTGCGTGTCCGGAGCCTGTGCTCGGCAACGGGAGAGGCCACAGCAGTGAGAGGCCCGCGTTCCGCACAAAAAAAAAAAAAAAAAAAAACGAACATCTTAGAAGATCAGTGGAAATGAGAATACAGTTCCTTTGTTGACAGCCAGTTCTATTCCAGGGTCTTCAGAATCAAACTGGAGGCTGCCTCATGATTTGGCAGACATGGGATTTCACAGACTCAAGGCAGAGAGGCTGGGCTGAAGTAAATTATATGGTTGTTTTTGTTCTCCAAAACTTAAAGATTTAATAAAATTATGATATAATTTATACATTTCTTTTATTAAGTTCTAGTTTATTTAACTCTATCTATCTATCTATCTACCTGTCATCTATCTACTATCATATTCTCTTACTACTTGTTTCCCAACATTTTCGTTTATTTGAAAATCCATTTTATTGTATTTAAAAATTCTATTTTTCTTCTGTCTGGTCAAATTGAAAAAGGACAACTTCAAAAATCAAGTATAAGTTCTGTCAAAGACTGAGAAGACTCTCTAATTCTCACCATTTAACTTATCTTTATTAATTCTTTGCCACGAGCAGGGACCACAATCCGTTGATCCTATGGCATCTTTACTGTGCCTCACTCCCTTTATAGCCTCATTTCTTTCCATTCCAAACTTAACTTCCATGGTCGACAGTTATCATCTCTCCCTTTCTCTTAATTTTTCACCCTTATCTTGCTTCATTGTTTGTTGTTGATGGTTTGCTAAATCTCAGCCCTGACTATATCCAACTCTCTACTTACTGAGAGCCTGCCCTACACAGATAGACCCGGCCTGCACAGGACCTTTGCATCATACTGACTTTTTTCTTTCATCACTCATCGCAAGAAAGCCCTTACGCTGGTCAAAAATGGCCTTATATCATCCTGGTCAATTTACTCTTGCATTCTCTTAGACCAACATCTGATACATTATCCTTTGTTCTCAAGTCTCTTCTACTCTCCTCATTTTCAGCTTTGACCTTGAGCCTTACTTCATTAAAAAACATTGAAACAACCAGTCGAGATTTTTCAAAAACTTTATTCACCACATGAAACTTATTAACTAGGATTCCTGCATCTGTGTCTATACATGTTTCCTTTTCTCTGATTACTTTAGTGAATCAGTCAGTTTTTCATTAAAACACAAGCCCTAGAAATACACTTTAACATAATAATTAAACAAAATTATATACTGAGTAGTTTTAATAATATAACTAGGCAGGTACAGATCTAATATGCACTCAATCCCATAACTTTCTTCTGCACAGAGATTATCCCTAACTCCCTCACCACTGATACCCTCCCTACTTGAACTTTTCCTTTGGAATGTTATTTTTCTCATCTAAACAAAACAAAGCAAAAAAAAGCAACTCTCCTAATACTTCTTCACCTTTTTTTAAATCACTCTCAACTCTCTCCTTCAGTTTACAGCTTTGCTTGATGAAAGAATTATGGTCATTTTAATAACATCATTGAGCAGATAAGTATTTAACATTTTCAACCACATAGTGCTTAGATGCATTTATTTTATTTTTTTATTGTTTTTCAACTGGAAGATGGGGTTTGATTTTTACTTTATTTATTCATATTTTATTTTTGGCTGCTTGGACCAGGGCTTGAACCCATGTCCCCTGCATTGAAAGGCAGATTCTTAACCACTGTGTCACCAGGGAAGTCCCAGATTCACTTATTTTAATTCAACAACATCATCCAGCAACTAAAAACTTTTAGCAAGTATTTTTTATAATATAGTTTTAATCTTTTAACCAGTACATTCAATATAATAAAAAATTACATTCTTCAAATATTTGTATTTTTAAATCATTTTACATATGGAGTGTGTCCACTCAGTATTTTTATGAGATAAGGAAACTAAACCTTATAACGTTTTCAAATTGGGTAATGCAGCACTCTTAAAATACCTTACTTGATTTTATTTTATTTAGACCTACTGGTTAAATATATTGATTAAATATAATTTACTTAAAATTATTTTATTTGAACTAGTGACTGTGTTGGCCTTAGAGATGAGAAAGAAACCAATGCACAGGAATCCAATTAAGTCCTGTGCACCACGGCAGTAGTTCTTCTACATTCCACAAATATGTCTTTGTGGTATAATTGAATAGTAGCCATGGCTATGAACTGTTCCTAGAGTCCTGAAATCTGGATCCATATTTAGTATGTTTTTCATTGCAGACTGGAGAACATTGAAATACAGTAGGTGGTCATAAAGTTCTCAACAGGAAATATTGAAAAATACATGTTCCCAAACAAATTCTACATAAAAAAACTCATGAAAAATACCCCAACAGAAAGACAATGAAAAAATAAAATTTTTATCTGTGTGGCCTTGCTTTTTGCTTTGATTTTAGAAATTTGAATATATTTTTTAAATAAAAGTTTAGATAGTTAATATAGTTTATGAAAAGCATAAAATACTTTTTTGTATAATTATTTTCCTACTATTTTAATTAATAGGGCATATTTTTAACTTGCTATAACATTAATTTAGAAATATGAGACATAGGGACTTCGTTGGTGGTCCAGTTGCTAAGACTCCAAGCTCCCAATGCAGGGGGCCTGTGTTTGATCCCTGGTCAGGGAATTAGATCCAACATGCCACACCTAAGAGTTCGCATGCCACAACTAAAGATCCCACATGTGGCAACGAATATCCTGCATGCCACAACTAGGATCCCACGTGCCACAACTAAGATCCAGTGCAGCCAAATAAATAAATAAATATTTAAAAATATGAGACAATATTTCTGGGAAATATTGTTTGTTTTCATTAAATTAAATAGACTTACATGAATATACCATAGAGGTTAACAAAGAAAATTGTCAAAAGACATGTCCTGTTGAGAAATTATTCCTTTAGTATACACCAAAAATATTCTGAAAGAATAGCAAACTCTTAAATATCTATAGAATCACCTGCAAACTAAATATACATTTTTTTTAAATCATTACCTTCAAAGAATTGTATAGGAAGTGATTTGTCTTGTGGTTTAGGACTTCATTTTATCAGTCAAGTTAAAGTCATCCATGTCCAAAGTTAGTCAAAGGGTATACTTACATTTTAAAGAAATCATCCAAAGCAATGAGATCTTAAAAAGGCTTTCTTATGCTTCATGACTTAAAATAATATTTATGCTTACTAAATCAAAACATGAATCTCCAAGATATATGATAGAAAAAGTTACTCAAAGATATTTAATTCTCAGTCAGGACTGATGAATCTTTTTCTTTTTTTTTTTTCTTTTTTTTTTCCGGTACATGGGCCTCTCCCGTTGCGGAGCGCAGGCTCTGGACGCGCAGGCTTAGCGGCCATGGCTCACGGGCCTAGCCGCTCTGCGGCATGTGGGATCTTCCCGGACCGGGGCACAAACCCGTGTCCCCTGCATCGGCAGGCGGACTCTCAACCACTGTGCCACCAGGGAAGCCCAGGACTGATCAATTTTAAACCCATACTTGTTACCCATTAGATTTGTAACATTTAGCAAATTTTAGAAGTTGTATTGCTAATTGTGGAATAACAATCTCGAATCCTTTTAAGTCTCACTTTCTTCATCTGTTAATTAGTATATTAGACAAGATCAGGGCTTTTAAACAACAGCCCACAGGGAAAATCCAGCCACCTCTGGTTGTGTGAAAAATCATTTTATTGGAAGCAGCCTCATTCATTCGTTTACATACTGTTTATGGCTGGGTTCACGTTACAACTGCAGAGTTGGGTGCTTTTTTTTTTTCTTGCGGTACGCGAGCCTCTCACAGCTGTGGCCTCTCCCGTTGCGGAGCACAGGCTCTGGACGCGCAGGCTCAGCAGCCATGACTCACGGGCCTGGCCACTCTGTGGCATGTGGGATCTTCCCGGACCGGGGCACGAACCTGTGTCCCCCGCAACGGCAGGCGGACTCTCAACCACTGCACCACCAGGGAAGCCCGAGTTGGGTGTTTTTGATAGAAATCACATGGCCCATAAAGACTTAAATATTTAGTATCTTTTAAAAATATTTATTTATTTATTTTTGGCTGTGTCGGGTCTTAGTTGCGGCACATGGTACCTTTCGTTGTGGCACATGGTCTTCTCTCTAGTTGTGGCATACAGCGTTTTTTTTCTCTCTCTAGTTGTGGCACAGGCTCCAGAGCACATGGGCTTAGTTGAGGTGCACAGACTCAGTAGTTGTGGTGGGTGGGCTTAGTTGCCCCATGGCATGTGGGATCTTAGTTCCCCGACAAGGGATCGAACCTGTGTCCCCTGCATTGGAAGGCAGATTCTTTACCACTGGACCACCAGGGAAGTCCCAAATATTTAGTATCTTGATCTTTACAGAAAAAGTTTGCTGGTCACTTGATTAATTGATCTTTTAGGTCCTTTCCAGTTATGAATGCTATATAATGATAAATGCTATATAACCTGATCAGATACACAAGTTGGAAAAGAAAACATGCTACATTTCCTAAGAATTCATTGATTAATTCTGCTAATCACACAGATCATAGTATCATATTTTTTCCAAACACTTAAAACCACTACTTAAAATCTTTTAATTGTGTATTTGAATGCACATATTTTCCAATTTTAGGTAATAACAAAAGTATAATTAAGTAACCAAATAGATTCAAAATAATTAGAGAGGTTGATTCATAACAGGGCTGCCATAATTAGAGATTTAGAGGGAATAAGGTACATTTTCTGGGAAAGCATCAATGTATTGTACTTTAATAAGATTGTACATGGTAATTTTATTTGTATTTATTTATCTAGATCTAAATCAAGATTAGGTATTCACATATTAAACTATATACAAGCAGCAGAACTTTTCCATGACAATACTGCATATTAGCCAATGAAAATTATTTAGAAGTTTAGCAATGTTTATTCCCATACAGAAAATGCATTCTTGGGCAGTTATAAAAGTTAAGTCTATAACTGGAATTTCAGCTTTTAAAAATAATAAGTTAGTATTAAAAAAAATAAGATAGTCATACCATAAGACAAAAAAAAAAAAAAGAATAGCATAATCTTATACGTATATCTGACAGTGAAACTACTTCTCTATTTCTTTAGCTAATTCAGGAAACATTAGCAAAATATCTAATATGTGCCAGGTGTCTTTATATTCGACTGAATCCTTCAGTTCTAACTGGCTTTGATGGATTGCATTATTTTTCAGCAAATAATCACTCTGCCTACCATCACACCTGCCCCACCGATGCTGGGCTTGTTCAAGTGTCAGGCTTGCTTTGGCTAATAGAATATGAACAGATGTGATGTATCTTCTATTTGAACAGAGGCTTTAAATGTGTGAATGTCTGACTTAACCTCTTAATTTCTCTCCTTCAACAAGAGAAGAATGATGGTGTTCTACTCCCTCTGCTTATCTACCTGCGTTCCAGGAATTAAAGGCATGTGGAGCACAACTGAATCTAACCCTCAGGCTTGAGTGAAGCCACCATAGCTAGCTCTCAGACATGCCGACAAAAATAAACGTTGCTGTAAGTCACTGAGATTTAGGAGGTACTTGTTACACTGTATATTAATTCAAAACTTGACAAATACAGCAGCCATAGAAAAACTCTGACTCTACTCCTTCTATTTCTACAGGGAAAAGTCCCAGTATCACCTATAGAATTTGGAAAGTTTCACAGTATGTAGAAATGGTAAAGTGATCACCATAATATAAAGCAACATGTTATCATGTTCCTGGAGGTTTAGACTTTTTCGTTGATTCACACAGTGAGTAATAATTCAAGGTATAAAAAATGCATTTTTCAGTTTTTATACTACAAGCTATATTTTTAACTGCCATTCTTGAACATCCGTTCTTTTCCAGAATAAATATGTAGGTGCTAACTTCAGTTCTAATTCAGACTATAAGTTCTACAAATCTGCTATGATCCAGAAAATTATTTTATCTATTTTTGTATGCTTATCATATCTTCAAAGGCAACATCCTAGAACCAAAATAATATCTTTCAACTTGATATGCCTTACCACTATTCATAAAATTATTACTTCCAAAGTAATCATTTTAAACATATATTATTAAGATATTTTATTATGAAATATGCAATATGCTATGCAACTTACTTGATTATAAAATATTTTTGTATTATACCCACTAATAGTGCTCTAGTCCTACATGACTGAATGAATAACAAAACAAGACCCTACAAGAGATTTGCTGCCTACAAAAGATTTACTTTAGCTTTAAGGACACACATAGCCTCAAAGTGAATGGATGGAAAAAAAATATTCTACACAAATAGAAATATTCTACACAAAATATTCTACACAAAAAGAGAGCAGGGGTAGCTGAACTTATAGCAGACAAATATACTTTAAGCTAAAAAATGTAACAAGGCACATTATATAGTGATAAGTGTGTCAATGCACCAAGAGGAAATAACAGTTGTAAATATGTATTGACCCAACTCTGGAGACCTAAATATATTAAGAGAAACACAGCAATACAGTAGTAGGGCAATTAAATATCTCACTTTTAATGGGATAGATTATCCAGACAGAAATTAATTTAAAAAATTGGACTTGAACTGTACTTTAGACCAAATTGACCTAACAGATATATGCAGACAATTCCTATGAATAGCAGCAAAATACACATTCTTATCAAGGGCACATGGAACATTCTGTAAGGTAGACCATATGTTAGATCACAAAACAAGTCTTATCAAATTAAAAAAAATAAATAAATCATATAAGGTATCTTTTCTGACCACAAGATATGAAACTAGAAATCAGTAACATGAGGAAAACAAGAAAATTAACAAATATGTGGAAATTAAACAACACACTTCTAAACAACAAATGGGTCAAAGGAAAAAAAACAAAAGAGAAATAAAAAATCTTGAACCAAATGAAAATGGAAACACAATACACAAAAACTGATGGGATTCAGCAAAAGCAGTTATAAGAGAAAAGTTTACAGCAATAAATGCCTACATTAAGAAGATAGAAAAATCACAAATAAACAACCTAACTTTATATATCAAGGGACTAGAAAAAAAGAACAAGTAAAGTCCAAGGTTAGCAGAAGAAAGGAAATAATAAAGACTAGGGTGGAAATAAATTAGAGGCTTACAAGACAATAGAAAAAAAAATCAATGAAACCAAGTGCTGGTTTTTTGAAAAAATAAATAAAATCAATAAACCTTTAGCTAGACTTAACAAGAAAAAAAAGAAAGCGAACAACAATAATAAAAAAAATATATGGTTGAAAGAGGATATATTTCCACGGACACCACAGAAATACAAAGGATCATGAGAGACCACTATGAACAATTATACACCAAGAAATTGGACCACCCAGAAGAAATGGATAAATTACCAGAAACATACAACCTATAAAGACTGAATCATGAAGAAACAGAAAACCTGAACTGATCCATTACTAGTAAGGAGATTGAATCAGTAATCAAAAACCTCCTAACATAGAAAACCATAGGACCGGATGACTTCACAGGTGAATTCTACTCCAGATTTAGGAAGAATTAATGTGAATCTTTCTCAAATGATTTGAAAAGAAGGAAACATTCCCAAACTCACTTTATGAGGCCAGCATTACTCTGATACCAAACCAGAAAAGGACACTAAAAGATAATAAAATTACAGCCCCAAATCCCTGATGAATACAGATGTAAAAATTCTCAACAAAATACTAGCAAACTAAATTCAACAGTACATTAAAAGGATCACAGATCATGATCAAGTGGGCTTTATCCCTGGCTGCAAGGAAATTTCACCATAAACAAATCAATAAATGCAATACACCACTTTAACACAGTGAAGGACAAAAGCCACATGACTATCTCAATGGACGTAGAAAAATCATTCGACAAAATTCAACATTCATTAATGATAAAAACTCTCAACAAAGTGGGCATAGAAGAAATGTACCTCATCATAATAAAGGCCATATATGGCAAGCCCATAGCTAACATCAGACTCAGCTTGTCAAAGGTTGAAAGCTTTTCCTCTAAGACCAGGAATAAAACAAGTGTACACTCTATCTTCAGTCCTGTTCAACATAGAAAGGACTTCCAAGTACTGAAGTCCTTACGAGAGTAATTAGGCAAGAAAAATAAATAAAAGGCATCCAAATCAGAAAGGAAGAAATAAAATTGTCTCTGTTTGCAGATGATATGGTCTTATATGTATAGAAAATCCTAAAGATTCCACCAAAAAAATTTTAGAAGTAACAAATGAATTCAGTAAAATTTCAGGATACAAAATCAACATGAAAAAATCTGTTGTATTTCTATATACTTACAATAAAATATTTAAAAACAAATAAAGAAAACATATTCTATTTATAGTAGCACCAAAGACAAAATAGCAATAAATTTAACCAAGGAGGTGAAAGATCTGTACAACCAAAAACTGTAATACACTGATGAAAGAAATTGAAGAAGATGCAAATAAATGGAAAGATAGTCCATGTTCAGAGATCAGAAGAGTTAATATTGTTAAAATAGCCATACTACCCAAAGTCATCTATAGATTTAAGACAATCCTTATCAAAATTCCAATGGTATTTTTCACAGAAAAAAATCCTAAAATTCATAAGGAACCACAAAAGACCCTGAATAACCAAAGCAATCTTGAGAAAGAACAAAGCTGGAGGCATAACACTTCCTGATTTGAAACTATATTACTAATATATTGCTATCAAACAGTACGATATAGGCATAAAAACAGACACATAGATCAGTGGAACAGAATAGACAGCCCAGAAATAAACCCATACACATATGGTCAACTAATATTTGACAAAGGAGCCAAGCATACTCAATAGGGAAAGGATAAACTATTCAATAAATAGTGTTGGGAGAACTGGATTTCACATGCAAAAGAATGAAATTCAACTCCTATGTTACACTCTCACAAAAGTTTATTCCAAATGTATAAGGACTTAAATATAAAACCTGAAACAGTAAATCTCCTAGAAGAAAACATAGGGAAAAAATCCTTGACATCTGTGTTGGCAGTGAATTTCTGAATATGACACCAATGCACAGACAATGAAAGCAAAAATCAAGTGACACTACATCAAATGAATAAACTTCTACACAGCATGAGTAACAATCAGCAAACTGAAGAAGCAACTTATGAAATAGGATAAAATATTGGCAAACCATATTATCTGATAAGGGGTTAATGCACAAAACATATAAGAAACTCACACAACTAAATAACAACAAAAAGTCAGATTTAAAAATGGGCAAAGATCCTGAATAGACATTTTTCCAAAGAAGACATGCAAATGGTCATGAAAAAGTGTTCAACAAATCCTAATTAACATCAGGGAAATGCAAATAAAAACTACAATGAGATATCACTTCACACCTGTTAAAATGACAGTTATCAAAAAGACTAGAGCTAACAACTGCTACTGAGTATGGGGAGGAAAGAAAGGGACCCTGTACAATTTGTGGGAACATAAATTGGTAGAGCCACTATGAAAACAGTGTGGAGATTTCTCAAAAATTTAAAATAGGATTACCATATGATCCAGCTACCCACTTCCTTATATATATCCAAAGGAAATGTAATCACTGTCTAGAAGAGACATCTGTATCTCCATGTTCATTGCAACGTACTTCACAATAGCTAAAACATGGAAACAACCTAAGTGTCAGTCAACAGATGAATGGTTGAAGACAATGTAGTATATACATACAATGAAATATTATTCAACCTCAAAATGGATAGAAATTTTGCAATATGCTACAATACGGATGAACCTTGAAGACACTGTGCTAAATAAAATAAGCCAGTCACAAAAAGACAAATACTGTATGATTCACCTCTACGAGGAACAAAGAGTGGTCAAAATCATGAAATGAGAAAGTGAAGTGGTGGTTGCCAGAGAGGAGAATGGAGAGTTACTGCTTAGAGTTCCAGTTTACAAAATGAAAAGAGCTATCAGGATGGATGGTAGTGATGGCTGCACAACAGTGTGAATGTATTTAATACTACTAACCTGGACACTTAAAATAGTTAAGATGGGGGCTTCCCTGGTGGCGCAGTGGTTGGGAGTCTGCCTGCCGATGCAGGGGATGCGGGTTCGTGCCCGGGTCCAGGAAGATCCCACATGCCAGGGAGCGGCTGGGCCCGTGAGCCATGGCCGCTGAGCCTGCGCGTCTGGAGCCTGTTCTCCGCAACGGGAGAGGCCACAACAGTGAGAAGGCCCGCATACTGCAAAAAAAAAAAATAGTTAAGATGGTAAATTTTATGTTATGTGTATCTTAATACAATAAAAAAGAAACATAAAGCAAATTAATTTCTCTATGAATTTTAAAACCATGAAAATGGAAAAACAATAAAGAAACAAAAACCTATGCTTACATTGAAGAGTTGATATGAGATTGAAAAGAAATTATATTTGCAAAGTAAAAACAAAGTAAAAGCCTGACACATAATGAATAATAAATTTTAACCATCACGCTTATTGACAATTAGATTTGAGTGTCTTCACCTTAGCTTAGACACAACACTGAAAAAAAATGGTGAACTATATACTAACGTTCTTTTACTAAATGTCTGGAACTATATATATCTCACATTTATAAATTAGCTCCTGAATAGAGTTCACATTTATGATCTGATTGATTCTCACAAGTAGTTTAAGGCACAGAAATGACAGTATTATCTAAATTTCAAGAATATAAACCTAAACACCAAAATATTTCTTTAAAAGGGGAAAAATATAACACTCACTTTTGGATTCTCAGTTTTGGATTCCCAGTTTCATTCTGTTACTTCATGAAATCCTTATGATTATAAGATATAAATTAGAGATCTTTCCTATTATAGTAAATTTTCGCCACCTAATGTATATAGCCATCAATGCCAAATTTTAGCCATGAGGCCAATCATAGAAAAGTAAGCCAAACGCTATTAGTATATTCTTCTCAATTATATATTTAGAGACATGTGAAATTGATGTTATTTAAAGCCTAAAATAAACACTGTCAGGAAATATGTAAAGATTTTACTTTTATTTGCCTTTTATTTTGTTGTGTATTATCACAACATTTTAAATCATAAATTTCAATTTATCAAAATACACACTTGCAAGATTTCTAACTATAATTTCAAACAAAAATGTGGTCTGTGTTTTATGAGTAAAAAAAAAAGTTGCATTTACTATTTTTAAATCTTCAAGATCATTCAGCTAAAGCTATTTTCTAAGCTGCCATGGTACCTGTGTATGTGAATTGATCATGATTACCAAATATATAGTTATAAATATGAGATATGGCATTGAGCTCTGGCTTTAATGAAGACTGAAGGCGTACAGTTTCATATTTTACTAATAAATATATATCAGGAAATATAAATTCAGGGAGCTGGTAATAATTTTAAATTAATATATTAGATTGTTAACAAATGTAGGCTATGCTAAAGGAGTAAGAAAAGATCACGTACACATATGCGCACACACACACACACACACACACACACACATGCACACACACTTAACAATTTTAACTTAAGTCCTGGGGATAAATGTTTGCAAAGAAGTTACTGTATTTTTCTCCTTTTTATTTATATAGGCTAATAATAGATTGGGTAGAGAGATAGATAGATGATAGAAGTTCTATATAAGCTTAATGCCAAAATTTTCATAAAATTTAATGTCAAAAGCATCTCAGTAATAATTATGCTCAAAGTTGGAATGACATGTGAGAATGTTATGTAAACAAATGCTAGAGATTTTGGAAATACATAGATCATAGTTTGCTCATCCTACTCTAATTATACAGTTTATAATATTAAAAATATTAAAAGCTAAAACTGAAAATATAAAAATGAAATATTTATCACAGTACTTAGAAAAAAGATTTAAAACTCCCTGTTTAATTAAGGACATACAACCTACTTGGTTAAAATATATCTGATATTCTTAGAAATAATATAAAATAAAAGCAGCTGATTATATTTTATCATATTCCAGATTATTATTAATAAAACTAAGTCTAATTTTATTGTAAATGACAACAGTCTATCATTACCTTTGAGGCAATACATATATGAATGTCACTGTATTTATAAATATGAAAATAAATATTGCTAATGGTAGATAATTTTTGTTGAACCTCTTTTCATATCCCTACCTGTACACATTTAGAAATCGTATATCTATTATTTTGTACAGATTAAATTTTAAGAGCATACATTATTTTAACCCGATAAATTCTTATATAATGTCACTATATATAACACTTAGACTCATTTAATAATTGGATTCATATTGCAGCTGTATATAAAAATTCTATGATTTTCTACATTTGTTTTTATAATACATAGCCATGAATATAAGTGGAGTAAATACACTCTCTCTGGCTCATAATATAATATAAAATATTTTAATTAGTTATTTTTAATTAGGCAGATATTATATTATACATACATATTTAAGAGTCTCTATCCGAAATTTCCCTTCTTGTAATTTATATACAGAATATGTCAGTAAAATTTTGGAGGTTGGAGATAAATAAACTGGGCTCAACACCTCCCACCCATGTACTATCTTATCTAGTTGTGAACATTTTATGATGTGATGTGATGCAGTCTTCTCTTCTTAAAATTGAATAGTATTTGTAGTTTTTATCAGATAAGTCAACATATCTGTTGGTTATTTTTTTAATTGCACCAAACAATGTATTTTAGCTAGGTAAGCAGAAAAGGATTTATTAATCGGTACAGGTAGTATGTGGAGTCTGACTTTCCAGAAAAAACTCCCAAAATGTTGAGGTGGAAATGGGCTGCTGAGGGCAATGAATGCCCTGCACCCCAGCTGTTGTGTGTGTGCATTGGCTCTGAAAGAAGAGATTTTGCATGCTGATTGAAGCTACCCAAATCATGTCTGTAAAGTACTGGAATCATGCTTGTTACATAGCAAGCCCACAATAAGTGCTACCTATTAATACTTTTATGATCTAATTATATCCGTATTTACTTCACTTGTACATTTTTGCAGCTTACATATTTCAAAACTGGACCCTAAAATCTCCTCTTTTTTCTCCACATTCCCTTTATTCAACCTGAGATGCCAAGTTCTGTGCTTTTCTCTTTTATACTATATACATGGATTGATATTTTTTAAATTTATTGAGGTTTAATTGAAGTAAAATAAACTACAAATATTTCAACTGTACAATTTGATCAGTTTCGACATATTTGTACACTTCTGAATGTATCATCCTAAACAATATAAAGAACATTTCTATCAAAAAAAAAGAGAAAAAATAAGAACATTTCTATCACCCCCAAAACAGCTTCCTCCTTCCTCTTAGAAATCCTCCTTTCCTACTCCCCTTCCCTAAGCAACCATTGACTTGAATTCTGTCATTGTGATTCATTTGCATGATCTAGATTTGTATATAAGAGGAATCATATAGCATCTACTATGTGCCTGACTTCTTTCACTCAAGATAATGATTTTGCAGTTGAACTATGTTTTTGTGCATATCAATAGTTCTTTTCTTTTTACTGATGTGAAACATTCTATTTTATGAAAACATCATAATTTGCTTATTCGTTCATCTCTTGATAGACATTGGGTTCTTTATCATTTTGAGGCTATTACAGATAATGCTGATCTGAACACTCGTGTACAATTCTTTTTGTGAACATGTTTTCATTTCTCTTGGGTAAATAACTAAAAGGGAACTGACTAGATTTTGTCATAAGTTTATCTTTTTAAGAGACTGACATACTGTTTTCCAAACTGGTTGTGCCACTTTACATTATCACCAGCAGTAAATGTAAAGTCTAGTTTGTCCAGCTCCTTGACAATACTTGATATGGTCAGACTTTTCAATTTTAGCTAATCTAATGGGTATATAGAGGTAGATCCTAATTGTATTAATTTTCATTTCCCTGATGACTAATGAAGTACAGCATTTTTTCATGTGTTTGTTACCTATTTGCATATGATTTGGGGTGGTGTCTTTCAAATTTTCTGCCCATATATCATTATTTCTTTATTTGTCATTATTGAGTTCTAATAGGGTTTTATATATCTTGGACACAGGTGATTTGTCCAAGATATGTCTTGGACAAAAGTATCTTTTCTCAGATTATCCTTTGCATTTTGGATTTCTTAACAATGTCTTTGGAGTGGAAAAGTTTTGGTTAATTCTAATTTATTGATGAATTCTAATTTATCATTATTTTATGCTTCATGCCTTTTGGGATCTATCACACAAAAACTTTTTTTATAGACAGATGGCAAATATTTTGTCACATATTTTATTTCTTTTCAATTAACATTTACATCCATCATACACTTTAAGTTAATTTTATATATACTGTGAATCTTTCCTTTTGCCTATAATTATTTGTTTTCTCTGGTAAATTAATCTGTTGTTCTTTTCCTTTTGTGTAGTTAATGGCATTCAAGTGTTTTCTATTTACATATAAAAAATAAATAGAATGGTTACCTTGAGTAATTGGTGAGGATTTTCTCTGTAGTTTTAAAATTCTTTAAACCCAGAAACTCCTGAATGTGTAGCTTTGTAGAAAACACTGATTAAGCTGTCAACATATTTAGACTGAAAGGATTTGCTTTTGTCCTAGTTGGTGTAGGATAAGGCAAGCAGTTGGACTCAAACCAGTTGTCCATAGAAGGCATTTGCATTGTGTGGAACTTTTTTTTTTTTTTTTTTTTTTTGCGGTATGCGGGCCTCTCACTGTTGTGGCCTCCCCCTTTGCGGAGCACAGGCTCCAGACGCACAGGCTCAGCGGCCATGGCTCACGGGCCCAGCCGCTCCGCGGCATGTGGGATCCTCCCGGACCGGGGCACGAACCCGTGTCCCCTACATCGGCAGGCGGACTCTCAACCACTGCGCCACCAGGGAAGCCCTGTGTGGAACTTTTGCTTCCTAGAAATATTTATATTTTCCTTTTCTATTTTAGAATTCTATATCCAGCATAAACATTTAGAATCTTTCCCTCTCCATTCTCTTCTGTTGGATTCCAACTGCTTAGGAATCTCATTCTTTCTCAGATTGGCCAAACAATTTATTTATAGACAAGATTATTAATTTTATCCTGACATAAATATTCCAGTAGGGAAAATGGCTCTGAACAAGTTCGAATCTATTTGATGGATAAGAAAGGGCGAAGCACTGCAGGTAGGATATATACTGATGTGAAGCGCGCGCGCTCTCTCTCTGTCCTTGGCTGCCACCACTGCTGTTAATTTGGCAACAGTGCAGAAGACACTTTATGTAAGGCGACTAGACACACACAACAGGAGCAGAGCAGACTTATCTTTGTGTGCCTCTTTATTGACTCCGAGTTTCCTATTGGACATGAACCTGCATGTGTTAGTCCACACACCTGTGGTCCTGCCAGATTCTTGGTAATTCAGTATTCTTCTATCCATGAAGTTTCTATCTTTGTATACTAATAATCTTTGTGTTTCTAAACAGGAATAACATTTATACCATGGCAATTACAGGCCCTTGAAGTAAAATCAGCTTGGTAAAGTCACATGATCCTCAGCTTTCAATCACCTTTTGGAACGTTCTCTATGTTTCAGCACTTAGGTTAGGTATTGTCTATACTGTCTCTCTGCCTACAGCTTCTCATCACTTCTGCCAGCAGCTCTCCTCCAGAGGGGAGTTAAATTTGTATATTAAGACCTCTAAATAACATTAAAATGACTAAAATTAATGGTTACTTGGGAAAGAGCAAATTGAACCAATGGGGAAAAGCCAGATTTAGCATCAGTCTGTCACTTATACCAAGTCACATACTTAAGATATCTGTGCATCTAAACCATCATTTTCACTTGTGCTAATGTTGCTATATGAAGGTGTATGGAGCTACTGTAAACAGTTTGCTTCAATAATTTCTTTTATAATTAACAAATATGAATGCAATTACATCTATGTTTTAAATATTTACTTGAACATCTTGCCGACTTTCCAATACACATCCAACTTCTTCATTTACTTCTGCATTAAATTCATTTGTTCTGTCAGTGAGTGGAAAGTCTACCATCAAAGATTTATGCAACTGATGTATAAAAATCATTTTAAAATTCTTACCTTCTAATTTTCTCCCAAGTATCTATGTTTGTTGTTAGTTCCTGAATTATATATTGCTATTCAAGAAAAACACTCCTATTAAGGGACATCAAATTGTCAATTGTATGAATAGCTAGAAAATGCTGTGGTTTACTTAAACCAAACTTACCTCTCTCAATATCAAGTAGCTGTAACTTTGGGGCAATCTCCAATTAATAGAGTTAATATTTGTCAACAAATATTTGAGAAAACATAATAAAATAATTTATCAGACTTCACAACTTTGGCTTAGCATGCTTATAATTTTCTGGAGTGAATTAGTTTTTCCACACACAGGATACATGTAGTTCTATGCACACGGATAAGCAGATAGCAAATGACTCCATAAAATGCGCCTTGTAGTTGAGCAATGAGGACAGAGTGTATCTCCTGTTGACACAGTTAGTCATTTTGCTTTTCATGTGGCATCTGGATCCTCATCTGTTTTATTCCATTTTTATTTTAGGGAACAAACTATAACCATGAGTACATTTTCAGTACTAGTTGCCACAGAGTTGTAGAATTTTACAGCTGGAAGAAACCTCAGAGATTAGCGCATTTAGCACCTTAGGAATTTCTAGCTGAGATTTGGGCAGGCGTAAAGTGAAGGGACTCCTCAGAAGAATAATATGTAAGATGCAAAGACTTGAGTTTCTTCCTGAAAACGTTTTAGAACAGAACTTATATCCATAAAATGTGTACTCCTAACAAGAATATTGATAGGTCCCAGGGGCACCGCTTTTGTTCTTGAGATTCAAGCTCTCACTCCTCATAAATTCACATCTATTACCATCACTGCTGTTCCTGAGCCCTCCCACGACTCTTCCAATAACAATTCACTGAAACTTAACGTGAGGGCCCTTCCTGTGCACGCATACATTTAGAGCTAATGCTATGTTGCCACAGAGGTGCTCTCTAGTAGCAATGGTAACCGCAGCTCATATCCAGAAAGTGGTAGCTCAGATATTCGATTTAGATGGATATTTTCAGGGAAGCAATTTGGAATACTATATTTTTCAGTGCTTTAGTCCTCATAAATGATATCAATCAAACCACTGCAGCTATGCCAGCACCTTGCTGAGTAGACATAAGGATTTAACAGTTAGTTATAAGAAGTTAATGGGTTAGATCAGATAAGCAGTTTTATAAGGGGTCTGAAAAGAGTCATTTTCCTTTTCACTTACCTAATTTGCACTCGACAGCATAGGGCAGTTTCTTAGCATCGAACCAATTGAATTTTATAGCAACTTTTTTCCCCAAAAGCATATGATTTTCTCTCATTTAAAAATCAAAGCCTAGGTGACTTTTTTTTTTTTTTTTTGAGTATCAGATCATTTCCAGTATGGAACGGCATATTTCCCAATATTTAAGGGTATTAATGAAGTACTAAAATTAAGAATTGGAAAGTGATTATATAATTGAAGTGAAATAAGGAGAGAAGTGAGAACAGGAAGGGTTATTGGACAACAAGGGGTAACAGGATTGTAGGTGTTGATGGGTTTTAGTGATTTTTAAAAACAGAGTAGGAGGGCCTAAATGAGAAAGGGTTGGGATTGGGGATGGGCACCAGACTGAGGGTGTGATGCTTGAGGCAGGTTATAGGTGGAACATTAGTCTTGGGGGTTCAACGTTAGCATATAGGAATAAATAGCTGATGCAGCATAGAAAAGGGCATAGAAGGAGAGAAATAGCTTCCCACTAGCTAGCTATTTTACATTTGGTAGTATTTATAAGTCCAAGCCACTCTCTCACTTTGTCCCAGCTTACCCTTCCCCCTTCCCGTGTCCTCAAGTCCATTCACTATGTCTGCATCTTTATTCCTGTCCTGCCCCTAGGTTCTTCAGAACCATTTTTTTTTAGAATCCATATATACGTGTTAGCATACGGTATTCGTTTTTCTCTTTCTGACTTACTTCACTCTGTATGACAGACTCTAGTTCCATCCATCTCACTACAAATAACTCAATTTCGTTTCTTTTTATGGCTGAGTAGTATTCCATTGTATATATATGCCACATCTTCTTTATCCATTCATCTGTCAATGGACACTTAGGTTGCTTCCATGTCTTGGCTATTGTAAATAGAGCTGCAATGAACATTGTGGTACATGACTCTTTTTGAATTACGGTTTTCACAGGGTATATGCCCAGTAGTGGGATTGCTGGGTCGTATGGTAGTTCTATTTGTAGTTTTTTAAGGAACCTCCATACTGTTCTCCATAGTGGCTGTATCAATTTACATTGCCACCAACAGTGCAAGAGGGTTCCCTTTTCTCCACACCCTCTCCAGCATTTATTGTTTGTAGATTTTTTGATGATGGCCAGTCTGACTGGTGTGAGATGATACCTCATTGTAGTTTTGATTAGCATTTCTCTAATGATTAGTGACGTTGAGCATTCTTTCATGTGTTTGTTGGCAATCTGGATATCTTCCTTGGAGATATGTCTGTTTAGGTCTTCTGCCCATTTTTGGATTGGGTTGTTTGTTTTTTTGATATTGAAGCTGCATGAGCTACTTGTAAATTTTGGAGGTTAATCCTTTGTCAGTTGCTTCATTTGAAAATATTTTCTCCCATTCTGAGGGTTGTCTTTTCGTCTTGTTTATGGTTTCCTTTACTGTGTAAAAGCTTTTAAGTTTCATTAGGTCCCATTTGTTTATTTTTGTTTTTATTTCCATTTCTCTAGGAGGTGGATCAAAAGGATTTTGCTGTGATTTATGTCATAGAATGTTCTGCCTATGTTTTCCTCTAAGAGTTTTATAGTGTCTGGCCTTACATTTATGCCTTTAATCCATTTTGAGTTTATTTTTGTGTATGGTGTTAGGGAGTGTTATAATTTCATTCTTTTACATGTAGCTGTCCAGTTTTCCCAGCACCACTTATTGAAGAGACTGTCTTTTCTCCATTGTATATTCTTGCCTCCTTTATCAAAACTAAGGTGACCATACGTGCGTGGATTTATCTCTGGTCTTTCTATCCTGTTCCATTGATCAATCTTTCTGTTTTTGTGCCAGTACCATACTGTCTTGATTACTGTAGCTTTGTAGTATAGGCTGAAGTCCAGAAGCCTGATTCCTCCAGCTCCATTTTTCTTCTAAAAATTGCTTTGGCTATTTGGGGTCTTTTGTGTTTCCATACGAATTGTGAAATTTTTTGTTCTAGTTCTGTGATAAATGCCATTGGTAGTTTGATAGGGATTGCATTGAATCTGTAGATCGCTTCGGGTAGTATAGTCATTTTCACAGTGTTGATTCTTCCAATCCAAGAAGAAATGGGGGCGTTTTAAGTGGGAGGAAGAGACGGCATTGAGGTAGAGATAAGCACCTGTATTGTAAATATAAATGTGTGATCATGGGTGTGAAATGCACAGGACACTATTTTTAAATCACATGAAGCAAATGGTGTTGAACAGAATGTAAGAGTGCTTGCTTTCCCTACCTTTCCTTTTCTAACCTTTTCATCTTAACTGCTTTCATCTCTTAGACCCCATTCCACTTGCAGTGTGAAAACGTTTGCAACTAGTAAAAGCTCTGCCATTGCACACTTGAGAGCTTGACCTTGGTCTCAGGCTACTTTCTGAAATGCCCTTGTTGTTTCTCTGTGAGCCTTCTACCCCCTGTGCAGAATTTAAAGGTGCATTTGATCGTTCTCAACATGTATGTCTTTTGTGCAGTTTCATGGTGGGAAAGTCTATTGCTCTTAATAGTTTTACTTCCCAGGGTAGTTCTACTTTTTCTCCTTCAAATACATTGCCTCCTAATCTTTTGAGCACAGAGAGCAAAAGATAATATATGAGCTATAAATATATTCAGACAAACCAGGCTGCTTATCTTCAGACTGAACATGCTGTTTTATTCCTACTACAAACTATTGGGGGAAAAAATGGTGTGATGTGGGTCAGTATTTATTCACAACTAAATTAGGAGGATTAGAAATTTTTTAAAGTAAACCTTAGGGGGTTGTAAAAATCCAAACTAAAATATATTCTAATGAATTTGGGATCTTTGCAGTGTTTGAGCTTGCTTATTAAAAATAAACTGAGTGATACAATTAATCTCAGCTTAGATCCACTGAGGAATATACTTAATTTGGTTAAGACTCATATATTTTATTTTATTTTTTTGTTTTATTTTATTTTTTAACATCTTTATTGGAGTATAATTGCTTTACAATGTTGTGTTCGTTTCTGCTGTATAAGACGCATATATTTTAATAGTGATGGTTTGGGTTACTCAGAATGGGAGAAGATAAAGCATTAAATTCCATTGCATAGCTTTAACTAGCTTACACAATTCAGTGTTTCATTTTCAGAGCCCTCTGTGATAGAACTACCCACTGAACAATTTCGGACACTATCAGCCTCACCTGTCCCAGCTTTAGAGCAACCACTTTTGCATGTGCTCACCCAGCCCCGTCACTGGTGACCAATTTCACACTAGCACAAAGTAATGGCGCCTTGTCTCAGGGTTGCACTACACTAGGACTGCCCTGTTGCTGTTCAAGTAAGACACCAAGACACCAAGAATCACACTGGGTATCTATGCACGTCCAACCCAAAAGTGTAGGGAGTTACCCATAGAGAGAATCTTAGACAGGAGTTTGCACCTTATTTTCTCCTTTCTTTCTACTGGACAGCCCTGTCCTGAGATGCAATATTTTATATGGTTCTCAGAAGACAGGCCATGAAAATGTGCCACTCAACTCTCCTGCTGTAGGAAGCATGACTGACATGGACCCAGCTGCTATGCTGGGATTCCACCACCACATTCATTGCCCCAACCACGCCTTCCATAGGACGCTTTCAGCCAAAGGCAGAGAACAGCGGAGATAGTAAGGCAGACCCATTCTTGCAGATGTAAGATGCTGGACTCCTTTGGTAGGTGACATTGGCTCCAGGGCCACTCATCTGCCTGGACAAATCTTCCTTTGAAATGCATTACAATCTGAGGCTCTGCCTATCCTCCTTTGGCTCCTTCACAGCAGTCAGACCTGCAACCTGGTCTGATGGCCCTGCCACCCCATTCAAGTCCCTCCCCTTTCCCCCCCACAGTCCTTTACCTCAGTAAATCTCCTGTACCTCTATAGTTACATCTCAGTGTCTGCCTGGCAGAGAACCTGAACTAACCCAAGTAGTGCTAGGAATAATTAGTCCAAGAATACAGACAGAAAGAAGGGAACTTAGGACTGGCTTAATTCTCAGCCAGCAGGCCAAGACAACACTGCCCTGAAGAGTAGTGGGGCACAGATAATCCCTGGCACAAGTGGTGACCTGATTGCTAAAGATTTCACTCTTGATGACCTAGTAAAATGCCCACCTGGAGAGAAATATCTCAGGTGCAATGATCCAGGTATTTGAAATATATAGAGGGAATGATGCCCGCAGAAACAGAGGCATTAACTGGTTATTAAAGAGTTGTTTTGACATCTTGCAGACAGATAATGAGGGAAAAAAAAGTGGTTAAGAAACTGCTAATGGCTGAGTGTGAGAGCCAGAAGGCCTCTGGTAGCTTATAAAGAGGCCCTCATCTCCTATAGTAGATATGTCTTTTCACAGCTAAATTGATATTTAGAGGCACAGAGCTCAGAGATGTCAGAATGCTTAGCCAAGGTAGATCAGTTACATTAAGGTCAGGGTTCTGCTTGGAAGAGCCCCATACCCTGAAACACAAGATGAGAACATCTGGAGAAGTGCCCTTGAAGATGTTGATTTTTCAGGCACGCATGAACTTCCAAGCCTTCAGAGTTTGCCTTTCCTCCCCTAATAAGAGATAGCACTCCCACTATATTGAAAGATGCTGCAGAGACCTGACCCTGACCAGGCAAGAAGAGAGGCCTCAGACGATGCTCTCACCTCCTCTCCTGTCCCTGAAAATATATTTAATGGCCATTCTTGGCAGCTGGAGAAAACACACACATAAGTTCCCTGTTCTGTTGGTGCTGGCATAATGAAGAAGGCCAAATACAACCCAATAATTAGGGTGAGGTCACAACATATGCCACCTGTCGACATGCCAGGCCTGATAAGTTTGGACACAGGCCATACACTGAAGTAGTTACAAGAAGTAGCTTGTAGGTACTGGTAAAAGGCAGAGGATTAGCTCTGAACCTGGATATCAAGGATGATTGATCAAGCAGGCTACTGGCACAGAAGACTAGAAATATGAGAATTTTCTTAAGACATGAGATTAAACACTCTGGTCAGGACCCCAGAGGATGGGCTAACTCACTGCTAGGTTGGCACTTAAAAGGTTAGAAAAAGTGATAGCCAAGCTTCAGAGAAGTGGAAATGTCTGAGTTTGCTCTGGCAGCTGGTAAAGAGAGGGATACAGCAGCAGATAGAGCATCAGAGAGGGATACGGTAGGGAAAATGGTCAGGACTGAAAGGATCTGTTATGTAAGGCCAGAGAACCCGCCAGATAGGACAGTCCACAGAACACATTAGGAATGTATTGATGAGAGGAGCTCCTGCATCTTGAAGATGTTGAGTGATGGCTGTCCTCTTTAAGACATGGCTGATGGTATAAGAGGCAACAACAGAATCACAGAGTGGGGCTCATTTATATCCCCGGGAATAATGACCCCTCAGAGCACTAGAGACCAGATGGCAGTGCTTAACAGGAGGAAGTCAGGATGCCTAATTAGCATAACGACTAGCAATGTGGAAGCACAGCTGAGGAGCTTTGATCCACATGGAGTTGGGTGATAGGTAAAAGAGCATGATAACCCTAAGCATAAAATAGGCAACTGACAAGGGTTCTGTTTGATATATAAACCCCAAAAGACAAAAATAAGTGAACAGAGGCAGAAGGTGGTTGTTTCAATAGTTACATTCCCTTGCATATTTTCCAGACTCGAGCCAATTTCCTAGTCCAGAATCCTTTGCCTAAAGAGCACTTTCTACAACAGGTTACTAAAAAGAAGGACTCTGCAACACTGAGGCAAATGTATATTGTAACGATTACCCCAGTCCTTCCCCAAACAGATCTATAAACAACCATTTACTCAGCTGATTTTACACAGGCTCTATGTTGGTATTAATATCTGGAGACCCAAAACATCACCATGGTCTCTTTTCAGAGGAGTTTCCATGGACCAGATAATAAATAGAGTCCTGGCTAAACTCCAGATCACAGTGAGCCCAATGGGTAAGAATGAGAACCCAGCGGTCATGTCCCATGTCCCTGCAAATATATTTGAATGGCTATTCTTGGCAGTTGGAGAAAACACCCACGTTGGTTCCCTGTTGTATTGGTGCTGGCATAGTAAAGAAGGCCAAAGGCAAATCTCTAAAACTTCCCCCATTCTGGCTAAGATAATAAATCAAAGACAATATTGTGTGCCCAGAGAAATGGCAAAAATTAATACTGCCATTAAAGACCTGCATTAAGTCCCAGTGGCGGCTCCTATCACGTCTCCTTTTAATTCACAAGATTGGCCTGCACAGAAGCAACCAACTGTAGATGGATGCAGACTTAACAAGTAGTATTCCTGACTGTAGCTGTTGTGCCTAAGGTGGTACTATTGATGAAGCATATTAATAAAGTCTCACTTATATAGCATGCAGCATTCATGTAGTGAATGCATCATTTTCTATTCCCATCAGAAAATTGGATCAGAAACAGATCACATTCACATGGGATGACAGAAATATTCACATAGAGTTCTGTCTTATGGGTATGTAATATCTCCTGCTATCTGTCATAATATAATCCAAAGATGTCTCAACTGCCTTCATGTCTCCCAGGACATCACACTGTTCCACTGTATCAAAGACATCATGCTATTGGTTGATGAACTAAAGGCTGGTCATGAACTAGTTCGTTGGCATGAACTAAAGGTTGCGAGCATATTAGAGGGCTTGTCAATACAGCTGGGCTGCAGAGGATGGGACATAAACCCTCTGAAAATTCATGACTACCTTTTCAGTGAAATTTCTAAGCATCAAGTGCTTGCTGGAGTATCTGTTGAAAGACTTCTTTCCATGTATCTCTCATATTTCTACATTTCTTACATGCAGAGGCAATGACAGCCCTTCTTCCAGACTCATTTTTCAAGAATGTTTGTAAAGGAAATAGCCTTGGAATACAAAGGAAGTGTGTCCCTCCACAGAAAAGGGCAGTTTTGTTTACTGCCCAGTATAATAAAGAGAATACCTCCACCTGGGACAAAGCTCAGTTGTACTGTAAAACATTTGGGTCCCTAAGCACATGTGAAAATGCTAATGTACAGCACCCACCTGGGTTTTTCTGAATCGTCCCTGTGGCGCTTGGGCTATTTCCTGTGCCATAAAAATAACATTCTGTATATATGATGGAGGAATCTCGTGTCTTCTGCCAACATCTATGCAGTTGTGGCAGGCTACCTTTTAGCTGGCAAGTAGGATAAAATCTCAGACCCTTCACAGATTCTTGATAGTTTTTGGTGAGGAGAACGGAATGATGTCAGAAACATAGCTCTGGAAGAGAAAGGATGAGGATCCTGTAGATCAAGATATGAAATATGATATCATGGAATATGGGAAGATTCCTGGCATCTGGTCACAGATGCTTTCCTCCAAGTGGTAGGTAAGGGAGGGAAGTTAGTGTCTCCTGCTCTTCTGACAGGTAATGAATTTCTACAATATGAGTGGCTAGAAGAGGGTTTTAAAAAATGCCCTCCTAGTGATCTGGCTGTTGTAAATTCTCCTATGGATGAGAAGAAGGAGTGTTATCATGGCAAAAGTCATGGGGCTGGAGCTGATGAAATCAAAGGTTTCAGCAATAAGAATATAGAGCCACCCCTTTGTTTCTATCTCATTGCAACTTCTGGAAATTTTTTTCAGGAATGCACTCCTAATAGGCTACTCTGATTAACCTGGCCAATGGGCTGGGAATAAATGCTGACATACTCAAAATATCCAAATCAAGTGTTGAAAATCATTTGCACCAGCTTGGTTATGTTCATTGCTTCAATGTTTGGGTTCCACATAAGTTAAGCGAAAGAAACCTTGACCGTATTTCCGCATGCGATTCTCTACTTAAATGTAACAAAAACGTTCTGTTTTTAAAACAAATTGTGATGGGCAATGAAAAGTGGATACTGTACAACAATGTGGAATGGAAGAGACTGTGGGGCAAGAGAAATGAACCACCACCGACCACACCAAAGGCCAGTCTTCATCCAAAGAAGGTGATGTTGTATATATGATCGACTGGAAGGAAGTCCTCTATTATGAGCTCCTTCCGGAAAACCAAATGATTAATTCCAACAAATGCTGTTCCCAATTAGACCAACTGAAAGCAGCACTCGATGAAAACCATCCAGAATTAGTCAACAGAAAACACATAATCTTTCATAAGGATAATGCAAGACTGCATGTTTCTTTGATGACCAGACAAAAACAGTTACAGCTGGCTGGGAAGTTCTGATTCATCCACCGTATTCACCAGACATTGAACTTTTGGATTTCCATTTATTTCGGTCTTTACAAAATTCTCTTAATGGAAAAAAACTTCAATTCCCTGAAAGACTGTAAAAGGCACCTGGAACAGTTCTTTGCTCAAAAAGATAAAATGTTTTGGGAAGATGGAATTATGAAGTTGCCTGAAAAATGGCAGAAGGTAGTGGAACAAAAGGGTGAATTCGTTGTTCAATAAAGTTCTTGGTGAAAATGGAAAATGTGTCTTTTATTTTTACTTAAAAACTGAAGGCACGGGGCTTCCCTGGTGGCACAGTGGTTGAGAGTCTGCCTGCTGATGCAGGGGACACCGGTTCGTGCCCCGGTCCTGGAAGATCCCACATGCTGCAGAGTGGCTGGGCCCGTGAGCCATGGGCCGCTGAGCCTGCATGTCTGGAGCATGTGCTCCGCAGTTGGAGAGGCCACAACAGTGAGAGGCCCGCGTACGGCAAAAAAAAAAAAAAAAAAAAAACTGAAGGCACTTTTTGGCCAACCCACTACTAGGGATTACAGACATCTCACTGACTTGCAAAAAAGCATGTGTTGGCCAATTCTACCACTCATAACAAACCTGGCCAGTGAGTTGAGGCTGGACTGTAAGCCTTCCATAATCAAGATTGTGTCATCGATAACTTTAGTTAAAATAAGGGACAGCATTCATACCGCTTTTTCAAAAGGCATGACTCCCAGCATAGAGAAACCTGTTCAAGGAGTGTGCATAAACTACAAGTTATTTATTTCTTCAGGAACCTTGAGCTAGTTGCCAAGTTTAGCATCATGTTGGAACCCACTACTTAAATGTGTAAGCTTCCTGAGGAGAGGGATTTATGTTAGCTTCTCCACTGAAATATTGAAACATCCAGCACATTATCTCATAAATATTAGTCTTCAATATATAATTGTTGAATGGATGTACAATACTATAATACGTGTTTACTAAAAGTACAAGGAAGATGTTTTACTAATTGGTAATGATGAGAAAAAAATGGGACTGGCCCAAAATTTCATCCAGTTGAATGGAAAGAATTATATCCACAGCATTTGCTTGAATGGATACTAGAGAAGAAGAATAAAGTTCATTGTTGATTATGCTCCATGAATCTGGCTTATTACATGGACAGGTTATGATGGTCATAATAAACCACAGACTTACTGAGTAACTAGAATGTTCCATCATTTGACTGGTTGCTGGGAAACAAGTAAATGTCATAGGTGATAATGATTGCAAAGCTTCAGTGAAGGAAGTTGGTATCAAGGGGCTAGGTTGAGAACAGAAACATACAAACAGAAGTATAATGAAAATTGAATGGCACATAACAGAGATTTAAAAAAGAATGTTTCTCAAGAGATACAGGATAAATGAGAAACTTCCATTTCAAGAATGACAATTTGACAATGAAACTGCCATGTTAAACTGAAAAACAAAAATCCAAATGACCCAATTCAAATTGGAACAAAGTTAAGAAATGCAATTTTCCCTGAAACAGCATTTTACTGTAATGACTAAACCTTCAGAGACCTGAACCCAGGGCAGTGGCCAGGGGTGGCAGACAATGTATTTATTGTTTTCCCACTCTTCATAAATGGGTAACCACAGGGTGAATCTGAAGTTTGATGGAAAGTGTATTAGATTGCTAGGGTTGCTGCAGCAAAGCTTCACAAACTGGGTAAGTAATACAACAGAATTTATTTTCTCACACATCTGAAGGCTAGAAATCTAAAATCAAGGAGCTGGCTGGCAAAGTTGTTCCCTCTGAGGGCTGTGAGGGAAGAACCTGTTTCAGGCTTCTCGCCTTGGCTTGTAGATGAATATCTTCTCCCTGGGTTTTTTCCATTATTTTCCCTTTATGCATGCTGATCTCTGTGTCCAAATTTTCCCTTTGTATAAAGACTCCAGTTATATTGGATTAGGGTCTACCCTCAAAATCTCATTTTAACTAATTATATCTACAATGACCCTATTCCAAATAAAGTCACATGATGAGGTACTGAGGGCTAGGGCTTTAAATTGTGAATTTTTGAGGGACACAATTCAACTCATAACAGATAGATTGGATATTCTGAAGTTCAAAATGAAAAGTCTAAATGGATATATTGCAAGGTAATATTTGGGAATAGAAATATCTACTAAATATAAAACTAATAATATAACATGATCTTGAGCTACGTTGGCAAGATTCTTATAGGATATTAGTAAACTGATACCACAGTAACTACACTGTAATAGTGAAGAGCATAGGTTTTCAGTTAGATGGAAAAGATTTCAAATCTTTGTTCTGCTAATCAAGTGCTATTTGACCTTAGAGAATTAATTTTACCTTTGAAACATGTTTCCTCATCTATACATATGGCAATAATAACAGAATTTGCAAATAAGGTTATTATAAAAATTAAGTGAATTGATATTTGTAAAGTCCTTATTGCTGTCATTATTCTTGGTATAGTATTAAAGCTATTGCGATCCTGCTCTGTTTCCAAAACTGAAAATGTGGGTCACAATTCACTTTCACAAGTGCTAGTAATATTTATAAACAATCTTGTACACAATCACCAAGATGATTACTTTTATATTTGTATGTTGCATTAGTTTCCTAGGGATGCTGTAACAAAGTACCACAATATAGTTCACTAAAATAGGATAAACTTTTTACCTCACAATTCTGGAAGCCAGAAATCCCAAATCAAGGTGCTATCTCCCTCCAAAGAATCTAGGGGAGAATCCTTCCTTACCTCTTCAATTTTTTATCTCTTGGCACTCCTTGGTTTGTGGCAACATAACTCTGTCTTCATCTTCACATGCCATTCTCTCTGTGTCCCTCTGTGCGTTCTCTCCTCTTATAAATACGGCCAGTTTGGAATTAGGACTCACCCTAATCCAGTGTGAACTCATTTTAGCTGATTACATCAGTAAAGACTCTATTTCAAATCAAGTCACATTCGGAGGTTCTAGATGAACATGAGTTCTTGGGGAACACTGTATATCCCACTACAGTCTGACATCTGGTCCTGTCAAATTCATGTCAATTCCACATGCAAAATATATTTACCCCAATCCTGAATCTCTCCAAATCTTAATCCATTTCAGCTTTAGCTCTAAATTCAAAATCTCATCTAAGTATCATCAACTCAAAAAGTTGCAAATTTCATCATCTAAATCATCTAAATCGGTATGGGTGAGACTCTGGTTCTAATCCACTCGGAAGCAAATTCCTCTCTCTCTCTCTCTCACCTGTGAAACTAAAAAAGAAGTTATCTGCTTCTCAAATACGGTGGTGGGACTGGTATAAGATAGATATGCCCATTCCAAAAGGGAGAAAATGGAATGAATAAAGGAGTAACTGGTCCAACATCCAGCAGGGCAAATTTCATTAGGTTTCAAGGCCTGAAAATAACCTGTGGCTTGATGTTCTGCCCTCTGGGGTCCTGAAAGTCGCCCCAATCTCTGGCTTGTGGATGAAATAGAGGCTGTGCCCTGCCAGCCTGTGGTGCCAGTGATTGCCTGCCAGCCTCTGAGCCAGACTCAGAGTCATACTTCCTTTCTCTTGAAGGATAACACATGTATGCAGCTGAGTACCTCTATCAGTTCATTTCCTGCCTGTGGAATTTTGGCAAAAATACTTTAAAATAGGTACTGTGTATTCCCTCAAGATGCACAAACATCCAGGTATCTCTCTTTGATGTTAGCAGCTGGTGATGCTATCTAAATAAATCTACTAGTCAATTAGCAATTTCAAAATGGTGCTCTGGCTCTGTCATTCTTTATTTATTAGCTGGGATACTTCCCCTAGTCAACTATTTTTGTAGTCACACCTGATTAGAAAATAATGCAATAACTAACTTCTCTGAGAATGAATTTACATGTTCCTGGCTTTAATTTAATTTAATCCTGGCTTTAATTCTTGTTTGTTTGTTTATTTTTTAATTAGCTGCTATACAATGCCAACGAATTCACTGTAACAGACCGTCTCTGTCTGCATAATTGTAAATGGTCCTACCAAAGTAACAGAGGCACAGCTCAGGAACCCTTAGAAATAGAGAACTGCAGATACGCAGTGGAAGAAACTGGAAAACAGGATTGCAAATAAATTACTTGGCCCATTAATTCATTGTGGAATTCTCCCACTTTTTTTTTCCTTTAAATTAAAATATAGTCTTTTCACTCTTTGGGCAAAATGCTAAGTACCTTTACTGTGAAATGCCTCCTCCATACTTAATATTTTTAATTTATATTCTACAATATATACTATTTTACTCATGATGAAAGTACTTACAAAAATTGATAGAAAATATATATGATAGGGAAAGCAATTCAACTTTTTATAAATAATGGGAATGACAAAAACTAATATAAGACAAGGAAGTATGTTGCTCTCATTTTCACCAGTACTGTTAACATAATAGGGTATAATTACTAATATTAATAGAGTCAATGGGCTATACGGTGTAGAGAATAGAAAAAAAGTTTCTATGAATAAAATAAATGTTACTTTTTTGTTATATGTATACAAGATGCTTATAAAAATAGCAATAGAATAGAATACGTTCTCCTTTATCATCTGAAATACGAGGGTAAAGGGACATATCTGAGAATAGTTTTTTGGATGGTATTTACTTCCGATTACCTCCGAAGAGAGAAAAATAAGATACATTACTCTGTGTCCTACCCAATGTTGGGGATGAGATAGTTAAGACACATAATCCTGCAAACTGGAATAGTTTGATGGTGAGGAAGAAAATGAAGTCATGGCTGGAGAAAAAAGGAAGCAGTTCATTCAGGTGCATATAAATGGTATCATCGTGTTCACATATCTGTTTAATGGTGGACTTTTTCCATGACATTATTTGGGAATATATTTTCACAAGCAAAAAAAAAAAAAAAAAAGGAGGGGGAGAACAGAACTATTAACCTATTAACACAATGAAGCAGAGAACACAAGAGCTATACAGAAAAAAGAAACAAGCAAAGAATGAGCAGATTGAGTGAAAATGCTGCAGGGTCTCAGAGAAACAGAAGTTAGCGTGGGGAATATTCCAGTATGAAGATAAATGGAGCAATAGGGATTTTCACTAGGAACACATGACTTTTGAAACAAATTGATGAACATTGTTCTAAACATGGCTTGTGTGTAAATTCAATAACAGTGATGAAACTATAGAGAAGGGCCTATAAAAAAGAAATCTCTGAGCACATTGGCACCAGTCAAAACAGTGTGAGTCACAGAGAAAGGGAGAAATCTAGATCAGACTACAGGAGAGACTATCTTTAAGATAGTCACAGTAATTTTCACTAGTTCCTCTTTTTTTTTTTTTTGATCCTGCGTGGCATGCAGGATCTTACTTCCCTGACCAGGGATGGAATCCACGCCCCTTGCAGTGGAAACTTGGACTTAAAGCACTGGATTGCCAGGGAAGTCTCACTAGTTCCTTTAATGAGACTTAACTGTGAAGGACCTAAAGTCTTCTGAACTAGTTTCTTGCATAGTTTGTGATTTGTTGTTATGCATAGGTGGATTTTATTATAAAGGCTTCATTTCATTGTGTGGGTTTATAATGTGTTTATAAAGGAAGTGAGTTAAAGGGACCCTCCAGGTTCCTCATATATTGTTTTAGACTAATTTGATTTTCTGGACTGAATGAATCTCAATCAATGAAATGCACTGGAGATCCTGGTAACCCAAACTGGTCAAACCAGGGAAGCTACGCTCTTTAGAGAATACTGCCACAACTATACTGACTTCTGCTGGGGGTGTGGGGTTGCTACCTTTATAATAATAGTACAAACCAGACACTTAAATCACCTTCACAAATACCGTGTTAAAACCATAACGTTTATAATGAAAAATAAACAATAGTTAATGTTTGTTGGGTGCCATTTCAAGCATTTTAAACACTTTATCTTATTTAATCACCAAGATATCCTTATAAGATAAATGTTGCAATAGTCCATGTTAATGGTGGGTAAACAGAGGCAAGGAGAATTTAAAGGACTTGGCCATGTCATTAACCTATGAAGTAGAAGAGTTGGATTTAAAATTTAGTTAATCTGGTTCTAATGCCATGCTTTCTATCCTGCATTATAGTGAGTATCAATAATGGAAGAGCTAACAGCAGTAGAATATTTTTGAAAAAGCAAAACATCATTTCTATTCTACCTTTCAAAATAAGTAAATAAGAATTTTGAATGGAGCATATTCTATCTATCTACACATATGCACATATATATAGGTGTGTGTACATGTATATATATTTTTTTCTTATATAAATCCTGGAAGTCAAATACTGTTAACAATGTTTTACTGATAACTAAATGAAAGTTGGATACCTTATACAAGGTCACAGCACTGGAAAATTCTGAATATGGAACCCTGTTATAAAGATTTTGGCTTTCTGAGCCTGTCCCTAAAAGGAATGCTATTAAAAGAAAGTTCAAATCAAATGAGAGACAGCTAAACTAATAAGAAAATGTCATTCTTTCTCTTTCTGATTGCTTTATTGTAAGAAACGTGTATCTATTTAGAAATCTTGAATATATTTGTAGATACAAATTCTTGGAATTTTAAACTCGTAAAATCAAAATAAAATGACATTTATTCATCCATCTGTCCTTTATTGACACCTTCCTTTTATTAATAATAAGACTACATTAAGTCCAAGGAATTCTCTTTTTTTTCCCCCTAGGAATTCTTAAACAAAAAAAAATTCCCTGGTCTAATGAAAGAAATGGGGAAGACTACAACCGGACTTAATAAGTATGCATCATGTGAGGGAGCTCGCCATAAATTAGCACTGAGAAGGAACAATTGATTCTGGGTGTACTCTGGGACTCTGATAAAGATTCTGCATTTTTAGAAAAAGATAAATTATTGAGGTGAAATTCACAAAACAAAATTAACCATTTTAAAGTAAATAATTCAGTGACATTTAGTACATTCCCAACGTTGTGTGACTACCACTTCTACATAATTTCAAAGTTTTTCCATCACTCCCGAAGTAAAATCCCTTAGCCATGAAGCAGTTCCTCCCTACTCCCTCTTCCTTACAACCCCTTGGAAACCAGCAACCAGTATTCTGCCTTCATGGTAAGGATTTTGCATCTTGACTCTACAGATGTGTTACAATTTTTGTGTTTCCTGAGAGGATTTGATTAGATCCACAGAAAACATTCTAACACATCTATTAGAATGTCAGAATTGTCTACTTTGCAGACGGATGAATAGATTGCCTAAGTTAAAACTGAATTTTTTATAAACAGATTATAAATTGGATACTTAATATATTGGGGGCTGATTGTTTTCATTGCATAAGGTATTTTATGAAATATTCCTCAAATAACTGAGTTATTATCTGCAATTTGAAATTAAATCTGAAGTTTATATTAGACATTACTAAGCTTCTAACACTAGTTTTATGTGCCTGAAAAAAATTTGCTAAACTATAACTACTTCTTACTCCTGGAGTGCTGAAAATTTCTAGCAGACATGATATCTTTCTGATATCTAATGACTATCAGGCAATTTCCATCACACCATTTAGTCAAATGATTCTAGCCTAAACTGGCAAACCCAAGTACTAACAACAGAATACTTTCTTTCACATTCAGTAAGCGTCTACCATGTCTCATAATTTGATGCTAAAGTTTTGTCTTCACTAAATATCCAAGTGAACTTAAAACTATTAGAAATGAAATAAATTTAGTTGTACTAGGCATATGCTGTTTCTTTTATTTCTGTGATTCTGTGCATGTGTGCAAGAGTGACGTTTTCCCTAAAAATAATTTATAAAATGCCTTCTCTTTGTGAGTTGAGCATAGCATCCTATTGACTCCTTGATATTTTAGTCCTTACAATAATTTTTAAAAATCCCATTGTGTCATTTGTCAAAATTGTGTAACATATTAATCACAAATACTGCATTTTCTAATATTTTTGATGAATAATATAACTCATAGATGAAGTCACATAAAGAGGAAAGTATATACTAACCAGAATGTAATAATTTCATAATTGTATAAAATTTAATTAGCAGACACAAAGGACAAACCACAGTTTAATTTCCAGAAAGCAATTTGTCCCAAGATTCTTCTAGACAGTTTCTTCATGTCAAACAGGTAGTCTGAATGTATGTTGTATTTGTCAAAGCTTTACACTTCTGTTTTATAAGTTTTGAGGATTGATGGCCTGTTTCAGAATTGGAGACCAATTTCATTTAATTCTTTGGTTTACTTGATAAAAGGTCTCACTATAAACTATTGTTCTTCTCTAGGCAAAAACTTAATTACAGAAGACATCTTACAGTAGAAGACATTTAATTAACTAACCAACATGAAGAATGCTGTAAACTCTGGCAAGAGCAAGAAGGGTGAATGATTATATCCACAGTATCAGAAATGTGTCTCCTAGACCTTGTAATAGTGATACTAGACATACATGATTGTCCTGGGTCAATTCCTGCTGGAAAATATCAATGGATTCTTGAGATTTTTAGGCAGATTTTTATGCTTTTTGGAGATAATTTATTTGTAATTCATTCTACTGTTGGCACATTATTCAGTGGACAGAAAAATCCAGCACCTAAAGAAAGTTAGACACAGAAAGATGAGTGTCATTGGAACGTATAACTGAAACAGGTAAGGGTTAGTTAAGGGTCACGCTTTGTGGATAACAAGAATCCACATACCTCGATTAGCTGTCCACTGGAAACCTCTCAGGAAGTAAGACCCTTAAATGTAATTTGGAATCGAATTACTGATAAGATCAAGGTCTTCTTTCTTCACAAAGCATCCAAGCTACAAGATTAAATAAGCCCTAAACTTGATCATTGTTACCACATTATGAATGTGTTGAATGGGGAAGTAGAGTAATTAAATGGCAAGGAAAAATGGAATGTGACGGTTATTATGGAAACTAGAAAAGAGAGCTGAGTGACACTATGCCCTCGTGCCTCCAGCTAACTTGTTAAAGGAAACAAGATATTGTATCCGGGTGGACAGGAACATGATAGTTGCTAGAGAAAACGGCTAATCTACAATGAAGAAAAGAGCTCTTTAGAAAGAATCAATGAAATGGTATTTACACTTTCCAAATATATTTCTCTTTACTCCATTTACTAAATTTCCCTGCAACTTCAATGATATCAAAAAGTGGGGGAAATATTTGTAATGTATTGAAACAATTTTGTACCTACAAAAATTGTTAATGACTTTATCTCTGGCTGGGAGTGCTATGAAAATATCGCCTGTGCGTTTATATTATGCATGAAAATTGTAAGAAAGAATGTCATCTGCCATATGAATATTGCATAAAGTGTTAGACAGTTATATGAAAATGTAATTGTATTTTAATATCTACATCTATTCATTCTTTTATCAAAGTTGCCCAAGATGATAACAGAGGCAATAAAGGTGAAACAAAAACAATAAGAACACATGGTCAAGAGTAAAAAATGTATCTGGAACATAAAATCTTCTGTCCAGACTAGAAAAAGATTGAAGAGAAGACATCTAAACTGATGGGAGAAATCTCTTTACATAGAGGTAAGGTCTAATATCTGCCATGAGTAGATCTAGGTTTTGTGGGACCTACAATTTTTTGTAACCCTCTTTAAGAAAAAGAGTACAAAACTGAAAATACAAAATTCAGATACGGAAGTAAATATTTATTCAGAGTGAAGAAAATAAATCATAATAAATGGTGAATTTTAAAAGCTAACAAAACCAAAATTATCATAAAATCCAAAATAATGACATAATGTTTTTATTAAGCAACTACTTATTACAATTCTATATTATAATTGCCCTATATTTCTGGCTGCATAATTCTTATTTCTTCAAATGAAAATATTTTGCAGTATAATGTACTGTAAAGAAAATGAATATACTTTAATTTTTACGTTATTATTATTGATTATTTGATCATGTAGAAATTTATTGTAGCTTCCTAACTGTTACTGACAATGTCATGCTAAGATGTAAGTGATATCTTGGCACACTTAAAACCTTCCACTCACACATAGATATGCTTGCTGCTTAGAGGACTGCTACAAACTTGTGCCCTACAAACACAAGAATTATGACCAATCTATTTTTCATGGCTTTCAATTGGAAAAATAAAAGAGAAAAATGTATTGTGGGTTTATAATTATAAAAATTGCATAATTGAGAGTATTTAAAAGGAAAGACCTTCCTTTTTAGTGGCTCCTATGAGAATATAATTATATGCCTATAATTTTATATAACTAGTGATTGGAAGAATTTTCTGCAGTCTAGTTACTGATCTAGGACAATTAAAATCTTATTTCTTCATTTCCCAGATGCTTTCAATATGTTTATACTTTTTTTGTGTCGGGGGGGTGGTGGGTGGCATCTTCATGACAGGTGAATTGGCACTGTGTGGTCAGAAATATTCCTAGGTTGGAACAGCTAACAATCATTTAAATATACCTGAAAATGATTGTGAGCTACATACTTGTATCCAACAAATCCCAAACTAAATAAAAAATAATGTCCTAAATATAACTTTGTTTTTATTGAATCCCCCAAAGCAGCATGACTATTCTGACATCAACTGAACTGAGGGACCGTGGGTAGAAGGGACAACATATTGAAAGAGACATTGTAGACAAAGTGTTATGTTAACAGATGTTATTAAAAAAAAAAAAAGTGTAAGTACATAACAAGGCCCATTCCAGGGCCTCGGAGACACATGGAACAGCTACTGGGATCATTTCCATGAAATGGAAACCCCATGGTTCCATGAGTAACTCCACTCTCCTTTGCTTATCCATCTGTGAGCTCAAGCTTGTCATGATATGTGTGGACATCATTAGCACTTTGAAATAAGAACCATGGGAAACACTCAGGCTTCTTTTCTTCCTCCATATTCTTCTCTCTCTTTTTTCTCTTTCTCTCTCTCTTTTCATCTCTCTCTCTTTTCTTCTCTCTCTCTCTTTTCTTCTCTCTCTCTCCCTTCTCTTTCCCTATCCCTCTCCCTTTCCTTCTTTCTGTCCTTCTCTGAATAGAAGCCAAGAGAGAGATGGGGTGATTAACAAAAACACATTTAATGAAGAATAATCTCTATATTTTCATCTTATTCCCTATACTACTTTATTATATTGAAAAAAAGGAACATTTTATAGATGATGTGTTTATCTAATCAAAAGAAATCATATATGATACCTACACACTATTCTGTTTTTTAAACAAAGAGAAGTTCCTGGATGTGACAGTGTGAGTGAATTTTCTGAAACTGGATAAGAATGGGTGAAAAAAGCTGGGTGACATATGTACAAAGTTCATAATAATGTAATTCCAGTATCAGATTTTAGAAATGATTCAGGATAAAATTGAAAAGCTCTAATCCAACATTGGTATAAGAACAACTTTGAATGGAGGTTTTTTACAAATAAATATGACAATGATAAACAGACTGCTTAAGATCTTTCTATGAGCTATTGTTCAAAAAAAGTAAAATTAGGTGATTCATTTCTTATTCATTTCTTATTGTACCAAGAATAAAAGAATGGGAATGCATCCTTCTGTCCAAATTTTCACAAGGTTATAAAAAGAAAAGTTAAATCTGTACATTTCAAAAAAACCAGCTTGCTAAGTCCATTGATTAGTAAGGTGACATACCTACTACCTTCTATCCTACAAAATAACTAAGGAATGCTCTCTGACTATTGCGGCAACTCAGCTCCAATCTCCTCTGTTTTATGTGCACCAAGGAGACAACAGTTCTACTTACAATTGTAGATATATGTGGAATGTGTATGTGTGTGTAACTATTGATACACATACTACTTGCCATACCTCATGATATAAGCATATTGATAACAGACAAGTGTCTATATTGATTAAAAGGCCTTATATGTGAAGTTTCATTAATTTATTTTCAAATCAGTCAAAGGTTCAACCAAAACAACACCTCTTTTCAACTGAAAAGGGAAGTAATGGCATATTATTCTAAAAAGCATGTTTCTTGGTTTTCAAAAATACAACAGGAAAAAAAATATATATATATATTGCTATGTCACACAATTTAATGGATTTAATCTAACATTGTAGTAGTCATTGCTGTTTGATTTTATTTATCAAGTGAAAGTCTGATAGAATAGATAATGCCATTTGTCAAGTAAATGGCAGAGCTGAGGTTCAGAATCAGATATCAGCTGTTTGACTTACATGCAACTACATAATTATCTACACCTTAAAACATGTATATATTTTCCTGGAATTTGTATACACTTCTCTCTCCATAGACCTTATATTTACATATGAGTCTGGGGATGCCCTTCCCTTTGGAAGAATAAATATACCGGCAACACTTAGTGGCACCAGGCTTACACTGTGATTTGTTTTAGCCAATTAAATATTGGCAATGTAACATATACCAATTCCCAATAGAAGTTTTGGGAGTTAGTTTTAGATCCTCTGGGTATCTCTTTTCTCTCTGCCAGAAGACTGAATGTGTTCCAGGTAAGACCACTCTGCAGTCTGTATCTTACAGTAAAGCTGACATGGAGCAGAGCCACAGCTGACCCACGGACAGATAATTAATAGAAAAATGAACCTCCATTATTTTAAGCCAGTGTGGCTTTATTTTTTGCATTTTATAACAAAACTTGGCATAAACTTACATGATATGGAATTTTTTAAATGTTAGAATAGATTATTATAATTTTAGGAATAATTTAAATAGAAAAGAATGACAAGTTGATAACACATTTCTTTGATATCATGGGATTCAAAACTCAAACTTCTCCTTGATTTAACTGGGCAACTATTTTACAAATCATCTAAAAATGTGTGCATTTTCCCAATAATAAATCCTGCATGCTTTTCAAAGAATGAAACTCAAATAATCACTGTTTCATAGCCTGAGATGCTCTTGCTATTTGGTAAGTGCAAATGTTTCCAAAGCAGCAAATGTTCTGTCAGGGAGTTTCACTGATGTTTTCATTGGATTGTTCTATTATCTGAACACATCTGCCAAAAGAAAGCACCTGTGCAATAAAGAGTGTACAGAAGCTGCCAGGCTGCAACAGCAGAAGGAAAGTAGAGTGCACGCTGACAAGTTACCTGTCATCCTCAGATCTACCGAGTGGTTATGATAGATGCTTCTGCTACTCGATGTCTCATGATAACTTCTGTACACCAGGAAGAACCTTCTGTCTTGGGAATACAATGGAAAATTGGACTGCAGATAAAGAACAAAGAACATTCAGATTTTCAGCTACAAAGTCTCTTCTTAGGAGATATTAAAACATAACTGGCAAAAAAGAGCAATGTATGTTGTTTTTTTCACAGTTTTTCTTTGGGCTTCTAAGATTCTGTAAATGCGTTACAGGATTTTAATGTAATTTATTCTAAGAAAATATACTGTCTTATGTTTTTTATAAATGCAACAAAAAATATGAAGTTGAATTTGGAGAAAAGCACTCCTCAAGATATACTTGGTCAGTATTATTTGGCATTCTCAAATTATAAATTTTTTTCAATAGAACTATCGAAAGTACACATACTGTGACAAATCATGGGTAAAATGATTGCCAATATGCCATCATCTTATTCATATTTTTATTCCAGTTGTTCCCTATCAAGAATGAAAGTGAAAGTAGGCACCCTTGAGATTTTAAGCACCCCTCACACTCCTTCTATTTTATTAATAAATTTGCTTCAAGTAGTTAAATTTTTAACTTAAATTTTTGTTCCCTGTCTCTACACAACAGAAGCTGGAGAACAGACTGAAGGTGTACTTCTAATTTTTCATGAAAAATTCAAGTCATTTTACTAGTTAATATATAAATACAATAAGAAATTTAAATTCTGCCATAACATCAGCTAAAACTTTGTTCAATGCCAGACAAGCTGGTTGGCTCAGTAACATCACAGTAGCCGCTTTATAATTCACTGTCTTTGCCTCTTCTCAGAATTAAACCAAAGAGAACATTTTAAAAAAATTATATGCTTGATGTTGATTTAAGTGTATAGCCGACATATTATAAAAATAATTCCACAAATAGTCTGATACTTTCTACAAGTTAACTATAAAATAACAGGAGAAAGATAGTCCCTGCGACTCTCTAATTCAATTATATCATAAAAACTCATTGTGTACTTCAAAAATAAATTAACTCAAGATGTTACTCAACACCCCATCTGCTATACTGCCTTAAATGCTTTCCATGGAACCTGGATAACTTTAAGTGTTTTCCATCAAAAGCCAAGGGCTGTTTTTTAATGTTCAACTTTGTTTCAGAAACGACCTCGTAAACTCTTTAATGATTTTCTTTTCTTTTCCTTCTCTCTTTCTCTTCCTGTACGAAGGAAAAATATGCTGCAAAATATTCTTACCTGCTGTCTTTTATGTAAATTACTTTCAACTGCAGCGTGAAACTTTTAAAGAAAAATGAAGCTCACACCACATTTTCACAATGCAAGAAGACGTTTTTAGAAGAGAAAGGGAAAATGCCCAAAATTGATTCCCTCTTTTATTTTCTTGTACTTTCTATCATTCATTACTTTATGTAAAAAAAAGTATTGTTCAAAAAATTTAAATATATTGTTTGAAATACTATCTTTTAAATAAACAATAGGAGAAAAATTATGGGAACTTTCTTACCTGAGATTATTTGTTAACTGAAGTCAATTCTACTCCTAGAAGAATATGTCTATCATTGTACATAAAGTAGTATAAAACTATCCCTCCAGTTACCCAGTTTCAAGCACTACTTGAATGTCCTTTTGGCTGCTAAATTAAAATACGGGTTTTCTGATTTACGAGAAGCACAGTGCATGGGTATAGTACAGGCACATTATAAATTAGTCAAGAAAAGTTGGGAAGGAAGGAGGAAGGAAGGAAGGAAAAAGGAAGGAAAGGAGGAAGGGAGGGAGGGAGGAAGGAAGGAAGAAAGGTCACAAGATGGAAAGTTAATGTATAAAATATCAATTACACTAGCAACAAGTGAAAAATAAATTTTTAAAATTATTTTTAAAATATACCAAAACACAAAATACTTAGAAATAAATGTGACAAGAGACAATGAAGTTCTCTTCAGTTAAAGCTGCATAACTGTGATGAACAAAGACTTAAATAAATGGAGAGATAGGAACACCATGTTGTTGAATTGAATGATTCAATTCCATTAAAATATCAATTATTAACAAATTGTTTAAAGATTAAAAAAATCCCAATCAAAATTCCTAGAGTCTTCCTTTTTTTCCTTGAAAATTGACTAGAATAGCTGGAATGATTTTAAAAACCAAGAATAAATTGGAGGAATGACAGTACTTGATTTCAATATTTATTATGAAACTGTGCAAATCAGGCCAGTGTTTTATTGGTGAAAAGATGAATATACAATTAATGGAAGAAAATAGAGTTCAGAAATAGACCCCCAACTATATGGTCCATTGATTTTTAGCAGAGGTACCAAGAAACTATGATGATGGAAGAAAAGCCATTTCAACATGTAGTGCTAACACTATTGATATACTTATGGAAGAAAATAAACATTGATCCTTAATTCACACCATACCCCAAAATTAACTTAAACAGGATTATAGACCTAAATTTAAATATTAAATACATAAAACTCATAGAAGGGAAATAAATAGGAGAAAATCTTTGCAACCTTACTGTGAGCAATGAAAAAATAATGTTTTTGTTAGTTTGTTTTTTGCGGCAAATACATAAATTAAGCACAATGCCCTTACCCTGGAAGAGGGGGCTGTAACCCCCTCTTCTAATTCCAATATGCTTGGAATGTAACAGGGACTGTTTTCTAACAACACCCAGAATGAATGCACTGACTTCTGTATTTACCTTTTGTGGTTCCTGAGTTCCTTTCTCTTTTGTGCAACACAATCTCAACGATGTCAATTCCAGGCCACGACAAATTGTTCTAGGATGTTAATAGTTAAATTATGTAAAATATATGGATCTTGACCTTCCTCAGTAGACTGTGTCTTCTTACAAATAGACTGAAGGGTGAAATGCTTCCCGAAAGTATACATGTAAGCTGGTAGAACAGAATCCCGAGGAAAACAAGCTCATAAATAGGATTTGGAAAACTCAGGTGGTTTTCAAAAATTAGTCTCACTTTGCCTGACAGTAAATACTACATCAAATTCTTTAAGGACACAAGAACTGATTTAAATTCCTTAGCTTAAGTGATTACAGATAATAGAACAAACTTGCTAAAATGCATGTGGTACCTGGATTAACACTGCTGATGAATATGAACATTCAATTCATACCTAAGCTAAATCACTCACACCTAAGCTAAAAAAGGAAGGTGACCTGGCTACCTACGATAACCTTAGTGCGGCTTCAAGGCCTCTCTTCTTTGTCAAGCCTGGGAAATCCTGAAGCATTGACCCCAAGCACTTTTCCGTCCCTCCTTACAATAATTTGAGTCATTGTGATATGTCTCAGTAATTGAATGTCTGTTGTGCAAAGACTTAAAAGCTTCAGGCTCCACCCTGACAGAAGAGACAACAAATAATATAATAATAATAATAATAGAATGAAATCATGCTTATCAGCACTCAGACTGAAAATCAGTCACCTTCAAATGAGACATCAACTTAAAGGAGAGTCAACAATAGTTATGAAACTCCATCCCTGACGCTGGGAGGAAAACTAGGGTTGATGAGAAAAAGAAATGTTTCTATACTTCATTTCAAGAATGGAAATGACTTTTTGAATTATGGTTTTCTCTGGGTATATGCCCAGTAGTGGGATTGCTGGGTCATATGGTAGTTCTATTTTTAGTTTTTTAAGGAACTGCCATACTGTTCTCCATAGTGGCTGAATCAATTTACATTCCCACCAACAGTGCAAGAGGGTTCCCTTTTCTCCACACCCTCTCCAGCATTTACTGCTTGTAGATTTTTTGATAAGGTGATACTTCACAGTTTTGATCTGCATTTCTCTAGTGATTAGTGATGTTGAGCATCTTTTCATGTGTTTGTTGGCCATCTGTATGTCTTCTTTGGAGAAATGTCTATTTAGGTCTTCCATGCATTTTTTTTGATTGAGTTGTTTTTTTGATACTGAGCTGCATAAGCTGCTTGTATATTTTGGAGATTAATCCTTTTTCAGTTGCTTCGTTTTCAAAAGACACATGCACCCCAATGTTCATAGCAACACTATTTACAATAGCCAGGACATGGAAGCAACCTAAATGTCCATCAACAGAAGAATGGATAAAGAAGATGTGGTACATATATACAATGGACTATTACTCAGCCATAAAAAGGAATGAAATAGAGTCATTTGTAGAGATGTGGATGGACCTAGAGAGTGTCATACAGAGTGAAGTCAGTCAGAAAGAGAAAAACAAATATATATTAATGCATATATGTGGAATCTAGAAAAATGGTATAGACGATCTTATTTGCAAGCAGAAATAGAAACACAGACATCATAGAGAACAAATGTATGGGTACCAAGGGGGAAGGGGGGAGTGGGAGCAATTGGGAGATTGGAATTGACACATATACATTATTGATATTATGTATAAAATAGATAACTAATGAGAACATACTGTATAGCACAGGGAACTCTACTTAATGCACTGTGGTGATCAAAATGGGAAGGAAATCCAAAAAAGAGGGGAGATATATATATATATATATATATATATATATATATATATATATATATATATATATATATATGTATAGCTAATTCATTTTGCTGTACTGTAGAAACTAACACAACATTGTAAAGCAACTATATGCCAATAAAAATTAATTTTAAAAAAAAGAATGGAAATGACTGATTATTCAATACGTATAGTAGCAACTAAAGACCAGATCAGAAAATAAACCCATCCCAGTGACAGCTCTCCACACACACCTCTGAAAGCTAGCTAATAAATGACAGACACATGATCAAGAAAATCAGCCAATCAGCAAGAGCCTCACTCCTGTAAACATCCTTCTTTTGCTAAGGTCAGTGAGTCCAAAATCTGCTTCTGAAAGGCTACCTATCTCTGAACCCAGAATTTTTAAAAGTGATATACGGGATCAGAGTTTTGCCTTGTTCAGAGAGACTGGCTGATAAGCAAAGGCCCTCCTTCTTCCAGATCCTGATTGATGATCTCTTCCTTCCATAGCCTTTACTTGCCTTAAGTACATATGAAGTCTGCCATCTCCCTGTTATTTTCCAAGTAGCTTTCTACAATCTGCAATTCACACGCTTTTGGTGACAAAGCGATTGTAAATGCCAAATGCAATCACAAATTGGCAATTCTGGGTCAGTGCTCTTTCTTATTCCATAATATGTTAATTTCAGATAATTATTAAAATATAAATATGTGCATTCAAAAATCACATCAGAAAGTTATAAACTCTAGATTATATGCCTGGATCTCTTAGGTTCTGCAGACTCCAGCTTGACATTAACACTGGGCACAAATATAAAACAATTGTGTTTTCACAGCTAGAAAATACGTCTCCATCCTGGGCCGATCATCTGACTTTTGGGTGGTTGAAAGAGTGATTAAACCACCAGTTGGGGCTGAGACAGTGTATTACGTGAGTCAACCAGGATCAGGAGCTCTGCTTTGTTCAGACGGACTAAGGAAATCTGAGGGACCCCATAGGCTACAAATGGAAGTTTAAGACAGGTATATACTGTTTTGTCTATATTCCTTCATTCAATAAATATTCATCGAATCCTTACCTTAGGCCAGGACTTTGCGATAGGTGCTCGTTACAGATTGTATAACATTTTAGCATACTTGATTTAGGAATGGTTTTCACAAAAGTGTGTTAGAGATCAGAGGCTGGATGATCAAGAGTTACTCTAGGGCTTCCCTGGTGGCATAGTGGTTGAGAGTCCGCCTGCCAATGCAGGGGACGCGGGTTCGTGCCCCGGTCCGGGAAGATCCCACATGCCGCGAAGAGGCTTCGCCTGTGAGCCATGGCCGCTGAGCCTGCGTGTCCGGAGCCTGTGCTCAGCAAAGGGAGAGGCCCGCGTACCACAAAAAAAAAAAAAAAAAAAAAAAGAGTTACTCTAAATGTGACTGAATAGCTCTGTAGAACTGAGCCAAGGGCCACGGCCTCAATGGACTAAGGTACTTGTTGTGATCATGATTTCACTATGAGAATTCTGGACAGCTTTACATGGGCATTCACTGAATATTTTAAAGTGTCTACATAAGTGCTGCCACAGTTATAAGGTTATAAATAACATAGGTGCAAGTATCCTCCTGATGGAATCTCAGTTTACCAGGAAATGCAGATATTAAAAATATAATTGCACTGAAACTTGGAGATGCTATAGAAAGAGAAATAGAGGTCACTCTGAGAACATATAGAAGGAGGACCTTGCAACTCAAAGAAGTGCTTCCTGAAGAAGTGAAATCTCAGGTGAGACAGGCAAGGGGAGAAGCAGTTCTTGAAAGGGATGGGACAAAATGTGCTTCATGTAGAAAAGTGTCCAAATAGAAGTTCCAGTTGTCCCTCCTGAAACCTGTATTTCTACTCAACTGACAACATTGTGTACCTAGACAATACAATCGCCATTTTGGAAACTATCTTTGATCCCTCCTACTGTACATCTTTGACAACAATCAACTTACATCTTGCATTTTTATTTCCTAAAATAGCATTGATGTTTCTACATTCTCTGACTCCTTTTCCACTGTTACTGTAATTCAGGTAAAAATCTGTGCCACAGTTTGTTCTTGTATTTGAAAAAATATAAACAGTATGTTTGGGGTGTGGGAGAGTTGGTACCATATCATATTCATTTTTGTGCCTTAATATCTAGCATAGTGCCTGGCACACACATGTGCTCAATAAATGTTTGGCAAGTAAACATGGGTCTCTTGATTTTATTAGTTAAGCCCAGTGATGAGAAATGGTATTATAGAACTAAGGGACAAAGCTTTTGGGAGAAGAGGCATAGCTTTCCATGTCGTACTCCGAATGCTTTACACTCACAGATCATGTAGATGAAGCTCCAGGTAAGGTGTTGGGAAAGTAGGAGTATGTTAACGGAACAAGCTTATGTGATTTCGTATATCCAGGGACTATATGCTATTTTATCCCAGGTTCCCCAGACAATGGACCCTGAGATGAAGAATCAGCAATAATCCAAAATTAGTAAAAAAAATAATTCCAGCACAGTAGAAGAAAGGGGAAAGGACATAAGACAAGCTGGATTGTAGAGAATACAAGGTGATGTGTTACTGCACTACCCACTGCTTCCTGTTGAATCTGGAAGAGACACAGCTGGTGGGCACCCTCAGCTACTTAGCCACCAGGATACAACAAGCCAGACTGTATGGAGATGATAGTCTGGTATTTGATGATATTTGTATTTGATGATACTTCAACTAGTCCAATGTAGGGAGGAAAAAAGAGATTGTTCATTTGCCTATTCTGTCTTATCTCCAAAGCTATATTATTCAAATTGTCCTATGAGAAAATTAATGCTACTTTTCTGGGATTGCCTTAGCTGGTGCATTTGCCAGTAGCCAGGAGGCCAGATCCTATGCTCTGCTACATATCCTTTCAATTACCTCTGAAAGGAGCTAGAGAATTTGGGTCCTTTATGCCAGTAGCTGGAATGGAGAAAGGGGCTGACAGTTAAGAAGACAGGCAAAGTTAAAAGAATCTGAGGAACTCTGTGAAAGGTGTTCGATAGATTTGCCAAGAAACATTTGTAGCAGAGAATCAACAACTTCACATTCCAATATTTAAAAGCCAATTTGCCTGAAATCTATAACTTAATGGAAAAATTGTTTCCATAGGACTAGAGAATGAGCAGTCAGCAATTTCTTCGTTTCCTAACCTCCAAACTTCAACAAGAAGAAAACAATGACAAAGTGTATTTGGATGAATGGCTCCCAGCATACAATTTTGTCTTCTGATATGCAAATTCTCTCAGTACAGTGGTGGCATTAGAAGTGGCATTCTAGGCATATTCATATTTTACCTGTCTACACATTATTTCTTATAAATACATCTCTATTTGTAGGTACTGATAACAACCCGTTAGCTTTTTTCTGTTCTTAATTATAACATATTTATGTAGATTTATGTTTCTTATATTGTCTAGCGGAAGTTTTATTAGTTTATTATTTATTCATTTAATTAATGGACTTTTTTATAGAATATGAAGTAGTTTAAAATGATGATAGCTGAAAATCTTTGTTAAAGAAATAATCTTTGTTAAAAGTGTAAGCTTGGGCTTCCCTGGTGGTGCAGTGGTTGAGGGTCCGCCTGCTGATGCAGGGGGCGCAGGTTCGTGCCCTGGTCTGGGGGGATCCCACGTGCCGCGGAGCGCCTGGGCCCTTAAGCCGTGGCCGCTGGGCCTGCGCGTCCGGAGCCTGTGCTCCGCAATGGGAGAGGCCACAGCAGTGAGAGGCCCGCGTAAAGCAAAAAAAAAAAAAAAAAAAAGGTAAGCTCATTATCTAAAGGTAATGATTGCAAACATTTTACTTTAATTTTAGTTTTAGTTATACACATATTGTATTATTCAGCGTCTCCAGAAAAACAGAACCAATAAAACAGATAGAGAGATGGATAAATGAAAGACAGATTTATCATGAGGAAGAGGTTTACGTGGTTGTGGAAGCTGAGAAGCCCCACGATCCGCCATGTGCAAGATGGAGACACAGGAAAACCTGTGGCATAAACCAGTTTGAGTCCTAAGATCCAGCAAATAGGAGGACCGATGGTGTAAATCCCAGTCCAAGGGCAGGAGAAGATTAAATAAAATGTCCCACCACAAACAGTAGGGAAAGGAAAGAGGAGTGAATTCCTCCTTCCTCTGCCTTTTGTTCTATTCCAGCCCTCAGTGGATTGAATAATGTCCACCCACATTGGGAAAGGCCAACTACTTTACTGAGCCCACTGATTCAAATGCTAATCTCATCCAGAAACTCCCTCACAGACACATCCAGAAATAATGTTTAATCTGGGCACCCTATGGCGGGTGAAGTTGACACATAAAATTAACAATCACATATAATAAAGGAATTCAGCACTTGAAAAGTCGGTTTTATCACACACATAGAGTCTTTCATGAAAACTATTAACAGTTATTATACAAACTCTTCTGACAATAATTTATTATAAAATACTGTAATTATTTGGGTTTTAACTGTGAATGAGCCAAATTACTCTATCTTAAAAAAATAAGTTTTGAGATTTCTAGTTGGGAGAGGGTAGAATAGCTAGAAATATAATGCATGTTTGTTTTGTTTTGTTTTCTAGTGGAAGAGAGTTAGAGGTTCTTGTCTGCATCAAGTGAACTGTAGGAAATAATTTACCACTTTATGTTTTAGTTACCCAATAGTTAAAGAGAAGATATTGCTTGCTCCTAACCTACATTACATATATCACCTGGAGGTTTGTCCATAAAATAAACCCAGGCCAAACTCACCTTTTGAATAATGTTTCTGAAACTCCCATGCACCCTGATTCTTTGAATTTTGAATCATAGCTAAAATGCACAGATGAATTTCATATTCTTAAGCTTCAGGTAATCAGTCAAAACTTGCATTCTGCATCTAGTGAGTCAAAAGAAAAGGTTGGTTTTCTGGTCTCTTTACTTTTTAAGCAGTTAAATTGAAAATTGGAGTCTTGCAAATAAAATCCGATCAAGGCTCCATTGGCCAATACCAAATGTAAAATCGATTGTTATCTTTGCAAGACAAAATAAATCAGAGTCCTATGATGTTGGGTTTTCTTTTTCAGGCTGTGTTTTCTAGGATCTCTGATTAAATGGGGAGTTAGGGACTCCTCTGCTGTACTGGTCATGCAACAGTGACTAAACATGTGATGGGAGTGAAAACAAAAGAGTTTTTATTTTATTTCTAGTTCTCTTAGGTTATTTAATTAGGTCCTTTTTCAACACACATTTTAGTATTTTATGAATAAGTGTATTTCAGCTTCTGATTTTTTTTAATATGGTAATCTAGTGTAATCATGTGCTAAAAATATGTTCAGGAATACAGTGTGTTTTATGTAAAGGTGCCATTACAGAGATGTGATTCAAAGTAACAAGGAACTTGTCAAAATGTACAAAATTTATCCTTGTACTCCTGGATAACTTTGGTAACTGCAAAAGAATATTATCATTACTAGAGGCATTTTCAATATCTTATCTCTGGTCTCTCCATTATGGGCTAAATGCCTTGGTCTAAATTAAGTTTATTAACCGCAATTTGAAAATGTGCCTTTCTAACTTGTAAATGTCCAAACTCTCTTCCCTGTATTTTTCATTGCTTCAGACATTCATAGTTTGTAGCAATGCTGTGCATGTATTAACATTAAGTTCTTTACTTCACACTGCTTTGAGTATTTGCTTTTCCTGCGTTTCATAAATTTGATGTCATCCAAACATACTGTGTTGGCCAAAAAGTTCGTTCAGTTAAGGAATACATTGTTCAATAAAGCCCTTGGTGAAAATGAAAAATGTGTCTTTAAACCGAACGAACTTTTTGGCCAACCCAACAGTTTACTTTCCTATCAATCAACCTTATGTATTTTCTTTTTGCCACTTCCAACCTTACATCTACGATGTAGAAATGTATGACTTGGTAAAGTGACTAAGTAAAATTTTAAAAGTAAATATGTAAATGAATCTAATACAGCTATAAAAACGAACACCTAAGGTTTTACTCAACTCATTTATTGACAGAACAAGTAGGATGTTATAACAGATTCAAAGAATTTTTTAAGAACTCTGTCTCTTTCCTTTGAGGATGACATTTTGTGTGAAGAGACAGACCATATTTACCATCATTCTGACTAAAATGGCCAAATTACAAATTAATGGAAATAATCTGTACAAATTCCTACGTTAAGTATCCGATATGAGGAATGATTCCTAAAGTATTTTGTGTTTATATGTGCCTTACTTATTTTTACATCATCTTCTCCTGACATATGTAAAGACTCTGAAGGGAGAGAGTAATCTAATTCAAAAATACTATTACTCAGCCTAACATGTAATTATTGTGTATGGTATGTCAAGCACTTTACTATGTAATCAAGAAAGACCAACAAGTAAGACAGAACGGTGTCTGCTTCTAAGGAACTTAAGTTTATCTTTATGTTCTGATATCAAAACAATTAGCATGTCATTCAATTAAAAACCTCTTTTAGGACTTCCCTGGTGGCGCAGTGGTTGAGAGTCCGCCTGCCGATGCAGGAGACACGGGTTCGTGCCCCGGTCCAGGAAGATTCCACATGCCACGGAGCGGCTGGGCCCGTGAGCCATGGCCGCTGAGCCTGCGCATCTGGAGCCTGTGCTCCGCAACGGGAGAGGCCACAACAGTGAGAGGCCCGCATACCGAAAAAACAAAAACAAAACAAAAAAACTCTTTTATTAGAATATTTATCTCTATCTTTCCATCAATGCAGAAAAATGAATTCAGATTCCAAGCACTTATTATAATTTAAAATTAGATTCTAGTCTTTATAATGAAACAAACCAAGATCAAAATATTTCAACTACAGAAATATGCTGTTTTCATTGTGATAAAACTTTAAAAATCCTTTGGGCATTCAGAGATCTTAACAAAAATATACTTATTTGAAAATAGTAAAATAAAGTTTTGCCATGTGGGATGGGTTACATAAGCAAACCAAGATTGAAATGTGGGCTTGGTAACTGTTATATTGCAAACTCTTGAAAGATAACTCCTGGTATTTCATTAGCACATGCATTTTTCTTTCTTTCTTGATTCGGTGAAAAAAAAATGTCCTTTATATAATTTGGGAAATGTATTCTATCTTTTCGACCAGTACATTTTTTCCTCCAGATACTACATGAAAATATTAATGTTTCAAAACCCCAAGGTGTAGGATTCTGTGCAGTGTATGTTTGAAACCTTTTACACACACACACACACACACACACACACACACACACACACGCACATACGCAGAGTCAAATTTTAAGATCAAACTTAACCAATGTGGATATACTAATTAATCTGAAAGGACTTTTTCCTTGGGGCAGAATCCATATAGTGTCTCTTTATAAAAATCCATAAAGAGTCTGAATTTAGAGCCAGTTTTCTGACATCCACACAAAAAATGTGACTAATGTATTATATCTCTTGAGTGACTTGTGACTTCCAATTTACTCATTTAATCTAATCTAGAGGACATGGATGAATTAGTGTTAATGGTATAAGAATTTAATCCAGAATTTTGGATGCCTGGTGAAATATGTAGGATCAGGCCCTTGAAAGAGTCAGCATCAGGCACTTGGTAAAGAAACTTATGAAATGTCCTTGAGCTTCAAAACTATAAGTAATATTTTTATTGCAGCATTATTAAAGATAGGCTATCAATAGATATTTAAACTAATTAACAGATAGTTTTGGAGCTCATCCGTGACAATCACTCACTTCTGGTGGGTGATGCAGTAAAGTAGGCCGACAGTTGCAGTGGACTTTGGTAATAAACTTGTATAAATAGAAAGCTATGGAAAATTGTTAAACACTCTGAGCAAAAACCACACCTTTTCAGAAAATTATTTGTGAAGTTACAAACTTATGTAGCTCTTTTCTACCAAAGTTTTATATAATTATATATAATGTACCTATGAAAGTCTTAAATTTTGATTCACGTATTCACTTTCTGTTTGTATTCTGATTTATTAAAATTGTTGTAGACTCATATGAATATGTAAGCTTGCTATAGTTTAACTCTGTATTTCAACCTCTGAAAAATAAAATTCATAAGGGTATTGTCAGGTGGTTAAGTAACATTAAAGAATTCCAAAAAGGGTGACATTATTTTGTCATGACATTTACAAAGTGGTTGGCACAGCTGTAAAAGTAAAATTATTACAACTATCTAAAGAAAAAATATTCATAAAAGCCCCTAGGGCTTCCCTGGTGGGACAGTGGTTGAGAATCCGCCTGTCGATGCAGGGGACACGTGTTCGTGCCCCGGTCCGGGAAGATCCCACATGCCGCAGAGCGGCTGGGCCCGTGAGCCATGGCCGCTGAGCCTGCGCGTCCGGGGCCTGTGCTCCGCAACAGGAGAGGCCACAACGGTAAGAGGCCCGCATACCGCAAAAAACAAAACAAAACAAAAAAAACGCCCCTAACTTTCAATAGATTTTATGCTCAACTAATTCACAACGTTTACCAATGAAATTTCTCTTTGAGAAACTTGCCAGAAATATGGGAAAATAAATTAAATCATATTGTGTTTATTAGACCAAGAAGACTTAAGGAAATAGTAGCTGTGATCCCAAAATTAGATCTATGCTATAGACAGACCATTAATTACAAATTGCTTAAGAAATAAAAAGCAAAGGCTTCCCTGGTGGTGCAGTGGTTGATAATCTGTCTGCCAATGCAGGGGACACGGGTTCGAGCCCTGGTCTGGGAAGATCCCACATGCTGCGGAGCAACTGGGCGCGTGAGCCACAACTACTGAGCCTGCGAGTCTGGAGCCTGTGCTCCGCAACAAGAGAGGCCGCGACAGTGAGAGGCCCGCGCACCGCGATGAAAAGTGGCCCCCGCTCGCAGCAACTAGAGAAAGCCCTTGCACAGAAACGAAGACCCAACACAGCCAAAAAGTAAAAATAAATTAAAAAATAAAGAAATAAAAAGCAAAATGATCACATTTCATCATGGACGCACATATCATCAGGCTGGACAAAGGTTCCTAATTTCTTTCTCCAAGTGTGTTGTATAAAATGTGATATGAAAACTTCAGAAAACTTCAGCCACAAATTATCACCATTTGTTTGCATCTTGGCTGAAAAACAACTTTAATTGCTAGATCATTTTGAGGAACTGTGTGAGTTCTCTGTATATTCGTAAAAGAGAGCCAGATCCCTTGGAAATCCCCCAACCCTCTTAATTATCTGGCACAATTTATAAAAATAGCACACTGTGATAGTATCAGAGACATTGAAGACATTCATCTTTAGCAAGAATCTAGTGGGAATGGTAGATATAACATTGGAGAGTCATATAATTTTATGAAATATATAGAGAGAGAGCTAACATATGCTGTATGAAAATTAAATATCTGTATGATATAAGCATTCAAGTTTCCCTAGGAAAGGTAAAATTATTGTCATTTCCTCAAACTGAACACTTTATGAATGATCACTGTTATTTATAAGAGAAACATCTGAAAAGGTGATAGGAAGAATTAAATTATCCTAACTGCCTAGCCAATATCCATTGTCTTCATCCTCCTTATAAAGAGAAATATAATTTGTGTTGGCTATAGTCCTATTTATCAGTAATTGCATTTTCGAACTCACTTACAGTAGAGGGGATAATGGCATGAAACTCAATTGTTCAAAAAAGGTGAAAATGCAAGTCTATGACATTTGCCTACCTCCACATTCCATCTGAATTGCTGACACAATGCATAGAAGTGGAACCGTTCTCATGAGCTTAAAAGGACAAAAGCCCAAGCCAAGACTGATGTAATAGGGAGTTAAAAAATATTGTGGGATACTAATGAGTCATTTGCAGTGTAATGCATATAAATAAATGCCACCCAGTTCTACTTCACCCCAAATAACTGAGGTGCTTCCTCCCCCAGCTGCTGGAAGCAACGGCATGGATAACTCTCAGCTGAATCCCACCCCTAGATATTCCTTCAGCTGAAGTGTGCTGCATTGTCCAAGGCAAACTTTTCAGAGCAGCTGGGATCCAACAACCAGATGATGTGGAGACCTGGTTTAAAGCCCCATCCTCTTACCGCAGGTTGAAAGAATATTGATGTGCCCTCCTAGCTCTACTGCTCCCATAGAATGGACTGAAACCTTGGATGCAACTGAAACATAGTATAATTTTAACTTCTTTCCAGTCCTTTTCCCTTTGTACCACCTCCAAGTGTTGATCATGAGAGCATTCTGAAATAAGTTTTCTGCCTGCAAATCCTTGCAAGTCTCAAAGTCTGGAACTACTTAGGGTTTACGAATAGGATTATGATCGTGAAAGCAAAACATGCATTTAATAAGCATTTGTTATGCTTTCATCTTTCTAACTAAACAAATAAGTACTCATAGGGTAATTTTTTTAACCTATAGCAAAGGTCATTGCTGTGCATAAACATTTTGATTAATGTTCTTAAAAGTATTAGATTTAATTTCAATTATTTAAAGATTATAACTCATAGGATGTATTGTCATGTTTTGAAAATGAATTATATAATGCAAAGAGTAATACATGTAAAATAATTTTGACAATTCAAAAAAATTTTAAAGTGATATTAATATTTCTACTGTTTTATGAACATTTTAGTATAATGAATTAAGTCTTCTTTAAGTTGTTATATATCATGTAAAAATTCTCACAGACACTCCCAAGTTCCTGAAAACTACGTTTGGAGTATTCTGTTGTTTTTTTTTTTTCGTAATATAAAAATTAAATCAGTCTCTAAACCTTATAAGAAATATATTTTACAAGACAAGCTACATATAAATAATTAATGGAGGTAAATGAAATTAGAAAACAAAAACTATCAGAACATTGGCATAAAATGTGTATTGATGTAGTCATATTAAAGAGGGCTAGGAAGTAAATTAGAAACATGTACAGTGCTTCTAATCTTTTTTCCAAAGTAAGCAAAATTCCCTTCTAATATAAAGTCATTCTGTATTTTATAGACAAACGCTAATTCTGGATATTATTCTTATTAACTATGTAATTACAGAATTCAAATAGATTCTATGATTTTTTGACATAGAAAAACTGAACCCTCAACAACAAATTGTTCTATTAATACTATCAGAATCACTTGTTACGTATCTCTTAAAAAAAAAAAAAAAAAAAAAAAAAGAGACGGGGCTTCCCTGGTGGCTCAGTGGTTGAGAATCTGCCTGCCAATGCAGGGGACACAGGTTCGAGCCCTGGTCTGGGAAGATCCCACATGCCGCGGAGCAACTAAGCCCGTGAGCCACAACTACTGAGCCTGCGCGTCTGGAGCCTGTGCTCTGCAATGGGAGAGGCCGTGACAGTGAGAGGCCTGCGCACCGCGATGAAGAGTGGCCCCCGCTCTCCGCAACTGGAGAAAGCCCTCACACAGAAACGAAGACCCAACACAGCCAAAAATAAAATAAATAAATTAAAAAAAAAAAAAAAAGACAACTTTGACAAACAGACCATCCTCCCACCGGCACCCACCTCACCCCCCCCAACCCCCCCCCCCCCGCCCCCGGCCAAGCTCTAACAAAAGAATTAATGTCTTCTGCAAGTGATAGCGTGGCTTCTCATTTCAGTGCAATAAAAATCTAAGTTGAAATAAAGAGTTAGGAAGGACTATTTATTTTATCATATTTCTAGAAAAATGATTAGCATTAGTGGTCTCTTTTGTTTTTCTGTTCTCCTCACAAAAATAACTGAGCATTTACTGACTATGAAAAGAAATGGATGACAAAGCAGACAAGCACAGAGCCTCTTAGAAGCTGATAAATAGAAAAGCTCATTTTTAAGAGAAGAAAAAAAATAACCTCTATTCTTACCAAAGGATTATAAAGAATGTCATTGAAGCAAATGCAGTCTTCATTGCAATAAACAAGGAAAGCAATAATGGTAGTGAATATTTGTACTGTAATTTATTATACTAATGGCTATTAAATTATGCCAAGGGATAATTTATCTCACAATTTTAATTAAAACATCTGTTCACACTCCAAGGTAGGCTATGAATGATTAACTTGCTTGCATGGCTTTTGTTTCTGTGTATTTTTCTTTCAAGTAAATCAAAGATATTTATTAGGTATGATGGCATCTTAATTTGTTCAAATGATTTGATCTTTAGCAAATAATCAAAAGAAGAGCGAAATAGGAACAATAATACATAAAGAACAGATAACTTTGGAATCCAGGAAAACTGCCTTTTTAAGGAAAATCAGAACAGCCTGCTCATCACATCAGCATCTTCTACTGCAAGAAAAAGGCCTATCCATCCTTGTTTATTTCTCAAAAGGGACCAGGGTGGTTTTAATCCAGCAGGAAATAAGTCAACACAAATAAGATTAAAACGTTCTGAAATGTAGTTTGGGAGACATATATATGGCTAAGTTCATGTACAAGGGTATTTTTATTTCAACTACTCTTAATTATTTCAATGTTTTACATAGTTAAAATAAAATTTTCTTTGCAACTGGGTTAAGCTAGCCTGAAGGCTCTTAACCTATTCTAAAAACGATGTACTTTAAATTGTACTGACAGCAAATAATAATGATTACATATATACATATACTCTATCTTAGTAAGTAAATCGAAAATAATCAAAGAATTTGGTGATTTATGATTTAAATATGTTATTACAGGTTATATTTTCAAAAATAGATCAATGATTCAGTCTCATTGAAATAAATACATATTTTGGAATAAATCAAATAAAATAATGTTTATTCTGTGCACTAAAACGTGCACAAAATTATACAGAAAATGAGGAATAATGAGATGATTTTTTTTTAAAAAGGGCCTACATGTAAACCATACTATGCAATTTAAAATCTTTGCCTGTAATGAAGTCCAATAATCTTTCACAATCTCTTTAACCATCTTTTATTTATTTAAATTTCTTTCCTTACTTCTTTGAACTTTCCTATTTAATATTATTCTTTGATTAAACATTATACTTTAAAATTACTGTGATTAAATAAGTAGAAAATAAAACCTCAACTACCAGATGTAATTATTTTACTTCTAATCTATTTGAACAACTTAAATAATCACTTGTACCTGACAAAACAAGTTGTATCCTGTCATCAAAATGCTAATATAGGGCTTCCCTTGGTGGCGCAGTGGTTGAGAGTCCGCCTGCCGATGCAGGAGACACGGGTTCGTGCCCCAGTCCGGGAAGATCCCACATGCCGCGGAGCGGCTGGGCCTGTGAGCAATGGCTGCTGAGCCTGCGCGTCCGGAGCCTGTGCTCCGCAACGGGAGGGGCCACAACAGTGAGAGGCCCGCGTACCGAAAAAACAAAAACAAAACAAAACAAAAACCTCTTTTATTAGAATATTTATCTCTATCTTTCTATCAATGCAGAAAAATGAATTCAGATTCCAAGCACTTATTATAATTTAAAACCATGCAAAAAAAATGCTAATATAAATCAGTTATTATTTTTTTTAATATTATTCTCTCTCTCTCTTTTTTTTTTTAATGTATTTATTTATTTATTTATGGCTGTGTTGGGTCTTCGTTTCTGTGCATGGGATGTCTCCAGTTGTGGCAAGCGGGGGTCACTCTTCATCGCGGTGCGCAAGCCTCTCACTATCGCGGCCTCTGTCGTTGCGGAGCACAGGCTCCAGATGCGCAGGCTCAGTAATTGTGGCTCACGGGCACAGTTGCTCCGTGGCATGTGGGATCTCCCCAGACCAGGGCTCGAACCCCTGTCCCCTGCATTGGCAGGCAGACTCCCAACCACTGCGCCACCAGGGAAGCCCTAAATCAGTTATTTTATTATATTCGGTAATAGTGGTTCAAATTTGCACTGCTATAAATTTTAGTAATATTCATGATAATTTTAATACCCGTTTTGATTTAATGACATTCTCCCTCCACAACTGCTAAATGTATGTGGTTTTATTTTTTCCACACTACAGGACTTTTTCCTGTTATCATTTATAATTAGGGTTGTCCACAGCAATGTGAAAAAAACAATGCAGTGATCTTCATTAAGTACCCAACTGAATTTGTGAACCTGACTACATTAAATGAATGCCCACAAAATCAGAATGAGTGCATTAATATTTTGAAATTTGAATTAATATTAGTATTAAAAAACACTTGGTGTACATTTCTCATTTTCTATTCACAGTTTTCAAGTGGAGGTCAGATATGAGATCCTGCCTCTCTGCATAGTAAAAGGGGAACTTTGCCATCAGTTTATGATCTGATTAGTCCATCTACATATTTATTATGTGGGAGACAGTTTGCCTGAGAGTAGAGAAGTCAAACGGTAAAAACAGTTTGTCACTTCCTGTCCTCTCTCTGCTCCCGGCAACACGGAGCTGGGAAGTGAGGAGAAAAGTGCAAACTCACCCCCAGGAGGAAAGAAAAACATCTTAGGCATCCAATGAAATCCAGTGTTTACTGTATCGACTTAACTTTCATTTTATTCTGTAGTGGTTCAACACAACCCAACATTATATTTCATTATTCTCCATGTGTCTGAGTGGTTTTATTACTCTTACATTATTTAAATTAACAGAAGATATTCTGCATTAAAAGTCTTCATACATATACTAGCTTTCACTAAAATAGGGACATTTCAACTGAAACAATACAACATATGGATTAAATATTAATCTATTATAGACAGAGATAAGGGGGCCATCGCTGGATTGAGACCCATCTAAGGGAGATTTAAGAATGTGCTAATGTTGCTGGATTGTCTTTGCTAAACTCAAGCAACTTTTACAGCCTGGAACAGATGGAAATGTTATTTAAGTATACGGCTATAGCCCAGATATAAAATTAGTCCTAGAACACAGCTTTGTTTTTATTGTGTGATTCTTAAGTTATGTGAGCACAAAGGGCTTCACTGCAGTAAGTTTTAATACATTACATGAGGTATTCCACTTGCATTTTTAATAAATAGGATATTTCAATTCAATTAAATGAATGTTAAAAGTCTTAACACTAGTATTAAGAACTCGAAGTTACATAGGTAGGTTGGGGAAATATTCAGAGTGACGTGCAATTGTTTTTTGCTGTAGTTGTAGTGTTTCCTTTCTTTAGGTATCTCATAGCTAGTATTCTGATGATCTGGATCAGCGTTGGAGAGTTCTTGTTTCCTAAAATACTCATTCCTATGTAACCTAGTGGATCTTCTGTGAATTCAGCCATGACTAATGAACTTTTATTTTTTAAATAATCATTTAAATGTACTTTGAAGAGTTAGCTGGTGACTACTTGGTTCTTAAGTTTCACAAGTTAAACCCTATTTTTTTTTTTTTTTTTTTTTGCGGTACGCGGGCCTCTCACTGTTGTGGCCTCTCCTGTTGCGGAGCACAGGCTCTGGACGCACAGGCTCAGCGGCCATGGCTCACAGGCCCAGCCGCTCCGCAGCATGTGGGATCTTCCCGGACCGGGGCACAAACCCGTGTCCCCTGCATCGGCAGGCGGACTCTCAACCACTGCGCCACCGGGTAAGCCCCTAAGCCCTATTTTTAAAAAAAGAATATTCATTCAGGCCTTGAAGAAAAACATGGAATCTATGACAGTCTGTGGTTGCTTACAGGAATTAAATAACAAAATTAAGTCTTTTTGAACTTTCTTCACCTAAGAAAAAGACTTAGAGGGCTTTTAAGGTAGGTTTTTCAATGTTGGACATTGTTGAGATTTAATTTTTCCTGCTTATATTTCAGAAGTATAATTACTGTGTCTACATTAACATTTCAGGCTTTTCTTCTTGGACCACATACTGTGCAATTATCAAGTCTGGGGCATTCTACAAGTGCCTCTCCATAGCACCACTGAAGTAAAACACCAGCTCTGACAAAGTTTCAGCTTGTTTATTAACACGTTTCTTAATTATACACATATTTTTATATTCTGAGAATATAACCTATGTAGTACTCAGGCATACAGTAAACTATCCTCAAATATGAGGGTTTTCATATTATATTCATTCTGGACAAAATACATGGCAGTTTTTCGTAGTGCATAAACAATATAATTCCAATTCTAGAAGTGCTGTTGCATTTCTATTGCACAAGTGTGTGTGTGTGTGTGTGTGTGTGTGTGTTCTGTTGATCTTGTTTCTGTGAAGGATCCCAATAGCTAGATAGTATAGTGAAGAAATGATGTAAAAACAGTGGAATTTATAAATCTGATGTAGATGGAATACAAGTTTAAAGCAAATTCTAGCATTATGTTCCATGGTGCCCATTAAGATATATAATTTTAACACAGATTGCTTCAATCCATGGCTTTGGAAAAAAATGACAGCTGTGGTCTAGAGCATTTAGATTTTCATACATTAAATATTTTGGAGAAAATGTTATTTTTCATTTTTAAGACATCTCCCACACTTCAAAGAAATAACCTCAAGTTTTGCCTCAATACATGAATCTAACATAAAGAGCTTCTGCAAGTGAGTTTGTTCATCTCAGCAAAATTCATACAGGGCAACAATGAGTATGTGAGATAGTGCAGTATATCATTTAACACAACTCAATGTTTTGGACTAGCTTGAAATGCAAGAGGTAAAACTTTTATTGCCAAATTAGAATCCCAGTTAGGGTTTAAGGTCAGTAAAATACAAATACACATCATGATGTATATTCTTACTATTAAATTTTTATTTAAAGCATTTCGAAGAAATACATTTAAAAAATAAAATAACCAAATGCATGCTGCTAAGTATATATATGGCTTTAGCTTGAGTGAAGACTGTGAAATAATATCAGAAATGATATCAGAGTTTAAGATACTGGTTTAAAATATGATAATAAATTAATTAAACGAGTAATGATGGAATCTGCATCAAATCTCTTTCTGATCTGTCACCTACAGATTGGCACTTGCCATCTGCCATCTACAAGGATTAAATCATGAGCCGCTGCAGCTGCTGACCTTCAACACCCCCTGAAAGGAGTTCAGGGTGGAGATCAGGAATGAGGCACTATGTGCTCTGGGAAAAACTGGCAGAACAGGTCTTCAGATAGTTAGATATTTTCAGGAGACAATTTTATGAGTCCAATTCTTGCATCTCCTCATATCTAGATAAGCACTAAAATACTTCATGGTGACATCTGCTCCTCATGACTAACCGTAACCTTCACGACACCAGCAGAAGTTTTCTGCAAAAAAATATGTGCTTGATTGCATGTACTCCGCCTTCACCAAAATCACATATATACTGGCCTTCCTCCCTACCTCTTCGGAGCAGTTCCTCAGAGCTATCTGAAATGCTATCTCCCAGGCTATAGTCCTCATTTTGCCCCAAATTTAACTCACAACTCTCACGTTGTGCTTTTTTTTTTTCAGTCGACATCTTTAGTTTTTAATATATACATACAAGAGGAATCTAAATGCTGTTTCGTACTTCTGTTTCCTGAAAATCATCAGAGTTTCTACTCATAATATGTGGTCCAAGATTGCAAAAACAGGGCAATAACTACAGATCCAGAGAGAAAAAGCACATGTTATTGTCAGCATCAGAAATCAATTCTGTGATTTTCATTGTAATGTCTTCTGCTTTCCCTCATTTTTATGAACTTGCCTTCATGAAAAACTAACTAATTAAACTTGTTTAATATGTTTGGGCCTCGTTTGCATGCTTCCTTTTTCTAAGAGCAGAAAATCTTACGAATCTTATTTTAAAACCTATCTTAAAAGGCAAATCTGGACTTCCCTGGTGGCACAGTGGTTAAGAATCCGCCTGCCAATGCAGGGGTCGTGGGTTTGAGTCCTGGTTCAGAAAGAGCCCACGTGCCTCGGAGCAACTAAGCCCATGCACCACAGCTACTGAGCCTGTGCTCTACATCCCGCAAACCACAACTACTGAGCCTGCGTGCCACAACTACTGAAGCCCGCACGCCTAGAGCCCATGCTCCACAACAAGAGACACCACTGCAATGAGAAGCCCACACACCGCAACGAAGAGTAGCTCCCGATCACTGCAACTAGAGAAAGCCCGCGTGCAGCAACAAAGACCCAAGGCAGCCAAAAGTAAATAATTTTTTTTTAAAAGGCAAATCTTACCAACATCTTGAAAGTTAAATCTTACAAGTAAGATTACAAGTAAATACAAGTATTTACTAACTCATATTAATCTGATAAAGTACTCTCTTTTTGAATACTATGTTTAATGGCATCATCAAATATCATCTAAAAACCTACTAACAATTTTTATAAATTAAAACCACAAGTCTATATCCTCTAAGTTGGAAGCACAGAACTAATCTAGTATGATAAATTATCTTAAACATTGCACATATTAAAGAACCATATATATAACCATATATATAAATATAAATTGCCCTTTGACTTACTACAGAAATAATGCTACTGTGTATTTGATGAACCTCATAATGTCTATACATATTAACTTGTTAAATGTTAATGACGCCTATCAAATAAGGAAAAACTTATATTGTACTAGGCAATTTGGGGTTATCTTTGTAAGATAGTTTCGTCTTATTTAACAATTTGAGATAACCTTCTCAGATATCTAAAATTTTGGGTGAGATGAGAACACAGAACTGCAGATATTCTAAAGTGATTGTTTTCCCAATGTAAGCACCATGCTGATCTTCTTCTATAGATTTGTGTAAATATGTGAGTTGAGACACCCAATTCTGACAATAAGGCACTGCCCATATCCTAGAAAATGCTCTTTTTCGGAAATGTAGAAAAATGCTTACTAAAGTGCATAAAACACATTTAAAGGCACTGTTGAGCAAATGAAAGGAATGAAGGCAAATCATTCTCAGAGGCCAACACGAAGCATGTCTCTAGAGATATAAACTAACCTCAACCAAGACTGCCCTAGGGAGGAGGAAGACTTCTGTTAACTTAGAGAATCCTTTTGAACAGCTTTGTGGAGCCAACAACCAGGGTCTGGTGCCTGCAAAAGGGGAGGAAGCCGACAGGAAGCCTCACCCTAACCTCTGTTCCCACAGGGCTATGAAACTGTGAAGCAGAAGAGGGGGAAATAACCCTTAGGAAACAGAGAGGAAGCAGGAAAGCTGACTCAACCCCATTCAGGATGGAGGGGGAAATGGTCCTTTAAATATTTATACCTCAAGTTTGGGTACATGTAGATTGAAGAACTGGATTCATCTCACTTCTCTAGTGTCTTTGAGACAGAGATTGAGAGAGAGAGAGAGAGAAGAGGGACAGCAAGAGTAACTACAACAAAACTCCTAAAGCTAAGTTATTTGTTATAAATGATTGACAATTATACTCCCTAGACCCCAACAAAAGCAACATGCACACAATTGTTGAAAAAGAAAATATGCAACCAAGGATTTTAAGGATTCTGACAAATAGAATCGATAACATTATTATCTTGAAGTTTTATCAATGTTTGATTTATGTAATTTGAATCAATAATATCAGATGAATATAAATTTTGGGTTGTATGTACTTTGCATGTTGTTAAGATGAAATAATATTCCACTGATGGGATTATTCAACTAAGGTATGAAGGTGTACAGGATTTGTTTGAGCATTAAGATGCTTCTGAAAAAGCCATAAGTTACGGATGCCCTTTCTCCATGGGGGAACTTACAAGACAAAATACAGATTTTTGTTAAAGATGTAAGGTTCTGGGCCAGACAACAAAGATAAATTAAAAGAAAAGTTCAGCCATGAGTTCTTTTCTTAAAATGCTAAAAAAGGGTAATTGATTTTAAGCGAAAATGGTAGAAAAAAAGATTGACCTTTCCTGAAAATGACAGGAGAACAGGAAAGAAAAATGACAAAGTAAAGATAAAGCAGATGGGAATATTACTTAAGCCTAATGCTTTCATAAGCAATGCAGAGATAAAGTTTGTAGAAGAAGCAAAGAGCAGAAGTATTGATTATCAATAGGCTCCTAGGATGTGAAGCTGTACTGTATTCAGAGCATTATCAAATCAGGAAATGTACTGCCTTGTCTGAAGTCTCAGTTCTTTTTAAAACTATTTAGTCCCTCATTTGATTCATTTTCTGTATCTCAAGTTTCCCAAGTGTTGAAATTTTAGAGGAACAATCTGACAGTCTTCTTCACCCAGTTCAAAACCTTTTAAGATTTAGACACTGTTTTAAAAATCAAGACCAAATTATCACTTTTATTATGATAAAAGCTCACTGTCAAACACATTTTATATCTGGAGGATTTAGTCATTCTTCACTATTAATTTAAACGGATCCTTCCACTCTGTCACAGGCATAGCTGGAAAACCATAGGCTTTTCCTGAATCGGCAGGTCCTTTTTGTGTTGGAAGGTTGTATTGTATATATCATTGGTCTTAAAACTGGGTAGGAAAATATCCTGATATTAGTGTAAACACACATACTTTTAAACAAATCAATATTCAGACCTTGTCATCCACATAGACTCTTATAATGTCAATTTGTGTGTAACATTGTTTCTCCCAGAAGAAAACAGGTATATTACCATGGTGCTCTGCACCCAGATGTAAAAATATCCAGGGCACCAAAACATGGAACAATTCAAAAAACTGATGTCAGTAAAATTTCTTTTAACAAAGATACAAAGCTCTCACATCTATTTTATTAAGAGTTGCTGCTATCGGGGTGCTTCAAGATGGTAAACGAGTGAGACGTGGAGATCACCTTCCTCCCCACAAATACATCAGAAATACATCTACATGTGGAACAACTCCTACAGAACACCTATTGAATGCTGGCAGAAGAACTCAGACCTCCCAAAAGGCAAAAAACTCTCCATGTACCTGGATAGGGCAAAAGAAAAAACAGAGACAAAAGAATAGGGACGGGACCTGCACCTCTGGAAGGGAGCTGTGAAGGAGGGAAAGTTTCCACACACTAGGAAGCCCCTTTCGTGAGCGGGGACAGGGGGTGGGCAGGGGGTAAACTTCGGAGCCGCGGAGGAGAGCACAGCAACAGGGATGCAGAGGGCAAAGCGGAGAGATACCCGCACAGAGGATCGGTGCCGACCGGCACTCATCAGCATGAGAGGCTTGTCTGCTCACCCGCCAGGGCGGGCGGGGGCTGGGAGCTCAGGCTCCAGCTTCAGAGGTCAGATCCCAGGGAGAGGACTGGGGTTGGCGGTGTGAACACAGCCTGAAGGGGGCTAGTGCACCACAGCTAGCCAGGAGGGAGTCCGGGAAAAGGTCTGGAACTGCCTAAGAGTCAAGAGACCATTGTTTCAGGGTGTACGAGGAGAGGGGATTCCTTCCCTTTCTGCCCACAGAAGGCAGAGCACTGCCTAAACGAGCTCCAGAGATGGACGTGACCACGGCTATCAGCGCAGACACAACAGACAGGCATGAAACGCTAAGTCTGCTGCTGCAGCCACCAAGAAGCCTGCGTGCAAGCACAGGTCACTATCCACAACTTGCCCCTCCCCCGCTGGGAGCCTGTGCAGCCCGCCACTGCCAGGGTCCTGTGATCCAGGGACAAATTCCCCAGGAGAACACATGGCGCACCCCAGGCTGTTGCAATGTCACGCCGGCCTCTGCCGCAGCAGGCTCGGCCCGCATTCCGTACCCCTCCATCCCCCTGGCTTGAGTGAGCCAGAGCCCCCTAATCAGCCGCTCCTTTAACCCGCTCCTGTCTGGTTGGAGAAAAGACACCCTCAGAGGACCTATATGCACAGGTGGGGCCAAAACCAAAGCTGAACCCCAGGAGCTGTGTGAACAAAGAAGAGAAAGAGAAATTTCTTCGTACAGCTTCAGGAGCAGCGGATTAAATCCCCACAATGAATTTGACGTACCCTGCATCTCTGCAATACCTTAATAGACAATGAATCATCCCAAAATTGAGGCGGTGGAATTTGGAAGCAACTGTAGACTTGGGGTTTGCTGTCTGCGAGTGACTTGTTTCTGATTTTTATGTTTATCTTAGTATAGTTTTCAGTGCTTGATATCATTGGTGGATTTGTTTATTGGTTTGGTTGCTCTCTTCTATGTTTTATTACTTAAAAATTTTTTTTTATTTTAATACTTATTTTTTAAATTTTAATTATTTTTTAAAATTTTATTTATTTATATATTTATCTTTACTTTTTTCTCCCTCTTCTTCTGAGCCATCTGGCTGACAGGCCTGGTATCAGGCTTGAGCCTCTGAGGTGGGAAAGCTGAGTTCAACACACTGGACCACCAGAGAACTCTACCCCATGTAATATCAATTGGCAAGAGCTCTTGCGGAGATTGCCATCTCAATGCTAAGACCCAGCTCCACTCAACAGCCAGCAAAGCTCCAGTGCTGGACACCCTAAGCCAAAAAACTAGCAAGACAGGAACACAACACAACCCATTAGCAGAGAGGCTGCCTGAAATCATAATAAGGTCGCAGACACCCCAAAACACACCACTGGATGTGGCCTTGCCCACCACAAAGACAAGATCCAGACTAATCCAACAGAACACAGGCACCAGTACCCTCCACCAGGAAGCCTACACTAGCCCCTGAACTAACCTTGCCCACTGGGGGCAGACACCAAAAACAACGGGAACTACGAACCTGCAGCCTGTGAAAAACAAACCCCAAACATAGTAAGTTAAGCAAAATGGGAAGACGGAGTAATATGCAGCAGATGAAGCAGCAAAGTAAAAACCCACCAGACAACACAAATGAAGAAGAAAAAGGCAGTCTACCTGAAAAAGAATTCAGAGTAATGAGAGTAAACACGATCCAAAGTCTTGGAAATAGAATGGAGAAAATACAAGAAAAGTTTAACAAGGACCAAGAAGAACTAAAGAGCAAACAAACAATGATGAACAACACAATAAATGAAATTAAAAATTCTCTAGAAGGGATCAATAGCAGAATAACTGAGGCAGAAGAATGGATAAGTTACCTGGAAGACAAATAGTGGAAATAACTACCATAGAGCAGAATAAAGAAGAAAGGATGAAAAGAATTGAGGACAGTCTCAGAGACCTCTGGCACAACGTTAAGCATACAGACATTCAAATTTAGGGGTCCCAGAAGAAGAACAGAAAAATAAAGGGTCTGAGAAAATATTTGAAGAGATTATAGTTGAAAATTTCCCTAACATGGGAAAGGAAATAGTCAGTCAAGTCCAGGAGGCACAGAGAGCCCCACACAGGATAAATACCAGGAGAAACACGCCAAGACACAAACTATCAAAAATTAAATACAGGGGCTTCCCTGGTGGCGCAGTGGTTGAGAGTCCGCCTGCCAATGCAGGGAACACGGGTTCGTGCCCTGGACCAGGAAGATCCCACATGCCATGGAGCGGCTGGGCCCATGAGCCACGGCTGCTGAGCCTGCGCGTCCGGAGCCTGTGCTCCACAACGGGAGACACCACAACAGTGAGAGGCCCGCGTACCAAAAAAAAAAAAAAAAAAAAAATTAAATACAAAGAATAAATATTAAAAGCAGCAAGGGAAAAGCAGCAAATAACATAAAAAGGAATTCCTATAAAGTTAACAGCTGATCTTTCAGCAGAAACTCTGCAAGCCAGAAGGGCGTGGCAGGACATATTTAAAGTAATGAAAGGGAAAAACCTACAACCAAGATTACTCTACCCAGCAAGGATCTCATTCAGATTCGTTGGAAAAATTAAAACCTTTACAGACAAGCAAAAGCTAAGAGAATTCTGCACCACCAAACCACCTTACAACAAATGCTAAAAGAACTTCTCTAGGCAGGAAACCCAGAGAAGGAAAAGACCTACAATAACAAACTCAATACAATTAAGAAAATGGTAATAGGCACATACATATCAATAATTACCTTAAATGTAAATGGATTAAATGCTCCAACCAAAAGACATAGCCTGACTGAATGGATACAAAAACAAGACCCGTATATATGCTGACTACAAGAGACCCACTTCAGACCTAGGGACATATACAGACTGGAAGTGAGGGGATGGAAAAAGATATTCCATACAAATGGAAATCAAAGGAAAGCTGGACTAGCAATTCTCATATCAGACAAAATAGACTTTAAAACAAACACTATTACAAGAGACAAAGAAGGACACTACATAATGATCAAGGGATCAATCCAAGAAGAAGATATAAAAATTGTAAACCTTTATGCAACGAACATAGGAGCACCTCAATACATAAGGCAAATGCTAACAGCCATAAAGGGGGAAATCGACAGTAACACAATCATAGTAGGGGATTTTGACACCTCACTTTCACCAATGGACAGATCATTCACAATGAAAACAAATAAGGAAACACAAGCTTTAAATGATACACTAAACAAGATGAACTTAATTGATATTTATAGGACATTCCACCCCAAAACAGCAGAATATGCTTTCTTCTCAAGTGCTAATGGAGCATTCTCAAGGATAGATCATATCTTGGGTCACATATGAAACCTTGGTAAATTTAAGAAAACTGAAATTGTATCAAGTATCTTTTCCAACCACAATGCTATGAGACTAGATACCAATTACAGAAAAAAAAAAAAACTGTTAAAAATACAAACACATGGAGGCCAAAAAATATGCTACTGAATAACCAAGAGATCACTGAAGAAATCAAAGAGGAAATCAAAAGATAGCTGGACACAAATGACAATGAAAACACGACAACCTAAAACCCATGGGATGCAGCAAAAGCAGTTCTAAGAGGAAAGTTTATAGCAGTACAATTCTACCTCAAGAAATAAGAAAAATCTCAAATAAACAACCTAAACTTACACCTAAAGCAGTTAGAGAAAGAAAAACAAAACAACCACAAAGTTAGCAAAAGGAAAGAAATCATACAGATGAGATCAGAAATAAATGAAAAAGAAGCAAACAATAGCAAAGATCAATAAAACTAAAAGGTGGTTCTTTGAGAAGATAAACAAAATTGATAAACCACTAGCCAGACTCATCAAGAACAAAAGGGAGAAGGCTCAAATCAACAGACTTAGAAATGAAAAAGGAGAAGTAACAACTGACGCTACAGAAATACAAAGGATCATGAGAGATTACTACAAGCAACTATATGCCAATAAAATGGGCAACCTGGAAGAAATGGACAAATTCATAGAAAAGTAAAACCCCCCAAGACTGAACCAGGAAGAAATAGAAAATATGAACAGACCAATCACAAGCACTGAAATTGAAAATGTGATTAAAAATCTTCCCACAAATAAAAGCCCAGGAATAGAGGGCTTCACAGGCAAATTCTATCAAACATTTAGAGAAGAGCTAACACCTATCTTTCTCAAACTCTTCCAAATATAGCAGAGGGAGGAACACTCCCAAACTCACTCTACGAGGCCACGATTACCCTGATACTAAAAACAGACAAAGAGGTCAAAAAAAAGAAAACCACAGGCCAATATCACTGATGAACATAGATGCAAAAATCTTAATGGAACCCTAGCAAATAGAATCCAACAGCACATTAAAAGTAACATATACCATGATCAAGTGGGGTTTATCCCAGGAAAGCAAGGATTATTCAATATATGCAAATCAATCAATGTAATACACCATATTAACAAATTGAAGGATAAGAACCATATGATCATCTCAATAGATGCAGAAAAAGCTTTTGAGAAACTACAACACCCATTTATGATAAAAACTCTCCAGAGAGTAGGCAGAGAGGGAACTTACGTCAACATAATAAAGACCATATATGACAAACCCACCACCCAGAATCATTCTCAATGGTGAAAAACTGAAATCATTTCCTCTAAGATCAGGAACAAGACAAGGTTGCCCACTCTCACCACTATTATTCAACATAGTTTTGGAAGTTTTAGCCACAGCAATCAGAGAAGAAAAAGAAATAAAAGGAATCCAAATCAGAAAAGAAGTAAAGCTGTCACTGTTTGCAGATGACATGATACTATACATAGAGAATCCTAAAGATGCTACCAGAAAACTACTAGAGCCAATCAATGAATTTGGTAAAGTAGCAGGATACAAAGTTAATGCACAGAAATCTCTTGCCTTCCCATACACTAATGATGAAAAATCTGAAAGAGAAATTAAGGAAACACTCCCATTTACCATTGCCACAAAAAGAATAAAATATCCAGGAATAAACCTACTTAACGAGACAAAAGACCTGTATGCAGAAAACTGTAAGACACTGATGAAAGAAATTAAAGATGATACAAACAGATGGAGAGATATACCATGTTCTTGGATTGGAAGAATCAACTTTGTGAAAATGACTATACTACCCAAAACAATCTACAGCTTCAATGCAATCCCTATCAAACTACCACTGGCATTTTTCACAGAACTAGAACAAAAAACTTCACAGTTTGTATGGAAACACAAAAGACCCCGAATAGCCAAAGCAATCTTGAGAAAGAAAAACGGAGCTGGAGGAATCAGGCTCCCAGTCTTCAAACTATACTACAAAGCTAGAGTAATCAAGACGGTATGGTACTCGCACAAAAACAGAAATATAGATCAGTAGTACAGGATAGAAAGCCCAGAGATAAACCCATGCACGTATGGTCACCTAATTTATACAAAGGAGGCAAGAACGTACAATGGAGAAAAGACAGCCTCTTCAATAAGTGGTGCTGGGAAAACTGGACAGCTACATGTAAAAGAATGAAATTAGAACATTTCTAACGCCATACACAAAAATAAACTCAAAATGGACTAAAGACCTAAATGTAAGGCCAGATACTATAAAACTCTTAGAGGAAAAAATAGGCAGGACACTCTATGACGTAAATCACAGCAAGATCCTTTTTGACGCACTTCCTAGAGAAATGGAATTAAAAACAAAAATATACAAATGGGACCTAATGAAACTTAAAAGCTTTTGCACAGCAAAGGAAACCATAAATAAGACCAAAAGACAACACTCGGAATGGAGAAAATATTTGCAAATGAAGCAACTGACAAAAGATTAATCTCCAAAATTTACGAGCAGCTCATGCAGCTCAATATCAATAAAAGAAGCAACCCAACCCAAGAATGGGCGGAAGACCTAAATAGATATTTCTCCAAAGAAGATATACAGATGGCCAACAAACACATAAAAGGATGCTCAACATCATTAATCATTAGAGGAATGCAAATCAAAACTACAATGAGATATCACCTCACACAGGTTAGAATGACCATCACCAAAAAATCTACAAACAAAAAATGCTGGAGAGGGTACGGAGAAAAGGGAACCCTCTTGCACTGTTCATGGGAATATAAATTGATACAGCCACTATGGAGAACAGTATGGAGGTTCCTTAAAAAACTGAAAATAGAACTACCATATGACCCAGCAATCCCCCTACTGGACAAATACCCTGAATCAACCATAATTCTAAAAGAGACATGTACCACAATGTTTACTGTGGCACTATTTACAATAGCCAAGATATGGAAGCAACCTAAGCATCCATCGACAGATGAATGGAAATATGGCACATATATACAATGCAATATGACTCAGCCATAAAGAGAAATGTAATTGAGTTATTTGTAGTGAGGTGAATAGACCTAGAGTCTGTCATACAGAGTGAAGTAAGTCAGAAAGAGAAAAATGGATACTGTATGCTAACACATGTATATGGAATGTTAAAAAAAAAAAAAGGAAAAAATGGTTCTGAAGAACCTAGGGGCAGGACAGAAATAAAGACACAGACGTAGAGAATGATATTGCACTTGAGTACACGGGGATGGGGAAGGGTAAGACGGATGAAGTGAGAGCGTTGCATTGACACATACACATTACCAAATATAAAATAGATAGCTAGTGGAAAGCAGCCACATAGCACAGGGAGATCAGCTTGGTGCTTTGTGACCACGTACAGGGGTGGGATAAGGAGGGTGTGAGGGAGATGCAAGAGGGAGGGGATATGGGGATATATGTATACTTATTGCTGATTCACTTTGTTATACAGCAGAAATTAACTCAACATTGTAAAGCAGTTATACTCCAATAAAGATGTTAAGAAAAAAAGAAGACAAAAAAGTGTAAAAAATAAAAGAATTGCTGTTATAATTATTTTTTCATTTTTAGTAACTACCAATACTTATAATATGTTCAAATGGTTTTGACTAATTATGTAACATCCATAATTGTAATGACAATCCATTGAAAAATAAATTTTAAACACAAAACATTCTAGAACTAAATATATAAAACCTGAAATTAAAATCTCAGTGGAATAAGTAGATATAAGAAAGTTGGCAAATTGGAGAGGGGTCAGAAGGAAATAATGGATGGGAAACATATAGGAAAGGACAAAAAACATAGGGGATATGAGATGAAGAAATTTAAGATATGTTATTGAAACTTAATGATAAGAGAGAGATAATGAAGAAGAATCAATATCTGAGAAATTTCAAAAATTGATAAAAGACATCATGCTACAGATAACAGACACATTATGAACCTCAAGCAGGATTAATGAGAGAAAACACAGCAATCAAAAATCAGAATCCAGAAGACAGAAGATTAGAGACAAAAAACATATTTACTATTTTTAAAACTTTAGTCTTATTTCACCATCTCTAGCCTTGGATCTCTGTATACTTATGTGTATAAGAGCTAATGTGACTCAGAGAAAGCACAATCTGGAGAATGTCTGAAGTCCACAGCCCTAGCTGTACAGTCCAAAGATTAGGGAATGATCTATCAACATGGCTGTGTTCTGGTGAGGGCCCACTTCCTACTTCATAGCGGTCACCGTCTTGTTGTGTCCTAACATGGTGGAAGGGGGAAGGGACCTCTCTTGAGCTTCTTTTACAAAGGCACTAATTCCATTCATGAAGTCTTTGCTCTTACGAACTAAATATATCCCAAAAGCCCCCATCTCCTAATACATCTACTTTGAGGGTTAGGGTTTCAACATAATAATTTAAGGAGGACAAAAAAATTCAGACCATACCAAAAAGTAACTTTTAAACATAGTTTTGACTCATAATTTTTGTACTACTTATTGCTTTTCTGGATTTGTTAAAACTGAGTAATTACTGGCATTAAGGTTACCATTAATGACATATTTTTAGACTTTTTTTTTAACTTGAGAGCTATCAAATTGAATGAGTTTAATTAAGAAAAAGGTTAAATTGCAAATAAATGTAGCTTCATTTTATATATAATATTCACATATTAAGCTCATTGACATTTTCCCCCAGATTTCAGTGGGCATCAAATATCCCAGCACTCTTAATCAAGGTTCAATTGTACTTGGGAAATGTACGCTGCTGAGACTGGTTGTTTTACCCGAAGAAGACTTAATAGTTTAAACTAAAGAGTATCATGAGAGTTAAGGTCATGAGTAGGAAACCCAGAGGCTAAGCAGAAAGCAGAAACTTAAGCAGTATTTTTCACAGTTCTGTGGTGCTGGGGAAGTAAACATATGGTCCAATTCTACCAAAGAGAAGGGGCCCAGGTGGAAAAACTAAATAGACTTTGAAATAAATGATGTAAGTTTGATTATACATTCTGATGGGAAAACAACAAAATAAATAATAAATTAATTAATAAATTTTGATCTATACTTAAACCAAACAAAAAATCCAAGCAGATTTTAGACCTAAATGCAAAAGCTAAAGCAATAAATCTTCTAGAACAAGACATACACTATCCTTGTAAACTGGGGTGGGGTAAGATTCATTTAAAAAGAGCACAAAAGCATAAATAAAAGATAAAGGAATGTATTAATAAATTATACTTTCTTACATACAGAATGTATAGAGACCTCCTACAAATATGTAAGAAAAAGACAGATGATACAATAAGAAATAAGCCAAAAATTTGAACATGACCTTCACCAAATAAAAAATCCAAATGGCCAATGAAAATACAAAAGGTGCTCAGAATCATTAGGTATTAGGAAAATGCAAACTCATCCTCAAATGAAATATGACTGCACAACTACTAGAATGACGAAAATTGAAAAAAAAAAAAACAACTAACAAATAAGGAGAAATCTGAACTCTCATAAACTCCTGCTGGTAGTAAATATTGGTACTGCCATGTTGTAAATATGTTGGCAGCGTTTTGTGCATTTCTTAATATAAATGTCATGTCTTGATAATTAATATACTTTGAGAAAAGCAAAAGAAATCATTTTCAAATTTTAAAGCCATCTTGCCACAACCAACCACTTCTTAAATCACTGGGAACTTTTTTTCCCTCTAAATGACACTTGTTTCCAGAATTTTGAAGTTGGAATTAACTATGTGATATTCCTCCTCCAATTTTGTTTCACCTTTCTGAGATTTTTTTTTTCTGATTCTTATCTCAGATATCTAGTAAGTGTGCCCCTCTGAACAAAATTAGCCTCTGGACATTCTTAATCTTTGAATTCTATCTCATTACTTTACATTATGTATCAAGTCTTATTATGCTTTGGACTTTTCTACATTGTCTACATCTAGTCAAGGACAGTCTTCTCTCTTTTGTCATGGTGAGGGGACTCTGGAGTCTTCTATTTAGACTTCCCCAAAGTGATAACATGGGATATTAGAAGGAATATCAACAGACTGGGATATAGGGGTATGAAGTTACTCTGATACAAATAACACGATACAGCCCAAAAGTGAAATGTAACTGGTCTAATTAAGATGATCAGGCAAAACTGTTTCCTGTCTGTAAACAAATCGTAAAGCGTGTTAACCCAAAGATTTCTGGAAGGTTCTATACAATTGTATACAATCTGAGGGAAGCTGACTGCAATTATAATTTAAGAAATTAATCCATATTAGCTGTCCTTAACATCAAATACTCTATTACTATTGCTAATGCTAAAAATGATGGGTGATCAGCAGGCTGAAATGTGTGTGTTAACATTTGAAGCTTCAGAGACAGCCAGCTTAAGCTCTTCTTTGTCCAAGTGGAAAGAAGTATTCCAAGGGAAAAAACTTACTTTTTCTCTCTGTTTTGAGTATGTTCATGTTCAAGGAAGGCAGACTCTCTTTCAATGTCATTATCATCATAATAATTAGTTTATGTATGTGTAGGAAGGTTTTTCTATTAGAGAGAAAGAGAGAATCTATTGTGTCATGGTAGAAATGGAGGGCCATTATCATAAAGGACAGAAATTTTATGGAGAATAACTTGCTTAGGTTTAGAGAAGTTCTTCTAAAGAAAATCCAAACTCTTATGATGCTTTGATTCCACCCTTCCACATTATTCTGGTCTCAATATGCTGGTCTCTAATCTAAAGAATGACTTAGAATCTTCACCTTAAAATTTCAAAAGTTTGGGAAACTCTAAAGTTGTAAAACAATTTTTGATGTAACCTCAGACCCATATATAGCCCTGGTTATCTATTTATAATTATAACACACTTCACTGAGTCTGAAAGCTCCCTGTGTAAAAAAACACGTTTTCCAAATTACTACTTAGTACTTTAGGAATAAACTGAAAAGTAGTAAAATGAGCTGACAGAATACTCAAGAATTGTTAAGAGATGATGCCATGAAAAAGTAGCCTAGTCTTCACACTCCTCTTAAGCAGACCTGGGTATTTGACTAGAATGACCTAGTAATATTTCTGAATTTGTCTGTTAACAAACAGATTTTCCAAAAGCAAAATCAACAGGCAATAAGCTAAGATTTTCAAGGACATGAATCACCATTCAACAAAATTAAAAAAAAAACCCAAAACCTTGTCAAAATGAATCTAGGTAAAAAGGAATCTATGCTTGCTCAATCTAGTAAATAAACCTGGGTCAGAGAGATTGACCAACCTAAACCAAACAAAACAAGAACAAAAGGATTTATCTGCAATGAAACAAAATGAATAAATAGAGGTGGGTAAAGTTCCTTGGTCTTACAATGAACTTTTCTACATCTAACCAGAAGGACATGGTATATTTCTGGAACAGAGACTAGTACATGATGCTTACCCTTCCCTTCCAAAGGAGAAATGTGATAGTCATTTCTGCATCATGGTAAAGTCCATATGCCTTCCCCAGTGTCTTTTCTCTTTCTGTTGCAACAGTGGAGGATGTATTTAGTTAGCCGTATTTTCAATTTCCAAGAATTATTTTTCAGCCTCTCATTGCTGCTTTTAATTATGGGGTTTTTTAAATTTTCTTCGATGGATACAATATGGTCCCAAATCCCTCTGCAGCTACTAATTAGAATTAAGTCTCTTCTATTTCTTGAATTATCTTTGCATCCTATATTTGTCCTCTCATATGAATTATTAAAATTATTTTCTTGCAAGTCTCTTTACTTTCACTCCATCCCTATAGTCTGTTGTTCATAAAGCAACTAAAGTGAACTTTCAAAGAATACAACATAGATGGTGATGCTTTCTAGTCCAAGTCATGTAATGATTCCTCCATTATATGTCAACTAAAATACAAATCCTTCACCTTGGCCTACAAGTCCCTTCTTTGTTACTGCTGGCCGCAGAACCACCAACATCACTACCACTCTCCGTCTCCATCATTTTAAACCTTCTTGCTCCCTTTCTCTTTTTCCAACAATTAAGCTCATTCTTCCCCTGGCTTTTGCACTTATTGCTTCTTCTGTGTAGAATACTCTTGCCCTCATATCTTCATCTGTCCCACCTCCTCCAAACTTCCACTCAAATCTCCCCTCACTGTAGAGCGTTTTAATATTGACTCTACATAAAGTGTTTGCCAACACATTCTCCCCCATCCCATTTTGCTTCATCAAAACTGATATTACTGTTATGGACTGAATTGTGTTCCCCCAAAATTCTTAAGTTGAAGGCCTAACCCCCAATGGGACTAAATTTGGAAAAAGAGCCTTTAAGAAGGTAATTAAGTTTAAATATGGTTGTAAGGGTTGGTCCCTAATCCAATGGGACTGATATAAGAAGAGAAAGAGACGCTAGGATTTTGCACACAGAGAAAAGGCCATGTGAGGACACAATGAGAAGGCAGCCATCCAGGAGTCAGGAAGAGAGTCCTCACCAGAAAGCAATGGTGCCAACACCTTGATCTTGATACTCCAACCTCCAGAACTGTGAGATAATTAATTTCTGTTGTTTAAACTCTTTGGGATTCTCTTATGGCAGTCCTAGCCTTCTAAGGCAAGTATACTATATTTTTGTTTACAGGCATTTCTTGCTTTTAAAATAAGGCATAATATTCAATATAGAGAGGATTTTCCTCTTTTATTCACCATTTTATAGCCAAGGTATGTCATTCATTAATGACAGATGAACAAATGAATACATGAAATACATAAAAGTTTTGAACATTTTCTATAATTCTGTAATTTTCTAGGCTTCTTCACGTTACAGTATTTTATTTTCCTTTGTAAATCTTTTGTCTGATCTGTTCTGGTAGGCATTAGATGAGCTCTTACAATTTCAAGTCCAGGCTTGTGTCTTACCTCTGGGAAATTTGCTTTTATCATTTCGTTGATAAATTTCTCCTCTCCATTTCCTCTGTTCTCCCTTTCTGAAATTCCTTTTATATAAATGTTAAACCTCCTAAATTAATGATTCAGGTTTCTCAATGTTTCCTTCTTATTACTAAACTCTATTTCTTTTTTTGTTCTACAGTTGGGAGATTTCCTCGATTTTTTTCTTCTAGAACTTCTATTAAATATTTTATTTAAGCAATCGTATTTTCGATATCTAAGAACTTGTTCATAGTCTCTCCTTTCTCCTTTTCATAACAGCTTATGCCATTTTTATATATCCAATATCTTCATGAATCTTTCTGAAGCTACTAATTTGAATTCTTTTAAATTATTTTATATTTCCTGATTTTTCTCTGCATTGTGAAAGCTATTCTGCATGTGTCATTTGAGTTGTTTTATTTTTAAATTTGTACTTCTATGTCCCTTAAATATCTGGTAATTCTCCCTTGTCCATTCATATTTATTAGTCAAAACTTAAAAAGTTTAACATGGGGAACTATGTAAATTTCTTCAGCAGTTGTGTTGACACACTTATGCAGCAGGTCTCTGCCCAGCCTGGGAGTGTGACAAAGGTTTCTATGTTTGCAAGCATGGTGCAGTGATTAGCAAGTTTTATTTGTGATATAGGGACAGGCCAAAAAGGCTGGCACCTCAGCTCAAATATTTTCTTCTTCTATTTCTGTATGTCTTAAAAACACCTCCTGCAAATGTTCTGGACTGTGGCTTCTTTGACTGGCTCTACTTCAAATATCAATCACTTCAACTCTTCCTCTTCCCAACATGCATCAAAATACCTGGTATGATAATACACCTTCATCTCACTATCATGTACTGAAATGATTGGAAATATTCATATGTAATGAAATTTGGGTGAATGAGGGAGTTATGCTCCATCTGCCCTATTAATTCCTATTTTTATATATTTAACTTAACTTCACAAAAAATTGAAGCCCATTTTGGTGGCAATATGGTGTTCTCTTTTGAAAAATTGCTAATTCCTGAGCTGAAACTCATGTAAAAACCTATCTTCAATAAAATAATGCATGATGACTTTCTCTCTGGCTCTGCCTGTCCTAACTGAGCAACTTTACTAAAATAAAAATTAAAAAAAACAAACGAACACGAGTGCTATTTGTTTTTGGGAGCCTTGACACTAATCTTTATTCCTTTAGGAAATAAAAGGCCATCAGTAAAGGGGCAGAAATTTGGGAAGGGAGAAGAATAAACATCACTCATGTTAAATGATTAGTTGTTCATTTTTCTGTTTCTTTCTTTAGCCTAGATACTATTTGAGAGCATAGTTCAAACATTTTTAAACTAACAACACATTCTTGGGTGACAGACAAACTAGGGTCCTTACTCTTCTTTGTTATTTGTAGGTGAATCAAACTGGGTAAATGTTAGAGTCCTCTTGTGAAACAGAGAAATAATAATATTATCTAGTTCAAAAGTGTTGCTTGAATATAAAATGAAGTGCTGGTTGCAAAGTGCTTTACCTAGTGCCTAGGACAAATATATGATGAATTAATATTATCTATTGCTTTTGCATGTCACTGGCTAGAACACTGTGCTAGAAACAGAGTATTTATTTAATAAACACCTACTGAACAGGGAAAACAAAACCCAGCACCCTACTGTTACATTCTTTGTATCTAATTAGGCAGTGGCTCAAAATCACTGAGTGAAGCAAAGAAATGTAATGCCATGTTAAATGGATGGCAATGCCAATATGGCAGTTGTACTAAACAATTAAACCCTTAAGCAGTAACAAGGTCTGTAAATCGTTGAAAACTGTGGGATCACATTGACTTCCAATTCTACACAGCCAACATCCAGAATGTTTTTATTTTCTCTTCCTTCTGAGACTTTATTTAAATTTTAAAATATTAAAAAGATTAATAGGTCAAGGATGGAAGATTATGAGGGTAGACAAAAGATAATAACACATGTCTGAAAGATAAGTTGAGGGTAAAAGATGCTGACCACGAAGGCAGAATAAATGAGTTCAGAGTCCAGAATAAATTAGACCAAGAGGAGGAAACTGATTTGCCAATTAGAACTATAGGGAAAAGGTGAGCATAATGTGATTAAGTAGTGAGGACTGGAAGTAAAAGGGAGGCTAGAAATAAGGCATTGCTAAATCCTATCTATGCAAAAATTACACCAACTCTATCCCTAAACATGTATGTAGAGCTTGATTTTATAACTGGAAAAAATACCTAAGCATTATTCTCACCAGAATGAGATATGGATTATGGTAGCCCTAGGTAAACTCTATCCATAAGTTTCTCCTGCCATGAACCCTATAGTGCAATGTGCTAAATGTGCTAAATGGCAGCATCAGTATCCAACAATGAGTTTCTAATTATTTTATTTCCCTACTTGAGAGTGACAACTATTGGGAAAATAAATATACATATAAAATAGCAAAAAAAAAATCATCTACTTAGGAAAATTTAAGGAAGTCTCCCATTTTAAAAATGCATGGGCAATTTAAGATCACAGTACATTGGGGAAAGAAAATAGATAATTTAGTGTAAAATATCAAGAAATATTTAAGAGGATAATTCAAAAAGTACATCATAATAATGTTCTTAAAATAGATTATAATGTCCTCAAATTCAATAATATTTTACCAACAAAGCAGAAAAGGATACTAGAAAAAATTGGAAAAATGGAATAACAGAAAGAGCTCTTAATAATTAGAAAAAATACAGCAGTAGAGCAGTTAGTTAGAAGAAAAAATATCAATGATACTGCACTGGGATAGGATAAAAAGACAAGTAAATAAAAATATTGAGAGAAAAATGATATAGAGGCCAAAATTGAGGAGATGAAATATTGGATGAAGGGAGGAATTGTAGAATAACACAATTGTTTTTGAAAAGAAAAGTATCAAGTCTTTCAATGTAGGTGCTAAAACAAATGAATGGACAGATTTTTTAAAAAAGACAAGAAAGTGAAACCTGCATTTAATGCATCTTACTGATATTTGAAAATTCCAAGTTTCAGAAAACGGCCTAAGAAATTTAAGAAAAAAAAACCAGTTCATCTCCACAGAGAAAAGAATAATGTCATTATACTTCTCAGGAACTTAGAAATGGAAAGAAGATGGAAAAATCACTTGGAATTCTAAGAGAAAATTATTTACAAAGTAAAATCATATATGCATCTAAATCATCAAATCAGGATGAAAATAAAATAAAGCTGTTTTCAGAGTTTTAAAGGCTACTCTGGGTTTCATCTAAAAACTGACAGTGAAAAGCAAGAGATGGATAGGCGAGATACAAGGACGTACTGAGATCAGGCCATGAGTGCATTCATGACAGCACCCATACAAAGCGATGAGTCCAAATTACTGAAATGTTAGTGGATTCCAAAGACAGTGTTATCAAGAAGAATGGGGTAGATCAGTGATAGACTGCAATCCTGACATCCATTTTTTACCCCTTCCTGTGTTCAAATTCTTTGCATTTTAACGTTGCTATACCCCTCCTCCATGGGAGAGCTATCCCACCCAGGATGTGGCTCTAGGGGCAGCCGTGAAATTATTTTGACCTCTGTTTATAGGTAGATGGGACACAAGTAGAGACTGGAAAACAAAAAAAAAGAGAAACCCAAAACTAAAAAACACTACACAACTTCACCCAGGGCCTTGTTGTCTCCAAGGACTGTAGGTAAATTTCAAGCCCTGTTACGTGTATGTAATTGGTGTTCCAGAAGGAGAATAAAAGAGCACAAAAGAAATTAGAAAAAATATTTGAAATAATAATGGCCAAAAGCTTCCCCATATTAACGATATTCACCAGACTACGGACTAAGAAAGCTCGGAGGAAACACAGAGGATTAATAAAACAACAAACAAAAACACGTAGACATATCACATTCGAACTGCAGAAAATCAACGGCAGAGAAAACCTTGAATAACAAAATAAAATGTCTTCCCATAAAGGCCCAAGAACAAGAATTGCAGTGGACTTCTCATGAGAAGCCACACAAATAAGAAGAGAGTAGAGTGAAATACTTAAAGTGTTGGGGAAAAAAAGCAAACAAACAAAACTGGAATTCTATATGTAGCAAAATTATTCTCCTAAAGAGAAGGAGATAAAATAACTCTCTAGAGAAACAAAAACGGAGAATTTATTACTTACAGACTTGAACTGCAAGAAATGTTAAAAGGAATTCTTCAGCAGAAGAAAAATAATAAAGATGAAAAACTCAGATTTATATAAAGAAAGGTAGACCATTGGAAAAGGAATAAATGAAGGTAAAATAAAATATTTGTTTCATTTTTAAGTGATCTAAAATATAACTTTTGTTTAAAATAGTAACAATATACTGAGTTATATGTCATATGAATAAGTGAAAAGAATAACAATGTCATAAGAGCTGAGAGAGAGGAATTCAGAATATTCTATGATAAGGTAGCTACACTACACTTGAAGCACTTTAGTGTTATTTAAAGGGAGGCTTAGATTAGTTAAAAATATATATTGGGAGCTGTATGGCAACCACTAAACATATTAAAAAGAAATATAATTGATATCCTAAGAGAGGAGATAAAATCAAATCATTGCATGAAAAAGTAAAAACTTTTTTTCTCATTGTATCCCTGTAATCTATAAATCTTATAGAATAGAGCAACATATATGTGTGAAATGAATGAGTTTATGAGTGAAAAAGTTATATGAAATTTGGTCAGCACTGAATGCTACGAATACACTTGTCAAATTTTTACAAAGATTAAAATGACTGAAAATTATTAAGATAAATATTAGCATTGAATGTGTAGAAAATTAATAAACAGAAACTTCAATTAAATAGTTGGGGGACCAGAAGGGGAGCTCTCATGCCCTGAGGCAATAGCAGAGCCCAAGAGGAAGAAGGAAGACTCTTACTTCTTGGCAAGGACTCAGCCAATGAAAAACCATGGACTCTTTACTATGGCCCTCCCAACTTCCCTTTCCTTTCTGTAATAGTGTTCTCCTTTTGCCATGCAGGGAATTTGCATGTGACTCGCCATGGTTGCAGACCCTGAATTGAAATTCTCTGTTGATCCCCAGCAAACTCATCTTTGCTGGAGAAGTATGTGGCAGTCTATTTGTTTCAGGTCAACAAAGATTTAAAAAAACTTCCTTTTCTTTTATAAAGATATTAATGCAAATATCCTACACACACATACACAAAACCATAGAGTGATTTGCTTAAAGCAGGAAAAACAAGAATTTTTTCCACCTTTTTTTCTGTAGAGGTCAATATTTGTAGAGAAAACAACTGCACCTCTATTTCACAAACATTCATCAAATTGAATTTCTTAAATCAGTATTTTAGTTTTTTAATAATAGAACTGCAGTTATCAGCATTGAAGATCAATATTTCACAGTTTTATATATCTTGAATTTTGTCAAAGCACTCAATTAACAGCAGGAAATTGTTTTCCTTTGATAGCATCATTTAAGTGTTTTCTTCATTTACATGTCTAATGTTGTTATTCTTACAAGATGAAATTAGTTTTCAAAGCTGGAATGAGATAATTATGTTGTTTGTGCTGAACTTCTTTTACAAAATATACATCTCTAAAAGAGTCCTGTAAATAATTTCAAAATAATAAAAGATTGGTCCATTACTAAAATATGTTAAATAACTTACCATTGATTTACTATTTAGTAAAATATATGTATCAGTCATCAGAACACTACAGATATTATTCTGTATGCAAAATAAATGGTTATAATTAGACTTTCTTTTGTCTTCTCATCCTTTAAATCTGGGTTTCTTTCTCTGTCTCATTTTCTATGAAAGTCACATAACACATTCAGTTTTCTAAGACAGATCAAGGCTTATCCCTCTCCTTAAACTCTAGCTGCATTGCCTCATTTGACAAAATCCATAACAAGGTACATGGTTCTGCAGCTGAATTCCATAAAACATAACTGCCACCACATGTAGAGGCTCCTGTGATTTGGCATTTGCTTTCTCCCTAGGCTTATCTTTTGCCTACTACCAACTCATGCCCTGTTTTCCAAACATATGTATGATGTTTGTCCTCTGATGTTTGGTCTGTCCAACCATTGTTTGGAAGAGCAACTTTTTCCTCTAGAAGTTCTGTCTTCCTATTCCAAGATTGATTATAATTCAGCTTCAAAACAGTTTGATTTGCTCTCCCCCTTAACTTTTGGGATAGGCAAGCTATTCAAACTAGGCCTATTAAAATTCTTCCCTTGGAGGAATATGTATATTTAAATATTAAAAGACAACAACAGCAGATATACACAGACACACACATACATATATAAATAACTATATACATACCTATATACACATATAGACACACATACACTGGAAAAAAGGGAAATAAAGGAGTCCCTCTTTAGTAGTTGGAAATGTATATGAGTACCTGAAGCCTGAAGCTTATGCAATATCGAGGGCCCAATTTAAGAAAGGAATACACTTTTAATAACAAGACCCTAGAAGGGTCTTATGTCCCTGAGGGCCACTGAAAGTTAAGTTTCATTAGCTGGATTTTAGAGATTATAAGTCATTCCTACTTTAAAATTCTAAAAGTCAAGGACACTGAAAATCTATAATTGTAAACTTAATGAAATAATTGGACTCAATTGGCAAAATTAATACCAAATTGTGAATGTCTTTCTATCATATATGTACAGGTTAAATTTATATGTACAGCCTAAATTTAATCAGTTGGCAATGTTGCGTTTATAATTATTTGATAGAATTAAATCAGTTTAAAAACATATCTGATAGTATTTGGTCTCAAATTTTAACTTACATTGCAGTATTTTGTGAACTAATGCACAAATAATTAAAAGACATCCTTTACAAATGAGTGTTAAGCATTTAATATTCATTAATAATATTGACCAGTTTAAGAACCAACTTAATTATCATCATATTTAATTTTTAACCCCATCTTATATTTAACTTATCCAAGATCAAACTGCTAATAATTTGGTGAGAATGTGCAGATGGTATGGTTTCTGATTCTTTGCCCAGTACTATTTTTACTGTACTTCACAGTATATCTTAAATATATTTGTCATCACTGCAATATAATTGTTTTCTTAATATCTTTCTTAAAAAATCTAAACTTATTAACATTTTAAAATATATAACATTATAAACAATACATATATTTGTCAAAGTATACTTACGATAGATCAGTTCTGAAATAAAATGATTGCCACTAACACATACATTATGGGTGGCTGTCTAAATGTTAACTTATCGTGTTCTTAAAATGTTATCTTGCCTGCATATTTATTTATTTAAGCTTTTAAAACTCCAATAAACCACTGCATTTTAGTAATATATTGATAAGAGATATTTCTATATCTGAACAATGTCACCTGATTGAATTGCCAGGCTTTTTTCCAGTCTTCCATTTTTTCACAATATCTACTAAGCTTCCCAATTTCAAAATTTAGGAGAGCTGTTTTTTGGCTTTTTTGTTTTTTTCTTTTAATCAGAAAATGTTGGTACTGGAAAGGTCATAAATGAATACTTCTATAAGTATGTTTAAAAATCGATTTTTAAAAAGTTAATTAACATACAGTACAAAAAATGCAATTTTGAAGCCATTTATTATATTGCAATTTTAATAATTAAGTCTTATTTTTCTTAAGAATTAACTCATTTCATGTCACTTTGCAAAACACATTGAGATGTGGATAGGTGAGCGAGTAAGAAATAACATCATGTACTTTAATTACTTTATATGTTTTAAAGGCAAATTAGTGTTTGGTATTATAATATTGAAATAAATTTATTACTCTTTTATTAAACATTAATTCCTACAAACTACTATAAACCATTTCTACTTTTGTACTAGTGTACAGCTTTCTCACGCTCTCTCAAGTTTCTAGAAAACTGTAATTGCTTTATGTTAGTAAGTATAATATAAATACATTTACCATTAAAGGTTGATCAGAATATTTTCTATAAAACATATTATTGATTTTGGTGTAACAATGCACGCTAAAGAATTTCTTGATTACTCATTTTTCAGTGAATGACTCATGGGGTTTTTTGACGAGTAGATTTAAAGATAATATATCATTATACTAGTGAAATGCTAACAGAATATCCTCCTTTCAACAAGGACCAAGACATAAATATTAAAATTCTTTTTATAAACCTGAGATCTAATTAACAGAAATGGAATTGGGGTTTCTTTTTAAAATTATGGAAAAACACTAACAATCTGACACTATGTTCACAGTTAAGTTAAAAAAAAGATTGTTTTCTGAATTTTAACATTTCAAAAAGTAATTGAATCAAGAGTGTAATTTTTAACACATAATACATAAAATAAAATTCTGAAATTGTAGTTCTACGTGGTCATTAGATGATCCTTTTCAATTGTTGGCATATATCCCTTAGTCTAATTCGTTCATTTCTTCAATTCAACTGTCTTCTGACTTTAAGCAACAGTATATGAACTCATTGTTATTACCTAATTATAAGTATAGAAGATTTTGATTTTCTAGTTTGCACAGTGAAGAACCTACTTCATGTAAAAACAGATATTTTTTTAAAATTTTGTAAAAGGAAAGTCATGTTTCTCCAGAAATAGTTGTCAAATGTTTGTGTGAATAAACATCACTTGAGGAGTCTGTGTAAAAAGCATGTTCTGAGACCCACTCTGAAAAATCCTAAACCATTGTACCTGAGTTAAGGGCCGTAAGTCTGCATTTTTTAATGAGTACCTCAAGTGATTCTAATGTCAAACTCTGTATATCATGATGACTCATAATCAGAGAACTAAAATGATTTTTTAAACTTCTCCTGAAGCAACTTTATGCTAGTAATTAGAAATGTTAGCAATTCACCATCCTTACAGAGAATAAGGACAATTTTAGCTCTCATGGTTCATTCTCGCTTTCCAAACAAAATCTGATATGGAATCATAATTTGTCCATTACTTCATTGATTTGATCAGTCAGTCATTGTCACTCTGCAGCTATTCGTTTGGTACCTCGTATATTGAGACTGGAGATACAAAGAAGAAACTCCTTCATGAAGTTTGCAGTTTAGTGAGGAGAAACAGTAATGACATAAGTCAGTAAGACAGAGAAAGACAAATACTGGATGAGGTCACCTATCTGTGGACTTTTTCAAAAAAACAAACTCACTGAAGCAGAGATCATATCTGTGGTTGCCAGAGGTGGGGGATAGTAGATGGTAGAATTAGGTGACGCTGGTCAAAAAGTACAAACTTAAAAGATAAATTAGCTCTGGGGTCGTAATGTTCAACATTATGATTATAGTTAGTGATACTGTATTATTGTATATTTGAAAGTTGCTAAGAGAGTAGATCTTTAAAGTTCTCATCACACACACACACGCACCAAATTGTAACTGTGAGGTGATGGATGTTAACTAATCTTATTGTGGTAATCATTTTGCAATATAGTCACATATGAAATCATTATGTTATACACCTTATACATATATAATGTTGTATGTCCATTATATCTCAAAAGAACTGGGGAAAAACTCTAAAAAATCCAACTGTAGTATGTACCATGAAGTGGGAATCAATCAGGTTTGTCAGGAAAGCAGAATCATTATGAGTGTTCTGGGATATGTTAATTTTCTATTGCTGTGTAACAAATTACCATAGAATTATCAGCTTATAACAACACAGATTCCTTATCACACAGTTTCTGTGAGTTAAGAATCTAGATATAGCTTAGCTAGTTTTTCTGTTCAGGGTCTCACAAAGCTCTAGTCAAGGTGTCAGCCAGGCCGTCTTCCTTTCTGGAGCTTGTGTTTTCTTCCAAACCCCTGTGGTTGTTGGCAGAATTCAATCCCTTGCAACTGTAAAAATGAGGCCCTCAGCTCCTAGAGGCTGTCCACGGTTTGCTTCCAAGTTACTCCCTCCTTAGACAGTCTTGTCATAACATCTTGTCTCCTCAAGACAAGCGGGAGAGGATCTCTCTGCAATCAGCTAAGACAGAGCCCTATATAATGTAACATAACCAAAGGAGTGATAACCACATTGACTTCACCATATTCTATCGATTAGAAGCAACTCAAAGTTTCTCCTGAATTCCAGGCATTTTCTGCACTTCTTCCATGGTAAACCTATGTTCCTCTATAAAGTCAGAATAAGCCACTTCAACCAGTATGCTAACCTGCTTCTTTGCTTGTTGGTCAACTGGTCTGAGGATCCCAATATGTCCAAGTGGCACCTTCAACTAACCAGTTTAAGGAAAACGTTATTCTTCCATTAATCCTACCTCCATTGGGAAGTAACATCTATAAAACAGCAGCCAACATTGCAAGATAGGAAACAAACCTTTTGCTGATGGATTGATAGGGGTAATAGTAAGAAGGTTTGCTTACTTAACACAATATGATCCATAAGGAGTCGATATACCCACTAAGCAAATTGCCACATTTGACAATTTACAGTGAAAGAAAATAACTAGATAAGATTATTGAGACCTCCATTGTCCATAATTACCTGAATTTAGTCAGAGATAAAGAACCATGATGAGAATTATGAAAGTCATGGATATTACAGGAGTGAGGGGCTGAGAAGTAAAGATCGGTTGAATGAGTAGACACAAAGATAGACTAACAACACTTCATGAAGCATAACACAGATGAGCAAATTGGAGCTTTTGTGGGGGAAGCTGAGAACCCAAGCATGTCCCTGCCAGCTCCTGGAGAAGTCTATGGAGGCTCTTGCTACAACCAAATTTCTGGGGCCACTATCACTCATGAAAGATCAGCACTCAAGATGCAGAGTCCTGGGCTAAGCAGTGGTGAGTGAGATTCAGCTGAAGCCCAATTGGCAATTCTCTGTTCATTACCATATCTGACCTCAAAGACTTACAGAGTAATAGTGGCCACTTCATTTCCATCATTTAAATTATATGCAAGGTCCTCTTTGGGCTAACTCTATATACAGTGACAGAGACTCTGGGAAACATACTTCCCAGCTTCACCAAATTAGCAATGGTTAGGGGTTCTGGATTTAGTAAATAAAAGTACAGGGAACTTTGTTAAATTTGAATTCTTGATAAACAATTCTTTTTTTTTTAGTATAACTATTGCACGGGACTGATACCATACTCTATTCTACTCCACACTGCTACTCTGACTAGTATTTTTAGTATTAAGTATTTTATTTAGTATTATTGAACCATGCAGTATTTGACACAAACTATACTAAAAGAAGTATCTTTTGTTTATTTGAAATGAAAATTTAGCTGGATTCCCTGTATTTTGTCTGACAATGCTAACAACAGCACAATTTAAAACAAATTACCTGGAAGAGAATGGGAGCTGTAGCTGCAGGGGTAGACAGGTTGAGGTCAGACTATAAAAAAATCTCAAAATCCATATCGCTGCTAGTATTCAAGATTTTTTCATTTATGTGTTCTCATTTGAGAACACTTTCATAATAGCTTCATAATTTTTGATTAAATAATTAGAAGATATTTAGAAATAATGAAATAGATGATAAAGAATTTAGTTGTTTACATTAAGACCTTATGATAAATTATTTCCTTTATATTAGATTGGCTATAAATATTTATTACCACTTACAACAAGCATTCACAGGGATCCTTTAATATGTTGATATCATAAGTCCTATATCTACCACAGAAACACAATTTCAAAAATTAGTACCAGTGTTTGCATTGAGGAGTTATATACACAATAAAGATTTGTACAAAATAAGTAGGTAACATTTTTATTTAATTAGCTCTTAACAGGATATATATACTATATATGTATTATAAAAACTATAATAATTAAAATTTTAAAAATCCGTATGTCCAAAAGAAACCACAACAAATTGTTGGTAATGTTTCCCTTCATAATTGAGAATGCACTGAATAATCTATACTAATTCTATATTTTAATTCTTAGATTACAAGAATATTATATGGTGGTTGTGGGATGAATTGTGAGATTGGTATTGACATATATACACTAATATGTATAAAATAGGTAACTAATAAGAACCTGCTGTATAAAAAATAAATAAAATAAAATTCAAAGAAAAGCATATTATAATAGGTCTAAGACATTTTAAATAATTGTCCAACTCCTGAAAGTATAATGATTACTCCTTATTGTCTTCCATTTTTTATATCTAATATTTGCCCCAAAAGAACATGATTTATCACATTATTTTAAGAGTTTAATAAGAGTTTAAGAGTTTAATAGCAATATAATATCTGCTCTTCATATAGTAGAAATATATTAGTTCAAAATATATAGATTTTATGTAATTATAAATCATAGTTAAGTTTTGTTTTATATGAAAAATTATGAAATAGCATAGAATAAAGCATTCTTATGCTTTTTATTTTTATGGCATCTTACTAAAGAATATAGGCTATATGCAATGAAATTTCTTTAAAATAATAGATTTTGTAACCTGTCTGTCTATAGTTCTACCACACTCAAGAATATAATTGCAGAAAATAAATTTGCATACTAGAACCACTTGCGGCAGTCTCTTAATCTGTGTGGCTGGTGCCTTACAATTTAGTCATAGTCAGAAATAACTTTCTTCAACCTTCTTACCCCTGAAAGCATTCCACTGACATCCTTTTGTTCTGTTGAAACAGGATTGGCAATGTATGCATTATTTGAAACAGCTCAAACCTGCCCTCATAGAAGAAGTTGTAGATGCCCTTTGAATATTTGGCCCTAGATGTCCATCACGGTAGGCAATTAATTTGGTACATTGTTACTATATTCAATTCTTGGTCTTTCTGCCAATACTGCCAGACAAATATTCTAATTAATGCCAGTCAAAATGGTGATTTTGTGGTATGAACATTTTGAGGACTAAAACATTTAAATACAAATTTATACTACATCAGTTTCAAAAATATCTAGCAGATGGCAATTTGAATTGAATATCCATTTGACCTGGACTTGGGCCTCATGCCCAAGATTCAAAATTTTTCAAAATTTATGAGCAATATAGACAAATTTAGTCCTTTTTAAGATTTTTTTTATCACGCCATATATTTCCAGGTTGTATTAATGTTATGTTGAAGGAATTTGGTTTGAAAACTTATCTTTGCTTTTATAAATGATATTAGATTGTTTATTGAAACTTTGTTTCTATGTAAGGATCATTGAAACTAACTAATAGGCACTTGAAATATTGATGCTACATCCAGTGAAATTTAACAGAAGAGTATATCTGAACTTATATGAGTTTATATACCTGGAAGCATAGAAGTACTGACCCTGTTTATTTTTTTTAGTACCAGTTGTTTATTTCAGTTATCTTCTCATCTCTATAATGTTCACAATAATAGTCTGTCGGTCTCCAATATTATATGACTGCTTCTAATTTCACAGAGGGATGTGGCTTCATGAGCTAAATCAATTTGTAATGTATAGCCTTCTGGTAAGGGCTATGGATTTTGATGCTAATTGCTAGATATAATTTCAGGGTACTTTTTATCAAGAATCATCTTAGGCAGAGAGACTAAAGTCCAAACTGAAACCACATTTGTAGAGTTTTAGTAGAAACAGTGTCATAGGCAAAAGAAAATGTTATCCAAATGAGAAAATAATTGCAAAGCTGGTGTTTTGAGAAGAAGAGAGAGAGACAGAGAGAGAGGATTTTAAACAAATTTAAAAGGTACTTAAAGAGATGGCCCAGGGTGAAGGGAACCTATGTTCTAATCCTACTTCTTTGACCTGTGAACTTGGGGCCTGTAGTAGACAGAATAATGGCCTCCCTCAAGAGGTTCAGATGCTAATCCCAGAGAAAGACTTGATAGACCATTGCTGGCTTTGAAGTGGAAAGGGGTCTGTACTTCCAGTTTCTGGCCTGACATGTAAAGAGCGTGGAAGTTCTCACTCCCTCCTCAAAATAAAGAAAAAGCTGAAGAAACTGAATATCAACTTTTCTTAGATCTATAAGAAAAGTAAGGTCAAGGATAAATCACTGCCCTGAAAGCTGGACAGATGGATACCAAAAATCACAGCTTTCCAACACCACAGTCAAGAGCAAAAACCCAAGTTGGAGCCAGAACCTATGGGAACACTTCAAATGTTATTGACAAATTGCCAAAGGTGCAATGTAAACTAGCTTGAAATCAAAACACCAGGGGCCAAGTTTGGGGGAACACAGCTCACATTTATGAGTTTTACCTCCAGGATCCTTACCAGCTTCTCACATTGAAGATCAGAGAAAGATCCCCTTAGGCTTCTTGCAGTTGGGAGAGGAAAAGTAACCATTTTGAAATACTCCCGAACATTCTGTTCCCTTTGTAAAGAACTACACTCAAAAGAAATGGGCTTCCCGGGGGGCGCAGTGGTTGGGAGTCCGCCTGCCAATGCAGGGGACGCGGGTTCGTGTCCCGGTCTGGGAGGATCCCACGTGCCGCGGAGCGGCTGGGTCCGTGAGCCATGGCCGCTGAGCCTGCGCGTCCGGAGCCTGCGCTCTGCAACGGGAGAGGCCACAACAGTGAGAGGCCCGCGTACCGCAAAAAAAAAAAAAGGAACTATTTTACCAGAGCTTACCAACTTTGGGAAAGGGAAGTTACACCCTTGCTAGCCTTCTCACCTACAGAGGGAAAAAAAGTGCTGAGAAGCACTGTTGAAGTCACAGCCTCAGAGCTCATGCTCACTAAAAAACTGAGACCTAATCATAGGATTACAGGATGCTCCCCCAACCCCACACCTTACCCCACAGAGACCAGGCTCCTGTATAATAAGGGACTACAGCTAAAAGGACTGCAAAGCTCAGACCCTTTTTAAGAAGACAAGTAGGAGACAAAATGAAAGACACTAGAGTAAACATTAGCCTCTAATGCATACAGCTATAGCAAACATTAACACAGTTTAACCTCTTGCCACATAAACTTAAAACCTCCCACTAAAGGCCTGTTTACTTCAGTACCTTTTTACCCAATACATCATGTGTGCTTTCAACAAGATATTATAAGCCATGCTAAAAGCAAACAACTAAACAAACGAATGAAAAACCAAAAACAAACAAATAGAAAAAACCAGTTCAATAGACAAAGTGAGCATCAGAACCCAGACTGAGGTATAGCAGAGATTTTAGAATTATCAGACTGGGGATTTAAAATAGTTATGTTTAGTATGCTGAACTAACAGAAAAGTGGAAAACATGGAAGAACTGATGGGTAACGTAAGAAGAGAAATGAAAACCCTAAGAAAAAAGTTTTAAATGCTGGAAGTCAGAAACTTTATAACAGAAATGAAGGGTGCCCTTTGGACTCATCAATAGATTGGAAATTACTGAGGAAAGAGTCAGTGAGCAAAAAGACATGTCAAAAGAAACTTTGCAAACTGAAAAGCAAGAGAAAAATGAAAAAATCAAAAAGTACATCCAAGAACTATGATACAATTATAAACAATGTAATACATGTAACCCAGAAGAAGAGAGAAAGGGATGGAAAAATATTTGAGATGCCGAGATGTCTGAGGAAGGGAGGGTGGCGGCAGCGGTGCTGGTGACTGAGCGGAGCCCAGTGACAGGATGTTGGTGTTGGTATTAGGAGACCTGCACATCCCACACTGGAGCAACAGTTTGCCAGCTAAATTCAAAAAACTGCTGGTGCCAGGAATGATTCAGCACACTCTCTGCACTGGAAACCTTTGTACCGAAGAGAGTTATGACTATCTCCAGACTCTGGCTGGCGATGTTCATATTGTGAGAGGAGACTTCAATGAGAATCTGAATTATCAAGAACAGAAAGTCGTTAACTGTTGGGCAGTTCAAAATTGGTTTGATCCATGGACATCAAGTTATTCCATGGGGAGATATGGCCAGCTTAGCCCTGTTGCAGAGGCAGTTTGATGTGGATATTCTTATTTCAGGACACACACAAATATTTGAAGCATTTGAGCATGAAAATAAAGTCTACATTAATCCAGGTTCTGCCACAGGAGCATATAATGCCTTGGAAACAAACATTATTCCTTCATTTGTGTTGATGGATATCCAGGCTTCTACACTTGTCACTTGTGTGTATCAGCTAATTAGAGACGTCCTGAAAGTAGAACGAATCGAATACAAAAAATCATAAAGCGAGGCGTGTCCTGATGATTTTTCTGTTGGGTTTTTTTTTGTTTTTCATTTCCCTGTTCAACTCAAGTAATTAATCGTTTAAGAGCCACAAAATTGTATCACTTTTATAATATTTTGCAGTAAAACATAATCTCGTCTTCTGTTAATACAATGTTCTAAGCTTCTTGTAAACTATAAGATTATATTTAGTTTAAGTATATGATTTCTATGAAAAAATGTCCACTACACAGTAAATGGTCACATGTTAAGAAAAATTTATCCTTGTAAATATCTTCATGGTTGATATTTGGAACTTTATTACCAAAGTAGTGCATGAGGGGAAAGAAACTAGATTTTCTTGTAGACATTCTTCTCTTCTCCAGTAATAAACAGTTACCTTTCATTTAAAAAAAAAAATTGAGCTGAGGAATTTCCAAAATTAATGAGAGACCAGAAACCACAGATTAGGGAAGCTCAGAGAAAACTGAGCAGAATAAATAACAACAAATCTATACCAAGGCATGTCATATTCAAACTGCAAATAAAACAAAGACAGGAGAAAATCTTGAAATAAGCCAGAGGGGGAAAACACACATCCTACCTACAAATGAGCAAGGATAAGAATTACATTAGACTTGTGTTCAGACACCATGCAAATAAGATATTTAAAACATTGCAAGGAAAAAATCCACCAATCTAAATTTCTGGATTCAGTGAAATTATCCTAAGTGAAGAAGAAATAAAGACTTTTTCTGACAAAAATTGAGAGAAAATGTTGCCAGTAGACCCACTTTGCAAGAAAATGTTTAAAAAAGTTCTTAGGAGTGAAAGAAAAATACTACAGTTCAGAAACTTGGATCTATATAAAAAAGGAAAAGTGGTAAAGAACAAATTCATAAAGATAAAGTCTTTTAGTTTTCTTATTGTTAATTGATCTAACATAAAAATTTGTTCAAATAGTTATAGCAACAATGTATTTGGAAATTATAGTTTATAGATGAGTGAAATGAATGACAGCAATGTTATCAGAAACTGGAAGAAGAAATTGGGTATGCTCTGTTACAAGGTACATGCACCACCTGTGAGGTGGTACTGTGTTATTTAAAAGTGGACTTAGGGCTTCCCTGGTGGCGCAATGGTTGAGAGTCCGCCTACCGATGCAGGGGATACGGGTTTGTGCCCCGGTCCGGGAGGATCTCACATGCCGCGGAGCAGCTGGGCCCGTGAGCCATGGCCGCTGAGCCTCCGTGTCCGGAGCCTGTGCTCCGCAACGGGAGAGGCCACAACAGTGAGAGGCCCGCGTACTGCAAAAAAAAAATGGACTTAAAGTTGTTATAAATGTATGTTGCAGACTCCAAGGGAACCAGCAAATGAAAACTAAAAAATGACAAAAAGAGTATTAGTCTACAACCTCTAGAGGCTTAAAAAGTCAAAGAAACATATTCTTCTATAAGACCGAAAAAAGAACTGTCAAGACCTTGATTTTAGCCCATTAGGACCCATGATGAACTTCTGACCTAAAGAATAATAAATAAATAAATTTGTGTTGTTTAAATCTACTAAAATTGAGGTAATTTGTTGTAGTAGTAATAGGAATCTCATACATGACCTTTGGCAAAATACTTAGCATCTTTCATACAATTTTCCTTTGTTGCAAAATGAGTGGTGAGATTCTTATGCAAATTCCTATATTTGCAGTATTGTTAGAAAGAGTTCTAAGTTTAAAAATTCTTTCTTTCTTGTTTCCTTCTTTCTCTCTTTTACTTTCCTATTCTCCTTCATGCATTTCCTTCCAAGACTTTTTTAGCATCCTAAGTAAGATACTGTTCTCGAGAGCTAAAAACAAATACATCGGAGAAAAGTACAATATAATAAAAGTCAGAAAAAGTTATTATAGATAAAATTATAATTACATTAGAAAGCTACAGTCAAAAAATAAGGTGGGAACAAATAAGACACAAATCTAAGTCAACACTCCAAAATTCCATCATACTCCAAAAACAGCATTTTTATTTAAAAAAAACCCTTAGCATAATATTGGGGTTATAATACTATGAAAGACTGGAAGGACTAGACTATCTTTCCAATTTGCTCTTAGCTTTTCTTGAACAAAATTGAGAACACAGATTTCTTTATTTTGCAACCATAATGGCAGAGGGGAAAAATTAGCAGAGGAAGAGACTTCATAATTATTAGACAAGTCAGAAGATGTACGTAAAGAGACGACAACAATGTACAAATGCTATCCAATAGTACTCTCTGCAAAGATGGAAGTATTTTATGTTTGTGCTGTTGAATATGGTATCTGCCAGTCACATGTGGCTATAGAGCCTTTGAAAAGTGGTTTCTATGACTGAGGAACTAAATTCTTAATTTTAACTACTTTATATAAAATTTAAATCCCTATACATGATGAGTGGCAACCGCGGTAAACAGTTGAACTCAAAAATATTAATGATGATTAGCTAGATCATGAAACTAAAATCTCAAACTATGACTCTTCATATGCTTATATCCCAGATGAATTTTCTCAAAATGAAATATTAAGTTGTATATTTCCAAGAAAAAAATCAAGTATGGTGTTCTTATCCAGTTAGTCATTCACCAGGAAAACTTTATCAGACATTATACTGTGAAAGGATCTGGAACATTCAGTGTTGCTAAAGGGACACCAGATAGTACTCTTTCATCTCTTGTGCTATTTGAATGCCAGGATTTACTTGTTACAAAGAAGTCTGCCCTATCTCCTTATGAAAAATTGTAATGATTTTCATTACCCTTTATGCTTACTTATAAAAATGTATTTATAATATGACTTAGATGTAAAAAAATACGAGTCCATTGGATCAGGATAGAAAATGGTAACAGCTATTTTTCTTGGTATACTATGGATTAACTCTCTCTTTCTTCATGATACGGTAGCCATTTACACTTTTATTCTAGTTTATAATTTCATATAAGCTTTAACCACTAGAATATAACATGATATATCTCCTCTATAATAAATTTTTCAAATTCATGATAGCACTTTCATTAAATACGCTTTCTCATGTATGATAAGTTCTCTCATTACAACATGGAAAGAATATTACTTAGGACATTGGCTATAAATACCTAATTAGAAATAATAATATAAATTTATGCTAAAATAAAAAGAGATTTCCCACAATTCTTTTAATTTATGATTGTCGATCAAACAAGTAAGAACAATTTCAAATGACCAATAAAAAGCCCAACTAAGTGATGGAAAAATGGAATCCATTATTGGGACTCTATGCTACATTTTTAGAGGCCTGATGCAATAGTGACAAAGGACAAGATGTTTAACCCAGAAGTTCTCAAACTTTTAGACCTTAAAGTTTATTCCACAGAAAAAATGAAATTAGTATTTAATGAACTAAATTTTAGGAAGTGTGGTTCTGGTTCCTCTATGTTTGCAGCAACCTGTATTTAAAGCGGCACTCAGAATATGTCTGCACCATGCCAAAACAACTAATCCAGTCAAACTGAGGTGACAGATTAATATGATTTTCACAGTTACCAATTTATTAATTTATATATTTATTCCTTGCACCTAGTATGTGTAAGTAATAAGTAGTGGCACACAAAGTTGGAAGAGAGTGATTTTGACACATTTTGAGCACTGAATATTATTTTCCTTTTTAAAAATTAACTTGGCATAACATAATTATGCAATATAACATAATTATGAGATAAATTAAATTACTTTTTATTTATCCCTGGGTCTCTCTTGAAATGCTTCAGTGTTATATGCCTAGAATTCCTCACAAATGCTGATGTCATATGCATATTTATAATATATGGAAAGAATCATTTTCCTCCTTTTAAAACATGATGTAGGAAAGTGAAGCAACTTCTGTCAGTCTATTTTTCTGTGAACTTTATAGGTAAGGATCATGGATGGTTTATAGCTTTATAGATAAGCTCCATGGATGGAATATTTGGGCTAACAGTAATGGCACGAAATTTGGTGTATAGGTAATCAAAGGACAAATTCCTTGTGACACTCAGTCATCACTGTATATGTTACTCAATTTATGAATTCTGCAGATTTTTTTTGAAGAGGATATTAAAGTGGAGAAAAAATATAAATAAATAAATAAAAATGGAGGTGAACTTTCTTCAATTAAATTAGAAGTTACATCTCCACGATGTTCATAATCTTCAAAATGCATTAATATATCAGATCGAAAAGGGTCAGGGATGTAAAAGCACAGCTCCCAGTATCCAAGTTCCAGAGCACAGAGCAGCAGGAGTTGAGGTGCAGGAGAGAAAAGGAGAAAGCATAGAGATGCTATCTTTATTGTCTACAATCCCAAATGTATTGTACCATATACATATATATTCCCTTGGCATTGATCTCCAGGACAGGACAAAAAAGGGAAGAGAAGAAAGAAATAGCATGCATCCCAGCAGCTGTACACAGAGGCAGCTCAGGAGAGACAAATATACACTAAATCACCATAAAAAATGTGAAATAATAGGGTATTACTGCAAGCTAGTCTGACCTCCTGCTCACCCTACAGGGACAGAAGAGGAACGCTGAGAAGGGATGTGCACCCAAGGGAGGGACCTCACACATTTACAGAGAACTTCATTCACAGTCACTGTATTATCATTTAATCAATTTTCACAGTTATTGAGAGAATAAATATATATTATTATATTCTTTCATTGCACTCTGAGAATTTTAAATTATATTTTCATTATTTCTTGATTGAGAGTCAAAGTTTTCATATTTCCCAATGTGTACACATATATATATATATTCATTTTATAAACTGGAAGTCTTAAAACAGTTTTTAAATACTATCATAACTACTTATTCCATATATATATACACATACACATTTATATTCTAAATCTATCAATTTTGTATTAAATATAATCTATATACATAATAGTTTCTTTCCCTTTCTCTCTTTCTATATATAAAATCTTGATCTGTCAACTGTGGATGGTTATAGAAGATAAATAAATTTAGAGCAATAAATAAATAAATGTTGGAAGTTAAGTGATGAACAATGGCAAAGTAGGCAAATTCAAAGAAAATATGCTACTTTTGAAATGAATGCCTGATAATGTTATCAGAGGTTGAAAGCATTAAATAATGTAAAGAAATTACATTATAATGCTGAAAAGAAAATGATCTGCAATTCACCATTATACTATCACTAATATTTTGTCAAACCACGTAAAACAAAATCTCACAAAATATAATAATGTACTGAAATAAACACAGTATAGCAGTAAAAAATGTTCATATCTTAACCCTTGAAAGATGTAGTATATAAAAGAAAAGATGTATAGGATTATGACACAGCTCAATGCACACACACACGTACACACAAGCACTTACATACATATGGACACATTCATGCTCTCTCTCACACATACACACACACACAATAATCATGCATTATTTTCACATAGAAAATCTCACTATATCCCCAAATAGGAATAGTACAAACCAAATTCCTTGATCATTAAGCAATAAAATAAGGAATATTAAAAAAAAACTCATATTCTAAGATAAAAAGAAGAAATAATGAAAGAATCAACAAAAGAAAGAAAAGCGAACCAAAGAATTAACAAATCAATGGAAAAGGAAGGAAAGAAAGGGAGAGAGAAGAAGGAAGGAAGGAAGGGAAATTGAACATTATTGCTGACAGAATTACAAAAAAACAGAATAACAAAAAATAAATAAAAAGCATTAATTAATAAAGAAAATTTTGCAATTAAACGACTAGAAAACAATAATATAAAAAGATCACATTTTTCTGATAAATAGGAACACTGATGAATAGATAGGAGCTGATTTTTTGAAAAAAATATCAGAAGTTAATACATTCAGAAAAAAATTAAAAACACAAATATACAAAATTATAAATGAAAAATCACCCAAAAGCATAGAGAAAATTTTAATAGTTATAAATCATTTTACTGAATCACATGCAAATAAATTTGAAATGATGATCTTACAACTGTGTCAAATTTTTTTAAATAAACTTAAAAACAGATAAATAAATAACTAAACCTAAGCCAAATTATTATGTGGTAGAAAAAATAAAGATAAGTCGTCAAAGAACTTTCACTGCAGAAACACCAAAACAATAATTTTGAGGATATTTAAACAATGGGTACATGCTTCCTACACAAGTGAAAATGATTCCACACCTCTGGTGATGACTCTCTTACTAATTTACACATAAGCCAGTCTATGAACTACAGCTACCAAGTCAACACTGAGATATTCAGAATTTCTCCCCGACTTCTTGTGATCATGTCACAGATCATAAAATATAGAAAGCCAACTGATTATTTTTTCAGGATGACAAAAACTGAAAGGTATCTATTGTTATTCTGATATCACAGAAAGTAAAGTAACTTAAGGCTCTTATTCTGCCCAGGTCTCATAGTTGAAAATAGGCAGAGTCAGAATCAAACCCTGGTCTATTCAACTCCAAAGACTTTGTTCCTTTCATTGTTTGTGCACTTTAAAGAAAATGAGTTTATTATTTGAAGCAAATTATAGAAAAAGGTTCTTCACATGACTCCAAAATAATAAGCTAGTTTGCTAGGAAAACTCCATAGGGTTGTTTTGCTTTGTTTTTGCGTATTTCATAAAAATGTATATAACGTTTGCAGATAAAAGTGATTAGAACACTTAATTGATTTGTCAAAAATAAAAAGTCAGGTATTCTTTCCTGCAGTGACTAAAGTGGATATATACACATCAAAACTAGTGGGATAGAAAGATATGGCGAATAAAAAGACCCTTGACTTTTAAACATAAATTTTTTATTGCCAAGGTTTTAATTACTTTTGTGATGTTGGGAGTCAATGATTGTGGATATCAAATGACATGTGGTCTAATACCTTTTTTAAAAAAGGTTTGGAGGAGGAGATTTCTCACTTATTCTTCAATATTAGTGATTATAATTTCATAACAATTATTTTCCTTTACTTTGTGCTGAAACCTCTAAACATGGAACACCCCCCCCCAAATATTTTTAATGAGAAAATCTAAAAAGTGTTAGAACTTTCGTCATCTATGTTTTCCTCCTATTTACTCCTTATTCTCTTTACTTTCCAGTTTTTGACTGTGGCATATGAAAGCTTTTTCCACCAAAATTATTACCGTTAGCCTTGGGGATAAGTTGTTTCTTTCCTCGACTTAGACACAGTTCAATCTAGGTACTCTAAGAATTGTCGTGTTTTAACTTCATATTTACTGAATTGTTCAAGGTTGTTTTTTTTTCATGCTCTGTTTGTGTTTATAGTTTGTTCCAAAAGTGAAGACATTTCTTGTATTTTATATTTGTTACATTCCATGAAGCAGCATCATTCAAATGCCATTTCCTTTCTTTGTTGATGATATTTCCTTCTAAATGACTTTCTATGATGAGGTTCACATACTAAAGTGATTTCGTTTTGTTGTGTTGATAATTTGCATGAAAGAAACCTATGAAACATTGATGGTAACTGGGTAACTCTAGTGACTATAGCTAGCTCACTCTCATTCCTGTAGTTTTATTATACAACAAGTACTATATCCTTTTATGAAGGAGTATGGCAATATTTGTCTTAAAATGAAAAATGCAAACCTATAAGCAGGTTTATATAGTCGTGTGGTAATATTTAAATCAATGTTATCTATCTGTGATGCTTCTAACTTCATAGAATGATTCAAAACATTTCACACGGACAATGAGCCAGCCAGAGCTGATAACATTCATTTGGCAACTAAAAATGAGTTACTCTTTCGGTACTTCTAAAACTGCTGAATTTATGATTTTTTAACTTCATGACCTAGTTTACATACATCATTGAAATGTAACCTCAGGCCATGCAGTCAAGTTTTCTTTCTTTTGATAACTGTTTGTTAATATCTCAGTCTGCCCAGTTGTTTTGGTCACATTGGAGTTAATATGTGTTTAGGTCAGAGCTGCTACATTTGTTAACTGCGTGCATTAGTCAGTTTGGATTAAAATCCATTTAAGGAAATGGCTTGTTCTACTACAGAGGAGACCTTGTAAGGACAAAGACATGGATAGATATGTATGAATCATTTCAGGTAATTCTATTGATTCTATTCAATTTGCTGTATAAAGTTTGTGGTTTCAACTTATTTTAAATAAAAAAAATTTCTGCCAAATGTCCAATGTTCTGAATTTTGAACATCAGCATATTAATGCCACTTATTAATGCCCCAGAAATATAAGAACTGAAAAAAAAATCTCAAAAAATTCAAAAGACTGTTCCTTGAAGGCTCACAAGGAATTGCCTCTAAAGACTTTTCTGGGGAAAAAAATGATCGTTATCTGTCAGAGATTTATACTCAAAGTATTTCCTAATTAAGTTTAATCAATAATCTTTTAGCCCTCCTGGAACAAAATGTATTGTTAAATAACCACTGATTCCAGAAAGTCTCCTATTATTTTTATATCACATTCTTGCATGGCTGAATAATATTATTTTACTTCAAATTTATTACTTGTTTCCTGATCATGTGTGATTGTTGTTGTCAGAGTTAGTGTTATATATTAGAAAGAGAATGGAAACTGGAGTCAGACAAATCTAGGATAAAATTCTAGCTGCACTAATGTCTAGTTGAGTAAATTTCAATCAAGTTCTGCAATCTTTGGTTAAAAATATGCATGGATTATTTCAAGGATTAAATAATAAAGTGTCTAGGGTTCATAGAACCAGTGTAGTACTTAACTGGAACTCAATAAATTTTTCTTTATCCCATCTTCTTATGCTCCTCTCACTGGTATTACTCTACTTCTCCTAAAAATCATTTTATATTGTCCAGTTCTTGAATTATATTATTTTCAATGCCCAGTCTTTCTCTGAGAACTTGTTGCCCTTGCTCTCACCGCATGGATCAATCCTTTATGATAAGCAAGTTGATCTACGATGGCTCAGTACAAAAGGTAAAGATTTTATGAAGGTTTCCAGAAAAACAAAATCTTAAATACATTCATTCCATAGAGTATATGAAATGGAATGATGCTTTAAGAAATTTCAAGTATTGTCATCTCTCCAGAGACTAGTTTTATGTCCCACAGAATAGCAGCCACACATTTCCAACATCACTTTAACAATCACTGTCTCACTTGACAATCATCCCTATGCTTGCAATTCTTATCCCTGAGAGGAGGGGATAGAGGTTATTTTCTCTTAAGAGACTCCTTTTCCAATAATATCAAAAAGCTTGATACTAACTTTAAGGCTCAAGGTAGACTCACTGATTTGCCTACTCATCCAAAAGTTAGCTTTTCTTTCCTTCCTTGAACAGCCTCTCTATTGGTATTTTCAACATAAGTTCATATTCCACAAAAGAGGTTTTGGACATCTTTCATATTAACTGTTAGGATAGTTTAAGTCTTGCTGTTCCTTAGCAAAACAGATTTATACTCAAATTAGATTTGAGTATAAATATAATTGAGATATCAAAAAAGATACATATAATACGAAACAAAAATGAGAATCCATGGGTGCTCAATTTTCTAATTATACTGCAATGTCACTTTTTGGTATGAGATGTGAAAACCTGAACTTGTGTGGTATAAGACTGTAAATTAAAGTTTCAAAATATACGTGAAGGGAGTTCCCCTGGTGGTGCAGTGGTTAAGAATCCACCTGCCAATGCAGGGGACATGGGTTCGAACCCTGGTCCAAGAATATCCCACATGCCATGGAGCAACTAAGCCCATGTGCCACAACTACTGAGCCTCTGCTCTAGGGCCCACGAGTCACAACTACTGAGCCCACACTCCACAACTACTGAAGCCTGCACGCCTAGAGCCTGTGCTCCGCAACAAAAGAAGACACCGCAATGAGAAGCCCACACACCACAACGAGTAGCCCCTGCTCACCGTAACTCGAGAAAGCCCGTGTGCAGCAATGAAGACCTGATGCAGCCAAAAATACATAAATAAAATAAATTTATTAAAAAATATATATATATTGGCTTCCCTGGTGGCGCAGTGGCTGAGAGTCCGCCTGCCAATGCAGGGGACATGGGATCGTGCCTGGTCCGGGAAGATCCCACATGCCGCGGAGTGGCTGGGCCCATGAGCCATGGCCGCTGAGCCTCCGTGTCCGGAGCCTGTGCTCCGCAACGGGAGAGGCCACAACAGTGAGAGGCCCGCGTACCACAAAAATAAAAAATAAAATTAAAAAAAATTAATATATATATATATATATATATATGTGAAATATAAAGTAACTGAAACCTTCTCAAATTAGAAAGGCTATCAATAATTGCCCAATTTTAAAGCCAGAGACTAAAAAATTATAAAATATGTTTAGGGCAAGTAAACCACAACCTTGCCCTTCATTCCTTAGACTAGTATAGAGTTATGGGAATGTTCAATTTTATACGTTTTTTGGAAATTCATTTCATTACAATCTTGCAAACTACACGGTGGAAATCAGGCTCTAAAAACTGCCAATTTTTTCTGTGAATCCAAATTAGTTTCAGAGCAGGTGATGAACAGAAATAAAGAGGAAAGTCCTTTTCCATCAGCAAATGTCTCTAGACAGTCAAACATAATGAGAAATCATGTAAGTACAGCAATTAAGCCAAGTGAATGGTTTTAATGCTTAATGACTGGTTTTATTTCTAATTGAAGCCAAGGAAGAGTTAATGCCACGGTATATGCTCTTGGATGACTTTTGACAGAAAGATTGTACTGTACTCTTTTTCTGACAAAATCTGTAGAACATATTAAATATTTATTAGATGCAAAGACAAGGGATACATTTGCTGGCATTTTATATACGATAAAGCATTTACTTTCCATGATGATTTTCATGAAATTGTCATCATTATTCCACTAAGACATTTTATCCAGAAAGTCACATAGCTATTTGGGGTTAGATATTTTAATATATTCTTTTCATTATGACAAATGCTTATCTCTGTCTTTTTAAAACACATGTTTAAGGGAAACCTTATTGTTTCTTCATTGAGAGTGGCAAAGGAGCCTAAAATTAGAGCTTTGGTCTTTGTGCTGTCCTTAGAGTTCTCCCTGGCTTCCTCATCAATGTCCATGGTTTTGCCTGAAGCCATAGTTCATGTTGTTTACTTTATGACATGTTACAGGATGACTTTGGTCCTTACATTGGAAGCCATTCGGTTATACCCACTGACTCTCAACATTCAGCTGCCATCTACATTTGCTCTCTGAGAACACGCAGGAATATCTTGAATTTTAATGCACCACATAGTTGCTGTGGGAGATCAATTATCTCTGGATCTTTTTTTCTCTAACATAGGCTATTCAACTCTTCCATAAATAAGGAATGCCTTTTTTGTGCTAGGTAATCGTTATAGACATTTGGCCAATATAAATGAACACTATGCTATAATCAATCTTTCTCTCTGAAGTTCATGACTCGTGTTTGCCTGAGATGGTACTGATGTTGGGCTACTCCAATAAAATGCAGTTTTCATTCTATACTTTTGTGGTTCTTTGGCACTAGAGATATTGCATTGAAATAATACAGATGTGATTTTTGCGGTCATAGGGTTAACGTTCCAGGTTTTCTAATGGAAGGTCATGGCAGACAATTAACAAATAAACATACAGTAAAAAAGATAATTTAAGCTAAGTTTAAATAATATGTTGAAGATAAAACAATGGGTAGATGATTAATAAAATAGAGAATAACTTTGTGAGAAAAAAGTCATTGGCAGGGCATTTTATTGAGTAAGGCTTTACTCAGGAAGTCATCCTCAAGCACAAACTTTATTCACGAGAAAGAGGTATTCAGGAAAATACCACGGGTGGAGTACTAGAGCCTAAGGAACAGCCAGAAAGATGGTGTGATCTGAGCATTCTGAATAAAAGTGGTATAAGAAAAGCTACAACACATTTTTAAAAGATCCTTTTGGCTATGGTGTGAAGAATGGATTAATAGAGCCAAGAGGCAGGGAGGCCAGTTAAGAGGATCTTCTTCTGGCTCAGAAGACAGGGCGATCACTGGGACAAGTGTGGTGAGAGTGGACACAGAGTAGAGAGGAGATCGTGATGATTTTAGAGGTGAAATGAGGAGCTGTCGGTAGATTGAAAGGTATATCAGGGGTTGTAGAAAGATTGTAATTTAAGATAGTTCCTTTGTGTTTCAGCTTGAGAAACTGTGCATGTGTGTGTGTGCACGCGCGTGTGTGTGTGTGTGCATGTGTGTGTTTACTGGTGGTGGTGGTTTCTTGAAATGGGGAATATCAGTGATAAAACATTTTAGGAATAAAAATCAATGGGTCAGTTTTGAACTTATTTATTTTTTCAGATTCCTCTTAGACTTCTGTGGGAAGATATTATGTAGCTGTGTATGCTGTCTTCTTTTCAAGAAAGACTACTGCAGAGGAAATTTAAATTTCACAGTCATCCACACATAGTCACTGTGGGCCCAGAAAAGATTACCTCAGAGGAGAGTTTAGATGAGAAAAGGAACAAAAGAAATGTCTTCTGAGAACTCCTTGAGAAATTTCAAAGGGAGATGTTCACGAAAGGAGGAGATGCCTACCTATAATCTTCAAATGGCTTCTTTATTAACTAAAGAGTGAATTTCAAAGATGTAAGTGTAAAATGACAGTAAGACCCAATTGACCTTCCTAGGTTTTTCATACCATATTCTACCAAACTCAACAATGTCTTATTCATGGAATTCGCTTTTATTCTGGCTATCCCTGATACAATTATTACTTGGAATTTCCTCCTCAAAAACCTCCAATTGGAACTGCCTTCTTATTTTTCATGATCCAGTTCAAATGCAATCTTTTCATGAAATTTTCATGATCATCACCAGTTATACTTTTTTATACTTTACTTTTAATCAATATAATAGAGAACTTACAAAATTTCCTTGTACTTACTTATATCCCTAACAGATTATGACCTCCTAAAATGAAATGATTCTATCTTATTCAACTTTGATCCACAGACTCTGATTAGTAGTGGCACAGTCAGGAACCTAGTGTGAGAAATTATTGAATAGTTAGCAGCAACATTTTAAGTGATTCATGATCTTTATGTTTAGTCTTTAGTAGTGAATATATATTCTTATTATATACCAAACTTTTTATTATATGTCAAAACTGATTTCAAAGCTTTTATTATGATATGGCTTTGTTTTTCATTCTAATATATTGTATCTCATATATAATGATTCAATTGAAAATATTAACCCTTGATGATCTAAAAAGTTACAGTACAGCTTCTTGCAAACAATTCCCCTTATTAAACATGATTAAATTTAAATATAACTTGGATTGATAATGTGTTTAAAGCAATGAGGATAAAAATGAAAGTCATATGCTGACTAGACATATAATATTCCTGGGGAAGAATGATCTGAGTTAATAAATATTTCAAGTTATATAATACTTAATAGCATATAATTTTATTATCTCTGGTATATAAATATTTTCATTGATCTCAACTACTTATGAATATTTGATGAGGAGATTAAAAATTATCAGACTGACTGGTTTTATAAAAATGTGATTCTCAATGTGCTTTAGTATTTTGAAAAGTACTTTGCCCATTTTTGTACTTTTAAAAATTCTTTTCATAGCAACCACTTGATGTGATTTATCATTATAGTAAGTTTACATTAAGGAAAGAAAAAATAATATCATAACAGTTCACCAAGTCATTATAAAATCTGCATTATGCAAATTCTGATTAATGTTATTCAACTAAATATTACTATAAGTAACTACAAAGGGACAAAACATCTTTTACAGTTGTCTTATTTTCTTATTTTGCATTCCAGTGTGTCTAATAAATATATCAATCACTGAAAACTCTACCTATTCTGAGGAATTAATATTTTTCTATAATAATATGGGAAGCATAGCAATAAACACCAAATGATTATGATAACAGTGATAATGATGATCAGGGCAATGAAGGTGATGACAACCATATGATAATAACTCTCTAGTACAAGTCTATCAGAACCTAGGACAAGTAGTTGGATACAGGTAGATTATTTGAGAAAAAGCAAGACTAAGGCAGTGGAGATAGGGTGAAAGGAGAGGTGATGAGACAAGGAAGCAGAAAGACAATTGCAGATATTTTACTGAACTGTGGGCAACTGGGACCTAATCCCACTGTGGGCCCTGTAAGGACTCATGTAGAATATGTCACAGGATTGTACCTCCAAAGTAGGGGAGGTGGAGTTGCACCAGGGGCTAATCTCTACTCCTGGGCCCACCCCACCCTCATTCCTCGGGTCTTCCCTTGGTGTAGCATATCTGAGCCAGCTTCATTTTGTAAGGAAAAGCATAGAGACAGAAAAGATGAGAGTTTCAGCAGGCCCAAGAGGTGAGACACTAGTAGAAACTGTGGGAATTCTCTACCACAAATGGAGCTGAACTGTGTGATGGATCAAAGGCATGTGGTAAAGGGCCCAAGGATTGTGTGCTACACAGCCTATTAGGGATGATGACAAGGATGATATAGAAGAGCTGTGGAAATAGAATTTATGGAAAGTTTGATAACTTGCTTAAGCGTTAGAAAATAGTGGAACAGGGCTTCAACCTATGGTCTAAATTTCCAAAGCCAGTGTTCCTAGCCACACTATCCTCTTTTGGTGTTTTGTTTTGTTTTAATGTTTAACAAGGAGAAAGGAAGATAAATGTGCAATAGCTGAATCAATATGGCACTAACTTCTACAGTCTTAAGACTTTAATTAATCACTTTAAACTAAATGGGATATATGTCAATAATTATTAACTGTGTTCTTGGCTGTGAACTTTCTGGATTCTAGTATTTCCTATAACTATGGAAAATTAGCTCTGATCATCATCATTTGCCCCAGAAGTCCTGCCTGCTCTGAGTTTACTTGCTGTCCTAAACTAAAGCACAAGCCATACTGAGATAATTGATAAGATAGACTTTACGTAGCAGTATATGATCATTTCTCCATTGCAATTCAGAGATCCAGTATGTAGGCTAATGAGCTATTCAGAGGTTAAGTGTGTCGTGTTTAACTTGACCAAACTTTTTCACATTAATATGCCTTGAAATTGCATCATTAAACACTAAACTTCTAGTTCTCCCCTGTGTTAGATTTTGTGTTTATATAAAGCTAGTTTCAATAAAATACAGTTTTAATAAAAGTACAAATCACTATAAAAATTGAAATCAGATACAGAATTGTATTGCAATAATGAAAAGGAGATATGTTTTAAGAAGCTTTATTACAACTAAGTTGACTTATTTAAACCCTGAAATTTGGATAGTTAACCTAGAAGGAAGCATAAATTCCTATTTTGTACCTTTGAGTAAAAGGCCATGAGAATCTCTTAACAATCTTCTAACATTTGACCCTTCTCTTTCTCTGGAGGCAAAAAGCAACTCTAAGATTAATGTATTTTTTTCATTTCTGAACACATACTCAGGACTAGAAGAGAAGTTAGAAGTCTGGCATAAAAAAGTAAAAAAAATAAAAACACAAATAGATATACCCTTCACTACCATGAAAATGCCCACTGGTTAAAACCAAAACAAATGGATCACTCAGCTACAAACCTCCAAATTTGTAATGTGTACTCTCTTTCTCCTTGTGTCACAGGCTCATGAATGCTAAACTGAGAGGATAAAGAAAGAGGAAAGGGGATGCCTGTTTCTATTTTTATTTCTGGATAAATTCTAATATTGTGTCCTCCTAATTATTTCCCAATTCCTATGAGTTTATAGTATTCATCATTAAATTTAATAGATTTATTGAATAAATTGGTTACTTCTTTATTCATTTTCTCCACTATTATTACCTTATCCAGACTAAAGTTGTTCACATGAATGAGTAAAGGCCCAACTTTTATGCCAAGATAGTATTGTAGACAAATTGAATAAGTAATCTCAGGATTTGTTTAAGGTGGCAACTGAAGTATATTAAACAGGATATTATTTATCTTTTTTAAAAATTTAAAGAATGAGTTTTATTTAAACACTCTGACACATGGAAAGAAGAAGGATGTGTCTAACACACACACACACTCACACTCACAAACATACACATCTACCTTACCAGTTAATATTTCCTTGTTTTATGAGTTAGATCAGCATGAAGGATGAATGATAGAGCAGAGGAAAGTATTTGATCTTACTCATTAAAGATGGTCTGTGGAGCTTCGTCAAATGCAGCGAAGAGAAACCTTTGGAGAGGGTAGAGTTAATGAGGGGAAATCAAGTGGATCTTTTCTTGACCTTGTGATGTGCATGTAACAAGGGCAGCAGAGTGTTTAACTCATAGTGAGGGCTCAGTACCTATTGGTTCTTAATATAGTTTAATTGTAAGTTGATCATACGATACTCATTCACTGATTATTTGTTCCATCATTTTCTATTTAACTGTGTAAATATTTCAACAAATATTCAAGAGTTTAGTAATATTCCATTGCCATCAAATGGTAAGAATAGGCTAAGAATATTCTTCTGATAACTAATGAAAAAAATGCTTCCATATACATGGATCATATTAAAAGACAAATGGAAAAAAGAATTGTCTGATAAATAACATCATGAGATATTCATCAGAAAGTTTTCTGTATATAACTATATAAGGAGAATTTTCTATATGTATCTTATTTCCAAAAGTTTTTTCCTGTTTTTGGACTGTTTTGGTCTGCTGTCTTCTTATTCACTTTCTATATGTCAACCACAACTACATACACAAATGATAAAACAGTTCCTAATCCAATGAGCAGCGAGTCTATAGGAGAGAAAGCCACACTATTATGCCACAAAATTTATGCAATAAACATACAGTAATATGAGGACAAAGGAGAAATTATGTTATTTTTGCCTTCTTGCTGTTGTCATAAGAATTTCTTCAATCTCTTAGTAAATATTTACTGAAAATCCAAAGAACTTTTTAGGCATTTTACTAGATGTTCTGGGAAAAAAAACTTGGTATGAACCCCTCTCCTTACAGAAATGTACATTCTAGCCAGGAAAACAAGTAAGTTATAATGATCAGTTCTATAGCACAATAAGCTATATATAAGGATTTCCTGGGGAAAGATAAATTAATTTTATATTCTGGGTAAAGTCTCAGAGAATAATGTTGAAGTCAAATATTGATAAATAAATAGTATTAAATAGAAGAAGAAAAAAGTGCCAGATAGAAGGATCATGAACTAAAACAAAGATCTTGGCCAGCTTAATTGGAAATAGAGTCCAAAATGTGTGTGTGTGTGTGTGTGTGTGTGTGTGTGTGTGTGTGTGTGGAGGTGGGGGGTTATGAAATTTAACCAGGTAGTTATGAATCTAAAAATTTTTTTTACTATAGAAATAATCCAAACCAGTTCATTTTTATAAAAGAGTTTACCTGAGGAATGTGGAAAGTTTGCTGAATGTGGTAGAGATGGAAGACTAATAGCCTAATTCAGAGTGATTTAGGGTAACTCTTCTAGTTTTGGTGAAAAACAGGACTTGTCTCTAAAGTCTGTCTCAGGAAATGTTGATGATTTTTCATCCCAGACTGCTGGAATCACAGCAATATCCCACCTAGGAGTCCAGGGAGTCAGAGGAGAATGAAATAAATGGGATGATAGAGTCACACAGGAAGAAGAAAGTCCCCAACAAGGAATTAACAGGTAATGGGGCATCAGAGTTAAGGCCTTAGAAAAAATGACTTAATCTTATGCATCAGCACCAAAAGGAAGATGGCTCCAAGATAATTATTAAAAATTCAGAACTGAGTACTCTTTAAGAAAGGAAGACTTTGGATTTTGTTTTACCCTAATAAAGAAAGCAAGGATAGAGTGAAGCATCTATTTAAAAAGCTCAGGGGAACCAACTGCCATGGATGTGGATCTAGACATAAAAAGATTTATATGAGAGCATATGTCCTAATTTAATAAACTGAATTTGTGAATATTATCCCCATGCAAGTCTTTATACTTTAATTTATAAATTTAAATAAAGATATAGTGCTCTGGACTGAAAGTCTGTGTCCCTCTAAAATCAAATGTTGAATCCCTAATCCCCAATGTGATGGTAGTTGGAAGTGGTCCCCTTGGGAGGTAATTAGGCTGAGATGAGGTAATGAGATTGGGGACCCCTAAGATGAGATTAGTGTCCTTATAAGAAGAGGAAGAGACCAGAGCTCTTTCTCTCTCTCCACGTGCACTGCCCAAGGAAAGGCCATATGAGGACATAACAAGAGACAGCCATCTACAGACCAGGAATCTACTTTGACCATAAACATTCCAGCCTCCAGAACTGTAAGAAATGAATGTTTATTGTTTAGGCCACCCAGTCTATGGTACTCTGAAATAGCAGCCAGAACTGACAAATACAGAAGTTGATACTGAGAAGTGGGGTAATGTTGTAACAAATACCTAAAAATGTGAAAGCAGCTTTAGGACTGGGTAGTGAGTAGAAGCTGAAAGAGTTTTGAGGTGCATGCTAGAAAAAAATGATATTGCCATGAAGGGGCTGTTCAAGGTGATTTTGGTGAGAGCTCAGGCAGAAGAGAGATATAGCGATAGCTTCCATCTTCTCAGAGAATACATAAATAATCATACACAGAATGTTGATAGAAATAGGGACTACAAAGTGATTCTGATGAGATTTCAGATGGAAATAAAAACCTATTATTTGACAATGGATGAAAGGTATTCCTCTTCATAAACTGGCAAAGACCTTGGCTTAATTGTGTTCTAGTACTTCGTGGAAGACAAAACTTGCAAGCGATGTAACTGAATATTTTGCTGAGGAGATTTCTAAGCAGAGTTTTGAAGAAATGGCTTGCTTCCTTTTGACTGCTTATAATAAAATACCCAAAGACAGAAATGAATTGAAGAAGAAACTTCTAAGTAAAAAGAATTCAGAACTTAAATATTTAGAAAATTCTCAGCCTATCCTATTGCAAAAAATTGGAGCAAGTGTTCTGAAAAGAACACTTAGAGTGTGGCCTAATAATCATTTGATAAGGAGATTAGTATGGGTGTGAATCATGAATTTAATCAGCCACATCAGGAACACAGCCAGTTTAAACTGAAGGAGGCAGATATGTGATGGAATGAAAGAAGGCTGTGGACTTCTTAGATTCTACAGGAAAGAACAACGAGCTATTCTGATGCAACTTGCACTATTCTTCAGGAAAAGGGAAAAATGGAGAAGTGGCCAAGATGGCGGAGTAGGAACACCCTGAACTCACCTCCACCCAGAGACACACCAAAATTATAATTCTATGAGAACAGCCTGAAGCAGAAAAGATTTTCCACAGCTAAAGACATGAAGAAGGAACTACAGGATAGGTAAAAGAGGCAGAGACAAGGTATACTCAGGAGCCACACCCTGGGGTCCACACAAATGAGGAATATCGTAATCATAGGAGTTCTCCCCGAGGAGCTAGGGATCTGAACCTCACATTTGAGATGCTCCCTTTAGCCTGTTAGCACGAGGGATGCAGTCCTGCCCTCCAGTGGTCCACAGCCACCACATGAAGAACAGCCTAGCAACCAGCCAGGCCACGGACCAGGCCCACTTACCCCCACACCACAGTAGTTGACCATGCTACAGTACAAGGGCTGATGAAGCCCACATAGGAGAAAATCTCAGAAAAAGAATAAAGCAAAGTAGAGCTAAGCAATCTATGTGGTTCCCACATACAGAGTACCCCTAGAACATATTGCTCTGGTGACCAGAGGAGAGCACACTGCTAAGTCCCATAGTATGTCTCCTAAACAAGGTCACTTCTCTGAGATTGGGAAAAGTAACCAATCTAACACAATGAAATACAAAAGAGAATGTGGAAAAATGAGGAGACAGAGTAGTATGCCCCAAATGAAGAAGCAAGACAAAACCTCAGAAAAAGAACCAAGCAAAGTAGAGCTAAGCGATCTACCTGGCTAAGAGTTTGATTAATGATTATAAAGATATTCACCAAACTGAGAAGAATGAATTAGCACAATGGGAATTTCAACAAAGAGTTAGAAAATACAAAAAAGAACCAAAGAGAGCTGAAGAATACAATAAGAGAAATTAAAAAATAAACTAGAAGAAACAAACAGTAGATTAGATGATACAAAGGAACGAATAAGTGAACTGGAAGACAGAGTAGTAGAAATCACCCAAGCTAAGCAACCTAAATGTCCATCGATAGATGAATGGATAAAGAAGATGTGGCATATATATACAAGGGAATATCACTCAGCCATAAAAAGGAATGAAATTGAGTTATTTGTAGTGAGGTGGATGGACCTAGAGTCTGTCATACATAGTGAAGTAAGTCAGAAAGAGAGAAACAAATACCATATGCTAATGCATATATATGGAATCAAAAAAAATGGTACTGATGAGCCTAGTGGCAGGGCAGGAATAAAGACACAGATGGAGAGAACAGACTTGAGGACACAGCGGGGTAAGGGGAAGCTGGGATGAAGTGAGAGAGTAGCATTGACATATATACACTATCAAATGTAAAACAGATAGCTAGTGGGAAGCTGCTGCATAGCACAGGGAGATCAGCTCAGTGCTTTGTGATGACCTAGAGGGGTGGGATAGAGAGTGTGGGAGGGAGGCTCAAGAGGGAGGGGATAAAGGGATATATGTATGCATATAGCTGATTCACTTTGTTGTGCAGCAGAAATGAACACAACATTGTAAAGCAATTATACTCCAATAAACATGTAAAGAAAAAAAGGAAAGAAATCACCCAAGCTGAAAACAGTAAGCGATGTAATATACAGCATAAGGAACCTGGTCAATAATATTTTAATAACTTCTTATGGGGACAGATGATCATTTCATTGTGTACGCAAATGTCAAATCACTATGTAGTACACCCAAAACAAACATAAATTTGTATGTCAACTACATTTCAGTAAAAAAGGGAAGAATAGCCCCAAGGTAATTTAGAGATCATCAGGGCCATTGCTTCTGTTAAAAGGCCAGATGGATTCCAAACAAAGACTTAAAGGCTGGGCTAGCCTCAGAATGAATCACTCATACCTGATTTGGATGATATTCGGATGAGAGTTTGGAATTGGAATTGACACTTTAGAGTTGATGTTAGAAAAAGTTAAGACTTTGGGGGCTATTGAGATGGAATGAATTGCATTTTACACATAAGAAGAATATAAACGGGGGTAGAATTTTAGGGGTAGAATGCTATGGATTAAATGTGTGCCCCCAAAATTTATCTGCAGAAGACTTAATCACCAGTGCAATGGACTTGCACATAGGGCCTTTGCGAGGTAATTTGGTTTAGATGAGATCAGGAAATTGAACCCCCATTATGAGACTAGTGTCCTTACAAGAAGACGAAGAAACCAGAGCTCTCTCTCTGTCATGTGAGAATACAGTAAAAAGGTATCCATTACCAAGAAGGTTCTCATCAGAATCTGTGATGCCGTGATCTTGAACTTCCCAGCATCGAGAAGTGAGAAATAAATGTCTATTTTATTTTATTTATTTATTTTTTGTGGTACGCGGGCCTCTCACTGCTGTGGCCTCTCCCATTGTGGAGCACAGGCTCCGGACGCGCAGGCTCAGCGGCCATGGCTCACGGGCCCAGCCGCTCCGCGGCACGTGGGATCCTCCCGGACCAGCGCACGAACTCGAGTCCCCTGAATCGGCAGGCGGACTCTCAACCACTGCACCACCAGGGAAGCCCTAAATGTCTATTTTATAAGCCACCCAGTTTATGATACTTTGTTATAGCATACCAGCCTGAGCTAAGACATATATCTAAAATGTAGAGTATTGATTTGCACACTTATCATTTTATTTGATTTAATACTCTATATCAGTGTTCTATATCATTTCAATAGAAATGTTTGTGATAATGAAAATGTATGATATTTGCACTCTCCAGTACAGTAGCCACTAGCCACATGTGCCTATTAAGAATTTTTAAATGTGGCTAGTGAAACTGAAGAGCTGAAGTTTAAATCATATTTTATTTAGGTTAATTATATAAATTTAAATATCCACATGTGGCTAGTGGCCAGCCATAATGAACAACACAGTTTGTATAATCTTATGCAGGTTTTTTCTCCTGATTTTTATTTTAATCTTGGGGAAAGAAACATTTCTTAGTTGCCATAGTTCTAATGTCTTTCAGCTTCCTATTGATTCCACACATTGAGTAACATCAATATTATTATACCTCTTTACAGTAGGTTTATTACATGTCCTAATTTGTACCAAGTTTTTCATAATTGGACCATACTTTTTATGTTGCTATGTTCTATAGCCAATTCATTGTTCCTATATTTTATGCAGAGTATTCTATAGCCTCTAGTGAACCAAACTCTCAGGAACACTCTATATTAAGAACTTCATTTATTTCTGGCAACCTGTTTACTGAAATATACATATTCTCATATTCAAGAACTTCAATGGAGTTATTATTCTGGGCTTTTCTTTGACTTGCCTGCTGGGTTATTTATATTGTTCCTGGTTACTATGTTGTCTCTTTTGTTTGCTCTCTCTTTTTTTTTTTTTTTTTTTCTCTCTTATTTTTGTTACATGTAGCCACAAGTACTTTTCTACAAAAACTGTGAGGGTAAATTTTCAGAATCCTTCAAATGAAAAAAATGTCTTTTTTCTTTTCCATGTTTGATTACTAATATTTTGAATAATCATAAGTCACATTCCTTTGTACCTTTGAAGATGTTCCTTCATTGTTTTCACCCATCAAGCATCAAAATTTAATTATGATGTAAGTCTGATTCATGTTGATATGCTGGTAAACTCTTTACTTTCTAGAAGATTTTAGGATCTTTTAATTATCTTAATTTCTGAAATTTGACCTGGATTTTACCTAGTCTGTAAGTTTGTTAACTTCATCTAAACCTTAGCAGGTTTTTTTCAGCTTGACCCTCCACATTTTCCTTCAACTCAAAATGTTCTCATATTAACATGTAATATCCCCTGTATTTTTTGTATGTTTGTTTTTGGAAATCTGTTAAATATAGGTCCTATCTCTTGGATTAATCCTTTACACCATTTTCCTTCTTTGAAAAAATACGTTTTTGTGTGGAGCATTCTGTATTTTAGAAGATTTTAAGAGATAAACCATTCCTTCTAATTACTTGTATTATTTATTTTTTAAATAGAGAAGTTTTAAAAATCTATGATTGTTGCTTTATTTTAATATCATATCCTGGTTTATGTGTGGAAGTTATTTAAAATCTCTCAAAGGATACTACTAGATTTTTTAAAAATATGTACTCTTCTGCAGATTGCTTCAAAGCCATTTCTCCTTTGTTCACCTTAGATTTTCTTTTAGAATTCAGAATTTCTCAAATTCATGTGATTCTTATGATTGTATCTATTTTTAACAATGAAGAAAGGAGGAGTTTCAAGATGGCGGAAGAGTAAGACACGGAGATCACCTTCCTCCCCACAAATACATCAGAAATATATCTACATGTGGAACAGCTCGTACAGAACACCTACGAACACTGCCAGAAAACCTCAGACCTCCCAAAAGGCAAGAAGCTCCCCACGTACCTGGGTAGGGCAAAAGAAAAAAAGAATAAACAGAGACAAAAGGATAGGGACGGGACCTGCACCAGTGGGAGGGAGCTGTGAAGGAGGAAAGGTTTCCACACACTAGAAGCCCGTTCGCGCACAAAGACTGCAGGTGGCGGAGCGGGAAGCTTCAGAGCCGCGGACGAGAGCACAGCGACAGGGGCGCGGAGAGCAAAGCAGAGAGATTCCCTCACAGAAGTCCGGTGCCGACTGGCACTCACCAGCCCGAGATGCTCATCTGCTCACCCGCCGGGGCAGTAGGGGGCTGGGAGCTGAGGCTCGGGCTTTGGTCGGAGTGCAGGGAGAGGACTGCGGTTGGCTGCGTGATCACAGCCTGCAGGGGGTTACTGCGCCACGGCTGGCCGGGAGGGAGTCCGGAAAAAAGCCTGGAGCTTCAGAAGAGACAAGAGACTTCTTCTTGCGTCTTTGTTTTCTGGTGCGCAGGAGAGGGGAGTAAGAGCGCCACTTAAAGGAGCTCCAGAGACAGGCGCGAGCCGTGGCGATAAGCGCGGACCCCAGAGACGGGCATGAGACGCTAAGGCTGCTGCTGACGCCACCAAGAAGCCTGTGTGTGAGCATAGGTCACTCTCCACACCACCCCTCCCGGCAGCCTGTGCAGCCCGCCACTGCCAGGGTCCCAGGATACAGGGACAACTTCCCCGGGAGAAAGCACGGCACCTCAGGCTGCTGCAAAGTCATGTCTGCCTCTGCCGCCGCAGGCTCTCCCCGCACTCTGTACCCCTCCCTCCCCCCGGCCTGAGTAAGCCAGAGCCCCCGAATCAGTGGCTCCTTTAACCCCGTCCTGTCTGAGCGAATAACAGATGCCCTCAGGTGACCTACATGCAGAGGCGGGTCCAAATCTAAAGCTGAACCCTGGGAGCTGTGCGAACAAAGAAGAGAAAGGGAAATCTCTCCCAGCAGCCTCAGGAGCAGCAGATGAAATCTCCACAATCAACGTGATGTACCCTGCATCTGTGGAATACCTGAAGAGGCAACGAATCATCCAAAATTGAGGAGGTGGATTTTGGGAGCAACAATATATACATTTTTCACTTTGTGTGAGTGTGTATGTGTATACTTCTGTGTGTGGTTTTGTCTGAGCGTCCCGTACAGGATAAATCAAAGGAGAAACATGCAAAGACACATATTAACCAAACTATCAAAAATTAAATACAAAGAAAAAAGTATTAAAAGCAGCAAGGGAAAAACAACAAGTAACACATAAGGGAATCCCCATAAGGTTAACAGCTGATCTTTCAGCAGAAACTCTGCAAGCCAGAAGGGAGTGGCAGGACATATTTAAAGTGATGAAGGAGAAAAACGTACAACCAAGATTACTCTACCCAGGAAGGATCTCATTCAGGTTGGATGGAGAAATTAAAACCTTTACAGACAAGCAAAAGCTAAGAGAATTCAGCACCACCCAACCAGCTTTACAACAAATGCTAAAGAAAATTCTCTGGGCAGGAAAAACAAGAGAAGGAAAAGACCTACAATAATAAACCCAAAACAATTAAGAAAATGGTAAAAGGAACATACATATCGATATTTACCTTAAATGTAAATGGATTAAATGCTCCAACCAAAAGACATAGAATGGCTGAATGGATACAAAAACAAGACCCATATATATGCTGTCTACAGGAGACCCACTTCACACCCAGGGACAAATACAGACTGAAAGTGAGGGGATGGAAAAAGATATTCCACACAAATGGAAATCAAAAAAAAGGTGGAGTACCAATTCTCATATCAGACAAAATAGACTTTAAAACAGACTATTACAAAAGACAAAGGACACTACATAATGATCAAGGGATCAATCCAAGAAGGAGATATAACAATTGTAAATATTTATGCACCCAACATAGGAGCACCTCAATACATAAGGCAAATGCGAGCAGCCATAAAAGGAGAAATCAACAGTAACACAATCATGATAGGGGCCTTTAACACCCCACTTTCAACAATGGACAGATCATCCAAAATGAAAATAAATAAGGAAACACAAGCTTTAAATGATACATTAATCAAGATGGACATAATTGATATTTATAGGACATTTCATCCAAAAACAAGAGAACACACTTTCTTCTCAAGTGCTCATGGAACATTCTCCAGGACAGATCATATCTTGGGTCATAAATCAAACCTTGGTAAATTTAAGAAAATTGAAATCGGATCAAGTACCTTTTCCGACAACAACGCTATGAGACTAGACATCAATTACAGGAAAAAATCTCTAAGAAATACAAACACATGGAGGCTAAACAACACTCTACTTAATAGCCAAGAGATCACTGAAGAAATCAAAGAGGAAATAAAAAAATACCTAGAAACAAATGACAATGAAAACACGACCCAAAACCTATGGGATGCAGCAAAAGCCCTTCTAAGAGGGAAGTTTATACCAATACAATGCTACCTTAAGAAACAAGAAACATCTCAAATAAACAACCTAAACTTACACCTAAAGCAATTAGAGAAAGAAGAACAAAAAACCCACAAAGTTAGCAGAAGGAAAGAAATCATAAAGATCAGATCAGAAATAAATGAAAAAGAAATGAAGGAAACGATAGCAAAGATCAATAAAACTTTGGTTCTTTGACAAGATAAATAAAATTGATAAACCATTAGCCAGACTCATCAAGAAAAAAAGGGGGGAAGACTCAAATCAATAGAATTAGAAATGAAAAAGGAGAAGTAACAACTGACACTGAAGAAATACAAAGGATCATGAGAGATTACTACAAGCAACTATGTGCCAGTAAAATGGCCAACCTGGAAGAAACGGACAAATTCTTAGAAATGCACAATCTTCCAAGACTAAACCAAGAAGAAATAGAAAATATGAACAGACCAATCACAAGCACTGAAATTGAAACTGTGATTAAAAATCTTCCAACAATCAAAAGCCCAGGACCAGATGGCTTCACATGCAAATTCTATCAAACATTTAGAAAAGAGCTAACACCTATCCTGCTCAAACTCTTCTGAAGTATAGCAGAGGTAGGAACACTCCCAAACTCATTCTACGAGGCCACCATCACCATGATACCAAAACCAAACAAAGATGTCACAAAAAAAGAAAATTAAAGACCAATATCTCTGATGAACATAGATGCAAAAATCCTCAACAAAATACTAGCAAACAGAATCCAACAGCACATTAAAAGGATCATACACTATGGGGCTTTTTTATCCCATACACTATGGGATATGGGGCTTATCCCAGCAATGCAAGGAATGTTCAATATATGCAAATCAATCAACGTGATACACCATATTAACAAATTGAAGGATAAGAACCATATGATCATCTCAATAGATGCAGAGAAAGCTTTCAACAAAATTCAACACTGCTTTATGATAAATACTCTCCAGAAAGTAAGCATAGAGGGAACTTTCTTCAACATAATAAAGACCATATAAGACAAACCCACAGCCAACATTGTCCTTAATGGTGAAAAATTGAAACCATTTCCACTGAGATCAGGAACAAGACAAGGTTGTCCACTGTCACCACTATTATTCAACATAGTTTTGGAAAGTTTAGTCACAGCAATCAGAGAAGAAAAAGAAATAAAAGGAATCCAAATTGGAAAAGAAGAGGTAAAGCTGTCACTGTTTGTGGATGACATGATACTATACATAGAGATTCTTAAAGATGATACCAGAACACTACTAGAGCTAATCAATGAATTTGATGCAGTAGCAGGATACAAAATTAATGCACAGAAATCTCTTGCATTCCTATACACTAATGAGGAAAAATCTGAAAGTGAAATTAAGAAAACACTCCCATTTACCATTGCAACATAAAGAATAAAATATCTAGGAATAAACCTACCTAAGGAGACAAAAGATCTGTATGCAGAAAATTATAAGACACTGATGAAAAAATTAAAGATGATACAAATAGATGGAGAGATATACCACGTTTTTGGATTGGAAGAATCAACATTGTGAAAATGACTCTACTATGCAAAGCAATCTAAAGATTCAATGTAATCCATATCAAACTACCACTGGCATTTTTCACAGAACTAGAACAAAAGATTTCACAATTTGTGTGGAAACACAAAAGATGCTGAATAGCCAAAACAATCTTGAGAAAAAAAAATGGCGCTGGAGGAATCAGGGTCCCTGACTTCAGACTATACTACAAAGCTACAGTAATCAAGACAGTATGGTACTGGCACAGAAAGAGGAAATATAGATCAATGGAACAGGATAGAAAGGCCAGAGATAAACCCATGCACATATGGTCACCTTATCTTTGATAAAGGAGGCAAGAATATACAGTGGAGAAAAGACAGCCTCTTCAGGAAGTGGTGCTGGGAAAACTGGACAGGTACATGTAAAAGAATGAAATTAGAACACTCCCTAACACCATCCACAAAAATAAACTCAAAATGGATTAGAGACCTCAATGTAAGGCCAGATACTATCAAACTCTTAGAGGAAAACATAGGCAGAACACTCTATGACATAAATCACAGCAAGATCCTTTTTGACCCACCTCCTATAGAAATGGAAATAAAAACAAAAATAAACAAATGGGACCTAATGAAACTTCAAAGCTTTTGCATAGCAAAGGAAACCATAAAGAAGATGTAAAGACAGTCCTCAGAATGGGAGAAAATATTTGCAAATGAGGCAACTGACAAAGCATTAATCTCCAAAATTTACAAGCAGCTCATGCAGCTCAATATCAAAAATCAAACCCCTATCCAAAAATGGTCAGAAGACCTAAACAGACATATCTCCAAAGAAGATATACAGATTGCCTACTGATACATGAATAAATGCTCAACATCATCAATCATTAGAGAAATGCAAATCAAAACTACAATGAGATATCACCTCACACCAGCCAGAATGGCTATCATCAAAAAATTTACAAACAATAAATGCTGGAGAGGGTGTGGAGAAAAGGGAACCCTCTTGCACTGTTGGTGGGAATGTAAATTGATACAGCCACTATGGAGAAGAGTATGGAGGCTCCTTAAAAAACTACAAACAGAACTACCATATGACCCAGCAATCCCACTACTGGGCATGTACCCTGAGAAAACCATAATTCAAAAAGAGTCATGCACCAAAGTTTTCATTGCAGCTCTATTTACAATAGCCAGGACATGGAAGTAACCTACGTGTCCATCAACAGATGAATGGATAAAGAAGATGTGGCACATATATACAATGGAATATTACTCAGCCATAAAAAGAAATGAAATTGAGTTATTTGTAGTGAGGTGGATGGACCTAAAGTCTGTCATATAGAGTGAATTAAGTCAGAAAAACAAATACCTTATGCTAACCCATATATATGGAATCTAAGAAAAAAAAATGGTCATGAGGAACCTAGGGGCAAGACGGGAATAAAGATGCAGACCTACTAGAGAGTGGACTTGAACATACGGTGAGGGGGAAGGGTAAGCTGGGACAATATGAGAGAGTGGCTATGGACATATATACACTACCAAATGTAAAATAGCTAGTGGGAAGCAGTCGCTTAGCACAGGGAGATCAGCTCGGTGCTTTGTGACCACCTAGAAGGGTGGGATAGGGAGGGTGGGAGGGAGGGAGACGCAAGAGGGAAGAGATATGGGGACATATGTATAACTGATTCACTTTGTTATAAAGCAGAAACTAACACATCATTGTAAAGCAATTAAACTCCAATAAAGATGTTTAAAAAAAGAAAAAAGAATGAAGCGAGAAGAGATATCTTATATGTATGTCATCAGATTTTGTCAACTTTCGGGCTTTCCTTTAGGATTAGAGTGTAAGATTCTGACCACTGTACCTGGCCATAGAATGACAGACAGTTCTCTATAGGTAAGCCCACATCAGCTCTTCTAGTATCCCATAGAAAATTATTTCAATTTTCTTTGAGGTGAAACATCTGAAGTTTCCTTCAGAGTCAAGAGTGAAATTGTCGAACTGTTCTCAGTGTGTGATGGAGGTGGGGTCACAGGTAGTCACAACTCAGTATGTAGTCTTTGCACTAAATCTCCCTGTGTTTTACCTTGTGTTGGTCTCCCACCGTACAGAAGTAGCAGAAGAAAGAGAACTGCCATGAGTTTGCAGGTTTCACCAGAGGAATACAAATGCATGACTCCCTATACTCAGAGATCCTTCTTTAATTGAAGAGGGTACTGACGCCAAGTTCAAACTCCAGAACAATGCAATGTATAGTAAATAAGAGAGTAAGAAAAAATTAATCAGGTTATCCTATTTGAAGATGTTCAGAGTGGTGGAGATTGTGAGAGTAAATTTCTGAAAAGGGAAGAATCATTTTTAATTTACAACTCTGGTGAGATATAAAATATAATGAGACCTTTGGATTCAATACAAACTGTAAAGTGAGGCATTGTAGAGTGCTGTGGATGGAGCCCGGATTCTTGGATTACAAGGAATATTACTCTAAGGAAAAACGGCAAGCTGAGCACGTATATTAGTTTTTCTCCCTTTCCAAAAATCAAAAGTTTACAGAAGGCACTTACTGCAGGAAGGAGGCTGGCTATCTGCAGACAAAGATTTAGATAGATTACTGAATGACGGATGGCAGATGGGATCGTAATGACGCATACAGCAGCTCAGAGCTTACAGAATAGCATGTTCAAGTGAATATGTGAGCTGTTCATTTTTCATATTGAAACATTTTTTCATGTTATATAGTCACTCAATCCCTCTCTTCTTCACTAGTGACCTAGTCAGCACAAACCAAGAGGAAGTGTGAGGAAAGTGTTACTACTCAGGATCACAGATTCAATGCGTAATCTTGCAGCAGTTGAATGGGTTGGCCAGCTCCCCACAATTTCCCCATATTTCTATGTACAGGAGAAGATTTACTAAAAAAAATTATATTTGACTTGAATTCTGGGGCACCCAAAGTGTAAGTTATATCCCCTGAGTAGAATGGTTATTATTTCGGCAGGGAAAGGAGTGGTTTGCCATCTTAATTATGGTCTCCTTGACACATTCTGTCCAGAAATTAGACACTGGTAAGGTCATAGAATATTTGCGGTAACAGCCTAGTCATAGAATATTTGCGATAACAGCCTATCTTAATCAACATATCTTGTACGTAGGTATGGCCTTAAAACAACACAAAGCAAAATATCAAAGTACACAAATAGAACAAATAAAAAAGAGAGGAAAATATTATGGAAGGGTGAAAAAAAGTAGAAAACCAATGATTGTTTTTAATATTATTGTATTATTGCTTTCATAATACAATAAAGGCTAAGAAAAAAGTCATAGAAAAAAACATAGAAATTGAATGATAATTGATGAAAGAAAGTATGCCATACAAAGCTAACAAAAGTTAAAGAGAATTCTCCAGAATAGGAAGGAAAAAAAGAAACAAAGATTTGAGGAAACATTAAATAACTATTGCAGATTGATCCAGCAGAGCCAAAACAAAATGAGACAAAGCAAATAAAAATTTCATAGGATTTTTTGTAACAGAAAATATTTTAAAATGGAGAGAAAACACACTATGTGTTTTTTAAAAACGGGGGATAAAGAGAAAAATTTTGGAGCAAAAAAGCATACCCAGGACCAAACTCAATGAATGAAGAAATGAACATACAAATCCCTACAAATTCTCATGGCATTCCATGACTTCTAGGATAAAGAGAAGATTACAAACCCCCCAGAAATTGTGAATCTATACAATAGTTCCATGAAATCAAATGACTGTCAGAATAACCTTAAACCACTTACCCCCAAAAATGCTAAAACATGAGATAAAGAAGCTTTGTTTTAACATTTATCAGAACATTATTTGAACCATAGAATTATATAATCATCCAACATAGCAATATAGTATAAGAATGAAAAGAAGACGTTTTTGATTACAGAAAAATTCAATGAGTCTCTCTTACAACTTTGTGAAGAAATTACCTGAGAATATACTTAGCAAAACATAGAAGGAATTCAAGAAGGAAAAAGTTTGGACTCCAGCGAGAATGCATCTAACCCCAATGTTCAAAAAGTAAATTCTAGTGTGAAATTAGGCCTTGAAAACATTTGTAAGTGCTTTAAAATATCATGGTTATAGAGAAATATAGTGAAATTGAAAAGGGGAAAGAAAGACAATGAGTATATTGCAGTTGTCAATTTCACTGATGATGGTTAAAAAATAATAATAATCACCAAAATCTGTGTTATCACACACAAATATTTATTTTTGCTCATAAGCCTAGAGTCAGCTGGGTCATCTTTCTGGTGGTGACTGGGCTCCCTAGGACAGTTGTGAGTTGAAAGGTCAACTTTGCTGACCCTGGTTGGGCTCTCTCAGATACTAGGTGTTGATTGTAAGCCGTACAGTGTCAGCTAAAGCAGCTGGGCTCTTCTCCACAAGGTCCCTTATGTCCAGCATGCTTGTCCAGACTTATTCTTATGAGGAACCCCCTTGTCTGAAAGAATGACCAGAGGTCACATGCATTGAGATCTAGACACTGAAGTGGCACACCATATATTCTACCACATTCTATCGGCCATAGCAAATTATAAGTCCCGGCCAAATTCAAGATTTGGGGGGATATATACATTCTCCTGAGGAGAGGTGCCACAAATTGCCATTAAAAGGGCACTGATAGGACTTCCCTGGTGGCGCAGTGGTTGAGAGTCCGCCTGCCAATGCAGGGGACATGGGTTCGTGCCCCGGTCTGGGAAGATCCCACATGCCGCGGAGTGGCTGGGCCCATGAGCCATGGCCGCTGAGCCTGTGCGTCCAGAGCCTGTGCTCCCTCCGCAACGGGAGAGGCCACAACAGTGAGAGGCCCGTGTACCGCAAAAAAAAAAAAAAAAAAAAAAAAAAAAAGGCACTGATATAGGTTGGGATGAAGAATTGGGAACATTTCCTACATCTATCAGAAAAAAAACTAATAAATATAAAAATATACATATATCTGTTGACAATATAGAAACATTTACTTATAGGTGCAGATATGTGTATATGGATATATTATGTAATAAATTCTATTTTAGGTTGTAAAAACTCGGTAAAGTTATAGGTAATGGAAGTGTGATAAATTTCCCTCCTTTCAAAATAAGTCAATATATTTTGTACCAATTTGCTATGTAAATAAATAGGGTTATAAAGAGATTATTTGGAAGTATCTAGATAAATATATAATAAATTTAAAAATAAAGAAAATTTCCTCCTCTGAGGTTGAGGTTGAAGAGAGGGAAGGTGAGAAATTTAGATTTTGTGTATGATCAGTTCTGTATTATTTAAATAATTTTTCTTTGTGTATGTATGTGTATATATATGTAGCACGATGGCTTTTTCAAAAGAAGCATTTTTTTAAAAGAACAAAGATAATGGGTGTATATACCACATGTGTGTGAATGTGAATTTCTGTAATATATGGTAGGGAAAAAAATAGAACTGTGGCTTGAGAGAAAGCAGGGTCAACACTTGTTTCCAGCAGAGAAAACCTTTCCACCACCAAAATGGCATATTCATGAGATTATATATGTATTATCTCTTTCCTACTCATTGTATTGCACTTAGAATGCGCTACAAGACACTGGGCATTTTAATTTTCCTTTCATTGCTTTCGGCACTCTGTTCATCTGTTCCTAGTGTGGCACAAAAAATGAGATGGATGCCCTGTTCCCCACTTTGGTGGATTCCTATGGTATTCAAAGGACACCAAAGCAGCTAGCAATTGGGATAGAGTATATTAGATTCTAAAAGCTGAAACCTCTTATTTTCTAACTTTTTTAGGTTTTATCTCTTTGGAACACATCCCTGTGACTTTCTCATCTAACTGGAATTCCTGAGATATAGATATAGATATAGATATATATAGCTTGATTTAATACTGCCCTGTAAGTATGCCTTTCTTATCCTCTCCTAAGTAATTGATTTTAGTCTTAGATTTTTATATGTATTACTAATCCTTAAAAGACTGGGGGTATTAGAAACACTGGCTGTTGTATACCCTTCTCTCTTATTAGATGTCTAATTATATTATATGGAAAGAATTTTAATAATCAAAAATATAATATAACAAAATTAAGTCAAGGAGTTGGTAGAAAAAGATTTTGAAATGTCATGTGACCCTGAAATCCCATTCTTTCTAATATATTTCACCTGATTCATGACATCCAAAACGTTAAGGACACACTTTCTCGAGTTCTCCTTTGACCACCTTTAGGTGCTCTCCGAATTGTTATTCTAGCCTTCTTACGTTGGTCTTCATAATCCTGAAGACTATCTCTCACTCATGGTTAAAAGTGTACAATTTTATGCTTTCATAAAGATATGAAACATCATGATTAACCAGATTTCTCCTGCATAAATATGGTAGCTTACTGTTACCCACCCTCTACCAATTTTAGGCTGAAATTGCTGGGGGTGATAGGTAAAATTCATGTTTTCACCTAAAATTCATATATTGAAGCCCTAACCCTAGTATCTCAGAATGTGACTACATTTAATGAGTCTTCAGATAGAGGATTAAGTTAAAACAACTCCTTTAGGATGGGTCTTAATCCAAACTGAAGGATGTTTTTATAAGAAGAATTAACACAGAGAGAGACAGCAGGGATGCTGGTGCACAGAGAAAACACCATGTGAGGACACAGGGAGAAGTTGGCCATCCGCAAGCCTAGGAAAGAGGCTTCAGGAAAAACCAAACTTGCTGATACCTTGAAGTCAGACTTCTAGGCTCCAGAACTGTGAGAAAACGAATCTCTGTTGTTTAAGCCACCCAATCTGTGGTATTGAGTTATGGCAGCTCTAGCAAACTAATATACTCACCAGTGAGAAATTCACTTGGGTGTGACTTCCTTAAGGTCCCGTGCATAGACACGTACAGGCCAACCTGGGCAGCGTATAGTTGCCTGGCTACCGGAGATAGTCCTAAAACAATGAGACAGCACTTGGAAAGGAAAGGATGCCAAAAACAATATTCCTCATTTGTGTAAGAAACAGGTGTTTCTTAGGAAAACAAAATGAGCTTTGTTACTTATTGTACCTTTATCTTACTTTCTAAAATAGAAGGTTTTATTTGCATTTTTACAATGACCCTAAGTCAAGTCCCACATCTCATCAGCTCATTTAGAACACTGCACCACGATCAAATATTTATTTTAAGCTACATTTCACATGATTTATTTTTCTTTCCCTAATATAGCTTTTGCTTCAATCATAATGTAAGCTGTTTGTTTTTCATTTTGAACTTAAAAAGAAAGCGAAGCAATGAAAAAAAGAACAATATTCACGATCACTGAGATATTTTCTTTTGTGAAAAATGTACCTTGATGCTCCAGCCAAATAAGTTGTCCCGAAAATGTTGAGGACTGAACAAAATTCTATTGTGATGGTAACTGAATGTCATGAAAAAACTTCCTGCATTCAGCAACAGCTCTGCAGGAAGTACAGTTAAGTTATTTGACAGTTTATGAGAGCAGAAAATTTTCTACTAATAATCATCAGGTTTTAGCACACACACACATACATTGTAAAGAACACAATGCAGCCAAATACAAATTAACAAAGAATAAGTAATAAGCACTATTCTGCTTTCATACATTTGTTCTGTATTTCTTTGGATCCACTGTTTGCTTGTTTCTGAGCTAAAATCATTTTTTTCCTGATAATCTTTTTGAAATGTCTCCCATTGTTTTTAAGAGTAAATTATTTTCTGTAGCTTGCAGCTATTTTCATTACCTCAAGAATTAATAATGGTGTTGGCATAGGTCAGCCTAAATTTTACCAGTTGTAGGACACAAAATACTTTTGCTTTTCAAGCATGCAGTGCCTTTACATCTGATTCTACTTTCTTTCTATATTTTTCTTAATAATGTTGATATAAGAAATTATATCTTGTTAAAGAGACAATATAGATTATGTATCAGTGCAGTTCAATTAAAAATAACATTGATTGAGTACCAATTAAAAGCCAGGCATTATACTAGGAGCTAAAAATACAAAAATAGAGATATGCTCCTGCTTTTAAAGATTCTCAGCTAAAAAGGATAACTTAAATACATAAATGCAATGCTTAATTATTATTTTTTTGTTATGCTTAATGATTCAGAGAGGTTTTCAAAAAGGGCTGAACTGATTTTTTTCTTTGCTTACTATATATTTCTTCAGAAGGTTGTAAATCCCATGTAAATCAATTTGACCATATGAATTTTAAAATATGTAAAGATAAATCACTATTTTCAAGTTTCGAATTAGTTGCAAATATTTTTATATGTAACCTACTAATCAAAGGCATGAAAGTAATCCTTTATAGTCTACTATACACTCCCTGTATCTCTTAGAACATAGTGTTCAATAAATTTTTAGATTAATTAGTTCCCTATGGCCATTTTCATGCAATGTGTTAGCCTTCGAGTCACTGTGAGTACTCAGAATAAATAGAAATGAATCTCAAAGTCCATTAGCTTAAACTCCCATCCACTCTGAGTCTCTTCTAAATTTTCCACCAAATTGTCATCTAGCCTAGCCTATGTTTGAGAACATCCCACGTGAAGAACTCTTCACTTTATGAAACAGATCATTAAATTAATGAACAATTTTAACATTGGAAAAATTCTCCTTAATGGAGCTGAAAACTGCTTTCTCTTCATTTCTGACTCTTGTTTCCAGTTCTGCCTTCAAATAAGCAGTTCTTTCTTCCAAATACCAGGTCTTTCATGTTTAGATCTATATCTCCCTATTTTGCCTCCTCTAATTCAGGTTAGACATTCCATTTGTTGGTTTGTTTTTTTTTAAGAATTTCACATTTCTTCCTAGTCTGGATACAATCCAGTTTGCAAAAGCCTGGCTTGCAAAAGCCATGTCTATATACCAGTAGCAATAAGGTTTACTGCAAATATCTTAGAAGCAGAGAAACATTTGAAAGCCCACAATCACCTAGCTCTCAGTGACCCACAGAAAAAAGAGCTTGAGTCAAGCACATAATGGAAAATACTCCAGCAGAGCACATTTTTATATGGATATTGAGATGAGTTCAGAGAATTACCAGTCAACTCTGTAAAAATGGGTGTTTTCTGACCAAGGGGATTGCTTTTTTGTTTGGAAGTTAGCTAAAGAGCTTCACATATTAGTATTGCTGGAATCAGCTGAGAGACTCTGCCACACTCTGTGAGGCTAGCTCAGTCCTATGAAGCAGCTTTCTACTAAATGCCAGCCAGCCAGCAGTGCCATGCAAGAGCCCAATGGCTGGCTATCCTTAGCTCTCTAGGCTTGGACAAGTATCCCAAATTGAATCCAAATAAAGGGATCCATTTCTTGTGATCTGGGATTCACTTTTCCCACTGATCCTATATCAACTAATTTTTAGCTTCTCTGTCAGTCTGCTTTCTCAAATTAAGCTTCTGACCACAAAAGAACTCTTCAGTTCATAACACTTTCACTTTACATACATAATTTTAGCATAACTTCAATTAGTTAAAGTTAAAATGCTTTTTAAGTGTTCATGACTTAGATTTCAGAAATTCACCAATGTAACTTAGTGTTTCCCTGCTTAGTACAAATTTGTGGAGTTTTCCTCTTTCTCTATTTCCATTCCATTCCTTCCATCAAGTTTACTGGGAACCTACTATTTCCCTGGCATTGAGAAATATTGTAGCCCTTGACCTATGGAAGAGCTTCAAGCTATACTTATTGTTATGAACTGAATTATGCCCCCCCCCATTCACATGTTGAAGCCTTAACCCCTAATGTGACTGTATTTGGAGATAGGGCCTTCTAGGAGATGACTACCATTAAATGAGGTACTAAGGGTGGGGTCCTAATCCAATAAGACTGGCGTCTTTATAAGAGGAAGGGACACCAGAGCTCCCTCTGCCCTGCCCACCTTCACTGAGAGCACACAGAAAAGGTGATGTGAAGATACAGTGAAAAAGAAACCATCTGCAAACCAGAAGAGATGCCTCACAAGAAATCAACCCTGTTAGCACCTTGAACTTGGACTTCCAGCCTTCAGAACTATGAGAAAATTAATTTCTGTCATCTAAGCCACCCGGTCAGCTATATTCTGTTACATCAGCCTAAATAGATTAACAAAACCTACCAGCACACAAGCAGTATTTATTATGGATATTCTTGAAGAGGTTACCTTACAAGGTGTTATAAAAACCCACATGGAGAAACAAATATTTAGGAAAAATATCGCATGCCTCTAAAAATAAGCACCTTTTCATAAGTACATTAAAGGATGCATCAAACTTAGCAAACCAATCACATTTCACTGACACTACAATATACATCTTAGAGAGACCTCAATATTAGATAATGCTGCTTGTATTGCTCAGATACATTTGCTTCATTTGAAAGAGGATTTAAGTAAAGCCAGAATTAGCAATACAGAATGATGGGCATTATTCAAAGTTGAAAATACACTTAAATAACTTCTTTTGATATAGATAGTAGAGATATTCAATGTGAAACCTTCTCTTTCTCACCACATTCAACTAGAATGACTGAAGTTTTCTACCTGCAAGCTTATCCATCCAGTTCCTCTACAAATACTGGCCTGGACTTACATTATCCTTAAAGTCTTAGATTGGGTTAAATCATTTTACCAAAGATCCAGGATTCAGTGCACCTGAAATTGTGGAGCCTGAATGTATTTCACCACGGAATTTTGTTCCCGGAATACAAAGAAATAAAAAAAAGAGAGAGAGAGAGAATTTTGCTCAAGATTATCAGCTCCTCTTTGACCTTTTTCTTTCTAAAACTGGAGCCTACTTCTTACTGACATATACGGCATACCCTGCTACACAGTTACCTTCCTGTGCTTGAGGAACAGGAAATTGTTCATAGGTTCTCAGAGTGCTGAGAACTTTAAGGTAACTGCTTGATTTCCTGAAAACATGAATACATTGACTAGCTAATGAGTATTTAATGAACTGTAATTTTGTGCTATGCAATAGATCTGTTTCCTGTTAGTCAAGAAAGTCTGCTCCTTTCTATTAGTTTCGAAGCGTTAACACCCTTTGATTTCATGCTGTATGGTTATAAGACATGCCATATAGAAATAGGAGTCTTTGGCCAGTGGGTCACTGTACTGTCAGGAATCATTGACTGAACTTCTTACACTAGTCAAATCAGGCAGTGGGAACTCCCAGTGACTCCAACACCCAAATGTTAAATGTGTCTCACTGTTGAATGAAGTGTCCAGAAAAACCATTCAGTTGATCTACTTTCCTATTTGGAAGAGTAACTATCATCTCCATTAATTACATCATAACAACCTGCTCAGCAGACACAGATATTATCATCAAAAATCCTAATACATTCAAGGTTCATAGAAATCTTACTAGAAAGTCTTTCAAATATCCAGTAACATTTCCCTTCCTCTCATAGCACCTTTTCTCTGGAATTTAACCCAATTATTATTCTTACTTCTGTCCCTTCTTTATTTAAAAAAAAGAAAACTTTTGGTTTTCATCTTATTGCTTCATATACAATGGCCCAATACATAGTCTTTTCAAGCACTCATGGAAAATTCTCCGTGATAAGTAATAAAACAAGCCTCAATAAATTCATACAAAGCAAAAGTTCTCTGACCACAATGGAATGAGTAGTCTTTTCAACCAATGATGGTGGGACTTCTGGATATCCACTTGTAAAAGAATATTGATGAACTCCTATCTAACACCGTGCACAAAAATTAAGTCAAAATGGACGCAGACCTCAAAGTAAGTTGCAAAACTGAAACACTTAGGAGAAAACATAAGAATAATTTTCTGTGATCTTGTATTAGACAAAACCTTATTAGATATGACAGTAAAATTACCTTCAAAATAAAGAAAAAAGAAAGATAAATTTTGTCAAAAACGAAAAGTTTTGTACCTGAAAGGATGTCAGCAAGAAAGTCAAAAGACAACTCACAGAATGGGAAGAAACATACAAATTTTATACACAGATAGCCAATAAGCACAAGGAAAATTGCTCAGCATCACTAGCCATCAGGAAAATGCAAACCAAACTCCAGTGGTGTATCATTTTGCACCAACTAGGATAGCTATATCAAAAAAAAAAGATAACTAGTAAGGCTGAGTTGGAGTAATTGCAACTTTCACATACTACTAGTGGGAATGTAAAATTGGGCAGCAGCTTTATAACACAGTTTGACAGTTCCTCAGAATATTACTAATAAACGTTACCATATAGCCCAGAAATACTCAAGGGATATGAAAACATATGTCAACACAAAATTGTGTACACAAATGTTCACAGTAGCATTTTCATACTAAACAAAATGTGAAAACAACTGAAATTTCCATCAACTGATAAATAGATAAACAAAATGTACTCTATTCTTAAATACAGTGGAATATTACTCAGCATTGCAAAGGAATGAAATACTTATGTATGTCTGAATCTTAAAAACATTATGCTAAATGATGGAAGCCAGTTATAAGCGACACCATATTGTATGAGTCTATTTACATGATATGTCCAGAATAGGCAATCTATGAAGACAGAAAGTAGATTTCTGGCTGCTGGTTGCCTAAGTGCTGAGAGACAGGGTAAAGAGTGGGTAATGACTACAAGTTGGCATGGGGATATTTTAGTGGTGAAGAAAATATTTCAAAATTGATTGTGGTGATGGTTGCAGTACTCTGTATACTACAAATATTGAATTGTACAATTTAAATGGGGGTCAATGGTATATATGTAAATTTTGTCTCAATAAAAATGTTTTTAAAATAACACAGAAGTAAATTTGATTTATAAAAGAATAATATTTATGATTTTTATTGACTCAATGAAATGCATAATTCAATACAAGGAAGTATTAATAAGTAGAGTTACCAAAAAGTAATGAACCTATTAATAATTCAGTTTACAAATTGATAGAAGCAAATAATGAAAATAATTATCAGAAGAGTAGCTGGTCAGTCATTTTGATTTCCAGCAATTAAAGAGAGTTATTTATGTGGTTTTGAAGATGATGACTTTCTAGGAGTTGATGATGAAGAGTAAAACTTTCATGATATATTTATACATGCTCGGTTTTTGATGTATTGCTATAATAATGATTGAATATCTGGTTCTATTGGAATGAATTCAATTTTTTGAAACCTAGTTTCCTAATGTTCAAAAAATACATGGCTTATTGAATGTATGGGTATGACATTGAGATTGTTTTAAAAATATGAGTGATTTAGAATAGATTTTCCGAAATATTTATTTGACTAGAAAAGATTTAACATAGCTTGCTTGACTGTTTTTTTTTTGATGGACCTTCTTACAAGATTGGTCCTTGGCTGGCTTCTGGGGACTTGGATTTCTGAGGGTTCTCACCATTCCCAGAATAGATAAGAGTGATTTACTACTGCTAAAGGGCTTGTACAAACCTTGTGGATTACACTGAACATTTGCTTTCTTTCTGGGAGTCTGGAAAATTGGTACATGCTAAACAGAGGGTGCCTATGTGACCAACCCCCAATAAAAACCCTGAGCACCAAACCTCAGTTAATCTTTCTGGTATACAACATTTAACAGCTGCTGTCACTCCTCCTTGCTAGGAAAATTAAGTGTGTCCTGTGTGACCCCACTAGGAGATGATCTTTGGAAGCTTATGACTGATTTCTTCTTCACTTCACCCCATTGGCCTTTCCCCTTTGCTCATTTTGTTTATATTCTTTCACCGAAATAAATCATAGCCATGAGCACAATGTGCTGAGTACTGTGAGTCCTCTCAACTGATCATCAAACCTACAGGTGGTCTTGGCAACCCCTCAAAATAACTATATAGCAACTATGCTACATTTGTAGGATTACATTTAAATTTATTGTATTTGGTACCTCGATCTGTTCTAAGTTTTAATGATAATTTTGTTTAGTCTGAATATACTGCATGTAAATACCATAAAATATTTTTATAGGGGACAGTTTTTGAGTTACCAGTATTCACTAATGTACAATTCTTGCATTTTCTCCTGTCACAAAAATGGTGTAAAGCTTATTTACTAGTACATATGTTAGATTTGTTGCTGGCTATATACCAACCATTTACTGATCTGATATTTATTTTCAGGGTCTAACTTTATATTTTTTCAAGGACAATAGTTTATGGCTGTATATTCAGAACTTATAATTATGGACTAGTGCCTATGATGCATTATATTTACATTAAAAAGTTTCCCTTAGGGAAAAAAAAAACCTGAATTGCATTAGTTTTTCCCCAAAATATCCTTAAAAATAGAGAAACACAATAGTATACTTTTTTACCTTATGTACAAGGTAATATGGCAAAATATTTCATTCTTCTTTTTCCTCCTTTGTACTTGCATAGTTTCTAGCACTTTATTATTTTAGTTTACGAAAAATTGAAAGTAAAGGGATATTAATGGTGTCTTCTCTGTTCTCTCATCTCAGGTCAGGATAAACCAAGTGCCACTGTGTGTGTGTGTGTGTGTGTGTGTGTGTGTGTGTGTGTGTGTGTGTGTGTGTGTGTGTGTGTGTGTGTGTGTGTGTGTGTGTGTGTGTGTGTGTGTGTGTGTGTGTGTGTGTGTGTGTGTGTGTGTGTGTGCGGTACGCGGGCCTCTCACTGTTGTGGCCTCTCCCGTTGCGGAGCACAGGCTCTGGACGCGCAGGCTCAGCGGCCATGGCTCACGGGCCCAGCCACTCCGCGGCATGTGGGATCCTCCCGGACCGGGGCACGGACCCGTGTCCCCTGCATCGGCAGGCGGACTCTCAACCACCAGGGAAGCCCCACAGTGCTTTTTGTTTCTTGTTTTTATCTACCTACTCAGAATGACCAAAAGGAAAACTACACAGCCAGACCCAAACTGAGTTAACAGATGCTGCTTCTCATAGCAGAAGGTATGTGTGAAAATTCATCCAGGAAACATTACCAAGATTGCCTGTTAGTGATAATAAGTTCAAAAAATAGCATAGATATTTTGGTCTCCCAGAAAGTTGTCTTTTTATTACTAGGAAATGCTCTGTGAATAAGCACTAGGAAAAAATAACTAAAACTAAAGGTTAAAATACAAATTAGGTGTGGACAGTGCCTATGGCATTAGGCTTGCCAAGACAGTCCTCTGCTTATATGCACTTTTCTATCCATAACCTAGTGGCAATTGAAGAGGATAAAGTTAAAGTTTGATTTATTAATACCTTGAGTGTCCTAGAAATTATATGACAATATTTTAATATTGGGTATCTGTTCCTAATTGTCTTCTATTCTTTATTTATTTTTCTATGTGTGGGGCTTATTTCTTAAGAACAAAAATCTTGAAACTGGAATAATTTAGAAATCAGGCATGTTTACACAGGATGAAAAGATGGTATAAGCATTAACCTTGTGTTCCATACCTATCTCCAACTGATAAATCATTTAGTCGAAAGTCTTCTAATGTCTGTACACAGACACAATATTCAGTGCAACAGACCCTACATCATTCTCTAATACAAATTAAGGAAAATTAGCTATAGCATTCTGGAAACTTCCTTGGTCATTTTAAATTGCTTTTGTTCTAGAGTGAATTATTTGTGAAAATAAAATTCATATCAATGAATAAATAAATTTCAGGAAATAAAATTAATTTATAAAACATACAAAAATACAATGAATGTAGAATTAACCCTTAATACAACTACAGCGTATATTATAGGCACTGAAAGTTCCCCACTCTATATATCCAATCTTACCTCATTTGTATTTCCGATAATAAGTATATTATTGATGCATTGTTATGTTCGCTTTCAAAGAGAAATTATAATTTTTTGCATCAAGATTAAATAGTTTGTCAGAGGCAGCTCCTAGGTAAACATTGCTTAGTCTCTATTTATATGTGCTGTATTGTGATTTGGAAGAAATATATTTCTATATGTATATATACACACACATATATATATTTGATCATTCAGACATGTGAAGTATCAGAAATATACATATTTTTCATATATATTTGGTCTTCATCCATGGTTTCTGGCTCACAGCTCCCAAAACCCTTAGAATGTCCTAAGTGATGAGAGGGATAAAGATGTCTTTTATTATATTAATGAGGTGACCTTTAGAAAGCACCTAAGTATGGGGGCTGGTTGCCAGGGCACCACCCTTGTGAATAGAGGGCTGGAACTTTCATCCCCACACCCTGATTTCTGGGGAGGGAAAAATGGCTGGAATTTAAATCAATCACCAATGGCCAGAGCTTCCCTGGTGGCGCAGTGGTTAAGAATTTGCCTGCCAACGCAGGGGACACAGTTTTGAGCCCTGGTCCAGGAAGATCCCACATGCCGTGGAACAACTAAGCCCGTGGGCCACAACTACTGAGGCTGCACTCTAGAGCCTGCAAGACACAACTACTGAGCCCGTGTGCCACAACTACCGAAGCCCGCGCGCCTAGAGCCCGTTCTGCGCGACAAGAGAAGCCACCGCAATGAGAAGCCCGTGCGCCGCAACAAAGAGTAGCCCCTGCTCTCTGCAACTAGAAAAAGCCCGTGAGCAGCAACAAAGACCCAACGCAGCCATAGATAAATAAATAAATAAATAAAAAGAATTTAAAATCAGCAATGGCCAATCATGTAATCAAACAGGGCTTTGTAACAAAGCATTCATAAAATCCCAAAAGGACAGGGTTTGAAGAGCTTCAAGGTAGGTGAAATCATGGAGATTTGGGGGGTGAGGCACACCTGGAAAGGGCAAGGAAGCTTCGTGCCCTTTCCCCATACCTTGCCCTGTGAATTTCTTCCATCTGACTGTTCCTGAGTTAAATCCTTATGTAATAAACTGATTATCTAGCAAGTAAAATGTTTCTCTGAGTATTGTGTGCTACTCTAGCACATTAATAGAACCCAAGGAGGAGGTCACAGGAACTTCTGACTTATAGCCAGTTGATCAGAAGCACAAGTAACAATGTGGGCTTGTGACTGGAGGCTGAATTCATGTAGGATTAAATCCTTAACCTGTGGAATCTGATGCTATTTCCAGGTAGATAGTGTCAGGATTGAGTGGAATTTGAGGACACACTGCTGGTGTCCAATACTTGCTTGGTGTTGTGGAGGATACCTCCCTACCCCTCCTCCCCCACCCCCATACACACATATTGGAATTGGATCCAGGAAACTAAAAGAATATGAGATAAAATTATCACAATTGTGCTAAAGATCACTATTCTTTTTAATCCTCAGATAACTATGTTTCTATAAACCTCGTTTTGTGAGTTTCTAACCAAAGGCTGTAAGTGTTAGGTATGCTTCTAAGAGCAAGGAACTGAAAACCATTTAATGGGTTTAAATTAGGAGGGCATTATCTTTGTTACTTTAAAAGAAATCTCGAGATTGTGGTTGCTCTCAACAGTGTAGCTGTTAGCAGTGTTGTCAGGGCACAAAGAGTTTCTTTCTGGCTATTCACTCTTTCATGTTGTGTTCTGATCTAATGCATGCGGCCTCGTGGTCAAAACATGGGGCCCTGCAGCTCCAGGCACCATGTTCAAGTTCAAGGCAGAAGGAAGTGAAGAAGGAATATCACCATCACCTGTCCTCTTTTACGAGAAAAGCAGACATTTTTTTCTAGGATCTACCGAACAGAATTCCCCTGATATCTCACTGACCATATCTGGGTCACCCTCCACATCAAGCTACAAAGGAGTTGGGGAAATTAAAGAACTGATAACTGACTGGACTGTCAGTCAATCATGTTGTGTCAGTGATACAGACACAACATGATAATCATATCATACGTGGCTTGGACACACAGTTAGCCCAGACAAAATGAGGAATCTACAAGCAAGAACAACAGGAGAACTAACTAACAGGTGACAATCACTTATCCAGTATGGCATACGCTTTCCAATATTATAATCAAAGAAAATTACAACTCGCACTCTGACAAATGGCAAGGTGGATACTGCACAGCAAGTGAGATGAGACTGAGTGTCTCTCCTTCAAAAGAGGCAAAACCTTCCCTCACATGCCTGATTATTCATCTGACCCAAGTATTACACGTTTTTGAAAACTTTGCGAGAAAAATTAATGATAAAACACAATTATTTGAGGCTATCCATCATAATGGGAAAAAGAAGAGCGTTCAGAAAACAAATGTCACTATATTTTTCCATGTGGATTCTTTCTTAAGGCTCTAGGAATAAGACAAAAATCTCTTCTGTTTTGAAACATAGTGAGAGTGTAATATTAATATACCCAATTAGAAATTGGTGATGGTTTTCAACCACTTTATAAGTGCACATTGTTTTTCTTTCTAACAGAATAATCCCTATGGACAATTCCTGGCATGGGGTATTAAGCAAATCATCTAATTATAAAAAAAACCTGTGCATTTTAAGATCTGCATTTTAATATTCACCTAACGCGATGTTTATGTTTCACTGGGAGAAAAATTGGTATCTCTGATTCTTACAGATGTTTTAAAAAGGCAGGACTGAGAAAGGATTGAATTATTGCCACTAGGGTTTTGGAAAATGTAATTGATTTTAATTTATAAACATAAGTAGAACTTTGATCATTCTTCAAGGGCAAAGATGTATCTTGGAGGCAATATTTCATTTACATCTCTGATGCCTGCTAAAATCCCAAAGTATTTAAGTTGAAAGATTTGATAGTCTACAGAGGAAAGAGAATACTATGGCTGCCATCCGTAATGAAATTTGGTATTTGTACTTTATTACCTTGAGCAATTGTTGTATACAAGCATGGTGCTGTGCTATACACTTGGCAATATTTGTACAGATTTAGGGGAGAAATACCTGTGCTATATTCTGTCCATACCTTCTCTACCTCCCCTCAAAAATTTTATGCTGTTCTTCCACAGTTGATTGTTTGGAACGAGACGCTGTCAGACGAATAGAAGAACTTAATCATTTCCGAGTGATATGTGACATTCCTAACCTGCTCTTTAAGGCACAGTCAACATCAGCAGCGGGGTATTTAAAAGTGTGTATAGCTCCCCATCAATCTTTAATGCATCGTTCTTATAAATACATCTCCCCTTGCCTCTGTTGGAGCTGATCATTTGTTTTATTTGACTCAAGGATTTGCTTGATTTAGAAGCTGGAAATATACATCTGTAGTATTGACAAAAGCCTATTCATAAACTGTGGAGATTCTGCCATACATGCCAGAGGAAAAGCAATGTGGCAAAGCGAAGTGCAAAATTATTTCTGTCTTGGTGTTATTTGTGAGTCATATATCTCTGCCTTTTTATGAACAGCAGGCATATTTGGAAGAATTATGTCTGAGTCATAAATCCCAATTTGCCTGGGACATGACTAATAGGTGTCTTTAATGTAGTAAGATGATATTACTGTCTTATCTTGCAAACATTTTTTAAACTCTCAATCACAAATAAGGCAGGTCGGATTTAAATGACAAACATTAACGTTTGCCTCATCAAAAAATGTTGCCACTGCCTTTTCTAGGCCACTTTGCACAAATATGCCATGTGCATATATAACTCTATTTTGTTGTTTAGTAAGCAAAACTGCCCTGATTGATCTTAGTCTATAGCTGTTTCTAGAAGGATATGCAAGAGGTAAACTTAGAAAATGAGTTAAAAAACAAAGACAATTGACTGATCTCTATTTCACACGTGGAGAACTATAAATCCTATTTAATTGAATAATGGTGCAAAGAGGTTTCATTTCACCATAAATTTTCAATGATAGGAAATATTTGTCTAAAATTTTTCCCTTCTATCCTCTGGTTTTATGTAGCAGGTTATAAATGATAGTTCAGGATTCTCACAATATATAGGAGAAATCTGAAAATATTGAAGAGGTGTGAGATCACAGGAGAAGGCCTATGTTAACGAGTGAAACAGACAACAGCTTTACAAGTATAGTTTGTTGAGTACAAAGCCCAACCGTTTAGTCATAAACTTGTGATTGAAATTATAGGATTCATCAGAACCTCAAATTTCCATCATGTTGTAGAAGAGGGTTTAGAACCAGAATGTGAATTCATATAATATTCTGAGTGGAGTATCTTTGACAAGAAACCAGTAAGGGAGAGTAAGACTGGGAGACAGACTTTTTTTTTAAACTGCAGAGATTTTCCTGGTTAAGTGAAAATCTCCTGAAATGGAGCATCAAAGGAGAGAAAATTTTGAGACTAATTTTGGGATCCCACACACGAGGAACAGAATTTGGAGTTTTACTATTAAATATTAGTTTTTCTATCAGAGGAAGTCACCAGGTGGGTTTTTTTTGTTGTTTATTTTTTTGTTTGGAGTCAATAAAAATAGGTTTTCAAATGTGTGTTTTACGATAGGCGTCTCGTGTGAGTTTCAGGCTCTGTGAAAGAAGATGGCACCAATCTTGAGGTCACTGACAGAATATTTATGGAACTGTAATAGGGAAGAACAAATCTGATTCCATATTGGATCTGTTTCTTTTACTTAAAACTTTGTGTTCTATTACTTATGCTACAAGTTAATCACTAAAGGGATGTTGCCTGTAGCTTAAAGTACACATAGTGGCCCATCTCTGGGACCCTGCCTCCCATGCCTGAGTGTTAAGCTAAAATACCTTTAGTTTAGCTCACAGGAGACAAGCTGACAAGGCCTACCTGAGAATGCCTGCAGAAAAGAAGAAATTAACACATCCCATCCCAAGTCTGGCCAGAACCAGGAAATATTTGCAACAACTTAGCAACTTTTTTACTTTACCTCCTCACTTCCCCCCTCCTTGTTCTATAAAAGGAACTAGCATCCAAACATGGGCAAGATGGTCGTTTGGGACACTAGTCTGCCATTTTCTCAATCTACTGGTTTTCCCAATAAAGTCGCCATTCCTTGCCCCAAAATCTTGTCTCTCGATTTATTGGCCTGTCATGCAGCAAGCAGTAAGAACTTGGACTTGGTAACAGAACAAAATTGAAGTGACAGATATAATCTCTAGATTTTGCTATTAGAATCTTAAAATTTACTTTTTTATCCATTATCTTTAGAATTTTCTTTCTACTTCCCCAATTAGCCCCAAACACACACACACACACACACACACACACACACACCTCTTTTGAAAGTCACAATATTCATTGGAATATTTCTTGAATAAATACCATTAACTCAAACATGTTACAAACCTGGGACACTGGAAGAATACCATTTTTGTCAAGGAAAGTTTGCTAAGAATCAGGTCATTTCTTTAAATAATTGAAACCAAAGGAACTCAGAAAATAATTTTAGAAAAATCAGTAAACCATATGCAAAGTGTTTCCTTATGAAATAATGACATTTAGTAAAGATCAATTTTGACATAATTCAACAAACTCTTCCTCACACGCTTCACTGTCAATTGTCCCTCATTTTCCACGTACTCCTCTGTCATTTCTATCCTTTGAAATATCTTTAGGATTTTTTCAAGTTTTTCATTTGCCAATTTGGACATGAAGCCATACCAAAACCTCCTTCATAGGAAAAAAGAAAAGGGTAAAATTGCATTTCTTAGTTTTATTTCTCATGACCTATGTAATTACAGTAACTTTTACTGGCCATGTCACAGGTTAACCTTGCATTATTGATATAGGTATCACTTTTCTTCACCTTTGCCATGAAAATAGCTGTAAATGTATTGCCCTTGTTTCCAACTGAATACATGAACATGAGAAATAAACAAGATGTGACTCTAAATTACACTGAATTGATTTAAACCTGGAACATCTCTTTGGAGATTCAATAGCAATCAGTCTTTATCCTTCCATGGAAGAGTTGATTTTTGAAATTGTACAAATTCATTCTAGACAGTTTTGGATAATGAGATGTGCCACTAAGCTGGGTAATAGTGTTTTCTGCCCCAAATGCAGCCTTACTACAAAGTAGTGAAATGGATTTTCTTGAGTGGTTCACAAATTGATCCTATTTCAATTACAAATTAGGAGTCTCAGATTTCTTCTGAGCTATGACTATTGTGACAATAGACATATATACATATGTATTCTACTCAAATGATGAATGTCAAGAACAAAGATTTCTAAGTTTTATTTGCACTTGATATACTTATTATTTTATATCGTTGCCTTGCATAGAATGCAAATCCTTCAATACAGGGATTGATTAATTTAATTAGTCCTTCAATGCAAACCATGACCCATTGTTCAGCCATCTGTTTTTGTAAATGAAGTTTTATTGGAACACAGTCATCCTGTTTCATTTACATATTGTTTATGGATGCTTCTAAGATTCAACAGAGGAGGTAAGTATTTGAGACAGAGGTAGTCTGTCTCACAAAGTCTAAAATATTTACTGTGTAGCCCTTTACAGAAAATGTTTGCGATCCCTGCTTTAGAAAATACTATATTGGTAATACTGTCTTTTAGGATGATAAACAAACCAAATAGCATCTTGCTGTATAATAATAGTACACTATGCTGACAACAGATTAAGATTCATAGGCCACTCGGGAGAGCTGGATGGCTCTCATGGGAATTCTAGGGAAGGGGGCTCCACTGGGTGTACTTTGTCACTAAGGGTAGGAAAAAAAAAAAAAAGTTGGGGCTAAACAAAGCTCTGAGGGCCTTTCACTCATGTTTATTTATTGTGGGCAAACTGGTAATCTGATTCAAAGAGAACACATTCACTATTTTCTCTTATTCAGTCCATGCACTGCTCTTTGGCAATGATCAGCACTAAAGCACAGATTTACCTAAAACCAAGCTCATTGGAATCTTTCATATGAACCCAATTGACTTACGACTAAGAACAATTAAAAGAGTTATTCTCACCATAGTAAAAAATTTGGAGGGGAGAGGCAGTCTAAATGTATATCTTTAAAAAGTTTAAAAAGTATGAATTAGAATGATATACTAATCAATGTATATTTTTATTAATTGCTTCATTTTAAGGAGCATTAAAGAAAGCTTTTATAAATACAAAAAGGTGGGGAAAATCAAGTTAATGTGATGATAATAGCAGAAGAGTCAGAAAAGGCTTATGGTGAAATTAGCACACAGAAATGTATCAATAAAGCTGCAGCACAATTTTAAGAACTAAGCGACAGATTTGGATATGAGCTTTATAGCTATCAGTGCAAAGAAAAACAGTGATTGTTTATGATTCACATTGTCTTGATTGTGGCATGCCTGTCCCACATTGCTTTAATGGTTAGAAACAATGTTTTTGAATTGGAATTTGACATTACACCCACCGAGACTGGCTAAACTGTTTGTGGGACACGATGAAAAAATGATAATCCAGGGCCCTTTGACCAAAATTATTAATTTCAAGACAGTGACAGCAAAGCATTATACCAGTGATGGCCCTTCTAAGTGCCTGGCTGTGTATTACTCAACAAGGAGCACATCCATGAAGCAGACCCTGATGCCTACAACTTACTCTGAGGAGAGTCACCAAGACTTGTCATATTCATCCTAAAAGTACCGTCATCATCATCATCATCATCATCATATTTATTGAGTACTCAATTTATGCAGTTACTACTATAAAATCATTTTAGTCTCCCTCCAAGCCAATAATTTAGATAATATTATTAGCTCAATATTAGGAGTGAAAAAATTCTCTAGGAAATAATTTCAAGGAAAATATTTTAGAGAGTTAAAGATGTTCTAGAGCTAGGGCTCAAACAATAGCTTCCATATACTGAAGTCCATGTTCTTATCAACTTTACTGATCACCTACGATGTTCTGATACTATTTTCTAAGCACTATATTCTAGATACTATGTTCTCAGTACTCTGTTAGGTGTTGGCTAACTAGTGATAAATGAAACAGAGCTCCCTGGAGCTTAGAGTCTAAAGGAGGCTGGGGTAGGTAGAATGGAAACAAGTAAATAAACAGATAACTAAATTACAATTGTGGTAACTGCTTTGAAGAATAGAATGTTGATTGCGGTTAATCTGAGGAACTTCAGATAAAGGGTCAGGGGACGAATGCATCTTTGAAGAATTACTTTCTAAGCTGAGCTCCAAAGGATGGGAAGAAGTCAACAATCGTAACTTCTAGGATGAGAGTTTTACAGGCTTAGGAAGAGCTTGTACAGATGCCCTGAAGTGTGTAAGTGTGAAGTGTTCCAGACACTGAAAGAATCCCTATGTGGCTGGACTAGTGACCAACCACGTGAGACAGAACGAGGTTAGACTTGTGTGCAGGTGGAAATCATGTGGGACTGTATAGGTCATGACATGAGTTTTGTTCCATTTTAAAAGCAAAAGGAAGCCACTGAAATTTTATTTACTAGACTGACATAATGAGATTTGTATTTACTAAATATGATTTCAGCTACTATATACTTATAAGTTAGAGTGGAGGAAAGAATACAGGATTAAGGTGGCTATTTTAGTACATCAGGCAAGAGAGAAAGAACACTGGCACATGGAGATGGAGAAGAATGGACTTACTGTAGGAAAGTTTATGAATTAAATTGTGAACTTTGTGATCATGGACTCTGTGGGATGGAAGAGATGAAAGGAAGCAAATGTTTTCCTCTGAGAAGAGCAGAGCAGACAGATCATGGGTTTGAAATGGGAAAGGGAAGAGACTGAGTCAGAGATCTTCTTGCAACATATTCATTTAGCTATTCATATGGAACTTCTAAGCTTAGATGTCAAGAAAGCAGTTGGATATACAGGTCTCATGCTCACAGAAAAGATTTACCCCAGAGATATAAATTGGCTTCCTCGTGGTATCCATGGCATTTAAAGCCATTCAGGTGAACGGGATCTCCAGGGAATGGAATCTAGCTTGAAAAGAGAATCCAGCCTTTGATCTAGCTCTAAAAATCTTCATTTTTTAGAGTCTGAGAGAGCGGGATAACTTAGCAAACTAGATGTACTAGATATGCTAGGGTATACCAGCAAATTAGATTAAGAACAAATGATCAATAAAGTAGGAAGAAAATTTAGAGAATATAAAGTCATGAAATCCAACAGGAAACAGTAACACAACTGTGTCAAGTGCTGCTGACAGGATGAGGTGCTTTCTCTGTGGATACCCTAGTTTAAAATATCTGAGCCATGCCACGTGATACTTCGAGTTTGTATTGCTTAGTATAGGTTAATCTCTGCTTTTCACATTTCTCATACCAAGCTACCTCGCTTGAAATAAGAATGGTGGGATTCCAAGGTGCAAAGATTTTTGATGTAAAAGGAAATATTTTTTAAAAACTCTTTTGAAAATGCTTCAGAAAATGTAAAGCCTCGATATGAACTATGGCTTTGGTCGTGTGAAATTTGGACATGGGAAGTAAATGGGAGTGATGAGGGAGACTATTCTGAATGGAGTAATAATATGAATTAGGGAACAAAACAAGAAATTTTGAGGTGTTTGTGTTGGTAATATTATTGAGGAGAGCCTTGATTATGAGGAAATTGTTTCATTTTTCAAATGAGAATATTAGTACTGAGGTACTAGTGAGAGAGTATTGTGTTTCATCCAACAATCTGAAGATGTCCTTGACTGGTACTTTTGGTTTCTACCGGAGTAGTAAAATCTTTTTCTAAGATACCTTCATTGGATTCAGTTCTAAGTATGAGCGCCCTCTGGTGTTCATTTTCAGTATATGTCATAAAAACTGCACATTTTTAAATTGGAACTTGGTATTTTTCATGCATTAACTAATCCCAATACAGCGTGCGTAAAAGCAATATTTACATCTTAAATGCACATCGCTTTTTATTTTGATTTAAATTTAAAATGAGTTACATTTTAACAGGAAAATAATTTCAATTTTTCAATTGAATAAAAATGACAACAAAAAATGTAGTGTTATTTAGGAAACAGTCCATTTGGCCATTGGTTAATTTCCATGGCATTTGATCATTTGATCATTCTATTCAATCTGTTTAGGGTATAGAATGGCAAATATCCACTCTTCCATACACATACATTAACGTAACAAGTTTAGAATTCACCACTGTCTTCATAAAACCTTAAAATTTGGAAGCCTCACTCTTTGGCACTGGCTTAGTTCCAAGTGTTTAGAAGAACTAAATGGAAGATTGATGTGATTTTTTTTTTGTCAAAAATATAATCAATAATGAACTGGATTAATACAGTAATCTAAACAAAAATTTGTGTTTATATTAACCTATTAGGTATTCATTATGGAGGCCCTAGATTCCTAGCTTTGGAGAATTCACCCAACCCAGGTTCTCTGACTATATATTCAAAAACTGCTTAGTACTCTAGACAAAGAGATGATGCAAAGAAAGACAAGAGACTTTGTATTGATAAGGGACCAACTCTGTGCTAATACCTCCCTACTTTATTGTGTCCTCACCAAAATCTTATTATCTTCATTATATCGATGAGGAAATTAAGGCAGAGAATGATTAAGTAGGCTGTCATATCATATTACTAGTAAGTAAGAGTTGAGATTCAGTTTCTACTCTGGCTGACTATTACACTGAAATTACAGAACAGAATAGCAATTACCTGGAACCAGATAAGAGTTGGTGCTGAAGAATATCTTTGCTTTTTATAGAAGACAGTTGTATACAATAAATAAAATATACAATATTAATGTTCCAAATGAAGGATTTACTTGAAATAATTATTTCAAGAAAAACCACAGAGCCTAAACAAGAGAGAGGTAGAATAAAGAAAAGTTATCCACAGGTAAACTTGAACTATTTGGAGATAGAAACCACAACAGCTCATCAAAGAGGGTTTTATAGCTTCTCTATTTCGATCACCTTTCTTTTTAATATACACAATTAAATATATTTTGGAGGAGTTCTTAGTGATGGTTGTGAAGGAACAGGTGAAATTATTCATTACATGTATCATATGACAATTTAGAGGGATGAGACCCTGGGAATATTTACCATATGTCCAGTTTGGGAAACTTGAATCTAGACATGACAATTCTATCCCAGCCTCGCACTGGAATAGAAAAGGGAGTAGATGAAAAGATGTTCAACATCGTTAATTATTAGAGAAATGCAAATCAAAACTACAATGAGATATCATTTCACATCAATCAGAATGGCCTTCATCAAAAAGTCTATAAACAATAAATGGTGGAGAAAAGGGAACCCTCCTACATTATTGGTGGGAAGGTAAATTGGTACAGTCACTATGGAGAACAGTATGGAGAAAACTAAAAATAGAAATATCATATGATCCAGCAATCCCAGTCCTGGGCAAACATCTGGAGAAAACCATGGTTTGAAAAGATACTTGCACTCCAGTGTTCATTGTAGCACTATTTACAATAGCCAAGACATAGAAGCAACCTAAAAGTCCATTGACAGATGAATGGATAAAGAAGTGGTACATATATACAATGGAATATTACTCAGACATAAAAAAGAATGAAATAATGCCATTTGAAGCAACATGGATGGACCTGGAGCTTATCACACTAAGTGAAGTAAGTCAGACAGAGAAAGACAAATATCATGTGATATCACTTACATGTGGGATCTAAAAAAAATGATACAAATGAACTTATTTACAAAACAGAAACAGACTCACAGACTTAGAGAATGGAATTTATGGTTACTGGGAGGGAAGGGGTGCGGGGGGATGGATTGGGAATTTGGGACTGACTTATACACACTGCTATATTTAAAATAGATAACCAACAAGGACCTACTGTATAGCACAGGGGACTCTGCTCAATACTCTGTAATAACCTAAATGGGAAAAGAATTTGAAGAAGAATAGATACATGTAATGTATAACTGACTCACTTTGCTGTACACCTGAAACTAACACAACATTGTTAATCAGTTATACTCCAATAAAAAATAAAAATTAAAAAAAGACTACAACAACAAAAAAGAAAAGGGAGTAGATTTCAGGACATGTGTCTCTGGGAGATTAGCTCAGCCTGCTGAGGTGCTCAATTTCCTGTTTCACTATTCTGTCCTTAAAGTACCTTCATAGACACTGTGATTCCTCTGGAGCAAAGCATGGGTGGATCTTAGAAGATATGTAGTATCTTTAGGAAACATTTCAGATGGATCGATGTTAGAGCTGTTTTAAATTGTATTATTTTTTCTCTAAATACACACTTCAGTTTCTCTGTTAATGAAATGGAGTTGATATACATAGTGTTCTTGCAAGTGTCTCAGCATAAAGAACATGCACTGTTATTACCATTTAAAACGTCCCCCTGCTTTAGGAGCCCAGCGTAAGTAAGACACATCGGAGGATGTTTTAGAAAATGAACTTTAGGTGTATAGTCTACAGTTGACAAAAAAATTCCAGTGATCTTGTTTCCTTAAACTGTTTCAAAAGTATCTTCATTCTAAAGAAGAGATTATCAACATATTGGCTGAATAATCCTTGTGAAGAAAACTTTTTTTTCATAAACATGGGAAAACTAAAATTAAACAGGTGGGGATTCTGAGTGTAAAGACAATATTCAATGGAGAAGGAAAAACAAGAAAAGATTATTTGTTATTTTAGCAATGACTTTGATTATTTTGTTTTTTTACCAGTGGCTGGTATACCTCAATTCCTAAGGAGCACTGCTGTATGGTTCCTTTTGTAAATTGTAGTATACTCAAATTATTTATTTGAGGATATTATAGATCATGAGGTTTTAACACTAGAACTAAGGAACACGGAGCTCGTATCTCCTTCTCATTCAGAGGAACACATATTCTGTAGGTGGAATGGAGAGGTGTCTCTGATTCCACAGTGTTTCCTTTAACATAGAAATGAAAAACAGCACAATTCTATAAAGAATCCATGTCCGGTCAGCATGTCTCCCTGTATGTTTCTTTCCCAATGTCTAAAAAGTCAGGATCCAGAATCTACAAATTAATGTTTCTGTCCTCCAGGGTGTGTGCTGCTCTTATCTACCCCTTCCTGATTTTCTACATCTGTTAAGTGCTTCCAAGTTACAGGAGTAGAATAAATATCCTGCCACTCATAGAGTCCTCACAGACCAGCAGGATAGGCATCTCCTGGGAGCGTTTTAGGAATTCAGAATCTCAGGCTCCAACCCATGCCTGCAGAATCAGAATCTATATTTTAACATGATCCAGGTGATTCATGTTCAAATTATAATTTGAGATGCACCGGTAATGGACCCAAGGAACAAATACATATAAATGTGAACTTTAATGCCAACAAACCCATTGGAAAAATTTCTTCATTCCCCTTTGTATAGACTGATATTTTAGTCAACCTATAATCTATCCTCTATACTCTCCCTCAAAGTTAGCTCTGCTACTTTCTTCAAACCATTTTTTGATATATTGTTTCTTTTGGAAGATCCATCTCTTGAGCTGGGTCCATCTGTTGGCTCTTATAACTTGGCTTCATTGATTATTGAGTTATTTCCACCTTTGTAAACCTCTCTTGCTGGACTCATCTTCGGTCCCTGCCTCTCACCTCTAGATCCTGTTTTTTGTATGTGATTATCTTTTATCCCCAGTGAATACAATTTATGTTGTAATTCCTTTTTTCCAATGATGATTTTATATCGGAATGACTCACTTTAGGGATAAAACTGTCAAACTTCCATCCTGTGAATGTTTAGCATTTCATCATCTAAAGCTGACTTTAATTCAGACCTTGACACCTAAAGGCAGCCACTGCCATCTGTTAAGGCCAGAGGGAAAAAAGATGTTTGATCTTGGTGGGCTAAATCCATTATTACGGTAACAGCCTTTAACAATCCCTCTCTGAGAGTAACAGAGAAAATAATTAAAAATACACAGTGTTTGAAAACCATATTTAATAAGCTTGAACTGGAATATGAGTATTTAGACATCAAACGAGATATGGAACATTAACTTACAGATGCACCAAAAACGTTCACGTAATTTGATTATGCACTAGACTGACATTAAATCTCAAAAAAAAAAAAATTCAAGCAAGCATTCCCATATAGTTTGCATCGACTGATTGAACTAAAGAAATAAAATATCAAGAAAATTATATTTTTAAAAATCTTGGTATAAGGGAAAATCTACTAATAAATTATTATCTTAAAAAGGATATCAAAGTAGAATCTATTTAGGATGAAAATATAATGAGTTTCCACCTGTCAAAATCCAAAGGACAAAAGCTAATGTGATACTCAGAGAAAGCATACCTCCAAATTAATTAAAAAGCAAGGACGAGCTACACTAATAAACTAAGCTCTCAGTTTAAGATCAACAATAAATTTAAAAACAGAAGCAGGAAGGAATGAATTAAAAGATCAAACAGAAATCAATGCAATAAAACAAGTAATTAAGGAAAGAACACTAGAACTGTTGATTAGTGCAATCAATTATAGTTCTTTGAAGTATTAATGAATGACAAAATATTAAAGAATGATCATGAAGAAAGGTCTTAGAAAGGGGAAAAATAAACATATTAATCATATTAGCAATGATAATAATAGTGAGGACAACAGAGTGTGGTATAATAATGAGGCTGAGGGGTTTAAAAAATAAAATTTGGTGTGATTTATAATTTGATTTCAGTAAATATATATCAAAACTAAGCAAGGAGAATAACGCCTCAAAATTGCAAAATTGAACAGGAACAAATGTCCCAGGTTTCCTAAAGGTAGCAGTCACCAGAATTATGGGGAAATTTTTTATAAGATTGAAGCATAATTCTGATCTGTATTAGTCAGTTTGAGCTGTCATAATGCTGCAACAGTCTGGGTGACTTAAACAACAGCAATTTATTTTCTCATAGCTCTGAAGACCGGAAGCCTAAGACGGGGGCATAGGATGATCAGCTTCTGATTAGTGCTCTCTTCCAACCTTGCAGATGGAAGCCTTCTTACCGTGTCCTTACATGGCCTTTCTTAGGTGCATGCACACAGGGAGAAAGCAAGCAACTTCTCTGGTGTCTCTTTTTATAAAGCCATTCTTAGACCTCATTTAACCTGAATAACCTCCTTAGAGGCCCTAACTCCAAATACAGTCATATTGGTGTTAGGTCTTCAAATACGAATTTTGGGGACACAATCCAGTTCATAGCATTCCACCCCTGCCCTGCACCGTGGCCCCCCCTACCCCAATTCATAGCCTTCTCACATGCGAAACACGTTCATTCCATCCCAACAGCTCCAAAAGTCTGAACTCGGTCCAGCATCAACCCTAAAGTCAGTCTCATCTAAGTTATTTTCTAAATCGGATATGGGTGAGATTCGAGGCTGAATGTCTTCTAAGGTGAATTTCTCTCCAGTGATCCTGTGTAATCAGACATGTGTTTTCAAAATGCAATGGTGGACAGGCATAGGATAGCCATTCCCATTCCAAAAGGGAGAAACTGGCAGGAAGAAAGGCTTAATGGATCCCAAATAAATCCAAAACCTAGCAAGGCAAATTCCATTAGCTTTCAATGCTGGAGAATAATCCTCTTTGGTTTGATGCCCTGCCTTCCAGGCATAATAAAGTGGCTCTGAGGGGCTGCTTTACCCCAGTGGCTCTGCAGGGTACTCTCTGCAAGAGCCCACAACCCTGCTGAAATAAAGGAGGGGGCAGCCTAGCCCCCAGGCCTGTGGTGGGAGTGGGAGCCCTGATGATTTCTGAATGGCCTTTGGAGGTCATTCTTCCCCTTTTTTGAAGGATAAAGCATGTTTAGAGCAAAATATGTCTATTGCTCTACTATTCCCTTTGGTCCAACCTGGCAGAGTCTCTGCTGTTAAGGTCCAAACTGGCAGTGTTTCTGCTGGTACAAACCCATCTCTATTCCTGGCTGCTGCTGAAGTGGCTGATTAAATTTGTATCTGGAGTTCATACCAATCTCCTTATCAAACAGTTGTTCAACCACACCCTTAGTACTCTCTCCAGAACAAGGTTTCTCTCTTTTCTTTTTTTTTGCAAAATGGATTTGGAGAATTTTCCAAATCTTTAAGTTCTGGTTACTTTCTGCTAAATGATTCCTTTTCAATCCATCTCTCTCCTCTTACACTTTAAGCATCAGGAGGACACAGGAGACACTTTCAATATTTTGCTAAGAAATCTCCTCACCTAAATACCGAATTGCATTGTTCACAAGTTCTATCTTCCTCAAGTCACTAGAACACAATTAAGCCAAAAGTTCTTTGCCGCAGAGATCACCTTTTCTCCATTTTCCTTGTTTCTGTCTGAAACCTCACCAAAATGACCTTTAAGATACATATTTCTACCAACTTTCATGATTATATATTTGCTAAGAAAATGGGGGCTTTCTCAATAGCTCTTGACTCTCCTTTTTTTTGTTTTCACCAAAATATGGACTTTAATATCCACATTTCTACCTACAATCTCTTCATGGTAATCCATGCTTTTTCTAGCATGTAGCTCAAACTCCTCCAGTCTCTACCCATTACCCACTTGCAAAGTCACTTCCACAGTTTTAAGTATCTGTTACAGCAGCACTCCAATTCTAGGCACCAAAGTCTGCATTTGTCAAGTTGTGTTGCCATATCACAAACCATAGACTGTGTGGCTTAGACAACAGAAATGTATTTTCTCACCCTTCTGGAGGCTAGAAGTCTGAGATCAGAATGCCAGTTTCTGGCTAGAGATCTCTTTCTGTCTTACAGAAGGCTGCCTTCTTACTCTGCCCTCACATGGCCTTTCACACACACACACACACACACACACACACACACACACACACATTAACAGAGAGAGAGAGAGAGAGAGAGAGAGTGAGATGGGTGGGGGGAGACAGAGAAAGAGAGTTCACTCTCTGGTGTCTCCTCTTATAAGGACTCGAATCCTGTTGGATCAGAGTCCCATTTTTTTTTTTTGTTGTTGTTGTTGTTGTTGTTGTTGCAGTACGCGGGCCTCTCACTGTTGTGGTCTCTCCCGTTGCAGAGCACAGGCTCCGGATGCGCAGGCTCAGCAGCCATGGCTCACGGCCCAGCTGCTCCACGGCATCCTTCCGGACCCAGGCACGAACCCGCGTCCCCTGCATCGGCAGGCGCACTCTCAACCACTGCACCACCAGGGAAGCCCCAGAGTCCCATTCTTATGACTACGTTTAATTTTAAGTGTTTCCTTATAGGCCCTGTTTCCAAATACAGTCACATTGGAGGTTAGGACTTCAACATATGAATAATGAGACGACAAAACTCCCACTATAGGATTACCATACACTAACTTTTTTACAGTATAGAAAAAATGAAAATTACCCACATCATTTTATAAGGATAAAATATCTATACTAACGCAAATGGAGAAGACGGGTAGAGGCATATATTTTTTTAAAGATGACAGAATGTTGATGATTTTGACACTATGTAATGGACACATTGTGGTTCTTTACACTATTTAGTTTATTTTGTGTATGTTTCAAATTTTCTGCAATAAAACAGTTAACTATGCAGAAGAGAAAACTGGAGCTGAACAAGGAAAGAAAATAAATATAGATGATTATTATTGTTGTTGATCGAATTCTTCAGGAAGCTGATTCTGAAATGGACTTCGGCAAGGAGAAGGTTTATTAGCAAATAATCTTGGGATCTATATCTATGAGGGGAAGGGAAAGGATTTTGCATAGAGAGGATGAGCTATAAGATACACCTGAACCACAAACTCAGGTGATTCGATGGGAGGCTCTGGAGCTGAATCTTCTATCTCAGCTATTTTGTAGTTTACTGAAACATCCTGGTCTTTATATGCCTGCCTCTATTAGTCATTGCTTTGGGCTGCCCAGAAGAGGCCTGACCTTGTGAGGTGGTCCTGCAGTTGAAACAGTCCCTGAAGCGGGGGCAGACGAAGGCTATCTGCTGGCATCACTTCCAGCATCTAGGAAATACGTTTTTCCTTGAGGGACAGCTGGATGGCACATCTTCACTCCCTTCACAGTCCTCCCCTTGTGACCCACAAATCCACATTTAAAATACTTTGGAGGAGTAGCTCCTACGGGATTCAAGTGGGCCTCCCTTTCTGGAGTAAAGGTAATCAATGAAAGATACTCCCAGCGTCAAAGGTGATCTTGGCATTGTAACATACTCATCATCTCCTTCCTCCACTATGTAACGTAGATGCCTCTTACCCTCAGATAACATCCCTCTGGTCTCTGTATCTTACCTCACAGCCTGAGCCAGACCTTCAGTCCTGAGGGATTGAGCTCTGATTACCAGGTCATTCTCAGAGTAAAGATGCTGCACGTGTTTGTTTAGCATCACAATAGGATGTGGATATACTAAAAGGACTTCAAGTGAATTACGTAGGTTTCAAATGTATTATCCCTGCCACATTTTTTTTAAAAAAACAGTTCATTCTCTTCATAATAATCAGGATGAATTCCACATATGAAGATAATATTTTCTTCTTTCCTATTATCCCTGAACATAAGGTGCCCAAAGCACCCTTGAGACAGTTATAAGTTAAATGCATCTTTTGTTATGTCTCCTGGTGAACTGTCCCCACTTTGTGACTCACAACCTCTAAACCTGTAGAGACCAGAGTTGTGGGACAGAGAACACACATTCTCCAAGTGAACCACAGGGAATGATCTTAAGCAGGAACATTCTTGTTTCCATCCCTTGGTCTAGGAAACTTGTAATCTTCCCATGCAAAACACCATACTATATAAAGGTTTTTTTACTCAATGTGTATGCTGAATGGGGCTCCCCATTGCTGTAAAATATCACTTCTGAGCTAGTGTCTCAAAAGTGCTTTCAGTAAGTTGTTCCAATCCACTTTTAGACTTGTAGCTTCTTGGTGGTTGACATAAGATACAGTTAATGAATCCCATGGTGTTACACCTACTTACATTCTTCCTTTTCTGAAAAATATGTCCCCTAATGCTATGTAATGTGGGATCTTGTGCCAATGAAATAAACACTTTACATACCCTCAAATAGTGATGCCAGCTGGGACCCTGGAGGCAGGAAAGACAAATCCATACATGGAAAAGCTGTCAATTCCTGTAAGAATAAAGCAATGGTCCTTCCAAGGTGAAAGGGGCTTACAATATACTCAATTCGCCAACCTATAGCCAATTGGTTTTCTCAAGCAATCTTGCCATTTCAGGGCTCAGTATTTGTCTCTGTTGCTGCAAAGCCAAGATTTTTCAGGGTGTCAACCTTGATATAGACATCTCATATGTCAGAGTCCCATTCTTACAGAGACAGGTTGCTGACTTTGGCAAAACCACTTGCTAGCCTTGGCCTGCAGTTTAAATTAAAAATAAATCTTGAACCTAATCCTCAATTTCTCTGCCTTCTCACTGTAGAAGGGTAGGAGGTTAGAGACCATTTGTACTAAGGAGACATTTTGACTTTCATAATTGGGGTAAAATTGCTTGTTAACTACTTAACTAAGCCTTCCATGATTTGGGTGTGTTTTTTGTTTGTTTTTGTCTTTCTTTTCTAGTATTTATTCACTGTATCCATGTCCATCCAATGCCATTGTATTTATAGTTGATATAAAGACATATAAATCATATTTGTGGTACAACACTCCAATTAATGTATTTCTCCCCAAGCTTTACCATCCAATTACTGACCAGTGGAAGTGAACCACCATCTGTTCTCCATTTACCAGCAATGATGGGGTACCCACTTCCACCTTGATAGTGGGTGACCCAGGTCCCAAACATTATCTTATCAATTATTTCTCAAACAACTTCTGACGCCATCTCTCACAGGTTGGATTTTCTGAGTTGGAGATTACTGTGTAGAATGTTTATTAGGAAGTGGTCTTGAAATCAACACCCTTGGGAGAAATGGGATAGAAGTAGAATTTGCAAAGGCAAAGGTTCAGTTGTGAAGTATGCCTGAATAGCAGGCTCAGATGAACCCAAGAGGGCACTTTGGAGCCAAAATGGCTTGACTGAGCTGTCCCATATTGGTCCAAAATAGCCTGGCCTTCATACTTCCACCACTATGAGTCACTGGATAGGCATCAATCATCATGCCCAGAAGGGTTCTGTCCTTAACTGTAGCTAAGCTGATCCTGAAGACTATTCTTATCACTCCCAGTATCAGATTAAAGAGAAGGAAATTTGAATGTTGAATATCCATATCTATCACAATCACATATGTATTTAGATACTGAAATCAAAAATTTGATATTCCAAATAATAAATAGCGAAAACATAAGACAGAAATCCTGAAAACAAGTACTTCATATCAGGTTTCACTGAGGAAGTCAAGGTGGTCCCACATCAGCAAGCATGATGCAGTTCATTTTGATTAAAAGAGAAAAGCAGTGTTATCATCGCAATTAATGTCAAAAATAACATTTGACATACAGTATTTATTATATATCCTAACAAGCAATCAAACAAATGACTATTAGAAAAACAAAAGTATAAGGATATTTATCAAAAGTGATAATCTATATATTCATGAGAAAACTGTAACACATGATATCTATTCATGAAATATTACAAGCTTTTCCATTAAATTTTCAACAATATTTAATATCTACTTATAGCCTAGCCAATGCAATAAGAATAAAAAGAATAAAAAAGAGGTAAATTATAAGGCCAAAATGTTAATATTGGCAGACTATAAAATCATCTACTTAGAAATTCCAAGATAACCAATGAATAAATTTTGTAATATAAATTAATCTACAAGAACCAAAGTTATTTTTATATATCACACTAAGCAATTAAATAAGCAAATAGAAAAATCAATTTTATTTACAGCAGATGATGTATTAAGTACTTAGTTGCAAATATTGAAAGAAATATTAAAATTTTAAAGAATGAAATGCTACTGAAGGGTTTAAAAAATCCCCTGCATGGACTTCTCTGGCGGTCAAGTGGTTAAGACTCCATGCTTCCAATGCAGGGGGCGCGATTCAATCCCTGGGGTTGTGGAACTAAGATCCCACATGCCGTGAGGTGTGGCCAAAAAAAGAGAAAGAAATCCCCTGCAAAAAGAGCTATCTTATTAATACATTAAAAAATACACACACAAAATATATTAATAACCCCCAAATAGTCTATCAATTTGATGCAAACCCAATAAACAGGTTCTTTTATGAAATGATTCCAAAATGTATATGAAATAATAAATGTAAAATGATTGCTATAAAATTATGTAAAATAAGGTCATATAAGAATATACTTCTGTTTCAGATATTAACACATATGAAAACAATATAGTATTGTTACATCAATATACTTATGTGTCTGTAAATACCAGAAACCTTCCAAGTACATATATATATAGAGAGAGAGAGAGAGAAAGGAAATGATCAAATACACACACGTGCACACACACACACATATTTAAGTAGTCCATTTGTGAACAAAATTATTAAATGAATAGATGAATAAATTTTACAACTTCAGAATTTTTAAAACCCACAAAATTCACAAAGTAATATAACCAGGAGAAAATAAATGCATTCTGTAAAGTAGTTTAAGAATGAGTATATTTGTAAGTAAAATATATACATAAACAACAAACCAGGAAGAAAAATAGGACAAAGACATGAGCAAGCAAGTCACAAAGAAGAAATAAAATAAAACATAAACAAAAGGAAATGTGTTCAGGTCAGGCTCTGAAAAATAGGAAAAGGCCAATAAAAACAATACAAATGTCATTATTCCAACATCAGATGAGAGCAATTATAATGCTTGATAATATCAAACATTAACAATGTGGTGGGAAAGTGAGTATTCTCCAAAAGAACTTGTGGCAGTTTATATTTATTAGCCACAGGGGAGGGCAACTTCACTGTATTTATTCATACATAAAATGCACTTGATTAAAAGACCACTTCCTACTTTATATCTTAGAGAAATATTTCCACAGATATCCTACTAGTACTGCCAAGTTAGGACTCCAAAATATATTAAAAGCGAGATAGTGCATTGCAGAAAAATATGTACATTATGACACCATTTAAGGAAAACTAATGAAGAAGTCAGAACTGTATTTTTTATAAGACCATATTGGAAAAAATAGACCCATATTAAAATGATCAGAAAATTGATAGTTTCTGATTAATGAAGTTAATGAGATTTGGGAGTTAAATAAACAGAATTGGCTGTAATTTTTTAAGGTTATGGATTCATGTTTTATTTGTATAATTAAAAAAAATAAGACAATGTCTATAACAAGGAAGAAAGATAGCAGGGAAATAGCCCTCCTAGGATTTGAGAGAGTGGTAAATTTTAGGTTAATAATGAAAGCAATAAAATCTGGAGAAAGAAATAAGTCCTTAAAAAGAACAGGATAGGCCAAAGGGATTTAAGGCTTAGAGAGAGAATTGCTAACATAACATAAGAATTGCTAACATAACATAAACTACTTAAAAGGCATAGGATCAGGAAAGAATGTTTGATTGTCAAGTGTTCAAATTTGGGAATATCTCTCAAAAAATACCAAGAAAATATTAATTTATGTAATACCCTTAGTCTAATTGGTGTCAGCTAATTAACATGTAGATGAAAACAAATTTGATCTAGGTGTTAGTCTCCTACATGCATCTGAAACATTGAACATGTTAGTACCCGTACTGCGTTTTTTTTATCATTTAAAAATTTATTTATTTTTTAATTAATTTTTATTGGAGTATAGTTGCTTTACAATGTTGTGTTAGTTTCTGCTGTACAGCAAAGTGAATCAGCTACACGTATACATATATCCCCTCTTCTTTTGGATTTTCTTCCCATTTAGGTCACCACAGGGCACTGAGTACAACTGGGAGATTAGGACTGACATGTATACACTACTTTGTATAAAATAGGTAACTAATGAGAACCTCACTGGGTTTAAAAGCCATCTGTTCATGTTTGTATCCTGAGCCTCATACTGTGAACGAGGGACATGATTTCCTCTAAATTCTACAATAAACATTTAAGATAATACAAAGTTTAGTTCTAAACCTCTGACATACGGGAAAAACTACTTTGGATGATATGGTAAGACTGATCCAAAATGAACACTAAAATTAGATATTTAAGGAAATTTTAGCCATTAAATAAATACACAAAAATTATGGACAGAAAGTTATTTCCTATTATTTATTTTTTGGTGAACATGTATCTGTATCCTACATTAATTTCCAAGTATAGATTTTGTGCTAAGTCCTGACAGAAAAAATAGAAGCTTCCTTTCCATCATACACACTATAAATAAAAATATATTCTCAATGTTAGTACCAATCAATGGTTTTTCCATCCCGTCAACAAGAACCACAATAGGAAAATGGTTCACAATTAATGATATAAAAAATCATAGAAAAATGAGAAACCCATTATTTTAGATGTATTGAGCAGTACGCTATCCTAACAGCTTTTAGAAGAAAAGATAATAGCCTTGTTCTTCCAATACAGAAATTGAATTTACCTTTCTTTTGATCTGTAACTGCAAGAAGCAGCGTTCTTAATAAGGACACTTCATGAAACAGAAATATCAGTAGTGCAGTTTGACTGTGATGTATTAAAATTCCAGGTATAATACCAACCCCAAGTGAATGTAGAGAAATTTGCCTGCCAACCAAGGGAGCAATATTCAACCAGTAGCCATTCTTATTTTATCTTCCTAAAATGAATGCAGACAATTTTTGTAATTGTGATTACTCTTCTATTGTAACCTACATGTATTTTTCCTTTCTCAGGATACAACAGATATATATATATCTGTTGTGTATATACAGTATTTTCCATTCCATAAAATTGAACACATATTTATTATCCTGTATATAGACTTTTGTTTTTCCCAAATCATACTGTAACTCTTTAGGATCAGAGACTATATATAATTATATCCATGTAGAATCTATGATTATATATGCTCAGTAAGTACTCACAACAAATACTAAAAATCATGGTTTAATTGAGCTGAAAAGGGTTATGAAATAATATTTCCCTTTTCTTCCCAATGAAAAAACTGAGATCACAAATGTTTAGGATATATACTCAAGATTAGTTAGTTTGTAATCTGATTGATTATACTCTTATCAAAATAAAATTCAAATAGATTGTACATTTCACTTAAGACAATTCAGAAGTACCATTTTTCATTGAATATCTACTAAAATGTCCAAATTCATGATGTATCAAAAGACCCTTATCTCATGAAGTATCTATTTAAAAACCCAAAATTTTTGAGAATTCAGGATTTGAGACAAAAATCCCCTAGTAATTCTCATTAAACAAATATGACTCAGAAACATTATTTATTTTCGACATCCACCTATATCTTAACGTAACTATGATGAGTATTCCTTGTAATATCATCTCGTAGGGAAATCCCCAGTATGATTTTTTTCTTCAATTCCATTTTGTTCGAGAAGCAAAAATGTTCTTTCATATTCTTATCAATATATCAGAAGTCTGTCAGTCTCTGCTGGGCAACAATCCCCCTAAAGCTCAGCAGCATTTAACAAATATGTTGTTTTCTTTTTCACACTCACAGATTTGTGGGTAAGATGGAGCATCTCAGCTTCAGGCTAAGGTCTGCAAGTCAGCAGGGGGCTCAATTTCAAGCTAGAGTCCTGTGGTTTGGGTGGGAAGGCTCTACTCTTATGTTTTACCTATAGTCAGTGGGCTACTGTAATAGAAAAATCACGTCAGACTAGTGAAACAGTCAAGGAAGATTCGACACCACTGTACTAGGGGAGAGATTGAACTCAACTCTGAATATACGAGGACAACTGGTGGTTTATAGCCAACAGTCAGGGTGAGGAGTCGATGGATGGAAAGATACTAAGAGAAACTTGGTTAAGTATCAAGGGTGAGGGAGGAGAGGAACTTCATTATATATCAAGGGTGGGGGAAGAAGAGCATGACTGAGTATCAAAGGTGATGGGATTCTTGATCAACTGCCTTAGACTGATTCTTTAATAAAGCCAGGCTCAGCAGGACAAGGACAGACAAGGAGAAGGAGACGGTCTATTGAAAGGAGGGCTTAGAGAAGGCTGATTAAAGTTGGGTCAAGGATGGAGCCTTGACAGGGCTCAAGTAAAGTTCTTGTCACTCTCAGAGTGTGTTCTTCTCCAGACACTGGTAGAAATACAGGAAGACAAGCTCCATTGCACAAGCACATTGCAAGCCTCTGATTACATCAGCTTTGCTAACATCCCATTGGCCAAAGCCAGTCACATGGCCAAACCATCCATGGAGCCTGGAAATAAATACTATACACAACAAAAGGTGGAGGGGAATGAATATTTGCTAAACCATAGTCCACACTATCACTGGGTACAATCCCTCACTCTCTATTCAGAGAAACTTCCAAGTCTAGGGCTTTTTGGTGGTAGGAAAATGGAACATTTACATTGAAGAACAACTTTCTGATCTTTTCTACTTTCTTCCCTCTCTATCTTCCTTGCACATTAGTTTTTAAAATGTCTGGTTGTCTACTTTCTTTGTGAATAAAATCTACCAGAAAATGTCTACTTCATAAATAATTTTTTAAGTGTAATAAGCCAGTCCCAAAAGACAAATACTCTATTATTCCACTTATATGAAGATTCTAGAGTAGTCAAATTCATGTAAGCAGAAAGTAGAATGGTGGTTACCAGGGGCTGGGGGATGGGAGAAATGGGAATTTCTTGTTTGATGGTATAGAATTTCAGTTTTGCAAGATGAAAAAGTTATGGAGATTGGCTGAGCACTTAACACTACTGAACTGTACATTTAGAAATGGTTACGATGAAAACATTTATTTTATATGCTTCTACTATAAAAAGAAAATATAAAGTGTATTTTGCTTCTCTAAACTCCTGATGCATTGTTTGAAATGGTCACCGTCTTTTTAGTCTTACTGTGAGATCCAGTCTCTTCCTCCACTTCATAACAAATCTTCTGGATCTCTCAGCCATACCACAATGGCAGATCACCCCACGTGCCCTATGAGTACATACATTCGATAATCCCCAAAGGAAAGTAATTTCAAGCTCTATGAGGCTTTCTTGTACTCTTCAATAAAGAGTACAGAAATGGTAATTGTGCCATTCAACAGAAATGGTAAATTGCCTAGAATTTTAAGATCACATACTTGTTTTAGTGATATATTGAGAGAAGAGGGACAGTAATACTTCAAGGTTCTAGTCCGTTAGAAAAAAATAGACTTGAAGTTATCCCTTGATAAGTGTTCATTTTGCCAGGAATATCTGAAATATATTAGCACATGGTATTCCAGCACTATGAGAACAGACACTAAAAATGCATTGGTTAGCATCATTTGACCCTGTTCCAATTTGAAATCTTCTTTGTGTTTACTACTCAAGGTGTTTTTAGATTGTTAAACTACTCATTAACAAATTCAGTGTCATCAGGTAGTGTTGTATGGCCTGGATAGTAGTTGTCCACCAAGATTCATTCTCTCCTTTCTCCCTGGACACAGACTCAGCCTTCCTTGCAATTAGGTGTGATCATGTAACTAAATTTTATCCTATGGCATTAAACAGAGGTTATGCAGTCCAACTGCCCACTTGAGGCATGAAAAACTCCCAGCATTCTCCGCCATGCTCTTTCATTCATCTGGTGATGCCTGTGGGATCATGGGAAGCCACATGTTGAAGACTGCAAAGAAGAAATAACCTTCTTTTGTGCTTGAAGCATTTGAGTTTCTTTTCCACAGTATGTTAACTTACCTTAAATAATTTAAGGTTAAAGTAAACAAGCAAGGTGAAGAAATCCCATAAAACAACAGGCATTCAAATATAACTTCCCCACTCCAAAATCCTAGTTGTCAGGGATCACTGAAAAATGCCCATAAAATTGTGTTATAAGCCTTGGTAGAATGTGTGGTGTGAGCCATTGTCTCAAGGCTGTAGGGTTATACCAACTGATAGGGGTTAGGAATGACATCATATAAAACTCAGGAGGGAGACAGTACGTCAATATCTTCTACCTGCTCAAATCTGTCAAATCTGAGAACGGCAACTGCATACCCCCCTCACCTAATACATAAATTTACTTGCCTGAAGAAGTTTACTGGAAAGTCATCTCAAGTTCAGAATCTCTTGGGGATCAAATAAGGTGGGACTGGGCAGAGGGAGAAGTGTATTTGCAAAAAAAAATTTTCCAAAGGTCTGAGCTGAGCACATGAAGAACTCTGGAGCTATAGTTGTTCTTCAGAAATAAGCCAAGTGAGGCAAGTAAGTCAGGCTTTTCTACCCCTCCAATAACCAGTCATTAGGTGTGGGCTGTCCATTGTGCTAGACAGCTCACTTCTGCTCAGGGTGTCTCCCAGAGAAAAAGTTCAGCTGATATCTGTTGACTGACAATACTTCCAGTCACTGGAGGAATAAGTGTTTCATGAGCATCTCAGGGACTTGAGGGGACATGAGTATCTCAATGATGCACTACAGCATTCATTACCAAAAGGGTCACTGACACAGTTGTCAAATATGTCTAAAGGGCGCCCTGATTGCTAATAACCCACTTTCTTATGTTTATTCCTGCCAAATATATGCCATAATCCTTATAAGTAGCTGTAATATTTAATTGTAATTTCAGTTTTTAATGCAGAAACGGCTTCAGCCATAAGGAACAGAAATCATATTCATAAGTTGCATTAATAGGTTGTTGCAATTATTTCCTAAGACAGAATACAAATGGTGAGCACAAGCCCAAGGGAGAAATTGCTATGAGTCTCAGAGAGTCCTGTAAGACACTGCCTATCACAGGCCAACTAACAACACAGAACAGATATTCAGGATGTTCAATACTTATTTATTGACTGAAAAAGAAATAAGTTTAAGCTTTGTGAAGGAACTGTGTTCACCTTTATATCCTCAGGGCTTATCACAATTTCTGGCACAGAGTAGACAGTGAAAATAAGGTGAAATAGATTTCAGGCTTATGATTTGTTTATACTGAACAATGTTATATTTACAAAAAATCCTAACTGATACATATTGACCTATAAAATGAATATCATTTAAAATATGCAAAGGCACTTTTCTAGAAATCACACCTTTTTTCGGAATATTTTTCATCAGTCAGCTTTTTTGCCATATTTTGCTGTGCTAACAAGCAGTCCCAACATTTCAGTGGCTTATATTTAGGTTTTATTGTTGCCTCTGAGTGGGTTATAATTCTGTTATATATCTACAAACCAGAAACTAGACTGAATAAACAGTCCCTATATGGATCTTGTGGTATGATTCTCCTGAGGGGGAAACCAAGGGCAAAAACATGTGATGGCCCTTAAAGCTCCAACTTGGACGCAGCACACATAATTTCTACTCATATCCCACTGAATAAAAAGAGTCACTTGACCAAGACTGATATCAACGGTATGGCAAGGTAGACTCCGCCCATAGGAAGTACTACATATCATATGGCAGTGGGCAGGTATGTATAAGCATCTAACATCTGAGGAAATAATGATTTGAAACAATTTGCTTATCAATAATTAAAAACTGAACCTCCGTAAAAGTTAAATGAAAATGGCTTTACTGTAAGATATAATTCATGGAATATTTTATGTTTGTTCTTCAAAATCAAAAGAAACTATTCAAAGTAATTCACATGAACCAAAGGTCTTGCAACTGACTTCATAGGAAAACTTATTTTGAAAGCTTCTAGGTTTCTCTTAGTTCCTGAGGTCAAAAATTAAATGACCTGAGAGATACAGGTTCCTTGTTAGGGCTCTGCAACACTTGCTATATGGATTTTATAAATATTGAAGACGTTAGAGAAGCTCATTTTTTCACTTTACTATTAGATCAAAAACATAGAACTCCTATGGTTTTTGTTCCATCAAAATACTACTGAAGGGCTTCCCTGGTGGCACAGTGGTTGAGAGTCCGCCTGCCAATGCAGGGGACACGGGTTCATGCCCGGGTCCGGGAAGATCCCACATGCCGCGGAGCGTCTGGGCCCGTGAGCCATGGCCACTGAGCCTGCGCGTCTGGAGCCCGTGCTCCGCAACGGGAGAGGCCACAACAGTGAGAGGCCCGCGTACCTCAAAAAAAAAAAAGAAAAAAAAAATACTACTGAAAAAAACATAAATTTGGCTTCTTTTGCACCAAAAACTATCCTTTTGATAGATGAGAAAATCTGAACTATAAGAACTCAGACATCTCTATAAAAAACAATATCAAAGACAGTGACACTGGTTGTCTTTTGGGAGAGAATCTTGAATATTAGGATTCAGAGTTGGAGGAGAATGTCCTTCCCTGCATACAATTTTGCACATTTTTCAATAATGCACTATGTACTTATATTACCTGTTCAAAACATAGAAGCAAACAAACAAAACAAATGAATACCTATGTTGAATTACACACTTCCAGAAACTTTCTTCTCCATATCTCCCCATCTTTCTGCTCATTTTACTTTTATTGTTCGATAGTCAAGAATGGATATTTAGTTAGTAATCAGTTGCATTTTTTATTAAAATGTTACTAAAATAAATGTCTTTTTATTTTCAGTCTCTGTTCTTTTCCTGTTCTCTTTTCCTATGTCTCTTTCACTATATTTTCCTAAAATTATTCTATTCCACAAGTATTTTCAGATAGCTAATAGCTGATTAATACAATCTATACTAAAATTCAAGAGATTAGAAATGATTTTCCAGGAGGTACTCCTGAATGAATGTAAACAGTGTGGGAAAAAGAAAGGAAAAGGTACATTCTAAAGAAGGTGACTTATTGTCAAAGTACAAATGTAAACTGAACGTGATCAGACTTGAGAAAAATATAGCTGCTATTTCATAATACACAGAGAGATGATTTGTTGTGATACCATTCTGCACATCTGAAATAACTGGTACACCAAATACATACTTTCATTTTTTACCACTCCCTCTAATTTTGTAAATGCACACTTTTCCCATTCAATGATTCTAATAAGTGGCTGGAGATTCAAGTAATAATTTCCTCTTCCTACATGTGCATTTGTATATGATTAAACAAAAATGATAATGATATATTTTCAGGCTGAATATAATTAAGCTGATATTGAAAACAACCAAAAAGAACAGTGTGGTATATAGTTACAACCATTATTGGTTTTGGTCATGCATTTAAAACCTGCAAATGGGGATTTTTCTTCAGTCAGTTTTGTTTATGCATGAAATCTTATGGTTTTTTTGTTATTATTATGGAATTATCATTGGTTCTATGTCTATAGGAGTTGAAAATGTTCTAAAATAAAAATGGTATCTTTTGCTCTTACCATGTTGTCACTACACAGTCAATATTAAAATCATCAATCAAGTTACCAACTACATTGATAAAATTAAACATGACAATTTCTCAAAATAATGTATGTTACTGAAGGTCTGCTTTAATAATGCCTACAAAGATCCTATCGTATTGACCAAAAATTAGAAACTCATGTTATCATTTGCTGCATAACAAATCTTTGTGACTTAATTATGAAAGTGGTTTAAAGCAACAACCGTCTATCTAGGTCATGATTCTGTTGGTAGAATTCTATTCTTGGGTTAAGTTAGGGGCTCTTGGTTTCTCTAGTCTGGGTTAGACTCAGCTGATTGTAGTCAGAGTTGCTTATAAGTCTGTGGTCTGCTGTGGATGGCTGGTCTATGATGACTCAGCTGAGATGGCATATGTCTTCTCCATGTGGTCTCCATTCACCAAAAAATTATATATTTATATAATTTCACATGGAAGAATTGGCAGAACGCCCTCCCCACCAAGAGCAGCAGGTGGGCACGTGCCAGTGTTCAAGTACGTTTTCAGCAATTACTTGTGTCATATTTGCTACTGACCATTGGATATACCTTGTCACATGTCCAAGACAAGAATCAGAGCGATGGGGACCACTGAAGGAGTAGATAAAGATGTGAACAAAATGGCAACCGTGATTATTGCAGGTTTAAAATCCATATCATTGCCAAATATTCCCCCTTCCTCCCTCCCTCCCTCCCTCCCTCCTTTCCTTCCTTCCTTCTTTTTTTTCCTTTAGTTTTATTTTCTGGTTTCCTATATCTTTATTTGGCTTCTTTACCGATTTAGTCCTAGCATTTGATTTGCCATATAAATTTTTACTTCCCTTGTGCTTAGAACACTAAGATTTCAGTCGATGCAACTTATTTTTTACTTTTCCCTTTAGACTTTATGTATAGCATTCAATTTACTCTCTATATCAGCGAATGGCTTATTCTGAATAAGTTCTTAATACATGGCATGGGTGCAAGCATGACTTTTCCCAAATCAGGATGTAAGAAATAAATCCTGTAACTATCTCCCACTGGGAACCATTAAGCTGCTATAACACTAGTTCAGAGTCAGCTTTCTCACTTGTAATATTGAAGATCACCTTCCATTCCCTGAGGAATATCTTAAGTTGGGTACTATCTCTCACTTGGAAACCATAAGTAGCAGCTCTTAGCAAAAATATTCTGAAAAGCACTCTCCAGTATACCCTACCTTCCTATTACCATATGGACTACAGCTCTTATCACAAACTGTGTCAACACATAATTAACCTACTAAATGGTAAGTGCAGGGAGGAAATGTAGTGAAATATAGTAAGAATTCAGACATTTTAATAATAGTATACTGGGACTTCCCTGGTGGCACAGTGGTTAAAAATCCGCCTGTCAATGCAGGGGACACGGGTTCAAGCCCTGGTCCGGGAAGATCCCACATGCCGCGGAGCAACTAAGCCCGTGCGCCACAACCACTGAGCCTGTGCTCTAGAGCCCGCAAGTCACAACTACTGAAGCCTGTGCGCCTAGAGCCCATGCTCGGCAACAAAAGAAGTCACCACAATGAGAAGCCCACGCACTACAACAAAGAGGAGCCCCCACTCGCCACAACTAGAGAAAGCCCACGCAGAGCAACGAAGACCTAATGCAGCCAAAAATAGATACATTTATAAAAAAAAAAATCAAAGTATACTGTATTTCTAAACACTAAAATAGCAAAAGAAAATGAAAAGAAAATGAAACAGGAAAACTTCAAACTAAGTTTATTCAAAAAGGACATTAAAAAGATCAAGACTTGCTGAAAAATTACTTTTCAAATAAATTTCTCTGCTCTCATCACCAAACAATGTCAAGCAACTAAATATAAAATTTGATTAGGAAGGCTTTTAGATTAATCCTATGCAACTGTGCTATTAGAGGAACTATGAATATGAAAGAGATAATATTGCTGATTAATTAATTTTCTTTATTTGTTTCCTGAAAAATACGGCTTATATTTTTAAAAATGCTTCTAAGACATTCATAGTGTGTAAAATTTGTCACCTTCTACTTCAACTGATTTTCCAAGGAGGCAAAGACAATTCAATGAGAAAAGGATGGCTTTTTTTCAACAAATGATACTGCGAAAATTGGATATCCTCATTCAAAAAGATGAATTTAGCACTTATATCATACAAATTTTTAAATTCAAAATGAATCATACTCCAAAGTGTAATATCTAAAACAATAAAACTTTTAGAAGAAAATATAGGAGAAAAATCTGTGTGACCTCGGGTTAGGAAAAAGTTCTGCGATACAGTCCCCAAAGCACAAACCACATTAAAAATAGTAATAATATGGAATTTTTCAAAATTAAAAAAGAAACACAACTTTTGCACTTCAAAACGCACCATTAAGAAATTAAAATTTCAGAGAAAATGTTTGCAAATCGTATTTTGCTTAATTTTCAAAACATGTAGAGAAATCTTACAATGATCAGAAGACAAACCCCAAATAAAAATGAGCAAAAATTAGAACAGACATTTCACCAGAAAAGATATATAAATGGTTAATAATCACTTGAAAAGATGATCATGCTCAAAATTATTAATCATTAGAGCAATTCAAATTAAAACCACAATAAGATACCACTTCTCCCTACTAGAATTGTTGTAATAAAAAAGATAGACAATACAAACAGTTGACAAGTATATGGCAAACTGGAAACTCTTACATTGCTGGTGGGAGTGTAAACTAGTACAGTCACTTTGAAAAGCAGTATGGCAGTTTATTTTAACAAAATGAATAAGTGTAACATATGAAAAAGTGATTCCATTCCTCAGAATCTTTCCAAGAGAATGAAAACATATGTCCACAGAAAGACTTGTACTCGACTCAGCAGCAAAATTTATAATAGCAGAAAGTGGAAAATATCCAAACGTTTATCAACTGGTGACTGGATAAACAGAATATGATACCAGAAACAACAGAATACTATTCAGCAGTATAAATGGAATGATTACCAATGCTACAACATGGCTGAGACTAAGATATTACGGTAATTTAAAGGCCCCAGAACAGGGCTTCCCTGGTGGCGCAATGGTTGGGAGTCCACCTGCCGATGCAGGGTACGCGGGTTTGTGCCCCGGTCCGGGAGGATCACACAGGCCGCGGAGTGGCTGGGCACGTGAGATGGCCGCTGGGCTTGCGCGTCCGAAGCCTGTAGCTCCGCGGTGGGAGAGGCCACAGCGGTGAGAGGCCCGCGTACCAAAAAGACCCCAGAACAAGAGACCACATATTTTATGAGTCAATTCTATAGAGATAGATGAATAGTTGCTTGGGGTTGGGGTAATACTGAGGATTGATTGACTCACCAGGGAACACAATGGGTGATCTGAATATTTTATTTTTTATAAATTTATTTAATTTATCTATTTTTGGCTGCATTGGGTCTTCGTTGCTGCACGTGGGCTTTCTCTAGTTGTGGCAAGTGGGGGCTACTTTTCCTTGAGGTACACGGGCTTCTCATTGCGGTGGCTTCTCTTGTTGTGGAGCATGGGCTCCAGGCACGGGGGCTTCAGTAGTTGTGGTACACGGGCTCAGTAGTTGTGGCTCTCGGATTTAGTTGCTCTGGGGCATGTGGGATCTTCCCGGACCAGGGCTCGAACCCGTGTCCCCTGCATTGACAGGTGGATTTTTAACCACGGCGCCACCAGGGAAACTCTGAATATTTAAAAATTGTGCTGTGGTGATGGTTGCACAACTGTGTAAATTTATTACAACTCATTGAATTGTACATTTAAAGTGGGTGGATTTTATGGTCCATAAGTTATAATTCAATAAAGGTGCTAAAAGTAAAGGATACCAGGAATCGTATTTTTTTCAAAATGGAGCTGTCAAGAAATGAGAACTGGCATTGGCATATATGTTATTGATCTGATATTAGTATGAAAACTATTCTTTTCTCCTCTTAAATCAAACATGCTCTATATCAATACCATATATAACAGAGCAATAAGAGAGAATAAGAAAATTTTTCTTTCATAATGTCAATTTTAGCATAAGTATTCTAAACTTCCCTGTCATTCTACCATTCTGCAAATATGAAATTGTTCAGTTTCATATATATGCATATTGACTGGGCATTTCTAGTATCAGAGGAGCTTTTTGTATTTTCATGCAGATGACTTTATCTTTCCACTATCCTAGGTGTTGGAAGATAGATTTTAAGCTGTAACTTCTGCCACTGAGTATCATCATTTTGCCCTTTGAAACCAAGCAGACCTCCTTAGATGTTTATTGCGTATGAAAATATGTAAATTAACAGGGCTTATTCACTCAATTAAATTTTCTCCAAGTTCTGCATTACAGTCCTGGAACTTTCTGAACAAGTATTATTTCTTTTTGTCTGGACTATATTTCTCGTCATTTCGCCTAAGACTGTCTGCCTTTTCGGCAGTCATGTCTCACTTTAATCATATAGAGCCTATATGAAATAACATTCTTGTTTATACACATGCATGCCGCTACTTAGGTCATTATCACCCAGGACTTACAGGTCTGAGGTAAACAATAGTAAAGAAACTGACATCCTAAAATTTGTCATTTTGTAATGTAATGATTTCCAGTATCCCCTAAACGTTTTCGCTAATCATCTTTTTATTGCAAATGGAATAAAATTTGCTCGACCACTTATCAGAAACCATGCCTCTCCTTGGGTGCCCTCGATAAATAATGCTGACTCTAAATGGGCTATTTATCATGTAAAACCCCCAGACAACTCAAAGGAGAGTAAGTCTGCACATTGTGTGTGTGTGTGGGGGGGGGTTAAAGTCTTTATTGAATGTGTTACAATATTGCTTCTGTTTTTTATGTTTGGGGTTTTGGGCCACGAGGCATGTGGGAGCTTATCTCCCCACCAGGGATTGAACCCGCACCCCCTGCGCTGGAGGGCGAAGTCCCAACCACTGGATTGCCAGGGAAGTCCTTGCATACTGTCTTGTTCAACTAAAAATCCAGTATGTTCACTCTAGGACTGAATCAGATGATGGTACAACAAGCATCATGTGTTGATTTATTTTTATGTCTTGATTTTGTTGCTGTTTTATGATTAAGCACACATACATTTCTCCCTATATCAAGATTTTATTATTTTCAAAAGCAGTCTTGGGTCCGCCTCCCGATGTAGGGGACACGGGTCCGGGAAGATCCCACATGCTGCGGAGCGGCTGGGCCCGTGAGCCATGGCCGCTGAGCCTGCGCGTCCAGAGCCTGTGCTCTGCAACGGGAGAGGCCACAACAGTGAGAGGCCTGCGTATCGCAAAAAAAAAAAAAAAAAAAAAAAAAAAAGTAGTCTTGGGACTTTAGTTTAGCCCTCCCATCTCAGTGCTGAGTAGGTAACGTCACTAAAGAAGGGAAATGACGTTTATTTGCCCACTACCTTCATATTCTTTTTTTGTTTGTTTGTTTTGTTTTGTTTTAATCGCGGGGCTGGCGCAGCAAACGAGGCGGAAAAGTGTGGCTGCCAGGCGGGCTCCAGCGCGGACGCCGATGGGAGATGCGGCCGGGCGCTCACCTCCCCTTCATATTCTATTTATGAATTTAACCTTACCAAAGCTTAGCTGTGGTGGGGTCAAAACCATCAAAGTTTCCTGAATGAAATCTGAAGCGGGCCCCCATACACCAGAGGGCAGGGAGAGACGGAAGCAAGGGAGGGGGAGGCAAGCCTCGCCGATGGGCAGGTGGCGGGTCTGTGAATCTCCCCCTGCCCGCCAGAATCCTCAGAGTTTACGGAGAGGTCTTACCTGCCTTGAGTCACGTGCACTGTGTCCAGATGGTCTCAGCACCGCAGTGCTCTGGCAGGGCTGCCTCCTTGAAGTGGCTCCCACTGTGGAAACTGGGCAAAAAGCACATCCGCAAGATGGAGGAGGCGAGCATCTAGCTTGAGGGTCAACCGGAGGTCACATCCTCTCCGTGACCTCCTCCGACTGCTGTTTGTGGGCTTCTCTAGACTGGAGTCACTTCAGAATTGTTTAATTCTAACGTTCAGAGTCAGTCTGAGTTGCAGGAACAAATAAGTGACATACATGGCCAAAGACCAAATGTGTGCAAGTTTCTCAGTTGTATGTTGGCCCTCATACACCAATGGTCAGGAAGATAAATCTGGGAGTAACCACTGTTTTGGAAATATCACAATCATTTCTCTCTTAAAAAAATTTTTTTTTGATTCCCCCTCCCCTGACCTGTATATAGTTATGTAAAAATATGATTTCCTCCTTTCTGATTTTTCTATTTCAGTGGCAGATGTTTGACCATAAAACCTAACATTAGGACAAGGTCTAAAATTTATTATCTTTATTTAGATATCTTCTTAAAGACAGAAATATTAAAAACAAATATTAATATTACCAACCCAATTAAAAATAAATGGACGAGAATACATATAGAAAGAGGAGATTAAAGCTACTAAAATGGAGAACAGGATACTGATATAAAATAGAATAGTAGTATTTTCTATTAGTACATCCAATTTTGAGTATTTATACTTCTAGAGGATCTGATATTAAAGACACATTATAAAAGCTACTAATCAAGAAATAAGTAAATTTTATTTAAAAATTAGCATAATATCTATAAGGGAACTATTTTATTATCAAAGTAAACAATTTTTCAGAACCACATAACATATTTATACAATAAAACTGGCTCTATATACATTTTATAGAAAAAAGTATAAAGTATATTTGAATTTTAAAATATTTCCTATATCAATTGTTTATATAAGATTTGGTTACAAAGTTTAAATCTTTTAAATATAAAGGCAAACAGAAATATAAAGTTGTCAAGTAGAAAAAATATTCAGATTTTTGGATTTATGATGTACTCCTAAGCTATTAACATATGCTTGACTTTCTAGAGTGCATAATCTATGATAGCAGTGAAATTTAATGTATTTCATATACTTATTTTATAATTATTTTACACCATTAATTTGCTGTTGTTGTTAATGTTATTATTCTTACCATGAAGTTGACCATTATATACCATGATATATAATTATATCATGGGTTGCCAAACAATTTTTCTCATTTAAATTCTCTTTGTAAAAATGAATATTGAATTGGATCCATCTTCTCTTTACAAGTAGTGCTAATTCCAGACTTCCCAACATCAGTCAGTAGCACCAATATTTCTTTAGTTATTTAAACTTGAAAATTCAGATTGACCTCTAATATCATCCTGTGCATTATCATCTCTATCCAGGAAGTCATGGTGTCTTATAATTTCTTATTTCAAAACTGCATTTTCATTTATTCCACATGTATCTTAATCCATGCCCTGGTCATCCCTGAATAATGATACTTGCCTCATAATGGTGCCCCTTCCTTGTTTCCCAGTAGATTAAAAAATAAACAACAACTCAATTTTATAGTTGATATAATGTATGTTGACTTAATATGTTTATTAATTCACCACAACACAAGTCCTAGGCCCCAACTGGGCTAGTTTACAAAAGCTTTAAGCCTGAATATGTGAATTTTTCTACCTATCCAAATCGTTATCTTCTTTTAGCTCCCAGTTTAATCCCAGTTATATTTTGTGGTCTTTCCAAAGAACTGCAGGACCTATCAGTATTGCTCATATTTCTTGCGTTTCTCATTTTCACATATTCAGTAATCCCCCGGCCTGTCCCCAAAATATACCTAACCAGAATTTTTCCCTTTGTGGGAAGTAGCAGGTGGTTAGGAAGGTGAGAGTTGGGATTCTACTGACTGATGGCAGCTCACAGCCTAAGGAGAAAGTATTCAATATTGTTATTAGGTGCTTCTAATTCAGAAAACATTTTTTTGGCAGGTGTGATTTTGTGAAAATAGAAAAAGACATTAGAATGAGATCCACTGAGTATGAACGATGACCCTGATCCTGACACTGTCAGTGTGACCTTGGGCAAAGGACACTTAACTGAACTTCAGTTATATCATCTATAAAATGGCAATAAAAATATCTTCTTATTTTGTTGTAACATTTACAGAAGATAATACTTATCTCAAACACACACATGGTCTTTAAAAATTAGTTTCTTCCATATAAGGCTGAGTCCCATGTACATTTCTAATCAAGATAATGAGAAAATTATTGAAGTAGGTCTGATCTTTACCTGTTTGCAACTCTGCTTAGTCTGAAGTTCACTGTTTTGTGACAAAGCCTTCTGCTAGTTCACCTTTTCCTTTTAAAATGTTACGTTTATTTCTGTTCCAAATGGAGATGTATTTATAATCTTGGGACAAACGACATTTCATTTTAGAATACATAGTTTATATATAGTTGTTGGTGGTAAGATATTTGGTTGCTGTAAGTTTTTGAGGACTAAAGACTTTTCGATGATCTCCAGAGATTATAGTGTTCACTGTTTTGCATTCACTATTCACCCTAACACAAAGCAATGTGCACTGTAGAATTCAACAATTATTTGTTCAATGGGTCATGAAAATATTAGTCTATTCATGAGGTAAAAATGACGTTTCTTAATAATCAAGATTTTTTACACCATTGAAATAAAATCTTCAAAGTTGCTATATTCAGATTTTGTATTCAAATGGCAATAAAGACATATTAAAGGCAAGCATTAGAGTTTAGTGATTATGAACTCTAGAGTTCAGTTGCCATAATTCAAATTCTGACTCCACTGATTACTCTGTTTATGACCATTATATGTTATTTAACTTCTCTATGACTTTGTTTTCTCATTTGTGAACTGGAGAAAATATTACCGCCTTTACATGTGTGATAAAAGTATAAGTGAAATATTTATCCCTATGCCTGACAACTAGTAAGTGCTCAGTAAACATTAACACATTTATTATTAGTAATAGTTGTTGTAGTGTTTTATTGTTTTTGGGTGACTAGCCAGATTTCTTATTTCCTGCTACACTCTCTGGCAGTAGGTTTTGTCCAGTTATTTTGAATCATCAGCTTACCCTAGAGAATCTGGGTATCCTGCCTTAATATGAATCCCAAAATATTTGACATCACAGTTCTGCAGATTTATCTTCTCCTTCTGCCCCTTGCTATAGACATAACTGTTATCCCAGGATATCAGATGATATGCTTACATTTTTTGGACCCTCTGATTTCAGTTGCAGCTGAAAGGGACACATCCATGTGATTGTGATCCACTTTCTTGCTCATGGTAAATCCCTCAAGTGAGGAAATGCCTGTCTTTGCTAACTGCCCTCGGGCTCATTTTACACTGAAGAGAATGGTGGAAGTCACGAAGCCTACATGTGTGTATATCGCAAAAGAGGGGCAGTCTAGATCGATGAGGGAAGGGAGCTTCTGGCCTTTTGATTGGAAATTCTTGGGGGTATTCTGTATACTTCTCTGAAATCCTAATGGAATCAAGACATGTTCCTCACCGTGGCCACTTTGGATCAGGCCCCTTTACACTGGTTCTGGAGATCACCTGGTAAATTATGTGCACATGGGACTTCCATTCATCCTCTGCTTTAAGTAGAACACAAGCAAGGAAGCATAATCCCCAAGATTTAAAACACTGAACACTCTAATTTTTCCTTCTCTCTAGTGTCAACATCCAGAATTTAGTAAAAACCTCTCAATTGTTCTTATGCAATTCCTTACATTCATTTCTTTTTCTGTTTGAAATCTTTTAGTTTAACAATAAGTACTAGATACAAAATGGCAAAACAAAGATAAAGGAAATATGATCTTTACCCCAGACTTGCAAACCACCTGGGAGGCAACCTCATCTTTTTATGTTTTAGGATCAGAGAATGTGGTAGATTGTATTATTCTTCAAAATAATCACCGAGCTTCCCATACTTCCCTTCCTCTAGGAAGTTTAGGCATCTCTTTCACGTTGACATAATGTCACACTGACACCACGCTTAGCAACGTGTCTGTGACTTTCTTCAGCCAAGGAAATATAAACAGAACTGATGTATGTAACTTCCAAGCAAAAGTTATTGTTATTTTTGTTATTTGAATGAGAATCTCCTGATTTCTATGTTTCCTTTCTTTGTCTGTGAGATTGGAATTGTTCCATCAGCCTGGGTGGTCCTGAACTAAGGAAGTTGTGAAGCAAAGCTATAGTTGACCAAAAATAGACATGATGAAGAGATAGAGATACTTATTAAGAGATAGCAACAAGCATCCAGGGAGGGAATCGAAAGCCTGAATCAAAACAATGACAATTGTGGGTAAGATAAATGATAAAATGATGCTTTTAGTGGTATTTAGGAAGTCTAGTTGATGGAACTTGTTGATGAATTAAGTGTAGGTGTGAGGGTGACAGTGCTTGAATTCTGGCTCATATTACATCATGTTTTAATTTTCACAACCTTGTGATTAATTTTCCTTTGTTTACTGTCTTTCTATCTCTCCCTTGCCAACAGAGTAATCTTTCTTATAACATAATTTTGATGATATCATTCCTTTTCTAAAAAGTCTTCCATGGCTCCCCATTACTAAAGAATTAAGTTCTATCTTCTTAGTTTTAATTATCTGTCACAATTTTTTAATATTCATTTCCTACTTCTCAGGGCCTTCCTTCTTTAAAGAAACTCTACTTCTTTTATTGTTCTTCCCCCAAAAGGATTTTTGAGTTTCCACTTAAATGCCTTGTCCCAGTCGCCACTTTTGCTTTAGCACTCTTTTTATTTTTTACCTTTAATTACTTCAACTCTACTTGTTTGTTTTAGTCAAGTTAGATGAGGTTCATGTGTGGTAGCATACAACCCCCAAATCTCACTGGCTTACAAATAAAATCTTTATTACTCTCTCAAGCTACATGCTCGTTTTGGGACAGCTAAGACTCCAATATTCTGTACATTCAACCATCCAGGCTGATAGAAAACTTCTATTTGAAGTCGGACAAACTTATTTTTGTTTTTCAATATTCTGCTGAGAAATGATAATGTTCTTGACCGTTCGTGTTTCAAAGCAAGTCATATACTAAATCTGGAGAAGAGAATTAGGTCCCTCCTGGAGAGTGGAGCAGCAAAAATCTGAAAAAAAAACCCTGCACTGACAATATTTTCCAAATCATCACTTTCAATCTTTTCCAAGTCCCACTGATTTCATTAATCTGATCTTGTCTAACCCATATTTAAACATCACTTCTTTCTCAACTCTTACCATCTGTACTAATTATACAGCCCATTTTGTAATGCCCTAGGCAGGGGTCGACAGATTTTTCTAAAGGGATAGATAGTAAACATTTTAGATTTCAAGTCATAGGTCCCTGTGGCGACTACTCAACTCTGCCATTGTGGTGCAAAAGCAGTCATTCAAAATATGGAAAGAATGGGTGTCACTGTGCTCCAATCAAACTTTATTTTCCAAAGTAGGTGCTTGTCTGCTGCAGTAGCTTGCAGAACTCTTTCTCTGAGCAGTGACTCTCAAACTTGAGTGTGCATTGGAAACATCTGAAGGGATGTTAAAACATAGATTTGTGGATACTACTTTTAGAGTTTCTGACTGGATAGGAATGGGGAAGGGCTTGAGAATTTGCCTTTTCAATATGTTCCCAGGTGATGCCTTTGTTTCTGGTCTGGGGACCACACATTGAAAACCTCTGACCTGCAGAACAAGGCAATATTCTTTATTCAATGACTTGCTATTTGTGATCAACAAACGAATTTAAATAAATAAATAAATTCTCTTATAAAATTAAGAAATAAACAATGTTCATAATTTTCATTCATTAGCATATTCCTTTCTTCACAAAAGCCAGTGACTATACTTAGCCAGAGAATGCCCTGAATAAACTTTTATTGGCTACGAGTGAGTTACAATAAAGTTAGCATTCACCTTTTTAGAGTGACACAGCATACAGTGTCATATAGTGACACAGCTGTAAATACTATACTTTTCTATGCCGCCTTCACATGATGGACAGGTAACAAAATTGTTTTGTTTGTAAAGTCTCCCTAAGCTACTTCAGCTTGTCACGACACACAAAGCTTGGCTACACCAAATGCATCAACCCATTTATATTACTTCATACTTCCACTCTCCGAAAAAAAGATTTCAGAAAGACACACTAATTTTATTCTTATTTAACAGTGACATTGAAAAGACATTCTTATTTGTGCAGTTGTTCTAGCTACCAATCCTGTTTGTAGTTATACATATTTTAAAAACTCCATAGACAGTCTGTACTCTTGAGATTTTGACACACTTGGATTAAATGATTACCTCCAATATTGCTGCATTCTTGACATATAAATGATAAAGTGGCTTAGATTCTTAGAGAAAAAAAAATGATTCCCCATAAACTTGTTTAAGCAAATTTCTATTCAGTAGTTAGCACTTCAGTAGTGAAATTGTTGGAGGAGGTCAAAAGGTCATGACTGCGTGTTGACCCACACGCTGGACCCGGGTAACCAGAAGCCCCTTACACCCCTCCCTTGTCCTTGGGATATACACCTGGCACCCTATTCCTGGCACTAGGAGCCACTTCAAAGATGCAGCCTTGAGAGAGTAATGTATTACTGCGACCGTCTGGACTGCATACATGATTGAACCCCGTTAAAGCCTCTATAAAACTTTTAGGATTCTGGCATGCAAATGTGGAAAATTTACTTGTCTTTCAGCCGCCATAGACAAACCCCATGTGTAAGTTTCTTTGCTTATTAAAACTGCATCTACCAATCTGGACTGTTCTGCCCCTTTCTCCAATCTCCCTTTGCTCTCCATGTCCTGGGGCCAGTTTTGAATTTCACCGCTGGGGAATTCCCAAGGTTGTGAACCAACAGAAATGTAAAGAAAGATCATCACAGATAAAGCAGGCATTGTGCTACAGGGATTTTGGAAGAAGTAGCATTATTGTTTTCAATAGTGTTACTCCTCATTGTAAGATTTTCTAATCATTATAATATTCAATAAAGGTGCAATTTATCACTAAAAAATCCCCCCATTTAGGGAAATTAATGTCAGTTTAAAAACTCTTACCAAAGTAGACTAACGTATCCTCTGAACACTTTGTAGTACCTCACAGAATCTGGACCAAGTTCTATCAGCATGGAAACAGGTAAATAAAACACGTAGAAATTGCTCGAATAAGGTGTTGTCATCAATTAGCTGATTGTTGTTCAAAGTTTAGAGAATGAGACAACTTCCAGGTAAAATGGGCTTTATTTTTCTGGTTCCACAAAAATAAAAGAATCAGGTTACTTGGGGGAGTGAGGGCTAGAACGTAAGCCCTTTGCCTCGCAGCTGCTAGTCGTCTGATTCTGAACAGACCTCAAGCACTTAACGGCCAAAGCTGCGGCGCTAGCTAACCCAGGTGCCCTCACTTTCTCCGCGCCCAATCTGCACCCTCTACTAAGCTCACTTAATGAGGGCTCTGAGAGCTCACTTAATGAGGTTTCTGAGAGCTTCGATTCCTTCAAAGCATTGTGCCATGAACGCTAGGGGGGAAAAAAAACAAAGAAGATGAATTTCAAATATAGGATTCAATTACTTTTCACAACTCGATGATGTGTCAGAGGCACGCTGTGTTTTGTTTTGAGGGCGGGGAGATGACTGGGAGGGAATCCTGGGCCCCCATTGGCTGGCCGCTCGGCGCTGCAGCTGAGCTCTAGCCGGTCGGCGAGCATCATTGATCTGAAGGGTAAACGTGGAGGGAGCCGCAGAGAGGGGGTCCAAGCGTCTCTGAGAAGAGAGGCAGACGCTTCCAGGAAGAAAGTGGTGTCTACTGGCTGCCCGGCTTGGAGGACCTTTTGTGACTGAAAGGGGACACAATGCAAGGCAGTTTGCTGCTACAGTGATTCAGAAGAATAAGAGAGAGAGAAAGAGAGAGAGAGTGAGATCTCACCCTCGTTGCAAAGCCTGGCTTGTTGCATCCTGCTGCTTCTCTTTCTGCCGCTGCTCCTGCAGCCGACGTGTCTGCCATAAGGTAAGGTTTCCTGTTTTTGATGGGGATTGCATCATGTGTGATCGCTTCAGGGTACACGCGCAGAAATTCATACACGATCAATAAAGTGTTGCCTGGCGTAACCAGAAGCTGAAGGAGGGAGGCTGCACACAGGTCTGGCATTTCAATTAGGAACTGGTGCGTGGGTTTGCTTTGGGAAACTTCGGTAAGTTCTAAACAAGTCTCTTGTCTTCAGAGCGCGAGGTTAACTTAAAAAGAGAGGGAAAGAAATGTTTTAGCCACTAATGTACCTTGCTTCGCTGTGCTAAACTTTCAAATGAAAATAATGCTAGGTGTTCAACTGGTTATATTATAAATGACTTTATTAATATCTTTTTTACACAAAGTAATTAATGCTTTATTTTCAAACGTCTTCTGTAAATGTCTCAACTGATTTTTATTAAAATACAATAATACCCCTACCCCATTCTCCACTGATTTTTATTAAGACATATAGGTTTTTAAACTTCATTCTTCATTAAAAATTAAACAACTGTAAAGCAATGTAAATGTTTCGATAGCTGTCTCTCAGTATATAGCCCTCTCAGTTTCCTACCACAAAACTAATTTGGGACAAGTGGAAGAGGTACAGATTACTAGGTCGACTGTGGGTTACATAATAGGCATTTCAAAATTATCTTAATGGTATTAATCATTTAGTGGTCCACTTAAAAAGCAAGAAATATGTATAATAAAGGACATGCTAGTAAATCAGTTTTAAAGAGACCTTCAGCATTTTATAGATATTTTCTTCTTTTTAAATATCATTATTTTTCTCTTTTTCCACCTGAATTACAGTGGTTTCAGAACCTTTGTAGTCCAGAGTGTTTGATGTCTCATCTTATAGACATATTTCTCTGTACTCTCGAGAGAGGGACCTGACATACTTTTGGCTGATTCTGTGACCATGGGGATGATTTTCAGCTTCTCCTCAGGTATTTTGAAGCTCATTCCCAGACTGCTCAGCTAGAAAATTACCTTACATCCTGAGTAGCAAAAAATTAGAGTAGATTCTGAAAATGTATTTACAGTTTTAAATTACACTATACATGACCAAAACATGAAAATCCAACCTTGCCAAGCAGATATTTGCTTGATCTTTTCAGACACTTGATCCGTTTTAAGATTGTAAAATAATATCCAGACACACAGCTGCCTAGAAATATTGAACCTCATACTTCAGTACCATCACTTATTCATTAAATTATCCTAAGCAAATTGAGAATCATTTTAACTTATGTGTCTTCGTTATTATTTCTAAAAAGGGATTTAAGTGAACACATTTTTATTACAAATATTTCCGTGATACCAGAGGTCTGTTCAGAATTGAAAGTCAGGTGGTTACTCTTCCCAAGCTATAGTAGTTGCTTAAGGCTCTGTTTTAGAATGCTCGAGAGCACAACCACACACAAAGTAGCTTTCCACTTACCTAACTAATCTGCACATCAGCTGGTTCAGTAACAAAATCTCAGGAGCATTCCTTCACCTGCTATATGAACTACCGGAATAAAAAGAGGTTGTGTATTAATTTGAAAATTCAATTCCAGAATACAATGTATTTTCCCCCTTATTAATAGCTCTTACTTTGAAGACTAACCTCCAAGTATAACCCTGCCAATGTTAAGCTCCTACCCCCTTAAAAAATAATCCCATTTTTTTTTTTTCTGTTTTGTTCCGCAAATCTCTGGTTGCTGGATTCTTAACTTCTACTGCTGTGTAGCATTTTCAAGCAGTAGGGGGAAGTTTTCAAGCCAAGGATGCTTTTTTTTTCCTACTGGACTTCATTCCTTCCACTAATGTGCTTAGTGATATGATCATTTTAGATAATTGTCACAAAAAGAGCTGAATTATTATAGGAAGGAGGGTGTCATTTGTTCTACATGTGGGATGATACATATTAAGTCTTTATCACGACAAAAACACTGCTTAGCTTATGGGAAAAAATCCCGTTAATGCTTCATGTGACATACTTATACCTCAGTATGACTGCATCCTTTAAGGGTGGAGCACAAAACTGATCTCCTTAGATTGAGAATCTTTTGCATCTGGTATTTTGGCAGGATGTGTTTCATGAAATAGTCTGTGATTGATTGGTTGCAATCAATCATTTATCATTTTGTGGTTGGTAAGAATATCTGTCACTCTTACTTCTTAAAATGCACTGTAATGAAAGTCAAATCACTCTTGCTGATGAAATAGAACTGCAAATAGTCTGCTTAAACTGTTCTTACATGACATGTGAAACATTACTGTTTTCACACCGATACCATTTAGATGCCATGTGATTAAATCTAACAATTATGGTAGGAAGATGCATAGAGTGATACTTCTCCTCAGAAGTGACCCACGTTTTCATGTAAAGATATCAAATTTAAGAACTTGTGTAATAAATGACCTACTAGTAGACTTTATTGTAAATGTCTTTATACTTCCAAAGGAAAAGTGTGATTACATATGTCTCCTTTAAGGTAAGATTCTGTTCTTTTATTCTTTTAAACAAATGATAGCTGTTTTTAAACTAATCATGTCCTGTATTACCATGTCAGTGTTACCATGTGAATAGATAACATTTTGCTTATAATGTGGCGCCAATTCTTGATTCTATTAAACTGTAGTTGCAAATTATTTCATCTTTCTCATTAAACAAATGCAGAGTTTTAATTTTATGGCTAGGCTTAACTTATGTGGAGAAACATAAACTTAATCATATAAATAAGGAATGAAAATTTATGATTTTTACTGGGAATGTTCTTTCTACTTTACTAATATATGGTAATTGAACAACTTACACTCTTAGAGCTTTTTTAAAGCATTTTAACTTTTGGCTTTAAGGCAATTGCATTTTTTCTGGATTATCATGCTAAAAGTGTGCTATATCATCACCAAACTTCAAAAGGAAAATATGTGTGTGAATGTGAATAATGCTGCCTATGTTGAATATCAATAGTGGTTACTCAAAGTTATTTTTAAGCATTACATGATCACATGCTGTGGAGTAACATTTTTAGAAAAGACCAAGAGAAAATAATGACTACCAAAAAATCAAGTAACAGGTGAACTTCATATAATGTTATTCTACTTTTTGTGAGATCCCTGATAAATGTTCTAAGGATTCATTTATTCAATTATTGATTATCAATTAATTTAATAAGCACCTGTAAACTATTGAAAACAGGGCAAATGCTTACTGTTTTTTATAAATTTAGCTTCATTCAGGTTTCTATCACTCTATCATATTATAACTCATGGTATTAAGGGATAAATTAAATCTTCAATATGCTTCAGTTTTTTTTACTAAAGAGTTATGGCTTTCTTTCATAACCATTGCTCTGAATATCCAAGTTATTACGCTATAAATGCATTTATGTTACCTTGAATATAAAGGATATTTCATTTGCACAATGTAAACTTTTTCTTAAAATATGTATATCTCATGCATATATGTGTAAAGATTCAGGTGAGAGCAGGTGAGGCCCTAATCTGTGCAAAGATGCTCATTAGAGAAATATAGGACTTAACATCTCAACTGCTAAACTTAAGTGTTCAAATGGCTGAATGATGCATATTTAGCTCCGAGTACCAAAGAAGCAGTGAAACATTAGGGCATAGGTGGTGAATATAGACTTATCCACAAAGTAGCATGCTAGTTACAAGTATAATTGATTATACCTTAAGTGTGCCCTATAAACAATGGATTCTATAGCTCCTATTTGCTGAAAAGTTATTATATAAAATGTTTTTTTCCATGTACATTTGGGAGTCATGATTTACTGTCTGCATGATGATGTGGAAAGATCAAAACTTGGGAGTAAGACAATGGTTTGAATGAAAATTTTGAGAGTTATTCTGTGGGCATTTTAGGGCAAATTGCTTAACTTTTTGATCCTTGGTTCCTTCTCTTGATTTAGTATATGACTGCATAGACAACACTCACTAGTGGTCAGGTCTCTCTCCTTTTAAACTTCCATGACTATAGCAAGCTGAATTTGTAGAGATTAACTACAGTCAGAGCTGGCCTGCTGGGTTAAATGAAAACATGTGGTGGCCAGGATTTTTGATGTATTGGAATTTACTTGTCATGTTGGGATAGAAGTGGTTTCCAGGTCACTTAATTTTAAAAAATCCATTTATTTTTGGCAAGCATGCTTTCAATAGACAGGCATGGATGTTTCTGCTAGTTTAAAGAATCAGTGAAGTTTAGATTGTAATGAAACTTTTACCACCATATTTCAAAAGGATTAGAAGTCAAGCAAAGAGGAGAAGAGGAGGTAGCTAGAGAGAGTACAGGGTCACAGGAAGTTTGTGGTTTTTTTTTTAATAGATACTTGAGCATGTGAATAGATGAGGTGGAAATCTTTAGAAAGAGAAAGGAAATATTGGATCAAGGTTTTAGAGTATTGGAGGAGTCATTAAAAGGACATGATTGCCGTTTGACCCTCAGCTGAATTGGGCAGTTGGAGGGTCCTCATCCCTCCTCTGTCCTCGGAATGTAGTCCCGCCCACCATTCCCACACTAGAAGCTGTTTCAGGGACGCAGCCTTGAGAGAGTAAGGTGTTGTTGAGGCTATCTGAACTGAATACATGACTAAACCCCCTTAATGCCTCAATATAAAGATTTAAGATTCTGGCGGGTAGGTGCAGAGATCTACTTGTCTTGCTGCTGCTCAAGACAAGCCTTGTATATGTTTTGTTGCTTATTAAACCTGACACCTACCAATCTAGAGTGGTCTGCCTTTTTGTCCTGTGTCTCCTTGGCCTCCATATATAGGGCCAGTTTCAGATTTCACCTGGGAAGCTCCTGAGTTTGTGAACCAACACAGAGAAGATGAAAATTTACAACATGGAAGGCATAGGTGGAAGATACAATTAGAAGATGTCTTTAATTTTAATAATGCACGTGAAATAGTATTCAATAATAATGCAAGTGAAATAAATATCAAACAATTTTAGCTGACATTTCAACATTTATTAAAACAATATCTTGAATGTCAAAAAAGATTGTTAGGAAATAACCAAAATGTGATGCTAAATAATTTATCCAAAGTAATACTTTAAAATGTAATTGAAAGAGATACAAATGCTTGGTAAATGTTGAGGACTGGAGGAAGTTAACATTAGTAGACTCTGTTCTGCCCACGGAAAAAAAAAATGTGTGCTATCATAAGCACCAAATGGTATGATACATTTAAAACTCTTTCTCAGGAAAGAGTATATGAACGTTTGAAATAACAGGCAAATAACATGGACCTAGAGAGTCATACAGAGTGAAGTAGGTTCTGATGAACCTAGGGGTAGGATAGGAATAAAGACGCAGACCAGACATAGAGAATAGACTTAAGGACATGGGGAGGGGAAAGGTTAAGCTGGGACGAAGTGAGAGAGTGGCGTGGACATATATACACTACCAAATGTAAAATAGCTAGTGGGAAGCAGCCACATAGCACAGGGAGATCAGCTCAGTGCTTTGTGACCACCTAGAGGGGTGGGATAGAGAGGGTGGGAGGGAGAAGCAAGAGGGAGGACATATGGGGATATATGTATATATATAGCTGATTCACTTTGTTATAAAGCAGAAACTAACACACCATGGTAAAGCAATTATACTCCAATAAAGATGTTAAAAAAAAAATCCAAAATGAAGTGTCCTCTGACAACTTTGTGAGTCAATGGTACTTCCATGAAAGGTAGCCGTTACTCCAAGGGATATGATTTCAGGCGGATTTAAAAGCAAGATTTTACTTAAACTCTACTTTTCTCTAATTACTCGCAATAGGATAGTGAGTGAAAAGTGAAAAATAAACTCTTGGCAAGACTTTATATGTTTAGCTGGGCAAGAATGGGAAGCCCAGAATAATTTTCTGAAATAGATGAGTGTTTCACAGTGAAACATCTAGTTATCTTAATCAGTACCCAGTATTTGTGCTAAACTGCCTTCACCACTATATAAGATCCTAACAGAGAAGACAGTTCAGTATTAGAATTTTAGCTGTTGGAACCAGAATTAGATTTATGTCAAGTAATCTAGCACATACAGTGAATTTCTGTGTATATCAAATATAAATAATAGACATCTTAACAGCAGTATTAAAATATTGATTCGGTAGTACCTTCAAATCTCAATATTTCATGTTTATTTCACAAGGAATTGTATTACCTACAATTATATAATACTAGTAATGAGGGAAACAAAGGTATAAATGAAAATTTATGCTGTGTAATCTGTCCCATCCCAGTAGTTTACACACACCTCCAGACAGTGACATTGGCAAACAGGTTTTACTTTTGAAAAACAAAAACTAAAGTCAGGCATGTTCAAAATACACAATCACACCACAGAGGAAAAGGCCCAACTCGGAGAGTTTGGGCTGGATTGTAAAATATGAAATCTTTTTGGAGGAAAATTTGGCAGTATCCATGAAAATTTAAAATCCAGTGATTCCAATACTCAGATTATATTCTGCAGAAATATTTTCATCTGCTTTTCATTGCCTTGTGATTTTATTATTCTCTCCCTGACTGCTTCTCCTTCTTACTTTCCTTTGCTGAGTTTTCTGTCTTCAGACCTATACAGTTAACCCTTGGGCAATATAGGCATTAGGGGTGCTGACCCTCCACACAGTTGAAAATCTGCCTGTGTTTCATAGTCAGCCCTCTACTTCTGGTGTTCTTCTGCATCAGCAGTTTCGCATCTGTGGATACAACCAACTGCAGACCATGAAGTATTTACTGTCAAATTTTGCATATAAGTGGATCCTTGCATTTCAAACCCATGTTGTTCAAGGGTCAGCTGTAAGTAGATACTATCAGAACATCCCAGGACCCAGTTCTAGGCCCTACTCACCTCTCTATCTAGAAACTCACTGAAGAGGTAATCTCGTGTAGTAGCACAGGTTTAAATGCCATCTGAACGCCTCCTTCCAAATCTGTGTCTTTGTCTCCATTGCCTATGCTGAGCATCATATTCCAATCTCAGAATGCCTACTTTGTATTTCCACTTGCATGTCTGTCTTAGTCTGCTTGGGCAGCCAGAACAAAACACCATAGACTGGGTGGCTTAAACAACAGAAACTTATTTTCTCACAGTTCTGGAAGGTAGGAAGTCCAAGATTAAGATGCTGGCTAATTAGGTTCTTGGTGAGAGTTTCTTAGTTTCCAGATGGATGTCTTCTTGCTATGTACTCACATGACTTCTTGGTCCTGATACAAAGAGAGAGTGAATAAACTCTCTGGTGCTTCTTATAAGGGCACTAATTCCATCATGAGGACCCCATCCTTATGACCCCTTCTAACCCTAATTACCTCCCAAAGACCCTGTCTCTAAATACCATTATATTGGGGGTTAGCAATTCAACATATGTGCCCCTGAATTTTGGGGGTCACAGTTTAGTCCATAGCAACATCTAAATATTTTAAACACAAGTTCAAAAATCAAACTATTGATTTTTACTCATTCTTACCACAACCTAAATATAGTAACTTTTAAAATTCTCTTCATGCCAGTAAACTATATAATTATTCATTTAATTTTTAAAGAACTTAGGGTCAACTTTGAGACCTTGCTTTTCCCCCTTCTCCCCACAATCAGTGCCACTGTTTAGTCTACTGGCTTCATGGCTTTATTGTCTATATATATCATTCATTCAGTCACTTCTCACCTCCACCATAGTTAGCTTTGATCCAGCCACTGTTATCTTAGTCTCCAAAGTGGTCTTTAAAAGACTGCTTCTTCTGTTATCTCTCTCCCCCAACAGTTTATTGCACAATACCCAGACGTAAACGCTCCAGTATCACTGTCAACGTATTTCCATAGCTTAAAGCCAGTATCTGGTATAGACCCTCCATTTTCTTTCCCATTATACCCAATTTAACCCTGCCACAGGGACTTCGCACTCACCCAGCTTCCCCCTTTACTTCACGTAGATCTTGGTTTAAATATTCTTGCTTCAGAGCTATGTTCTCTAACTATTCTATTAATACCACTTCCTTCTCCAGAAGAATTATTTTTACCCATTATACATTTAATTTTATTTAAATCAAACCTGTTTCAGCTCACACGATACTGCATTATATTATCCGTCTTCCAAAATAAAATGCAAGCCCCATGAGGGAAGCCCTACAAAAGTACCTGGTCTGGTAAATGAATAAATGAATGAATGAAATAATGGATATAAATTCATCTAAACATACACATGCATATAAAAGGAGTTGAACAATTTGTATGATGATATGTTTTTTTTTGTGTGTGTGTGTGGTACGCAGATCTCTCACTGTTGTGGCCTCTCCTGTTGCGGAGCACAGGCTCCGGAAGCACAGGCTCAGCGGCCATGGCTCACGGGCCCAGCTGCTCCGCAGCTTGTGGGATCTACCCGGACCGGGGCACGAACCCGCGTCCCCTACATCGGCAGGCGGACTCTAAACCACTGCGCCACCAGTGAAGCCCTGATGATATGTTAAGAATGGTTACATTTAGGGAGGAAAGTGAGACATACTTGTGAATTACGTGACTTTTTATAGTAATCATGCATATAACTTGGCCCATAAATGTAATTATCACTAATCATGCCGTTTGTGTGAGTATTCAGTCCTAAAACAGTGTTCTCCCATTAAAATGATTAAGGGAATAAAAAGGACACAATTTGAGTGTCAGCCTACCAAAAAAAAATGGTTTTAAATTTAAGACAGAATAATTTGGACAAATACTAGTTATTTTTTCACCTCAAGATTCAATACTATCTCACTGTGTATAATGTCCCTGATTCCCTATGGTGTCTACAATTAAAAAAAACCTCCCAAGATAAACTAAAATGGGGGAAGAAGGCCTGTAAAGATTTGTCTTAATTGTCTCTGAGATTCAGTTTTGTTATCTAAAGAGAACAGGGAAGAATCAGTATTAACACCTGGACTGGTGTCTGTGCAAAGTCCAGAGCTCCTAAAGTAACAACTAAACTGCTTAATCTTAAAACCCTCCAAGGTTTAATTCAGTAGCTCTCTTCAGAAGGGCGTTGCTAATTCTTCCTGAATTGCTGCTGCTGCTAACTGCACTGCCTTAATTTGAATAGTATTCAAAATTCCATTCTCTCTAATGGAGTTAATTGCATTATGAAAGTGGCTTAGAGTGGAAACTTATTTCCTCTCCTGGAGTATCTCTCTACAGAGTCCTTTTTTTCCCTTTCAACTTGACACTGTGCACATTTATACAACATAATGTCACAAATGCAGCGTGCCCTATTTAAACCGTTTCAAAGAATCTTTTTAAAAATATTTATATACACACCAAAGCATGTTAGCTCTCCAAAGTGCCTGCAATTTTATATATGCTAAGGCCATCTGATCTAATAGACTCTAAGTCCTTGGAACATTAACAAATCTCTGAGCTTTTAAATAGGCTGTGACCTCTTCATTTAGAGGGCTACTTCAATAAAGCAAAGGCTCACTTAGGTTAATGATGGATCATGGAGCTGTTTGATTTGCAGTGAGTTAAGTTGCCTATTATCCCCTAACGATCATGTGGGTCATGTTATCACCTCCAAATAATGAGTCAAGCCCCTTCCCTTGTTTCTGTAGATTTCCAAGTCATTACAGGAAATCTTAGTGTATAAGTTCATGAGGCTTTATGCCTGATAACTGTAGATGAATTATTATTTTGGCCGAGCATATGAAATTTAAGCTAAGGGTCCATTTCCTCATGAGAATATCAGCAGCTTATTCAAAGTTCATCTGAGCATCTTGAACAGAAAGACGGACATTCTCTCCATCTTCCCCCACCCCGTCAGTTAAGCATCCTTCAAATTATATTCACATTTTCCATCTACTTTTGCTCCCTGATGCACATATACACAAGCATGCCCACAGACAGAGAGAGACAGGTAGACAGTGAATCAACCGATACATTTAAAAAATGCTACATTAATTGTAAATGTCATATCAAGGGGCCAAAAATCTGTTTTATGATGCCAACATGGTGATTGCTTCCTTTTCATGTGTATTTTCTGCAGTCTTTTTAGAGGCACATGTTCATGCTAAGAAATCTTTAAAATTAAGGAAAACTCACTGCAAAATATATTTTAAATGCTTTTCAAAGCATTTCTGTGATGCCCTCACATTTCACATTTATCACTCGTGGTGTGTGCATGTGTGCACACACACAAATGTTCAAAGCAACTTCTTCAGTAAGATCTCTAAAGCTAGCTAGATGTTTCTGATAGAAGGCAATAAACTCTTTTGGCATTAATCCTTCCTAAAAGGGAAATACTTCTACACTATAGAGAAATCTATATAAAATATGAATGACAGGAAAAAAATAACTTCATTTATTCTTGCTCTGTGATTTATGATGTGGAGACAACAACCATGGAGGAGGTGAAGAATGGTGAATTCTTCTGTGTTTGATGCTAATTTTACAGCACTATGGAAAAAGAGAACATTGTGCCATTCTCTGAATCTCTAAGTGAATTTGTTTAAAGATGGTCCATTAGTTCATGTCACCATGGAGAACTAGTACGTTATGAATGTTTTTACAAATAGACTTGGGAAAAATTCCCCAGTATTGCGGATTCACAGAGAACTACCCTAAAAAATTATTACATTTTGCTTTCCAATTACAAAGCTATGATTAATAATTTTAAGGCAGTGCCAAGATATTTTCATTAATGGTTACTTAACCAATTTTTGTACATACATTGACTCTTCCATTCTTTAATGCCAAGGAAAGTTTCGAGCTCCATAAAAGTAAGAAAAAGTAATTTTAGACTGAAATGGTAGAGCCAAATTCTCTTATCAAAAACCAAAAACCCAAAAATATACCTATCATTCTTTGACAGAAATTAAAGTAAAAATATTACAAAATGTATGAAGACATTTCCTAACTTTTTCTTGGGCTTATAACATGTTAAAATGCATTTAACTTCATCAGTTCAAAATGTTTAAACTGTATCAGGAGATTTTTAGCATGACCGAAATCAGTTTGAGTATTTTTGATGACAAATTACAAAAATACCAAGACGTCTCATAGTCTCTAGTCCCCATCCTTTATTTCTCAAAATATTTTCAACTTTATCTCGTGTCCCATATTAAAAAAATCTAGGTGGTTTAGCATTTCTAATTTTATTATGGAATTTCATCTCTATTTCTGGGTGACCACTCAGCTTATAACTTAACATTCTAGAGCTATCTTGCCTTATTCCTGATTTACCGTGTACCCTTGACCTGTAAAGTTAGTGGATCATTAGTTAATACTTGATTCCAGGTTATTTACTTGACCTTAGCTCTGGTTCCTGACTACTCTCAGCCTCCGTAATGGTCAGTGGCATTTCAGCACTCCCTTGTGAAAAACTCATGGGCCACGTCTTTCATGGACAGCCTGACACTGGATGACACAGCCCTCTTCTTGAGTTCTACAGCCTAGCTCCATCCATGTTAACAAAGTCATAGAATGTTCATTTTCCCCTTACGTTGCATCAGCTTGTTTTTAGCTATGTCCATATAGTAATTTTAGCCCTCTGCCATTTAAAATACTTTTGACATTATTTAACACTGTCCATTTCAGGTGACATGTTTATATTTTAAAAGAGGCCATCTGGAGGTGATGTTTAGTCCAAGTCATGAATAACAAAGTTTGGGATTCCATGACAGTTCCATGGATGCTATTTTGAGGATTTTTTTTTTCTTTTCAAATATAACATGTTAGATGTTTTCATCAGTTGTCATCTGATGTATTTTGTCACTTAGATGGTAATTGCTACGTTTCTTGTTTAAGTATATTTCATAATATAAGTGTAATGCGTGCTCACGGCGAAGAAAATCAGTTATTGCTGAATGTGTTAAACTGAAATTTTCATCTCCCCTCTTACTCACCTATTTTCCCACTTTCCAGAGATAACTGCTCACACCAGCAGTTTCCTATGTATTCTTCCAGAAACTTTCTGCCGGCTCATACATGTTTGGATATATAGAAGACTATTCTCTTTCTTCAATTTACTTGATGATGATTTGACCCAGTTAATTTCTCTCTCCTTAACACAATTTTTTAAACTTGAGTTCCCAGATGCCCACACACCTTTGGTTTTCCCTTTTACCTCACTAGCAATCCCTTCTCAGTTTTATTTGCTGGTTCCTTCTTTTTCCCCTTAATATTGAAGCAGCTTTGGTTTTCTCCTGTCTGTCTACACCCACACATCCAAGTGATCTCATCCAAGTTCATAGTTTTAAACACCATATGTTGACAGCTCCCAAATATATATCTCCAGCGCAGATCTCCCAAACTCTAATCTCCTATACCCAACTGCTTTCTTGGCACATAGTACACTTGTATGCCTAATAGACATCTCAAATTCATGTGTCCAAAGTGAACTTTCGGTCGTCACTCACAAATATATTCTCTCCTCAGATTTTGCCATGTCTATTCATAAACTCCATCCTTTTAGTTACTCAGACTAAAATTTCTCAAACTCTCTTACATCCTCTATTTCTCTCTCATTGCATATTTAATCTGATAGGAAATCCTGTTGGCTATACTTGCAAAGTATGTGTAGAATCTTCCCAATTTTCAGGAGTTTCACTGTTCTCACCATGATTCTAGTAGTAATAGTTGCCTATGTGAATTATTGCATTAGCCTCCTAACTTGTTTACTTCTAGCCCTCCGAAGATAAGCCTCAATAGCAAGGGTCATCCTTTGAAAAAATGTCAGCTCATGTTACCCCTCTGTTCAAAACCAACTGATGGCTTCCCATTTACCACAGAGGAAATGCCAAGGGTCTGTTATGATCTGTGCCCCCTCATCTTATTTCTGGTCTGTTCTCCCTACATTATTCCCATTGCTCATTCTGTTCACACAGTTCTTCTTGCTTTTCCTGGAAGTTACAAGGCTTATTCCCACCTTTGCTAGCCACTCCCCCTGCTGGAATTCTGTTTACCAGATATCTACTTGCCTATCTGCCTGCAGGTGTCTTTGTTCAAGCCCCCTCCCCCCCTTCTCTATGAGGTCTATTCCTACTACTCTATTTAATAGTGCAAATTGCACAAAACCTTCAGGCAATACAACCGCCTTTATCCTGTTCTACATTTTTCCATATTGTGTTTATGATTTCCACCTCTCCTTCCTGGAATATAGACACTTAGAGACCAGGGGCCTTTCCATCTTGTGCATTGATCTATCGCAGGAAATAAGAACAGCATCCGGCAGACTAGCACACAGTAAGCAGTGATATATATTTGCACATAAATTTTGTGTATATAAATGAATGACCAAATTACTCCAGATTTCTTATATGACTTTTGTGTTTCATAAGCATACATGAGCATGTATTAGCATGAGCACAGTCATTTTTTTAAAGGAAAAAGAAGAAATCTAAATCATTTTGTATGTTTGTTTATAAAAAAAGAGAAACGTGGTTGAATTTTAGGACCATGAAACAAAACACCTACAGCCTTAGTTTGTTCTGGTTTGTTGGTGTGTGATTGTAATTTTGTGGTTTTAATTGCACTTGATGAATTGAAATCCAAGTTTTCACTGGACTGCTTCTAAGATTCCTTCCCAGTGATGGTGGAGCATCATCAAGGTAGAAATTACCTCTGCCTGATGCTCCTTTTACATCTAACATTCATGCACTTTATCCTTTATACTCTTACATGTTCAGCTATATACAAACCAAGATATGTGTGTGTGTGCATGTATATGAGCACATATATGCAAACAAGTGTCTACATGTGTCTGTTTGTTACTGAGTTGACTTACAGCAGATCAGAATATGTAAGTTCCTGGAGTATGTCATTTCAAGTGTAAATTATGCATAGAAACATACACTCATGCACACCCAGATCAAGAGAGCAATGGTGAGAGAGGGAAAGGGAGAGACAGAAAATTTAGATGATGTTTATGAAGTATAAGAATTATAACCATTTATATGAATTATAAGTATTTTCTGTTTACAGATATTTAATACAATATTTAACCCTTTATTTTGTTGTCACACAAAGAATTTATGATACACCAAGAAAACAAGAGAAATAGTAAATAAACTACTGACTATATTTAGTAAACAACATTATATTAACATAAAACAACAACAATGAAAGTAAACTTTTAGCTTAAATTGCAAACTTACATAAAAGGCTAAAATATGTATTTTATGAAATGTCTATTATCTTTTGGTAAATGCCCTTTTATCTGGCTGTCCTAGTCCATTTGGGCTGCTATAAAAAATACCATAAACTGGGTATTTATTTCTAATAGTTTTAGAGGCTAGGAAGTCCAATATCAAGGAACTGGCAGATTCTTTCTGGTGAAGACTGTGCTTCTTGATTCATAGGCCTTGGTCTTCTTGCTGTCCTCACACAGTGGAAGGGGTGAGAGGGCTCTCTGCGATCTCTCTTATCAGGGCATTAATCCCATTCATAAGGGTTCCACCCTCATGACCTAATCACCTGCCAAAGGCACCACCTCCCCATACCATCACATAGAGGGTTAGGATTTCAACGTATGAATTTTGAAGGACACAATAGCACTACCTTTAATGGAAGGTTTTGTTACTGTTGTTTCAATATTGATAAAATTAGCTGTTGGATCAGTGTATTAGTTAGGCTTCAGTCACGGAAACAGAGCCTACTCTAAATTTCATGAGAACAAGGGATTAATTTTTAGAATGAATTTACACGACTGAGGATGAGCTGGGGAAGTGAAAGTTTAGAAAGGGGAGGCTAAAGTCAGAGAGAAGAAGCTGCTACCCATTCTGCCTGAAGCTCTGGTGGAGGTGAACCAGTCAGAGCTGACAAGGAAAACTGCGAATGCAAGCATGTAGGGCCATTGAGGCAGCGGGTCATGACAGGATACTCAAACAAAGGTCTGCAAGAAGCTGCTGCCTCAGCTGAGCAACTGCATCTATGGATCTGCAGCCAAGAAAATAAGGCTGGGTGGCAAGGCCCTCTCGGCTGCCTGTGGAGTCAGGAGCACACACACATTCAGACACGGGCTGAGCCCTATTGAGCTGGCCACGACAGCAAGGTGGCTCTTCATTCTGAGGGTGGGCTACACCCAGCACTCAGGGACCGCTTTGCTTGGCCACAATCCCAGGTCTCCAGTGGCACAACTAGCTGCATTTTCATCCTTTTTCCATTCTTGATAAGCATAAAAAGGATGGTGTAAGTCTCTATGACAGAAATCTACTTCTTTCTAACCCTCTGCCTATCTGAACACTGCAGGCATATCCTATGTCAGCAAAATCTCTTCTCCAGGATCACATTCAGGTCTGAGCCTGCCTTTCCTACATGGGCTGCTCAGCACAGACCCCACTGCCTTTACTTTGTTCCATGTTTCTTTGGTGGACAGGTCAGTTTCTTTTTGGTTATATTGTAATTTCTAACCAAAGCTAAGAGTCTAGTGTACCTCGAGATCATCCTTTAAGCACCTGAAATATTCCTTCACTGCTCAGTTTTCAGTCAAGCATGAAAATAGTACATACTGCACCTATTTTAAAAAGTGTTAATTTTTCCTTTTTTGCCCCATTTGTACCTGGAAACAAGAGAAATGCTAGCTTTAGAATATTTTTTGAAGCTATGCATTGATGCTGCTTTTTGCTTGGTTTGGGGTGTCTTAGTGTGTCCCTGGGAGAGCCCCTCATGGGGAGACAAGGGAAAAGTAGAGAATGGGTGACCTCCTCCCATTCTCACAACAAGCCACCTCCAGACTGCTTTGAAATAGCATCCCAGCTCATTTAGACCTTGTAGAGATGTTACTTTGAACTGCCTTTCCTACAACCCTCCTGGGGTGGCGTCTGCAAGCCCTCTGCTGCCCTGCTGCACCACTCCACTTGCATTCTAAGTCCTGGATCGTTCTAAGAATTAATTCACAGATGCAGTGTTAGTTTTCTGGGGCTGCCCTAACAAAGTACCACAAACAGGAGGCTTACAACAATAGGAATGCACTTCTGGAGGCCAGAAGTCCAGGATCTAGGTGTAGGCAGGCTGTGCTCCTCCTGGAGACTGTAGGAGAGGATCATTCCTGCCGCTTATAGCTAGCTGCTGGTACCTCCAGGTATCCCTGAGCTTGTTGGCCACATCACCCCAATCTCTGCCTCCCTTGTCATGTGGCCATCCTCCTGTGTTTCTGTGTTTGACATCTCCCTCTCCTTTCTCTTATAAGGATCCATCCTAATCCAAAGTCATCTCATCTTGAGATCCTTACCTTGATGACATCTACAAAGACCCCATTTCCAGATAAGGTCACATTCTGAGGTTCCCAGTGAGCATGAATTTTGGGTCACCTAGGGATGCCCAGCCTTGTGGTAGCTGACCCATTCCAAAAAGACATGGAAAGTAGCACTTTTAGAAAGTAACATTCATAAGGGTCTTTCAATTCTTTTCTTTTTTTCAATATGGTAAATTATATTCCTAGTCAAAAATATAAGGCTGGGTGGGTCTGAGTCTGCTGTGGATCAGTGTGGCCAGCCTTCAGGAATCAGAGCTAATAGAAGATTATAGCAGAGTGAGGACCCGCTGAGACCACTTGTCCACCTCTGGGACTGTCCATCAAATGTTTGCCCCCAGTGGTCTTTGAGAATATTGGTTGCTCCTTTACTTCTGTCTTTCAGATTATGCTTCTGGTCAGTGTTCCTCAGCAACCATCTGGAAACATGTTCCATATTTCATATTCATGAAACATATTCCCAGCTTCACCAAGCTGATAGGACACGGTGCAGCAGGATTCCTCATCACCTTGGCATCCAAACACATCTCTTTAAACTATGTTTAACTTTCGCAAAAAGGAAACAGCAAAATTAGGTTTCTACCTAACATGATAATCCTTAAGTTGCACATCTAAGTGCAATTTCTGTGTCAATTATATTTAATGTTTAATAGCATATATATATATATATATATATATATATATATATTTTTTTTTTTTTTTTTGCGGTACGCGGGCCTCTTACTGTTGTGGCCTCTCCTGTTGCGGAGCTCAGGCTCAACGGCCACGGCTCACGGCCCCAGCCGCTCCACGGCATGTGGGATCTTCCCGGACCGGGGCACGAACCCGTGCCCCTGCATTGGCAGGCAGACTCTCAACCACTGTGCCACCTGGGAAGCCCCACAATTTTTTTTTTTTTAAGTTTGCATAGCTCTCTTTTTTTAAAAAAAACATTTTAAATTGATATATAATTGAAATATAACATTGTATTAGTTTTATGTGTACAGCATGGTTTGATATATGTATATATTGTGAAATTATTACCACAATAAGTTTAGCTAACATCCATCACCACACATAGTTACAAATTCTCTTTTCTTTGTGATGAGAACTTTTAAGATCTACTCTCTCAGCAACTTTTAAATATACACTCCAGCGTTGTTAACTATAGTCACCATGCTGTAAATTACATTCCATAACTTATTTATCTTGTAACTTGAGGTTTGTACCTTTTGACGACCTTCCGCTATTCCCCTACCCTTCACTTCCTACTCTCTGCCTTTGGCAACCACCAATCTGTTCTCTGTTTCTATGAGTTTGATTTATTTTAGATACCACACATAGGTGGTATTTGATATTTTCCTCCAAAAGAGTTGTACATTTTTACAGAGGACTAACAGATTCTTGCAGAAGAAATCTTCAAAATCCATTCTCATTGCAGTATTTTGCTAAATAGAAATGAAAATGTTATAACAAGATTGTGCAGCTCTCTATTTTATGAAGACATTCAATGCTTTTCATTTTCTGAAATGCTAAGCTTATATTTCATAGTGACTTTCTATCCTCCCTCCCTGCTTTCCTTCTTTCTTCTAGATTTTTCTATAAAATATAGTATTCTAAGCCCTTCAGAATTGGGATTCATTTTTCCTAATAAATTTTCTTACTCTCATAACACTATTATCCTAGTTAAATTTGGTTCCTTAAGACATCTCTCCACACAGTCTTTCAAGGAGTGTGGTACCTTAATCTCTTATTTAAGTGCCCATCTAATTTAAAAATTTTCCGTGAAAGCATTTGATCCCATTTATCTCCATTCTTTCAACATACTTATTTGTAATCTATTGTAAAGTTTTACCAACATAATAATACACTGTTTTAATTTTTCTTATATAGTCAGTCATTATTTATTGAGCACGTACTATTTTCCAGTCACTCATTCTACACTGTAAATAAAATGATGAACAAAATGGACATATTCCATCTGCCATAACTTCCTTCCATGCCCTAGTATATGTTGAATACCTCATTCTTTGTAAAAGTACTATATAAAATATTATCATTTAGTATTCTTCCTATTAAAATCTGATAGTGTATAGTTGAAAATGATTGCAGTTTCTTACAACATCCCTAAAATATCAATAATAAAATTAATTGGCTTCCAGGATATTTAATCTAATGAGTGTGTGATTTCTACAAAATGAGTGTAACCTCCTTTATTCGGGGCCATGTTGAACTTCTTATTAACTTTGTATTGAAAGGGAATAAGATTTGAAAAGGGAGTTTTTAAACTATACCTGCTTTAAAATTGCGGTGAAAGCGTACCTTGTTTTTATGTTAAATGTTCTCATTGCAATTAACATATTTAATTACTACATACCTAGGAGAGCTCTTCTTGGAAACATTTTTGTTAGTGTTGAGGTCAAATTAATTAAGCACTTGAATTTTCTCTGTAAATATGCTGTCATTTTTGTTGTCTTCCCTGTAATTATTATAAATCATTCAATTATTTTAGGTTCCCATTGTGCTCTGAAAATGCCTCTCTGGCTTTCAAACATAGAGGACCTGGAAAACAAGCCATTTATTTCTCTTTCCTGCTTCCCTAACTGGCTTAGTAGAAATGGTACTAATGTTGACCACTTACCTATTCCAAAACATAAGGTTTAACAAATGAATAAAGAATTTTACAATTAAAAATGCAGCAGATGCATCAAAAATACTTTGTGTTCTGTAGTTGAAGGTCAAGTATTATTAACTAAAGCATCTGATAGTCATGCTGTCCAGCATATCTCATGGGGAAACGGTGAGTGCAGAATTCATGGAGGGTCACATCCTTTGGTTCAAAACAAAATTAAAAGAGGATGGTGATGTGTCTTATATGGAGTAGTTGGGTTTAGTGAAATTTTATTTCCTGATGGCTTTACTTGATTTATGAAAATAACTGTGCATTACAGCATTGACTACTTACTTGGTCGATGAAACAGCGATTTTCACAAAAGTGACTATGGAATTTTAGTATGCCATAACACATCTCGATTTAATAAAATGACAATTGAAAATTATGCATTATGGGGACTTCCCTGGTGGTCCAGTGGTTAAGAATCTGTGCTTCCACTGCAGGGGGCAAGGGTTCAATCCCTGGTTGGGGAACTAAGATCCCGCATGCCACGCAGTCCGGCCAAAAACAAACAAACAAACAAACAAAATTATACATTATGACTATAAAAATAAACTACTTGGCAATTATATATTCAGGAAGGAATAAATTATTCCCACAGAGAGTATTTCAAATAAAAGTTTTGAATAAATTAAATCAGGCACACTGTGATCTACTGTTCTTGTGATTTCTGAAATATTTCCAAATATGTACCAACTGTGACTTGCAAGTTCTCAATAAAGTAAAAATATTTTATTATGCAATTTGTAACAAAGTGTTTGATGATCACTTCTTTGACAGTAAGAGGGTTTGTCTCTGTTAATAGTAGTACGACTTTCACAACACCAATGTTCTATGCTAATGTAGATACAAAAAAACACTCTAATGTTATAGAATCCTTGGTATTTCAGATTCATCCATATTACTCATCTGTCATAATATTGCTGTATAAGAGACCATCCATGACAAGTATTTATTCTCATGCTCATATGTCTATTCGCTGTAATTTGGTTGACCAAGGCTGGGGTTGGCTGCACAACTCGGTTTCAGGTTCCGGCTAGCTAGGTTTAGGTCACTGTAAATATAAATATATTCATCCTGGTGACCTGTAAGTGATGCAAAAACTTGTGAGATATTGTGAATTATGTGAGATAATTTTTATAACATGTCAAACAGTTCTGGGTTTACCTAACCCTGAAAATATTAGCTAAGACTGCAGATAGTCCCCCAAAGTCTTCCAGCTAATAAAAAATTAGAAACAGAATTTAAATCTATTTATGTCTGAATAAAACATCTGTGCTTTTCCTCACCTTAGTGTGCCTCCCTCTTTTCCAATAACTCATCGATTATTAGAATTCCTTTTACAGCAAGTGCGCTATGAAATTGACCAAACTTCCTTTGATTCCTTCAATAACGGGAACCAGATTCTTCTTGAGACTGCCGCTTTGACCTTCCAAAGAGTTGAAAATGGTCTTCATCTGGTTTCTTTTTGATAATCCTTGTTTGAGCCGTAGGAAAATATAGAAAAATAACATTTTTCCCATAAGAATATTTAGATAATCAATAAAATATTTGTTAAATCAATGAAAATACCAATGGGGAAAGTGGCAGGGGTCGGGTGGGGGTGGTGGGATGAATTGGGAGATTGGGATTGACATCTATACACTAATATGTATAAAATAGATAACTAATAACCTGCTGTATAAAAAAAAAATTAAGTTAAATTAAAAAAAAACATACGGTTGGCAAATAAGCATGTGAAAAGATGCTCCACATCATATGTCATCAGGGAAATGTAAGGTAAAACAGCAATGAGACACCACTCCACACCTATTAGCGTGGCCAAAACCCAGAGCACTGACAGCACGAAAGGCTGGTGAGGATGTGGAGCAACAGGAACTCTCATTCATTGCTGGTGGGAACGCAAAAATGGTGCAGCCACCTCGGAAGACATTTTGGTGCTTTCTTAAAAAACTAAGCATAGTTTTACCAGATGATCCAGCAATTACACTCCTTGGTATTTATCCAAAGGAAATGAAAACTTATGTTCACACAAAAACCTGCACAGAGATGTGTAGAGCAGCTTTATTCATAATTGCCAAACGGAAGCAACCAAAAATGTCCTTCAGTCCTTCAGCGATGAATAAATAAACTATGGTACATTCAGACAATGGAATATTATTCAAGGCCAAAAAGAAAAAGAGCTATCAAGTCATGAAAAAAATATGGAGAAAACTTAAATGCATATTACTAAGCCAAAGAAGCCAATCTGAAGAGGATTTCAACTATAGGACATTCTGGAAAAGGCAAAACTATGGAGAAAGTAAAAAGATCAGTGGTGCCAGGGCCTGGGGAAGGGGAGGGAGGGACGAATACGGGGGGTGGGTGCACAGAGGATTTTTAGGGCCGTGGAACTATTCTGTGTGATACTATTATGGTGGATTCATGTCATTTTACATTTCTCCAAACCCACAGAATGTACACTACCCAGAATGACGCTGATGTAAACAGTGGGCTTTAAGTGATTATGACATGTTGGCATAGGTTCATCATTTGTAACAAATGTCCACACTCTGAGGATGCTGATGCTGGGGCAAGCTGTGCATCTGGGCAGGGGGGGCAGGGGGCATATGGGAAATCTCTGTACCTTCCTCTCAATTTTGCTGTGAACTTTAAACTGCTCTAAAACTGTATCTTAAAAAAAAATGACAGTAGTGACGGCAGAAATAAAACAATCAGTTCAACAACAACAACAACAAAGAAACATATATATATACACATATATGTGTATATATATATATACACATATACACATATATACACATAGACTACTACCAAATTCACCATTCCTAACTTTTTAATGAATGCCTCAAATAACATTCTTAGGTCATATTGATCTGTATAAATTTACCTATATTTCTATGTACTTGGAGAAACCTTTGATTTTCTAGGACAGAATGCAGTGAGAAACATGACTTTAATCCACTCAAGATATTATAATGCAAGTAATTTGCCCTCAGATCATATTTATCTGGTAACCATATTTATTTCTTTACCTATTACTCTTACTAATTTCTAAATCACCACACCCTGTTATCGCATTTAGTCATTAAGATTAGCTATTCAATTTATTTCAGATTATTGACTTATCTCTTACTACTTCATGTTAACCAGAAGAATGCATATAACCTTTAACTTGGATATATAGATTAGCACTTAAGTAAGATAAGGTCAATGGCAGATCCCAGATACATTCTAAAGAAATGCCTATCAGATTTTTCTTTAACCAAAAATATGCATCATTTTGGTAAGGCCATTTATTTAGCTTGTAATTGTCTAATTTTTAAAACATGTTTGCTCAATATCTTTAAATTCTGTGCACTGATATGTAACCTATCACCTATGGAGAATATTTATAGACAGATCTTTCTTTGCAAATCCCCTGATCCATAAGCATTGTAATATATTTTTTTAAGACTTGTAATATTTTTAGGGTATAGTTTTACACTTATTCATGCCCGCTGTCAGTGAAATTGTTCTGTGTTTTCCAATCAAGTTGTTTGCCCTTTTCAGATGCTACAACTTCTTTTTTGTATCTGATTCGTGTGATCACGTGTGATCCAGAACTATGAGTTTTTCATTCTCTTGATTTCTTTATAGGCTTAACAAATGTCTGTTACCTTAAACAGTATATTATTTTAGTTTTAAAGTGTTTTTTTAGAATTTACGTTAGTGATGGATGCTGTGTGTACTCTTTTGAAGAGTGTGGGTACAGCTCAGAAAGGCAGAACATTGTAAAGAACATGGATTCATTAGGAAGACTGCCTAGGTTTGACTTCTGGTTCCTTTCTTAGTAGCAAATTACTTAAAATTTCTGTGTCTCAATATCCTAGTTTGAAAAATATGGAGAATTAATGAACCACTTCATAATGTTGAGAGGAGTGAGTAAATTATAATACTTAACAGGTATAGAATAATGGCTGGCACAGAATTAATATTGTACTATGTAAGAGATTTCCACTAGTTTGACTGTATTCCCTATACTGTACAACACATCCCTGTGACTTACTTATTATGTAACTGGAAGTTTGTACCTCCTAGTCTCCTTCCTCTATTTCACCCATCCCTCACTCTCCTCACCTCTGGCAACCATCAATTTGTTCTCTGTATCTGTGAGTCTGTTTCTGTATTGATGTTTTGGTTCATTTCTTTTTTTAGATTCCACATGTAAGTGAAATCATACAGTATTTGTTTTTCTTGCTCTAACTTGATTCATTTAGCAAAATACCTTCTAGGTCTATCCATGTTTTTGGAAATGGCAAGATATTCCTTTATGTGGCTGAGTAATATTCCATTGTATATGTTTATCACATCTTCTTTATCCATTTATCTATTGATAAACACTTAAGTTGCCTACATTGTCTTGGCTGTTGTAAATAATGCTGCATGAACATGGGGGTGCATATATCTTTTCAAATTAGTATTTTTGTTTTTTTCAGATAAATACCCAGAAGTGGAATTACTGGATTGAGTGGTAGTTCTATGTTTAATTTTTTGAGGAGCTGCCAAAATATTTTCCATAGTGACTGTACCAATTTATAATCCCATCAACAGTGTATGAGGGTCCCTTTTCGCCACATTCTCACCAACACTTGTTATTTGTGTTCTTTTTTTTTTTTTTTTTTTTTTGCGGTACGTGGGCCTCTCACTGTTGTGGCCTCTCCTGTTGCGGAGCACAGGCTCTGGACACGCAGGCTCAACTGCCATGGCTCACGGGCCCAGTCGCTCCGCGGCATGTGGGATCTTCCCGGACCGGGGTATGAACCCGTGTCCCCTGCATCGGCAGGCGGACTCTCAACCACTGCGCCACCAGGGAAGCCCTTGTGTTCTTTTTGATAATAGCCATTCTGAAAGGGGTGAGGTGATATCTCATTGTAGTTTTGATTTGCATTTCCCTGATGATTAGTGATTTGAGCATCTTTTCATGTGTCTTTTGGCTATCTTAATGTCTTCTTTGGAAAAATGTCTATTTAGGTCTTCTCATTTTGTAATTGGATTGTTTGGTTTTCGTTTTTGTTTTTGATATTGAGTTGTGTGAGTTCTTTATATATTTGTAATATTAACCCCTTATCAAACATATCATTTGCAAATATTTTCTCCCATTCAGTACATTTTCTTTTAGTTTTGTTGAATGTTTCCTTTGCTATGCAAGAACATTTTAGTTTGATGTGGTCCCATTTGTTCATTTTTGTTTTTGTTGCCCTTGTCTGAGGAGACATATCCAAATAAACATTGCTAGGACCAATGTCAAAGAGCGTACTGCCTGCTTTCTTCTAAGAGTTTTATGGTATCAGGTCTTTCATTTTTGTCTTTTTATTCATTTTGAGTTTATTTTTATATATGTTATAAGAAAGTAGTCTTCATTATTTATTTTATTTATTTTTTGCATGTAGATGTCCAGTTTTCCAACACCATCTAATGAAGAGATTGTCTTTTTTTCATTGTATATTCTTGCTTCTTGTCATAAATTAGTTGACCATATGTGTGTAGGTTTATTTCTGGGCTCTCTATTCTGTTCTATTGTTATATGTGTCTGTTTTTGTGCCAGTATAATACTGTTTTTATTATTATAACTTTGTAATGTAGTTTGAAATAAAAAGAGCTTAATATCTCCAGCTTTGTTCTTCTTTCTCAGTCTTGCTTTGGCTATTTGGGGTCTTTTGTGGTTCCCTACAAATTTTAGGATTATTTGTTCCAGTTCTGTGAAAAACTCCATGAATATTTTGATATGGATTACATTGATTCTGTAGATTGCTTTGGGTAGTATGGATATTTTAACAGTTTTCTCTCTTCCAGTTCATGAGCATGATATACCTTTTTATTTATTTATGCCTTCAATGTCTTTCATCAGTATCTTTATAGGTCTTTCACCTCCTTGATTACATTTATTCCTAAGAAGTTTATTCTTTCTGTTGCATTTGTAAATGCAATTATTTTTGTAATTTCTCTTTCTGATAGTTTGTTATTAGTGTATAAAAATGCAACAGAGTTCTGTGTATTGATTTTGTATCCTGCAACATTATTGAATTCATTTACTAGTTCTTTTGATTTTTCGGTATATTCTTTAGGGTTTCCTATATATAGAAGATCTATTGTGTTCTTTAACCTTACTAGAATTTATTATTTTTATCATGCTATACAGTCAAGTATTGTTTAAATTAACCTCTGTATTTGCAAATTTCTTTCCTCATCATTCTTCCTTGTATGTCAAATATTCCACCTGTAAATATATCCTTGAGAGCTACATTTGAGAGAGTTTGAAAGTTTCACACACAGTTACTGTTTTCTTGAAAATGTCATTATTTTAACATCATGATTAAAAAAAAATTGCTGGCTATACTATCATAAGTTGATGATTTTCTCTTAATGCATTGAAGATAATATTCCAGAATCTTCTAGTTTCCATTCCTGCTACGATCAGCCAGTTCTAATTACAATCCCTTTGAAAGGGATTACTTTTTTCCTCTAGGAGTTATCATAATTGTCTCCATCTTCTGTGTTCTGAATTTATATCATTATACAAATTTATTTGCATTGATTTTAATTCATTTCACTTGGGATTTATTTCACTTTGGGATATTTGGATTGGTAACTTTTATCATTTCTGAAGTAATTAAGATGCTACCTTTCAAATATTGCTTCTATCTATGTTTTCTCTCCAGTATTTTTGGAACTCCAGATTATTCACTTCAACCACAATTTCCCATTTTAACTTTTTGTTTTACTGTGTAACATTACATATAATTTATTTAGCTATATGTTTTGTTTATTAAATTTTTACTTAATTATGTCTGGACTGCTATAAACAAACCCATTTGCTGTGAAGTTATATATATATGTATGTATATATATGTATGTTTAATATCTGAATGTCTTATTTATCCTTTGGTTTACTGTGTGTTTTTTGTTCCATCATTTATTTTAACCTTTTTAAATTTATAAAACATTGGATATGTATTTTGTATTGTATTTGATAATTCTACATTTTTTATGTCTCTGATTCATTTGTTTGTACTGGCTCATAGTCATGGTGGTTTGTTTCCTTGTAGGGTGTGTGTGAGTATGTGTGTGTGTGATATTTTATCTATGGTATCGTATATCCTTCAATATTAAATGTAGGCATTTTCTGAGTCCTGCATTGGGTTACCTTTGCTCCACAGGGAATTTGCATGTCTTTCAGGTGCCTAATAGAACTCTCAGCCAAGTGGATTTTAAACAAATTCTCAATTTGTAGATTTTTGAACCACCCAGTTGATTATGGGCACAAACATATATAAAGGGTATATATCAGCAGACATATATATATATCCACTCAGCACCAATTCTCAAGACAGGATTTACTGCTGAGCCTGAACTATTGGGTTGATTTCCAGTTCACTTTTATATGAAAGGTAATATTCTATTAGACTTATCATCTTAGGCAGGACCATTTTGTCCCCTGTCCCTTTAGCTCTGTGACCATGAAAACCAAACTCAAGTTCACCTGGTGACAGTACCAACAGTGTGTATGCCTGACTTGATTTTCTTCTTACATACAACTTAGTTCTTCACATTTGATTATTTTTTTACTTTTTTCCAACTTACTAATTCATTTTTGAAAGATTTTAAATCAAAACTTTAAAAGTAATTTTTAATATTTGGGTTGGTCATGATCACTAGACTGCCAAACTGCTAGAAACAGATGATAAATAATTATCTTGAAACCAATCTCTTCTCTCAGTAAACACATATTATTTTCCTCCAGGTGACAAAGTATACAAATATGGTTACAGAAAGCAAATTACTAGCAATATGTTAGCTCTTTAAAGCAACCAATAGAGTCTATCTTCTAGACATATTTCAGAAACTATGTCAAGATACTTTAAAACCTCACTTAGCTATTGTTTGTGATAAAGCCTCTGATGGTAAAAGGAAATTATACTTACTTGGTCATGCCTGTTTGATCTCTCCCCAGCCATTAAAATCAGTGAAATGTTTAATTTTTATAAGTTAAAGTATGACATATTAGACAGCAATCCTTATTTTAAATGTTTGCATATTTAAGCAGCCTTTATTTCAAAGGATGTTATTCTTGCTTCTCTTCATGCCACCATCCTGAGGAATAAGTAAATAGGCTACTAACATGGCCATCTTTTTCCAACTTCAGCGTTCTCTCCATCCAACACACACACACACACACACACACACACACACACGAGCTGTTCGAGACCTAGGGAAATTAAGCAGAGCTGTTTCTATAAAGAACTTTTCTTGGAGGGGAGACAAAAGGGTAGAGGAAAGATAAGAATGAATGCAGGGCAGGATACTAGGTTGGAGGGAAGCTTTGATATATTCACATTGTAATATACAATGTGAAGCAAATAGAACCATTTTTAGAAAAACTATGATAGAACAAAATCTTCCAGTAGAATAGAGCTGACCAGGACTGTGAGAAAAGGAGAGAGATGCCAGATCTGGACTTTGCAGTGGGTTTGAATGGCTGCCTTTCAAACCCACTGCAGTGGGTTTATATGGTATATATAGTATATTCTTAAAATCTCACTAGGACAGCATGTCTAGTCTAATTGAAAATATAACTTTAAAAGGCACAAACTGCTGTTTGCCTGAGGTCTTTGATTCTGGTCCAGTTTTCTGATATTCTGAAGGCATTGTTGAATATATACTATGCTTTGCTGCAGTCTGATTTTTATGTTCTATTTTTAAGCACAACCCACATACTACACAATTCTTCCACTTTTCATTCTTCAATACCTTACACTTTCCATGGTCCAGAAAATCTATTTCAGGGTTTTCTTGGAACATGATTCTCAGCCTGCCTGCAATGAGTTTGAGATGGACAGTTCTAAAATTTAAGAATACCAAATATGTTCTTTATGATTTCTTTTATACATGAGTTATGATATAAGGCAATACAGTTTTACATATTTTAAGATAATGGCTAATAAATTATATTTATAAGGAACTTGTTAAGCATAATGCATGATAGTTTCTTCTCAGGTGATTGTAAGTTTATTAAGATGACATGACTTAAAGGTATATATAAAACATTACACAGGGACTTCTGGTTAATGTTATTAGAATTAAAATAAATTTTTACTACTGAATAGAACTTGGGAACATACAGAATTTTCTGAAACAATGTAAAAATAGTAATGTTAAAGTGAATTTGATTGTATTAAGACTGTTTGAAACACAAAGAATTAATTTAGCACTTAGCATTATTGGCTTTTTAATAAATTTTTCAGGAACAAATATATAGGCATTTCTCTAAAATGATTAAATCCTTAAAATTAAGGATTAACACCTAACACAAGTTTATATGTATGTATTTGTTTAAATTCAAATACATAATGTATTACAATTTATATTTGCTTAAAATAGGGTTGTGATTTTTGTACTCATGTTTGTACTCATGTTATATAATATGGTGTATTATTTTTATAATTACAAAATATCATAACTACGTTAGAGAAAAAGGATCTTTACTACTTAAAATTAAATTTTTTTCAGATTAGTAACAGGCATCACAGAATTCGCAGAAGTATTTGGTGAAATTTCGACCAACTCGTATCATTTATTTTTCTTTTATTATTCTTATTTCCTTGGTGGATGTTAGCCCAGTCTTAAAAGTTTTCTACCAATGCACGGGTTTAACAAACTTTAATGGTTTACATGAAATTTATGGTGCTATCCATGTCCTGTAACACAGTGATCATTAACATTAAGGTAACACTTAATAAGCTGTATATCATGTAGTCCTACCAACACTATAAGTAGGTCCGGAATTAATATTCTCAAATATGTGCATGAATAAATTGACTGGACACATCTGAAGAAAAAGGAGAGGTTTTTTCTAAACTCCAAAATATTTGTTTGTTGTCTAATGTGTTATTTTGTAATTTTACATATGAACTTTCTGATTATTATTTTATGACTACAGATATTAACTCCCTGCAATAATGCCTTGGAATTCTTAAAGAAATCAAGCACTTTAATTTTTGCAGCCCCTGTATATTAGTCAAATAATTATTGGCTGGAATAGAACTAAGGATTGATGTTGAAATTATGACACACAGGTTTATACTCTTCCTTCTGAGGGACATTGAAAGCCAGGTTTGAATTTAGATTTTTGACTAGAGTAAAAGATGGACAAGCTAAATAATCAAATCAATATACCTCATTATAGAAATTAAATGTTACATATAAAACTGTAATCAAAATGTCAACTGACAAATATTTACAATCTATATATATTTTTGTAATTAACAAATATTTTAATTTTTCATGTAATTGAAATATTTGTGAGTCAAATAATTGAAATGTTTAGTTTGAGAATATAGGTGAGATGAAGTTGAAGGAAACATTTGGTCTTTCAAACTTAATTATATCATTTTATTTTCAAAGATTGTAAGTAGCAAATAAGAAGGCTTATTATGTCTAATAGTAGTAGTTTCTAATGTGAATAAAATAAGTTTGGAGGGCTTCCCTGGTGGCGCAGTGGTTGAGAGTCCGCCTGCCGATGCAGGGGACACGGGTTCGTGCCCTGGTCCGGGAAGATCCCACATGCCACGGAGCGGCTGGGCCCGTGAGCCATGGCCCCTGAGCCTGTGCTCCGCAACGGGAGAAGTCACAACAGTGAGAGGCCCGCATACCGCAAAAAAAAAAAAAAAAAAGTTTGTAAACAGCAGAAATACTATAACCAGGAGCAGCATTTTCTTTGTATAGAGCCCAACCTGGGGAGAGGCTCTTGGGAAGCAGGGGAAGATCAATTTAGATGTGAGTTAGATAAGTTTAGTTTGAAAAGAGAGCTGTTCTTCTGAGTTGGAATATTGAGCAGGCAGAAGAAAATTAATTATTAAAATCTGTTATGAGAAGTTTCTCCTCAGAGGAATCATTAATCATGTCTGTTTCTTTCCTATTTATGGAGCAAATACTTGGAGATATGCCTGACCTTTATGTTAGTTTGCAGTTGTAAGAGAAAGCCCTCTACCCAGTTATCAGTGGGTTGACAAGATGGACGTTTACCTCCCATTGACTCTAAATGTGGGTTGGGGTGGGGCCAGATGCATCCATTTAGGGACTCAGGCTGAGGAAGGCTCTGTAGTTGCTGTTTGAACTAAAATTGTGTCACTTTATTGTCTTGGGCTACATCTAATCAATGCTTAAAATGTATGAAAAATTAGTATGTTAGTTTACATATTGTGCATGGAAGCAAGTAAATGGTTTTACTCAATAGTAGCTAGATTGGCTTACTTGTCCAAGAAAAGTAGATGCTTTGCTCTCTGGTTCATGTCAAAAGTGACAAATTGATCTCTCTTGGACTATTAGCTAAAATATTCCTGTTTGCCTTTTCAGCCTCACTGGTTAGGCAAGCTCTCTGCAGTTAGGAAAATCTAGCTCTTAGAAAGATTTCAAAAAGGAATTCTGCAGTCCAGGAAGAGGTAGGCTTACAAGTTGTATGGACAAGCCCTTGGTTTGAATCTTGCCAGGATGACTTCCTCAGGAGAGCTGACTTAATTCCCTAGGCCTTGATTTCTTCTTCTGTGACTTGGGATAATAACAGAACCACCTTTCACAAAGCAGCAACATTCAATTTCATTCAACTTTCTCAACTTAAGCAAATTTTAAAATAAGAAAGTAGCTTTCAAGTAATGTTAGCAAAGAAGGAAAATGAAGTTTAGTTGTGGAAGCATGGTACTGAAGAAGATGATAATTTTATTCTATAGGAAAGACTTCTGGTAAAATCGGATTAAAACCACTGAATTCATAATAATTACGTTAGCGTTCTCCTTCCTGTTGTAACCTCTGGCCATATAGGACTTTTTTCAAGTGCTTTAACCCCTTCTGTAATCTGCATATCTTTTTTTTTTCTTCACCACACCTGGAACATAGTTTCTTTCTCCCCTAATACTATACCCACCTAATTTCTTCTTGCTCTTTGATGGTCTGAGTTACTTAGGATTTCCCCTCAGAGGTTCTCTCTCCAGTCAGGATGTCACCATATATTCTGTTCTTATAGGTCTCTGGATTTTCTCTCTTATAATCTTCATCATTTTTAATTGTAATTACTTGTTGAAATTTTTATCTCCTCTCTGTATTATAATTTACATAAAGGGAAAGATTCCATCAGTCATGTTCATGGTTGCAGCTCTAGTTTCCATGCTGAAACCTCTCACATAATTGACATTCAGATATAGGAAAGTGGCAAAAGGAAGAATGATCTATTTAACTTCTATATTACTAATTCCTCTCAAATTTCACCATTGATTAAGAGGTTGCCTTCTGTGCAACCAGCTTCACTCGTAAAGAGTTATGTGTTGGTCCCTCGTGGCTGGAGCAGAACTTGAATGTGATCTAATATTTCAGGATCTAATGCCAACCCTTTTCTACTTGGCTTTCATTTTCTCCTCCCTAAGCAAAAGTCAGACCCTCTCCTCCATGCCAGAAACACTAGGTGTGCTGTTAGTATTTTCTGGCATTTTGACACTTCTGATATTTTATTTCTGTGTCCCTTTTTTCTCTCCAGAATTACTGGGCAGAAAATCATGTATAATTTCTAGGAGTTTAATATTATTTCTCTTTAGACAAAAAACTGACTTCAATATCAATCCCACTTTTTTATACATAAAATTTGTTTATATACTTAAATGACCTACTAATCATTGTGAGCAGTATGTTTTTAAATAAGACATAACAAATGAAGCACTACATCTTTGTAGTTACACCAGGTGAAAAAAATGTGAGGAGAGCTTTTGGCTTTAAAACACAGCAATAACCACAATACACCAAAATTTTTCTGGAAAAATTGTGCTTAGCTGTAAATAAAACTAAATGAACTTTAGAATTAAAAAAAAAATTTGCAGCTTGTAGTTCCTTTATCTTAAGGTATTCTTTGAGAATAGCTTAATTTTATATTTATTGAGATAAGAAATTATTTGCTAAATAAGGGATTCAATTAATTAATAAATGCACAGTGGTATTTATGAATTGTCCTACAAATATCATAGAGAGATATTGATAATCCTATGAATCTTTCTGTAATTTTCTTGTATTTATTCCTAAGTGGTTGAAATAGCAAGCATTGAATTCTTAGTAACTATTTGTCTGTTTAATATGTGATTATAAAAGTTTCATTTTAGATTTAAATTGTCTTGGTGAGGCAGGCAAGGCATTTTAATGTGTGACTAAAACATATGCTTATTCTCGGCATTCCATCTTGACTGATGGGGTAATCTCTGGGTAGATCCCCATCTGGTACTCTTTGTGGGCCAAGCATTTATAATACTTAAGGTACTTAGATTATATAAGGAAATAAAATGTCTTCATTCCCAGACATACTTTATTTTTGGTGGACAAATCAATAAACACTCAAGCATTACTTAATGTCTCTGCAAACAGCTTAATGTGGAAAACTGAGCTTTCGTCAGAGATACATAAAATGCGGGAGCACGGGATTCTGACATTGTATTTATTGTCTACTGCTCCTTAACAGTGTTACTGCGGATTTAGAGGCTTAAAACAACACACACTTGTTGTCTCGCAGTTTCTGTGGGTCAGGAGCTAGGGCAAGGCTTAGCAGTGTCCTCAGTTCTGGGGTCTAATAAAACTTCAGTCCAGGTATTGGTTGGGGTTGAGTCTTATCTGAGGCTCAGCTGGGGAAGGATAAAATTCAACGCTCCCGTGTTTGTTAGCAGCATTCAATTTTTTGAGGGTTCTTTGAGTTAGAGACTCAGTTTCTTGCAATTGAGCAGTTGACTAGAGTCTGCTCTCAGCTCCTTGCCATGTGGGTCATCCCAGCATGGCTTTTGTTTCCTAAAAGCCCGTGTGGGAGAACAAATCTCCTTAGAAAGATGGGTTACAGTCTTACGTAATGTTATCACAGAAATGGCATCCCATTGCCTTTGTTGTATTCTGTTGGTTAAAAGGAAGTCCCAGGTCCTACCCTCTTCAGAGAGGAGATCACCAAAGGTGTGAAAACCAGGATGCAGGGATCATGGGAACCACCTTGGTGTTTATTCTACCACAGAGATAAAGAGGTGTATTTTCATGGTGGTAAACATAGGAAGAAGAACAGCTCTTTACAGCATAGGTTCTAAAAGTTGTAGGGTGTTTCGAGACAAAATGCTTATTATTAAAATTCAATATTCTTGCAACTCTTTCACTTTATCTTCTGGCCATAATTAAAACTTGGAATCGGTCTATGTTACTAACCCTAACCCTCATCGTTTTTCAATCTCCTCAGCTACACACATTCAGTGACTCTCAGCTGTCATCTTTGCTCTATTTCATTCAAGTCCCTTTCAGTACAAATTGTTTTTGACTTAACTTACTACTACATTCTCTTTGAAACAATTACATCTAAATTTTATTTGACGGTAAACTTTATTCCAGTTTTTTTTTTTTCCTTCTCAAATCCCTCTGAGCCTGTTCTTCAACTTTATTAAGACTTCTGGTTATTTGAATCCTCTTGACTGTACTTTTCGCACATTCCCAAACATGAGGCTTTAGTTGGAGTACAGAAGCTCACTGTGGACCTCACTACTTTCCTTGCCAAAATCAGACATAATCACCTCCTGGCTGGACAAGCTTCAGGGTATACAATTTGTGTAGTTACATAGGACTTCCCTTTAACAAGGGCCCTATACTTGGTTTAATGCTCTGCTGTCCCATTTCATAATTCTTAATAATGTTGTCTTTGAATCTGATTTTTTTTTTTTTTTTTTTTTTTTTTTTGCGGTACGCGGGCCTCTCACTGCTGTGGCCTCTCCCGTTGCGGAGCACAGGCTCCGGACGCGCAGGCTCAGTGGCCAAGGCTCACGGGCCCAGCCGCTCCGCGGCATGTGGGATCCTCCCGGACCGGGGCACGAACCCGTGTCCCCTGCATCGGCAGGCGGACTCTCAACCACTGCGCCACCAGGGAAGCCCCTGAATCTGATTTTTATAAGTGGTATCCAGTGGCACAGTGGAGCATGTGCATTAGCAGAGGAGTTGCACTTGGTGTTAGTACGTGCACGTGTAGGGTCAGGTTCAATGACCAAGTGTGATGCCCTTCTCTTCACAAAATTTAGGTTTCCATATAATCCCTATAGTACTTTCTAACAGCACCTAACAATGTGCAATTTACAGAATATGTCATATTTTCATGCTTTCATAAATGTATGGACCACATTCCATAGAAAATTAAATCCTTTCTTATCCTGGTTGAAAGCTGAGTTTGTCCTCCTTAAAAATCCACCCCAACAAAAATGGTGGCTTGGGATGGATACTTTCCATTTGCTTCTTGAGAGCCACTTTCAACTTTTCTCTGTCACCCCTTCCTTTTCCAGAAAACTGACCTCTATGGATCACTCCAACTATCTTCTCTTGTCTCTTATCTTCTCATTGAGTGTGACCAGGGAGAGCCCTGACAAATAGATCAGCAATCTTCCTTTCTGTGATTACTTCTGTAGAAGTCACTGGTCTGATTCAAGGGGCCACTACAAAATTCCCCCCTTCTAGTGTTTCTTAACTTCTCTCTCTCTTCTCATTGTGTTCAGCCTGTGACAGTCCTGCCCCAGGATCCTGTACTACCTAATGTGATAACTCAATACTACACCTCGGTAAAATAGCTCCCTTTAAAATAAACATTCCTCAAGCAATTTACAAAAAAAACCCCAAAAAAACCCATTAAAAGCATTTCCTTGTTTTTTAAGGCCATGCCTGACATTCATCATCCCTGTCAGGTAAGAGTAATCACTTCCATCTTTGTTTCAGTGGAGTTCTTTACACAGGCCTCTGTTTGATCATTGAGCAAATAATTGCAACACACCAGGTAACAGTAGTGGTGTGGCTATCAATTCCATAGCTCAAAATGAAACTCCTGCATTGATTCTGATCTAATCTGGTCAGAATCCTATGTTGTCCCTTTCTGTTCGCAATACCCATATTGGCTGCCTGTGACCCATGACATAGTTTGATGAGGATTTACTAGTGGCTAGTGAGTGGAAGATTGAGTGCTGTGAAATCTCAAGACCATTCCCCTCTGCTCTTCTATCCTCTATATCTAAAGAATCTCTTCCTCTCTTCTAGTTTTTGTACTTGATCACCCTCCAAATAGACCTGCCACTTCTCTTTCTAATGGCTCTCATCTTTTTTCCCCTTCTCTAAATTCTAGAAGGTAAACGCTGCTGTGTAAGAATGACTCCATCTCTCAATTAGGTTGAAGGAGCCTTTGAATTTTTGTTTCTGCTTTAGTGTTCACTGTGAGAATAAAAATGTCGCTTGGACTATAACAGTTAAAAAAAATAAAAAAGAAGATGGGAGAAATACAGACCAAGCAGTCATATTAATAACTATTTAATGCAGCCCTGACAGATTTCTACAGTTTTCACCTTAGCCCTGAAGTTGCCTGATATCTAGGACTGAGTCTTATTTATCTATGCATACCTAGGAATTAGCACACTGTGTTGACCTTTGGGTGTGCTTAATAAATCTTTGCTGAGCAAAAGGTACTAAAAAGTATATCAGAAATATATCTCATCACAAAAATCCAGAGCTTGTCCTAAAAGCTATTATTTCCCTTTGTGTTTCAACATTTTGTCTGTTTATTGCTGTCATTGAGTAAATGAAAGCTCATGATTGGGGAAATATAAACCTCATTTGATTCATCCTGGATATGGTCAGCTAAAGATACAGGAGAATAATATATATAGTGTTTTGAAATGTTTATTGTAAGTCATACTGGTGTTAATTCAATCTTTTCAAAGTAAATGAGTTTTATAATACCAGAATAACATATAACATTATAAAGTTTAAGGTAAGAGAATTATTGTGTGTTCTTGAATAGCCATATTTACTTTGATAAGTTTTTCACAGAACATTTTAACATCTTACTGTTTTAACTAGTAGATATTTATTTGGTACTTCTACAGAAATATTTTCTGTCACTACTCTGTTAAAAGACACTAAATAATTAAAGCCTCTGAAACCGTATTTTTTGTTTGTTAAAAAAACAACTTATATTTTCTCAAATGTCAGAATCAATCCTCCTCAAAGAACGAGATTTACCTTCTGCAGCTCTTAAGCAAGTTCTTCCTTGTAACATTTTCTTTTGATCAAATTAGAGCCATAGATTCTAAATTTTGGTCTGCTGAATGAATCACTATTTTTTTTAGTTTCTTTTTCTTTTTAATATTAGTTATTTTTATCTACACCGTTCTGCCTATATCCAGCTCTGCTTAATGTTTTATTTAGGATGAGCACAAAATTCATGATTATGTATATTTCTAAAATATATATACACATTTATTTAAAATTATTCAAGGGATGTATATCTTATATACATATATCTCTTTCTAGAATATATCTTTTATAAAATCCCCTTTTTACATTTTTACATTGGATTGCATGGTTAGGCTTGACAAAGAATAAGCACAGAATTATTCCATATTCAGAAGTCAAGATATACTCGTGTCTGGGATCACATAACTGACTCTTGTAATAGAAAAAGATAAACTTGTAACAATCTCCTCAAAGAGTAACTGACAACTGTGGCATGACTTAATGAATAAAATTTCCTAAATATATTTAAAAGGCTGTACTTCAAATTAAAATTACTTCAGTCTCAAAAATCAAATGCTGTAGCTGTAGGGTCCTCAGAATTTTTTTAAAAACGTATCTTTGCCATCAGATGGATTCAAAGAATTTGTCCTACAGTATTGGTCTTTTATGATGTATTTCTCAGTGCAACCACTTCAAAAGAATCAACAAAACTAATACACTATGTATTTGCCTCAGCCAGGAATTGAGTATTTTGTGAAGATTTAGTTTATGATATTTATAATAGACTAACTAAATTGCAGGCTGTTCTCTTTACTCCTATTTCCATTACATGGAATAATAAAATACATATATACTAACACAAGCCTCTTGCTTTAAAAGTAAGTCCATTAAAATCTCATTCAACTCTATTTTTTAATGGTCAACAAAGTAAGCTTTTTTAAAACCTCTGAAAAAGGACCATAAGGATATCATTCACCTTTCTTATTCATCAAGCATGATTTGAATCCGTTATAGAATGTAATAAGGTAGTTTGTAAAGCAGACAGCTTAATCTCTAAAGTATCATTTACCTCTGCTTTAAATGACTTCATTGTGTTTACTAGACTATTAAGTATTGAATAGGGAAACACGTGGAGTAGATAGCATGAATGTAATTAATTCTTATAACATTCAAGTGAATTCTTCATGTGGATAATGTGGATTACCCCAAACAATTGTATGGAGTCTTTTATCTAGTTCAGTTATTTGAAATTGTGTTGTGTTTCCACACTGAAATAGGATCGTTTTCATCTATTATGGTTTAAATATTTTTATCAAGGAAGAAAATCCCTCCATTAGTATTTCTTATATTGGAGGTTTATTTAACTGGATGTGATGTATGGGTTAATATTCTAAAATTACATAAACATTCATATGTGAAGGTATGCACTCAGAGGAATCTCTGAAATTTCAGAAAATAAAATAATATAAATGCCACCACATCATGCAAAGTTTATCACCCTTAAATTCTGATATAATGCCTTCCTGTTATTTGCCCTATGTATATGTCATTCAAGACTTACCTCAGTGTTTTACATGCCTTAAACAAACTTTAGTAAGGTAAACGTAATTGCCAAAAAGGATATAATAATATATAGTACATATACAATGATCACAAATTAATTAACCATGTACCAAAAACACATGTTAAAGGCAGAAAATCAGCAATACCTTCTAAATTTTTGTCATGCCATTTCTCAGTTGCATTCTAGATTCTCTCCTTTGGATGTAGCTGTTATTCTGTTTTTAAAATAATCTCCTTTTGTGTTTATTTCATTCTTAAATTATATTGCAAACTTTGAATACATTTTTGTGTAATTGGGATGATTGCATATAATTTGATTGTGAGGTCAACCACACTGATGCATAAAGCTATAGCACATTCAATTTCATACTGTGTAGTGCATTATTATACAAATATTACCTCATTTATCTGCTGTTCTGTCAATTTATATTTGATATATTTCCTTCTGTTCTGTTAACATAATGCTATGAAGCAGTGTATATGTGCAAAGATTCTCTAGGAGTGGAAGTTGTTACTTCATGGATTTGCACATTTTGAAAAGTGTGATATTAATACACTTTAATATTAAGTTATATTCCCAAGTTGTTAAAGCATTTTACATCCTCACCAGCAGTGTACAGCATTCCTACTGCTTCATATTCTTGCCCGTACTTAATAGCTTTAATTGCTTCTAGGCGACCTTTTGATGTTTGTATTATAAAAAACAAAAAACATAAGATAGAAAGAAACCACATTTTCTTTGCTACAACTTAAATTTCAATGGCTCATACAATAGTTTATGTGCAATTTCACAAGTATGTAGTACTTAATCTTATTACATCTGTGACAATTGTTTTCATGTGTCAGCTTGGTTAGGCTATAATATACAATTATTTAAACAATCATTAATCTAGTTGTTTCTGTGAAGGTATTTTGTGAATGTAGTTAACATCTATAATCAGTTGACTTTAAGTTAAGGAGAGTACACTTAATAATGTGTGTGGCCCTCATCTAATCAGTTGAAGGTCTTAACCACAAAAATAGGTTTCACAGAGAAGAAATTCTATCTCAAGACTGTAACATCAAATCCAGCCTAAGGTTCCAGTCTTCCAGTCTGCCCTACAAATTGGATTTCTCTTGCCCTTTCTCTCTTTTTTGCTCCATTTCTCTTTCTCTCATTCTCTCTCTCTGTTACACGCACACACACGCGCACGTGCACACACACACACACACACACACACACACACACAGAGCTTTAAGTTTCTTCTATTCAACAACAACAAAAAAATAGGTTTGGGGAACAAACTTTGGAGAGTTATTAATATATGCATAAAGATATATTGCACAGGGGAAAAATGTGTTCAAATTCAAATGTAGAATTTATAACATATTTCTCAGTCTTTGCTAGAGTTGTTTTGTTTCTCATTTAGTGACATCTGAATATCAAGAATAAAAAACAATCTTTCTGAAGTAGGATGGATTCAAATAAAGTCATTTAAACCTCAGAATATAGCAATATACATTTTTACTTTTCTATACTTGAATAAATTTCTTCATTGTTTAGAATATGCAAGCAATTCCCTCATTTTTTTTTTTTTTTTTTTTTTGCGGTACGCGGGCCTCTCACTGTTGTGGCCTCTCCCGTTGCAGAGCACAGGCTCCGGACGCGCAGGCTCAGCGGCCATGGCTCACAGGCCCAGCCGCTCCACGGCACGTGGGATCTTCCCGGACCAGGGCACGAACCCGTGTCCCCTGCCTCGGCAGGCGGACTCTCAACCACTGCGCCACCAGGGAAGCCCTTTTCCCTCATTTTTATTTAAATTTTAAGCAATAGCTCAATTATTTTTTCTATAAAAAAAGGGCTGATAATAACCTGAATAACTCTCAAAAAGCCATAACAAGATTTACATCTTATCAATAGCATTTCACCAATAAATACTCTGCTGTCGTGTAGCTATCCCACAGAAACCGTGTAGACTTCCATCCCAAATTTGATTTGGATGTAAAGAACAATGACACCACACACACATCACGAGGGGGTTGGTGATTTGTCTCTCACATTAAAAGGCTTTCTGGGGAGAGTGGGGAGGTCTCCCAAGCATATTCATCCTGGCTTGAGAGAGCAGCGAAATGAGACAGATATGGTTCTTTTATAGTGGGTAAGAAGTCTGGCCAGAGTGTGGTTTACCTTGTGTGGTTTGAACTTCCAGCTGATGCTAAAGAAGGGAGCATCTGGGCTTTCTTATCAGCTTTTCCAGATGTGGGGCAGCAGTGGAAGAGGGAGGGATGAGGCTTAAAAGCTCTCAACAATCAAACATTAAAAAAACTAAATTATACATATACATATATCCACTCTTTTTTTAGATTATTTTCCCATAAAGGCCATTACAGGATATGGAGTAGAGTTCCCTGTGCTATACAGTAGGTCTTTATTAGTTATCTATTTTATATATAGTAGTGTGTATGTGTCAGTTCCAATCTCCATTGTAAATCAACTATACTCCAATAAAAGTTTTAAAAAATAAATTAAAAAAAGTCATACTCCTATCCTATTACATACATGTTGTAGGAAGTAAGCATAAGATGAATCCACTGTAATTTATTTCAAAGGGCTTTTCACTATCAATAATCCTGTACTCTTAACTACTCTGGAGTAATTGCAGAAGTAAAAAAGAGAAGAAAGTCTTTGTTTACCAAGTTTTTGGAAATTTTACTGAACTTGCGATGCATATTTTTTATCAGTAGGCCCCTCACATTCTCAAGCATGATTTAAAATTTTACAAATGATTCTTTAGATAAAATTGTAGCTTCTGATACTGGAAATGTGGTAGATGAAATAACATGAAATGATGCCTGATAGAAATGTCTATAAATGCAGTCATTTAACACAAAATAATACTTTGATTTCAGCGAAGAACTTGAGAGAGAGAAAACGCTTCCCCATTGATAAAAAACCATTTAGGATGATAAGTGGGAAAGTTGATGATGGACTTTTCTGTAGTAGGGAGTTGGGAAGAAATGCTGATCTTTGAAACCTAGAGGCTTGTGATTTAATGCCCACTCAAGGCCAAGACCTTAGATCTTTTTGATAAGTTTCCATTTCAAGTTATACATAAATTTGTAGCCTTAAAACAGTTGACAAATTAAATGAAACCATGGACTAGAAATAAATTTTTAAAAAGTAACATAAGGTTCCAGATACTTTGCTCTCCATTGACTCTGCTTAGAGGGAAAAAAAAAAAAAAGTTTAAGAACTCAGACTATAGATTCATTCCTGCTGTGTGTTTGAGATCCTAATTAACACTATTTACCTGGTCTGGTAACCAGCAAGATGAGAAATTAACACAAAATTTATCTGGAATTGATTATATTTCTGAAATATCTGGGATAAGCAATTGAAAAAGCACTCTGAAAATACAACACTCAATCTGTTAACTAGGGATGCCTCTGGAATAAATCTGTCTAAATATTGCCTCTAAATTCAAATTAACAAATACCAGAGGATAGGGAAAACTGTATTATAGTGACTAAGGGTTCGTGATCCAATAAACAGAAATCATTTGTAATTCATGATAATAAAGCAATTTGAAACAATAACAAACACTTCGGAATTAGAATTTAATATTCAGTTTGACTAGCACAATTAGACATAGGTGAAGAGAGTATGAGTGAATTAGAAGACTCTAGGAAATGACATACCATACAGTGTAGCAAGATTAAGGCATAGAAAATACTAGGGTTATTAAGGATAGAATTAGATGGTATACATATATTTAATAAAAATGTCAGAGTGAAAATTTCAGGGAAATGAGAGAGAGGTAATATAAATAGAGTAGATGAATAAATATTTCTTAGAAATAGATTTTAATATGGCCCAAGCAGAATGAATGAAAGTAAATGCACATCTGAACATTATAAGACTGCAAAAGAACAAAGAGGATACCAAAACAGCAGCTAGTAAATAACAACACATAATAAATGATGAATGACAATAAGAATGACAGCAATCTTCTCAACAGCAGCAATTGTAGCAAAAATCAATGAAGTCTGTTTTCAGAATCTAAGAAATACTTGTCAAAAACATTCCAATTCATAGATAAATAAGTATTAAAATAGAAAGGGAAATAGTTTAAAAAAAATCAGGTTCTGGGAGAAGTTACAAGTGACTTTCAGTGAAAAAAACTGTAAAGGAGTATGCTTCAGAATTATAAAAAATGAATTCTGAAGAAAGGACAAAGGATTCAAGATATTTTGTGAGCAAAGTTGATAAATACACAAGTGAATCTAAAGTGATGGAAATTTAAAACAGCAATAAACTTAATAGTTAATGTTTTTAAATCAAAGAGAACTAGAAAGCAGTCTAAAATAGGGATAAAGTATTCATTGACTTAAAAAAAAATATTTTTAAAAGTTGCTGACCTGAGTAGCTCATACAGAATATCAAAAGACTTCTCAAACCTGGTGTGCTGCTCTGTTGGGAAGGCTGCATTGTTAAATAATACCTTTGGCCCAAGGAGTTTCCCATGAGACCCAGTCCTCTGATGTACTGAAGTATTGCAACTAAAAGTTTATGGAGATCAAAAGCAAGAGATATCTGACCTTGACAGTTCTAAATAGTAAGAAATAAAACGAATTCCTTTAATCAAGAAAGTTCAAGTTAGTTTACCAATAATAAATTTGTTGTTATTGTTTATGCTGTGATAGATTTCCCGTATCAGTAAAGCAGAAAAAAAGGATACAAGTCAAAATTGAAATTGTGTTTACAGTAGTATTTATAACAGGCAGTTCACAAAGCACAAATACAGCTGCTTGAACAAGCTTTGAATCCACGAGTACTTCTAGCTGAACTAGATGCTACCTTCTCATTGATTACCAAACAATTTCCCCAGACCTCTCTCCTCACACATTTGTGTATCTGACAATAAAATCCATTCATGTATAATTATGAATCAAAACTTAATTATATTAAAATTTCCTAACAATAAATGTTTACATATTACAAAATAGTGTTCTAATTTGTACAATTTTTATTAGATTTCCAGGAATAAAACTTTGAGAGCAGAAATTGTGCTTATTAATATATACATGTTGTTTTGTATTTTGTAAATGTCTACACATTCTAGTACTTCTAAAAGTGTGTGTGTGTGTATCCTAGCAAAAAATACGTGTTCAAAGTGTTTAATAAATATTAATTAAATGACTGTGCAGGGGTACATTATGATTAATATATGTAATTTCCTGTTAGAGATTTCAATGAGATAGTTGTTTGGGATTACAATAATTCAATTAAAGAGCAGAGGTATTTAAAAAAACATGTTTCATATGGAAGTTTTCTCATTGTAATATCTCATCATCCCTAGTTGAAAATAAAAGTTTAACAGCTATTCCTCTCTGTCCACTTTAGCATATTAGTTTCCAATCCATTAACTCTAACAAGTTAACACAAATACATTTATATATTAAAACAAAATATTAAAAGTGCTATATATTACAAAGAAATTACAATACGTTTACATCAGCAACCTCTGAACTAGCCTATTCATTTTAGGGAAGAACATATTTCATTACTGTCTGATTTGTAACATTACTAAACTTTTGTTTTCATGATATACTAAAAGCTTTATCAAATTCTAAGAACTGTTATCATTACAAATTCATTTTCTACAGAGAGGGGAAGTGCTTAAGCCACTGATTCAGTGAACCCATCATATATAGACAGTTTATTTTAATCATCGACATGAAAATTTTAGCTAAAAGGTAAAAAGAAAGCATTTATAAAGCATATTACATGTAATTATTTGAGAAAGAATTTCCATTATTAAAACAAAAATAATTACATAAATATTGAAACTACCAACTTGTGCAGTAATATAAAACTAACTTTTAAATAAATCTTTCATTGGATTATCTTGTGATTAAATTTGAGATTGTTTTGTTAGGTTGGGTCTAGTAACAGGTTTTTTATCCCTATTATTTTTCAAAAACATGTTTTATGATACAAATCAAATTCAAAGTGTGTATGTATATATATGCATTGAAATTGTGTTTACAGTAGTATTTATAACAGGCAGTTCACAAAGCACAAATATAGCTGTGATAATATCTGTATATGTGTGTATATACATATATAAATAAGTAAAAATTTGGACTTTAGAGAGTACATCAATAAATTAGTGTGTTCAAGCTACTATAATTTTTATTAAGTAGTACATATTTATCAGTGATATTTTCATCAAATTAGTTATCAGATCATAGACTTCAGAAGAAATAGGAGGTTGAGGAAGCTAGATTTAGATAAAAATGGAAGAGTAGGAATGCTGGATATAGGGGAATTATCTGAAGAAGACTGGACTAGATTAAACATTATAAAGTGAAACTGAGGATAGACTGTGGGGTATTTTTTCAGGGAGGGGATAAGAATAATATGTATGTGTAACGTTAGAACCAAAATAGGTGAGAGTAGGATAGAAAAATGTCTATTCTTCTGTTACAGATTTGCCTAAGCCTTCCTGAATAAGACAAAGCTGGTGAGAGAATGTTCACTATTCAGCAAAAAATACCACTGACATAACAATGTGCCTAGAACTGTATTGAGAGAATGAAGTACATTGTTCGTTCCTCGAAAGCAACCCTATGAGCCAGGACTATTATCACCATTTTATACATGAGAGAAGAAAAACCCACATTTTCTAAAAAAACACACAAATAGTAGGGATCTCAAGATTTCAAACTAGATAGTATCATGTCTAATTAGAAATAATATCCTAGTTAAAGCTTGGAAATTAAAATTAAAGGAGGGACTTCCCTCGTGGCACAGTGGTTAAGAACCCTCCTGCCAATGCAGGGGACACAGGTTTGATCCCTGGTCGGGGAAGATCCCACATGCCATGGAGCAGCTAAGCCCATGCACCACAACTACTGAGCCTGTGCTCTAGAGCCCGCGAGCCACAACTACTGAGCCCGAGTGCCACAACTACTGAAGCCCATGCACCTACAGCCCATGCTCCACAACAAGAGAAGCCCCCACTCACTGCAACTAGAGAAAGCCCGTGTATAGCAACACAGACCCAACACAGCCAAAAAAAAAAAAAAAAAAGTTAAAGGCAATAGAATAGTAAAATCCTCTAGTATTTCTGGCACAAAGAGAATTTTCTTGATTATAAGTGTGTTGAGAATCTTTTATTTCTAAACAAGTGGTAATGCCTTCTCAGAATTTTCTCCAGTGACTCTCAGAAATCTATTTTTCTTACTCTCACTTCCTGTTCAGCTTCTAGGAGTATATTCCAAGTAAAATATATTTAATTTCTTAGCTTCACTAGTGCATTCTTTTCATTATTAGACCCAGAAACCAATTAATTGAGAGCAATCATTTCTTGTCTAGTGACAAGTAAACACTTCCTCCAGAATATCACCTAGTAATAGTCTTCCGTGTCCCAATAGGCCTCCCCTGTTTACTGTGTCTGACATGGATAAGACCACTCTTCATTCACTCCTTGCAATGCACTATGGGATTAGACACAGTTTTTAACAAATAGTATTATTTTCCAAAACTTCTTTTTTCTTGCAAGTTATGTCTCCTCACTGACTATTTTCATACATTTAAGACATAGAAACAAGGGAATTAAGGACAGAGAAAAACTAATTTAAAATAAAGAATAAAAATAAATAAATGCAAGTAAGATGTATATCTATGGAAATCTGTAAATGTGCTGAGTGTTAGATATAGAAGAATATATTTCCTCAGAATTAAATCCAAATTTCATGTTGGTAGGGAAATCAAGATTGCATGTAATTGTTAAAGTGTGCTTGGAAAAATATACTCGCAGAGATACTGTAGTATAGATGTACCTTCAGTCTCTTAGTCTATTGATTTTTGAGATTAAGTTGACATCTGAGTTGCTGGTGAATATGACTTAATACGGATTTTAACTATAACCCTTTGTATTAGTTTCCTGCTATAACAAATTACCATAAATTTAGTGACTTACAAAACACACATATATGATTAACGTTCTGGGGTACGTTTCTGTGAACCTTGCATTTCAAATCAAGTTTAAAAAAATAGATTTTTTTAGAAATAAGCAACGACTGGTCTTATTGTTCTCATTATTGAGCAGATTTCTCATACCACGTCTCCTCGTAAGTAGCAGGTACTCTTTCAGATGGCTATTTGATTCAGAACCAGGCCCTGGTCCAGTTCAACTGTGGTCAGAGTTGATAGGTCCCACGACGCAAAGCATGTTAAACTGCGTGCAGAATTATGCTAGCTGCTTGATTCTGATGGAGCTGTGGATATGGCAGACGTTCAGAGTGTGGTGGACTCTTTCCTACTACTCTAGTTGTTCTTTGTCGTTAGCAAGCTGGCCATTAACCTCTTTATCTGTTTGTCCATTTGCTTCTGGGTGAGATGAGCACTGATTAGAGATCAGCTTTCAGGCAGAAGGAGCAACCAGCCAGGAAACAAGGAGGCGTGAATAGTGTGGAGCTGTCTGGGACCTATGAACTGTTTGGTAGAGGTGTCATTTTTGGAATGTAGGTCACCATGGAAAGCCAGATATCAGGAGTCTGAGAGGTAGGCAGCAGTTAGGCCTAGAGAGACTAGGTGTTTTAGGAGATTCTCTCCAGTGACATTCTGAAAATAGTATTTAAATGATGCATCTTAGGAGGTGTCAAGACCAGTGAGAAAACTTGTGATGTTACTTGTAATAAATGCAAATTGCCCAAACCAATGCATTAATAGTAATGGGAAAGAAGTTTTAGGAAGGGTGACAAGTTGTTAAGAAGAGGTTTTTCCAGGATATAGTGCCTGTGAAGGAAGGGAGGGATTTCTGTAATCTTTATGCTTCTTTATGATAATTCTACAAATGGGGATTGGAAATGTATAAGAAAAGCACTTAGAGGGTGGTTGCACAGTTTTATTATATTTAGGCTTCAGCAAACATTTTTAAGACTGTGTCACAGTTTACCCTTATCTTAAGTAGCATTAGAGGAACAGATCAAAGAAATACAATAGACTGATTTTGATCAAAACATTACTCATAAGATCCTGGTGACTGACACATCAATGTGAACTTGTGATAAAAGATATGGATTAATAACTAGGTGAAGGACAGTATACAATGGTGTCAACCTAAAGAGAGGATGCTAGCATATCCCTTCAGAATCTAGATTCAGTTCTGTTTATTTCAGTGGTTGTAACCTGTTCACATTGTAACTCGAAAACTATAAAGTAGTTGTAACCACCAGATTTGTGTATGACAAAAATCTGGAGTCATGGTACATATTTTATATTACAGAGTAAAGAATCCATAATATTTGGACAACAAAGGGTAAAGGACCAAAACTAATAAGCATTTTAAAGTGATAAATGCAAGGTCCTGTCCTCAGATCCAAAAGGCCAACCATACAAAGGATAGGATCACTTAGCAATAGCCTGTGTAAAAGAGATTGTGGAAGTTTTACTTGACGGAAGATCAATACCAATCAATAGTGTGATATAGCTCCAACATAGTTAATGGGATCTTATATTTCATGAACAGAAATATAGTAACTGGACTGAAGAAGCTATAGGCCATGCAGGAATCTTGGCAGTTCTGGGTACCATACTTTGAGGTGCTTGGTGAAATTAGAATAAATTTAGAGAATGACAACCAGAGGAATGAAAACAATTGTTATTGAAGGCTTCCTAGGTACCTGGCACTTCATAATTGCTTTACTAAAGTGGCTTCCTTTATCTCAAAAAACAAGAAAAAAAAAAAAAGAATGTGATGTAGGTGACGATGATGAAATATTTACGGGTGACGTTAGGAGAAGTTATCTGCTTGTCACACAAGGGGCCTCTCCGGTACAATTTCACTGGTGATCCAGCATCTGTGCTCTGACTGCACAAAGTGTCAGAGACTGAATTTGATCAGCACAACTTAAATGGATACATGTCTCAGAGCTAACTCAAGTTCACTAAGATCACAAACCCAGGTTTTTACCCATTTTGGCAGGTCAGTAGTTCTCAGGGGGGAAAGAAACCCCTCAAACTACTACAACAACAAAAACTAAAATGGGACGAGGCAGTTCTGCTGCCTGGCGGACGTATTTTGCCACTGTCAACGTGTTAGGCCAATTGTAATAATCAGAAGGCAGCTTGATGCATCTGTTACCTTAATGGGTTTAGATTAGATGTAAAACCACATACATGAAAGCCCTGATTCTTCGACATCCTCACCACAGAAAGGTGCCCACCATTGTTTATATGATTAAAATAAAAGAAATGTCCCCTGTTAATTCTGACATACCATTGATTAGAAGATGTTACAAGGTGAACAAAATGGTGTGTCTTAGAATTGATGAACAATGTTACATATAGTCCTGCCAGCCTGAGAAATGTTTGGTATATTAAAGAGATTTTGCATGATTCTGCTCTAAAACATTACGCGTCGATTGTACTCTCAGGCCATATTGTTATTTGCCTTATATCCCTGTTCTTTGGTGGTAGACACACCATGGTTGTGCCGCAAATATTGCCTAATAGCATTACTGTTTCTGTCTTACACCTGAAAAAGCTTAGACTCAGGTAAACCCTTCTTTTCCAAGGTAATAGGCTTACAATCTGTTTTTTTTCTGGCACTGTAGCTTTCTTTCTTTGGCCTTGCAAACTTCTCTATTCAAACGTATCTGGCTAATATTGTGAAACAGTACGTGGGGTGAAGTAGGTAAGAGATACAGTGCAGAAAAAAAATCACAAATTAATATTTGCAATATTTCCTTAAGATAGCTTTCTTCAAATATTTGAAAGATTGCCAGGCAGAAGAAGGATTCATTTTCATTCCACATATCTCTAAGGAGTAATATAAAGCTAATGGATAGATTGTCTTTAAATTTCAGTTTATATAACAAGAAAATTTATAATTTAATAAGTTAAAATTCTCAGTGATGGGGTGATCTGACACAGTAAAGAGTATTATCTTTGAATGTAATGCAAAGACTTCTTAAGATCAATTATATAAAGAGAGTTTAAGTAGCAGATTCCGTCATTCAACAAATACCTAACTTTGTATCACTATCTACTAGCATGGTATTAGGTATGGTAATTAGAGCAATGAAAAAGCTTTGATCCATGGCAGTTACAATGATCATTTTGCTAGGTTATCATTCTAACTTATAAATACAGGGTTTTTGTTTTTGTTTTTTTAATGAGTAGCCTTTGGACTAATCTACTTATAGGCTGGTGAGTAGGATACCCCTGGAGAACTTTAAGAACTATTGATTTATATTGGCTTCTTTCTCAGATGATAAGAATATCTAATTCATCTTTAACTTGTCACTGGTTCTATTGTCTGTTTTGTTCATCGTTATCACTCCCCACCCCTGACTTACTTAGGTTTTTCTTCCCGCATCCTTTCTTTTTAATGGAAAAACTACTCTCTCATACATGTCACCTGCCCAACAGAACACATTTTGTTTCTCTCTTGCAATGAACTGATCAATCACTTTACAAGAGTTTTAGCATCATTTGTAATATTCTTTTGGAAGGAGTATATCTCTTATGAGCCATATTATCACTTGACTTTAAAACAGGCTTTTGCATCTGTATTTACGTGTTTGTTAAAAGTTCAGGAACGGCTATTGTACCCATCAACAAATATTTATTTTATGTCATTTTGTATCTCTATCTGATAGGAAAGGGTAAGGATTTCTAAATTCTTGATTATTTTGCTGTCTGAGGTTTTTTTTTTTTTTTTTTTTTTTTTTGCGGTACGCGGGCCTCTCACTGCCGTGGCCTCTCCCATTGCGGAGCACAGGCTACGGCTGCGCAGGCTCAGCGGCCATGGCTCACGGGCCCAGCCGCTCCGCGGCATGTGGGATCCTCCCGGACCGGGGCACGAACCCGTGTCCCCTGCATCCGCAGCTGGACTCTCAACCACTGCGCCACCAGGGAAGCCCTGAGGTTTTGCTCTATTTCAATTAAGTCCACTAAGAGGGGAAAAAGAAGTAAAAGTGTTTAATATTTAATTTATATTTTATTCTTACAGTTAAATATATAATTATTATAGTTACTTTATCATTGGTAAAATGAACTCACTTAAAGGTTCATATTTCATATTGAATCAACTAAACTTCCTTGTTATATTTAAAAAAGAAATCTTGCAGTTTTAAAATTTCTGCAGTTTGAGACTGTATCATCCAGCAAAACTAGCCTGTTGTGAATCAGAGATATAAAATCACAAAGCCCATGAAAAGTTGTGTCAATCATGAAGTTATCTCCTCAGACACTTTTATGAGAAATGTATTAAATCTAATAATTTGCTTTGTTCCAGAACCCTGCAGACTTTAGTGAAGTAACTATACATTTGTCTCTTTTAACTAAAAAGAAATATTCATATTAACATTTGTATGCTGATAATAAGTTTTATTACACATTACTGCTACATTTTTAAACACCAAACATGATTAATTTGTGTTTGCAAATCTTGTTTTCTTGAGTTATGCACAGTTATGCCATATCTTATGTACAAACGTTTTGTTCTTTGATATCACTTTAATTCTTAAATTTCAAAGTGTTTCATTGTGCTGTGCTTTAACTGTATACAATATGTGACATACAACTGGTATAAAATTCCATCCTGATTCCTTAATTGTAAAATCAAATTAAAGCTACATTCCCTAAACTTTTGTTTTTCTCTCTCTTTTCTTTCATTCCTTGCTCTCTTTCTTCCTCTCATTTTGTAATGTTTTCCTTTTTTCCTTTTGTCTTTTTCCTTTTTCTCATTCTCATATGCAAAGCAAGGGCTTTAATTTTATGACCTATTTTTAAAATTTTGGCCCATTCCAGAAAACTTAAGCTATGATATTCATTTAAAAATATTTATTGATTACCTGACATATGTACTAAAGATGTAGTCCCTCATTTTTATTTTTTTTAAATGTTTAGTAATTAAGTTTTAAGAAATCAATGCCTGATTCTATGTTTGAATCCATGTAGGGGGGCATTATGGAGTTAGAAGTGTAGGCTTCATAACCGGATTCCCTGGGCTGAAATTCTAGTTCTAATAGGATGAACTTAACCTTATCCATCTTCAGTTTCCTTATCCATAGCATAGGAATAACAGTATTAGCTTCCTCAAAAGAAGACCATATATATGTGTATATATACATACACACATACTGTTTTATACTGTTTTAGCTTCATCATGTTTGTTTTCTTTCTTTGTGTTGTGCTAAACAGGCTCTAAGCTGACCCTCAAGACCCTTTGCTCCTGCCTCTCTCATGCCCTTATGTAATTTCCATTCCTTGAGTGTGGTTGAATTTGCTGACTTGTCTCTAATGAAGACAGTACAGAAGGACTGTTGGTATGCCATTTCCTAAATTACAAAAAAGACTTTGGAGTCTGCCTTTCTTGCCCCATTTGTTCTCTTTCCTGCCCAGAGGGAAGCCAGCTACCATGTTATGAACTAGCCTATGGAGATGCCCAAGTGACAAGCACTGGCCACTCTGGACAATAGCCAGCAAGGACTGGCCAACAGCCGTGTGAGTGAACTTGGAAGCCGATTCCCCTGTTGTACGTTCAAGTGTCTGTAGCTATATCTAACACCTTAACTGCAGCCTAGTGGGAGACCTTGAGCTTGAGACACCCATAGCAACTATGAAATAGTAAAACGTTGTTGTTTTGAGCCAGTAACTTTTGGGATTATCTGTTACACAGCAATGGATTACTAATATATTACTGCTACATCTCTTTCTTGACATTGATTAGAACTGAAGTCCTTAAAAAGGAAAGATTCTCTGCTTTTTGCAGATGATAGTGAACAATGTAAGGTAGATAGGTTAGGATGACCTCTCAGTAGGCTACCAAGAACAGTGTCACATTAGGGTATCAGGAAATCATACAGTAGATACAAATGGCTTTTAATTTAAATGTAATGGAATTGCATTGCATTAAAATTCATTAGAATGAAATGGAATGGGAGAAAATAAAATAGGAGAGAACATGATGGAAAATATCTACTTGTTTTGGAAGTAATCAGGATAAGTATCAGTTGTATGTATGTGTGAGTCTGTGTTAGAGGTCCTAAGAACATGTACACATTTAGTGATTTGCTGGAGGAACTCTCAGTACTCAGAAGCAGTTTTGCTCACAGCTATATTTTATTAATACAATCAACAGGAGAACGGATAGGTTAGGCTGAGTCTGGAGGAATCCAGGCACAGATTTCCTGTGTTCCCCTCCACCTGCACTGCTGCTACATGCACAGGGAGGGGTCACACAGAATGCACCCCTTAACCCAGCAGCAAAATGCAAAAACGCGTGCAACCCAGGAGAGCCTGTTTGACCTTCAGAGCGCAAGATTTTTTCCGAGATCTTACTGGTTATGTAAGAGCAACGACCAGCCACACATACTGAAATGCCAGATTTCAAAAAGGAAAGCAGGTGTTCAGCAGACCAGGTTGGGTAAAAAAGAGCCAGGTTCCCAGCTGCCAGCCATGGGCCAACCCTACAAATGGGCTCAGCTGAAGATGGTGACTTCAGGCCTGCTGTGTTAACTCTTTCCTGTGCAGTGTGTACATGCCTTTGCATATTTGAATATGGCAGCCTTTCTTGTAATATCAAGTCTGAAATGAAATGACCCTTAATAATATTGATTCTTTAAGGACCATTCCATGTGTTATATCTGAACTTTTTCTTAATTTCTTCTTCTGAACTTCTACATGGTATTACTTATAACTTGAAGAGGGAATGTGTTAGATTCTTGAAGCTATTATAATCATGGATATTCATTCTTAACCTCCCCTGCTAACTTCGTGCTCTGTGACAATAGGCATTAGGCTTGTATCTACCCAACGCTCTGTTAGAACAGACAATACACACACACATTTTCCGTTTGAACAGATATTGGCAAACTGAGGCTTGTGGGCTAAATTTGAACTACTGACTGCTTTTGTAAATGAAGTTAAATTTTTTTGTTAATTGAAGTACAGTTGATGTACAGTGTTTCAGGTGTACAGCAAAGTGATTCAGTTATCCATATACATATATTTTTTCTTTTTCAGATTCTTTTCCATTATAGGTTATTACAAGATACTGAATATAGTTCCCTGTGCTATACAGTAGGTCCTTGTTGTTTATCTATTTTATATATAGTAGTGTATATCTGTTAATCCCAAACTACTAATTTATCACTTACCCCCTTTCCCCTTTGGTAACCATAAGTTTGTTTTCTATAAAATAAAGTAAATAAAGTTTTCATGGAACACAGCCACAGCCACTTGCTTATGTGTTGTCAATGGCTGTTTCTGCAACATAACCAGAGTTGAGTAGTTGCAATAGAGACTTCATGGCCCAACAAAGCCAAACACATTTACTACCTGGCACTTTGCAGAAAAAGTCTCCAAAGCTCTGCATTAAGAAAGCAGAGTGGCTTGCACAAATGTTGAATAAATTATTCAATACCCTTGGAAACTAAAGAGAGTGATAAAGGGAATAGATAGGACAGTGATAATAAAATTTTATTCCATTATTGTTACTTATTTTTCCTCATGGATGATACTTGTCAAGCAATTGTGATATAATAAGACTATTGTTTCTCTCAAAGTTGCCCCCAAAATATTAAAGGCTGTCTTACATAGTCTTGACTTAAGACTCTTCTAAACTTAAAGTCCCATTATCACCAATGTTTATACTCTGGTCATAAGAAATAGACATTAAGAGGTAATAAGTAATAATCTGTTAAGAACTGTTTTCTCAGAAATTCTGTTAATCCAAATGTCAGAAAAATATATTGCAGACAATACCAGAAGTAGTAGAAAATAACAGATTTCATGGAATGAAATTTCAGTAGTTACGGTCTAGCTGAGAATCAAGAATGTGTTCAACTTGTGAGTGTAAACTTTATATGACTTATCACACAGAAGGTACAACCCAAAATATATACACTAAGCAATATATAACATTTTAAATTAGGTATTGTGGCCTGCCAATGCCTCTGGGACTGAAAACCTGCTTTTTTAATACAGCAGAAAAAATACAATAATAGAGTTTATCTGGAGCTGAGTTATGCTGGGTTCAGTAAGGAGAGTAGATTAGTGTGAAGTAGGATGGAGTGGTAGATGGTGAGATTTTCATCCAGGTTCAGATGTGGTGGTAATCTTGATGAGAACAGTTTTCATAGGAATCTGAGAGGTATTGAGGATAGGAAAATTAGCAACACTTGGTGGTGACCTATTTAATTAAGGTGGGTATTTTTGCGAGAGAGGAGAGAAGCTGGGTAGAGAGTATCCTGTCTTTGTCCAGGGTATGAACTATATGAAGTGAGAATGTTAAGGGAAAAGAGAAAGTATAAATAAATATGAATTAGAAAGTGCCCAAATATAGTAAGAAACTGGAAACACAAGGCTTGGAGTCAGGACAGAGCCTCACTGTATTAGGAAAAACACTAGAATATGGACAGAAACAGGTCAGATGTAATTAAGTCATAGCCATAAATCTGCTAGTAATATAACATTACTTGCACAGGAATATGAATAAAGAAAAATGTATTGGTCTTTAAACGAGAAATTTTTACAAAAATTTGATGGTGTACTTTGTGAAAAAAATGGTAGTAAGACTAAATACCGATATGTTGACAATATGTAAGAAATATGAGGTATAAATATTTAACTCATAATAAAAAATATAGAGAAAAAATATTTGAGTGATCCCCCCCCCCGCAAACACAAACAAAACAGGAGAAAATCTTGCAGTGAATAACATATAAATACATATTTGTGATTTTAAAAGCCTTTGGAGTAATTTATCAGTAGAGAACTTGCTCTATTCTGATGAACAAAAGCAGGGAACGTAATACTGTAAAATAAAATGAAGTAGCTGTCATTGTGGGCACACATTTTGCTTATTCAGGTGAGGCTTTGAGACCCAACTCGTCAACCCATGGCTCTGAAGAAATCATTTGCTTCACATTATTTCACAGGCATATACATTGTCTGAAAATGTCTTATTTGGACCAGGACTCATCACCATGTTCTTTCAGCAAATTGGGCATATTTGTATAAATTTCTAATATTAAATGAATAATATTAACTGGAGCAACAACCAAATATGTTATTTTCATATTGTACTTTATATTTTCCCAGGTAATTTCCGGAACGAAATCATCTGCCTTTATTCTCTAGAGTTGTGACTTGGCAGTTTTATAACTATAGAACACTTTTATTAATATTATGGTTTGAAACTCCTCTATCTGAGAAAACCTATTTTCAGTGAATCATCTGATTTTAACGAGGCCTGTCCTAACCCAATTTTCCACATGGGTTAATAAAGCTAGAATGAGTCATGGAACTGAGCAAAGGTCTGAGGGAACTGAGCTGAACTTGTTTCTATTAATTTCTAGATATTCATAGCTTTGCCTTTACTTAAGGATAAAATTCACCAGGATAGTGTCTCTCATATATTTAAAAACAGAGATGAACTTTTCTATGGTGTTTTATGAACATAACCCATGATATAACATTTAAAATGTCAGATGTATATTTATGAATATGTTTTAATGCTTAAAAGGTCTAAAATGTAGGTTTGATTTTGAACCTTGTTCCCCAAAGTAAAATTTAGTCACTTCCATATGATATTAAAATTCTCAAAATTTAATTTTTGCGTTGTATGATAAGGTAACCAAATGCTTTTCATTACTTTGTTAAAAATTTTATTGAAGTATAGTTGAATTACAATGTTGTTTTAATTTCTGCTGTACGGCAAAGTGACTCAGTTATATATATTATTTTTCATGTTCTTTTCCATTATGGTTTATCACAGGATATTGAATATAGTTCCCTGTGCTCTACAGCAGGACCTTGTAGTTCATTACTTTTTAAAGTAAATCTACCTCAGTTTGATTTTATATTATACTTAACAAATGAACAGATCCAAATGTAGTACTTTTTAAAATGTAAGTAGAAATTATTGGAGGGAGGTACACCTAAGATGTAACTGGAAGTTCCTATTTTTGTGAATTCACATTCCATGATTGAGCCCATTTTTTTGGTTTCATTGTAAAGACTTAAAGTATGCCCTCTAACACATGATCTACACATGCGTCTCAACCAAATCGAATTCATAATTTCCACATAAGTTTTCCAATTTGGGACAAATAAGAAATAAGCCAACAAACAAAAATCCCAGATTTTTATATTTCATAGAAGATATCATCAAATTTCAAAGTTTGGACTGCCAATGAGTAGGTAACCTAGATGATAGATAGGAATCTCAATGTTCAGAGGAACCCATTTCTTTTTGCATATGCTCTTTCCAAAAAATTATCTTCACCATTTCCCCCAATTCCTTGCCTGCCATTTAAAAGTATTCCTAGAAGCTTGAATCTCACCATTCTTCCCCTGGAAGTACAGCATTCTGGGCCAAGAAGCAGGGGAATTTAATAAGTTCAATTACTCTGGACTAAAGACTAGAGTCTATTAGGGGACAATTGCACTCACTTATTTCCAAAGGAAAGCTGCCCATTGCTGCCGAGAATAACAACTAACGAAGCTTTTCAATTGTAGATTGGAGCTAAAATGGAGGAAAATAGGTCAGTAGAAGGGAAGAAATGAGAAATGAAGACTCCATTGGTGGGAGGAGATTTGAGGAATGTCAGCTTAGTAACTGCCCAGCCAAAACAAAGAAATAGACCAGAAGGAGGAAAAAAAGGAAGAAATTGGCAAAAAGCTCATTATATAAATTAGGTTTGGGACCCTGTGTCCCAAACACTTTTCAGTTTCACTTCTTGTTGCTGAACCAGAAGATTTGTATCGATTCCAGGCCATGCAAAAATAATTAATCTTTGGGATGATAAACGAGATTGTATATGACCAAGCTTCTTGACACAGCTTTGAGCCACAAAGCTTTGCTTAGAAAATCAGCCTTCGTTTTCTTTTCTTTTCCTTGTTTGAGTATAGCACTTTGCATAACATCATACAAAATTGGAATGCACACTTTTTATAGACGATTCAAAATATATTTGAAAATGTAACAACTTGAGTATTTGGAATAATCAGCTGACTGATACTGATCATGCCCAGTTCATCCAAATATTCACTCTTTTCATCAGTGAATCACATTTATAGCGAAGAGAGAGGATTTATAGGAATGAATAAGGTTACATAGCATTTGCTATGCCCCCCCAAAAAACCTCTTGTTTTGTCAGTAGTGATTGTATTTAAGCTGATGGTGGGCTGTTCCTATTATTGCTAAAATTATTATTCACAGGCTCTGAAAGCAAGTATTTCTACCAAAAGTATATGGAAAACTGCTTTTATAAATGTTATAAATACATATTTATCCATATATCATACATTTTAAAAACCAAAACCCAGGATTATAATTTGTCTGTAAGCAAATTTTACTTTGTTATCGAGAAGATAGATTTTGACTATATAAATACAAAAATGTAGAATGTATTGATTGTATATTATATACTAGGATCCAAATTCTGTGTGAGGCACTGAGGGTATAAAGATGGACGAGTAATAGCTGTCTTCAGTGATAGGGTTAAATATTGTCTTGAGTTTTGATAATGATTTTTTAATGTTTTTATGATGTTTTCTGATCAAATGGGTGATTCAGAATAAAAAAGTAATTAAATTTTTCTTTTAGTGTATGTAACTAGGTGCACATGGCCCAAATCTTTATTTAATTCTTTGTCACACATAGAAAATGTCCCTTGTGAAATGTATGTGTTTATAGTGAAAATATTTTTCCCATGTCCAAAACATTTGAAGTGTAAATAATTTGGAGACAGCCTTTTCTGTGTTTTTTGCTCACTGTTTTTCAACTCTAAGGCTTTGATAAACATCAAAGCGCTGCTGCTAAAGAAGGAGAAACATTTAAATCCCAAGGTACACAGTAATTTAGTTTTACAAAGTTCCTTTAGGATTGAAGCACATAAAAGTCATTGAAAACTGAAACTGTAAGACAAACCCCCAAATTGCAAAATACTTTCTTTTAAACTATCTTAAGTCTACTATATTATTATTATTATTTTTAAAATTTTATTTATTTATCTTTGGCTGTGTTGGGTCTTCGTTGTGCGCGGGCTTTCTCTAGTTGGGGTGAGTGGGGGCTACTCTTCGTTGTGGTGCACATGTTCTCCTTGCGGTGGCTTCTCTTGTTGTGGAGCACAGGCTCTAGGCGCGTGGGCTTCAGTAGTTGTGGCACGTGGGCTCAGTAGTTACGGCTTGTGGGCTCTAGAGTGCAGGCTCAGTAGTTGTGGCGCATGGGATTAGTTGCTCCATGGCATGTGTGATCTTCCGGAGCCAGGGCTCGAACCTGTATCCCCTGCATTGGCAGGCGGATTCTCAACCACTGTCCCACCAGGGAAATCCAAGTCTACTATGTTATTTTAACAAAGAGAAATTCTGGACCAGCATTCTGTCTTTGGCTTTGAAGACATATAAATATATATTTAATATATTTGTTCTAATCATAACACTGGAGTTTAATGGTCACTCAACAGCTGAAAGACATATTGTTAAGTAAAAATATTGAAAAAAAAACAGATTTAGGTAGGTACTCTTAAGTACTTTATTTTTTAAACTTTTGTTCCCTTTGGGGAACATGACATTGCAAGCAAATCATTTCAATTCAGTAAAATCTGTTAAGATGCAAGATCTCCCGAGAATGATTTAAAAGTTTCAATTTGTGAAATTGATTTAGAAGTAGAGATTGATTTTACCTGCTGATTAAAAAAAATATCCTATCTTTTTGAGTAAAAATAGAAATTAGAGAAATTTAAGTGACAGATGTATTCACTTTGAAAGGTATTACAGTTGATTGATGCCAAACATACTATGTTTATATAATTCAATCCACTTATTTTTATTAGCTTTCATTATATGTTAGTTTGTTGGAGGAGGAGTGTTGAGCTCCCTCTCCATGGAATTTGACTTCTCTAAGTTAACAATCCTGGCCTCTTGCCCACCCCCTATTCTCAACATAGAAGGAATAATTAAAAGGAGAACCAGAATAACTCAAAAGGTGGGAAAAGTATAGACAATTCTGTCTCAGCCATTTCCTCATCTTTTAGAAATAGATCTGCTTATAGCAAATGTAAATTCTTTCTTTCTTTCTTTCTTTCTTTCTTTCTTTCTTTCTTTCTTTCTTTCTTTCTTTCTTTCTTTCTTTCTTTCTTTCTCTTTCTTTCCTTTCCCTCCCTCCCTCCCTCCCTCCCTCTCTCTCTCTCTCTCTCTTTCTCTCTTTCTCTCTTTCTCTCTTTCTTTCTTTCTTTCTTTCTCCCCCCCCCCCCCCCCCGCCATGAGAAGGGCCTCCATTCTGTGAATTCTATCAGTGACTTTTCCTATGGAAGTTGATTAATGGGAGTATTGAGAAAGTAGCAAGGCCCAAAGGCTGAAAGACCTAAGTTACATTAATCACTGAAACAACAGAAAACTGAATGAAAACATATGTAGATGTTTTTACAATTTTGGAGTTGTAAAAATTTTTCCTAACATGTAATTATACTCATAAAGGAATACATTAATATCGTTATGGCAAACTAAACAAATGTATTTAAAGGAAATATAACCAGTTGAGAAAAAATAATTTGCAACTTATATAGAATGAATGATTTCCTTCTACCCAAGAATTGCTTTCCAATTGTGAAAAAAATAATATAATTATTTCCTGAAACCTCTACTACCAGGAAAAAGGGTAAATTACATAAAGAAATATTCAAAGAAAACACAGCCACAGTCAATAAGCAAATGAAAGCTGTTCCCTCATAGCCATTGGAAGTGTAATGCAATAGTTATTTTAAATAAAGTCATGCTTAACACTACTTTATAATATACATGTCTATCCTTTAATAATAATAACTTCATAAAATTCTGACCCTAAATGAGAAGATACATAAAAGAATGTTTCAATAATTCTAATGAGAAATATTATGTCTTTCCTAACTAAACCACCAAAACAATCTTTTCAGAAACATATATTCATTGAGCAACAACAATAAAAAAGAAGTTTATGTAATAGACAACCATTTACATTGTACACTGGGTGATATAATAAATGCAATGCACTGAAGGTTTATATTACTCCAGGAAGAAGAGAAAATTAGATTGGTAGTAGTTGTAGGAAGAAGGGGGTGAGAATCATTCTTTAGAAGATTTTTTCCTCTTTCTGCACTCTTTCTTCATCCAGTTTCCTTTTTCTGGACAATGGGCTAACTCATGGCTATCTAACACTTAAACTGCACCTAAGCACCAAGTTATCATACCAAATACCTTGAAGACAACACAAAGGCTAAAGACTTCTTAGAATACTTGGAAACATGGAGATCATGCAGATACACAGGAGACTAAGGTGTGGGTAGAAGATGCAACTCTGCAACCTTTTCACTTGTCGTATGTATGCTAAGTCAAATGTTTTGGATTATCTGAACAGGGTGGTACATCATTCAAATGCGTTCCATGTGATGTCTAGGAGCTATGATCCTAATTGGCGGTTGTGTCCTTGCCTAAAACTGTAATGTCAAAATATCACTTCTTTCAGCTTATCAATTTAGTGTGTTTCAGATGAAAATGCTGATAATTAAAGAAGACCCATTTTGGCATAAAGGCGCAAACTGGGCAGTGAGGTAAATTTGTAGTGTATATACCACATTTAACACACCAGTCAAAAATTATTTTTCTGATTTTAAATACCCTTTTTCACAGCTCTAAAATTGCTCACAACCCCCATATCATACTTATTTTTTTCCTAGAAAATTCTTGTTTCTCTAAATTTAAACTTTACTTCTCTCTGAAAATCCTTCCCCATGTCAGAGTGTGGTTAGAAATGTGTCCCCTGGTGCCTATAGAGCTCTGTGGAAGCAGTTATCATAAGCAATAGCATATTGTACTATAATTGCTCAGTCCCAGCCTCCCTCAGCTCCACACACGTGAGCACATACACACTTGTACAAAGGCTGTGAGCTCCTTGCAGAATAGACACGGAACAATTATTCCTGTGTCACTAGTGTTTCTTAAGTAGTAGGTGCGAAACATCGATTTTATGGAATTAATGATTAAAAAGTAAAAATGATCAAAAGTTATAAAATTTAAAGTGGGAGAATACCCAGAAATTAATTATTGTCATATGTATTCATCTGTAGTGGATTTCTTGGCTTGCTGTTTATTTGTTTTTAACTAGTCCAAGATCTGGATGAATATTCTAGCTGTTCTAATTCCTTGCTGAATGTCCATGAACTTACTTATCTCATCTAGGGATAATAAATACTCAGGGAAATTATGAAGAAGTAATAGGACCATATAATAAACAAGTATATGTGTACTTTGTAGCATAAGTAGAATATGCTATTTATTTTTTTTTATTTATTTGCTTTTGGCTGCGTTGTGTCTTCGTTGCTGCACGTGGGCTTTCTCTAGCCGCGGCGAGCTGGGGCTACTGTTCGTTGTGGTGCGTGGGCTTCTCATTGTGGTGGCTTCTCTTGTTGCGGAGCACGGGCTCTAGGCACACAGGCTTCAGTAGTTGCGGCGCACGGGCTTAGTTGCTCCACGGCATGTGGGATCTTCCAGGACCAGGGATCGGACCCAGGTCCCCTGCATTGGCAGGCGGATTCTTAACCACTGCGCCACCAGGAAAGTCCTGAATGTGCTGTTTCTATTTCAATCTGCCTTCTCGATCTTTCCAACCTCTATATAAATCTCATGAAGCCAATTTACAATGTGTGCCAATCTTACTGAAAGGAAGAAAATGTAATATTTACATCAGTGTTTTTATTACCCACAGTTCCCTGTTGCCCCATATATTTGTTTATTCCAAAATTACTTTTTAATTATTTCAACATTCTAACTCTCTGAATTAAATAAAACATAATATATTTGAATGGATATATTATATCGGTTAAAATACAATTTTCATTTTGGCTCAGCAGCGTGGCAGACTCAAGCATCCTCCTGATTCCTGAAATGAGGTTTTCAAGTATATCATTGTGAACCACCATGACCCCAAGATAATGTTATGGACTGTAATTTTGTGTCAGTGATATATTGATTTCAGAAATGACACAAATCTGGTTTTGATTGTGGCATCTTTTAACCTGTAACTTCTATGTAACAATGATAAATCTTAAAGTTATAATGTAACTCCTGCTGTCAAGGCTGATCCGTCTAAGCATAAAGCACAACCAGGTAAGGATTCTACTTTACCTTGAGAAAAACCTGTGCTTTTCCAGTTAATTAATGGAAGTAATAATTACCTATGGGGGAAAATATATATACATATATATGTTCATATTATCTATACATATGTTTACATATGTACATATGTCATATATAATTAATGGGCAATGCAGTTACTTTTAACTAGTGCTTAATATTTTTTTTGCATATAGAAGTTTGAGCCTGAATTTCCCTCTGAATCCAGAACGTTACTAGAAACAAGCATCTTTAAATGTTATTAGGCTTTTCTCCAGGTACTAGTATTTTTACAGTCATCAAACAGCATTCTTAGTACTACATGAAGTATAATACTTTGAGATTGAACTATGGAATATGTCAGGACTTAAATAAACTTTGTAAATATACACTGGCTGTGAATCGTACACATTAATCAGGCATGATTTCTGCCCACCTTACATGGCATTTTGCTCTCACGTACATTTCCCCTGTCAACTAAGTTTAGCTTCACGTTATCATAGAAATATGTATAACGGGTTTATTAAAAGTCCTAAGATTTCTGAGATACAAGTAGAAACCAACTTTATTTTTCCTTTTCAGTAGAATTTCTCCTTCCACTCATTCCTAGAGTTGATCCTTTTACTCTTGAGTGCAATAAGTCCACAGCATTTTTATGTGTTGTTTCCCTTATTTTGTAGTTTCAAATGAGTTCCAACCTTGACCCTCTCTTCTGACAGTCCATTCCACTTTGAGGACATGTATTCTGCTGGGTGGTATTTCAGAATGGGGTAACTTGTAGAGATCCCAGCACTAGCTTCTTTCCCAGCACCATGGAACTAGAGTTCACTTCTAATTCAGCCTTTTTCATGCGCTGTTCCCAAAGGCCACCGTACTTTCTTGGTGGAATATATTAGTAATAGCTCCCTATGCTACCTTCCTCTCTGAACTTATTCACACAATGTCTTCTTGTCAAATCACTGTGGCCTTCTTGCTGTTCCTCCACACACATGACTCAAGGGCTTTGTACTTGTAGTTCCCTATGGCAGAATTGATCCCTCAAAACTTCCCATGGTTAATTCCATTTCTTATTTCAGGTCTCTACTAAAATATCACTTTTTTTTTTCGGCTGCACCACGCAGCTTGCAGGATCTTAGTTCCCTGACCAGGGATCGAATCCATGACCTCAGCAGTGAAAGCATGGAGTCCTAGCCACTGGACCAAAAGTGAATTCCCTAAAATATCATTTCTTTAAATTGACTTTTTCTAGTCATCCTTTCCAAAGTAGCCCCCCTACCATACCATATCACACTTCACTTCCTTACCCCTACTTTCTTTCTTACTATCTTATCCATCACTGCTTGATATTGTTATAGTGTGATGTGTTTACCTGTTTGTTTTATGTGACTCTGGAGTTAATTGTGTCCCCTGTATTAGTTAGAGCTCCCCAGAGAAACAGAACCAGTGTGTGTGTGTGTGTGTGTGTGTGTGTGTGTGTGTGTGTATGCACAGAGAGAGAGAAAGAGAGAGAGAGAAAGCTAACTGTTTTAAGGAATTAGGTCATGTGATTATGGAGGGTGACAACTCCAAATCTACGGGGTAGGACAGCAAATGGGAGACCCAGCAACGAGTTGATGCTGTGGCTCAAATGCAAAGGCAGTCCAAAGACCCTACAAAAACTGGTATAGTTCACTAATCTCTGATAAGGATATAGATATTTTGTGTAGGAGCTTCTTTTGTTCTGTAAATGAGAAATGGAAATAATTAAAAGTTAAAATATTTTTATACAAATTTAGATTTATCTTACTATAATTAAATTGTTCCTTCAATTACAAGTTGATATTTTTGATATTTTTATTGTGGCAATAACATTTTATAATAAATAGAAATTAAGAGACTAGGAGGAAATGTTTCTCACTAAAGTTTAAGGGTAATCAAAACTGGCCTTTGATCAAGTCCTTTATCTCTCCCTTCATCAGTTGCCTCATCTGTAAATTGAGAGAATGGACTAGGTTATTGTTTCTTAAAGATCTGACACAATAGGCTTTTGTATAAACGTAATGTCTTCTTTCAGGTTTGCTATGTTTTTAGTATGAAATGTGGACACTAGTCATTGTCAATGCCCATCAGCCAAAGACCTCCAGGAATACACTTGACAAAGTTAGGTTTATCGCTTGCTGCAGCAAGAGAGACTACACACCTGGAAAACAGTGAGTTTTTCAAAATGGAGGGGTTGATAGTGTAGAATATTTGCATGATTGGGGACGTGAAATGTGTCAGAATTATCTTGACAAGGATCTGACAGGGTAAACAATGGTGTTTTGGAACAGTCAATAGTGTTATTGTATCAAATGCGTTCATTTGGATTTACTTTTAGATGTATTTTCTAATATCTTCAGCTTTGTGTTCTGAGTCAATTTGTGTTATCCACTTGTGTGCTGAGTTTGAGCTTAGATCATCTATGACGGACACTATAATTTAGCTTGGCACAGCTGATCTGTTTTGCGTGGATACTGCAGTCCGATTGGAAAAGCTCCTCCTTACAGACTTATTACCAGCAGAGACATTTTAAAATTTATTGGTATAATGCCCTAGGGTTGTGGGAAATATTTAAATATAAAATTGAGTAAAGCACTTAACCTATAGTAGGCACACAATAAATATCTATATGAAGTTTAGCTTTTCCTCCCCAATTCCCCAAAACAGTTGTTATCCTAAATAAACAAAACAGGATCACACAAACTGGACAATAAGACTACAAAATAGAATGGAGAGTATATTCTAAAGCTAATAACCAACTGCTACCATTAACTGCAAATCATGTGTATATGTTTTAGAAGTCCTTTATTCTCATTCAGTGACACTGTATGACTAAAGGAATTAGAAATTATCTTTAATATTCTTATCTAATCTAAGAATTTGTTAGTGTTACCATGATGATCAATACTACACACCATAAGGAAATATTAGTCTACTTTGTCTTTTGTTATTGGAATGGAGAAATAAAAATGATTCTAGCCAAGTGAAGCCTAAAATAAATGTATAGATTCTCAAGCATGAGAAATCTATAGGAGTTGCTGACACAATCAAAACCTGATAAAAATAGGATGCCCTCATTCTCTGTATCCCACCTCTGTTTTTGCTTTTCTTCACCTTTTGTCCTCTTGTAGACTTCTTGCACATGCGTCTATGAAAAACAGAGATATGGGGCATTCTTTTCCCAGTACTATTTATCAATACCAGAAAAGGGCTCTTCTGTAATCAGCTTTTAGACTTAACACAGTTGTAAGGAGGATGGGATACTTTAAAAGTCCACTCCTGGGGGGCCTGCAAATACCTGTGGAAACTTGGAGGCACCCCTTGTATTGATTGTGTGCTTAAGGCTTGAAAAAACAACAGTCAGTACAACCCAGTAAGTGTAGCATGTTTTATATGGGCCCTATTATAAAAAGTGGGGTGTATGTATGCCTGTCTGTCTCTTTTTAAGGAAAGAAGATTCCAGAGGCACTGGCTTTCAGTTGGCTGAAATTTAAGGCAAAATAAAATGGGCCAGTAAATACATAAATCTCTAGGTATTCTTTCTAAACTAAAAATTGTCAAGAGTCCTATCTTGGATTTCCATAAAATATCATAAGAAAATGTTAGAATTGTTTTTTACCCATCATGTTTGTCCCCAGTCTACTTACTGACAAGGATGAGCCTGAGGAATTTGTTCATAATATAGCCTATTTAGCTCTTCATTTTCTTCCTCTAAAGAAAAATTTAAAAAGAATAGCTTCATGCCTGTGAGAATTAGAAGTAATTAGTACTTTTTTAAGAAAAAGATTTAAGTTTTTTTGTTGTTGTTTTTGGCAGGGTAGGGGACTTGCCACAAGAGATCATAATGAATGCTGATGTCAAAACAGTTTAAGCAAGGAGAGGATATAATTCTTTAACAAAGTTATATTTCAAATATTTTAGTTATTTTCTTTTAACAATTTTTTTATCTCACTGCAAAATAATGATATTGGAAGAGGAATATCTAATTAGTTGTTGAGTTTTTTGTTTAATTTTACATGGGATAAGGTTTTTCCTCATAATTATAGGATATAGGTTATCTAGTATATCTTCTTCACTTTTATCTCAGCAATTTAAAAAAAATTATACAATTTCTAAAGTTTACACTCCATTTACAGTTATTATAAAATATTGGCTGTATACCTCATGTTATGTAATACATCCTTGTAGCCTATCTTAAACCCAGTGGTATTGTAGCTCTCACTTCCCCACCCCTATATTGCCCTTCCCCCCTAACTGGTAATCATTAGTTTGTTCTCTGTATCTGTGATTCTGCTTCTTTTATGTTATATTCCCAAGTTTATTGTGTTTTTTAGATTCCACATATAGTTGATATCATGCATTATTTGTGTTTCTCTGTCTGACTTATTTCACTTAGCATAATACCCTCCAAGTCCATCTATGTTGATGCAAATGGCAAAATTTCATTCTTTTTATGGCTGAGTAGTATTCCATTGTATGCGTGTGTGTGTGTGTGTGTGTGTGTGTGTGTGTGTGTGTGTGTGTGTGTGTGTGTGTATTTTAACCATTCATCTGTTGATGGACATTTAGGTTGCTTCCATATCGTGGCTATTGTAAATAATGCAGCTGTGAACATTGGGGTGCATGTATCTTTTCAAATTAGTGGGTTTTTTTTTCAGATATGTACCCAGAAGTGGTATTGCTGCATCATATGGTATTTCTATTTTTAGTTTTTTGAGAAACCTCCATATTGTTTTCCACATGGCTGCACCAATTTACAGTGCTATCAGTAGTGTACGAGTGTTCCCTTTTTTCCACATCCTCACCAACATTTGTTATTGGTGCTCTTTTTGATGATAGCCATTCTGACAGGTGTGAGGTGATAGTTCATTGTGGTTTTGATTTGCATTTCCCTGACGATTAGTGATGTTGAGCATCTTTTCATGTGCCTGTTGACCATCTGTATTTCCCCTTCAGAAAAGTGTCTGTTTAGTTCTTCTATCCACTTTCTTTTTTTTTTTTTGAAGTACACTTTATTTTTTAGAGTGCTTTAGACCCACTTTTTAATAAGGTTGTTTGTTTTTTTGATATTGAGTCATATGAGCTCAATAGAAATGATCAGTGAAACAAAAAGCTAGTTCTTTGAAAATATAAACAAAATTGATAAACCTTTAGCCAGACTCATCAAGAAAAAAGGGAGAGGGCCCAAATCAATAAAATCAGAAAATGCAAAAGAAGAAGTTATAACCAATACCACAGAAATACAAAGGATCATAAGAGACTCCTACAAACAACTATATGCCAGTAAAATGGGCAACCTAGAAGAAATTCTTAGAAAGGTACAATGTCCCAAGACTGAACCAGGAAGAAATAGAAAATATAAACAGACCAATTACAGTAATTAAATTTAATCAGTAAGTTTCAAAATCCCAACAAACAAAAGTCCAGGACCAGGTGGCTTCACAGGTGAATTCTACCAAACATTTAGAGAAGAGTTAACACCTATCCTTATGAAACTATTCCAAAATCTTGCAGTGGAAGGAACACTTCCAAATTTATTCTATGAGGCCAGCATCACCCTGATACCAAAACCAGACAAAGATGTCACAAAAAAAGAAAACTACAGGCCAATATCACTGATGAACATAGATGCAAGATTCCTCAGTAAAACACTAGCAAACTGAATCCAGCAATACTTTAAAAGGATCAAGTGAGATTTATCCCTGGGATGCAAGGATTTTTCAATATCTGCAAATCAAGCAATGTGATACACACATTAACAAATTGAAGAATAAAAAATCATACGATCATCTCAATAGATGCAGAAAAAGCTTTTGATAAAATTCAACATCCATTTATTATAAAAACTCTTCAGAAAGTGAGCATAGAGGGAACCTACCTCAACATAATAAAGCCCATATATGACAAACCCATAGGTAATATCATACTCGATGGTGAAAAACTGAAAACATTTTCTCTAAGATTAGGAACAAGACAAGGATGTACACTCTTACCACTTTTATTCAACATAGTTTTGGAAGTTCTAGCCACAGTTATCAGAGAAGAAAAAGAAGTAAAAGGAATACAAATTGGAAAGAAAGAAAGAAAGAAAACTGTCACTGTTTGCAGGTGTCATGATATAATACATAGGAAATCCTAAAGATACCACCAGAAAACTACTAGAACTCATCAATGAATTCAGTAAAGATACAGGATACAAAATTAATATACCGAAATCTGTTGTATTTCTATATACTAATAAAGTATCAGAAAGAGAAATTAAGAAAACAGTCCCATTTACTATCACATTAAAAAGAATAAAATACCTAGGAACAAACCTACCTACGGAGGCAAAAAACCTCTACTCTGAAAGCTCTAAGACACTGATGAAAGAAACTGAAGACAGCATAAACAGGTGGAAAGATATACTGTGTTGGTGGATTGGAAGAATTAACATTGTTAACATGACCATACTACCCAAGGCTATCTCTACAGTTCAGTGCAGTCCCTATTAAATTACTAATGGCGTTTTTCACAAAACTAGAACAAATAATTTAAAAATTTGTATTGAAACACAAAAGACCCCAAACAGCCAAAAAAGTCTTGAGAAAGAAGAGGAGCTGGAGGAATCATGCTCCCTGACTTCAGACTATAGTACAAATCTACAGTAATCAAAAGAGTATGGTACTGGCACATAAGTAGACATCTAGATCAATGGAACAAGATAAAGAGCCCAAAAATAAACCCATGCACGTATGGTCAATTAATCAGTGACAAAGAAGGCAAGAATATACAATGGACAAAAGACAGTCTCTTCAATAAGTGGTGCTGGGAAACTGGACAGCTACATGTACGAGAATGAAATTAGAAGATTCTCCAGCACCATATACAAAAATAAACTCAAAATGGATTAAAGACCTAAATGTAAAACTGGATACTATAAAACTCCTAGAGGAAAACAGGCAGAACACATAAATCACAGCAATATTTTGACATAAATCACAGCAATATTTTTTCAGATTCATTTCTTAAAGTAAAAAAGAAAAAAAATAAAAGCAAAAATAAACAAATGAGCTCTAATTAAACTTAAAAGCACTTGCACAGCAAAGGAAACCATAAACAAAATGAAAATACAATCTACTGAATGGGAGAAGATATTTGCAAATAATATGACCAATAAGGGATTAATAGACTTTTTTTTTAAAAGGCCCAGAGAACATAAGTGATCGTTTATGACTAAACAGGAAGTCAGTGGCAAACTCAGGTAGAGGCCATGTGTCCTGACTCCCAGTGTTGAGATCATCCCACCTATATCCTTAATATTAATAGTTTCCCTCTTTTCTTTAAAGGTGAAGTTAAAGAACTGAATATAGCTTCTCTCAGTTTCACATTACTGAAATGTTGATGTTCTGAGTTCCAGTCACCTTTAATTCTCAGAAAACAAAACTTTATTTACAACTATGCTAATAAAAAAATCACTACCACGTGGACAAATCACACTCTACACTTCAAACCTATTTAGGTTACAGATGCTTTAGGGCTGTTTCCATATCTTTTTCAAAATTGTGTCTTGTCTCAGTTCTGGGAACATAATAAACACTCAATAACTGAATGTTTTTTTGTTTGTTTGTTTGTTTGATTTTTTTGCGGTACGCGGGCCTCTCACTGTTGTGGCCTCTTCCGTTGTGGAGCACAGGCTCCGGACGCGCAGGCTCAGCGGCCATGGCTCACGGGCCCAGCCACTCCACAGCATGTGGGATCTTCCCGGACCGGGGCACGAACCCGTGTCCCCTGCATCGGCAGGCAGACTCTCAACCACTGCACCACCAGGGAAGCCCAATAACTGAATGTTTTTGAATGAAGTTTTTCAATTGAAAATCAGTTCTGTTTATTTTGGAATGCATTGTGATACATATTTAGTTTCCAGATGATAGAATTTTCAAACTGCATTTTACTTAGAATTGAATTAAGATATTTCCTTTCTGATGTGGTCTTGACTAAAATTTATAGAAGAAAATAGATTATATGAATACTATAGTTTATAAGAAACAGAATCTGAGATTAAATAGTTATACTTTTTTGAAAATTGATGTGAGTTCAGTCTTTCTGCTATATCCTAATAGTAAGAAGAGTTACATAACAATTCCAAATACCAAGATCAAATTTTTCTGAATATTTTCACTGAATTTATAACTGCAATACCTGATAACTACACTGAATTATACAATCAGCCTATTAAGAAACACTTTCCTTTTTTTACTCAGAGACCATAGTTTAAATGACTATGTTCTGTACTGAAAATGTGATGTCAAAGAGAAATACTGCCTTTAAAAATGACACTATTCTAACGTCCCGTTATAATTTATTATTTTTATATACAGCTTTGATATAAGGGGAAATTATATTTTGTTTAACTATAGTAAACGGTCATTCCCCAGCCTCCAAACAATATATTTTTAAAGAAATTGTAGGTATAACTTTGTTCAATGCTACTCATTACGGGTGGCTAGGTATAATTAGTGTTATTAATTTTGGTTCACAGCTCCTTGCAATAAGCAAGATAGTGTATTAAAAACCATAAGTAAATATTCCACAGTGACTGTAAGCTTCATATATTTAGGTGATTATTATATTATAAAATTTTCCTCCTTTTTTAATAAACTCTGATTTGAATGGGTTTGGTTGGGTTTAATCTGTTTTACCACTCAATAAAGCTAATACTCTCTTGAGATAGCTGCATCTTGATTTAATTTACTTTCTCTGGTTCAGTAGAAGATGCAAACGGAGCAGTTCTATCAGTTCAAAAAATAATGTTTTTATGTTGAAATGCCAGTGTTAAGGAGTCCATCTGAAATGCCTATTGATTAATAATGTAGTGCTTATGTACTGAGTGGCATTCAAAGTCCAAGCTAATTGTATTCTTACATTCAAATACCTCAAGAAAACTGGGTATTCATTTTGTCTTTTTACCATACAGTGGCTTAGCATTCAAAAGGTCCCAGGACTTTATAAAATTGTATGAAAAATAAAATCAATTCCTAGGCAAAGTGGATTTTTTAAAATCCATATGCATTAGATTCAGTATAGTCTGTTTTGCCAACATTCCAATCATGGTCAAATACATACAATAAGTATAAAAGTATGTAGGTGTAATGAAATTTCTTATGCATGTAAAATGATACAGAGACATTTAATGAGTAATGTGTACTCACCACCTATCTTACGGAATAAAATCCTACTTACTAAGTTGAAGTCTCCCAAGTACGTATTCCATTTTCTCTTTCTCTCCCATCCTATCAGAGTGTATTCTAGAGTACTGTTTTAAATATATTAAAGCATACAAAATGGACTTATAATTTGACTATCCTTCTGCAGTCTGACTTCATCATTCAATATAATATTCTAGTAATTCATGCATATTAACAAATGTAGTCAGTTGTACACATTTTGACTGTTGCACGGTTCCACTAGATGTATTCTGGTATTTATTTATCCATCCCCTGTTGATTTAATTTTTTCTAACTGCAAATGAATCTGTTATAAGAGTTCTTATGCATGTCTCTCCGTACCTGTACAAGCAAATTTGTAGGGTATCTAGAAGTAGAATTTTGTGTATATGGAATGCACATTTTTAAATGCATATATATAGAAATGGAATTTAAAGAAATAGCCTCTGTTTTCTACATCCTTGTTAATACTTAGAAATCAGGTGGTGGTTTTGCCAGGATGATAGTTAAACTGAATTTTCTAATGATTTTTTTCACTTCCAATTCCTTGATTATAATGAGATGTAGCATTTTCTCAGAAGTTTATTGGCCATTGTGGTTTCCCTTAAACCACCTTCTTAACTTTGTCCATTTTTTGTTTCAACTTTATTGTTAATCATTTTATTTTAGATTTGTAGGAATCCTTTATATATTCTTTTAATAGCCTTTCTTTTAATATTTAAACTTTTTTTTATTGGAGTATAGTTGATTTACCATATTGTGTTAGTTTCATGTATACAGCAAAGTGATTCAGTTATACATAAACATATGTTCATTTTTTCAGATTCTTTTCTCATATAGATTATCACAGAATATTGAGCAGAGTTCCCTGTGCTATGCAGTAATTCTTGTAGGTTATCTGTCTTATTTATAGTAGTGTGTGTGTGTTCATCCCAGGCTTCTGATTTATCCATTCCCCCAGCACGTTTTCCCTTTGGTAACCATAAGTTTGTTTTTGATATCTATAAGTCTGTTTCTGTTTTGTAAATAATTTCATTTGTTTCTTTTCTTTTTTTAAAATTAGATTCCACATTTAATATTTAAACTTTAATGTAGTTGATTTTATGAGAGCTTTTTTTATGCTACTTGTTGTGTGTATCCTGTTTAAAAAGTTGTGCATACTCTAAGGACTATGTCCTTATAATAAGTAAAATTATATTATAGTAAAATATATTATCTTCTGAAAGTTTTGAAAATTTACTTTATACAGGTAGGTCTTTTTACCGAGAAATTTAAGGGGTATACAATTGCAAAATAGATTTTAAAAACCTATTACAGGTAGAATTGTCTGATAATTAAAAAAAAATAAAATTAATGATGTGTGCACATCTCAGTGCATGTATCACCAGATTTTAAAATTATGAAAAATGTCAGTAAAACATTTAATTAATTTAAACTATAATGCATGTAATAAACTAGATATGTGTACAGAAGGTTTATTTGGTGAGGATATTTCTGTTTAATGCATTGTATCAAATTATATCTTCTGTAAGATTTATGTCTCAGAAGACTTAAACTTCAAAACGAGTCCTATTCTAACCTATAGATTTTACCTGGTCTGATTGTATAGAAAGGAAGTTATACATATGCATACACCCAAGGTGAAAAACAAGTTGTTTTTGAAACTATAAATATTTAAATGGCAGCTAAAAAATAGTCTGTCTGACAAGTTTCCTGTACTTTAACTAGTAAAAATGATCTACCCTAGAAGATACTGGTAATAGTCACTAACTCATGTCATATGGGACTCCAGGTTTCTCACAGTCTTCTGTAAATCTGTGAATTATGCTGGCCAAAAACAGAGTGTTCTCATATTCAACCAGGTGATTGGCTCTCTCCAATAGATCTATATCAATAAAGGCTTTCTTACATAATTAATTACTATGATAGACTAGACATATCATTCTCGCCTACAACAGGTATAACTACAGGGAATCATATTTATATTCTGTATTCAGTAGACATTTTAAAATTGACTCCTTAGTATATCATTAGTGTCATTCAGCTGCTTCAGTTTCTAAAGGTGTGCATTTTTGGTGTGAGCTTTCTTTAATAATGAGGAACAGGGAGCAGTCCTAGACTCGGTGCTTAGGTGCCCAGAAATAGGTCTCATTTCATAGCACGCTCTGATGACTGTCCATTGTCCTGAATCATGAGAATAAAGAATAAAGTGGTTATTCTTTAACTGAAGTTTGATTGCCATGGATCTTGAAATATCATGTTTTCACTAATGGTGCTTTCTTTTATTTGTTTTAAGGAGAAAGACAAGCAGAGTTACCTTAGTGTTAGTTTTTTATTATATGCATACAAAATATATGCTAACCCTCCTTTCAGGATTCAGGGCTTACCATTTTCTTATATCTTTAATGTCCTTTAATCTGTAACAATTTCTCAGACTTTCTTTGTCTTTTCATGAACTTGGTATCTGTGAAGGGTATATATAGGCAAGTTATTTGATAGAATTACCCACAGTTAGAACTTTTTCAGATACTTCTTCTTGACAAGTTTCAGGTTAGTCATTTTAGGCAAGAATATAAGTGATGCCATACCCTTCTCAGGGTATCATATCAGAAGGAATGTGGTAACAATGTGTCCCATTAGTGGTAAGGGTCATTTTGATCCTTCATTAAGGTGATTAAAGTGATACTTGATTAATTTTTCCAGTATAGAGTCAATATTTTCTTTTATGTGTAAAACATAATTTGGGGGAGAATATTTGAGATTAAATAATATCGTGTTCTTCATTACACCTTTACCCTTTAATTTCATTGCCCATATTGATGATTCATTCTACACTTATTAGTTAGAATTCTACTGTATGGAAAAACTTTGCCACCTCCTTTTTCCTTGTTTCCTTCCTTCCTTGTCTCCTTCCTTGTTCCCTTCCTTCCTTGTTCCCTTCCTTCCTTCCTTGTCTCCTTCCTTCCTTCCATAATGTATTTATATAACCATGATAGCGTAGAAGGAAAAAATATACATATATAAAGGACAACACTTGGATATGACTACAGATTGGGTTTGATAATTATTGATGAAAAATTTATTCCTCTATAATAATTGTAGAGTGGTTTTCTGTGAGAAGTGAAACTAAAGAATATAGGAATACACAAAATATCTGCAATTTACTCATAACTATTTCAATAAAATATACATTGGGTGTTAGAGCACAAATGGTAAAGTAAGTGAGGCAAAATGTTAACAATTCAAGAATCTGGATAAAGAATATATGGAATTTGTTGAGGGTTTTCTTTCAACCTTTCAGCAAAATCAAATTATTTCCAAATTAATTGTGAACAATGATACTGTATATATGTGCACATTAAACTTTCATTGGATTTCTTTTGTAAATTTATAAAGCTTGTATTATCTGTCTTTTATAAAATATAAAAATGCATTAAACACTTTCTGTAAGCCAGAGAGAGAGGGGCCCCAATGAACCTATGGTAGAAAATCTAGTCTTGAATTAGCTAATCAATGAATAAGGAAATTGGTTGAATTTCTGTATCTTAATTATTGTTTACTCCCCCAAACTGTATGTTCTTTGTGGTTCTAAGATATTGTATTACATATATGGAGTTTATTTCACTTGATGAAATAAACATAGCTAAATTTTAGAAATGAAATGATCACTCAGTGATCAGAAAGAAAACAATCAAATTTTATCTAAATTTGAAACATCTTTAGCCACTAGCTTTCCATTCCTACGGCACAATGGAAGAAATGGCATGTGTGTCCGTCTTTTAAGATTTATACTCTTGCTGTTATAGGTTATAAACCAAAAGACTGAACAGTCACTAGAGAATGAATTCACTGAACAAATGTTCAGAGGTTCAAGAAGAAAAGTGTGTGAAACTCATGTGCAAGGACCATTGGTACATTTCATTTTTCATGTGTCTGTGGGAATTGACATTCAAACATTTGTAACAGAACTGACCATATTTAATTATTTAAATATATTCAGTTATGTTTACAATTAAGTTATGAGTAGATGATAACTATTTTCTTTGACATTATTTCACAAATCAATATCATAATCCAAACAGGAAGGTGTAAAAGTGAATTGTGCTTCCCTTGATATTTCAATATTGATAGCTTCTGATCATTGTGTTACTTGAACTAAAGGAAAATAGAACCCATTGAAATATGTTTCCCACTGAGTCACATAAGACATAAGGCAGCTTTTTATCATTTAATAGATGAGGAAAGGTAAAGTCTTACAGAAGTGGCTCTCAGACTTTTGTCCATTTTTTAGTGATATACTTAAGGTATAAGAATGTTCAATTATTCAATATATTTATGAAGACATTCTTAGGTTATTAGATTGCAGCACAGATGAAAAGCCAGTAGGTTGTCAAGTCTTGACTTTCCAAAAGACCACACACACATACACGCGCACACACACACACAAGCATACACATACAAGTTAAGCACAGTTTATTAGACCTATGGCGGTGAGGTAGAATATCAAGATTCTTGATATAAACAAAGTAGATTCTAGGTAGAATCAAGGTAGATATGAAGATTCTTATTAGTGGAATTGAGCAAAGTTTATAACATCCTAGTTTAGAACTGGCCTGCAGGAAAAGGTGTGGATTTCAAAACAAGTCATGATAACTAAATTGTTGTTTGAAAATAAAATTGTTGTTTGAAAATAAAATTGTTTGCTCAGGTAAGATAACAAATATCCTGATAAGAGACTTGTTTGCCCAGATGAATAAGCTCTTTGTCCAGATAAATGTGTTCACAGGAATTTCCTGAATTGAACAGTAAAATTATTAATTTACATCCTTATCTTCCTAGAAAAGAATGTCCTGGACAAAACAGATATCAATGTGGCACAAATGATCTCAGTTCTCAGTACTGATCATGAAGCAATGTGAATTCAAGTGGTCTCACCTCAAGTTTCAAGGTTATAAATGGTTCCCTTGATAAAAAGGTGGTGATATAACTTTTTACCCTACTCAGGAAATTATATTGGAATGTAAATCATTAAGAGTAATGAGTGAGTCTAATTTTTTAACATAAAATGAATGACTCGCCAGTTTTTTAAAAAATAAATAATGCTATTCTATCACACTATTTATTTAAAAAAACCTTAAAAGACAAGGATGTAATACTATTTTTTAAGAGCCATTGCCTGAGAAGCAGACGTAAATGCCAAAAAATTTGTATGATAAAATTGATTTTCCTCTTTTTTAACACCAAAGGGAAGATCAGTTAGAAACTATTCATATAATTATTATTACTCCTTCTACATAAGAAACAGGCACTTTAAAAAAAAACTGACTTCCTTTATGTACATATATCGAAAAAATAGGTTAAACCAATATGCACACATGTGCAGGTGTGAACACACACATACAATTAGTATTAAAGCATAGGCTGAGTTTTTAAGTAAGATGTAATTGACTTTATCAGTTTAAACTGATAGTTGTATAACCTGGAACTGACTAGTTGTATAACCTGGAACAATTTCATTTTTAAGGCTAGATTGTGTGTGTGTGTGTGTGTGTGTGTGTGTGTGTGTGTTTGAAAAACTGTAGATTAAGGTATAATTATTATTAAGGCACAGTAAATTATACACAGTTATTATTTGTAATTGAACAGCTTTATGGGAAAAACCCTACTTTTTGTTATTTATTATAAATTTTTTTAGAGTTAATTATGAATTCAACAGGAGAAATAATTTGAAGACCATTTTTAATGACCAATTAAAAGATCAGTTTTACTGACAGAAGTGTTGCTTTCCCAGATGAGCTAACTCTTGGTATAGATAGATTGGTTTAAAGAATTTCCTGAATCAAAAAGTAAAATACTCGTTTGCACACATGTCTAGTGTTGGGCATAAATAGTAAAGCCTATTCGTACTGGTAAGTTCATAGGAGATTTGGGAGATAAGGCACAAAGATATTATTGTGATATCCTTATCATGAGCCTCTAGATCATTTCTTAATGCTCAGAGTAGAAGGATGAACCCAGAAAAATATTTTCTCGTGTAGTCAAAAATATAGAAGGCTTCAGTACAGTGAGTCTTTTAAAATCTTACTGCAAAAGTTTAGTTCCGTTTGACCAGCATTTACATAGCACTTAATATTGTAGATATTCATTCATTTGTAATTAGAGTCCAAGGTGGCATGTCCCAGGATGCATGCCCTTCATAGAACTATGTAAGGATATCCCTTCTCCGGGCAGTTTCCATTCTTTACTGAAATACGAAAAATGAGTTCATTTTAACAGGTTTTTGTAAAGATTTTCTTTCACATCTTTATTGGAGTATAATTGCTTTACAATGGTGTGTTAGTTTCTGCTTTATAACAAAATGAATCAGCTATACATATATCCCCATATCTCCTCCCTTAAGGGATAACAGAAGTAAAAAATATTTTAAGTATGAAGTGCTATGAATGTTTTAAAATCCAGGATATAAATCAGGAAGAATACTACTTCTTGAGTCTTCATGAACAGAGGAACATCAATTTGATGCTCAGTTATCTTTGTTACCTGGAGTTTTTTGAGATGGAGACCGGTAAATATGAGTGATAAGTCTGGAATCTTTAAAATGTCATTTATTAAGGAATGAGAGGCAATATTAAGGAAAAGTATGACAAAAAGACAATTATATCTAAGGGATAACAAACTGTTTGAGCCCTATTTGTGAAACAATATAAGAATGCAAAACAAATCACCAAAACAACTGATATTTGCATGAATAATGAAAAGAGTTTTTAAATTTAATTTCCCATAGGAACAAAATTATTGTCAATCATAATAAAAAAAAGTAGTGAATGCTTTTTGTGTGTGTTGTGGGTCTGGATATTTGTGTTACACACATAGGAGGTTATGCTCTAATTGTGTCTTGTTCGTACTGAATTTCAATTACTGCAGTGCAAGAGAATTTCCACAGTACATATGTTTAGATAATGAGGTGGTTTTGAAAATGCAATCTCCTTCTCTGCAAGTAATATACCATAATAACTGATTTATTAATTTATTCTTTCATTCATCTATTTTTCAAGTATCTATTGAGTACTTGCTATTCGTTAGTCATTGTTTTAGGCAGTGAGAATATTCCACTTAAAAAAAACTCCCTTCCTTCAAGAATCTTATCTTCTATGCAGAGTCTAGAGTTAACCAAAAAAACAAATTGTCCTATTAGTTATGACACTTTCACACAGGCCTAATGCTTGTAAAGAAGGTGTCAGATGTCAATTTCTCAGAAAGACCCCTAGAAAAAATGTCAGTCAAACAAACTAAGTTTATTTAATTTACTTACGGGATGTGATGTTAAATGTATGTGTCCATTTGGCTATGCCCAAGTACCCAGATATGTCTTAAAAATAATTCTGGATGTTGTTGTAAACATAGTTTTGATGAAATTAACATTTAAATCCATAGACTTTTGAGTAAAGCAATTGTGCTCCATAATGTGGGTGGGCCTCATTAGGGCCTTAAGCAAAAGACTAATCTACTCCAAGGAAGGGGGAATTCTGCCAGCATAAGGCCCTTGGACTTGAATTGCAGCCTCATTTCTTCTCTGGGTCTCTAGGCCATCCTGCAGATTTTGGACTTGCTGGCCTCCGCAATCATATGAGGCAATTTCTTAAAATAAACCTCTCTATATAAATACACATCCTGTTGGTTCTGCTTCTCTAGAGAACTTGCGTAACACGTGATAACAGCATCTTGACAGAATCTTAAGGACATCTCAGAAGGGAGAAATCAGGGACAGATACATATAGAGTTTCATTAAAAATAATTTGTTAATCTGGATAATTTTAAGTCCAGTCTTGCAATTCAAGGGACTAGTTTGGCTTGGAAGGAATTTATGGCATGACAGCTCTTTATGAATAGAGGAATAGAGGAATAAAGGAACGGGCATTGAGGCAAGCATTGACAGGCAAGCCTTTAGTCCTGATAAGTATGCTTTTCAGATCCTCCTAAGTCTTCAAGAAGCAAATTCCTGGGGCAAGAAGCAAATTATTTTGCCTAATCCTAGGGTTTTTGTTTTTGTCTTGCACAAAAGCAGGGTAGAAAGTTTTCCCAGAATTGTTTAGAACTGAGACAGGAAAGTATGTCATTTCAGTTCTACAGTGTATAGGCGTATACTAGAAATTGAAGAAAATAAATTAGGAAGAGTAAAATAAGGCTTTCGGAGAAAGAATCCGTTTGTGGTGGCCTCTTTGAAATCAACCTAAGTATTTTTTTTTTTCTGAAATTGCAAAGCAGTTTTGTTACTGAAGTACATACTGGATCACTAGTTAGAAGCCCAGGTTGCCAGTTCTAATTCCACCTCTCACTAACTTTATGACTTAGTTAAGCGTTTTGACTTCTCTGAGCCTGTTTACTCACCTTCCTTATGGCATAATGGTCAGGATCTTACACAGTTTTAAAATCCTGTTATTTTTCTCAATAGATAATAAAAATATGGAATACATACTCTAAATATAAGCCTCCTCAAAGGATATCTGATGGAATATTATGGAAATGAAAATTTGGGAGAAACTAGAGAATGACAGATTCTCAACAAATAGTGACTCTTGGAAGCGTGTTGAATATAGAGATGGTTCTCTGAGCCATGCTACCTTTCTCATTATATAGATAAGTATAAAATGTTGTGGCCCCTCCATTGACCACTATAAGTAAATAAATAAATAAATATTAGGCTATTGTAACTATGAAGATTGTCATTGAATAGATGAGCAAATCTTTGCAATTGGAAAAGAAGATGTCAAATTAGTAGTGTTTAAACAAAGTATACTTGGCTTGCTTAATACTATTCTACCTAATAATAGAATTCATATTTTTATAAGAAAAAGGAAAGAGGACGGGTTCTGACAAAATAAAAACTATATGATAGATGGATGTTAGAGAACTTAATATAATGTTTAATCTTTACTTTTGTAATTTACAACTTTCTATTTTTTTTCATTTAGGCATACTTTCTGTTTGACTTATTTTCTGTAGGGTGGGAAGCAGGGCAACGTGCACACTGCTGCTGCTACTGAGAGGAACCGTGGGCGGTCCTATTTAGAGACACTTTGCCAGAATGGTCTAAGATATTTGCTGGAACAGTGACAGTGTTTTAGAAGCAATTTTCTTTATTTCGGTTATATGCTAGATAAATAACATGCTATAATGTGCGCTGTAAGTGTTGCACTGCACTCCTTGTCCTTTCCCCTCACAGTTCTATGGCACTTGGATGCCAGGGAGTTTGTGTCACAGGTATCAGCTGCTGCCTGTGCTATCAGTCTCCAGCAGGGCTTCTGTTAATTATCTTGCCATAGTGTCTGAGGCAGGTAACAATCTTTCCTAAAGAGCAGACAGATTTAAAGAGGCAGAATTAATTAAAATTGATTCACACATTCTGTCATGTAGAGGTCTGCCAGGAACCTTTCTTCCCTACACCCCTCCCCACTTCATGATGTTGTACAACATGGTACAGGTGGGAATCCCTACCTTGGAATACTAATTCTGGGGCTTGAATGGGATTAGCCACAGTGATTGGCAGTGTAATGCATGAAAGGGTTTTAAAATTTACATCATTTAAGGGATTTCTTGAGGGACCAATTCTTTCATCTAACTTTTAGAAGTGGTTGTTGAGAGGTTGACAAAGCTGAAAATCCAAGGTCACTAAGGATTATCAGAAAACTTACAAATGAATTACACATTTTAATAGTTGGTTGTTCAACACTGTAGACTTTAAAAAGGCATGTGAAGTATCGGAAAGAAAGATAACAGAAGTGTAAGTGTATTGATATGTGTTAACAATTTTTATTTTTTCAAATGACAGTCTGAATGATAGAATTTATACCTGAACATGGGAAAATGGCTAATAAGAAATTAACTTGATAATCACGTAAACTTCTTATACTATATGTAACTAACCATTACCAATTTCTGTCAAAATGTGAAACAGTGTTATCTTTAGTCAAATTAATAATTGTCTAATTCTGGACACCAGGGGTTATGTTTTTCTTCACCAAGTTTGAGGTCAAATTAAGCTGCTCTAACAAAGAAACCCCAAACATTTAAGCAAGATAAATATTATGTGTTTTATAGCTGGTCCAAACATTTAAACAGCATAAATATTATCTTTGATAATATTTATAATATATATTATATTATTATATATATAATATAATTATATATTATTATATAATAATAATATATATATATAATATAATAACAGTTCACAGAAGAGTGTTCCAGGATTGATAGTGTGTCATCAGTACAGCTTTTGTCTGTGAGCCCAGGTCCTATCATCACATCTGCAGGAGGAAGAAGAGCCACATGCAGGGCATGTGGGGATATCACCTCTAGGAAGGAGAAAACATCCTTGCTTTTAAAAATAGGACCCTAAACGTGTAAATATCGCCTTTTGTTCATATATCATTAACCAAATCATCAGCCAGGTGCTACTGTCCAGCTAAATGCACATTACCATGGAGGAAGCAGGGGATGGATATGGGAGAACAGCTGGCACCAGTAAGAAATGCAAAAATAAAAGGAACAATTAAAATCAGCAAGTTGAAAGACTTAATAATGGCCTGAGTTTTCTTTATGATTCTCATGATTTCACATTTTGTATATTAAGAATCCCTTTCAGAGTTAGAAATTTAATATGGAAGATAAATCTTGATAAGTCATTGAAGTATTCTTTTTCACATAGTTAACAGATGTTAAGAAATATTGTTTTAGATGCAAATGTAAAATAAGTATAAGAAGAAATAAGGAATGGAATAGAAAGTTAATTTACCCATTACATGTATTTCTTCCAAATATTTTATGTCTTAAATTGACTGAAATGTGTCATTCCTTATATCCAAATGAAGGTTTCTAAAGAGAATTTGTACCCCCTTGAAAGTTACAAATATAATGTATAAAAGTGTTGCTTCTATCACCACATAATAGTGTTTTAATCAGTATTTGATTTCTTAATATGTTTATTCTTTCAACAAACGTATACGGCCCCCTGAACATGTGTTCCATATTCTATTATAGACTTTGAGCAACACACAGCAAAATGAAATAGGCAGGACCCATTACTTCAAGGCACGTACAAAACCTGTCATTTTTAAAGAACAAATTGTTTGGAGAAGATTTATAGCATTGAGTTTTCTTAAGGAAATTTTAGTGGAATTTTCCAGTTCAAGAATTGAAATTATAATAAAAGCAGAGAATAATATTACCTTATACTACATTCTTTTTCACAGTTCTAACTTGCTTATCCAAAAAGTGTAGAATAACAATTTAGAACAAATTAAGATAGAGAGTGTCATCTTTGATATTGTTTGCAGGCTATACATGAACAAGTATATACCCCCAAAAACGAAAGTAATAAAAGTCTTAAAATTCTGGAAATATAATCTTACTGCATTTCCTACATAAACATTCGGGTAAGCAAAGTTTAAATATATAAACCTGGACAGTGTCCTCTGCTTAACACAAAAGGGGAATGTCATGAACACTGTTCTGAATTAAAAACTTTTGTTTTTAAAAAAGTAGTTTTATTGCGTGAATTAACACATATTGGGTTTCTTTTTTAAATTTTAGCTGGCTTTTTATGTACTACACTTGGAATAAAAAAAGTATTTGATTATATCAAGATAGCCATGACTCTGAGAATGGTAAAAATTTGCATTGATAATCTCTTGCAAGTTGGAAAGCCATACTGAAGAACAGATGTGAAGTATGTCTATGTTTGTTAGCTTTTCCTTGAAGTACTGTTACTTGGGGGAATTTATATAACCACAAGTATCCTTGATTTTATCTCTGGAGAAAAGTAAATTGATGGCTCTCTCTTCAAAAAAGCCCGACGTAGAGACTAGATGACGAGAGATTAGTTATTCTTCAGTATAGTGCTTGCGAGGTGCAAATGTACAGTTTGAGGTGGAAAGAGCCAATGGTAGCTGCATAAATATATGATTTGTAGCTACGTGAATGTATGATTTATAGCTGTATGAATATATGAAGGCTGATTTTAAAAATTCACACATTATTTACACCTATACCACTTTAAATGAATTATATAAAAGCATATTCCTTGATTACAGCTAATCAATTGAAACCACTTAGAAATAACAGTAGTTTGAGTTTCACAAGTTTTATATCCCATAGCACACATTCAGCATGTCAACTAGTATTTTTGGTTTAATGAACTTAGATATTAGTTTTGAGGATTTCGACGTTTTGGATGGGGGGGGGAGATAGAGGTGGTGTTTGGCAATAATTAATTTTACTCCATGCCTCCCACGCTTGTCACCCCCAGCCTTCATACCTTGGGGATGTGGCTTCCTTGATGCTAACTGGGTCAACAAGTAAGAATGTCCAACATCTCTAATAATCACTAAATTGGGAGGACCCTATTTATAGCAGAAAGCTTCTTGAACAGTGTACTACACCCCATAGTACCTGTAAAACCACACTTAATATTCAAATAAAAATGTTACTCTATGATTGACTCCATTTTTTATCAATTTTTCTTTTCACTATGCTATTTTACTTTATTTTTTAAATCATGAAAAGTCACATGTTTAAATTTTCTAGTTTAAACTGTAATATTCTTACGTAACATTTGTAATTATTCTGATAACAGAACCATAATGTTACCACAGTTTTAGTCCCTTTACCATGTGAGAATATTGCTGAGAAAAAAAGAACTGATTTGATTAACTGAGAAAGATTTCTTTTTTAGGTATTTTGTGAAAGTTTTTAGTTCTTCTTGCTATAATTATTTTCTTTTAAAATGATAAGGGAAAATACCATAATTTGATTATTTTTGTTAATGTTGACATATGCCTTAAACATCACTACTTCAGTAATACACTCTTTCTTTTCCACACTTTTGTTAGTTTTCTATCTGCTACTATAACAAATTACCATAAATCTAGTGGCTTATACCAACATAAATTATGAATTCTTACAGTTCTGTAGGTTAAAAGTCTTATATGGGTCTCACTGGGTGAAAATCAAGGTGTTGCCAGGGCTGGTTTCCTTCTGGAGGCTCAGGAATGAATCTGTTTCCTTGTTCTTCACCTCTAGGTCTTCCACATTCCTGACCTTGTGATCCTTTACCCCCATCTTCAAAGACAGCAACACTGCATCCCTCTTTCCCAGTTCCATCATCATATCTCTTTCTCTGACTCTACTCTTCTGCCTCAATATTCCACGTGTAAGGACCCTTGTAATTAGAGTGGGTTGACCGATAATCCAAGATAATCACAACATTATTAAATCCTTAACTTGATCACACATGCAAAATCCCCTTCGCCATGTAAGGTGACATAGTCACAGGTTCCAGGTATTAGAACGTGGGCGTCTTTAAGGGAGTAGGAGGAATATTGATCTGCCTGCCTCAATGCTCATTGATTTTTTTTAAAGTGGGACACCTCAAAAATTGCAGTAAGATATAAGAAAGAGATATTTCAGGCTAGGAAGAAATGATAGCATGAATCAACACCAATTTAATTTTCATATTCATATTATTTCTCTCTTTTCTTTCTCTTTATATTACTTTTGAATTATCATTTGTTATCCTCTCCTTGCTTTTACTAATACAACACATAATTTGAAAATTGAAAATACTTCAGATACAGAAAAGCTGTTTCCTTATTCTTTTAGAAGCCAGACTTTGAGACTATTATTCTTCCTATTGTTGTGCTAAAATTAGATTTGGTATATATTCTAACTTATTCATTAAGTATAATAAGTAATAAGCCCATCTTCCTAAAGATAATAAAATAATTTAAATGATACAATTTTTTTAAATAATATGCATTAATATACATAAATCAAGAATGCTTAAAAAGTGTATCAAAGTGCCAGGAAAAGTACACTTAATGCATACCTTCAATTTATTAGTCACAATAGAATCTGAAGATTTTATTTTTTTAAACTTCAAACAATAATATGATTAAAAAATCATGGATATTCTCAAAGCCAATGATCTTTACAAATTGTTTAATAGCAAAAGGAAAATAATTTCTATTAATAATAAAATACATTGTATATGCTGGAATTATAATGGAATAAAATATTTGCTGACCTCTAGTTCATAAAAAGAATTTCCTTCAGCATCTTTCACTCATCAATACAACAGCACTAACTTGGTACCATTATTTTCCCAAATTACAAATGGAGAAGCTGAGGTCGAAAGCAATTAACCTACTTAGCCAACATTAACAATGGTTAATTAAGAATTGAGTCAATATTTGCAAATCGTATGTTCTTGGTAATATTTCAATTATATAAAATGTTTTACTTCTACACTTCTACACTGCTGTACCTTCAAAACTTTGGGTAAGTATACATTATTTTGCTTATTGTTCTAAAAGAGTGAAATGATTGGAAAAAATATCCTAGTACAAAACTTAAACTGCAGCATTTAGGATTTTACTGAGAATCTCAGAATTTATTATAATATTCATGTATTACCATGATAAAGTTCAACAAATCACAGCTAACAAGTTCTTTGTGACCTATCATTTATAGGGAACTGATATGCTATAAAAACACCAAGGGCACCTTAACAAACATATAATATTTTACATCAAAACTAGTAAATATACCAATGGGATGAATAAGTATCTGTGATGAACAATGATACTAGAAAACTGTACTAGCAAACTTTGATTTCAGATTTGTCATACATGAAATGTTTTCTGAATGAAACTAGTAACCATAAAGTTGGAATGCATAAAGTTAACTGACTTAAAGAATACATAATACAAAGGACATTAGAAAACAGTACTAGATACCTTACCTTAGATTCACATTTGCTTGTTCACCCAGATAGCTCTGATTTCAAACCCAGTGTTTGCTGGTAGAGGTTATCCTCTGTAACTGAAATAGAAAAAAAATGCGAGAGAATAAGGGACATTTATATTCATAATGCAGAGGGTGGTCCCACAACTCCTGGTCTCCCCCTACTCTCTCCATCTAAGAGAGGGTCTCAAATAAAATGACTAAATTTAAAGATTCATGTGGACATATAATTTATGGCTACAAATTTTAACCAGTTTCTTTGACTTCAGTCTTTTCCCCTTCAGGCCATTTTCCACACTGTTGGCAGGCTTGTGCAGCTACTAGTTCCTATTCTGCATTCTACTTCCACAATCTTCTCTGTTTTCTCTTTTTCTTGATGATTCTAACTCCTCCTTTGGATCTCACCTTAGACTCACCACCAATAGACTCATCCTATTTCCACACAGAGGATTCCATAATCCCTGTTCTTTTCATTATCTGGAATACTCACCATAGTCTTCTGTTTTTGCCTGTTCACTTGTCTAAATCTCCCTCTGGCCTATTATCTCTTTGAATTCAGAGACACTGTTTGGGATTTGCTACCCTAGTTTCCAGAACATGCTATTACAAACATTCATTTTGCAAACACATGTATATTCCCTCTTGTCGACTGGCACACATTGAAATGGCTTTATAGCCAAATTTCTAAAAATTTTCATAATGTTTGCTGGTATTTTTTACTGATTCAGTTGCTTCCATAAAATGGTCTTCATTCTTTTGGTTTGATAATGGATGGTTGCCAGGTTATTTTTGTCAGTAAAATTACTAAGTCATATTCAAGTGCTTTTGGCTTCAAATAATTAATCCTGATGCTTCACTTCAATTAGGCATCACAAGCTTAAGGATCGCTTAATAATAGATTTGAAGTTTATAAAAAGAATGTATGGATGATGGTAAACAGCTACTTCCCTTTTCATTAAGAGGAAAAAATGAAAAATAGGCCTACTAATTGTAACAGAAGGACTTCAAGTTAGATAATAGTTAGGGATTTTGATTTCTCCAGTCTTTTGTTAACAAAAAAAGAAATGTTGCTGAAACTTTATAAGGGCTAAGAGAATAGTCATATTTCCCAAAGTTAAAATTTAGAGAAGTGAAATAGAATCAATCTAAGGGACTTATCTTCAGCTGATCCACAAAATATATATTTCAACCATTTCTTTCTCTTCCCATTCCTTCTATTTCAACTCTACTCCAGTACCTTACAATATGCTTCTTATATCAATTTTGGCTTTAAACTTTCTCCTCTGCCATTTGTTCAACACATAATGTTAAAAGTATTTATTTTTATAGCATTTTAAACCATCCCCCTGCTGCAAATGTTCTAATGCCTTTGTTTTGCATTTAGCATGAAATCCAAACTCCTCACCAAGGCCCACAAGACCCAATACCGCTGGCCCTTTATCTATTTCACCAGCTCATCACTCCCTCACTCAGTATATTCAACCCATTGAATTTCTTTCTCTTGCTTGTTCATAGCTTAGTCTTTATGATTGGTGTTTATTTTACCTGAAAGTGCACCCCCGGATCTTAACATGTCTGGTTCTTTCTCATCAGTCTGATGTCTGCCAAAACATCACCTGTTCATAAGATATTTGGTGGTCATTCCAATCTACCTAAGGCTGCCTTCCTTTGTATCTCTCTTACCTTCTTTATTTCCTCCATGCAAATGAACACTGTGAAAAGATCATCATGTATTTAGGTGTTTGTATATGTACTGTTTTCCTTGTCTGTCTTCTTCAAGAGAACGTGAACTCCAGGAGAGATGTCTTGTCTATTTTCTTCACCACAGCATCCCCAGGACTTAAAACAAAGAGCAAACATAGCTTGATAGATGAACACATGTGGAAAGTCTCATATTTGCAGCACCACTAGCCCCAAGAAACACGAGCAGAATCAGAAGGCATAATGCTTCATGAAAATCATTGTTAATAGAGCTTTCATCCTTTTTGGTTTCTTTGAAAGCCTAATTATTGAAGTCACTCTACTGTTAATTAATTTAGCACATGGAACATTAAGGTTTTTTTTTTTTCTGTAATGCTCTATATTAACAAATAATAAAAGAATCTCTGTGGGTATTTGAGTGCAAACATTTTCTCTAATGGGACTACCTGTGGAGAAAATTTTATAAATCTGTGCCTAAAACAATACAATATGAATTGTACCTGCCGTGAAGCAAAAACAAAATAAATAGTAGCTGTTGCTGTAATAGATAAGCTAGTTTAATAGCTAGTACTAGAATTGCTGCTTTTTCTTTTGAACATCTCTACATGGAAATGATAGCAATTAACTTGAACATTACAGCATCTGTGAGCTGAATTTGTTTACTCTTGTAGCTTATCATTTTTCCAAAAAAAAAAAAAATCACTATAGTATCTGCTGGCTAACTGTGTAGAGAATACCATGCAAATAAATTTTTACATACCAGTAGTCTTCAAACAGTGGTTATATAATATTTATGTACATACAATGACACTTTATTATTCCATAAATCACAAATGTGTATAGGAACATCTTATTATAAGTGTTTCAAAGAAATATGATCAAAATATTACTGTGAAGAGTTATAAGATTATTGGATGTATTTTTCTAGCTGGCAGCATACCCAAAATCAAATAATTTCAGAATTATCAGTGAACACATGACACTGATATATTTGAATAATCAACTGAAGCTGATCGCAAGCTCCTTCCAAGTGGGTATAGGAAACATTAATATTCTGTGTAATTGTTCTGTTCTTTTTAAAAAAATATGATAAATCTTCCAGAAGCAAACAGCTAACTTTATCTGTAAAATTAGAAATTCTATGACATCTAGAAAAGTGATGCTAATTAACTGAATATGTGAAAATACTCATTGATATGAAAGACTCTTAGCAGTGTGTTGGCATGACCAAAAGGACCAACTGAGACCATGTATTCTGGGGAAGACAAGGTCAAGTACTTTGAAGACATTATGAATCTTAGTCATGATGTAATGATTTTATCTTTATGAATTTCTGTGTTACTGAAATATTCTCAAAACGGGACCAGTGGACTCTAGTGACCTATTTCACAAACATTCTTAGATGAATGCTATCTTAAAGAAATATTTCCTTCTATATTACCTCCTCTATGAGCTGAATCTTCCCTTTCCTGAAAAGTAAACCATTTTTTGTCTCTCCCTTCCCTTTTACTTCCTCTGACTATCCTCAGCGCCTCAATAAAGTCATTTGTTATCCCAACTTTCTTAAATTCAAAGGTTTATTTTAAGTTCTTAGTTCTTATTCCAGAGTTATAAACTTGGACCTCATATTTACTCTACTTTTTTTGAGTATATGGTTCCCTACCATTAACTAAATGTTAACTGCCGCACATCTATATACTCCATTGAGATCTTTATTCTGAGCTGCAGAGTCACATACCCAGAGGTCAGATGGCTTTACCTACATATCTTTCTGGTAGTTTACTGTTATTTTGTTGAAAACATAACTCTTTTTTTCCCCTTACTTCCCCAATCTACTTCTAAACCTAAGTTCTCTACTTCACCTGTATCATTAGTATCTCAAATTAGACAATCTATTACACTTTACATCAATCCATCTCTTATCCTGCCCTTTATAAATTAGTCACTAACTTCTCATTCTGACTTAGAAATAGCTCTTTGGATGTTGGCTCTTACCCCATTACATCTTGTGGCCTGTGTTTTTTTTTTTTTTTTTGATCCTTTAGTTTTATTCCATTGCTGTTACCTTAATTAGGTTATCATACTCTTTTATTTGCATTACTGCCATGGATTTCTAATTGGATTCTCTGTCCATTTTTCTTACCTATCCAATTCAATTACTTTTATGATACAGGATGTAGATCAAATGTCACCCATAGTTTAAAAACTTCAAGTAGTTTGGCATTACCTACACTATAAAGTCCAGTTTCCTTATCGTGAGAATCAGGTCCTCCACACTTTGAACAGTTTTCCTTTTCAGTGCCACTTGCTGTGGTTCTCCATGTTCAAGTCCCAATTTAAAGAGTTCTCTATGGTGACTTTCCTAATCTCTCCCCGAAGAAAACATCCATTCCCCTTTACTTTGCTTCCACAACTAAAATGAAATACATCAATTATAATCTTTAAATATATAATTGTAATACAATACACATTTTTCTTCACAGGAAAAATATGTGCACTGGGTTAGAACTGTTTCATCAGAGGGGTACGTCCAACATATAAAACGGTTAAGGAGTATGTGGTGAAAGAAGGAGTAGAAAGTTGATAATTCTATGAGTCAGGAGTTAAGTACTATCTATTTGTAGAAGGTTGCATACATATATTGTGATGGAAGTATACATTTCTAAACCGGTGGGGGTGAAGAAGGCTACCTCTCAGTACTCATTTTTATATTCTCCCAGAATTCAGTTTTGCCTTTCATATCATGAAGTATTCACCTTAAGTGTTTGGAGAAAAACAGTGACATACAAAAGAGTTATTTAAAAACTTTTCCCTTTCCCATTTGGATTTCCTGGAGTACAGAATGCAACTGTAGTCTACTCTTAACACTAGAACAAATTGGATTTAACTTAAAAAAGTTAAATTAAAAAAGTTAAGTTAAAAAAGTTAAGTTAAAAGTAGTCAATCTATAACGTTTCTTCCTTGATTTCATTATCTGGTACCTTTTAGCATTTAGATCTGAAAGACCATTAAAATCATTCACTCCAGACTGGAAAGAACTTGGGGAAACATCTAATACCCAATTATGTTATTTTACACTTCATCAAAATATGAAATGTGGGCTTTGTGAAGCATTCATTAAGCATTCTGTGAATCAAAGAAGTTCAAGACAATAGGAAATTCTCTAATATCATGACCGTATGTCCTTTTCCAGACTCCTTTCTCACCTGATCTTTAGACATGTCTCCCACTGAACCCATGATCTGAAAGTGCCAGGCCCTCCTGCCTCTGTGCCCTGGATTGTACCATGGCTTCACCTTGTACTTCCAACTTCTACTGGCAAATGACGACTCACAGGGCAATCAATCAGTTGTTTGCTCCAAAACACCCACCAGAGCCAAAGCGTACACAATTAACCACTACACGCAGGTGTCTTAAGAAACATTGTCTTTAAAACCCAAGCCAGTATCTTGCCTTGCCTTCCACCTCAAGTATTCCTTCATCGTAATCATTCTGTGCTATACCTTTTTATGTTTGTCTCCCTAACCAGTAGATTTCCAGGACAGGTATTGTGGCTTGAACATTTGGCCTGGAATGAGGGCAGTCAATAATTAATGAGCTGAAGTGAAAGAGCCCATAATAACTGTATTTTTGAGACAGATTATTTTTTCTTTCTTTTATTTTCCCATTAAAATGGAATAAAACAGCATTCTTAAAGAAGAGGTATGATGGGAGGCACTTAACGATTGTGAATTTAATATTAATATTTCTTCATTTCATTATAATATCTGCAGACTCTACTAATATTTCTCTAGGATTTAATTTCCATAGACGTAGTACTTGAAATTGAATTTTTGGTATACTCTATAAAGGAGGTTGTTTTAGATCTTAAAAGATTGCTTTTCTCCCTTTGAATTATAAAACATAGCCGAAGTCTTTCATTAAGCTTCTGGTAACAGTGTCCAAAGGAAAACAAAATGCATCTTTATTTCCATTAACAAAATATTCTATACTGAGAAGGTCAAGGTTTTGAGACCCTGCATTTTTTTTAGCATCTTTATTGGAGTATAATTGCTTTACAATGGTGTGTTAGTTTCTGATTTACAACGAAGTGAATCAGCTATACATATACATATATCCCCATATCTCCTCCCTCTTGCGTCTCCCTCACACCCTCCCTATCCCGCTCCACTAAGTGGTCACAAAGCACCAAGCTTATCTCCCTGTGCTATGCAACTGCTTCCAACTAACTATCTATTTTACATTTGGTAGTGTATATATGTCTATGCCACTCTTTCAGTCGTCCCAGCTTACCCTTACCCCTCCCCGTGTCCTCAAGTCCATTCTCTACATCTGCGTCTTTCTTGGCCTGCCCCTAGGTTCTTCAGAACCATTTTTTTTTTTTTAAGATTCCATATATATGTGTTAGCATACGGTATTTGTTGTTCTCTTTCTGACTTACTTCACTCTGTATGACACACTCTAGGCCCATCCACCTCACTACAAATAACTCAGTTTCATTTCTTTTTATGGCTGAGTAATATTCCATTGTAAATATGTGTGACATCTTCTTATGCATTCATCTATCGATGGACACTTAGGTTGCTTCAATGTCCTGGCTATTGTAAATAGAGCTGCAGTGAACGTTGTCGTACATGATATTTTTTGAATTATGGTTTTCTCAGGGTATATGCCCAGTAGTGGGATTGCTGGGTCGTATGTTAGTTCTATTTTTAGTCTTTTAAGGAACCTCCATACTGTTCTCCATAGTGGCTGTATCAATGTACATTCCCACAACAGTGCAAGAGGGTTCCCTTTTCTGCACACCCTCTCCAGCATTTATTGTTTGTAGGTTTTTTGATGATGGCCATTCTGACTGGTGTGAGGTGATACCTCATTGTAATTTTGATTTGCATTTCTCTAATGATTAGTGATGTGGAGCATCCTGCATAACTTCTTTGGAGAAATGTCTATTTAGGTCTTCTACCCATTTTTAGATTGGGTTGTTTGTTTTTTTGATATTGAGCTGCATGAGCTGCTTGTAAATATTGGAGATTATTCCTTTGTCAGTTGTTTCATTTGCAAGTATTTTCTCCCATTCTGAGGGCTATTTCCTTTGCTGTGCAAAAGCTTTTAAGTTTAATTAGGTCCCATTTGTTTATTTTTGTTTTTATTTCCATTTCTCTAGGAGGTGGGTCAAAAAGGATCTTGCTGTGATTGATGTCACAGAGTGTTCTGCCTATGTTTTCCTCTAAGAGTTTTATAGTGTCTGGCCTTACATTTAGGGCTTTAATCCATTTTGAGTTTATTTTTGTATATGGTGTTAGGGAGTGTTCTAATTTCATTCTTTTACACGTAGCTGACCAGTTTTCCCAGCACCACTTACTGAAGAGGCTGTTTTTTCTCCATTGTATATTTTTGCCTCCTTTATCAAAAATAAGGTGATCATATGTGTTTGGGTTTATCTCTGGGCTTTCTATCCTGTTCCATTGATCTATATTTCTGTTTTTGTGCCAGTACCTTACTGCCTTGATTATTGTAGCTTTGTAGTATTGTCTGAAGTCAGGGACCCTGATTCCTCCAGCTCTGTTTTCTTTCTCAAGATTACTGTGGCTACTCGGGGTCTTCTGTGTTTCCTTACAAATTGTGAAATTTTTTGTTCTAGTTCTGTGAAAAATGCCATTGGTAGTTTGACAGGGATTGCATTGAAGCTGTAGATTGCTTTGGGTAGTATAGACTTTTTCACAATGTTGATTCTTCCAATCCAAGAGCATTGTATATCTCTCCATCTGTTTGTATCATCTTTAATTTCTTTCATCAGGGTCTTATAGTTTTCTGCATACAGGTCTTTTGTCTCTTTAGGTAGGTTTATTCCTAGGTATTTTATTCTTTTTGTTGTAGTGGTAAATGGGAGTGTTTCCTTAATTTCTCTTTCAGATTTTTCATCATTAGTGTATAGTAATGCAAGAGATTTCTGTGTATTAATTTTATGATCTTTTACTTTACCAAATTCATTGATTGGCTCTAGGAGTTTTCTGGTAGCCTCTTTAGGATTCTCAATGTATAGTATTATGTCATCTGCAAACAGTGACAGCTTTTCTTCTTCATTTCCAATACGGATTCCTTTTATTTCTTTTTCTTCTCTGATTGCTGTGGCTGAAACTTACAAAACTATATTGAATAATAGTGATGAGAGTGGACAACCTTGTCTTGTTCCTGATCTTAGTGGAAATGTTTTCAGTTTTTCACCATTGAGAACGATATTGGTGGTGGGTTTGCCATATATGGTCTTTATTATGTTGAGGTAAGTTCCCTCTATGCCTACTTTCTGGAGAGTTTTTATCATAAATAGGTGTTGAAGTTTGTGAAAAGCTTATTTTGTATTTATTGAGACGATCATATGTTTTTCTTCTTCAATTTGTTAACATGGTGTATCACATTGATTGATTTGCATATATTGCATAATCCTTGCATTCCTGGAATAAACCCCACTTGATCATGGTGTATGATCCTTTTAATGTGCTGTTGGATTCTGTTTGCTGGTATTTTGTTGAGGATTTTTACATCTATGTTCATCAGAGATATTAGTCTGTAGTTTTCTTTCTTTGTGACATCTTTATCTGCTTTTGGTATCAGGGTGATGGTGGCCTCATAGAATGAGTTTGGGAGTCTTCTTCCCTCTGCTATATTTTGCAACAGTTTGAGAAGGATGGGTGTTAGCTCTTCTCTAAATGTTTGATAGAATTCACCTGTGAAACCCTCTGGTCCTGGGCTTTTGTTTGTTAGAAGAGTTTTAGTCACAGTCTCAGTTTCAGTGCTTATGATTGGTCTGTTTATATTTTCTATTTATTCCTTGTTCAGTCTCAGAAGATTGTACTTTTCTAAGAATTTGTCCATTTCTTCCAGGCTGTCCATTTTATTGGCATAAAGTTTCTTGTCGTAATCACTCACGATCCTTTGTATTTCTGCAGTGTCAGTTGTTACTTCTCCTTTTTCATTTCTAATTCTATTGATTTGAGTCTTCTCCGTTTTTTTCTTGATGAGTCTGGCTAATGGTTTATCAATTTTGTTTGTCTTCGCAAAGAACCAGCTTTTAGTTTTGTGGATCTTTGCTATTGTTTCCTTCATTTCTTTTTCATTTAATTCTGACCTGATCTTTATGATTTCTTCCTTCTGCTAACTTGGGGGTTTTTTTTGTTCTTCTTTCTCTCATTGCTTTAGGTGTAAGGTTAGGTTGTTTATTTGAGATGTTTCTTGTATCTTGACGTATGATTATATTGCTACAAACGTCCCTCTTAGAACTGCTTTTGTTGCATCCCAGAGGTTTTCAGTCGTCGTGTTTTCAATGTCATTTGTTTCTAGGTATTTTTTGATTTCCTCAGTGATCTCTTGGTTATTAAGTAGTGTATTGTTTGGCTTCCATGTGTCTGTGTTTTTTATGGATTTCTTCCTGTAATTGATATCTACTCTCAGCATTGTGGTCAGAAAAGATACTTGATACAATTTTAATTTTCTTAAATTAATCAAGGTTTGATTTATGATCCAAGATATGATCTATCCTGGAGAATGTTCTGTGAGCACTAGAGAAGAAAGTGTGTTCTCTTGTTTTTGGATGAAATGTCCTATAAATATCAATTACGTCCATCTTGTTTAATGTATCATTTAAAGCTTGTGTTTCCTTATTTATTTTCATTTTGGATGATCTGTCCATTGGTGAAAGTGGGGTGTTAAAGTTCCCTACTATGATTGTGTTACTGTTGATTTCTCCTGTTATGGCTGTTCGCATTTGCCTTATGTACAGAGGTGCTCCTATGTTGGGTGCATAAATATTTACACTTGTTACATCTTTTTCTTGGATTGATCCCTTGATCATTATGTAGTGTCCTTCTTTGTCTCTTGTAATAGTGTTTATTTTAAAGTCTATTTTGTCTGATATGAAAATTGCTACTCCAGCTTTCTTTTGATTTCCATTTGCATAGAATAGGTTTTTCCATCCTCTCATTTTCAGTCTGTATATGTCCCTAGGTCTGAAATGGGTCTCTTGTAGACAGCATTTATATGGGTTTTGTTTTTGTATCCATTCAGCCATTCTATGTCTTTTGGTTGGAGCATTCAATCCATTTACATTTAAGGTAATTATCGATATATGTGTTCCTATTACCCTTTCTTAATTGTTTTGGGTTTGTTATTGTAGGTCTTTTCCTTCTCTTGTGTTTCCTGCCTAGAGAAGTTCCTTTAGCATTTGTTGTAAAGCTAGTTTGGTGGTGCGGAAATCTCTTTGCTTTTGCTTGTCTGTAAAGGTTTAATTTCTCTGTCAAATCTGGATGAGATCTTGCTGGGTAGAGTAATCTTGGTTTTAGGTTTTTCCCTCTCATCACTGTAAATATGTCCTTCCACTCCCTTCTGGTTTGCAGAGTTTCTGCTGAAAGATCTGTTGTTAACCTTACGGGAATTCCCTTGTATGTTATTTGTTGGTTTTCCCTTGCTGCTTTTAATATTTTTTCTTTGTATTTAATTTTTGATAGTTTGATTAATATGTGTCTTGGCATGTTTCTACTTGGATTTATCCTGTATGGGACTCTCTGCACTTCCTGGACTTGATTGACTATTTCCTTTCCCATATTAGGAAAGTTTTCAACTATAATCTCTTCAAATATTTTCTCAGTCCCTTTCTTTTTCTCTTCTTCTCCTGGGGCCCCTATAGTTTGAATGTTGGTGCGTTTAATGTTGTCCCAGAGTTCTCTGAGACTGTCCTCAATTCTTTTCATTCTTTTTTCTTTATTCTGCTCTGCAGTATTTATTTCCACTATTTTATCTTCCAGGTTACTTATCTGTTATTCTGTCTCAGTTATTCTGCTATTGATTCCGTCTAGAGAATTTGTAATTTCATTTATTGTGTTGTTCATCACTGTTTGTTTGGTCTTTTGTTCTTCTATATCCTTGTTAATCATTTCTTTTATTTTCTCCATTCTGTTCCCAAGATTTTGTATCATCTTTACTCTCGTTTCTCTGAATTCTTTTTCAGGTAGGCTCCCTATTTCCTCTTCATTTGTTTGGTCTGGTGGGTTTTTACCTTGCTCCTTCACCTGCTGTGTGTTTCTCTGTCTTCTCATTTTGCTTCACTTACTGTGTTTGGGGTCTCCTTTTTGCAGGCTTCAGGTTTGTAGTTCCCGGTTTTTTTTGGTGTCTGCCCCAGTGGCTAAGGTTGGTTTAGTGGTTTGTGTAGGCCTGCTGATGGAGAGGACTGGTGCCTTTGTTCTTGTGGATGAGTTGTCTTTCTGGTGTGCAGGACCGCATCCAGTGGTTTGTTTTGGCATGTCTGTGACCTTATTATGATATTAGGCAGCCTCTCTGCTAATGGGTGATGTTGTGTTCCTGTCTTGCTAGTTGTTTGGCATAGGGTGTCCAGCAGCGTAGCTTGCTGGTCGTTGAGTGGAGCTGGGTCTTGGCACTGAGGTGGAGATCTCTGGGAGATTTTCACTGTTTGATATTACGTAGAGCTGGGAGATCTCTAGTGGATCAATGTCCTGAACTTTGCTCTCCCACCTGAGAGGCACAGGCCTGACACCTGGCTGGAGCACCAAGACCCTGTCAACCACATGGCTCAGAAGAAAAGGGAGAAAGATAGAAAGAAATAAATAGTTATTAAAAAATAAAAAAAAGTATTAAAAATGAAAAAGTAATAAGAAAAAGAAAGAAAGAAAGAAGAGTGCAACCAAACTAAAGAACAAATCCACCAATGATAACAAGCATGAAAAACTATACTAAAAACAAATAAAAAAACCCGAACAGACAGAACCCTAGGACGTATGATAAAAGCAAAGCTATACAGACAAAATCACACAAAGTCCACTGCCTCAATTTTCAGATGAATTGTCTATTCAGGTGTTCCACAGATGCAGGGTACATCAAGTTGACTGTGGAGATTTAATCCTCTGATCCTGAGGCTGCTGGGAGAGATTTCCCTTTCTCTTTTTTGTTTGCAAAGCTCCTGTGTTCGCACAGGGCGTCTGTTGTTCGCTCAGACAGGATGGGGTTAAAGGAGCCGTTGATTCGGGGGCTCTGGCTCACTCAGGCTGGAGGGAGGGAGGGTACGGATGCAGGGTGAGCCTGCGGCGTCAGAGGCTGGCGTGACGTTGCACCAGCATGAGGCGCCGTGTGTTCTCCCAGGGAAGTTGTCCCTGGATCACGGGACCCTGGCAGTGGCGGGCTGCACAGGCTGCCGGGAGGGGCGGCGTGGAGAGTGACCTGTGCTCGCACACAGGCCTCTTGGTGGCTGCAGCAGCAGCCTTAGTGTCTCATGCCCATCTCTGTGGTCCGCACTGATGGCCATGGCTTGTGCCTGTGTCTGGAGCTCATTTAGTCAGTGCTCTGAATCCCCTCTCCTCACACACCCTGAAACAATGGTCCCGTGCCTCTTTGGCAGGTCCAGACTTTTCCTGGACTCCCTCCCGGCTAGCTGTGGCACACTAGCCCCCTTCAGGCTGTGTTCACGCAGCCAACCCCAGTCCTCTCCCTGGGATCTGACCTCTGTTGCCTGAGCTTCAGCTCTCAGCCCCGCCTGCCCCGGCAGGTGAGCAGACAAGCCTCTCGGGCTGGTGAGTGCTGGTTGGCACCGATCCTTTGTGCGGGAATCTCTCTGCTTTGCCCTCCGCACCTCTGTGGCTGCGCTCTCCTCTGCGGCTCCGAAGCTTCCCCCCTCCGCCACCTGCAGTCTCTGCCCGCGAATGGCCTTCCTAGTGTGTGGAAACCTTTCCTCCTTCACAACTCCCTTCCAGAGGTGCAGGTCCCGTCCCTATTCTTTTGTCTGTTTTTTTCTTTTGCCCTACCCAGGTACGTGGGGAGTTTGTTGCCTTTTGGGAGGTCTGAGGTCTTCTGCCAGTGTTCAGTAGGTGTTCTGTAGGAGCTGTTCCACATGTAGATGTATTTCTAATATATTTGTGGGGAGGAAGTTGACCTCCACGTCTTAGTCCTCTGCCATCTTGAAGGTCTCCTGAGACCCTGCCTTTTTTTTTTTATTTTTTTTTGCGGTACGCGGGCCTCTCACTGTTGTGGCCTCTCCCGTTGCGGAGCACAGGCTCCGAACGTGCAGGCTCAGCGGCCATGGCTCACGGGCCCAGCCGCTCCGCAGCATGTGGGATCTTCCCGGACCGGGGCACGAACCCGTGTCCCCTGCCTCGGCAGGCAGACTCTCAACCACTGCGCCACCAGGGAAGCCCCCCTGCTTTTATCTTTAGCTTTTTTTCCCCTCCACTCATGACTCACAAATGTTTTACTTGGGTTCTTTTTTTCTGTGCTGCCAGTGTTATCTATATTGTGGGAGCACTTTGCTGCATCCAGTCTACTCCTTTATGTCTCGTGTATTCCATCATCTTCTTTTATACAGAAACACTTCCAGTATTAAGTGTTTGAGCACTACCTCTTATATTTCACTTAAATATCATGACACTAGAAATCAATTTATTCAGTTGTATACAGGAAATAGGAATGATGCTCATTCGCACATTGGTTCCATTTAGGAAGAAAAACTTGTGTCTCTTGGTTTTGCTTTAGAGACATTTTATTTGAAGTCATTTTTCAAATGTTTATTCCCTGAAAAATTTTAAAACATTTATTTCTCCAAAGCCATCAGAATGGCTAGTATCTTCACTTTGGCATTTTATCAGTTTTTTTCAGTCATGATAGCAAACGTTTGTCACTATGGGAAACTATTCTTTTCTATTCTAATTTATTTAGATGGACACAAATGTTTCTTGAATTACCAAAATTACAAGAATTTGCAAAATATAAACGTACACTACTCCCAGAGCTACTTACAATTTTATTACTGAATTAATATCAAAAATAAAAGGTCCTAATTAATAAGAAATTATTGATTATAGTTTTTGTAAGACAAAGTTAGAAAAACTAGGAATTATGAAATATTATTTGAGAGTCACCTATTTTGCAGTGCTCCTCTTGGAGAAATTTTGAGCCATAAGAATTCAATATACAACTTCATTTATAATTAAACTGCTTAAAAAAGAGGACAAAATACTTGAGTACAATATGGATTTATTTCGACACTTGTGTTGAATGTTTAAATATCATCCTGATTTTAAAAATCATAAGTTACTGATTATGGATAAAACCTCTCTGTAAAAGAACCGTGTAATAACAGCATTTTGATCATTTTTCTTATGTATTAATTATTTATGTGTCCTGACATTTTTAGTTTTAGCTTATTTTTGCCCCATATTTAAGTTGTTAAAGTATACATTGCTTTCAAGATTTGGAAGCATTAAGGGGGAGGATCTAGGACCTCAGAATGAAGGCAAATGTTAGGAGAGGAAGGAAAAAGTCAAGTCTCCTAATGTCTCCTTCTACTTATGCAGTTCTGAGTTTTTAAGCTTTCCAGCAGTGATTCTGTATACAGCTGCCTTTGGGAGGCTGCTCTGTCTGTGTCTACTGTATAACAAATATATGCTTTTATCTTTCTAAAGTCAAAGTTTGAGGTGTAAAAATTCTAATGTAAACAACCGAGGCTAAATTTTCTTATTTAAGCATACCATAGAATTTTACAAATGGATTTTGCTCAGAACTAGATAGCCTGCTAATTTGATAGATTATGTTATGATACTGGGTTAACAGATGTACAGTCAATAACAATTTAATAAGTTTCAGGGACAGGTATTGGAAATTAAATGGAGAAGAGGGAACAAACTACTTACTCTTATTAAATTTTAAAACAGTAACTTGTGGCTTTAAATATATTGCAGTTCCTTGCAACAAGGTAGTATAAATAAATAGATACATATACACCTGTAACATTTAACTGTTTTTGTTGTTAGTTTTCCAAATGCAGACAACTACAGTAAAATTCCTACTCTGCAAAATTGACACTACATCCATATTTGCACCTTTTTTTGACAAGTCTCTTTTAAACCAGGTACGTACATAACAGCGATATTGTTCTTTCTTATGTCACTTTTTTGCACTACTCATTAGCAGCAAGGGAAGGTGACCTTATTTTGTTGAAATGATTGCTATTGTTTTGGGATTTGGGAGAGTGTTATTTGGATATCTCCAAATAGCCTCTGAAGACCAATTAGCAAAAGCAAGATATGCATTGTGACTGTCTGTGTGTTAATTAAATGCCTACTTGAGTGTTATTCAGTAGATACAGCTTCCATATATACAAATTGTGTTCATGCTACACTCAAAGAAAAATTACACTTTGCAGAAATCAATTACTAAATACCATCATGTTTTCTTTCAATTGTAAGATGAACCAATTATTCTACTTCACACACTGTAAATATTTTGACCTTTTAAATTGCTCTCTCATAATAATACAGCTTAGTTGGTAGAATGACAAATGAAACAACATATTTTAAGTTACATGATTTTGCTGTTCCTAGGCAAAAAGATTTAATTTTGAAATGTGTCAAATCTTCACAAATTGATCTTTACCTTTAACACAATTACAATGTAAAAAATCCCAATGAGATGCTTGTTTGTTTGTTTGTTTGCTTCACTCTTCATTTGAAAACTTGATATAATGATGCTAATTTTCATTTATGAAAGAACAATGAGGAGACATTTGAATCAGAATGGCATGACATTTCTGACCTCATAATTTGGTGACTACATCATAAAACAAAAATAAAATTTTGTTCTAGTGTAAGTATAGACAGGTCAAAGAGGGGTTAATAATTTTCACAAGACCTAATGTTTAAGAATATTTCATATTTATAATATATAGGTATATTTAGCTAGCTCATAATTATTAACTATGTACCAGGTTCTTTTCATGCTTTCTTCATGCATAAAGTTATTCTCATATCAAACGTGTCAGGTATGCACAGTTATAATCCCCATTTACAGTTGAGGACACAGACCAAGAGTCTCTGAGGTTTTCCAGGGTCACACAGATAGTAAGGGATATTACACTGTGTTTCCTAACACTACATACTTAAATATTATGATAAAGGGGACATTTCAAGTCTATAGTTTAAAAAATGACCAAAGTGTGTTTTTTATTTGATTACAGATCATTTGGAAAAACAAAAGTTAAATGCTTACCTGATGGCATGTATAAAGATAGACGCTTAAGATTTAAATACAAAAAAAGAAAAACAAAACAAAACATATAGATGGCTATCTTTAAATTTTCTGAGAGAAGCATGCCTTTTATGTTTTGTTTTGTTTTTTTGCGGTATGCAGGCCTCTCACTGTTGTGGCCTCTCCCGTTGCGGAGCACAGGCTCCAGACGCGCAGGCTCAGCGGCCATGGCTCACGGGCCCAGCCTCTCCGCGGCATGTGGGATCTTCCCGGACCGGGCCACGAACCCGTGTCCCCTGCCTCGGCAGGCGGACTCTCAACCACTGAGCCATCAGGGAAGCCCGAGAAGCATGCCTTTTAATGTGACACACCATTAATACCTTTAAATTATACAAAGCTCTTACATGTCAATACAGAATTCTCAGTAGAACAATTGGCTGAATAGTACACAAAAGATGAAATTTTAATAACCAATTAGAGCCAATAACTAACCAAATTCAAATTAATGAATATTTTTGGTGATAAAAATGGACTTGATGACAGTGAGCCTGTTCTATAATGCTGGTGTGATACAAAGCAGTACCTGTTCTGGTAAGGCAATTTGTCATTCTGTGTCAAACATATTTAAAAAAATATGAATACTCTTTAATCCATAAATTCTACTTCTAAGGGAGTATTACAAATGCATTTCAAATAACAAAATTCCCAACAGTAGAAACCTGACTTAAACTACTGAACATGACATACCCTATAAAAAATACCTCAGGTAGTCAGAGACTGTTACAAAAGAAGGTTGCTATAGTTAGAATGAAATTCTGTCAGCCGTTGAAGAGTTTGACTGATTTAATACAGATTTTGCATATTTTTCATGAGTTAGAGATAAAAATTATGCCAGAGAAATATTTTAAAAAATGTTTTGCTGTCTTTAAGTATTAATATAAATTTAATATATAAAACATAATAGCATTACTATTTCAAAATATGTAACTACAGTGACTCGTAAGTAAAATAATTAGTATAATGTTTCCTGTATAATTGCCTTTAATAATTTGTCTTCCCCAAATATTAACTTGAACTCACACTCTTAGAAATAAGAATGCTAAAAATCTAGATGAGCGCAACCTGAGAAACACAGCACTTTGTGTTGATACATTAGCATTCATGGAAGACCAACATTTGATCATTTGTGTTTCACCATTTCTGTTACAATTTATCATGTCAATACTCCTTCCCCAGACAACAGTTTTCTCTGATAAGAATTTATGCTTAATAACACTTATTAGTTGAGGTTCTCCAGAAAAACAGGACCATTAGGATGTATTTTGGTGTTGGGGGAGAGAGAGAGGAAGAGGTTTATTAGAAGGAATTGGCTCATGTGATTATGGAACCTGATGAGTCCCAAAATCTGCAGGATGAGTCATCAAACCTGAGACCATGTCCAGTGTGAGTCTGAAGGCCTGAAAACCGGGGTAACTGATGGTGTGATTCCAGTTAGAAGGCCTGCAAGCTCAAGAACCTGGGAGAGCCTAGTTTCAGCTCAAAAGCAGTCAGGTAGGAGGAATTATACTCAGGGGAGGGCCAGCCTCTTTGTTCTATTCAGATCTTAAACTGATTGGATGGCACCTACCACACCCATTAGGGAGAACAGTCTGCTTTACTCAGTCTACATATTGAAATGTTAATCTCATCCAGAAACACCCTCACAAAAATACCCAGCACAACGTTTGACCAAATATCTGGGCACCTCATGGCTCAGTCAAGTTGACACATAAAATTGACCATCTCATAAAAGAATGTGAGAGTGTGTGTGTCTATATATATATGTGAAATGCTATATAATATTGTATATAAATGTCCTTTTAAATTGGGCAATAGGTCCTAAATATGTCCATCAGTATACTTTTGTTAATTAATTTGAGCAGCCTTCTATGTTGGTTTGATACGTCCTTCATCTGAATGTCAACAGTAGAAAATGGAGACTTCCTGAGTAGAGAAATTTCTTCAAGTTACCTGCTTTGGTTATTCTCTAGAGAAAGATAGAAGAGTAATCCATTTCTCATCTACATTTCCTTGAAGACATTTCCACAGGCATTCTGAAGATTAGGCCCACTCTGATTCTCTATCAGCTTGCTTTCTTAGAACAAGCCATGTGGACCCATGTTGCTTTTCTTCTCATTACTATTTTACTTGGGTTTCCTTGTTCCTTAAGACAGAAGGTTGAGCCCACTCAGGCCCATCAGGACCTTGATACGCAGAAGATAACCTCCTTGTTTTTACTACTGTTATTGTTATTATTGGTAAGATTCCTAAAGCATTTTACTCAAAATAAGGGCATCTGTGTAGAGGTCTTTATGGTTGACTTCTCGATATCCATTTCATCCTAGGTCATGGTAAGCCCATGCATCTGTTGGGTCAGACATTCAGCAATACACCAGACTAGCCAGTGTAGTGTAGAAGAAAGTGCTGAGAGAACTCCTGGGAAAGGGTCACTGCTCCTGTCAAGGAGGTGCATAAGCATGTTGTTCCATTCTTCCTCTGAACATTACCAGATCTGTATGTTACTTTTATTTATATCTGCTGGAGCCGTATTTATAACACCAGGGGAGGCCAGCTCAAAGCAAAGTCTTTTCACATTGAGCATGAGACACTGGAGGCTGAAAGGTAGTCTATGACTAAACTGCTGCATCACGCAATTCTGGAACCCACTCTACCTCTAGACATCATGCTTAGAAATACAAACAAACAAAAATTCTTATTGTTTAAGCCAGTTTGATTTGAAACTTTCAGATATTTGCCACTGCTAAATGATATAATGCTAATAATAAAAATAGCAAATATTCAGGATAACCTAGTTGTTTCACCTTATATCTCTAGATATATATATGTTTAATAATATAGAAGCAAAGTCCCTATAAATATTGCTACAGATTTTCAAAGTGTAAACAATTCTTGGACCTATTCTTGGGTATGTTTCATGAAAACTTTTTTTTCATTGAAAGTCATGTAGAGATTTTCCTTAAAGTGGGCTTACTTTTTAACAGGATCATACAATAGAAGGAAAACAATGGATGCTGCCTACCTTCAAACAGATAATTCACTTTTCTCAGAAACTTTCAGACTAAATATCACTTGAGTTATGCTAGACATTAGTTCCAAAGGTATTCTAAAAATCTCTTCTTCTACATAACTATGATGTCATATTGTGGAAGATTTTCAAATTAGAGTGGAGAAAGCACTTGATCCCTTATTATTTCTAAAGTATACCATAGTTATATTTTGCTTTTATAAATATGGATGTTTAATAATACAGCACTGTTTATTTAATACAGTATTTTTCAAGACAGATTTTCTTTCTTGCAATAGCTCTCAGATACTTCATGTAGGAGACCAAAGTTCCATGGATAATACAATCTTAGCATATTGAAATTTGTTAACATGCAAGAGTTTTTTGAATCACAAAGCTGTTTAGCTATAAATCCAATCATCTCCTCCCCAACTCTAAGGAAGCCAAGTATTAAAACAACTGCAGAAGAAATCAATAATGAATTCCATAAAATACATAATTCTGTCATATCTTTGCTCCACATCCCAAATATATCAACCCTAAAAATACTTGGAACAGTTTATCTGGAGAAGCCATTTTACTGAATCCATGCATATTATATAAATATTATGTTTGTATATTTACATGTTGGCCAAAAATATGCAGTCAAATTATTGGAGAATATTTCTATTCATATAAATATTATTTTCATCTCACTTTGAAAATTTCAACTATAACCAATGCCTTATGTGGTTTTTCATATCTGGTTTAGATACCATGCTGTGCCTCTTTAAGTTTCAAGGAAACCTACTAGTTAGCGTATCGTAAACATCAAGTAAATATTTAACGATGACTTCTAATAATCACTACCATAAGCAGAATGAGAATCAAAAGCAGTAGCAGCTTGAAAAACTCACCCTAAGACATAACTGGAATTGAGTTTCTTATACTTAATGAATATGTAAGTAGAGAGGGCTGAAACATTCAGCATAACTACATGATTGTGTGTATATAAAAGAACAACATTCTCATCATGTGGGAAACAAGGTTAATGCTGAACAAATTAGTGAAGTAATTCAAGCAAAGAAAATCCCCTCTAAGAATAGCTGAATGACATCCATGGTATATAAATAAATGGTATAAAATTAAGGAAACAGGGGGCTTCCCTGGTGGTGCAGTGGTTGGGAGTCCGCCTGCCGATGCGGGGGATGCTGGTTCGTGCCCGGGTCCGGGAAGATCCCACATGCCGCGGAGCGGTTGGGCCCGTGAGCCATGGCCGCTGAGCCTGCGAGTCCGGAGCCTGTGCTCCGCAACGGGAGAGGCCACAACAGTGAGAGGCCCGCGTACTGCAAAAAAAAAACCAAAAAACAAAAAAACAAAATTAAGGAAACAGGAGCTTCTCTTCCTGAGAGATACAGTGTTAGTTCAGTTTCCAAATAGGTAATGTTACACTGCAATGTAAAGAATCTTCATATAAATAAGAGTATTGTGTTTCGCATTAGAGACTGGAAAGAATATGAATATTAATTATATATGAACCTATTGCTGTTTCCCTAATAGCACATTATTTAATATTCTAATTGAGAAATCAAAAATTTCATTTAAATTTGACATCTTAAAATATGTTAATCCATGGTAAAAAAAAAAATCTAATTTAATGCCATTTATTCCTCCCTACATCAAGCAAGGTCTAGTGGCATAATGTACCCCTATTTTATATATTTGGAAGCTAAGGTCTAAGGAATTTGCCTCAGGTCTCAGAGCAAGTAAGTTTCAGAATCAGGTTTGGAAACTAAGTGTACATGATTCATTTTACTAGTTCACGCAAATATTAAAATAGTAAGGGGGGCAAAGAAGTTTCAGATTTTTATCTTTGGAACTTAATAAATGCAATTTGAGATGACAACCGCTTGAATTTGTAGTTTGTACAATATTAATTATATCCCTTGAAATAGAATAACTTCAGTTGAGTATTAAAAATGTTTCCTCCTAAAATATTTTTCCATATAAAAATGGAAAAAAGTAAATCATGTGTGTAATAATTTATACTCTAAAGCTATTATGGATCTTCTATTTGCAAGGGTCTGACTGAGCATATGTTTAGCTATTCTCCCCCACAAAACACTGTTGAAGCATCAAAAAAAAATAAAAAGATTTCAAAATACAACAAATTAAAAAAAACCCTGAGAATCGCAAGCAAGAAAAGCAGCTAAAATCATTGATGCATTCATTTGATAGATTTCATGAAGACAGAATGTAGGGAGAACCACACTGATGGACATGTAGGGGCAAAGGACATCACTCAGAGTATTTACAAGAGAAGACTCTTCTATAGGCAAGAGCTATTTTTCATTGTAGAAAAAATCCTGGAGCAGATAATTATGGATATCTAAACTAGGAAGAGGACAGAGGTAAAAGTGATTTTCTAAAAGTTTTTGGAACACCTTTTGCACAATATTCCTCTACACATCTATCCCTGACTTCCACGGCACTCTATCTACCCAACGTGTGCAACAGAATATATTGCCTCAGGTGAACTGGGAAAATACTTTCTTAATAAATTGATTAACCTGCATGGAAGAAAGGAGGACTTCCAAGTAGGAGATTATGTTTTGATAGTATAAACTTTATTTAAAATGAGAGAGGACAGCATGCCTTTCCGACTCCGCTTCGTTTAGATACTCCAAAGTAGAGCCATGAAAATGGCATGCGTCATCAACATAAAAGCCTGGCTGTCAGCCCTTTTCATCAGTGACAAAAGGCAACGGTGATAGATTAAAATGATCACAAATATATATTTCTTCATTAATATAATTATGGAATTAAGGTTTATCGAACAGTTGAAAAAATTCAGCACTAAGAAATGATAATGAAGAGAGTAAAAACCAAATCTGATCCCTTAGGAAATAATGCAAACAGGAAAAAAGGATCTTAAAAAGATTTGAATAAGTGAGATGAGAGAAGGTATCTAGCAATGAAATAAGCATAGGCTATATTGGGACAAGGGAATCAGGGAAAAAAATAAGTTATTATAAATTTAGAGATATATAGAGATATCTAGCTATAGATATAGATATATTTAGATGTAAATATATAGATAAAGATATTAGGTAGGTAGATGATAGATAGGTAGATATAGATAGATAGGTAGGTAGGTAGATAGATAGATGGATGTGGTTGCCGAAATTAAAAGTAAAGTTAAGCAAGAACTTTTAAAGGAAAAAGAAATCTTAAAAGCCAAAGACTAACACAACCCCAAGAAGGACAAGTGAAAATAAAATTCTTCAAAGGGTTACATTTCTTTGGAAGTTCAGAATACACTCAAAAATTGCACACAAGGCCTTAAAGTAGGAGAGGAGGTATTCTGGGGAATTCAGCTCGTGAAAATTATTTGAGTTGTTAATTTATTTTAAGACTTAAATCTTTAGTCAATTTGCTTTGTAAACTTTTATAATAGTCTTTTATCATTTATTCAAAAGATATGTACAAACAAAACTTGGAAACCTTAATGAGTTTCTGATGCTTAGAGACATCTTTGGAAGAGGTGGTATTTTCACATATTCAGGAATTAAAGTATCTTATTTTTGCATTTTTGAGTCTCTCTAAGTCACTAGTATGCCAACCACTGTCTTGCAGTGATACCTCTTCAGTCACTTCTGAAAAGTTGCCAGGAAAATCGTATCTAACTTTTAAAGGATAGACTTGAAAAATCAGCCTCTGCAATGTCAACTCACTCTAGGAGTAAGAAGAAAAGCATGGCTACATGCCAGTATTACTCAGCCATTTTGATAATTTTGAAAGAGCCATGTATCAATTTAACGTTTTTATTTTTCAATTAACAAATAAAATCATATAATATCACCAATCTCTGACTTAATCTTATCATTGGATTCCAACTGCTCCTTGGGTGTATTTGCATATATGTAGGTTTTCTTTAATTTATTTCAATACCGTTTTGTAGTTTTTAGGGTATAAGTTTTATATTTCTTTTGTTAAAACCATTTCTAGGTGAAGTATTTTATTCCTTTTGATGATATTGTAAAGGGGATTGTTTTCTTAGTTTCATTTTCAGCTTGTTCATTGCTATTGTATAGAAATACAGTTAATATCTGTACCATGATATTGTATCCATCAACCTTGCTGAACTCATTTAACATTTTCTATATACAAATCATGTCATCTGTAGATACAGTTATAATTCTTCCTTTCCAATCTGGTAGCAATTTAGTTCATTTTCTTTCCTAGGTGCCCTGGCTAGAACCTCCGTGAATAGCATTGATGACAGTAAATATGCTTGACTCATTCCTGTATTTAGGGTGAGGGCATTTAGTTTTTCAGTGTTAAATATGATGTTAGCTGGGTTGTTATCAGGTTGAGGAAGTTCTCTTCTATACCTGTTTGTTGAGTGTTTTTGTCATAAATGAGTGTTGAATTTTGTCAACTGCTCTAACCTGTATCTACTGAGAAGATTGTGTCATAATCTCTTAATATATTATAAATAATTGCTTTTAAGATGTTAACCTGTCTTGAATTCCAAGTAGGATAAATCCCACTCGGTCATGATGGATAATTGTTTTTAAAAAGTAATTTGAAAGATTTAGTTAGCTAGTATTTTGCTGAGAATTTTTGTGTCTATATTCCCTAGAGATTTTGGTCTGTAGTTTTTTTTGTTGTTGTTGTTTTTTCTTATGATGTGTTTCTCAAATTTTGCTATTGAGGTAATACTAGCCATATAGAATGAATGGAAAATTTTCTCTTTGTTTCTATCTTTCAGAAGGGTTTGTAAAGAATTGGTGTTGATTTTCTTTAAGTTTTTGTTAGAATTCACCAGTGAAGCTATCTGCGCGTGGGCTTAATTTGTGCAAAGTTTTAAAATTACTAAATAAAACTTGTAATTTGTTATAGGTCTTTTTAGAGTTTCTACTTCTTCTTCTGTTATTATAGTTTGGTAGTTTTTGTTTTTCTTGAAACTTGTCTGTTTAATCGAAGTTATCCAATGTGTTAGCATACAGTTGTTCGTAATACTTTCTTATATTTGTTTTATTCTTGCAAGTAGTAGTGTCTCCTCTTTCACTCCTGATTTTAGTAATTAGAGTCTTCTCTCATTTTATTTTTGCTCAATCTATTTAAATTATTTTTCAATTTTGTTTATCTTTGCAAAAAAACAACTTTTTTTTGTTGAGGTTCTCTGGTTTTTTCTAGTCTCAATTTTATAGATTTCCTCTCTAAACATGTTATTCCCTTCCTTATGTGTGCTTAGGTTTAGTTTGTTCATTTCTCTAGTGTCTTAACAGGAAGTTTAGATTATTGATTTGAGATGCTTCATCTCTTTTAATGTAATCTTTTATAGCTATGAATTTCCATTAAGCAGTAGTGTGACTCATAGGTTTTGGTATACGTGTCTTCATTTTCATTTTTATCAAACTCTTTTTTCATTTTCCTTACTATATCTTTTTTGACCTGTTGATTTTTTTAGGATAGTTTTGTTAAATTTCAACATATTTGTTAATTTTCCAAATTTCTTTCTATTACTGATTTCTAATTTCATTCTAATATGGTCAGAAAACATACTTTGTATTATTCCAATCTTCTTATATGTTGAAGTATGGTTTATGATCTATCCTGAAGAATATTTCATGTATAATTAAGAAGAATGTATATTCTCCTGCTATTGGGTGGAGTATTTTCTAGATATCTGTAGGTTTAGTTAGTTTTTAGTGTTACCCAAATCTTCTATTTCCTTGTTTATCTACTGTATAATACTTTTACATGTTGTTGTGGAGTTTTGAATTCTCATTAGGTATATACATATTTGTAATTGATGTAGATTATTGATACGTTGACTATTTTTCATCACAAAAATCCATTTTATCTCTAGCAACAGTTATTTTAAAGTCTAAATTGTCTGATACTGGTATTGCCCTATAGCTTTCTTACGGTTGCTCTTTTCATGACATGTGTTTTTCCATTCTTTTACTTTTAACCTATGTGTATCTTTGAATCTTGATTGTGTCTGCAGACAGCATATGTTTCTTTAATCCAGTCAACTCTAACTTTTAATTGTATTGCTTAATCCATTTACATTTAATGTTGTTATTGATATACTTGGATTTACATCCGCCATTTTATTTTTTCTTTATGTCCCAGGTCCCTTTTGTTCATCTGTTTCTCCTTAATGCTTTCTCTTTTTAATTGTCAAGATTTTCTGGTGTGTCATTTAATTCTTCCAATGATTTTTCACTTCTATATTTTTGAGTCATTTACTTACTGCAGAGCTTACCATACATATCTTAACTGATCAGAATTTACTTCAGATTTATTCCCATGAGAATAGATACTTCTCTGTATTTTTATTCCATATTCACAATTTTTATGTTATTAGTGTTATGGAAATTGTATCTATATAGCTTGAAACTCAGCAATACATTATTATAATTGTTACTTTGTATAATTGTGTATCTTTTTTAAAAGCTGAGAAAAAGAAAGAAGGTCAATGAATTATTTTACAGGATTTATTGTATTAACCTTCTTATTTACCACTTTTAGTTCTCTTCATTAGTTCCTGTGAACTTGAGTTACAATCTGGTGTTATTTCCTTGCTCCAAAACAGCTTTGCTTTTACCTGTCTACTTTGTGCTCTTACTGTCAAATATTTTACCTCTCTATATATTATAGTCCCAATAGTGCATTTATATGTACATTGTTTTATGTAATTGCTTTTTAATCAGTTAGGACAAGAAAGAAGAAACAAGCATGTATACTATCTTTTATGATTACATAATCACTTGTTTAATTGCTTCCTCTTATCAAATCTCTGTGCCTCTGCTCCAGAGATGGGTGGGGGTAGTGGCATCCTCTTCTGGGAATGACAACCCTACTTTATGAGCAAGAAGCTGGGTGGGGCAGGCAGCTCTGGTGGTCTTTTCTTGGCTCTCTCTGTAGAAAGTAAATGTCACTCTACAGTGAGTTGGAAAGAGGTCCTTCAGGGCCACAGTATTAGCAACCTGCTGGCTTCAGGGCAGAGCTTTCACCCTACAAATTGGGGTTGGATAAAAGAAGAGATCCCAGACCTCTCAACTACTCTTGCCTAGAACAGAGCCTCTGGTAAGAAATGGCGGTGTCCTGCCCCTCCTTGGGGAGGTTCTGTAGCCCTGACTGAAAGCCAGGGGAAGAAGAAGACTGTGTCTTTGGCTTCACAAACACAAAAAGGAGCTTCCGTTTTACTAAAGTGGGGATCAGGGAGGGGGTGGAGCAGGTCTTGGCTTAAATGCCATAGACTGGCTGTTTTTACACAGATTTAGTAGACATTCTTGAATAATTTTTTTCACTTCATATATGCTTCTAGGAACTTTTCCAGAGATTTCATTATATTTTAATATTTTTTCAGCAGTTATGGTTGTTTTGCTGGGGTGAGGGTCCGCAGAGTTCTTCAGATGACTCTTCTGGCAGTTTGCATCATATTTCTATAGTTAGATTGGCATACAAAGTCGTATACTTGTTTCAGCATATGTTTTTGTTTTTGCTGTTCAGAAATACTAAGACTATTATTGTTTTCTTTTAAAACATCTATTTATAAAGTGATAAATTATGTTCTTAAATGAAATATTTGTCCAGGAAAGAAAAGTGGGAAATGGCTTTTGATACAGATTTTAAGTGGTATTATGGGTCTGAACTTTTTTTTTTTTTTAATTTAAGAGAAAATAAATTTCTTAAGTTCAAACAAAATGTAGTAAATATATTTCATTTTAGTCAAAAATCAGTAGGTCCTAAAGAATGCTTTATTTTTCCTTTTTTACACATTAAATCTGCAATGCTTTTTATGAAAGTGATTGTAAAATAAAATTACACATGAAAATTCTTTTAAACCAAACCAACATAACTGTATTATATTTTTCTTTATTGACATTTGATCTCTCATTTTAATCTTGATTTCTTCCTTAACATATATATATGTATGTGTGTGTGTGTGTGTGTGTGTGTGTGTGTGCGCGTGTGTATGTTTGAATCTTAATATGTATGTGTATGGTGTAACGAATACCAATATATTGTTTTCCTTGTTGAAACAAACAAAAGCACGGTGGAATTGGTGAATGAATAGTGGAGCTTTACCAAAATCCACAACACTTATGTATGGCAGTTGAGTAATACAAAAACTTTTATAATTTTTCTTGTAGATGTGAGAAAATTCATTAGAACCAGGAAAAAGTAAAGATATCACTTTATTAAAACCCAAAACTCAATGCTCTGACATAGAGTATAATGTGAATTCATAACTTACTACTTTCATGTTATGTTCTCAAAATAACATGCATATTAGTATGTCAAATCCCTAAGTTTGTGGAAGTTCTTGGTTTTATTTCACTTGAATTTTTTTTTAACATGTTAGCACATTTATGGTAAAAGAGTGCATTGTTTTTAAGTGAGTGATTACACTTTTAAACAACAGGTCTCCTTAAACTTTGACATTTTTGCATGTTTGCCGTAATTTAAGAGATTACCATTCTCTAAAACCTCTGCAAGCTATAGGCACTATATCTTTCACAGTAGCAAAATTCCTCTTACATGTCAGATATCCACTTTATCAACGTGTGGGGGAAGAGTGACAGAGGGAAATGTTGTTCCTCATCTCTACCAGTTCAGTTATTTCGATGGAATAGTATCAGAGTAGCCAGGTCAATTCTGAGAAACAACCATTTTGTTCATGGCTGAACCAGACATTGTCAATGTAGCTGCAGTTTAAGTTAAGAAAATATTTTTTCCCTGAAATTTCCTAAGGCAGGTGTCTGTAACCACACGATACGTAATAAATCAAGCTGTTAGACAAAGTAGACTATTACCATTGACCTTGTGTAATGTAATGACTCTTCTAAAGCTCTTCTAAAGAGGCGTGAGTGCCATAACCATGGGATCTGCTGGTAGACCTTGCACTAGAACCTTTCTCTTCTCCCTCTGTACCTCTTTCCTACTCTGAACAGTTTCCAGATACTCAGGATTTTACCTTCTAAATTTTCACTGAGTCTTCTTGTGGTTTTGTTCAACGTTTTATGTCCTTGCCTACAATTTCCAGACTCTCCAGCAGCTCTGCCTTTCTTCCCAGATTATCACAATTAGTGCCCATTATACCATTTACCCCAGTTCTAAAAGCATCTAATTTTATCTAGAACCAACAAGTGCTTTCTAATAACTTTAAGCTGAATCTGGAAGGAGAAAACTAACATGAAAAAGAATAAGATACATTAAATTATATTGTTGCTTGGCATTTGTATAATGCTCAGTTGGTAAATGAATCCATGGATTTTGCATTATTTGGTTATTAACATTCATTAAAAACATATAGTGGAATATGTCTGTATCATACTGAAAGTTCCAGGAGAGATTAGTTTTTAAATAATTATGTTTTAACTATATGCCGTATTTTAAAATACCTATGTTTAAGGTATCAAAAGTTTATTGCTGATTTTTTTCATAGGTATTTTATTTTTAAGTAGAGGTATAGCTGTTTTTACATAACTTAAGCTCATTCTCATTTATATTACATTTCTAATCTAAATATTTTATTTTTCTCCTTTTTTAGCTATGTCCTATTACCTATTTTTTCTCACTCAGTAATTATTTATTACATTCGTTTGAAAATTAATTATACTAATATTTTAATCAGTTAAATTAGTAGGTAAAAACAGTTGCAGAACATATATTTTTGAAATAAAACTAAGCGTGATCTTTTGATGTAAAGGTTTTTGTTTGATGTTTTTATTATCTATTTTCTAGCAAAAGATTAAGTAGATAGAAATCAGAGTGTAGAATTGGTTTGTCCATCATAAGATTAGAAGAAACGTGTCTAAACCTAGAATTAAACATGTAAGGTAAAATATGCAATATTCACTGGTAAAAGAAGATATATGATACCTGCTGCGTTATTATAAAAACCAGTGAAAAGCCACTGGGAAATAAAAGAAAACAGATTTAGTAAAACCTTGGGATGATTTTTAAATTTTATGAAATGCTTTTGTCTTTATGTTTCCTGGAAAGAAGCAAAATTGTAGTCTTAACTATACCTTAGTCCATAAAGACTGTATTACTAGAAGTCTCCCTAAATGATTATAATTTCTGAATTAAATTTCAAATAAAGTGTTGCTTCTACTGAATATGGGCTGTATTAACATTACCTAAAGTTCTATATTAAATGCACACAGCCCACATTCCCATACTAGCTGGAGCAACTCTACAGAGTTTTGAAAATTCTTCTTGTGAGGAAAAGGATAATATGAATATAGCAAGATTATGTTGCTATGGCAACTGTGACTTCTCTATTTCTAGTCTTTCTTGCACTTAAACTTTCAGCTTTCAGGTTGTATTGCCATTTTCCCTGCTAATCTATCTGATACATATGTAAAAATGCTGACTAAAGTATAACAAGGAAAAATATTCAGAGCGTTGTGAAATATTATCCCTCAATGATAAGAAACTTCAGAATAAAAAAATGCTGACTCCAACACACTAAATATTTACTTTCAATAATACCACAATAGATATGTGTATATAGGGAATGTTATTTAAGTATACTCTTTTGTAAAAGACTGAGTCAGACGAAAGCAAAAGCAATAGCAAAATTAAATACAATAATCTCTCATAAATACATTTTACCAAATAACACAGGAAGGATTTTGTTGGATTCAACCAATGGATTATCTCATCTCATTTATTAACATACATTCACATCCATCTATATCTACATATTATATAAATGACCTAGATATCTTATTTGTGGAATATATATATATAAAAAATGTTGCTATTTCTTTGTATAAAGTGTCATATCTAACCTCTACAGCCATGCTTTGAAGTAAAACTATTCTAATTTTTTAGACAAGGAGTTCCAGGCTCAGCAAGTTTAAATAATTTATATAACTTAAGTGAAATGATTAAGGAATTGTTAGATAATAGAAAATTAGAATTTGAATCCACATGTATTTTGTAATTACCCCCAAATAATATTCGAGCTAGAAACTTGGACTAGTACATCTGTTATTAATCTTTTAGCGATTACCTGGAAACTTTGGTATAGACATTTCTTTAGATTGATATTCAGTCTCTAAAAGAACAAAAATGTACACTGAAGCCTCAGTCCAAATATTGTTGGTGAGATTGTATCCTTTGAATTAACAGTGCCTGGCTTCTTATCTATAAAACTCTGACACTGAATTTCTGTATGATTTTGGGTAAGTTACTGTATTAGGTTTCTCCAGAGAAACAGAGCCAAGAGGATGTATATACATAAAGAAAGACATTTATCTTAAAAAACCAGCTCACACAATTGTGGACGCTTGGTGAGTCTAGAATCTGATGGAGGCAGGCAGGATGGAGGCTCAAGAAAAAGTTGCAGTTAGAATCCACAGGCAGTCTGCTGTGGAATCAGGAAGAAACAATATTGCAGAGGAAGTCTACAGGTCATCTGCCAGAGAATTCTCTCTTGTTTTCCGGTATGTCAGCCTTTTTGTTCTATTCAGATATTCAGCTGATTGGATGAGGCAAACTCACAATATGGAGGATAATCCCTTTGACTCAAAATCCACCAACTTAAATATATGCCTCATCCAAAAACACCATCACAGCAACTTTCAGAAACGTTTAACCAAATATCTGGGCATCAGTGTCCAGACAATCAGACACATAAAATTAACCATGACAGTTACTGAACTTGTTTGTATCTCACTTTCCTTATCTTTTAATACTAAGATAACATTATTTTTTAATTGAGGTGAAATTCATATAATGTAACTTAACATTTTAGGTGAGAGATTTAGCTGTATTTAGGACATTCACAATATTGTACGACTACCACCTCTGTCGAGTTTCAAAACATTTTCATCACCCCACAATAATATATGTACCCACTAAGTAGTTGATCACTACTCATGACAACCACCAATTTTCTTTCTGTCACTATGGATTTATCTATTCTGAATATTTCATGTAATGGAATTGTACAATATGTGACATTTTGTGTCTTGGCGTTTTGTATTTAACAATGTTTTTGAGGTTCATTCACATTGTAGCGCTATAGCATGTATCAGTATTTCATTCCTTTTTACAGCTAAATAATATTACATTGCATATGCATATCACAGTTTGTTCATTTTTTCGTTTGCTGATGGACATTTGGTTAGTTTCTATCTATTGGTTATTGTGAATAGTGCTACTATGAACATCCATGTACAAGGGTTTTATTTTGGTACTTGTTTACAATTTTCTTAGGTATATACCCCTGAATGGAATTGCTGAGCTATATGATAATTCCATGTTTTGCTTATTGAGCAATTGCCAAACTGTTTTCCATTATGTCTGCACCATTTTACATTCCTACAAGCAGTGCACAAGTGTTCCATTTTCTCCACATTCTCCCCAATGTTTATTATTTTCCATTTGTCTGAGGTAGACAGATAAATGCTCTTTCACCAAAGATGTCCATCTACTAGTCCCTGGAGCCTATACAGGTCACCTTACATGACAAGAGAGACTTTTCAAACACAAGCTAAGGAAATTAAGATGGGAAAATTATCCTGGATAATTGGGTGGGCCCATTGTAATCATAAGTGTCCTTTAAAAAGTCAGAGAAGGAAATATGGGGACAGAAGCAGAGTGTCAGAGTCAGAAAGCTAATTAAAAGTGCTAAATTTCTGGCTTTAAGTTAAGATGGGAGAAGAGACCATAAGCCAAGGAATGCAGGCTACTTCTAGAAATAATTGAACATAAAAGGCAATCAAAAGGATTTTCACTTAGACCATACAGAAAGAACACAGCCCTGACAGTGTCTTGATTTTAGCTAACTAAGGCCCATTTCAGACTTCTGACTTGGAGAATATAATAAATCTGTGTTGTTTTAAGCCACTAAGTTTGTGGTAATTTTTACACAAGCAGCAAGATACTAATACATGTAATATATTATATTTAAACTGCAAAAAGCCAAAGATAACCACATAATTTTGAAAGGAGCCAGAGTGAAAAATTTACCCTAACTGTAGAGAAAAAAGGGTAAGAATTACAGTGGATTTCTCATCAAAAATCACGAAAGCAAGAAGAGAATGAAATGAAATATCTAACATTTTCAAAGGAAAACCAGAAAAAAATGCCACTAATCTAGAATTCTATATACAATGAAATTATTCTCAAAAATGAAGGGTAAACACTTTCTCAAACAAAAACATTGCCAGCAGACCTGCCCTGCAATAAATATTATAAGGTGCTTTTCCAGGTGAAAGAAAACAATACAGTTCAGAAACACTGATCTATATAAAAAAGTGTCAGTAAAGGAATACATTAAATTAAAATAAAATATTTTATTTTATTCTTAATTGTTCTAAAATATAACTGTTAAAGTAATAATAGTAACAGTGTTTAGGGTGATTATAGTATATGGACAATAAAATCAGTGACAAAAATACCATAAAATACAGAAGAGAGAAGTGGACAACACTCCATTACAAAGGATCTACACTACATATAAGCAGTATATTATATTTTAAGTGGAATTAAAATAGTTAAAAATTATAATGTAAACTTGATAGTTTAAATAAAATGATTCAATTACTTGAAAGACACAAATTATCCAAACTTACACAAGGAAAAATAGATAACATGAATAGCTCTATATCTGTTAAATAAATTAAACATATAATTAAAAACCTTACAAATAGAGAAAGTACCTGAGACAGAGGGTTTCAGTGATGAATTCTATGAAACACTTAAAGAATAAATAATATAAATCTTCAACAATTTTTTAAACTTGTTCTATGAGATAAGGGTTATCCTAATACCAAATCAGATCAAAACACTACAAAAAGAAAATTACAGTCCAATATCTCATGAGCATAGGTACAAAATCCTCAACAAACTTTTTGCACGTTGAATCCAACAATGCGTTAAAAGACTTACCAGCCCTGAACAAATGTCATTAAAGCTAGGAATGGATTTAATCAAGGAAATTCAACATAACAGCATTAAAAATTTCAAAAGTATATGATCATATCTATTGGTGACAAAAATATTTGACAAAATCTAACACTGACTCATGATAAGAACTCTTAGCAAACCCAGAATAGAGGAGATTTCTTCAACTTGCTATCGTCCACATACAAATGAACCCTACAGCTAGCATCACATTTAATGGTCAGAGAATGGAAGTGATCCCCTAAGATTGGGCATAAAGCAAGTATATTCTCTCTCACTACACTTATTCAACATAGTACTGGAAATATGAGCTAGTGCCGAATGGCAAGGGGAAAATAAAATAGACAAATTTGAAAGGAAGAAATAAAGTCTTCATCCACAGATGACATAATTGTTGTGCGCTTTGCTTTGATTGCCCAACTTTTTCATTTATATATGAACTTTCTCTTTTTCATATATTTTCTCACATTCATTTATTTAATTAAGAGTCATCACTGAGTATAACCAATAGAAATATAATTTGTGAAACTTGAAGAATATAGGGTAGCTACTTCTCTTTGCAAATTCTTTATTGATGTGATTGACTAGATTATCCCAGAAACTCCTGCTGATAAATGTGTGAATTTTTCTGGTCAAGTGATTTCTTATGAAGTAGCAGTTTTCTTCACCTTACTCCAAGTACAGTGTGTGGGTACGATAGGGAGAAAATTTCAACTCAGTACTGGGAGGAACATGCCTTTTCATGGTGGTGGCAGAAAGTGATTCCTGCATCCTAAAGAAATGAGTTAGCAGTATTTGTGGCAGAAGTTGGATGTAATTTATTCCGAAGAGTTTGAAAAACAAGACTTTGATCCAGCCAAATGTTGAGTCAAACTGCCACCCTTCCTCAAACTGAAGACTAGAGCCAGGCTTTTATTGCACTTAATCACATAATGTGTGAAAAGCTGTGTACACAGCAATTGGTGTATGTTTAATTTTTTTCTTTCTCTAGATTAGGATTTCTCAGCTGTTTTTGCAAATGTGTCCTTATAGGTTAGGTATAATTATTTGTTTTTTTTCCACTTTTTTCTTACCATGTTGCTCTAAAAATGTTAGATATTCAGGGATCAATAAATAACACCACTATACCCGAATACTGAACAATTAAAAGTAACACAGAAGACGCAGGTGACAGTCAATAATAGTGAATACTTACTGGAGGCCAGGTACTTTCTAAGCATTTGATGCTTGTTAACTCATTTAAATTTTACCCCAAAAATTAATGAAGGAGGTTGTGTCATTTTCATTGAAATTTGAGGAAACTGAGAAAGTGTGGATTAAGAAACTTGTCTAAAATTCCACAGCTACTGAATCAGGAGCTAGGAATCACACCCAGGTAGTATGTCTCCACAGTTTTAACCTTTTATTTGTTAAATCCTTGGCTCATGGGAGCCCATGGAGGTGTTGTCAAATGGACATTCCAACACTCTCCCAATCTTCAAGCCTGGCCAAAGCCCTTTATTTTATCGTAGGAGAGCAATTTGAATACACCTTTTCTGCAGGCTGGCCAATTCCAAAACAAACACAAAAGAGGCTGAAATAAGTGTTCCTTTGTTGTGTCTACCAATCTCACTAATCAAATAAAGTCACCTCTGTTCAGGAAGGAACCAGTGAAGCCAGGTGTGTTTCTGGAAGGCCGTTTTCTCCACAAGGAAATATGAGAAGTTTGGAATGAATGCCCCCTTAATTAATAACAAGGATACCTTATAACTTATTACTTTGTATTGTACATTTTTATAGACTTGGGCTTATGAGGGAAGAAGACAGGCTGATTTTACATGAAAATAATGTGTAGTTCATCAACTTAAAGTTTTATATTGGCAAAAATATGACATCATGGGTGCATATAAATGAACTAACACACTGTTCACAGAAGTTAAAAGAGGAAAAAGTGGTGGGAGAAATGAATCACAAAATGACACACAGGATGAATATGCTGAACTAAAAAAAAATGATTCACAAAGAAAATGGCAATTTAATTTCAATAAAAGATCACAGTTCATATACATGTATATTTTTGAATTGTACTGGTTTTGTACATATGTCTTTTAAAAATATGCTTAGGATTATAAATGTATAAAAGCTAAAAATGAAGACGTTCATACCACATTTTATTTCTGAAAATACAACGTTGTCATAAAACTAAGTAAATGGTAATGACAAATGATTTTTCTTCTTACTCAGTCAGGAGAACTATGGGGATGAATCAGATATGAGTAAGGTAATTTTAACCTTAATTTGAAATTTATTTAAGGCCAACTGGTATTTAAAATTGTCTTATCTAATATTGGTTCTCAAGAGGGATAGCATCAGTTATTTCTCAATGATTCTCATTTTGCCATAATAAAACCGAGACATAAATTAAGATATTTTTTCATGATTTCTAAGTATAACAAAATTACTTTATTAAGTATTATAAGTATATAAAAGTATAAGTATTAAGTATTATTAAGTACTATAAGATTACTTCATAATATACATGAAACAAATTATTTCAGATGATTTTTTAAAATTTGCTTGTGTGCATTTTTTAAAAATGAAACAAGTTTTGTTATTTTTATCAATGTTGAAAACTATTTAGAAACTATTGGTTCCCTGGAGATGCTGTACCAAAGTACCACAAACTAGCTGACATAGGACAACAGGAATTTATTGTCCCGCAGTTCTGTAGACTGGAAGTCTGTGATTAAGGTGTCAGCTGACTTGCTTCCTTCTGAGGGCTGTGAGGGAGAATGTGTTCTATGACTCTCTACTTGCTTCTGGTGGTTTGCTGGCAATCTTTGGCATTCCTTGGCTTGTAGAGCATGACCCTGATCTCTGTATTCATCTTCATTTAGAGTTCTCACAATGTGAGTGTCTGTAATTAAATTTCCCCTTCAAATTGGATTAGGAACCCATTCTATTCTAATATGACCTCATCTTAAGCAATTATTGATACATCCTCAACAACCCTATTTTCAAATAAGTTCATATTCTGGGGCACTGTGGTTAGGACTTCATTATGGGTTGAATTGTATCCCTCCCGAAATTCACATGTTAAATTTGTAACACTCAGTACCTCAGAATTTGACTGTATTTGGAGGTAGTGACTACAAAGCCATAAATAAGTTGAAATGAGGTTATTAGGGTAAGCCTTAATCCAATATGATTTGTGTCCTTATAAGAAAAGGAGATTGGAAGACAGATATATACAGAGGGAAGACTATGTGAATACACAGGGAGAAGACAGCCCTCTACAAGCCAAGAAGAATTGCCTCAGATGAAACCAACCCTAGCAAATACCTTGATTTCTTACTTCCGGCCTCCAGAACTGTGAGAAAATATATTTCTGTTCTTTAAGCCACCCAGTCTGTGGTACATTTTATGGCAGCCCTAGTGAACTAATACAGACTTCAACATATGAATTTTTGGAAGATACAATTCCAAAAAGAATTTTTTTGGGGAAAGCCATAAAAGAAGTTTAGCTTCTCTCAGTTTTTCTTTTTTTTTTCTTTCAATATTGTTACTATATTTAGTCAATTGTTTTGACTTGTCTTTAATTATGGTTAATACTAATTTCATGTTTAAATTAATTCACCTGTGGCATTCTAATTACGAGGAGTATTTTTTAGCAATATTATAGTTGTGTGTGAAAACAGAAAGATATTTAATTTAGAGAACAGTTATTTTATTGCAAATTGATCCAGAAGGCAAAAATAGAATAATTATTTGAATTTAAAAGTACATTTAAATTCAATATAAAGAAAGACCTTTCAAGAATGAAACAGTCATAACAATATTGCCTATCACTTCCAGAAATAAACTTGAAATGCTCAGGGATATTGAATACTTATTTAATAATTACTTAATACTTAATAACAAAGGATTTTGAAGAATACAATTGAGACTTCTGTCAAAATAAATGTAAAAAATCTGTATTTTCCTTTTATATTTGATTTTCCAACAGGACATTGAATTGTATATTTGACTGCCCATAGGAAATGAAAAGGAGGTATTTAACTTACATCAACTTTTACAAAAACTCTAATATTTTAATAATAATATACTTACTAATTTTATAATCTGTGACATTCATATTTATTTTATTCCCATGTTTTAAATAAACTCATCTTTCAAATGCCACCTGCATCTAGCATGCGATAGCTCGCAGAGCACTGGTTCTCAAAATTAGTTTCATAATAGTATCACTTACAGAGTTTATAATAAGTTAATGACTAGGTCTTATCTGCAAGGACTCTGATTAATTAATCTGGTGAGTCCAGGTGTAGGATTTTTCAAAATTATCTCCTAAGCATATTAAAGTGTGGGAAAGTTTAAGATCCAGTCTTAAAGGATGCTTTTGATGAAAATGAGGCAGTGGAGAAAGAAAACTAAGCACATCTACGTGTAGAAGGTAATACAGAACACAGTTCAGGAGAAAACAACTTCCCAATTCTTGGCAACAACATGTTTCTTATATTTTAATTGTGTAATGACTAGTAAAACCGATAAATTTGACTACAGATATAAGACCAAATTTTTTAATGGCTGTTCTTTCTTGTGTGTTTCAATTTTGTCTGTGTCTATATTACTGTATTTTTCCTATAGTAAATTATTTATTTATTTATGTTTTTGCGGTACGCGGGCCTCTCACTGTTGTGGCCTCTCCCGTTGCGGGGCACAGGCTCCGGACGCGCAGGCTCAGCGGCCATGGCTCATGGGCCCAGCCGCTCTGCGGCATGTGGGATCTTCCCGGACCAGGGCACGAACCCGTGTCCCCTGCATCGGCAGGCGGACTCTCAACCACTGTGCCACCAGGGAAGCCCTAGGAAATTATTTTTATGTGCAAAAGGAGGCATTTATTTCAATTTTAATGGAAAACTTGTAAATAACCAAAATAATGCAAGTCATCATTCCTATATTTGATATTTTTCTGGTGTTAGTTTCCACTCATCTAAACACCAATTACTTAAACTTTAGAATTCCCAACTTTAAGATGAGCAAAGTCTTTTGAACAGCTACATCTGTTCAGAGCTCACAGATGGCCTTTTGTGTTCTTTTCTGAGTTCTTTATAATTATGTGTGACACTGTTCTTCTTTGAGAGTTGGTGTGAATGTACTAAAACATTATATTTCAACTTGAATTCAAACATGTTTAACAAGGTTTACAGTAAAAGCTGTAATCCTATCCCCTGTATGTGTAGCTCTAGGGCTAAGATTAATTTTTATTACATTGTCTTCTACTTACTACTAAAGTGTTTTTCTAAAAGTATTGTCATAGATTGGCAAAAACAAATAGAGCTCACCAAAAACTGATCCCAGGGCAAGACAATTTGTCTCATTTATGATAATAAGTTTCTAAATATCTATGCCAGAGTTTTAAGACTAAACAAGGATAGAATTTTTTTTGTTGTTTCTCTTGTATTTGTTTGCCTTTTATTTACATATCTGGTTGTAACATGATTAATATAGGTAATATACGATGAGGTTCACTGTTTCTAAAAATATAATTTCCTTTGGTATTGAAATAGAGATGAATAGGCTGCTTTCCAATTTTTTTTTAATATAAATACATTCTTCTAAAGTTTGAGTAATAATAAAAACTAACATTCTGAAAACTAATGCTTACTATACAAGTTTTAGTTCTCTAGGTGACTTTATATATATCTTCATTCAGTTCTCACAATAATTCAATATTTTAGGTAATATGATTACTAATTAATAGGTAAGGGCACTGAGGCACAGAGAAATGAGGAACTTTGCAGAAAGTTGTGCAGCGGTAAGTGAAAACCTGGGATTTGAAATCAGCGTATTATACAAGCTGAATTTCTGACCACCTATGCTGGTCAAATGAAGCAAATTGCAAGAAAAACTCTTAAAGTGCTGAATGAAAATTTGACCAAGAGAATCTCTGCTTTCAGTAACAGCAGAGTAAGTATTCAGACCAATGCTTCAGCTGAAGACAAACAGTAAAATTTGAGACATATTTTAAAAAATTTCCTGAAGGCAATGGTGAGTGTGATAAAATTACAGCCCCAAGACAATCACATGTGCTAATGCCTGGGATAGTGAATAACGTGAGATATCGTACCTGTGCATTTGTTAAGGCCAAAGGGACTTTGAAATGTAATTAATGTCACTTAACGGTTGACTTTAATATAGGGGAGATTATCCTGAATTATCTAGGTAGAATGATGTAATCACATGAGCCATTAAAAGCAGAAGTAGAAGACACGGAAATTTCAGAGAGAAGGAAATGACTCCTTATCAACAAGTAATTTCGGAAAGAATTCTGAGACTCGGATGAGAACCACAGCCCTGCTGACACCTTGATTTGGTTGATTATGAGACCATGGGAAGAAATCCTGCACTGTTCTGCTGCAACTTGTGACCCACAGGAACCATGAGGAAAATAAGTCTGCATTTTTAAGATGCTAAGTATATGATAAATTGTTGTGACAGGAATATAAGATTAATACAGAGAGCTAACATGGTGATGAGGAACTGCTGGTCTAAAATTTAGAGAACACAGCACTTGGGAATGCTATAACTTTGGGGGTATTTACTAATTCAGAAGAACAGACTGGGAGACCAAACAATGCAATGTCCCCTTATATCCTAAGGAAAACAAAAGTAGAGCCTGGATCCCACCACATTTCAGACTGTGGTAAAAATCTAAATTTTGTATAGAGACCCTGAAGGACTATATCTTAGATTTAAGACTGGAATCAGTAAAACAGTCATCATGTGAACCTTATCATGGCTTCAATCAATTTGTGAGTGCCAGGAGATCTCGTTCCCTGGAACTGGATTAAGCCAGTGAATCTCAACTGGTGGTGATTTTTCCTTCAAGGAACATTTGGCAGTGACTGGAGATATTTATGGTGGTCACAACTAGGGAAAAGGGGATGCTATTGGTTTCTAATGAGAAGAGACCAGGAAGGTTACTCAGTCCTCTACAATACATAGAATAGTCTCCCACAACAAATATTTATCTGTCCCCAATTGCCAATAATCCTACAATTCATACATTCTGTGTTAAGTTGATCCCAGCTGGCTATTGCCAAAAGATGCCTAAGAGAAGCAAAGACAGATCTTTTCTGGAATAATTTAATATTATGCTAGTCCTCAAGATATTATTACAAAAAGTTTTATGAATAAAATATTCCATATAAAATAAAAATTAACAAAGCAGTTGAGAAGATAATAAAGCATAAAGGACAACAAAAGAAATACGACAATTGAAAGAGATTCGGAGAACTTCTTGATGAATAGAATCATCATCAACTTTAAGTAACCACCTATTCTACTTGAATGATAAATGACAAGATTGAAAATTTTGGTAGAGTACTAGAAAATATAAAAATTTACATAGCAGAATTGCTAATAGAATAATAAAGGTGCCAAATAAAATTACTAGAATTGAAAAAAGTGCAGTAACTGATATTGAGAATCCAATCAGTGAGTTTAGAAGTAGAGTAGATAAGATAAAGGGAAAATTAACAAGGGAGATGATCTGGATCAAAGAAGCACAGAGATATAAAAAGATTTTTTTTTAAAATTATGAGATATAAACTATATTTAAAATAGGATTAGAACGTACATATTTATTTCGAATCTCATAAGGAGATATGAAAATCAATGGGGCAGTAGTTATATTTGAAAAGATCATGGCTGAGATTTATTAGAAATGAATGAAACATAGTTATTTATAGATTCAAAAAATTCAACTTTTCAACAGAATAAATTCAAGGTAATTCACAGTGACACAACTACTACTGACAATGTAAGAATGCAGGTAACAAAAGTAAAAGATAGTTTTAAAAAAACTGCATAAGAATAATGATACACTACACTCAGAGGAACAATTGAGAACTGACTTTACAAAGAAACAACAGAAGCCAGAAGACCATGGAATGTCTTCAGTGTGCTGAAAGAAATTAAACACACAAACAAACAAACAAAACATAAAATTCTCTACGTAGTTAAAATATCCTATAATAATGAAGGTGAAATCACTTCATTTTCAGACAAAGCAAAAAGGAGTTTAATACCAGGAGACACAAACTTAAATAAACATTAGATTGTTCTTCTAAAGCAGGGGTCCCCAACCCCCCAGGCCTCAGTCTGGTACCGGTCCATGGCCTGTTAGGAACCAGGCCGCACAGCAGGAAGTGAGTGGCGGGCGAGGAGCAAAGCTTCATCTGCCGCTCCCCATCGCTCGCATCACCGCCTGAACCATTGCTGACGTTACCTCCTGAAGCCTTCCCCCCATCGCTTGCATCACCGCCTGAACCCTGCCTCCCCCCGTCTGTGGAAAAATTGTCTTCCAGGAAATTGGTCCCTGGTGCCAAAAAGGTTGGGGACTGCTGTTCTAAAGGAATACTAGAGCATATCTCAAAGATACTAGAAGCAACAACACAGCATGAAATGGTAAATATGTGGGAAATCTAAATGGGTACTGACTGAATAAATAATGTTATATATAAATAAAATATAAAATAGTGTATAAGTAATGGATACAGTAAACAGTGTTCTAATTTTCCTGTCTTGTCTGGCAGGATGAGTTACAGTGCCAAATAAAATAAATTGCACTATCTTCTTTTTTTAGCTAATAATAAAAAGGAAATAGGAAACAAATATTGAATTCTCCAAATTTTCTCTTGGAAATAGTTAAACAAGAAAAATATATACCAAAATAGACTGATCAACAGTCAAATAATATAAGCAATTGATATTCTATTTAATGTTTTTTGTAGTTATACCTAGTACTGAACAGAAATACTTATGAAAGACTTATTCAAGGTGTTGTCCATTGAGTATTCTACATTGCAAGTTTCTGGTTAACTTATAATAACACACCTAATAAAGATCAAAATGGAAAGTTGATGTTCATAATTCATGTAATAAACAGCCTTAAACCTCTATGTTCTTAGATGCAAATTGGTGACAATCATCTCCCATTCATCCATTTTAATCTCATTGTAATAATTAATTAAATAGTGTCTGAAAATGCTTTGAGCACACTAAAGGTAAGTAGTATATAATATTAGTATTATATATTTTAAGAGAATAAGAATTCTTATAAAACAAAACGTGAATAAGAATTTGTTTTAGTTTTTATTTGAATACATAATTTACTGCTCCAGCAATCACTATAGGTCCTGTTTGTACTACTTCTAGAACGAAGGTCTGAAATTCTTTTTTGTTCTGGGAGAATGTGAATCATAAATCTCCCCAAGAATCTGTTCAATTTTATTGAAATAAGCATAAAGCCTTTGTGAACTTTGAAGTATTGTCTGCTATAAAAATATCGTGTCTAGAAATTACAATATACCTAGTAGAATGGCCCAAATCCCAAACATTGACAACATCAAATGCCAGTGAGCAACAGGAATTCTCATTCATTGTTGGTGGGAATGCAAAACGGTACGGCCACTTTGACAGATAGTTTTCAGTTTCTTACAAAACTACTCAAACTCTTAATGGTGCTCCTTGGTATTTACCCAAATGAGTTGAATGATTATATCCACACAAAAACCTGCACATGGATTTTTAGAGCAGCTTTATTGATAATTGCCAAACCTGGAGGTAACCAAGATGTTCCTCAGTAGGTAAATGTATAAATATACTATGATCATCCAGACAATGAAATATTATTTAGTGCTAAAAGGAAATGAGCTCTAAAGCCATGAAAAGACATGGAGGAAGCTTAAATATATATTACTAAATGAAAAAAGATGATCTGAAAGGGATACATACCATATGGCTCCAACTATATTACATTGTGGAAAAAGCAAGACTGGAAGCAGTAAAAGCAAATGTAGTTATCAGGGTATAGGGATGAAGAATTGATAAACAGCCAACCACAGAGGATTTTTAGGGCACTGAAATTATTCTATATGATACTGTAATGGTGTATACATGTTATTTTGCATTTGTCAAAACTGAGAGTGAGAATGTACAAAACCAAGAGTGAGCCTTAGTGAGACTGTGACCTTTGGGTGATAATGTGTCAGTGTAGGTTCATCAGTTGTAACAAATACACTGCTCTGGTGAGGAATGTTGGTAGTCAGGCTATCAACCTGGGGGGAGAGGTGAGTGGAGATAAATGAAAACTCTCTACTTTCTGCTCAGTTTTGCTGTGAACCTAAAACTGCTTTAAAAAATAAAGTCTAAGGTTTCCCTGGTGGCGCAGTGGTAGGGAGTCCGCCTCCCAATGCAGGAGACACGGGTTCGTGGCCCGGTCCGGGAAGATCCCACATGCCACGGAGCGGCTGGGCCCGTGAGCCATGGCCGCTGAGCCTGCGTGTCCGGAGCCTGTGCTCCGCAACGGGAGAGGCCACAACAGTGAGAGGCCCGCGTACGCCCCACCCCAAAAAAAAAAACAAAAAGTCTACTGAAAAATAAAGATTAAAAAATCATGTCTAAAATGAATGTATGTTATAAAATATGTCTTTATGCTTTAAAAGAGAATCAAATCTATGGATTTTAATTATGCTTATTCTGTGTGCCTTGTGACCCTAAAGAATGTATATCTATTAATGTTACTTTTGGGGAAACACACGTTGTAGATTTGGCATATAATTTCATTAACCTCATACAAAATGAATAGGTCAGAGCCAAGGATAAAAGAGAGATTGAGCTGTGTTAATTTCAGAGCTACGTATATAATAACTGGTAAGAGTGTCTTCAGAGTTTCCTGCACCATAGTAAAACATGTAATTCATCCATTCTTTATGTAATCAACAGCCAACAGCATAAGCTTAGATAGCACTTTACAGTTGACAGAGCATGTTCACATAATATTTTATTACTTTTTTTTTAACTGCAAGCCACTAAATTAAGAGTTTGCAGGTCATAGACTTAGTAGATAGGTGAGAAACTGAAGCCCAAAGATAATTTATGTTTGATATCATACAGTTAAGAATTGTGAGAATTACATTCAAATCTGGAATTTCTTTTCTGTTTTGCTATTTCACTTCATAGAAACAATCAGAAGAGTTCATATATTAGCCCATAAGAACTGTCTTAAAGATCACAAAATCCCAACACACTAGAATTAAGTTGGTAATGGTTTCTATTACTGAGAATTTTATGAGCTGAGTATTCTCATAGGCTTCTAATAAAAATAAAATTGGTAAAATTCTATTAGGAAGCAATTTCATTTTACATTTCAAAGTCATGAATTTTTTAGTAACAAGGTATTTATTCTAGCAATAGCACAGCTGCATTCATGATAGCAGGAAAATGGAAACAATCTAAAAATAGAAGAATGATTAGTTGAACCATAATACCTCTAAAAGATGGAATACTATGCAGCTGTGTAATTTGATAATTCTATCTTAAAGCATTTGTAGTGACATCAAAATGTAAGTTTGGGGGAAAAATGTGACGTAGTGTGTTAACAGTGAATAACTCAATTCTCTGTTACAATGATTATGAATTAAGACCCAGGTTCCAGAGTGATTGAGCGTACAGTCTGTCTTTGGTAGTTGCCACGTATGTGATGCCAGGAAACTAACATTACCTTCGTGTGCCTCAGTTTGTTCAACTGTAAAATGGAGAAAATAGTAGCACATATTGATCAAGTTGTGAGAATTGAAGAGCGGATAGTCATAAATAGCTTAGAGGTGTTCCCCAAACATAGTATATTTACTTATTGTTATCACCCCATGAACTGAGAGTATGGTTATTATATTTCTTCTCTGTCAGATTTCTTTTTCAGAAACTGTACTTCAAGAAACCAGAGGAAAGTATCTCTAAAATCACTTACCAATCCTAAATCTCTTTCCTTTTCCCACTTGTAATTACCCCCAAAAAGTCTTTAAAAAATAGGGGGAAAAATAAACGACCTTTTCTTATTGTCTCGAAGTTTAAAATCAACATGGAGGGCTTCAAGAATGATGACTCTGCCAGGAGGTGTACTGAAGTTTTAGACCTTTGCCTAGTGTGAGGGGCACTTGCTTGTGTCATCTGTCTGTGGGGCTTCACAACCATCTTAGCTCTTAGCCTCTGACTGAACTGCTGCTTTAATTTTAATATTTCTATAGATGTTTTCTCTATCCACTCTCAGGCCCCAATTTGAGATTAACATTTTTAATTACTCTTCTGTCTTCTGTTACCTTATCTTGGGCAGTTTAGAGACACTCACACAGGCCTACAGTGTAACAAAAGTTCTTTCTCCTTCCTATTTTTCTTACAAAATAATACATATAGTGCACTTGTGCAGAACTGATATGGCTATGTGGACATGACTGAGGGGTGTAGGAGGCATGTGAGTTTATTTATTTATTTATTTTATCCAACTCCTTCCTACCTTTTGTACCTTTGTGAAATTTTGAAATGTTCTCCAATGAATATGCCTTGCATTTGTAATAATAAAAAGAGGCTATAAAATGAAAGTCTTATAAACCTTTTAGAGGAGAGAATTAGCAGTTATCTTCTTTACAGTAGCATTATATTTTCTGATCTTCCTCAGAGTCACTATACAGACATGTTGAATTATATTGCCCCTCAAATACAAAGTGCTTTTCAGTGTTTACAAGCTATATTTAAGGGATGCCCCCAGTGAAATGCAGCTTCATTTAGGGTGATATTTTACGGTAACTCTGTGCCAGAATGATGCAACAGGAATAGAAACACCAGAATTATACACTTTGCTCATATGTGACTCAAGGTGCATAAACACATATGGGCAGAAACACAAATCTAGCATCGGTTTTAGAGTTTTCCCTTAGAGAGCAGTTATTTTCATCTGTACGTTCATTCTTCTTTTATACTTGATATGCAAGTTTGCACTATTTCCTGAGTGAATATGGATATACATCTGCTTCAAGGGGACATATGTACACGGTAGCTAAAGACTGCAGCTATGCGTACTCGTATTTGGCAGGACATCTGGGTGGATTTATTTTAACTAATTTAACTGCAAAATTTATGTGTCTTACTTGAATTTGCGCATATTTAAATCAATTGGAGGCTCTTGATTCTGCCCTGACTAGGATTGATGACATTATACATTATTTACCATAGTTACAATTGAAAATGTAAGGGTGAGTCATATATTTTGACTGTATACGTTTAAGGAAAAATGGCTTTTTATTGTTAAAGACCATGGGCTTTCAAGTAAAGAATGGTTTTAAAATAAAGGATGCCATGACATGGCTTCATTATATGAGTCTGCAAGGGATGAAGCTGGACATAGCTTAAAGGTGAGCAAGGTACCAGCACACACACTATGACTCCGTGTTTCAGGTTATTTACCTAAGATCATACTGACCACATGCCCAGGCAATGTGATTGTTGCTGGGGACACAGGGATGAATGTGACTTCTCGGAGCTCACAGGGCAGGAGGGAAACAGATAAATAAGTAGCCCAATTTGGCAGAATCTATGATGCGTATTCCAATATTATCAAAAAGGTGAGAGGAAACACTCAAGAGTATAGTCATAAGGCTAAGGGGGATGGACATATGTCTCTAAAAACCCGTCCATGGAAGAGTCACTTTGGAGATCTCACAAAGGTCATTCCATTCCATTCCACCTTATTCTTTGTAAATGCTAGTGCTGAGGCAGCAGCGTGTAAGTGGAGAAGGCACACACAGGCTGCATTGTCCCAATGTCTAAAGCGTGGTTGAAAGTGAGGCTGAGAGGCTGCTGTGCTCATTTGAGCCAAGGCGGCCCTGAGAAGATTAAATGAGGTCAGTGTCTCTAAGATGAAGCTCCAGCACTCAAGGAGCCTGCTGTCCATTACAGGAAACATACACGTAAACAGATTATTGGCACAAAAAGCGAAACAGCTGAAGTCTAAAGTATGTGCAGAGGGTTGGGAGAAGCACAGAGAATGGTGTTATTACCCTCACAGGAGGGATTTGTCCAACTACAGTTTAAATATATGATGCGTCTTGGTTTTAGATACATTCATGTAAAAAATGAATTTTAGGATTGAAGAAGTTCTGAAATTAAAAGTGCTCATAAAGAATGAAAAATCTTACCAGATAAAGAGGAAAGTTTTTCTGTGTTAAAGTAATGGCATGCATATGCAAATTTGTGAAATCTAAGAAAGGACATAGACCCTTCTAAGAAAGATAATTCTATTGTGATTGCATTGGGGATACGAATGTGTATTTTCAGTGGTGCACAAGCATGTTGATAAATACGATATTTTGATTATGAGGCCAAAAATTGTTAAATATATTAGTGTTTTTCTCAGAAGAAAGGAATTTAATCGTGTTATATAGTAAATGCTTCCCTGTTCAGCTTGAAGCTTCTATATCATTTTTAATGCTTCAAGTATTTAAATTTAATCCCATTACATAAATTTTCTGAATTAATATTGTATACAATATCCCTAAGTATATTTTCATGATTTATTTTAATTTTGTTTGAGCATATTCTCAGTTTGAGTGAATAATAATTGACATAAGCACTGTATAAGTTTAAGGTGTACAGCATAATGATTTGACTTACATGAATTGTGAAATGATTACCACAGTAAGTTTAGTTAACATCCATAGTCTCATATAGATACCCAAAAAAGGTTTTTTCTTTGTGATGAGAACTTTTAAGATTTATTCTCTTAGCAACCTTCAAATATGCCACACAGTAGTGCTAACTACAGTCATCATGTTGTACGTTACTTCCCCAGTATGTATTCACTTAGAACTGGAAGTTTCTTCCCTTTGACCACCTTCATCCAATTCCTGCAACACCTACCTCCAGCCCCCTACTTCTGGTAACCACGAATCTGATCTCTTTTTTTCTGAATTTGTTTTTGGGGTTTTACTGTTACTTTTAGATTCCACATATGAGATTGTAACCAAAAGTGGGGTCCAGCTGCTCACTGCTCAAAAGCCAATAAAGAGGCAAGTTTGGTGGAAAGGAAAATTTGCTTTATTTTGGAGGCCAGCAACTGGTGGGGAGGGTGGATTCCTGTCCAAAGGCCGACTCCCCCCCTGCCCCCCACTGACAATCAGGGGGCAAGAGCTTTTATAGGTGAAGGGAGGGGGCTACATGCAGAAACAGCACAGCCAGCTCTGACAGTTATCTTGAAATTGGTCATTGGTGATCTGATCAGCGTCATCTTGATTGTTTTAAGTACAGTTAACCTTCAGTTCCAGGGTCGGTTTGTTCCCACTTCCTTGAGGCCAGTTCTCGGAATTGTGGCAGCTTATGTCACGGCTACAGTCTGGTCATCCTGTAGTTAATCTCTTCCACTCCGTGGGGATTTCAGTACCTATAAGACAGCTCACAGGATATGGCTCAGAATATTATCTATAGCCCTTGAGGAGGAACTAAAGGTCCTTGACTATGCTTAATGACTAAACTAGTATTATTTGGTCTCCTTTGACTGTTTTCCTTTGTTTCTGCATTTTCTCACTTCTCTGATTAGACTTATTCTTTGGCTAAAGTTTTTCCACAGACAAAAGGCAGGCAGAGGACATGGGGGGCAAGGACCATAGGGTCCTGGTCTGTTTCAAGACCGTTCAGTATTTGTTTTTCTCTGTTTGATGTGTTTCACTTAGCATAATGCTCTCAAAATCCATCCGTTTGTTACAAAGGACAGACTTCTTTCTTATGGCTGAATAATATTCAATGGAATGTATTATCATATATATGTATATATATATATATACACACATATGTATGTATATCACAACTTCTTTATTCATCTTTCAGTAGACAATTAGGTTGTTTCCATATTTTGGTTCTTGTAAATAATGCTGCAGTGAACATGAGGGTGCAGTTATCTCTTCAATATTCATTTTCTATTTTAACAAGGAAAATATCCATTAAAAGTACCAGTTGTAGGAATGGTTTGGGTAAGAACTAATTATTTAGACTCCTCTCTCCCTATTACTCCTTAATCTGAGTTTCTAGAGGAAGTTTGCAACGTGCAGCTGTTTCTTCCCATCCCCAAGAGAGGAGAGAAGGAAGGACACAGTCAAAGAAGGTGTCTTTTCAGAATGGGAGGCCAGATCTTACAGTTAACAGAAGTAATAAAACTCATGTGGTGGTAGACATTATGTCATTTAATACCCAGAAAAGTTATTTGAAATAGATGCTAATACTGCATTCATATGAACATGGATATGGAAACCAAGTCCAAGACAGATGAAGTTTTAAGTCCAGAGTCATATAGCTAAAAAGTAGGGGAGGGAAGAATCTAAGCTCTTTCTGGAAACCGTGTAGAGTCTGCTCAGCCTTTAAAGTGGAATAATAAGCAGTATTTTAGGAACTATAAATTATTCCTTTCCCTTGTCCTGTGTGCCTCTCCCTTAAGAAAGGTGTCTAAATGCCTTACCTCCTCCTGAGGGCGAAGTAAGACCAGAAATTATGGCCCACAGGGAGGAATGTTTTGTGACCCCAGGGTGGGGGAACAGTCTCCACATGACTGCCCTCATTTCAGCCTCAAGTTTGGGGGTCCCAGGATCACTCTCACTTCAGACCAGCTGGCTACAGATTTGAGTCTTCACAACCACCCTAAGGTTTGATAATTCACTGGAACAACTCAAAGGACTCAATGAAAACAATATATTTACACTTACAGTGTATTATAGTTAAAGGATACAAATTAAATTCAGCCAAGGGAAGAGACTATTAGGGCAGAACCAGGAGGGGTCCAAACACGGAGCCTTCCAGTCATCTTCTCTCTGTGGCATCATGGAACATTTTACCTCATTCTGACCATGATGTATGACAATATGTAGAGAATATTGCCAAGCAAAGAAGACCACCCAAGCTTTGGATGTCTAGAGTTTCTTTCGTTTTTTTTTTTTTTTCTTTTTAACATCTTTATTGGAGAATAATTGCTTCACAATGGTGTGTTAGTTTCTGCTTTATAACAAAGTGAATCAGTTATACATATACATATGTTCCCATATCTCTTCCCTCTTGCATCTCCCTCCCTCCCACCCTCCCTATCCCACCCCTCTAGGTGGTCACAAAGCACCGAGCTGATCTCCCTGTGCTATGTGGCTGCTTCCCACTAGCTATCTATTTTACGTTTGGTAGTGTATATAAGTCCATGCCACTCTCTAACTTTGTCCCAGCTTACACTTCCCCCTCCCTATATCCTCAAGTCCATTCTCTAGTAGGTCTGTGTCTTTATTCCCATCTTACCCCTAGGTTCTTCATGACCTTTTTTTTCTTAGATTCCATATATATGTGTTAGCATATGGTATTTGTTTTTCTCTTTCTGACTTACTTCACTCTGTATGACAGACTCTAGGTCTATCCACCTCATTACAAATAACTCAACTTCGTTTCTTTTTATGGCTGAGTAATATTCCATTGTATATATTGCCACATCTTCTTTATCCATTCATCCGATGATGGACACTTAGGTTGCTTCTGTCTCCTGGCTATTGTAAATAGAGCTGCAATGAACATTTTGGTACATGACTCTTTGAATTATGCTTTTCTCAGGGTGTATGCCCAGTAGTGGGATTGCTGGGTCGTATGGTAGTTCTATTTGTAGTTTTTAAAGGAACCTCCATACTGTTCTCCATAGTGGCTGTACCAATTCACATTCCCACCAACAGTGCAAGAGGATTCCCTTTTCTCCACACCCTCTCCAGCATTTATTGTTTCTAGATTTTTGATGATGGCCATTCTGACCAGTGTGAGATGATACCTCATTGCAGTTTTGATTTGCATTTCTCTAATGATTAATGATGTTGAGCATCCTTTCATGTTTGTTGGCAATCTGTATATCTTCTTTGGAGAAATGTCTATTTAGGTCTTCTGCCCATTTTTGGATTGGGTTGTTTGTTTTTCTGATATTGAGCTGCATGAGCTGCTTGTAAATTTTGGAGATGAATCATTTGTCAGTTGCTTCATTTGCAAATATTTTCTCCCATTCTGAGGGTTGTCTTTTGGTCTTGTTTATGGTTTCCTTTGCTGTGCAAAAGTTTTTAAGTTTCATTAGGTCCCATTTATTTTTGTTTTTATTTCCATTTCTCTAGGAAGTGGGTCAAAAAGGATCCTGCTGTGATGTATGTCATAGAGTGTTCTGCCTATGTTTTCCTCTAAGAGTTTGATAGTGTCTGGCCTGACATTTAGGAGCTTGACACATACTGCTTGCTTTAGTCTCTAGCCTCTCCTGGAAGTTTGTGCTAATACATTTAGTCTCTAAAATCCCCCTTCACAACTTACATTGTTAGACTGTCTGGTGGCCAAAGTCCTAGCAAAACAAAGATACTCCTATTAGGAGGATATCCCGGGAGTCTAGAGGTCAACTCCCAGTAAGTAAGGGCTTACATTCTTCACTACACAGTGTCCCATAAATTTAACTTAAGAAAATAATATATTTATAAACCCTTTTAAAAATTAACTTTAATTCCTTGAATAAATACCCAGTGCAGTATAAATTACAACAGCAAGAACAACAAAGTCTGTCTTCCACTCCCAGTACGAGCAGCACTAGAGTTTGTCAGGTGTTTGACTGCACATCTCTTTAAAGCACTCACCATCCATAAAATGCTGGAGCTGTCACTTCATGGGGAGAGGGGAGAGTGCGAGTGGATGGAGAGAGTGCTATGATTTTTAAACCTATATTTACTATTGTATTTTTTCAGGACAAAGCACGATATAGCTTTCTGTAATCTACACTGTATAACTGGGTACTTGCATTATTTTCTAAAGACCTAAACTGATGTTATTTTCAGGAAATGGGAATTGAGGCCTTGCTGAATTTGAGTAATTTTCACAGTAAATGTGTCTCCAATAAATACGTAGTAGCTAAAATAGCCATTCTTAAAATTCAAGAGGCAGGGCTTCCCTGGTGGCGCAGTGGTTAAGAGTCCGCCTGCCGATGCAGGGGACACGGGTTCGTGCCCCGGTCCGGGAAGATCCCACATGCCGCGGAGCGGCTGGGCCCGTGAGCCATGGCCGCTGAGCCTGCGCGTCCGGAGCCTGTGCTCCGCAACGGGAGAGGCCACAACAATGAGAGGCCCGCGTACCGCAAAAAAAAAAAAAAAAAAAAAAAAAAAAAAAAAAAAATGCAAGAGGCAGTTGGAAAGTGAAAGAGTTAGTTGTCTCTAGGGCTCTTCTTGTGAATTAAACACACAAATACTTTATGAAAAGCCCAAGTAATAGAAAACTCTCCTCATTTAAATAGAATTTCATCTATGGTATATACTTATTTTTCTTTATGGGTGTGGATACTATTCTTTTAGGCAATTTCAGGAATAATATTAATGTTTAGACAGAAAGGTCTTAGATTAAGGGAATATTAGAGCATTATGTGGTACTGGGCAGGAATTGGTTCTCTGTTTGCAAACCTCAGGCAGCACCCTGAAGCATTGTAGTAAACAGGTCTCTTAGAACCAGTAGAAGTCTACCCCCTAAACCCCTTTTACATACTTTAGCAGGTAATAGAAATATTTATTCCAGAGACAGCAACTCTCCAAGAAATGAATTCTGGAAAACAGATTTTGTCCATAATATATATCTACCTACCGTTTCTAAACTTGCCAGGCACTTTGGGTCACATTTGCACATCCTTTCTTCCTTAGGGTGTATACTCCAGTTACCCATATCCTCAACCCACTCTTCGTCAGTCTATCAGTAAAGGCTCAGCTCCTGTCTTCCCTCTGATTCCCACAGTATTTTGGTTTTCACTTCTAGTATTCTGTCATTGCATTGAGTTATACCTATTTTAATGAATCAGTTTCTGTGCTGTGTTTTGAAATCTGAGAGACAGGTACTCTCTCTTATCCCTTTCCATTGGCTCCTACACCAATCACAATGTTTGGTACAGAATCACAAGGCAATAAGTGGTTGAGAATCAATGAGTAATTGACATAGATAACACTTTCACACAGGTTTTTATCAAGGATGTATACTTGAGATGGAAATGACTTATTGTTCTTCAGTAAGCTGAATAAATAATATCAAATTATCATTCATAAAAATCTTCTTAGGCAGCTGAGGTTATGTAATCAAATTATATTCCTCAGAAAAACTAAAGAGATGGATAATTAACAAGATTCTTAGATTTATTGATTAATATCAGGTGTCTCAAATAATACTGTGATGTTAAGGTTTAACTTTTGACAAGCCCTAGAGTTCCTGTGCTGCTGATTAAAAAGGAATTTAGGTGCTCTAGATAACAGATGTCCAGGAGGGCAAAGTTAATGCTATGTTAACTGAAAGTTTGGAAACATAACTTGTATTTTGCCCAGACAGAGATCCAGTTCTCTTACACATGGGACAGACTTTCCAAGGGCTGGGGATTAGGTCTGAGATTTGAATTTGTTCAAGCACTCAAAATATTCCAGGTTCAACCAAAGCATTTGATTCCAATTAGCATGGAAAAGATCACTTTGGCCTGAGTACTTTGTTGGAACAGGTTTCTTGAAATAAATGGACCTCAATATGATTACTAAAGAACATCTGATTTAAAACATTATTGCAACATTAGGTGGGCCTATTGGGATAAATATACTGTTCCATGTACAGTGTGGTGGTAATGAGTTATTTAGTAGTGCAGGGTCACTTAAAGGTTGATGAGTTATCCCAGTTTTAAGTTAGAATTAATTTTTTTTCTCTTCTTTCCTTCTCCTCCTCCTTTTTTCCTATGCATATCTACCAAAAAGTTCTAATTGCTTCTTAAATGGGCTCTTCATGAACTGTCATCAGATAATAAGAGTTTATTTTATGATTATTTTGCTCAAAAATATGTCGGTACCATAATTGAATATCAGTAATATATGGAATGGGCTGGAGGTCAAATGAGAAGAGCTATTCTTGCCCCATGAAGCAGATATCCTATTCCTATGACACACCCACTCATGCCAGCCAATGAAAAACTCTCCCATCACGCTGGGGCTACGCTGTTTAGGAAGTACCCTAAATATAATAACTCCTTTGGAGAGAAAGCTTGGGCTCAGAGGGCATGAGTCAACTGATGGCCTAATTAGAATCAGGTGCTTGGAGAGCTATACATGCAAAAAAAAAAAAAAAATCTAGCAGAAAGGAGGACAATAAAAAGAGAACCAACCATTGTGAGAAAGATGGATTTCCAATTGAAGGAATGGATCAGAGCATTAATTGGGGAGTTGAAATGAAGGAGACAGGCTGAATTTTATTTCTAGAATGACATACTGGGGAATAGGGCAACAACAATGAGGTAACTTGGTCCCAGGTCTGAATTACTGAACGTGAACACTGATTTAGACCCATGGGTGAGAATGGAAAAACTGTATACCTCGAACCTTGAAGATATGTTGGTGATGGCATTAGAATTGCTAGAAGCCATGGAATGTGTAGAATTGGGGTTTTAATGGTCAGGATAAATAATCTGACTTCTGGGTTACATAAGAAGTAGGAAGAGGATGTTGTAAGACTAAGCAATAGAATGAAAAAATGTGTCTAATAGGACACATACACACACCCTCTCCCATCTTCTGTCCATCTGTCCATCATGATCATATATATACACACAATCTTGTTATATATATCCCTAGCGTATAACTAAAAATACTACGGAGTGGATATTGTATGTTAGACTTTTTCCCAAGCACTTTACATATATCAGCTCACCTAATTTTTCTGTTATTGTTTTCATTTTACAGATGAGGAAACCAGGGCAAAAAGGTTAAAGGATTAGCCTCAGGTCATATGATGAGTAAGATATGCAGCAGGCATTTGGATCCAAATGTGGGGATCTTAACTATTTTCTTCTGATGTGAACCAAATGAGCACAGTGTTCTAGTGTAGACATCTCCAGGCACTATCGTGGAACTTATTTCAAAATAGCTTGTAAATTATATAGATGAATTTAATAGAAATGTTTAAAGGAGGTTCCAAATGTTCACTTACAATTATTTGAATATGTTCTGCAATATCCATTTCTTCCAAGGGTCTGTAGGGTATTAGAGAGGTAGTATATTAATTATTCATTGGAAAAATGATTTCTGGAGAGTCATTGTTTGTTTTGGTACAAATCCTGTCTTCATCTCTTATTAGCTTTGTGACATTAAAAACATAACAAACACTTCATTATGACTTACTATCCCCAACTAATGTATACTTCATAGGGTTATTGTAAGGAATAAAAAAAGGGCCCTTTAATGTGTAGCTCATAAGGTTATTATAAGGAATAAAATGATATGTATAAATTTTTAGAACGTTGTCTGCCACAGAGGAAGCCATCAAAAACATTATTTTTCTACCATAGTTATTTTAAAGGGGGAGAAATATAAATAAAAGAGCTGAGAATAATAGCATGGAAATTTTTACCAGGTTATCCTATGAAATGGTCCAGGAGACCCTAAACTGATTGCCCAAAGGCCTTTTGCTGATTAAAGTCAATGTCAAAAATAGGAGGGGTTTTGATGCTAAGAAACTTGTGAAATGTATTTTATATTTTTTGATGACGTTAAAAGGATAAAAAGCATGCAATTCTAATAGCCAAACACATTTTTATCAGTGCAAATGAATATATGAGTTTTCGGGCATAAGCATTTGAAATTATATTTCTATGTCAAAGCATTTAAAATAATTTTATTTACTATTTAAAAATATTGTATCCACCCTATTATGGAAAGGAAGTAAGCATAACTGTCATGGTAACAGCAATACCTAGCATCACTTACTGAGCATTTACTATGTGCCTGGCACTGTTTGAAGTGATGTAGATTAGGACATAGACGTAGGCATAAGTACATACACTATTTATAAAATAAAATTGAATTTGGGCTCAAAAGAGTCCTGCATACTAATGAATATTTGAAAATGTGGACCTTAAATAGTAACTTTCAATTCAAAAATTGCAAGTTCACCTAAGCCTTAAGGATTCGGTTTTCTGATGAACACCCTCAAGTATTCATTTCAGAGAGTACAAATTATTTCTTCTGTATCATCAACACATTTATTTCAAGTGTTTAAAAAAATCAGTCAACTATTAATTTATCCCTTGTTATTTCACAAACATATTTTAGTTTTCTCTAAAAATTAAGTTGACAAATCAGTTAGGAAAATTAATGTTAAAAATTTCCCTGAGACTACATATGTGGGAATCCAATCCTTCATTTGGTACAGATTCATTTACTAGGAATTCTTAATTCTAGACATTGTGCCAGATTTACATATTACTTTAATGATCTGTGATAAGATCTTCTTGTTAGTGAATTTACAGGAATATTTAAATTCAAAAACAAGTAAAACTATATTTTCTTCTAAGGATGAATTATGTTTCTTGAAAAACAAGATCCTTTTTGAAGTCTGTATTTTGGTTGTGGGGTGCTGAACCTTTTAAAATATTGTATGACTGTATATGGAGTGGCAAGCTCACTATAGGATTATTTCCACACCCTTTGATTTCATATTAACTCCTTGCTGTTATGTTTAATCATTTAACTTTCTACTGTGGTTTGGTGTCTAGAATCTATTACAGAGTAATGTGAATATCCAAAGTTCCAACATATTCCCATTACTTTACTTTGGCCTTATCATATTTCAGATGACAATATAACCTATTTCTATTGTTACCTCCTTTATTATAAGTTTTGTTCTTTATCATTTACTTTTCTTCCTGGGTTTTCCCAATTTTACAAATGGTTGTTTGGGAAAGTACTATGATAAAGAACACTGTGGAATGCCCTGTGGGATAAACATACAATTTAAGATGAAGACCCTTGATTCTAGGTAGTCTCATTGACACAAGACATTTATGCATGATGCGTAGTTACCAAATCAATATTAAGGAAATAATATATGCACGTAATTTTGCCAGTAACGTTCAAATATTTCATTTTTTAACCCTTGTAAAAATCCTGTGAAGTTTTCATTAACCTTAATTTTTGGAGGCCATGAGCAGATAATTTTAAATGTCAGAATCCGGATAAGCATAGTTTTTCTGACCCAAGTACCATGTACTTTCCATTGAGGATGTAAACTAGAATAGGTAAAAGATCAGCTAATTGTGGGGAAGCCTTTAAAAATTCTTGATTCTGTGATGGGAGGATGTGAATAATTGCCTGCTTTTATTTCTGGTTGTGGTTCCTCCTTTGCAAATTTGTGAAAATCAGTTGCATCTGAAGCCAGCAGAAGCCATTTTCATTCTGCGTACTCTAGGCAAAAATCCTTTCCCCCAAAAGGCTGAGATAAATAACATAGAGAAGTGGTTTTGTGGAAATCAACTCATTGGTCCTAAGCAGAAACCTTATTCTGAAAAATCATGATGCAGTTCAGTTGTCAACAGCCATTACCATCTTAGCTCCACAGGCTGAAGGTGTCCTTTTTCCTGTGTTGGAATCTGAACAGCACACGTGTGAAAGGACAATTTTAAATGTGATGAATAAAAATTGTTTTGAAAGTTAACCCTTACTTTAAATAAACCTAAATATTTTTTATCTCTTGACTCACATGCAGACAGGTTTAGAAGCCAAAACTAAGTATGAAGCAAAACTTACATTAAATTCTCAAAGTCAAAACTAGAAGCCTGAGATATCTGAGTTAGTCACTTTGTATTTTAGAAATCAGTTTGAGTTCTGTACTGAATAGGAAACAAACTTGGCTGTGAAATAGAAACAAAAAATATAAATTATAACAAACAGAAGATAGTTTCTCTTTCATGTAATAGTCTGAGTTTAACCAATCCAGTAAAGCTTGTATTTTAGTTTAGAATTGTCAGGAACCTGAGCTGCTTCTGTTTGGTTGTATCATCTTCCTAGGGGATGAGCTGTGTCCTCATAATCTAAGGTAACTCACCAATGCCATGTTCCCATTGGCCAGAAATCCTATGTACAATCACACCTGAATTCAAGGGAACTAGAAAATATAGACTCTAACCCAGTGTGGCTATCTACCAATGAAAAGAAAAAGATCTATGTTTCTGTGATTATCATAGGAATGCAATTCTCAGTCTCTGTCATGGGCTCAATGATCTGATCTCTCAGTTTTGCTCAGAACAAACAGTATTTTAAATGTATAAATATTTTATTCTGACAGTAATCTATCAACATTACATGATCTTTTACTTTTTGATAGATTATTCATTTTTAACTGCATCTCTTCTACTGAGTGAAAGTTTTCTGTGCATTGAATCTTTGAACTTTGTTGACAATGCTCTATGAACTAAGATTAATTTTCATCAATAGTCCATGTATGCAAGAGAAGAATGAGAATTCTCTAATGATTGGTACAGAAATGCTCATAGATCAAGATTGTTAATTGTTCCATTTAATGGGCACAAATTTAAATCTCATTTTCTTTTCTGTTTGATTGCAAAATTAATGAAAGATAGATTATTAAATCTTCTGTTAAAATCAAGGATGGCTCAATTTCTCCCTATAATTGCATCAATTTTTCTTGTACAGTTTTTTCAGGTTATTTGTTAGGTGCACACATACTTAAAATTTCTGTATATTTCTGCCTAGTTTTATGCACTCCCTTGTGCCAAATATAGCTCTTTATTTTTTTTTATCTTTTTAATTTTTATTTATTTTGGCCATGCTGTGTGGCATGCAGGATCTTAGTTCCCCGACCAGGGATCAAACCCGTGCCCCCTGAATTGGGAGCACAGAGTCTTAACCATTGGACCGCCAGGGAAGCCCTGTAGCTATTTAATTTAAAGACTATTTGTCTTCTTCTGGTTATTATTTGCTTGAGTTATCGTTTTCCATTCTTGGCCTTCCCCGCATCGCATGAGCACCGGCTTGCATTCAGCAATTCTCGGTGTTGGTACCACCCCATCTCTGCTGTCACCACATGGGGCCTGGAAGAGGTTGACCACCTTTGTTGATTTCTCCTCTGTTGGTGGGAACACTTTTTCCCATCCACCTCTTCATATCTGTGTATCCCTCTTGTGTTTAGTTCTCAGTTCAAGCTCCTGTCTGCTGGTACTGAAGACCTGTTCCCTCTCCTCTAGGGGCCACGAGTCTAAGTTCCCTACTTATTAATACGGGTGAGTGACTGTGGAGTGGCAGTGATTTCCAGGCAGATTGCACATGGGTATCCAGCTCCTGCTTGCTTTCTCGCGTCTTCAGCACTTTCCTGAATGTCTTGCAATTCCAGTTTTATAAACATATTTATCCAGCATTTCTAGGTATTTTATTTTCATCTCCAAGATAGCGGATCCTTTTTAATGTCATAAACAGAAATCTCCCCAGGTTACTTAATGTTTTTTCTACTCTTTGATAATAGCAAACAATAGTCTACATTTAGAATAACTACTTCTCCATTTGTATGATACATATTTTTTGTTTTATTTATTTCCCACTAAATATATCTTGTCTGTGTCTTTACTAAATTCTAAAAATAAACCTAGCGTAGGTTTTGGTAGAGGAACACCTCCTCAAATCCAACCTAAACAACTGACTCGACACCCATGGCCTCCATCAATATGAGGCCATGTTCTGTCTGTGCTCCAACCACACTGACCTGAAAATTTTCATGCTGCCTTCCGCCATGGTGTCTTTGCCCATATCATACCATACCATACAGCTGTACCCGGTGCCTCGGGATACTTTTCCTTCCCTTTTACACAACCCTCCAACCTCTCTGTGGTGACTACTTTTTCCAAAGAAACTCCTTTTACCTCTCTTACCTTATCAAATCAATTATAATTTCTCAGCATAACTGCAGAGGTCTTAGAACAATCATTAATTCACATTTCTATAGGCTTGGAAGAACGTGTTTCTCTGTGTGTGTGTGTGTGTGTGTGTGTGTGTGTGTGTGTGTGTGTGTGTGTGTTTGATTTGAGTAAGAATGTTGTGCAGGACATGGGCCCAGTGTGTCCAAGTTAACTTTCTATCTCCATCCTTGCCACAGTGCCTCATACAGGGTGAACTGTAAATATCTAGCTGTTTCATAAATGAACTACTTACTGTGTGAATAATCTACTTGAATGACAAAGTGAGGGAATAGGTCTTGATAATATATTTTTTCCATTTGAATGCACAGCATTTTCTGAGATAGTAATGCATTTATTTACAGGAGACTAGTTTAGACCGTATTTAACATTGCTACCTCAGGCCAGCCTCCAAGTCATTTTATTTATTGCAAATAGATTAGCTTTATTGTATTTGTCTTATAGAGCCAGTTGAAAATTAAAGAAAGGCTAGATTATTTTCCCAATGACTATAGTTTCCTTGAACTAGCATGTATTTTGGAGAGATTATTTGTTTTAGTGTCTGCAATACTCGGATGATTAAAAGATACCCCCAATAAACTTATTACTGATTTTTAACTTAGAAGAAATGATGTTCTAGTATCAAATATGTAACAGCAGAGAAAATAAAATGCAAGAAAACCTCCTGGTTTTAATTTTGAAAAGGATGGGAGCATGAGATTTCAGACTGAAGCCTCCAGTAAATGAATAAAATACTGTGCAAGTCATAAGGAGAAACCAACTGTTTTTACTGAAATTTTCAAAAAAAGTGATTTCCTTACCAAAACAGTATTTTTTGGAAGGGTCACTTATTGTGATGGTTCTGTTGTTGATGTTGTCTGTTTGATTTTTCCTGTTCCTGTGACTTAAGTACACCGTTTCTTCCTTCCATGACCTAGATTGTAGATGGAAGATGGTACACGGAAATAACTAAAAATGACATTGGAGAACATGGTGAATGTTGAAATGACTGTGCAATCCTAGTTAAAATTAACTATCATTTCAATAGAGGAGGTGTTTCTTTCCTGTTAATGTTAAACAATGAAAATTTCAGGAAAAAAATACAAAGAAGAATTGAATTTGCACAAATGATTGCATTAGCACAGTTGAGGGATATTAACAATTAGTCTGTATGTTCAACATGAAAATGATTCTGCAGAGTTTTAATTGAAGGGATTTATGCATATTTAGTAGGCTTAATGTTGTGTCTTCGTGAATCACTCTGCTGTGTAATGTGGGAGGTGTGTGATTAGGATGTAATAAGGCCAATTCACAATGGTGCATCCAAAATGAGGGTCCAGGTGTGTGCTAAGTGTGACTGGGACGCAACTAAAGAAAAATGGTATTGCTGGAGAAAAGATACTCTACGCTTAGATACTTAGTTCTAGGAGATGTTCTTGAAAGAGCTTGTCTTGTTCTTGCTACAACCCATTTAGGTATGCAGAGTGTAATGGAATATGACAATGGGATTTTCTTCCTCTTTCAGATTAGTGGTGAAAAACAAAGGGATATAATGTTACCACATATTACAAAGAAATTAAAACCTCGGTTTCTCTGGCTTTGATGACTATGAACAGCATTTAAAATGACAGTAACTTTTGACTTAATGATTCAGATAGTGCAACTTAAAGTAATGAAAATTTATATACAGAGATGCTCATTGTAGCAATATTTATACAATAATAGTAATATATTAAAAGCACGTGTCAACGAGTGAAGGACTAACCAAATTATTACATATTAAAATATTTAAACATTATATACTCTCTAATTGAGATATATAACATTTTCTGAGGCATAAAAGAACTTAAGTGAAAAGACAAAATGTAAAATTTAATTTGGAATATAAAACTAAAGAAAAATGAATCATAGAACAAATGAATAAGATATATTAAAAAAAAATTATATCATTTACAAAAGCAGGATTTGTTAAGTGTGATTTGATTTCCTCCCTAGAGATATTTAGTTTGTGTGTATGTTTTGTAATGACTTCATTCAAGTATAATATGGAATATGTTATAAATTATTAAATAAAACCAGATTAGATTTTTTAAGTACTAACATTGAAAAGTATAAACACACATGTTCTTTTAATTAAAGATAACCAAGGGAATAATTATAAGTCAAACCATTTGATTATTAATAGAAAAATTTAAGACTATATCATATGTACATATTTTAAAAGATACAAAATATGTAGAAATCAAATGGGATGGATGTTCTGTACTTGCCAGCAAAAACCTACTAAATTAGTTAATACTTTATAACTAAGCAGTCAGAGCCAACTACACTTGAACTCAAAAGTGGTTTCTTTTGCCCAAAGTTCATTTAATTCTTTGAGATAACAGTTCTGTAGCAGACATTTTCAAGCTATCTGAAGTCTCTCCAAAATTAAGTGATGTAAATAACACATCATATCAGGTTTTCTGACAATTATTCAAGGAAAAATGCAAGTACACCATAATGTATGGAAATACCTTCCCGTTCACCTCATTATAGCATTTTGATAAAGTATAGCTTTAGGATAGGAAAAAAGTGATGCTGAAGAAGTTTATCACTTTTAGTCATATTAACAAACACATAGAAGTAATGATTAAATACCAAACAATTATGGTAATGTGGGGTTTTTTTCCATTTTATTTTAACGTTTTATCCCTCTCTGCATATTAAAAGGAAAAAGTAATTATATCTCCCTTGGTGGCATACATAGCCTTATTTTTCAGCTGTTACGTTTATTGAATTTGACTAGTGCTCTCTATTTTTTCTTCCCCAAAATACTTTGACATTGAAAGCCTTTTAGTAATTCCCATTTTGGTTGCATAAATCAGGAAATGTGTGTGTGTGTGTGTATTTGTGTGTATGAGTTTTTTTCTTAATCAACCATTTTTTAAAAAATATTTCCAGAAAGGTTGCTTTGAAATCAGATTGTGAGATGGAAGCTAGAGTTTATATAGCTATCCATTTCCCATAGAATCTGAAGCTGAGAGCTAGGTGACATGATTTTGAATTTGTGATAGAAAAGCAGTGAATATGTTTTACTGACTTGTTAATATCCTTGCTGCTCAATCATTCATTAGCTTCGTCGCCCTGAGCAAGTGTATTTAAATGTTCTGCATCTCAATTCCTTCTTCTGTATTTTGGGGAGATGTAAATTACTACCTCAAAGAACTAAAAGAACTGGTGTGTGTGTGTGTGTGTGTGTGTGTGTGTGTGTGTATATGTGTGTGTGTGTATATATATATCTCAGTATGTGTCTATACACATTCACACATATAAAGATGGCCAGACGGATATGATATATAAAGAAGATTAATAATGTATTCAATTAGTTTTTTTGTATAAGCCAAGGAGAACATTTATCTTCATTTCTAAAAATATGTTGTTTATACCTGGTGTAAGGAAAGATCAGCCTAAAAAAGTCTTGGGTACATGGTACTCCAAAGTACACAAAGGATGTGGATGACATTATCACTAATGGTAAAATATTATGTATAATTTTTTGCAGAAAACTAAATATATTATATCCTCTCCCATCACTTTAGGTAGTTCTGGATTTCCTATTATTATTATACTATTATTATTATATGCTATAAATATCCTAACAAGTTGTTGGTAAGCTGCCATATGTAATAATACTTAGTGGCCCAAAATCAAGTCATAAAGTAAGGTTTACTCCTTCACAGCTTCTTGCTTGTGAATTTCTTGCTGGACCTTTGGGACTTCAGTGACAAAACCCTAACATTTTATATAATTTCCCTTGAGAGTGTTTTAAAATAGTTTGAGCTGAAAAGCACATTTGATTGCAAATAACAGAAAGTCACTTGAACTGGATTCGGCAAATAGATTTTATTACAAGCATCCAGGGCTATTTTAAGATCTCCAAGGCAGTGGCACCATTTAGCTAGACATTGCTCCCCCCATTTCTTTGCACACCACTTCTAGCATCATCTCTTAGCAGCTTGTCTTTCTACTGCTTTCAGTGCCTCTCTGTATACATGGGAGAAGATGAACACAGAAAGTTTCCAAGTTTAGAAATCCTCAGTGGTGGTAACTTTTGAAATCTAATTGTCTCTGAAAAATATTGTCAGTTTTTTGGTGGAGAGAATTTAAATGTCATAAATTAAAACCCAAGTCAAGGATGTGGAGAGCACATGACACAAAATTTAAAAAAAACTGAGAAACAGTTAGATGGCCATTTTTGGTGAAAGGGCATCTCTCAAAGCAGACAGGTGGTTTTTACACTGGGCATCTACTCCAGAATGTGTTTGCTGTATTAACCTGAACTATTTGTCTGTGAATCTTAATAAAAATGGCATATGTACATAGTACATTGACTTTATTTTCTTTTGAAAAACCACTAGTGAGACAAGAAGACATTTGAGATAGAAAACCAGCCCCAATATTTCTTAGTAAAATTATATTTTATTTAAAGGACAGTTGCCTTTTCTATTATCCTCAGTTCTATCATTTCTCTGTCATATGTTTGTTTTGACTGATTGACATACTGCAGGGACACCAAATTAACCCATTTTGGGGGAAAAAAGTATAAAGATAAGGTTCAAAGAATGCTGAGGATACTTAAAATTTTTTGCCCGGTTTTCCTTAGTTGTGGACTATCATTTTGGGGTTAGCACTTCTTCTTTGGCATCTTGTTTCACAATTACAGGGGCTTGGCTAAACTTTTCACTTAGCCACTTACTCTGTCAATAATTAATTTTGAGTACCTACACTTTTTGGAGAAAAAAATGTTGTTAAGTATTGTAAGGCACTATTTTAAAATAGTTTTCTATTAACAAGGAGTCAACAAACTTAGGTGAAGAACACTTATCATGGAATAATGCCAGACAGATGGTGTAGGATGTACAAATGAGAGAAAAGAGATTTGCAAGGCTATGCTGCTCTGAAAGAAAGAGGTGACATTTCAGCTGGCAGTATAGATAGAAAAGGACAATGTGGTATCCAAGTTGGAGGAAAGGTTATCTGAAGACACACGAAAAAATAACACAGTGTCTATGGGTGTGTAGCAGAAAGTCCTTTTGACTGTAACAGGGTGCTTTTACACAAACTATGAAGTGAAAAGTTGGAAATGTTAGTAAGGATTAGGGTGTGCGTAGATACATAGTTTTAAATGGCAGAGATATGGGAAGTTATCCTGTAACAAATAGAAAACTACTGAAAATTTGTGAACAGGGAAGTGAAATATAGAGAGGAGAGACAATGAAATTCATATCTGTTCTTTAGTAAGTTGGGTTGAATCAAGGAAGGGGAAAGGAAAGAATAAGGATTGCTTATTGCATAAAATAGTTTATTTATTTAACAAAGTTGTCTATTATGACTGCAAAAGGAGGTGATAAAATTTTAGGGAAAAGATGGTGAAATTGGGAGCAATCTTGGATAATATTAGGTCAAGGGATCTAGGAGTCTCTCAAGCCAACCCAGATGAGATTCAAACTGCTCCAAAGATTTCTACAAGGAATATACACAGTTGAAAAAATCAGCAAGGGAAAGTGAAGTTTGCTTTTTATATTTATCAAGCTTGTGGTCTCATATGCAGGGTAAAGAGGTTTGATAAGTTGGTTTGGGAGACATTACCAAACCAGAGGGAAAAGAACAATGTTTTCTTTCTCAAATATGAGAAGGTATCACATTCTCTCCACTACATGAGGAGTCAAAAGAGATTGAGAGAGAAGAGAGAAGTAAGGAGAGAAGGGGGAGAGAGACAGAGAGAGAGAGAAAAGAAAGAATTTCTTAAGCCATCAGAGTGAGAACAACCCACTCTGTTCTCCTGGGTGTAAAGGAAAAGAAAATTACCAGAGGAGGAAGAGGATGGGCAGTGGAAGAATTTGACCATAGCAGAGGCAGGGATTAGTCTGAGTGGTGGGATCTTATCAGAATTTGCCTTGTATCAGCTTTTCCTACCAATACATGGATAAGGGAGGCTGAAATTCCTAAATACCTCCTTTGTGATTGCCAGTGGGGGCAGGCCTCCTCCTAACTAGGAAAAGGACCTGGGAGTCTTTCCACTTAGGCTAGATAAAATGAAAGTCCTATAAAATAATACTCAGTATATATTGAGCAATTAGTGTGTGCTAAGCACTGGCCTAATGCTAACTTGTGCAAGCCTTACAGCAATCCTATGATAGATCATATTATTATCATCATTAATCATATAGGAAAATTGAGGAAAGTAACAGCTAAGTAATTTTCCATACATCAGAGTGAGTTAGTGAAAGAGGGCAGAATTCAGGGAAAGGCCTTATGGCTCCAGAATGTGCACTCATGATATTTCACTACATTGCCAGGAGAGAATTGGGGGGGAAAAAACCCCAACAAAATCTAAAACAAACTGCAACATTTAAGAAATACTGATGCCCAAAACAATCCATTGTCAAATCACTATCAAAGAAATTAATCATTCATATATACTTACATTCATGGTGCTTATTATCTGCGAAGCAGTTGCTTTTGAACTAGCGATACGACAGTGACTTAGGAAAGACAATCCCTTGTTCTCAAAGAGTTTATATTCTACAAGGAAAAAAATATGAAATTAAATGTTAACCAAAGTATTTCAGCAAGTGGTAAGTACTGTGAATAAAACAATAATTTTATTCTTTTATTTAAAAAATTTTATTGATCACCTGCTATGTCCTTGACACCCTCAGATGGGTGGTACAACAGTGAACAAAACAACAGCAAAAGACAGCCTTCAAGTAACTTGAAGTCTTGTGTGAGAAGGTCCACAATGAACAAGTAATAAATGTTATGTCAGATATCAGTACTTTAAATGAAGAAAAGTAAAATAGGGGGATTTCAGGAAAGATGGGAATGCAGTGAGTGAGTTAATATTTTAAGCAGCATCATGAATCAAGGCTCTGCTAAAAACATGGCATTTGCCTAGTGCCCTGTATGTTTGAAGCATTTCACCAATCTATATGGGTGTGTTATTGAGAGTGCGAGGAAGGGAAACAGTTTCAGATTGAGTAGTGAGGAAAAACCTTTTTCAGAAGATAATGTTTTGAACTGAGATTGTAATGAAAAAGGCTGACAGGTGAGATCAGGGAGTAAAAGATTCTTCTAGACTGATATAAAACTAGTAAGAAAAGGCAAAGCTTTAGGACATGAAAGATATTAGAAGTCTAGAGCAAATCCAGAGCGGCTTTTTACTTAGGAAGGATCAAGGTAGTTTTAGTTGAGGTGAGACAGAGGTAAAACCATGTTACGTAGGATCTTCCATAATATAAGAAGTTCAATTTTATTTTCAGGACAGTGAGAAGTCATTGAAAAATTTAAGGTGGAGAGTAACAGTCTGATTCTGTTATTAAAGAAAACCTGTTGCTCTAGAATAGGGATAAAATGATGGTGCTTAAGGCAAAGACTGTAACTTTTCAAGAGCTGTGGGATTAGAGAGCATTAGGATGGTTCAGGTTGTATTTGGAGACAGCAATATTCATCGAGTACAAGTCAAAGAGGGTGTCACTAATAAGAGAAATATTGGGGAGTAAGGATGGGTATATTGGGTATGATCACTTTGAGATGACTACCAGAATACAAATGGTATGTCAACTGGGCAGTTGGTAATGGGAATCAGGGACCCCTAGAGAGCTCTGGTTGGATAAATAAATTTGGAAGTTTTTGGCATATGGATAGAATTAAAATAATGTGTCTGACCAGATTACCCATATAAGGAATGTGGACAGAAAAAGGGTTAATGACTGAACCCTGAAGGAAAACTGATAAACACAAAGAAAGAGTATTCAACCAGAAAGGAAGAAATCCAGGCTATATTTCTTCTCTGTAAGTAGAAACAAGCAAGACAATGTGAAGAGGGATGTCCTGAGAATATCTTACAACTTTCTATCCTTTAAAAAGTGTTTTCAGTCATAGTATAAATACAATTTCAAATAGGCTTATAGTTAAGAGCTAGTTTATGTCTTCTTCATCTAAGTATTCAGATGTAGAGAGGTTATTAGGGTTACTGAATTCAATAGCTGAATGATGTCACCAAAAATCTAGATTATTTTCATCTCTGTTTGTCACCGCCAATGTTGGCTTTGTCTTTTGAGTAATTCGATGATGGCTTGTAAGACGATGGATATAACCGTTATACCTATGTTATCCAGATTCAAAAATACTTACAGGAAACTGAATACCTTCTCTTCCTGTGGTTTCTACATTGGAGATAAGAAACTTTACCAAATGTCACTCAACTTATTTCACTATGCATTTCATTAGCCAGAGTTAACTAATAGAAACATGTTTGAAGCAATCACTGGCACTAGGTAAAGTAATTCACCAGGAGCAAACAAGGTCCTACGTGAGTTGGGACTATAGTCAGCCACCCTGAACACATTCCTGTGTGCTGTAGGAGAGGATTCATAAAAAAATCAATCAGAGTTCTGAGAGAAAATAAGAATGTGGGAAAAACTGCTAGACAGCCTGTAGCATTCAGTACAAATCATTTGTCCACTGATGTTTGCAGGAGAGGAGAAAAAGAAGCATGTTAATAAGGGAAGAGCCTGGAGGACATTTCTCAGAGACTTTTCTCAGCATTGTATTAGTATTCCCCAAATAAAAAGTATACACCAGCAGGTACCTTCTTCTAGTTCACGTGGATGCATAAGATTAGCATAATATAATGACAATAGACATTAATATGACTCACCCAATTTTCTCTGCTTTACTTCACTTTAAGTTCATTGAGCAATCTTCTGGCTGTGACGTGGCTTTTCATTTGAGTACCGTAGTCCCCTGGTATCTATGGGGGATTGGTTCCAGGAGCATTGTAGATAGCAAAATTCAAAAATGTCAAAATCAGAATCTGAGTATGCTCAAATCCCTTATATAAAATGGCATAGTATTTGCATATAACCTACACACAGACTCCCATACACTTTAAATCACCTCTAGATTACTTACAATACCTAATACAATGTAAATGCTACGTAGGTGTAAATGAAATGCAAATGTTATGTAAATAGTTGCCAGAGTATGGCAAATTCAAGTTCTGTTTTTGAAGATTTCTGGAATTTATTTCAAATATTTTTGATCCACAGTTAGTTGAATCCATGGGAGGGAGAACCCATGGATGTGGAGGGCTGATATATAACTATAGGAAGAAAACATTCTGTCCAAAAGCATCTGTATCTGTAATACCTTCTGCCTTATGTCGACCTTTATACTTCTGAGTTTGACTAACATGTGTTAATTCTTATATGATTGATCACATTTGTATCTTTTGGCTAAACATCTGTGGTACCCTTGTCCGACCAGATCTTAAGCACTGAACCATGCATTGCTTCCATATAGCCCTGCTCAGTATTCAACAAGTCTTCCCCAGGGCCACTGTCCTCCTGTTTGGCTGTTTTGTTTTGTTTTTAATGCTACAATTCACACGTATTTTAGGGGTTTTAGTAAAGCCTTTTCAATATTTTAACAGTAAATCTTAGGATGCATGGGGAACTCTTTCACACTAAATTCCACTTTCTAGTGAATTGCATTAATGCATGTTTATTGGTATCATGTCTAAATATGTGTTCTAAACTGAACCCTATATGACAAAGATAACCACAATTTTAATGATGTATTTTCAATTATTAAATCACCAATGAGTAATAGGATCTAGAAGATAAGTAATAGTGAGAAATCTTAGAATTCTTTTGTGTTGAAGAAAAGAAAACACACCAGATGTATAAATAAGTCTGAATTGTCTCCTTTTATTGTTCTTTTAGTTTTTGATACAAATGAGCTGAAATGTGTAAGTGCTCACAGCATTTTATTTCTTTCTTGTTCGCATCACTGCTTTAAAGGCAATACACCAAATTATTTTTCAGATCAGTACACCCTCGTGCATTTGGTTCACAGAACACACAACTTACTACTCTGTCTTAACAAGAAATGCACATCAAACACAAAGAAATTCAGGTACCTTGGCTACAACTATCTGGGAATCATAGGTCATTATTCCTTTTCTCTCATACTGTTTATATCTGTACTTTTTATATTCTCAAGATAGAGAGAAGCTACGTCAAACTATAAATGGATAAAACTCAATTCCCTTCGCACATCATAAAGCATGTGTACAATAATTATTAATTTTTATCCTTGAATTACCAGATTCCTAATTCTCTTATAATTCAAGGATAAAAACTAAATAATTGTCTAATTCTCTTTCACACACACACTACACATCTGTATATCTGGGGACTGCATGCAGCTAGACATAATGCTTTTCCATAGGATACTTTGTAGGCGAGATGGCATCGATTAAAATTTCTGTGATTGACACATTTAGGCAAATTTGTCCTTTCAGTCATCGATGAAAAAAGCATTCTTGTGATTTTTTTATATAAATATCACAATGTATTTTCAGACTCTAGTGAGGTACTCTGACTAAGAGAATGTAGGATTATGTACATCAGCAAAGCTGTGTCTTCCTAGGAAAAGACTTTTCTTTATGTGGCTATTAAGAGAGTGTGATCTATGTGATAGTTTCTAAAATATAAAGTAAGTCCAATTATATTCATCTGCTCTCACTGCTATATCAAAATACCACAGACTGTATGGCTTAAACAACGAAATTCATTTTCTCAGTTCTGAAGGCTGGAAGTCTAGGATGAAGAGTCATCAGGATTCAATTCTGGTGAGGCCTCTCTTCCTGGCTTGTGAAAGGTTGACTCTCTTGATATTCTCCTACGGGCTTACCCTCTTTGTCTAAGGACACTGGTGCTGTTGAATTAGAATCTCAGCCTTATAACTAGATTACTTCTTTAAAGGCCATATCTCCAATTACAGTCACACCGAAGGTCAGTGCTTCAGCATATGAACTTGGGTAGAAGGGACATAATTCAGTTCTTAACAGCAGTGTTTTGCCAAAGCAATTGGGACCACTTAAAAGTGAGTAGCTGAAAATGTGAGCTCGTCAGGGTCTACTTAGGCTTCAGCTTATATAAGGCAAGGACTAGCTTTGAACTTGGCCTGCAACATCTCTGTATCAAGTACTTTACAGTCACTGAAATTATTCCTTCTCTATAATTTAATATAATTTGTTTTACTGTTACTTGTTTAAAAAAAAGACTATAATAGCACGGTGTGTCATCAAATGACAGTTTTTATAATAATGCACTGAACATATTCCCCTGGTGAACTGCCATATGGATCTAACCCTGGGCTCAGAATCAGTAGCCCTGGTCTAATGGAAGTTCTTAAATCATTTCAATCTGTGTTACAAAATAGAAATTATTTTTAAGATGTTACTTTCTTAGAAAGATGTGCCCTTGGTTTAGGTGCCAGATAGATCAGGGTTCTACGTAGGCTTCCAGGTAGTTTAATTGTTACAATAGCACTGGAATTCGTGGCACTTCAACCTTGCAATAGTATGGAGAATATTAAATGAAACACTACATGCGTAGATATTTTTAAAAGACTAAGAAGAGATGCTGCTGAAATGTGAAGTGAAATATTTATTGGTGTGGCAAGAGAGGTACTATAAGTAGTTCTGATAGAAGGCTACATCTTTAAAAAAACTTACTTTCGGGCTTCCCTGGTGGCGCAGTGGTTGAGAGTCCACCTGCCGATGCAGGGGACGCGGGTTCGGGCCCCGGTCTGGGAGGATCCCACATGCCGTGGAGCGGCTGGGCCCGTGAGCCATGGCCGCTGAGCCTGCACGTCCGGAGCCTGTGCTCCGCAACGGGAGAGGCCACAACGGTGAGAGGCCCGCGTACTGCAAAAAAAACAAAACAAACAAAAAACTTATTTTCTTATTAAGAAACCTCTTGTTATTATTAAATAACCTATGGTTATGTAAATGAAAAGTACATACTGATATATACTCTGACAAATGTAAATGGAAAAATGAAGATTTTGAAAAAAAAAAAAAATATATATATATATATATATTTTTTTTTTTTTTTGCGGTACACGGGCCTCTCACTGTTGTGGCCTCTCCCGTTGCAGAGCACAGGCTCCGGACGCGCAGGCTCAGCGGCCATGACTCATGGGCCCAGCCGCTCCGCGGCATGTGGGATCTTCCCGGACCGGGGCACGAACCCGTGTCCCCTGCATCGGCAGGCGGACTCTCAACCACTGCGCCACCAGCGAAGCCCTGAAAAAATATATTAGCCTATAAACGGCACTGAATAGGAAAAATATATATTACCCAAAATAACTGCTAAAAGTATTTGACAGAATTTGATATCTATTTCTGATAAGAATAGGGAACTTCTGTTCTCACATAAGTCAATATGCTATTTTACTTTGATACAAAAGGAAAAAAAAGTAAAGTGGAAAATTTATGTTTTATAAAGATTTAACACTGAAATGAATTTTTTCATGGGGTTTAGAGACAAATATTATTTGCAGATAAATTTATATAATTTACAAATCAACCTATTTGCAGGGCAAGAATAGAGATGCAGATGTAGAGAACGGACATGTGGACACAGTGGGGGGAAGTGGGTGGGAAGAATTGGGAGATTGGGATTGACATATATACACTACCATGTGTAAAATAGATAGCTAGTGCGAACCTGCTGTATGGCACAGGGAGCTCAGCTTGGTGCTCTCTGGTGACCTAGAGGGGTGGGATGGAGGGAGTGAAGGGGAGGTCCAAGAGGGAGGGGATATATGTATACTTATAGTTGATTGACTTCGTTGTACAGCAGAAACTAACACAACATTGTAAAGCAACTATACCGCCACCCCCCAAAAATAGATAAGTAATAAGGACCTACTATATGGCACAGGGAGCTCTACTCAATACTCTGTAATGACCTATATGAGAAACAAATCTAAAAAAAGAGTGGATATATGTATATGTATAACTGATTCACTTTGCTGTACACCTGAAACTAACACAATATTGTAAATCAACTATATTCCAAAAAAAAAAAAAAAAAAAAACCAGAAGTCAACTGCAGAGATGTGACAAATATGGTGAAGTAGGAGCACCCTGAACCCACCTTCTCCTGAGTCCCAGTGCAGAGAAAATAATTTGAATGGAGCCTGGGAAAAACCCACTTAATGATTTTGCAAAATCAAAGAGGCATGAGGCAACAGAGAGCTTCCCCTGGGGACACAGATGCTGGTGGCTGCCAGTTTTGGAATCACATTCAAATGATGGCAAGTACCATTTTGGAGTCCCCTCTCCAGCCTATGAGCTCCAGGGGCTTACTCACCAACCAGGGGGCCAATATCAGCCCCAGGACTCCCCAGGCCATACAGTAAGACATGAAGGGACTTGGCACTTCCCACCGGTGGGCCAGCACCCACTGCACAAGGCAGAGACGAGCAGCCAACTGCACCTGGGGTCAGCCCTGCCTCTCAGCACTCTCCGAGAAGTCAGACCACCACAACAGAAAGCCCCTGGTAGCCCACATGAGGGCACCCTTAGAATATATAGCTCTGATGACCAGAGGGGAGTGTATTGCTGGGCCCCATAGGACATCTCCTACATAAGGCCACTTCTCCAAGACTGGGGAAACATAACCAACCTACCTAATACATAAAAATCAGTACAGAGGATTAGAGAAAATGAAGAGACAGAGATATATGTTCCAAATGGAGGAACAAGACGGAACTTCAGAAAAACAACTAAGTGAAGTGGAGGTAACCAAGCTACCCGATACAGAGTTCAAGGTAATGGTCATTAAATGCTTAATGAACTTGAGAGAAGAATGAGTGAACACACAAGTATGACAAAGAGTTAGAAAATAAAAAGAAGAACCAAACATAGCTGAAGAATATAATAGCTAAAAAAAAATACACTAGAAGTAATCAACAGTAGATTGGGTGATACAAAGAAAGAGTGCAGCAAACTGGAAGAAAGAGTAGTGGAAATCACCCAAGCTGAACAGAAGAAAAAAAAAAGAATTTAAAACCATGAAGACAGTTTAGAAGACCTCTGGGACAACATAATGCATACTAACATTCCCATAATGAGGGTCCCAAAAGGAGGAGAGAGAGAAAGGATAAGAAAATTTATTTGAAGAAACAATAACTGAATATTTCTGTAACCTGGGGAAAGAAACATATATCCAGTTCTAGGAAGAACAAAGAGTCCCACACATGATGAACCCAAAAAGGTCCATACCAAGACATAATTAAAATGGAAAAGATTAAAGATCAGGAGAGAATCTTAAAAGCAGCAAGTGAAAAGCAACTGGTTCCTTACACAGGAACTCCCATAAGATTATCAACTGACTGTACAGCAGAAACTTTGTGGGCATGATATTTTCAAAGTGATGAAAGAAAAAAAAGCCTACAACCAAGAATACTTTACTTGGCAAGGTGGTCATTCAGAATTGAAGGAGAATTAAAGAGTGTTACAAACAAGCAAAAGCTAAAAGAGTTCAGCACCACTAAGCTAGCTGTGCAAGCAATGTTTAAGGGATTTCTCAAAGTGGAAAAGAAAAGACCAGAGCTAGAAATATGAAAATGACAAAAGGAAAAATCTCATTGGTAAATGCAAACATATAGTAAAGGTAGTAGATCAACTGTTTGTAAAGCTAGTAGGATGATTAACAGCCAAAAGTAGTAAAATCATCTATCTCCAAATAAGTAGTTAAGGATACACAAAATAAAATATGTAAAATATAATGTCAAAGCATTAAACATTGGGAGAGGGTGAGTAAAAGTATAGGGTATTTAGAATGTGTTGAACATAAGAGATCAACTTAAAATAATAATTATATATATATATATATATATATATATATATATATATATATGCTGTTTTATGTGAACCTCATGGTAACCACAAACCAAAAACCTACAATACATACACACAAACAAAAGAAAGGAATCCAAATATAACACTAAAATAGTCATCAAATCACAAGGAACGAGAGGAAAAGAAGGAACAAAAAAGAACTACAAGAACAACCAGAAAACAATGAAGTGTAATGAAGTGGCAATAGGAACATACTTAGCAATAACTACTTTAATGTAAACAGGCTCGATGCTCCAATCAAAAGATACATAGTGACTGAATGGATAAAAAACAAGACCCATATATGTGCTGCCTACAAGATATGATCTTCAGATCTAAAGACACACAGACTAAAGTGAAGGAATGGAAACAAGATATGCTATGCAAAGGGAAAAGAAAAAAATAGTGGGAGTAGAAATACTTATATCAGACAAAATAGATTTTAAAACAAAACTGTAACAACGACAAACAAGACCATTACATAGGGAGATCGATCCAACAAGAAGATATGACAATTGTAGTATATGTACACTCAACATAGGAGCACCTAAATACATAAAGTAAACATTAACAAATATAAATGGAAAAGTTGACAGTAACACGATAATAGAAGCAGACTTCAGCATATCACTTACATGAATGGATGTATCATCCAGACAGAAAATCAATAAGAAAACATTGGTCTTAAAGGACACATCAGACTAGAATAGATGAACCATGTGTGTGTGTGTGCGCGCGTGCGCATGTGCGTGGTGTATAAAGATTCCATCCAAAAGCAACAGAATACATAGTTTTTAAGTACATGGAACATTCTCCAGGATAGATCACATGCTAGACCATGAAACAAGTCTCCATAAATTTAAGAACATTGAAATTATATTAAGCGTATTTTCAGACCACAGTGGTATTAAAGTAGAAATCGATTACAAGAGAAAAACTGAAGAAAACACAGACACATGGAGGCTAAACAATATGCTCCTAAGCAACCAATGGGTCACTGAAGAAGTCAAAGAGGAAATTAAAAATTACTTGGTGACAAAAGAAAACAAACACAATTCAAAATTTATGGGACACAACAAAAGCAGTTCTAAGACAGAAGTTTATAGCCACTCAAGCCTACCTCAGGAAACAAGAAAAACCACAAATAAACAATCTAGTCTTACACCTAAAGAAACAAGAAAAAGAAGAATAAACAAAACCCAAAGTTAGTAAGTAGAAGGAAAGAAATCATAAATATCAGAGGAGAAATAAATGAAATAGAAACCCCCCAAAATAGTAACAGTAGAAAAGAACAATGAAACTAATAGCTGGTTATTTGAAAAGATACACATAATTGATAAGTCTGTAGCCAGACCCATCCAGAAAAAAAGGAAGAAGACCCAAATAAATAGAAACAGAAATGAAAGAGGGGAAGTTACAAATGACACTACAGAAATGTAAAGGATCGTAAATGATTACTACAAATAGTTACACACCTGTAAAATGGACAACCTAGAAGGAATGGCTATATTTCTAGAAAAGTACTATCTTCCAATCCTGAATCAAGAAAAACTAGAAAATATAAACAGACCTATTACTAGTATTGAAATTGAATTGGTAATTAAAAAAAAAAAATCCAGCAAACAGAAGTCCAGGGCCAGACAGCTTCACAGGTGAATTTTACCCAAATATTTAAAGAAACATTAAGGCCTATCCTTCTCAAACTATTCCAAAAAACTGAAGAGGAGAGAACACTCCAGAATTCATTCTCAGAGACCATCATTATACACTGATACCAAAACCAAACAAAGACACCACAAAAAAGGAAATTACAGGCCAATATTACTGATAAACATGGATGCAAAAATTCTCAACAAAATATTAGCAACCCAAATTCTACAATACAATAAAAAGATCATACACCATGATAAATTGGGGTTTATCCCAGGGATAAAAGGATAGTTCAGTATCAACAAATCAGTCAAGTGATACACCACATTAAAAATTTCAGGAATAAAAACTATGATCATTTCAATAGATGCAGAACAAGCTTCTGAAAAATTTCAGTATCTATTAAAACTCTCAACAAAGTGGGGACAGAGGGAACATATTTCAACCTAATAAAGGCCATATATGACACAAATCTACAACCAAAATCATGCTCAACAGTGAAAAGATGAAAGCATTTCCACTAAGGTCAGGAATAAGACAAGGATGCCTGCTCTCACCACTTTTATTCAGCATAGTATTGGAAGTCCTAGCCACAGCAATCAGACAAAATAAAAGAAATAGAAGTTCCAAAAGAAAATAAAAAATAAGAGGAAATAAAGAAATAGAACTGGAAAGGAAGAAATAAAACTGTCACTGTTTGTAGACGACTTGATACTATTTGTAGACAATCCTAAAAGAAATCACCAAAATAATATTAGAACTTATGAATAAATTCAGTAAAGTCAAAGAATACGAAATTAATACAGAGACATCTGTTGAATATTGTGTTTCTATGCAGTCACAACAAACTGTCAAAAAGAGAAATTAAGAAAACAATCCCCTTTCCAATTGTACCCCAAAAAAAAAAAAACCTAAGAATAAATCTAAACAAGGAGGTAAAAGACCTGTATTCAGAAAACTATAAAACATGATGGATGAAATTGAAGATGACACAAACAAATGGACAGATATACCTTGTTCATGGATTGGAAGATTAATATTATTAAAATGGCTGTGTTATCCAAAACAATCTACAGATTCAACGCACTCCCTTTCAAAATACCAATGGCATTTTTCACAACTGGAACAAATAATTTTAAAATTTATATGGAAACACCAAAGAATGCAAATAACCAAAACAACCTTGAGAAAGAAGAACAAAAGTTGAGGCATCATGCTCCCTGATTTCAAACTATAGGGCAAAATGACAGTAATCTAAACAATATGGTATTGGCACAAAAAACAGACACATTGGTCAATAGTACTGAATAGGGAGCTCAGAATTAAACTCATATGTATATGGTCAATTCACTTAAGACAAAAGAGACATGAATATCCAATGGGAAAAAGACATCCTCTTCAATAAATTGTGTTGGGAAAATTGGACAGTTACATTCAAAAGAATCAAACTGGACTACTCTCTCATACCACACACAAAAATAAACTCAAAATGTATTAAAGACTTAAGTGTAAGACCTAAAACTATAAAACTTCTAGAAGAAAACATAGGCAGTATACTCTTTGACATGGGTTTTAGCACTCTTTTTTTTTGGCTATGTCTTTAGGCAAGGGAAACAAAAATAAAAATAAACAAATGGGGCTACATCAAACTAAAAATCTTTTGCACAATGAAGGAAACTATCAACAAATGAAAAGGCAGCCTACTGAATGGGAGAAGATATTTGCAAATTATTTATGTGATAAGGGGTTAATATCCAAAATATACAAAGAACTCATACAACTCACCAGCAGAAAAGACAACCTGATTAAAACATGGGCAGAGAAACTGAATAGACATTTTTCCAAAGAAGATATAGAAATGGCCATCAGACAGCTGAAGAGATGCTCAAAAACACTAATCATCAGGGAAATGCAAATCAAAGCCAGGAAAAAATACCACCTACACCTATCAGAATGGCTATCATCCAAATAACAACAAATAACAAGGGTTGGTGAGGATGTGGAGAAAAGGGAACCTTCATACGCTGTTGATTGGATTGTCAATTGGTACAGTCACTGTGGAAAAGTATGGAGATTCCTCAAAAAAATAACTACCAGGGGCTTCCCTGGTGGCGCAGTGGTTGAGAGTCTGCCTGCTAATGCAGGGCACACGTGTTCGAGCCCTGGTCTGGGAGGATCCCACATGCCATGGAGCAACTAGGCCCATGAGCCATGGCCGCTGAGCCTGTGCGTCCGGAGCCTGTGCTCCGCAACAAGAGAGGCCGCCATAGTGAGAGGCGCGCGCACCGCGATGAAGAGTGGCCCCCGCTTGCCACAACTAGAGAAAGCCCTCGCACAGAAACGAAGACGCAACACAGCAAAAATAAATTAATTAATTAATAAACTCCTACCCCCAATATCTTCTTTAAAAAAAAAAAAAAAAAGAATGACCTCTGAATGCCTCATTTTCATTTCCTTTAGGTACTCTTGTTAAAAAAAAAAATATATATATATATAACTACCATATGATCCAGAAATTTCATTTCTGGGTATTTACCTGAAAAAAAACCCAGTAATTCAAAAAAATATATGTACACCAATGTTCACTGCAACATTATTTACAATAGCCAAGATATGAAAACAGCCTAAGTGTCCATAGATAGACAAATGGATAAAGAAGACATGGTACACACACACACACACACACACACACACACACACACACACAAACAGTGGAATATTACTTAGTCATAAACAATTCTTGCCATTTGTGACAACATGGATAGATGTAGAGGGTATTATGCTAAATGAAGTAAGTCAGACAGAGTCAGACAAATACTGCCTGATCTGATTTATGTCAATCTAAAAAACAAAAGAAACAAATAAAAGAAAATGAAAACAGACTCATAGACACAAAATACAAACAGATAGTTGCAAGAAGGGAGGTGTGGTGCTGAACGAAATAGGTGAAGAGGATTAAAAGGTGAAAAAGGAATAAGTCACAGGGATGTATTATAAAATGTAAGGAATATGGTCAATAATATTTTAATAACTATGTATGGGGACAGATGGTTACTAGACTTATTTTGCTAACCATTTCATAAAGTATACAAACATCAAATCATTATGTAGTACACCGAAAACTAACAAAATATTGTATGTCAACTATATTTTATAAAAAATACAATAAAATAAAATAAAAACCAACTAAAAGAACCATTGCTGACTAAGATTGTTGGATACAAAATTAATAATCATAAAATTATGGCCAATTAAAATTATGAATGCACAAATATAATTCATAATGTTCTCCTTGAGAAAATAGAGGGAAAAAACTTTACCAAGAAATATATAGAGCATACAGGAAAGAAAAATGAAATCTTTCTGAAGATCAATAAAAAAGATTGAGTATATGGATACTAAATATTTAGATTTTACTAGAATATCTTATCCAGATTTCAAGTCCCCCAAGTGACTTCAATTAAAAATGTCAGTATAGGACTTCCCTGGCAGCACAGTAGTTAAGAATCCACCTGCCAATGCAGAGGACACGGGTTCGAGCCCTGGCCTGGAGGATCCCACATGCCGTGGAGCAACTGGGCCTGTGCACCACAGCTGCTGAGCCTGTGTTCTGGAGTGCATGAGCCACAACTGCTGAAGTCCATGCACCTAGAGCCTGTGCTCCTCAACAAGAGAAGCCACCACAAAGAGAAGCCGCGCATCACAACAGAGTAGCCCACACTCGCCGCAACTAGATAAAGCCCGCACGCAGCAACAAAGACCCAATGCAGCCAAAAATAAAAATATAAATAAATAAATAAAGGGGCTTCCCTGGTGGTGCAGTGGTTAAGAATCCACCTGCCAATGCAGGACACATGGGTTCCAGCCCTGGTGCAGGAAGATCCCACAAGCTGCAGAGCAACTAAGCCCGTGTGCCACAGCTACTGAGCCTGCGCTCTAGAGCCTGTGAGCCACAAGTGAGGCCGTGTGCTGCAACTACTGAAGCCCACATTTCTAGAGCCTGTGCTCCCAACAAGAGAAGCCACTGCAATGAGAAGCCTGTGCACCACAGTGAAGAGTAGCCCCTGCTCGCCATGCCCAGAGAAAAGCCCACTGCAGCAATGAAGACCCAAAGCAGCCAAAAATAAAAAAATAAATAAAATAAAATAAATTATAAATTTATATAAAAAAGCATCAATATAAAATTGTTTCCTTTTTTATTAAAAATAATAAACTAACAATATTGTCAAGAAGAAAATAGAAAACTTAACAAAAATTACTGTTATAAATAGTTTTAAAATGTATTATAACACTCCATGTTAATGAAAGATATTAATAACAGTAGCACTGGGTCAGGGTACAAGGGGTATAAGCAAATTGTACAGGGCTTCCCTTGTGGCACAGTGGTTGAGAGTCTGCCTGCCGATTCAGGGGACACGGGTTCGTGCCCCGGTCCAGGAAGATCCTACATGCCGCCGAGCGGCTAGGCCCGTGAGCCATGGCCTCTGAGCCTGCGCGTCCATAGCCTGTGCTCTGCAACGGGAGAGGCCACAACAGTGAGAGGCCCGTGTACCACAAAAAAAAAAAAAAAAAAATTGTACAGTCTTTGCAAATATAAAACAATTTCCAAGAAGTATTTGAAAATGTATTAGAATTCTTCAATAATCTAAATGAACAAGTGCTGAAATAGAAATGCTCTTGTGGAAAAAAAAATTATAGGAAGCGAATTCTAGAATACAGGAGAAATGATCACATAATAAATGTGCCATCCAAAGAAATAGGGAAACAACAGAATATTTAGTAATTGTGTTGAGCAGTTGATAATTTGGAATCAATTGGAGAAATAGTCTAATAATCTCACTGTTAACATATCAAAATGAACTTCAAAAGAATTTAAAAATTCTAGCATAGAAATGATACCATATAAACAGCATAATTAATTGTATCTAAATTTTTATTAAGTTTTGGAATGTAGAAGGATTTTCTAAGGAGAATATCATTGATGGAGATAGAAAAAGTAACCATTCTCAGAAGCATTTTGTCATTTTATGTCAAAGCTTTCACAATCTTTCTTATTTATCCAAAATTATTCTAATTTTACATTTTATCCTAAGGTAAAAATATCCATCATATAGTTATTTTATATTGATAAAATAAATAAGCATTTAAAAATAGTGGGATATATAAGTAAGTCATGAAACAGAAGACTACTATGCTACCATCAAATTAATAGTATAAAAATGTATTTCATAACAAAGCACATACAAAAAATTCGTATACATACACATACATATATACTATATAACCTCAATAAATATATTCTGATAGATAAATTGTATAGTATAAAGCTTGTTCTTTACTTTGTATGGCATCCTATTAGGTAAAATACATGTTAATTGGTATAGTTTATATACATATAAATTTACATACATTATATATATATATATATATGTATTCATATTGTATACATGAGCTCTCCTCTTCACTTTCTTAGTATCCACGAGATTAACTTCTAGAATCCCTTTATGGCAGTCTTGGCCTTTCTAGCATGTACCTCGAAACTTTTCCAGTCTTTACACAATACTCAGGTCCAGAGCCTCTTCCACGTTTTTGGATATTTGTTATAGTAGTACCCCACTCCTCATACCAAAATTTATATGGTCAGAGTTCTCCAGAGAAATAGGCCTATAAGTCTATACATATATCCATTTCTGACTATACAGTTCTATCTATCCCTGTCTGTCTATCTATCTAGTTAGTGAGAAAGAGAGAGATTTTGAGGAATTGACTCACATGATTATGGAGGCTGAGAAGTCCCACCATCTGCCCTTTGTAAGCTGGAGACCTACAAAAGCTGGTGGCCTGAGAACCAGGGCCACCAATGGTGCAAGTCCCATTCTGCGGGCAGGAGACTGATGTCCCAGCTCAGGCCATCAGATAGAGAGAAGTGATTCTCCCTTCCTCTGCTTTTTGTTCTGTTCAAGCCTTCAGTGGATTGGATGCTGCCCATACAAACTGGAGAGACCATCTTCTTTACTTAGTCTATCCATTCAAATGCTAATCTCTTCCGGAAACACTCTCACAGATGCACCCAGAAATAATGTTTAGCCAGATATCTGGGTATCTCATCACCAAATGAAGTTAACATATAAAATTAACTATCACATAAGAGAATTTAATAAAATCCATTTTATATTTATTTGTAACCATGACTTTGCCCATAGTCTGTGTGATTTTAAGGAATCAAGAATATGTTGTATTTCTACCTTGATGCAAATCCCCAAACCTTATCACTTCCAACTTCGCTACTACTTTATGGAGAGTTTTTTTTAAATTATTATTAAATATTATTTGAATAATACTGAATATTTGGAATCTAAGTAGGGTTATTGACAGATGCCTGTCCAGTTTGAACCTCGTGTATCTTCCCAATCAATTCAATCTTGTTTTTATTGTAAAATTCTTGCAATTTCAAAGAATAAACCCTTTTGGAGCCACAAATATGGGTAGATTTCTCAGTTATGTACTTGCACTTAATGTGGGGAAATTATCTTCCAATTTTAATCATTTTTATTTTGGCTTTGTAACTAGTTCATTATAATGTTAGAAAAGGACCTCAAAGATGTACTCTCAATGCTGTGTGCCTATTCCACATATGTCATCTTTGTAAGGATTCTAAGAGCAAGAATTTTCTTGGCACATCAATTATAATGTGGCACGTACATTTCTATTGTTAGTTGAGGACCAAAGATATTCTGATAGCCATGTGGATACTACCTCAACCCAGCACCTCCCCTCACACCATTCCTTATCCGAGTATTCTCTTGCTACCTTATATGCCTTATCTCTGTAATTCTAAAAGCTTGAAATGAGGAGATTTTGCAAATTATTTTGGAATATTGCTGACTATACTAAAAGAAGGATATGTATTACTGGTACATACTAGAATATTAAGAGTTTGTCCATGGTGTTAATATAATTATGTAGGGAGCTGTTGTCGTTTACTTGTATCTAGACAACCCACTCCTATTTTTTAACTTCTTTTAGTTTAGACTGAATATTTTTGACAGCTCTAGTTACAAAGCAAACTTTATTATTGTGCTTTGAAATCAATCACTTAACACCTGTTTCAAAAGTAAATAAATATTGACAGTTTTATTATCATTCAAATAACCTTCTTGTTAATTAATGCAGGGTGAGATTCTCAGTCATCATTTAGTTCTAACCCAAGTGTCAAGAGACTTAAAAATATGAGATTTCAGTAATTAATAACATAGAGTCTTATGCCTCCATTGATAATGTTTATTTATGTTTATGTGTTATGGTTGTATATAAAGTTATACATCTCAGCATATTTAGCACTCTTTTTTCATCCAGTTCAACAGGAAAATATATCTTCCATTTGTGTTTCTGGAGAAATTCCCTTTCAGTGGGATAATTACACACCCGTCTGGTTTTCAATGATGAGAAAAACACTCATGTTGGCAGTCGGTATCACTGGTTATTGAGAAAGGAATGTCATAGAAATGTTCCATTATGGCAGGATTCACTAATAATAGTTGGTCAATGGATCCAAAAATCTGCACAGGATGAATTCAGAATGGGGAGAAGAAAGAGTTCCTAGTTCATATAATTCACCATTATTTTTTTACTTGAAAGCTGTGACAATAATTTGAATATGCATCCAGTTCTACAGTTTATATTATTTTACATAATTATACCCATGGAACTTATTAGGATATTTTAGACCTTTTAAAAAATAATCATCATTTTTACATTTCCAAATAATTTAATTCTAAATTCTTTCCTTTCTCAAGTTGAAATTTACTTAAAAGTAAATGGCATTTGTCTAGTGCTGTCTTGACGGCATTTCCACATATATTACCTCATTTAATTCTCATGGAATTACTGAGAGCAGTTGTGACTCTCATGCAACAAAAAGGATAAGTGTGAACATTCTCTCAAGGTCACATAGCTGGCAACTTGCAAAGGTTACCTGTACCTTTGATTGAGTCGCTCGTACTTCTGATTGAACAACTATAAATCAGGGGTTCTCAGGACCCCGTCCTCAAGTTTCATAATTTGTTAAAATATCTCATAGAACTCAGGAAAGTGCTTTATTTACTAATTTATTTAAAAGCATACAACTCAGGAACAGCCAAATGGAAAAGATGCATAGGGCACAGTATGGGGAAGAGGGTGTAGAGCTTCCATGCTCTCCAGGTGTACCACTCTCCCAGCCCCTGCACCTGAAGCTCTCTGAACCCAGTTATCCTGGAGCTATCAAGGGACCACAAGAATTGCCTCATTAAAGCAAAAGACGCTCCTTTCACCCTTATCACTCAGGAAATTCCAAAGGTTTTAGGAGCTCTGTGCTAGCAATGAGGATAAAGACCAAGCATTTTTCTCATTATACCACATGGGACACATGTCTTTAACAACCTTCAATACACAAATAAATGATGTTAACAAATGTTAGGGCACTATAACTGTATCTACATGAAAGCAATATAATTCCATTAAAGACTAGCACATTTTTAATCATTCTGTGTTTTTAAGTACAATTTATATCATCAGGCAGCTCTTAAGAGGGGGCTGAGAGAGTCACATGGAGACAACTTTGCCCTTCCTTTTTTTCTTTCTTCTTTCTCTTTTTCTTTTTTTTTCTTCATGTAGGGATAAGGAAAAAAGAGAATTTTAAGAATAGAATTCTTTCCAAAACACCAGGTGATATAATCAGGAGACCTAACTCAGGGGGAGGAAATAGGTAAAGATACACTATGGAGGTCTGTTAAGAGCTAAAATGCAAGTACTTTGTGTTAAATATTATATTATAAATTTAATATGTATTACTGAATTCAATCCTGAAGCTAACTCAGCGAATTAGGCAATTTTATCAGTCACCCCATCATACTAATGAAGACCCTCAGTTTAGAATAGGCAAGTATCTTACTCAATATTAAAAACTAACTAACTAGACTCTTCAACAAACGGTGCTGGTGTAACTGGATATCCACTTGGAATGTATAAAGTCGGGCCTTTCCCCAAAACACTCAAAAATTAACTCAAAGTGAATCATAGACAAAAATATAAGAGTTACATATAATAAAACTCTTAGAAGAAAACAGGAATAACTTTGGGCTAGGTAGAGACTTCCTAGTCATGATACCAAAAGAAGAAACAACAAAAGGAAAATTAAATAAATTGAAACAACAAAAGGAAAATTAAATAAATTGAAAGACATAAGAACATAAAATACTTGTGCATCAAAGGACACTACCAAGGAAGTGAAAGGCAGCTCACAATATGGGAGAAATATTTTCAAGCCAAATATATGAGAAGTATATGCAGAATATAAAAATAATTGCTACAACTCAGTAATAAAAAGATGACTCAATTTAAAAATCAGCAAAAGATTCAAAGAATATATGCAAATACCCAATAAGCACATGAAAAATGGCAGTCATTAAGGAAATTCAAATCAAAACCATAATGAGATAACACATCTCGCCCACTAGGGTGGCTATAATAACAAGTGTTGTGAGGATCTAAAAACAATGGAACCCTTATATATTGATGATGGGAGTACAAAATGGCGCAGTTGCTTTGGAAACAGTTTCATAGTTCCTCAAAATGTTAAAAAAAGTGTTTTCACATGACCCAGAAATTCTACTCCTTGTATATACATAAGAGAAATGAAAACATATGTCCACACACAAACTAGTTTGCAATTGCTCCTAACAGCATTATTCCTAATATTAAAAGAGTGGAACCAACCTAAATGCCCACCAATTGAGGAATGGAACAAAAAATGTGTTATATCCACACAATGGAATATTATTCTACACTGTAAAGGCATGAAGGACGGACCCATGCTACAGAGATGAACCTTGAAAATACGCTAAATGACCACATACTGTATGATTCCATTTATATGACCTATCCAGAACTGGCAAATTTATAAAAACTGAAAATAAATTAAGAGCTGCCTAGTAACTGAGGATGGAGTGTAGGGATAGGGAGTGACTGTTAACGAGTGGAGGGTTTCATTTTGGGGGCTGAAAATATTCTAAAATTGTATTATGGTGATGATTTCACAACTCCATGAATATATTAAAACCATAGAATTTTAAGGGAGTGAATTGCATGGTGTGTGAATTATATTTAATAAAGCCACTTTTAAAGTAACTAATAGGATATGAAGCCAAGAAGTTTGACTTCAAATAACCAGATAAAATATGTCTGTAGAGAGTCCACAAAACATGTATATTTATTATCAAAGGCAGAAGCTTACCCCTTGGCAAAATTAATTCTGCACTTGACTTTTTGATCCTATCCTATCACAGAAAAAACAAGAAACAAAAAACACTCATGTGTCTGTGTCTTGTCTAGTATTATTAACTGAGAAACACTGGTATTGATTTGATTGAAGTTTAAGATGTAGTTTGGTATTGATTCTGATTGAAGGTTAAAAGGCATTGATTGAAGGGACATGTGTATTTAGGCACACAAGTGTGTGTGTGAGTTGTGTAGTGAATGTAGAAGTCTAAATTGAATGGAAGTTCAGACATAATTCTTAGAAGCTAACTATTTTACCTCTTTTATATACATTCCTTCAGTAATGGTACAGAGGGAAATTTTCATATTACACATGCAGTGACGTTTCTTTGAGATATTTAGTAAGTCCAGATTCTTCCAGGTTCTAGAAAACCTAATAAACAAGTTGTGGTCCATACTTTATGTTTTACCTGGAATTATATTATATAGCTAAGTAAAGATATCAGCAGTTCCCTCTTTGACTACTTGAAACATTGTAATAGCAGTGCTCACAATGAGTGTATGTCTAGACCTTCAGCTTTAACTCACTAGAATTTCTTTTTTTTTTTTTTTGCGGTACGGGGGCCTCTCACTGTTGCGGCCTCTCCCGTTGTGGAGCACAGACTCCGGACGCGCAGGCTCAGCGGCCATGGCTCACGGGCCCAGCCGCTCCGCGGCATGTGGGATCCTCCCGGACCGGGGCACGAACCCGTGTCCCCTGCATCGGCAGGCGGACTCTCAACCACTGCGCCACCAGGGAAGCCCTACACTCAGTTCTTATTAGATAATTTTGCTAGTCAAAAGCCAGGGACCTCAGGCAAACAACCTCTGGCAGAATGTTTGTAAATGTTTCTTGCTTTCTGTTTAGAACACTGGAACAGTGGGAAGCAGGACTCTCAGTGAAGTACATGTTGGAAGATGCACATTAAGGTCCCTAATGTTGTCGTTAACTACAGTTATATCATTGCCTCTTTATTGATATTGGCTTTATGTTAACAAAGAAGGATTAAATTGAGTGACTAGAGAGTCCTGATTCTACACAATCCTCATGTAGGCCTTAGGGCAGAGGGAGGTCAAGGTTTCTTCCCATGGCTGGATGCCCTGCATTGTTTGGGGTGAAGATGGAATCCCTAGAGCTTGAGTCGTGTGTATCTCATTGGAACTCTGTATGCTTTTAAGGTATTATCCTAAATGAAACATTTTGCCTTACTTTAAATCTGTCTTGCACAAGTTTCATTCCAAGCTATTTGTCTAATTTCCTCTTCAGTGAGGAAGGTGATATAAACTAAAGAATGGAGGAAAGTTGCTGATTTATTTTAGGCACTTAGCTCAATTTGCTCTTACTTGTTTGGGAAATTGCTTTTTAGATGCAGAAAAATATGTTGCAGTGAAGTAATTCCATGGGTTTGATGACACTGCAGTGTGTTACTTCCCTGTATCTGTTTTAAGTGTAAATAAGATTCACAGGCAGCAGGATTACCATTATTTACTTCCTTTTATTGCCTCTCTCTTTCGTACCTACTAGATTACATGTGTGTTAACGGAAGTTACTGTTACACTTATTTAACAGTATTGACTGAAATAACCCTGAATCTCCTCCAGTGAGGACTGATTTAGCTGCAAATCACTGTTCCAGCTCTGAAATCATTAATCAGCCTTAGGCAAGATCCATTATATGGGATTTCAGCATAGAAGAAATATTAACAGCTCCCTGGAAGAAACGTTACCTTCACATTGGCTGTGACTCCCTGCTGGAGCAGCAAATTACCCTCAAGTAATAATTATAATACATTAGTAGAGGTTTAATTTCCAATAAGTGCTGTCTGTACAAGAAATGGCAATCTCACCATGGCTCAGAGAACAATAGATCATGTTATCAGCCAGAATAAACCTACATGGAATTAAATGAAAGATAATAAAAAATTCATTACAGCTTGAAAACTGTAGAAAAAGAGAAGGTGATGTGAGTTGCTCAGTTGCATTTTTATAGGTCATGTTTACAGATCATCTCACTGGATGATATTTGGTATGGTTGTGAATTTTTCTCCTTTAGTTGTTAGCAAAATTGTGAATTCACTAGTTAACATCTAGTATGATAATTTAGTAATTGCTTTTTTTTTTCCGAGGAATGGAAGTTACTGATAAGTAGTAGAAGTATAGGGGAAATTCATTCTTTAGATTACTATGCACAGTGACCCACTTTTTGCATCCAAATTAATATTATAGCAACAATTTTCAAAGTATAGAAAAATTAGAATTTCAGAGGAGGGATTCTTACTAATTTTACTTTAAATAAACAATGGAATGTTTCTATGAAATTAGACCTGTAAATGGCTTAGAAAGGTTTTTATGAGGTTTTAGAATAATATACGTCTGTGAAGTCTGCACATCTTCACTTAAAGTTTTGAATAGAACCTCTTTTATGTACAAGGTACCATTTTAGGGACTTTTATAGCGTATATTGCAATCTGTCTACCTTTTAGTGTGAAGGGTAAAACAAGCATATTACTTGCTTAACTAAGTGCAGTGAATTTTATTTATAATACTTTGTAAGTTTTATGAAACTCTTCCTTTCTTCCAGAAGTATTAAGTATCTAGGGAATGTCTACAAATTATTGATAACAGGGATATCCTGAAGTTTTGATGTTTGGAAGTGCCTTGTGCTTAAGGGGTCTGTATTGTAAAGGCATTTTTATTTTAACGGTTGGACTCAGTTCCCATATTGAACAAGTTCTAGCACACTGCATAAACCAGATTGTTTATGTGCCAGTGACTGAAAGTTGTTCTTCAGGTTCAGTGAACTATTAATTTAAGGAATTCAAGGTGATTTCATTACTGAATAAAGAGATTTCTATTTTCTTAACACTGTAGAGTCTGTAGTTTGATTTATGTAGTCATGAATATATATATATATATATATATATATATATATATGTGAGTGTGTGTGTGTGCGTGTATATCTATGGAGTTCTTTTGTTTTACCTTTGGTAGATTTCATGTCATATTGTCAGATACAGAAACCAAAATAAAAGAAAATGCTTATAAGTAAACTCTGCCCGCATTCTATACTGAAAGATACATTAAGAATAAATTTTGTACAAACCCCCCTCCTGGGACTTCCCGGGGGGCACAGTGGTTGAGAATCCACTTGCCAATGCAGCGGACACAGGTTCGATCCCTGGTCCGGGAAGATCCCTTATACCGCGGAGCAACTAAGCCCGTGCACCACAACTACTGAGCCTGCAGTCTAGAGCCCACGAGCCGCAATTGCTGAAGCCCGCGCGCCTAGAGCCTGTGCTCCGCAACAAAACAAGCCACCGCAATGAGAAGCCCGTGCACCACAACGAAGAGTAATCCCCGCTCACTGCAACCAGAGAAAGCCCACGCACAGCAACGAAGACCCAACGCAGCCAAAAATAAATAAATAAAAAATAAAATAAATTTATTTTAAAAAAATCCTCCTAAGTCTGCCTATAAATCATATTGGAAACCTAGTGTAAGAAATTATCTTATTTCTCAAAATCTGAAATAATTTAAATGTTTCTTTTGGAAAATATACTGTATGCCTTACTTATATTTTTGGAAGGGGGAATATGCAAAATCATTTAGATAATTTAAAAAGTTGAAGTCAGTCTTTAGCTCTAAAACACAAATTGCCCCTTGAATAGCTAAATATGCAGCATACCTCAAAAATGACCCCCTAAGTTTATTAGAACTACGGTGATGTGACAGGTCACGATTTTGCAGCCCCTATTTCACCCAGCATACAATGATCTCCAGTAATTAAATGAGAAAATATGAGTCAGCCGTGCAACTCATCAAAATGCTTTTACACGATCAGATTTTTTTTCTCAGGTTAAAAGGATATGAAACACAATTAAAAATGAACTTTAAATCTTCATGCTCATTAAAATATGGCATTCAGTAATAAGAAAGAAAATCTACAGGGTATTATATATATGTAATATGTATTATGCAATGTATTATGTATTCTTTTTACATAAGGGCTTCATCACTTTGCTTAACAGTTATTGCTGTTATAACACAGAGTAGTATAAAAATATATAATTTCAAAGCACTCCTGTGTTAAAGTATAATTTTATAGGATGTGTATTTAGAAATAATTCAAGTGGTTTAATCATGCAGTGATTAATTAAAATTTGTGGATCTCTCAGACACCTTCTACTTGAGTGCACAGCACATAAGCATGTATTTGCAGCTGTGTAACAAAATATCAACCTCAGAATTTTAAAAATACATTAAAAAAATTAATGCAGGCAATCATGCTTCTCATAGATGAGAATTAAAATACTTGTGGATTGGGGAAGGTACACAATACTTGGTGTATAATAAATATATAGTGATCTGATATCAAGATGAAACTTTTCAAGAGTACAGAGGGTGAGGGTCAGTGAAGGATCCAGTCCACAAATAGATGAGGAAGACAGAGATTTGAATAAAAATGGAGAGTAGGCAGTACATTTTATTTAACTCCAAAAGGTTCTAAGTGGCTGTCCAGGAATAGCTGAATCAACCAGTGTGGCAATCCACATATCCTAAAAAATGGCCATCAGGGTATCATGCTATCACGTGGTTCAGTTATTGAAAGAGCAGTAAATGTAAACAACTGAATTTCATTCCAGAACCTGCCTTTTCCCAGCTTTGTGTCTTCAGAAAAGCCATCAAAGTACTCCAAGCTTGTTTCTTCACCTTCTACATGGAGTAATAATACTTGACCTGACTCCTTCCTGTTACTTTTGTAAAAATCAAAACAGGAGATGACAGCATATTATTATTTTTACTACTATTATTATTATTAAATAATAATAATAGTAATATCAAAGTAAAGATCAATTATAATTCCAACAACAGTAATAATAGCAACAAGGTTTCCTTAGCACTCATTGAGTCAGTGTGTTAGGTGGTACTCATGTATTTTATTTGTTACATTACTACAATCATATGAGATATTTAATATTACTGTCTTCATTTTAGAGTGAAGAAAATAGAGAAAGATTAAATTAGTTACATAGGCCATACAGTTAGTGAATGAGAAGGGACATTTAGGTCTGCCCAACACTGCAATCTAAGCCAGTTGCTGTACACTCCATTCCGTTACCACTCCTTATAGGTGGAGTATAGTTTATATATTCCTAAGAAAGACCTTCTCATAGGATAATGCTGTTACCTGTTTACTGTCTGCTCTTCAAGGAGCTTACCTTCTAGTTAGCATTCAGTAAATAACAAGTGGGGTAAATGAGGCAGTGAATGCTTGGAACCCATACAGACATGTGGTCTGGCTTGTATCAGACTTTTACAAGGCAAATTCAGAAAAAAATGTTTTTGTTTTAAATGTCAACAGTTTAATTAACAGAAATAGTTCCTCACATTTTAAATCTTGTATGTTAAGTGGATGGGTCATCAAAAATGTATCTGTAGTGATACCTTTATGCAATGTCTTCCAGATGGTAGCATCTAGAAAATATATTACCATCAGGTATATTTAAGAAGTAGGGGAAGGAAAAATGATTATACTTCATATACCTACATGATTTTACTGTATTATAATTATCAATTAAACTAAAATTTTGATTAAATGATACATTTTCTGGACAGTTTTTTAACTACCCAAAGAGTTTGCCCAGGAGAACTGCCCTATGCCAAAAGCAACACTTTCACTCTGAATAGAAAGAGATAATTAATACATTATAGAAATTTAAGGTGGTAGATAATCTACATAAAGACTGACCTGTAGTTATACATCTTTTTTTCTCTAATTGAGAATGTTGGAGAAGACAAATCCAGGTTTAAATGATTCATATTATTATAACTCTAGTGAGAGAAAGAGCATTGTTTCTTCAAAATGCATTTGCTTTTAGAGGAAGAAAAGAAGGAGAAGAAGATATTTTTGTTTTATGTGAAATTCCTAGTTCTTTTTTCTTGAGTGTCATGAATGTGAGATTTCATACTGGTAGGAATGTACATACATGCCAATTCTGATTCACCAATTTTCCAATTTTATTTACTAATAAACATATTTCTTCTAATTTCTTAACATTATGCCTGAGTTTTTGATGATAAGAATGATGACATCATTGTATTTATTTAGGACATGAATCATTGTCATATGCTTTTACTATTCCTAGAGGCGTATATTTTAAAACACTGTAGTTATGGACTTTCATTGCAACAGAGCTGGTGATTACTGTGAATATGCCTTGTCTGATTGCCCTATGGATAACCTCAAATACACTTCCATAAACTTGGAAGTTTCATGGAGATATTTTGATATCTTAATTTAATGGAAAATGTCTGTGAAATATAAAATAATGGATTCATTTAATGTAGTTACATCTGGGAATACAGATCTCTAAAACTCATACGTTACGTGTACTTAATGTGATGACTAATCAAATAAGAGATAGAGAGCCTTCCCAGTTGATGCTACACTAAAAGAACTATCTCAACATTTAGAATCCGTAACTACTGAAAATATGCAAGTACTTATTTTACGTTTATTATTGTCCTTTCCTTCTTTGTTTGAAAATATCTAGTTTTAAATAAGTTCAAATATTTTTTGTCTTTATTCTTATATTACCTCCTTTTATTTCTAAGCAATAAAAGCAAAGGTTTTAAGGTGACTGCAAAGTATATTTTCTAGTTCAATTTTAGTCCTTTCGTTCAACACCACCTAGAGTGGACATGTTTTGAATAATTTCAGATAGAACTAATGTCCTCATATATCATCAATTCATTCCTTATGACTCATTGATTCATGACCTATAGAAGTGGGGAGTAAAAAGGATGGATTTGTTTTAGTATCCAGAAACATTGAAAAAGCCAAAACACTTTTAATCTTGGAAAATTTTGTCCTTTTATTAGTTTTATAATATCATTCAGGTTATTATTTTTGTGGGTTTTGATGGGATCACTAACAGCATCATTAAGCTATTTGGTAACATTGCATTGCTAAAAGCACTGCCAAGAAAATGTCTGTGCATACAAGTTGCTTCTACACAAGCTAAGAGTTTAACACCTAAGAAACAGTTAATATTGGGGGTTTTTGTGTGTGCAATAAATGTTGGTGTGTTGAGGATTTTTCTCAACAAGGTATATCCAGTAAAATCGGTTCAGGATTAAATGATAATCCCCAGTGACTGTGGCTAACTGAAGAAACAATAACACAGAGGTGTTTGCAGGAAGGAAGGGAGAGTTTTACAGGTAGCCTCTGGAGGAGGAGCTAGGTGCCGCATCAATAGGTGCTGTGGGGATGGACCTTCTTATACTGCTCTCACTTCTTGTCTAGGTGTCTCCAGTGAAGTTATCCCAGCCTCTGATTAGCCAAGTTTGAGACAAGGGTCTGAACATGGCTCAGCCATCTATGGTTAGGGGACAGCGTCAGGAGCATCAGTAAAACCTATCCATAAATCAGTATCTCTCACCCAATTTAATTTATGTTTGCATCAGCCAGTAGCATTCAGCTGCTATGTAGGCACATGTTTGGATGGAATTTCTATTTTTAATCAGTATCCCAAGCCACTTCAAAATTATTAAGGTGGAGAAAATTATCCTAATCTCTAATCAGTATCAAGATGTATAGATGCACATACTGTTGATGAGTCTAGTCTCTCAATGGGAGAATTATTTCTAATTAAAAAGAAGTAAAATATACATTTAACTAGTAGAAGAATTTAGTTGCTGTTGTGTGTTTCCTGAAAGCTTGTCCCCCCCCCCCAGAAAATATTAAATCTAACAAAGTACCGTCAAAATATGTACATATTCATGGAATCACATAGAATTGTTCTGTTATTTTTGTTAGTATCTATAAAAGAGAAAACTTCACAAAACAATTCTCTGCTGCAGAGACCTGTTCTCACAGACCTCATAGCATTGGATAAGGAGATTCTGGCTTAAAGGATCTTACATTTTTCTGTATTTTATATAAATTTGCATACTCAGTTAAGTGCATTGTTTAGAGGTGGCCAGAGAGTATTTGACCATCTTGTTATGTTACAGAGGGTGAGTATGCAGTAACTGTTTTTCCTTAATACTATTAATCTTCAAAATAATCTTTATAAGCAAGTGCTCAAGTTCACTGATAGAGAGAGGTGATATAAGAACTCTGGAGACTAAGTTCATATTTATTTGCATAAGTAATTTCTAAAGGCACCATTAATAAGTATACTTAATTATTTATGGTTTGGGGGCATCTGTTGAACTTCAGTGAATTAGATATGCAGGTACTTTCTGCATGTCATTTTTCTTTGTAGTTAGAAGTAAGCTCCCTAGCAAAAACTCTGCAAGGCCAATATTTTGCAGTAAAATCAATTTCATTAAAAGTACATTAATATGAAATCTGTGTTAAAGTTGCTCCTAGATACGAACTTACCGTTACTCAATGAAGAAATAAAAACTACAAAGTCAGTATTAACCAAGTAGGCAATAGCACACGATGCATATTAACCAAAGGGCAGCCTTTTTCAGGCCACAGTCTTTTACAAACATACAAGAAAATAATTAAGTGCAAATAATTAATATTCATTAAGTATTCCAGGAGGAACCTTTATCTTGCCAAAAGTTGTTACTCTATGTAAAATTATGATAGGCGTGTAGGAACAATATGATTGTGTTTGTGTAAAAAGAAAGAATCAAGTTTATCTTTATCAAAAACACTATGAAATGATCTCGAAAAGAAATTTTCCAACCATCGGTTTAAAATCAAATTATGTGTGTTGCATAATTTACATCTTAATTATACTTATGATTTCAGAAGAACTGGAGGTAGCACAATGAAAACTGGAGTATTGATAATTGACTTCTTGAATAAGGGGTTTATGAAATATGAGTGCCTAGTTTACAATGAAGATTATGTCAGTCTGAAGGGGAAAATTAAACAATGTTCAGAGTCAGAAAGATGAAGATTGCAGCTATCTTGGAGAGAAATTAGGGTTAGGAGTGAGTTTTAGTCAGTGCTTAGAAACAACATTAAGTATGGAATATGACGTAACATGTTGGAATACCTTGGGAACATGGGAAATACATTTAGACCTTATTCATATGATTAAAATTATGTTTAGTAAGTGGTAAAGTAAAATGGCAAAATTTAGACCACCACAAATTTAAACTGGACGTTGACCAATCATTCCTAGTCTAACTTGTCTGTCTTCCAGCACATGATTGAGAAGATTTATCCATCTTTGTTGACTAAAGACAATCCATGGTTATGATAATATGCAAATATATCACTAAATTAAAAAAGTCAATAATAACAATTGTCTAGCTTCATTTGTTGAAGAAAGAAGAGATGGATCTTCTACCTATATGTATAAAATGACTTCAGTGAAGGTGGTGAAATACAGAGGAAGCACACTAAGAGGAACCTTTGAAGGGCATAAAGGCAGTGATTATGGCAAAATAGAGACATGGCAGAGGATATTTTTTCTCTAAGGAATGCCAACGTGCACCCCCCCAAAAAAAGGGGGAAAATAAAGGCATGGTGTACCTGTCACAGAGACTTCTTATTATCGACCAAACACTTTTTCTCTATTTTCTTGACTCAGCTAGTTTGCCTTTCTCGACCTTTCTATGGATGTTGCATCATGCCTGAATTTTAGCCAGTGGAATATAAGAATGATAAACACTCTTTTCAACCTTGGCTTATAAACACCTTCCTCTATTCTAATGCATCTCAACTTTGGGGATATTTGGCAAAGGCTGGAGACATTTTTGAGGGTTACACTGGGGCATGACCACTTATGTCTAAACATTAGAGGTTAGGGATGCTGCTAAACATTCTACAATTTAAGAACAGTCCTCACAACAAAGATAGCCTGATCTGAAATAAAAATAGGACTGAGGCTGAAAAAGCCTGCTCTATACTGCCGTCTCTATTACTTCCAGTATATTTGATATCTAGGATAAATTTGGTGTTAAGAAATTTGTGAGATAAAAAGTAAATTTCTATTATGATTCTGTCATTGCACATTTTAAATATATTTTAAGTATAATAGTAACCATAACTAAACTAATAGAGAACTAGATTAACTTACTGATATTCGCAGGAGTATCATAAGCTACTTCCTGAGTGGAAGGTAGTTGAAAGAATTTTTAAAAGGAAAAAAAGAAAGTAAACCTACTACAACACAAAATAAAAATTCCACTTGGTTGGCAAATTTGATTTTTAGCTTTCAGTGATATTTAGAGTATTGCAATGAGAAGTGGAAAGAAATAAACTCCCACATTACTGAGGAAATTGCAAATTAAAATGAAAAAGTCTAAAATTTATTTTAAAATATATCAAAACCTTAAAAAGATGTGTGGTCTAGTGGGAATTTATAAAGGAAAGATTTATGAACTCTTAGTAATATTTATGACAGGGAATGCCTTAAAAAGCACCACAATGTCTAAAAATAAGATAGTTTTATAACCCCCATTGTATATATCAATATGATGAAATATTTTCAATCATTAAGTGTCACTGGTATTTAAGAAGAGCCTATTTTTAGTTTTTTAAGTTATTTCTATGAGGTGGATGGACCTAGAATCTGTCATACAGAGTGAAGTAAGTCAGAAAGAGGGAAACAAATACCCTATACTAACGCATATATATGGAATCTAAAAAAAAAAAAAAAAGGTACTGATGAACCTAGTTGCAGGGCAGGAATATAGATGTAGACATAGAGAATGGACTTGAGGACATGGGGTGGGAAGGGGAAGCTGGGACGAAGTGAGAGTAGCATCGACATATATACACTACCACATGTAAAATAGTTAGCTAGTGGGAAGCAGCAGCGTAGAACAGGGAGATCAGCTTGGTGCTTTGCGATGACCTAGAGGGGTGGGATAGGGAAGGTGGGAGGGAGGTGCAAGAGGGAGGGGATATGGGGACATATGTATGCATATGGCTGATTCACTTTGGTGTACAACAGAAACTAACACAGTATTGTGAAACAATTATACTCCAATAAAGATCTATTAAAAACTAATAACAAAAAATAAAAACAGCCTATCACATTATATAGATATATATTCAAGTGAGCTAGAAAGGATTTATAATCCAAGAAGAGAGAAATTGTTATTTCTAGGTGGTGAAACAGTGAGGTTTTTAATTTTTCAATTATTATTCTTATCTCTATTTCCTAAATATTATTTTGGTAATCATCAAACTGTATTGTAGAAAACATAAGTTTTAAAATGCTACTGAGTCTATATCCTGCTCAAAGTATGGGACCTCAGAAAAGTGCTGTAGGACTTTCCTTCCAGTGCTGCCCACCAATGTTTATTTTGCTTTGGACTTTTTTCCGCATTTTACCGCTTGCTTAACTCCTGACACAAACATTATGGTTGGTCAGCATATTAAATGCCCAAGAAATGGCTTAATTAATAGTGAAAATCAATGCATAGAAAAATTGGAGCGGTGATATAAGCAAGTATATGACGTATGGTCTCCTACATTACTTCATAATTCTGACTTCTTTCCACACCATAAAAAATTTTGTCAGGAATAGAATCAGCTGATCCTAACACAACTCAAATCACAGTGGCTCATACACAGAGAATGTGTTTTGATCATGTAAGAAGAAATCTTGTTCATCCATGTTGTCACAAGTGGAAGGATGCCCTTCTTTTTAAAGGCTGAATAATACTCTATTGTGTGTATATATACACACCACATTTTCCATACTCATTCATCTGTTGGTGGACACTTGGGTTGTTTCCATTCTTGGCTATTGTGAATAATGCTGCAATGAACATGGGAGTACAGATAACACTTTGAGATCTTGATTTCAAGTCTTTTGTATATATACCCAGAAGTGAGACTCTTGGATCATATGGTGGTTCTATTTTTAATATTTTAGGAACTTCCATACAGTTTTCCATGGATGCTACACTATTTCGCATCCCACCAACAGGCTAAAAGGGTTCTAATTTCTCTAATTCCTTGTGAACACTTATACTAAGTGAAATAAGCTAGTCACAGAAGGACAAATTTTGCATAAATCCGCTTATATGAGATATCTAAAATAGTCAAAACTTACAGAAGAAGAGAATACAATAGTGGTTGTTAGGGGCTGGGGGGTGAGGGAAACAGAGAGCTGTTGTTCAGTTGGTGTAAAGTTTCAGTTATGCTAGTTGAAGAAGTTCTAGAGACCTGCTGTACAGTGTGGTGCTACAGTTAGTGATGCCACATTGTGTACTTCAGAATTCATTAAGAGGATGAATCTTAATGTCATGTTCTTGCCACACACACAAAATCAACAACAACAAAAACAACAGAGAAAAAAAAGACAGAAGCAAACTCTGTGAGTTGTTGGATATGTTTATTACCTCCATTGTGGTAATGGTATCACATGTGTTTGCATATGTCCAAACTCATCAATTTGTATATCTTAAATATGTGCCGTTTTTTGTATATCAATTAATTAATTGATATTAATTAATCTGCTAAGGGAAGAAAGAGGAGGAGGAAAGGGAGGAAAGAGGAGGAGGAAAGGGAGGGAGGAGGAAGAGGAAGATAAGAAGGAGAAGGAAAAGAGAGAGAGAAGTCTGGAAGGCGATGGTGATCTAATTTTGATTCTGGGTTATGTATTGAACTGAAGGACCAGTAATGTCCACCATGTTTTTACCCTTATGATTGATTCCATGATTGCAGCTCTTTTTTTTTTTTTTTTTAACATTTAAATGGTAATCTTTTTTTTTTTTTTAACATCTTTATTGGAGTATAATTGCTTTACAATGGTGTGTTAGTTTCTGCTTTACAACAAAATGAATCAGTTATATATATACATGTGTTCCCATATCTCTTCCCTCTTGCGTCTCCCTCCCTCCCACCCTCCCTATCCCACCCCTCCAGGTGGTCACAAAGCACCGAGCTGATCTCCCTGTGCTATGCGGCTGCTTCCCACTAGCTATCTACCTTACGTTTGGTAGTGTATATATGTCCATGCCTCTCTCTCGCTTTGTCACACCTTACCCTTCCCCCTCCCCATATCCTCAAGTCCATTCTCTAGTAGGTCTGTGTCTTTATTCCTGTCTTACCCCTAGGTTCTTCCTGACATTTTTTTTCTTAAATTCCATATATATGTGTTAGCATATGGTATTTGTCTCTCTCTTTCTGACTTACTTCACTCTGTATGACAGACTCTAGGTCTACATGATGTCAGCTCTTACATTGCAATCAATCTGCAAGTGATGAGTCAAAAGGCAAACGGTTTCTGCAAAATGAGTTTGTGTTATTTAGAAAAAGCTTTACTGGACACCAGCAAGACCCAGTGACTCCTATTTACATTTCACTGATCAGACATCGGTCACGTGGCCACTTTTAGTTGCAGAAAAGATGAGTGACCGTAGATTTTTGGTTGCTTATATTGCCCCCCTAAACTTGCTTAGTAAGGAGGAAGGGGAGAATATATATTGGGTGGTCAGCTATCTGTGTCTGCCATGAATACATATATTCTGAATATCTAAGACCTTTTCTTTTCTCAGCTGCATTCTCCCTGTCCAGCTCTAACCAAAATCTTTCTGATTTTGAATTTAGATATACATTTAACTATTTAAAACTATTAGTGTTTCCCTCAGTTTTGAAAGAGAGAGAAAGCCAACGTTTCTTAGTTCGTTTAGCACTCACTAGTTCCCACGTTGAAGCTTTATCCTACAGACTACAAAAATAACTGTATTTTGACAAATCCACGGGGATCTGTTTAAGGAGAAACTATATTAGTATGCTGTGTGTGAGAATGGATTCTTAATGAAACATGACTAAAGGGTGAAGTGTAATTTTATTTTCATCAGCCAGAGGAAAAGAGCAAGGTGTTATGATAACACATTTGAAGACCTATAGCAGTAGTGAATCCTGGTGCCTAAGGTAAACTAAAGGCTGGCATTATTGAAAAATGTTGAGGTACCTAAACATATAAAAACAAAATCAAACAGAGAGAGAGAGAGAGAGAGAGTGAGAGGAGAGCTTGAGACTGAAGAAAAGAGGAGAGAAGGAGAAGAAAGGAGAGTAGAGATGCAGCACAGGTGACAGAGAGAGACAGAAATATCAGCAGAGGCTTCAAAATGGAGACAAAGGGGAAAAGTGAGAGAAAGACTGTCTTCAATGAGGATTAAAAAAGTACCTCTAGGGCTTCCCTGGTGGCGCAGTGGTTGAGAGTCCGCCTGCCGATGCAGGGGACGCGGGTTCGTGCCCCGGTCCGGGAAGATCCCACATGCCGCGGAGCAGCTGGGCCCGTGAGCCATGGCCGCTGAGCCTGCGCGTCCGGAGCGTGTGCTCCGCAACGGGAGAGGCCACAACAGTGAGAGGCCCGCATACCGCAAAAAAGAAAAAAAAAAAAAAAAAAAGTACCTCTAATTAGAGAAGTAAAGTTAGAAAGATAAGATATAAAGGTTTACTTTTTCTATAATAAAAAATTATAAGCTGATAATAAAATAAATTAGAAAGGTCAAATAGCACAATTTAAATGAAGAATAAAAGGGGAAATGTTCAATTTTTATTGAAAAAAATAGTTTCATATTTGCTGAACAATTATGGATCTTTAAAACCATGAATGATTTGAGGAAGTAAAAATTTTTTTCTTAAATGTCCTTGCTCTTCTTATAATACACAGATTAAAATAATCACTGTGATAGTGAGTGTATTTCTTTCTAATTTCTTGGTACGACCTAAAGGTACATTTGAATGGGAAAATAAGCAAAAGCAAATGAAGTGAATTACTGGCAGTGATTATTGACAATACACACATTGGGCATGGGATATATTTATTTATTCTTAGAGTACAATTTAAATCTTCAGAGCAAATAAGTAAATAGGTTCTTAAATTTTTATGAAGCTTTTAATCATTACATTGGAGGCCATGGTAAAATTAGTTTATTCTGGACACCCTTGCACTTGTCCAACTAAGAAGGCAACTGTTCGTAATCACCCCAGTTATGCAGTATCACTTAGACCCTTAAAGAAGAAACCACAGCAATGTAGATGAGAATAGAGAATTTTGAGCACACTCAGCCTCAAGTTTTAGGACGGGGACCAAAAGACCCCAGAGCCCAATGGGGCTGCAACATGTCACTGTCAGGCTGCTTACTCTTAACTATGGGTGGTGAAAATTATTGCTAAAAAGGCATCCCACCTTAATCTCATTGCATAAGGTAACTGACAGCCTTAAATACAGTTCCAGTATATCTTCTTATTAATATATACTTTCAACTCACACAAAGACTAGAATGTAGAAATTGGATAAGGAAATGGAGGGTGATGATAATTCATTGAGAATTCCCAAAAGAAAGTCTGAGTTAACATAGCTGAAACCCTTAACTAAAGGGAGTTCATTCCTAAGGAAAATGCCAAGATAGAGAAGTAGGATTCTTTTCTTTAGAGACATACAAAATTTTCCTTGAAGTGCTTTACAAAAGAGAAAAGTGCATGACATTTAGTTCTGAAGTATCTGTTGCATATTCTGTGTAGAAGGACCCATGTGTACAAGCTTCCTTGTAGTTCACCGGAGTGAGGGGAGAGGGTGTGGCATGGCCAGTACACAGAATGGATAATTAGCCGAAGTTAGAGGTGGTTGGAATCAGAAAATGACAGAACATGCAGGGTCTTGTAGGCCATATTAAGCATTTTGTTGTTTATCTCTAAGAGCTAGAGGAAACCACTAATTTTATAACTTTAATAGAATTTTTTTATTTAATGTGTATGTGTGTATAACTATAATACACACATTAATTATTCATTTAATTGGCCATTAAAGAGTTCTAGATTGTTTATGTGACCAAATTTTTGTTATAAAAATATCACACATTGATGTTTGTTGAACACACAGAGGGTAAGTAGGAATCAATTAAGAAAGGACCAGTTAGGAGACTGTTGCAGTCGCCTAGATAAAAATGGTTCAAGCTAGTCAAGGATAGGAGCAGAAAGGTATACAAAGCCAATAGTATTATAATTAAATTGACAGAATTTGAATATAGGTTAAACAGGAGTGATGACTGAGAGGGGGGTGTTCAGAACTTGTGCCAAGTGCATGACCTGTAAAATTACATTTGTAGCAGTTCCATTTTCTGAGATAAGAAATATTAATGAAATACCAGGTTGAATCAAACAGTGTATACAATTAATATGTTGAGAAGAACAGAGGAAGACATCCTTTTTGTGGGCTAATGATGTGGCCAGGAGCTGTGGACGAGTGGATTATGGTGGTGCAGCAAGCCATGGTTTATTTCCAGCAATCACATTGTGAGTTCCAAGAAACTCTTCTGTGAGTTATACTGCCCTGTCATATGAACACTGAGCTACATTAAAGTTAAATCTGTTTAAACAAAATCTAAGATATTCTTACCAAATTCACAGCAGAGTGGCTAGAACGCTTATTTGAACTACCAGGTTTGCAACGTGCTTGTATAACCTTAGAGAAATTGTTTAAGCTGTCTATTGCTTGATTTTCTCATAAGTGGAATAGAGACAGGGATGTTACACAGTTGGTGGTGGTCAAAGAGAAAATTTAAGTGAAGAATGTGGTAAACACCCAATTACTGTTGTTATTACTATTGCTGAGAAAAATATTGTGTTTCCACAGATAAAAGGAAATTATTAATAACAGATATCAATGTTTATGAGCAAATGCTGGGATCATCCTGTGTGTGTTAGAGATATATTTAGATGAATTAAAAACTCAAAATTTATTGTTGAAGTATTAAAATCTCTTAAATATTTATATTATACTTCAATGCCTTTTTAACATTGTGTTAATATATGTTGATAAGTGTACTGAAAAGAACTTTATGTACTACAGTTCTACCTTCTTCCTTCAAAAATGGAGACACCAAAGGCCAGGTTATTTATGTGACTTGCACAAGTTCACAATGCTCTATGAAAAAAATGTCCATAGGGAAAAAATATATAGCAAGTTATAAAACGTTGAAACATGACCAAAATGAGTAATTGCTCAATTAATTTGTAGTTCTATATGTAATCGTGTTATTCACAAAATACTAAATAGCCAGAAACCTACTTAAAAAAAGTTGAATGTGATAGAGTTAACCTTTTTATTCTGGAAATTTGCTATAATGAATAATTCTTAAAAGTCAAAAACTTTAATAACAAATAACAATTCTTTTTAAATAACATTTTATAGGCCTGGCCCTGTGTATATTTTACCTGTGTTATTTCTAATTCTCCTACCATCATTGTTGAGATTGAATTTAGTCTCTTTCTCTGTATCTCACTCTCCCTCCACCCCTTGCCTTTTTCCTACAGAATTTTCCGTGTTTTTTTTTTTTTGTCTTCTTTCAACCAGGCTTCCACAAACAATATCTAAGATATTTGGGCATGTATGATTGTAATTTGTTTAACATTATAATATTAAACTCTGGACTGAGTTAAAAGCATTTATTCTTATAACATAGCATGGCTTATGAGGTATGACTCCAAAATCTATATGGATGAAATTAGGACTTCAACAGAATTATGCACTAAAGTTAAAAGAAGCCTGCGGAGATTTTATTACATTAAGTAGGTGATGAACTGTCATTTTACTGAATGTTCTCAATCAGCAAATTACTACAGTGAGCAGCACACTGTGTGGTAAGTGGTCACAAATAAATGTGTCGTCACTACTGGTTACATGCCTTTGTCTTTAATCACTGTGAGAACTAGCCGTCTCATCTGTAACATGTAAAAACTCATGCTTAGGTGGTCCTTGGGAGCAGTATGTGAGACTTTTGTGCACGAGATGGAATGACTGCATGAAAGGTATGGCGTATATGTATGATCCTCTGAGAAATATGAATTTCTTTCTCTTAACTTCCTGTCTGTTAACTGGTTCTCATAGTTTAGTTACAACATGCTGTAATTTATAATTTTTTGTAGGTCATCTCCAGTTTTATATTATTATAAAATTGAAATGAACATGTTTTTTCATAAAACCTTTTTTCTATATTTAGAATTTCTCTGGCTAGGTTCACAGAGTAAAAACTTGAGTCCAGGTGTATAGATACATTTTCAGGATTGTTAATGTAATTGTAAATTCCCTGTTGTTTATTAATGTGAGAGGAGATTATAATTGGTAAAATTTAGAGCAAAAACCAAGTTTTTTAAAATATATACCACATATTTTTTTATTGTTGTTTTTTGTTACTTTTAATTAGTTATCTATTTTCTACATATTAGTGTATATATGTCAGTCCCAATCTCCCAGTTCATCACACCATCCCCCCAACCCCGGCTTTCCCCCCTGGTGTCCACGTTTGTTCTCTACATCTGTGTTTCTATTTCTGCCTTGAAAACCAGTTCATCTGTACCCCAAGTTGTTTTTTGTTGTTGACGTTTTCCTGCCTTGCAAAGAGTTTTAAAGTCTGAGTGTTCTCACTCTTGGGGAAAAATGACTGCCTATCTAGTTATAATTATATAAATATTGGCAGCCATCAGGGTTGTTTTTCTTTTTTTGTCCAGCAATTCTATTGCAACATATTGACAAACACTTCCCAGTGAAAAGGTATGGTATCCTGTGCCAGAATTGCATCTGTAGGGATTAGCTGATAACAAATGTCACCAAAACTTATTTTTTAAGGTTTACTAGTAATTAGCAACAGCAAAATAACCTATTTATATCCCGGCTTTAAGCCATTGCTCTACAAATGAAGTGTTAGTGTAGACTGACTGCTGTTATTTATTTTCCCCGGCAGTTTGATTTATTTTTTAACAGAGTATTGGCCAAAATACAGTAAATCCCCTACATATGACTGAGTTCCATTCTGAGAGCGTGTTCATTAAGTCCAGTTTGTTCGTATGTTCAGCGAAGTTAGCTTAGGTACCCAACTAACACAATCGGCTATATAGTACTGTACTGTAGTAAGTTTATAATACTTTTCACAAAAATAATATATAAAAAGCAAACAACAAAAAAATAAAGAAAACATTTTTAATCTTACAGTCCAGTACCTTGAAAAGTACAGTAGTACAGTACAACAGCTGGCATCCAGGGGCTGGCATCGAGTGAACAGGCAAGAAGTTACTGACTGGAGTGGGGAGAGGAGGTGGGAGAGGGTAGAGCTGAAGGATCGTCAGCAACAGGAGACAGAGGGCAAGTTGCAATGTCACTCAGGCCTGACGTTGATGGCACAGGTTCTGGTTCCCTGCTGGATTTGATTCTAGCTACTCTCTTGAAAAAATGATCCAGTGATGTCTGGGTAGTAGCTCTTTTCTTCTCGTCATAGATGACACGGTAGCACTCGACTTCGTTCTGAACAGCTGCTGCAACCTTTGTGTTCCATTCTGTGTTCAGGTCCCGTGCCTCAAAAACCAACTCTCCTCAAATAAAGAAAATCCCCTTGCCATTTCCTGCATCATGAATCTCTTCGGTTCTTCCGTTACTTCTTCCTCTTGTCGCTCCACTCTCTCAATTATTTTCACTTTCGTTTCCATCGTTATCACTTGGTGCTTCTTACCAGCTACATCACCACTGCTTTTACACGCACTTCCAGACATCCTAGGCTTGAAATAAAGATACTGTATCTCTGCCTTCTCTTTTATTTCATCTGTCTCCTTGGTATATCTTCATTCCTACAAAAACACATTCCAGTCCTCAGTTCCCCTCGATGTGTTTCTCTCCCGTGAAATTTCCCAGGCAGCCCCCCGCACACCACTTCCTCTCCCTGAATTTATCTTTCCTTCAATTAAAACTTAGTATCAAATGCCTTAATCCCCTAAGGCTCTGGCCTTCCCTGAGCCCAGGTGATCATTTCCTTCTAGATGATGATGGTAAGACATGGTTTAGTGTCCCTTAAACATAAGATTTAAAATTTTAAAGATAATTTCTCATTCCTTAAACCAGAGGACTAATATGGGCAATTAATTCCTTGTTGCTTTTCTGCTTTTTTCACAATCCATACTCAGGATCAGACTAAAGAAATATTTGTGAAAAGAAAAAAAGTAGTATTATAGTTTATTCTCTCTTTAACTGTGAATTAATGATTCTTGCTAGATATAATTTTCTTTTGAATGTTCATGTCTTACTTATGTAACCTGAAGCAATTTACTAATACTAGTGATTAAGTCTAGGGAAAATGTCGGGGAGAGTCCACATATTGTGGAAATGAGTCTGTTTTGGGACTCTAGGAATCTAAATTTTTGGCCAGTATTTTTATACTAAATGGCTTGGTGGTCCAATTCTATATTTTGTTTCCTTTATCTATAACATGAGAAATGGGGTTATATGGTTTCTAAAATTATTTTAAGATTTAAAATCCATGACTAGGCATATTCAAAGGCAAAATTTGTCTTAACTTATATTTAAGGTAAAAAACACCTCACTATTGCATAGTTGGCAATGAACTACTGTATTTCCTAAACAAATATGTTATCTGCACTGAGAAAGAATGTTTATTTGGGAATTTTCTAATAATCCTCATTGGAGTAGCACTAAATAGAATAATCCCTGGTGAAACCTTTAAGGAAAACAAAGTGGATGCTTTCAAAAGAGGGTTAGGCAATGATAATAAACTTCTAGCATTCAACCCAGCTCATAAAAAGACAAACAGGAGAGAAGCTGATTCCGTACAGGATACTCACTTGACTTCAGCTAATTCTTTGTTAGGAATTAGATTGAGCTGTGAAGTTGTAGCTCTGAAATGACCCGGCATTCATGCTGATTGTACCATCTCATCTCATTAGCTTTCTCTTTGTATAAACAAGGTTCCTTTGCCTCTTCTAATTGCACATAGAAGTACCAGGCTCTACTGGGAAGCAAATCCAAATTCTAATACAAGGTCTGCAGAGAAATTAGAAAGTTTCCCCAAACAGACTTCCTCAGTTCCTTAAAGTAAAGTAATGAAAACTTGGAGCTTGTTGGTTTTTGTTTATATGTTTGTTTTTTCCTTCTGGAAAGAAATTCAGTCAATGCATTTTAAAAGTTTATTACTGAATCAAAATCACATTTAATTTTTAAAGGGCCACTGAAAACCAGTGGTATTAATTAAAACCTCATGTTTTAAAATATTTAAATGGAAACATTTTATTTAAATCCATGAGTGAATGAGGTACAAAATATGTTTAAAAAATTAAGGCAATTAATGAAACAGTGAATTAATGTGAAAAGTATCAATAGTATTGGATTCTGAAGGAGAAAAATTCCCTCTCAGTACTTTTCTGAGTTAGCAAACAAATTGGCTACATTTTTGTTGGATTTTTTTTTTCTGGTTTGTAACATTATTTTCCCAATGCAAGTATTACCTTAGAATACCTAGTGTCTTGGTACATGGTGCTCAGACAAAATCAGTTAATATCTGTTTTGGCAAATATGTTTAATTTCTAACATAGCCCACTGATGTGAGAGAATTCAAAGTGATAATTTATGCCAGTTGGGTATCAATCTCCAAATAAGAAACCGAGTTGAAGTTTTATATAGAAAGGAGTGTGAATTCTCATCCTGTTATACATTCTTCTCCGTAACTTAACTACCAGTGCATAGCAATGAATGGTTGGCCTAAAACAAGCTTTGAAGTTAGAGTAACCCTGGAATACAGCATCTTTCCTAAATACATTTTGCTGTATTCATGTCTGTAGTGTCTGTGTATTTGCACATAAATATGTGCTTGCTTTGCTTATCCAGTTCTGATGTCAGTGATTGTAAAATGCATTCCAAAGATCTCCATCTTTTTCAATGTTTTTGAGAGATAAGTCTAGTATTTTTTATGTTTATTCTTTTTACTGAAGGATAATAATAACTTCAAACACATATGTATCACCTCTTATGTAACAGATACTGTTCTAGGATCAATTTATCATTGTTTTTGTTTTTATTGGGGTATAGTTGCTCCACAGCATTGTGCCAGTTTCTACTGTACAGCAAAGGGAATCCTCCTGCACTGTTGATGGGAATGTACATTGATGCAGCCACTATGGAGAACAGTATAGAGGTTCCTTAAAAAACTAAAAATAGAACTACCGTATGACCCAACAATCCCACTACTGGGCGTATACCCTGAGAAAACCATAATTTAAAAATACACATGCACCCCAGCATTCATTGCAGCACTATTTACAATAGCCAGGACATGGAAGCAGCCTAAATGTCCATCGAGAAATGAATCTAATATTGACATCATCAATTTCCTTTCTTTGAAGCATGAAAAAATAAAATATGAACCCATTTATTTTCTTTTTCTTTTTTTTTTTTTTTACATTTACACTGGATTAGATTCTGGCCAGCAATAAATTACTATACAGTTAAAATGTCACTGAGGTATGTTCCATTCAACATGTGGAAAAAATTTATTTCATAATGAAATACAGATGGATATCTTTCTTTAAGTCCACCACCATCCCATTTTTATCCCCACTGATGTTTTAATTTCAGGACCTAATGTGAAAATTTCCTCATTGGTTACTAAAGAAGCTAGATAGAGTCACATATTACCCCAATTGATGATGTTATTAATACAGATATTTGAACTGTTGAACTCTGAATGAAAAATATGAAATAATCACCTCTCATAAGCCTTTGCTTCAGAGGAAATAATAGTATCATGGAAGACGGTTTTCTTCAGTGAAATGTGTCTAATTTATGGAAGAAAGCAGTTCTCACTTTTGCTACACTGCAAGATTTTTTGGTTTATCTCTGGCTCTGCCTCATTCAGCAGATCTTGACAGAGCAAGTAAGGAGTTTTATTAAGGGGTTGAGCAATAAAGATTCAATAGAATTCTTGAGACATAATGATTTTTTTTCTTATGTTGGAGGATGTCTTCTTTCTTAGAGACTATGACCAGCTGGGATTATCCTATGTGCTGCCTTTGCATTGCATTCAAAACAAGCATAAACTAAAATGAAAGATTGGTGAGGGTTGCTTTATTTCTTCCAGAATAAGAACACTTGTTTTATTATAGATGATTTCTTAGCATGCTCTCTTTTAGTCAGAATTGTAAATTCCATTGAATGTAAACAGCTATCAACTTCCCATGCACATGCTACACAAGAGAATATGCAAATTTTTGTATTAAAATCCTAGACTAAAATTACATATGCAAAATGAGTATATAGACAAGGTATTTTTGCTGTATCTCAGTGATTCAGAACACCTGATTCAGGGACATAAATAGAAGGGCAGTGCCAATAAAAAAAATATATTCAGCAAGGGCTCCCTTACTCTTGATTAACCCACAAGTAAGCAAGCAATCATGAAATAGGAGCATGCTCCCTTAGGGAGTCTCCTGCACTAAAGGATATCTAGAATATCACTTATCGCTGTGCTTCTGTTGTTTACATGTCTATGTCTAACTTTTTTAAGCCTAATTTAGGTCTGAACAGTAGCAAAGTAACTTATCACACCTCAGAATTCATTATGGAGACAAAGAATACAGTTTTGTAGCTTTTTTTAAAAAAAAGAAAAAATTACACTTAATATATGGGAAAAAAAACTCACGGAAAGCAAATTAGTAAGGAATTTTGAATGTAAACAGGAGATTCTGGAAATTTCCTAAGCGTTTCAAGTTCTCGTTAGTAGCTATAAAATTTTATTCGCTAAGCTGTAATACAAAAGATTTTCATTCACATGACCTCCAAATATTATTAAGATCTTAAGGGAAGGAGCCTAAATCTTTTACTAGTGAAGTAAAACAGTGTAGAGTGCAAAATTATGATTTTATCTTTAGAAACGACATTTATACAAATGTTTTACCATCGACAGTGTTCTCACAGATCTACAAGGTAGGTAAAGACATTTGTATTGTCCTATTTTTAAATGAGGAAAAACCAACAGCAACAAGATACTAGATACAGGGATATTATCCAGTGATTCAGGAGTTTTCATTTATTTGTTTATTGGGAAACACAACCGACTACTCACTGGGGCAGATAACAAGGAAGATGAAGAGATGGTTCCTTTTGTTACTTGAGGCATAAATTGCAGACCAGTTGAGATTATCCTTCCTAATCTAGTGCTCTTTTTTCCAGAGTCACAGCTCCCTGTTTTGAGTGGAAATTTTCACTAAATGATCTCTATTGTGCTTCTCAACTCAGCATATTTTATTCCTTGAAATTGTATTAACATATGGACTTATGGGAAAGTAGCTTGTACTAATTCTATTACTTTTGAATCTAAAACGATTTCTCCGTTGTTTCCATACTTACAGCACCTATTGCTGTATTAATGTAGCATATGTTGCTATTTCTCTGCCTCCTTCGGAAAGAGCCTAAATCTTCTTTTAAAGCATGGTACCAACTTGAATGAAATACGTTGTTGCTTGAATTCTGGATAACTGTACTTCTGATTATGGCAGCTGAAGAAAAGGTTAGCTCTTTTGGCAGCCACATTAAATTCTAATCATAATTTAGTCCTACTATGTACTAAAATATCCAATCCATGTATGTATAAGTGAATGGATACACATAAAATGTGTCTCTTCATATGTCTTATGCAATTTTATAAATTTCAGCGGCACATATAACGCTGCCCAGCAATTATCCAATATTTCCATGTCGTCTTCTCCCCTCTGGACAACTGTATCACACCTTCTTTATTCTTCTGAAATTTCCAGTTCTTTCTTCCCCATTCTCACGTTCAGCCAATTACCTTCTTGACAACTTTATTATAGAAATGAAATCTATCAAGATAGATCAATGTTGTATGTTTGTTGTTTTCAGACCAGGAGTTTCCAGTTTATTTAAAGAAACTGGGTGCTCTTTCAGTTCCTGGGACTTCATGAGCTTTCCTTGATGGTTTTTCTAATTTGTAAGTGATAAATGATCTTCAAAATTATGTTTAATCAATAGCTTTCTTTTTGATCCAAAAATCATTGTACTTGAGGGACAAGTTAAGAGAAAAATTGGGCATAATGTTTCTTGCTTTTTTATCAAATATCGTTACTCTTTATGCTTAATTTATTGTTTTATTTCTTCCTCATTTTTAACTTGCTTTACTTTGAATAAATTTGAGCTTATACTTTGGGAGATTCTGCTATAAGGTATTATGAAATACATTTAGAAATATAATTCATTTGTTGGTGATAATTCTTACATAAAATTAGTTTTAAAATGAGGACTAGTTAAATCATAATACTGTGAATAATAGAGTAATAAAAACTCATGTACCTATGGTAATTAACTGAAAGCCCCAGAGGGATTCAGCAGCAAGTAATGTAAAATTGTGTGACACAAGAAGAACCAATGATACCAATGATTTCTGTGCCTTAAAAGCGTTTGTTTCTTTGTGTGTTTACTGTTATCAAGGTGTCCCTTATATACGATAAAGCACACAAATCCTAAGTGAAATTTTGATGATTGTTACATAGGTATAAACTCATGTAATCAGTCTCCAGATTATGGTACAGAGCTGCTAACACCTTTGAAGCACACCACGTTGCCTTTTCTAGGCAAGCTTTGCATACACCCCTCTATCCACTATAATCATTATTCTGATTTTGTTTTTGTCCAGTTTTTTAAAAATTTCAAGTAAATGAAATACAAAGTCCATCATCTTTTCTCTCTGGTACTTTCACTTAACAATTTCATCTATGTTGTTTAACCTGGAAATAGTGTGTTTTATTGCTATGTAGTAATTAGTTGTTTAATAATATAACGATGTATGTACTAAGTCTACTATTAATGGATATTTTGGTTATTTTTAGTTTTGTCAATTGTAAATAAAATTCTATGAACATTTTTATGTATGTATTATTTGGGCACATATGCACTGAGTTCTCCTTGGGTTTATACTAGGAATAGAATTGCTGGGTCATAGGTTAGGCGTATGGTTAGTTTTGATAGATACCATCAAACATTTTTTAAAGTGCTTTTTTTTTTTTAATCACTTTACACTCCTGTTAACAATGTATGTGAGTTCCAGTTATTCACGTATTTACTAACATTTGATATTGACAGTGTTTTTTAAAACTTTTAATATCAGGCTACACTTGTGGTCATATAATAATATCTTCTTGTATTTTGATTTGCATTTTCCTGATGATTCAGTGATGTTGGACACATTTTCATATGCTCATTGGCCATTCGGAAATTTTCTTTTTGTGTATTGCCCATTCATATCTTTTACACATTGTTCAAGCAGTTGGCCTATCTTGAATGCATTTCTAAAAAGAAATATCCAATTTGAACTCAGCTTTTTTTCCCTCCAACTAGCAAAAGGTTATAGAAATATCTGATTTTTAAATCTAAGTTGCACAGAGAAATATACGGACCAGACTAATTGTATTATTTAATTAAAACATTTTTTATAATATCTACAATTAAGCCCTAATTTCTGACTATTTGTGGGTTTATAGGAAGTGAGTACCTTGCAGCGTGTTTCCTATAAAATTTCCATCTACTGTTTAGTTCTACTCTTATTTTTCTTTGGGCATACAGCGCTTCAGCCTCCTTCCCCTGGCCGCTTCTATCATGAAACAGCTAGTCTCAGTGTTCTCACCTACAGAAATTTATAGGTCGCTTTCAGGAAGACTTAAATTTCTCACTGGTTATTTTGCATATGATCATCTTTCACTACCTGAACCTCTTGGAATCTCTTTCCCCACCTGAAGCAGTTGATCTAATTATTCCTTGCAAAAACAGACATTTTGGAGGAACACTTGCATATATTCAAACAAATATTTTGACTAAATATAAACCTGATTTTTTTCTGATTTTTAGTTTTGAAATCCTATATTTAATATCAGCTATATAATTTTAATTTTTAAACTTTGCAGAAATGCAAAGTTTAAAACTTAAATCTAATGAAATTTAATTTTTACTGCATTCTTTAATGCATTTTAGGAATTAACCGCAAGATGAAATTATAAAAAAATGGTGAGGGAAGAGGAAGTGGAAAAGGCAAGGTAGGTTATACAGAATCATTTGAAGTTGTTTAAAAAGAATTGATCTGAAATGTAGCTACTCAGAATGCTGCCCCATAATTCAAGAAATGGTTCTAGAGTATATCATCCAGTTCGACTGATGGATCTGGTGATACACTTCTCTTTCTCTTTGATAACAGTGAGCTAAAGAGTGTCAAGAAGAAGGCTCCTTTTTTAATATATCACATGTGATTTTAACTCTGGAATAGACTAGCGTTGATTACTGTTATGCTCCGTTGTTTTATGTTATATGTTATTATTATTATCATTATCATCTCTTAAATATAGTGCAGAAGATCATTTACATTAAGAATTCCACCCATGTACTCACTCTCACTCTAAGTCCTCACTATATTATTACATTGTTACCATCTTGTCTCAGAATATCTGTTACATCCTGCCTGTGTTCATTACCTTGACCATATTTCACATTTTAATCTCTGTTTCCTGGTTTTTATGTATTTGAATTTCATCCTATAAGTATCCAACAGTCATTCAGAGCCTTGATTTTAATCATCTGCAATATCTGGACTGCATTTTATCTTCACTGTTGTATCTCTACTTGTTCATTAGTTTCTAGAATCGGATTGCTATAGACTGAAGTGTTTGTATGGCAATGGGTTGCATGGGTTGAAACCCAAGTCCCTAATGTGATGGCATTTGGAGTGGAAGCCTTTGGGAGGTAATTAAATCATAAGTTTGGAGGGGTCGGGGTTGGTGCTTTTATTAAGAAAAGACACTAGAGAACTTTTTACCGTTCTTTCCTTCCTCCAAGTAAGGATACAAGGAGAACCCAGGAGGGGTGTCCTTCACCAGACACTGGATGTGCTGCTTCTTTGATCTTGGACTACCCAGCCTCCAGAACTATGAGAAATAATTGTTTGTTGTTTAAGCCATCCAGTCTATGGTATTTTTGTTATCACATCCCAAACAGACTAAGATGCTTATGCTTCAGCGTTAGAGAACTCCCCTATGATCCTCGTAACTTGGAACTTAGACCTTGGAGAGGTTTTCTCCTGCGTAATGTTTTAAAGCAGTTTTATGAAGATATAATCGGCATACCATACAATTCACTTAAAAGTGTACACTGAAACATGTCCAAGTACCATTTAAAAGCAATTCAGTGGACTTTAGTATACTCACAAAGTTGTGCATCTATAAACACAATCGATTTTAGAATATGTTCTTTGGCCCAGAAAGGAACCCTGTACCACATAGCCACCTGGCATTTTAAATAGGAAAAAAAAAAAAATCAAGCAGAGAAGGGATATAAAAGTGTAGGGTTTGGGTGGAGAGAGGCAGTTGACAGTGATAAACAGAGTTGTCAGGGAAGGCTGAGAAGGTAACACTTAAGATTTGAAAGAGGGGAGCTAGTCTCTCACTTCGAGTGCAATGTGCTTTCAAAGCCATCTTTCATCATCTTTTAAAAATACTTTGAGTCGGAGGCACTTGATGATATAAACAGGCTAAGTCCCTCTCCCTATACTTTGAGGATGTTGTCTTATTATTGGAATGTTCTGCTCTGTAAAGACTTTTATGGTATTAAATACAGAGATCCAAACACAAATCTTAATGGTAATAATAACAATAAAAATGTAATATGGATATTAACAGTTGTCTCTCCTCATCTGTTTCCATGAAGGACTCTCACTACAGAGTGGAAAGACTGTCGTTCAAATAGGTTAACGCCACAGCACTAGTTCTGCACAGAACCCACTTGCAGTGGCTGATAACCTAAAAGAAGCTGTCCTTTCCCTTCTCAGTAGCTTCTGATATTGATGTTGTAAAGTGGCTCTGTGATGGGTAGCATGCAGAGTGATGCTTCATTACCCCAGATCATCTCATACTTGTCATCTGTCTCTCATGAATGCAGGGCACAAAATGAAGTTAACAGGCACAAACCTCCTTGGAAAACATAGTACAGTGCTTAATGAGCAGAGCGTTCCTTTCCCTCCAGCTTCTACATGTCTGTGGAAATTATATTATCTTTTTAATTATTCTCTTGAAAATGTGTACATATAATTTTGTGTGCAAAGAACATTTCTAAAGGAGTAAGGAATTGGGGAGCAGTTGGCCCTTTAAAGGGGATGGTGATTACTCTCAAATATTCAGTCTAAATATCGCTATTTCTAAGCACTGCTTTATTGCTTGCTTATATAATGCCATCACCAAATACGCATTTAAAGACTAGACATGTTATATGTAGCTTAAAGCATAATAAAAGGAACCGGCATATAACCAGCATCAAGCTTAGGAAATAAAACAAATCCTTCCTTTGTGGGTCGCTGTGCTTGTCTTTACCAAGACTTTACTTTCCTGTCTCCTCTCAGTGGTAAGCACTAATCCTGAATGTTTTATGAATCATTTTTAGCAGTTCTTTATAATTGTATCAGACAGGTGGGTATATCACTAAGCAATATATGGTTTACTTTTCTCTGGTTTTAACCTTTATATAACTGGAGTCATACTAAAAGTATTCTTCTATGATTTAATTTATACATTTTTCTTGACATTAATCTATGTTATATAGATACACACATATACACATGTATGCACTAAAATAAGCTAAGTGAATATATAACATGATTTGTGTGTGTTGTGTGTATACATTTACTTATACATTAAAACAGCACTACTATAAGCAGTCTTGTAATATTCCTGGTGAGAATTGAGGTTGTCTAGAAGTGGATGTCTGGGTTTTATCATAGGATTCCTCTTCAGTTTCACTGGGTCATGCCAAAAAACGTTTCCTAAGTGATTGTAGCAAACTTGTACCATCATCAATTCTTGATATGTATACTCCTTATACTTTGACATTGTTATATTGTTTTCTTAAATTTTATTTATTTTTATTGAAGTATAGTTAACAATATTGTGATAGTTTCAGGTGTACAGCAAAGTGATTCAGTTTTTTTTTGTGTGTGTGTGTGTATATATATATGTGTGTGCCTGTGTGTGTGTGTGTGTATATATATATATCACACACAGACACACATATATATATATATTCTTTTTCAGATTCTTTTTCCACATAGGTTATTTCAAAATATTGTAATAGGTCCCTGTGCTATACAGTAGGTCCTTGTTGTTTGTGTTACTTCCAGATTCCTAATTTATCCCTCCCCCCACCTTTCCCCTTTGGTAACCATAAGTTTTCTATGTCTGTGAGTCTGTTTCTGTTTTGTAAATAAGTTCATTTGTATCATTTTATTAGATTCCACATATAAGTGATATATGATAGTTGTCTTTCTGTGTCTGACTTACTTCACTTAGTATGATAATCTCTCGGTCCGTCCATGTTTCTGCAAATGGCATTATTTCATTCTTTTTTATGTTGTTTTCAAATAAGTCTAGTTTTTTTTTTAGCTGTTACTTGAAGAACGATAATATCACATTATGCAGTCAAATACCAACCTGCTTAAAAGACATGTGGGATTTCTTATCTTTGAGACCATAATTTTTTATGATGCTAGATGGTGATGGTTATGATAACACCCAATTGCTTTCCTGCTGTTCTCGTCCCTTCTTCCCTACTGTACCCATTTGGGTTATCATGTGAAGAAATATGAATTTCTCTGTCTCCCACCCTCACATGTATGGCACCACAGCGCATGGAAAGGAAATTGGCATTGGCAAAGGGAAACATGCATCTGAGTCAGACTTCTGCCTAGCCTTGGACCATCATCTGAACTTTCATTGGCTCAGCCAGTTCATCTGTAAAGGGAAAGTAACAAAGCCTATTCCTAATAATGGTTGTTGTAAACACTGGAAATATTGGATTCACAGCCTGGCACAGTGCCTGGTGTATTGTGGGCAGTTAATAAAGGTACTTAACATTTTTATGATGGGGATTTCATATCTAAGACCCTAGTCCTCATTTCACCTCTTAAGCTTCTTTGACAATCTCTTTTCTCCTTGTCCTTCATCGTCTGGGATTATTTCATCCTTTTAGAATCATTTTGTAATTAGGTAAAATTTTCACTTTGGAGATTAAAAAGGTCATATTTTTATAATTGGCATTCCTTTGAAATATATTTATGCTGCTAAACTCCAGTATTTTCACTTTTGTCTTTTTCTGACTCATAGATTTTTTTGTTAAGCTAAAGTAATTGACAGAAAAACAAAAAAAGTCTCATTTTAAAATGTGACAACTATCATGGATATGTTATGTAACTTTGTGAAGGATGAAAGAAAATTGTCAGAATTTACCCTTTAGTATTGTATAAATAGCAATCCGTGCATTGAAATGGTGGATACAATAAGCCCGTCAAAAAACGACTCCATATTATAAACTTGGTCTTTGAACACCTCAACCATTGTGTTTGGTCCAAACTGTATACCCCATACTTATGTCTACGTGAAATGAAATCAAACTGCCAGGTTTTCAGTTGAGCGTGTGTGAAAAAACGACTAGGAAGTATTGTGAAAAGGCATTGGTAGGGACCCAAGGGAACTCCTAGACGATAATCCAGATAAATTTCTAAGCCCAAAACAGTGAGCTTGAAAGAGCATCAAACCAAAATCACCAGGGCAGAGCGAAGTTGCTGGTAGTCAACTGTGTCTGGTGTCCGGTTCCTTTGATGCTTGTTTTGGTTGTAAGGTAGCAGAGCTTACCAAGAGATGTATGTGAATTTTCCTACTGAATCTGTAAATCACTATACTAGATATTGTTATGTGTTCTTAAGGACATCAAATCTCTATTTTATGAAACAGTAGGACTGAGTATGATGGTGGATAAGCAGCCGAAGAAATCACTGGATGAGGAACTGTGATATTTAAGTTTGACGTATCTGATTTGCTAAAAGCCCAGGGACACTTGTTGGAAGGTGTGCTTCTAGGAGACCAGAAGTTCTGAGCAGCAAGTGGATGAAATGTGCTTATTAAATTTCAGTTTTAAAAGTAACCGCATTCATATACATAATGGAGTCTAGGAAAATTTGGATTGAACTTGGCTTTGAAGATTTGTGACATATTATACTATATTTAGCTAATTCAGATATGGTTAAAGGTCAGCTGCTACACTACTATTTCTATCATATAATTCTAGATTTTAGGTGAACAGTTATACGGAAGCCAAAATTGTCAACTTGCATCAGCCTTTGTCAGAATTTATCTTCTGTTTCTACATTACAGTGGCAGGTAAAATAAGCTTCTTAAGAACTACTTCAAATTATAATAAAGTGAATTACTGGCAATTCACAAATGTTTAGTTAAGAATTCAGCGTTACAAATGAGCTTTCAAAAATGTCAATTAATCAGAGATTGTGATGTACTTAAACCAAAGTATATTCTTCAAAAAAAAAAAAAAAGAATATTGGCTCACTTTCAATTTGGAAGAAAGAAGACATTTAAAAGGCACTATATGATATATACACACTACTATATATAAAATAGGTAACTAATAAGTACCTACTGTACAGCATATGGAACTCTACTCAATACTCTGTAATGGCCTATATGGGAAAAGAATCTAAAAAAGAGTGGATATATGTATGTGTATAACTGATTCACTTTGCTGTACACCTGAAACTAACACATTGTAAATCAATTATACTCCAATAAAAATTAAATAAATATATCAATGGCAATATTAAGTAAGACCTTCTATAGAAATATGAGTTCAGGAATTGCCTAGGAAAGAATTTTGATAGTATATTAGTTCAAAAGTAGTTGACAAATTAATATTATAACTATAATGGAAAATGATATCAGCAATAGAAAATTTAGTGGGAACTTGATATGGCCTGAATTGTATCTCTCCCAAATTCATACATTGGAACCCTAACTCTCAGTGTGACTATCTTTAAACATATGGCCTTTAGGAAGTGATTAAGGTTAAATGAGGTCATAAGGGTGGGGATCTAATTCGACAGAACTGGTGTCCTCATAAGAGGAGTGAGCTCCAGATCACTAGCTCTCTTTCCTTGCCATGTAAGGACACAGGGAGAAGGCAGACATCTATAAACCAGAAAGAGAGCTTTCCCTGGAAACAACCATACTGGCACCTAGACTGTGGATTTCCCAGCCTCCAGAACTCTGAGAAATACATTTCTGTTGTTTAAGCCATCTAGTGCATGATACTTTGTTATGGTAGCCCAAGCAGACTAAAACAGAACTAAATTATTATAGAGAATGAAATAAAAATGTTTTCATACTGGAATATGTTATAATATTTAAATATTAATAATGTATACTATTACTGAATTTTAGTCATGCACCAGTCACTACCTGCATGAGGTAACATTATTATTTTCCCCATTTTACTGACAGGGATCCTGGGATACAAAGAAGATAATTAACTTGTCCAAAATTAGTCACACAGTGGAATGTGGGAGAGCTAAGGTTCTAAGTTAGGCAGTTTGACTCAGGAATCCATATCTTTATACTTAAAAGTGAATGACAGTCTTTACATTATTTGTGTGATGAAGTTATTCCCTGGTAATGCTTCCTTTACTTGAAATATATTTTTTTGGAATTGTCTCTTAGGTTAATTGAAAAGGCAAAATCTTCAGAGCAGTTTATGAATTATTAGTTTCAGAAAATTAGTGTATGACTTCTCCTAACTGATCGATTACTTGTAATACTAAACTGAGTGTGTGACTAGTTTTAAAAGTGTTATATATTTTGTTAAGAGTAAAAACTAACCTGGGTCAAGAATATTATGGTAATTCCATATGCAGTGTACTCTAAATGCATCTGGCAAAGAAATACTATTTCTTAAATTTTAGTGCAGTGCCCAGCCACGTAACTGGAATTTAGTAGAATTGTACTGTCTTGCATTCATGTCACTAACTAGTCTTGTGACCTGAGCCCCGTCTATGAATATTTCAGGTTTTTAAAAAATCTCTAATGTTGCACTAATATTTGCTTTATTGTTAGTGTGCTAAGAATCAAAGAAGAGCAATTATCCCATAAGGTTTAGCATTCTGTTGCTGGAAGATACTTTTTAAATCAAATAGTTAATCCCCTCCTTGGGAATGTGGAAAGTGAGGCCCAGATGGCTGAGTAATGGGTTAAATTAGCTACATAGCTAATCACAGTAAGAGCATGGTTATAACTCAGAACTTCTTATTGCCCATGTGGTTATTCTTCAGGAGTTGAAACCATACTCAGTTTAAGCCTGAGTGCTAACCTACCACTTAATTCTTAGGGCACGTGTAAGAACTAACAGAATGAATGATTGATTAGCTGATGATTCATTCATTTTCAGTAGTTGTTTCCCACTTACCCCATTCTTCCATCGGGGAAAAAAGACAAGAAAGCACATTCTTATTTTATGGGCATTTTTTCTGCTCCCATAATTCATTATTTTTTGTTTTAATCAATGAGTGCCTAAAGACATATGTGTGTCATCTCCTTGACTTTGTTATAAAATGTATCTCTCTGGGCAGGGCAGTCTACTGCTTCCTTTAAACCCAGAAGCTGTTTTAGTGTATTTCTCTGTCTCATCTATTTCCTTTCACAAGCTTGCGGAAGCTGTTTCAATTCTTAGAATGCTTAATGTGCTCAACTTTAATTCTTTATGCAAGGACTGAGCATTAACTTGTTTGTCTACGACATCATCAAGAATGTGCTGCATAAGTTTGGGCATGATATTGCCCCATATTCCTTGCCAAATAGAACCTAGATTTCTTGTATATTCACATGTAAGTATCCAAAAAATGTCATTATGAAAAAGGCTAGAAGAGATTCAGAGTAATTCTCTTTTCATTTCGTATGAGTTATTTTACTGAATCATTGAAGTATAGTGTTTGCAGCAAAAGGAAGCTCTCTTTTAATCAATGATAGGTGGATCACACAAGATTCAGGAGCTCAGTTGGGACCTAAAAAAAGTAAATCAGGATAGTAAGTAGACAGTAATGTGAAACCAGATGACTTCCCAGAACGAACAATCGACGTTATTACAGTATAGACTTATGGGCTGAGGAAACGATTGGGAGTTGCCATTAAATGCTACGTCTATTTCATCAAGTCTTAATATTATTAAATATTTGCAGTCCCTTTCAATCTCCCTTGTACTTTTTTTTTTTAATGCTAGGAGAGTCAGGTATCTCTGTGACCTTACTTTAATTTGATTTAAGCATCAATACAAAAGCTTCATAGGCACATTGTGAAGTAAAGTGATTCATTTTTCCGTTTTTACCTCTGGGAACTATGGGGCATCCTGGACATAAATTCCAATGACAGCCCCGTTCACTTGCACAGTAACAGAAAGAAAAGTCAATTCTAGAGCGAAAAACTTGAATAGTAAGGTAAGGATGACATTAGATTGTGTAAAATCATTAAATTATCCCTTTCAATGTAGAATTTTTATCTGTACTTATTTTTATATAATTGTTTCTCCTTATCTTTAGAAAGTTTAGTAAATAGATGTTTTATAGTGACCCTTAAAAACAATACTTGATAATATAAATCTTAGCAAACCACATTCCTTACAAAAATTCTTCTAAAAATATATAACAAAATGATCATTTTTTGATTAAGTCTTTCGACTAACTCCCTTATTGCTACAACTTACATTTCTGGCATTCTCATTTTCACAGTTATAATGCTCACAAATAAGATTAACTGGGTACTATAAATATCATGAACTTTATTCTTTTATGAGCCATCTACCTTTTTTTAATACCAAGGTCAGGGATTTCACTCCTAAACCCATTTGACTTTTTTTTTTTTTCATAGAAATGTCATCCCAAGGTCATGGGGAAGAGAAAGTTTATGAATCACAGAGAATCAATGCAAATGAAGCAGAAGACTTAGAGATCATGCTTCTTAAAGAAGCTGCCGCAAATGCTTTGTCCTCCTGCCAATGAGCAAACTGTGTCCTTTTAGTTGCCTAAGGACATGAAATATTAATATATCATTTATGTCTAGAGTAAGCTGTGAATGTTAAAGAACTTATTTTTTCATATAATATTTCATTTTTGAATGGGATAAATATAAACTACAAGCTATCGTCTCTGTAGAAAAGAATTTGAAATTATTTGGGTTATTTTGGTCTACTACAGGTGTAATACTGGTAAATGATATACTGTCTTTTTCTCTTGTAAACAGTAAGTTTACTTGGATAGTTATCTGACAAATATTTAGATCTTACTGCTTCCCAGATCCTCTGCATAGAGTTTGGCTACAAAGATGGAGGCCACATTTGTTCCTGGCCTTGGAGGAGAGATTGCTATATAGATAAATAAGATCCGTTCATTCATCAAAAACACATACTGAGTTTTTCCCATGTCAGGCATTATTCAAGGCACTAGAGATACAGCAATGAACAGGGCTGAGAAAAGCTCTCTCTCCTGGTTTATACTTTCGTGTGAGGAAACAGATAAATCAATAAAAATAAAATTTAAAATATCAGAATCTAGATCATGCAGTTTTGGAAGGCTTCTTTGTGGACACAATGCTTGGCTGATACCTGAATGACAAAGGGAGCCAACCAAGCGACTAACAGTGACAAGAGCATCCTAACAGAAGCCTTAGTACAAAGGGCCTAAGACAAGAATAAACCCATTGTCTTCAGGGAGGAAAATAAGTCTAGTGTGACTGAGGCAGAACAAGTGATGGTGAAATAAAGTGGGGTGGGCACATCAGACAGAGCGTTAGAATGACAGATTTTAACCCAATTTCCAATGGAGGTTACTAAAGGACTTTAAAACTGGGAGTGAAGTGATTGGTTTAAATTCTACAAAGATAATTCTGACAGCTGGTAGGGGATGTATGAATTGTTGAAGAAGCAGGGAGACTATTACTGTTGTCCAAGCAAGATGTAACAGTGCTTAGATAATGGTAAAGATGGAAAGTCAATGGGTTTTGTATGTTTTGCTCATTGATAAGATGTGAATGTGTGAAACAAAGTGAATATTTTAAAAATAATATATTTTCCAAAATTGTTTGCATAGTGAGGAATGATCAATCAGTGAAATGTAAGGAAAATGAAAACACATTTCCCAGAGAAAATGACAACTGGACTACTAAAAATTCAACAGCAGCAGAAGATGGAATGTTAAGTTGTATGACGTACAGGAGTGAGCCAAAGATGTGGATATCATGTTCAGATAATTCTGGGTGTTCCAATGTGATTACAACCAAGGAGTAGAGGAATGAAGCAAATGATATAGCTAGAACCTGATTGTGATGATACTAAGTAGTTTGGACAGAGCACGTAGGAAATGAGAATATAGAGGATATATGTTTTAAGATTGTTAAGATAACACATGACAAAATAATATTAGGTTTCCTGTAATTGCTTGTTGTTTCCAAGGGCTTTTTGTGTATCATTGGATGATACAGAAAAAAGGAATAGCAGCCTCTCTCCCAAGAGATACCACAAAAGAGAAACTATCATGGAGGTTGGCAAAAAGATGAAGAATTTCAGGGTAAAATGTCATAGAGAAGAATCATATCAAAAGAATCAAATGGGGTTTTATGATAGCAAAATAGCATAATATTCAGGAATACTTCCTTTATTGTTTATTTTCTGTCTCTGCCTCCCCTTTCCACTAGCATATAAAATAAAGATGGTGAGAGCTTTTGTACACTTTGCTCAACGATGTATTCCATGCACCAAGAACAGTACCTGACACGTTTTTGGTACTCAATATATTTGTTAAATTAATGTTTTTTTCTGGTAGAAGAAAGAGAGGGGGGAAATTGCTTTTATTTGTAGAAATTAAGTAAAATATTACCCTCAGTTAAGTCTTCCAGATTAATGGGTTGAATCATTGGAGACCCTAAAAAATATGTGATGGGCTCCCCCTCAAAACTCTGACTCAGCTGTATTGTGGTAAATTACATTTAAATGTTTCATGTCCTAGTACTTGAGGCAGATCATCACAGCCACCAGAGAGCTAACAAGCATAGAGCTAATAAGTGAAGATAGAATTAGAAAACTGGGTTTTTCCAAGTAAAAATGAGATGATCTGTTCACGTACGAGGGCTTTAGTCCTTGGAACTGGACATCAAAAATGTTATCTCTAAATGTTATAAACTAGCATGTGCAGAGCACTTCTTGGTAGTGTCTGATGACAGTCTAAGTCCCTGTTGATTTTAATCCTGTAGAGGGCATCTGCAGTTTGGCTTAGATTGTTATGGGAAGACTGTCATTTTCAGTTCAATCAATAGGAATTTGAAAGAAAGGTTAGATGTTATCTCAGAATGATTAAAAATTTTTGCCCAGCAACATTAGTAAATGTTGGGAATTTCAGAACTAGGATTCAGGTTATGATACTGTATGTAACTTGGAGTATGATTTGATACAACTTTTACTGCCTTCACTGTTCTCCACTCCATTCCATGAGGCTGGGTTGCTTGTAATTTCCCTCTACACATATCACACTACTGCTCAAGCAGTAGTGTGATATTTCTATTTTTGTTCATGTTACTTTCACTTCATGAAATGCCCTATCTCCTCATCTTACTTGTCTTTAAAGCTAACTGCTCCTCATTCATGGACAATTTAACTGAGTTATCCCCTTCTGTAGGCATCCTTACCTGACAACCATCACTCCTGATGGGGAGATGCCCAGCACTTTGCATGAAACTTTCTGAGCACGCCTCCAGCATCAAGATATGATATTTGTTTATGCATTAAATTCCCTACTAGACTCTCAGTTGCTTGATGATTGTTGTATTAGCCATTCTTAACCCAGAACTTAATATAGTACCTGACACATAGAAACTTATCTGTGAGTTTTTAAAAATTATTTTTAAAAAATTTTACTTATTTATTTATTATTTATTTTGGCTGTGTTGGGTCTTCACTGCTGCGTGTGGGCTTTCTCTAGTTGTGGCGAGCGGGGGCTACTCTTCGTTGCAGCGCGCAGACTTCTTATTGTTGTGGCTTCTCTTGTTGCGGAGCACGGGCTCTAGGCGCATGGGCTTCAGTAGTTGCAGCATGTGGGCTCAGTAGTTGTGGCTTGCAGGCTCAGTAGTTGTAGCGCATGGGCTTAGTTGCTCTGTGACATGTGGGATCTTCCCGGACCAGAGATCGAACCCATGTCCCCTGCATTGGCAGGCAGATTCTTAACCACTGTGCCACCAGGGAAGTCCCGATTTATTTTTTATTATAACTTGTGTGTGTGTATATGTGTGTGTGTGTGTGTGTGTGTGTGTGAATCAAACTGAGCCCTACCCTGTGGTTCTTCCATCAGGTTTTATTTCTTATAATAATCTGCTAGAGGCAGGTGAAAGATAATAATAATAACAACAATAGCATAATAATAATAATTTCAACTTGAAGTTGAGAAAGCTATATACACTCTCTATTTGGTTTATAAAGTTGATATTGCTAACTCTCATTTTTATTCTCCCTGAATACCACAGTAATTGACCAGAGAGAAATACCTTTTCATTAATATGCTCAATATGCTTTGATGATTAAGACTTTTAACAAATTACAATTAAGAAGATAAATAACTCTTATGTCAACTAAAAAGAAGTAAAAACATATGAGTTGAATTTTTGCAAGAGCCTTTTATGAGACCATGCTCTTTAATCATCCGCTGATCCTGGGAGAGGAAGCAAAATCTGCGCCATTTTGATGTGCTGTCTGGGCGATTTACTGTACTTTATTCCGTGACTGTGAAATTGAATGCTTTTGTCCTGTGCTTATGCTGCATTTTGCAGCATCTGGTGCTTGTCATAGTAGATGTTTTGGATTCCCATTCTCCTTTCTTTGAAGTTATTATCACAAGTGAATGAAAGATTTTTCAGAGTTGATGTGTAGCTGGTAACCCATAGTTAACAACCACCTCAAGGGTGGTGGATGGTTGGTATTGCCTGGAGATGAGATTAGCACAAAGAAATTTTTGAGCGTGCTTTGGCGTAGAGTGTCACTTAGCAGAAAATTTGACTTACCATCAGTAATGTCAACACTTGTAAATATTCTTTTGAAATAATTGTAATAACCATATGTTGTTTTACTCTCTACAATGCGTAGTATATTTTTCAGTAGCTCTTTTTTTAATTAAGATATAATTGACATATAACATTTTATTAGTTTCAGGTATACAGCATAATGCTTTGATGTTTGCATATATTGTGAAGTACTTATCACATTAAGTCTAGTCAACATCCATCACCACACAGAGTTACAATATTTTTACAAGAACTTTTAAGATCTACCCTCTTAGCAACTTTCAAATATACAGTACAGTATTAATAACTATAGTCACCACGCTGTACATAACATCCCCAGAACTTATTTATTTTATAGCTGGAAGTTTGTACCTTTGGACTACCTTCCGCCTTCACCTATTTCATCCATCACCAATCCACTGCCTCTGTTCTCTGTATCTATGAATTCAGTTGTTGCTGTATTATTTTTTATTTTATTTTATTTTTTGAGGATTCCACATATAAGTGAGATCATATGGTATTTGTCTTTCTCTGTCTTATTTCAGTTAGCATAATGCCCTAGAGATCCATCCATATTGTTGTAAATGGCAAGATTTCCTCTTTTCGTGGTTGAATAATATTTCATTGTATATATTCAATATGTTTTTTCTAATATAACAAAAAGTATTGTGGTTGTGACTCAAAGAAACACTGTCTATGTGGATAGTCTGTAAGGAAAATAGAAACAATGTGATATTTTAAATAGTGCTGAACATCTAAAGAATGCCTTATTTTGTGCTCATAAGCTGGAATTGTACATATAAATATAATAATTATAGGGTTAACTAATATTTTTATTAATAGATATATGATTGCTGCCTGTCAGAGTAGCATTAAAGAATTGCAGTGCGGGCTTCCCTGGTGGCGCAGTGGTTGAGAGTCCGCCTGCCGATGCAGGGGACACGGGTTCGTGCCCCCCACATGCCGCGGAGCGGCTGGGCCCGTGAGCTATGTCGCTGAGCCTGCGCATCCGGAGCCTGTGCTCTGCAACGGGAGAGGCCACAGCAGTGAGAGGCCCGCGTACCGCCAAAAAAAAAAAAAAAAATTGCAGTGCTATCTGTATTATCTTAGTGACCTTCATGCCCATAGCCCATTAATCAACAAATATTTTAGCTTTGATACTTAATGTTTCTTTTGCATCACTATTCTAAGCAAAACCAATAACAATTTACTGAAATATCCATCCCACTGCTCCCCTGCATTCAACTTGTCCTCTTCCAGGACTCCACAAAATGACAGTGCATTTATTTATTTATTTTAAAAACATCTTTATTGACATACAATTCACATACCATAAAATTCAATCACTTAAAGTGTGCAATTTAATGGTAATAGTATATTACACAGTTGTACAGTTATCACCACCATTTAACTTAAGAAGAGTTAAATCTCACAAAAAAACAAGCAGCAAGTAGCAGTCATTCCCCTTTCAACCTTCTCTCCAGTCCTTAGCATTCACTAATTTTATTTCTGTCCTTATAGATTTGCCTCTTCTGGACATTTCATAGAAATGTTTTCCTACAGTATATGGCTTTTTATTACTTCTTTCACTTAGCATAGCATTTTCAAGGTTCATCCACACTGTAGCATGTATTATTGCTTCATCTTTATTGCTGAATAATATTATGTTATATGAATATACAGTACCAAATTTACCCATGCAACAGATTTGGGGACATTTGGGTAGTTTCTACATGTGAGCCACTATGAATAATATTAATATAAACGTTCATATTAAGTTTTTATTTGATATATATTTGCATTTCTCTTGCATGCTTATTTAGGAGTGGAATTGCTAGGTCATATAATAACTCCGTTTAACATTTTTGAGGAACTTCCAAAATGTGTTCTAAAGCAGTACCCTTTTACATTCTAATTACAAATGTATAAAGGTATCAATTTCCTCATATCCTTACCAACCGTTTTCACAATCTGTCTTTTTGAATCATAGCCACTTAATGCATGTGAAGTCATTTCGATTTGTGTTATCTAAATAGTAATGATGTTCAACATATTTTATATGTTTACCATTTATATATTTTCTTTTTGAAATATGTCTTTTCAAATCATTTGTCATTATTTCTTTAATTGGGTTATTTTGCTGCTTATTATTGAGATGGAAATATTAATATATGTACATATATTAGATAAAATCCCCTTATCAGATATATAATTTGTAAACATTTTCTCTCATTCTGTGTGTTGAATGTTCACTTTCATTATGATGTCCTTTAAGCACAAAGGTTTTAGTGTTAGTGTGATCCAATTATCCTTTTTTTGTTACTGTTGTTGCTTCTGTTTGATATCCTATTTAAGAAACCATTACCTAATCCAAGTTCACAAATATTTACTTCTACATTTTCTTCTATCAAGCTTATAACTTTAGCTGTTCTGTTTATGCCTATGATCCATTTTGAGTAAATTTTTTAATAAGGTTTGAAACAGAAGTTTAACTTTATTCCTTTGAATGTGGATGTCCAGTTGACCCAGTATCATTTGTTGAAAAAACTTCCATCCCCATTGAATTGTCTGGGCATCCTTATCAAAATCAGTTAACCATAAATTTAAGAGTTTATTTCTAGATCTCAATTTTATTCCATTTGTCTCTATGTTTAGTCTTATGATAGTACCATGCTGCCTTGCTTAATGCACTGAGTAATAACTTGTGAAATTGGGAAGTGTGACTCCTCCCACTTTCTTTCCCCTTTTCAAGAATGTTTTGTCTATTCTGAGCGCTTGAATTATGTGATTATCTCAACAATTTCTGCAAAAAAAGCCACCTGAGATTTTAGTAAGGATTTTGTTACCTTTGTAGATTGATTTAGGGAGTATTCTAATTTTAACAATATTAAATCATCTCATCTATGACAAAGAGATGCCTTTCTTTTTTTTCCTCTTAATTTTTTTTTACATCTTTATTGGAGTATAATTGCTTTACAATGGTGTGTTAGTTTCTGCTTTATAACAAAGTGAATCAGTTATACATATACATATGTTCCTATATCTCTTCCCTCCTCCGTCTCCCTCCCTCCCACCCTCCCTATCTCACCCCTCCAGGCGGTCACAAAGCACCGAGCTGATCTCCCTGTGCTATGCGGCTGCTTCCCACTAGCTATCTATTTTATACTTGGTAGTGTATATATGTCCATGCCACTCTCTCACTTTGTCACAGCTTACCCTTCCCCCTCCCCATATCCTCAAGTCCATTCTCTAGTAGGTCTGTGTCTTTATTCCTGTCTTACCCCTAGGTTCTTCATGAAATTTTCTTTTCTTAAATTCCATATATATATGTTAGCATACGGTATTTGTCTTTCTCTTTCTGACTTACTTCACTCTGTATGACAGTCTCTAGGTCTATCCACCTCATTAAAAATAGCTCAGTTTCATTTCTTTTTATGGCTGAGTAATATTCCATTGTATATATGTGCCACATCTTCTTTATCTGATTCATCTGATGATGGACACTTAGGTTGTTTCCATCTCTGGGCTATTGTAAATGGAGCTGCAATGAACATTTTGGTACATGACTCTTTTTGAATTACGGTTTTCTCAGGGTATATGCCCAGTAGTGGGATTGCTGGGTCATATGGTAGTTCTATTTGTAGTTTTTTAAGGAACCTCCATACTGTTCTCCACAGCGGCTGTATCAATTTACATTCCCACCAACAGTGCAAGAGGGTTCCCTTTTCTCCACACCCTCTCCAGCATTTATTGTTTCTAGATTTTTTGATGATGACCATTCTGACTGGTGTGAGAAGATATCTCATTGTAGTTTTGATTTGCATTTCTCTAATGATTAATGATGTTGAGCATTCTTTCATGTGTTTGTTGGCAATCAGTATATCTTCTTTGGAGAAATGTCTATTTAGGTCTTCTGCCCATTTTTGGATTGGGTTGTTTGTTTTTTTGTTATTGAGCTGCATGAGCTGCTTATAAATTTTGGGGATTAATCCTTTGTCAGTTGCTTCATTTGCAAATATTTTCTCCCATTCTGAGGGTTGCCTTTTGGTCTTTTTTATGGTTTCCTTTGCTGTGCAAAAGCTTTGAAGTTTCATTAGGTCCCATTTGTTTATTTTTGTTTTTATTTCCATTTCTCTAGGAGGTGGGTTACAAAGGATCTTGATGTGAATTATGTCATGGAGTGTTCTGCCTATGTTTTCCTCTAAGAGTTTGATAGTTTCTGGCCTTACATTTAGGTCTTTCCTCTATTAATTTTTTATTGGAATATAGTTGACCCACAGTGCTGTGCTAGCTTTCATTGCACAGCAAAGGGAGATGTCTTTCAAATTACGTAGATCTTGAGTAATATTGTTCAATGATACTTTAGAGTTTTAAATATAAAATTTTACATTTCTTTTGATTAAATTATTCCCATGGAATTTTTTGATGTTTTTATAAATGAAATTTCCTTAATTACATTTTTACAATTGATTTTTGTACACTGATCTGGTATCCTATAAACTTGCTGAACTTGTTTATTTGTCCTGATAGATTTGTGTGTGTATGTATGTGTGCATTCCTTAGGATTTTCTATATAAAGATTTATGCTATTTGTGAATAAAGATAGTTTTTAATCTTCTTTCTATTCTGAATGTCTTATAATTGTCTAATTGTCTTAGCAGGAACCTCCAGTACAATATTTCATAGAAGTGAACATCTTTGTCTTATTTCTGATTTTAGGGGAAAGGCTTCTGTCTTTTACTATATAAATATATGCTATCTGTGTGTTTTTCATAAATGACCTTTCTCAGACTGAGAGAGTTCCCCTCTCTAGTTTGTTGAGTGTTTTTATAATGAAATGGTGTTGGATTTTTTCAGATGCTTTTCTGTATCTATTTAGAGGATCATGATTTGTTTTCTTTTCCCTTTATTCTAATTGATAATGTGTATTATGTTGAGTAATTTTCAGATGATAAACAAAAGTTGTATTTTTCGGATAAATCCCAGATAGCCATGGTATATAATCTTTTTAAAATGTTGCTAAATTAATTGTGTTAGTATTTCATTGATAATTCTGCTTCTATAATCAGATGCAAACAGACAACTGTATTATCTGTAGTTTTCTTTACTTACAGTGGCTTTGCCTGCTTTTGATGTCAGTATAATATTTGCCTCATAAAAGAGTTAGAAAGTGCTCTCTCCTGTTCTTTTAAAAACATTTAGAAGGATTAGCAATATTGCTTCATTTAATGTTTGTTAGAATTTAACAATAAAATGGTCTGAAGTTGGACTTTTCTTTGTTGAAAATATTAAAATTACTGTTTTAGTGTTTCTACTTGTTATAGATCAATTCGTATTTTCTCTTTCATATTGTTAGTTTTAGTAGTTTATGGGTATCTAGAAATTTTTATATTTATCTAGATTATCTATTTTGTTAGTATATAGTTGTTCATAGTGTTCTTTTATAATCCATTTTATTTTTCTTTTTTAATACATCTTTATTGGAGTATAATTGCTTCACAATGTGTTAGTTTCTGCTGTGAGTCAGTCATATGCATACATATATCCCCATATCCTCTCCCTCTTGAACTTCCCTCCCACCCTCCCTATCCCCTCTAGGTAGTCGCAAGGCACTGAGCTGATCTCCCTGTGCTATGTGGCTTCTTCCCACTAGCTATCTATTACATTTGGTAGTGTATATATGTCGAGGCTACTCTCACTTAGCCGTAGCTTCCCCCTCCCCCCACACTGTGTCCTCAAGTCCATTCTCTGTCTACGTCTTTATTCCTTCCCTGCCACTAGGTTCATCGGTACCATTTTTCTTTTTTTTTTTTGAATTCCATATATATGCGTTAGCGTACAGTATTTGTTTTTCTCTTTCTGACTTCACTTTTCTCTTTCATACTTCACTCTGTATGAGAGGCTCTAGGTCCATCCACCTCACTACAAATAACTCAATTTCGTTTCTTTTTATGGCTGAGTAATATTCCATTGTATATATGTGCCACGTCTTCTTTATACATTCATCTGTCGACGACATTTAGGTTGCTTCCATCTTCTGGCTATTGTAAATAGTGCTGCAGTGAACATTGTGGCACATGACTCTTTTTGAATTATGATTTTCTCAGGGTATATGCTCAGTAGTGGGACTGCTGGGTCATATGGTAGTTCTATTTTTAGTTTTTTAAGGAACCTCCATAATGTTCTCCTTAGTGGTTGTATCAATTTACATTCCTACCAACAATGCAGGAGGGTTCCCTTTTCACCACACCCTTTCCAGCATTTATTGTTTCTAGATTTTTTGATAATGGCCATTCTGACCAGTGTGAGGTGATACTCATTGTAGTTTTGATTTGCATTTCTCTAATAATTAGTGATATTGAGCATCTTTTCACGTACCTCTTGGCCATCTTTATGTATTCTTTGGTGAAATGTTTATTTCACCAAATGAATATTTAGGTTTTCCATCCATTTTTTAATTGACTTGTTTGTTTTTTTGATATTGAGCTCCGTGAACTCTTTGTATATTTTGGAGATTAATCCTTTGTCCGTTGTTTCATTTGCAAATATTTTCTCCCATTCTGACGGTTGTCTTTTCATCTTGTTTATGATTTCCTTTGCTCTGCAAAAGTTTTTTTTTTTTTGCGGTACACGGGCCTCTCACTGTTGTGGCCTCTCCCGTTGTAGAGCACAGGCTCCGGACGCACAGGCTCAGTGGCCATGGCTCACGGGCCCAGCCGCTCTGCGGCATGTGGGATCCTCCCGAACCGGGGCACGAACCCGCGTCCCCTGCACCGGCAGGCGGACTCTCAACCACTGCACCACCAGGGAAGCCCCTCTGCAAAAGCTTTTAAGTTTCATTAGGTCCCATTTGTTTATTTTTGTTTATATTTCCATTACTCTAAGAGGTGGGTCAGAAAAGATCTTGCTGTGGTTTATGTCAACGAGTGGTTTTCCTATGTTTTCCTCTAAGAGTTTTATAGTGTCTGGTCTTGCATTTAGGTCTTTTATCCATTTGGAGTTTATTTTTGTGTATGGTGTTAGGTAGTGTTCTAATTTCATTCTTTTACATGTAGCTGCCTTGTTTTCCCAGCACAACTTATTGAAGAGGCTGTCTTTTTTCCATCGTATGTTCTTGCCGCCTTTGTCGAAAATTAGGTGAATGTATATGTGTGGGTTTATCTCTGGGCTTTCTATTCTGTACCATTGATCTATATTTCTGTTTTTGGGCCAGTACGACACTGTCTTGATTACTCTAGGTTTGTAGTATAGTTTGAAGTTGGGGAGCCTGATTCCTCCACCTCCATTTTTCTTTCTCAAGGTTTTTTTTTTGGCTATTTGGAATCTTTTATTTCCATACGAATTGTAAAATTTTTTGTTCTAATACTGTGAAGAATGCCATTGGTAGTTTGGTAAGGATTGCATTGAATCTGTAGAGTGCTTTGGGTAGTATAGTCATTTTCACAATATTGATTCTTCCAAACCAAGAACATGGTATATTTCTCCATCTGTTTATGTCATCTTTGATGTCTTTCATCAGTGTTTTATAGTTTTCTGAATACAAGTCTTTCACCTCCTTAGGTAGGTTTATTCCTACGTATTTTATTCTTTTTGTTGCGATGGTAAATGGGATTGTTTCCTTAGTTTCTCTTTCTAATTTTACATTGTTAGTGTATAGGAATGCCAGAGATTTCTGTGCATTAATTTTGTGTTCTGCAACCTTACCAAATTAATTGATTAGTTCTAGTAGTTTTTTGGTGGCATCTTTAGGATTTTCTATGTATGGTATCACGTCATCTGCAAACAGTGATGGTTTTACTTCTTCTTTTCCAATTTGTATTCCTTTTATTTCTTTTTCTTCTCTGATTGCCACAGCTAGGGCTTCCAAATCTACGTTGAATAAGAGTGGAGAGAGTGGACATCCTTGTCTTGTTCCTGATTCTAGTGGAAATGGAAAATAATCCTTTCTATTTCTTTGGATTCAGTAGCAATGTTTCATATAGTCTTATTAATTTTGGTAATTTGAGTCTTCTCTCTTATTTTCCTTTGTCAGTCCAGCTATGTTTGTCTACTTTATAGATCTTTTCAAAGAACATACTTTTGTTTTTATTGATTTGTCTCTTTTTAAAATTTGTTCCATTTTGTTTTTCTTCTCTCTAATCTTTAATATGTCCATTCTTTTGTTCTTTGGACATATTTATACTAGCTAATTTAAAATATTTGTCTAATAAAACCATCATCTCATCATTTCCCAACCATTGTTAAATGTTTTCTTGATATTTTTCCAACTTTGACAATTTCCCCACTGAATTTTACTGATCTTTCTAGCCTCTTACTTAAATATATAGTCTTGCATAAGTTTCGTCCTGGAGTTAAAATTCACCTGGCCATGATGCCTTCTTTTTAAATACATTTCCATTTGGTTTCATACCAGATACAAAAATCTTTATAAATGTATTCCTGACTGAGATTGCCCTGCGATTTTGCTTACTTAAAATTTTGTGGCTACTTGTTTTTGAAGCTCACTGTCAATAACTAGAAGATAAATGACTCTTTTTCTTTCCTGTGAAAGTGTTGTATAGACTAAAATTATTTAAACCTTGAATCTTTGGTAAAGTTCAATTGAAATGATTGAATCAGCAACTGGCTTTTTTTTTTTTTTTTAGTGTTTTGGTGGGAGGTGGGGAGGGGCTTTAGTATTGATTCTATTTATTTACTATCTACAGGACAATTCATATTTTATAATTACTATCTTGTATCAATTTTGGTAAGCTGTATTTTTGAGTAATATACATACTGCTTCTAAATTTACAAATTTAATGTTTTAAGGTTGTTCATTGGCATAAGCTGTAGCAATTGTGGTACTGCACAATTTTTTATTCTCTTTATTTTCTTGCTTAATCTTGCTAGAGAACTATTTTATTAATTTGTTCAAAGAAATATTTGTCTTTGCTGAGCTTTGTTTACTGTATTTCCATGTTACAAACTTTTTTTTCATACTATCTAACTTGTACTGTACTCCTTTTAATTTTTTTAGGCTTCTTCTGGGGTTCTTTCTAAGATTTCTCAGGTTGCATTTCAGTTTACTAATTTTGAGCCTTTCTTACTTTCTAATGTAGATGTACATCAGTCTTATGTTCCTCTGAATACTGCTTGTGGTAGGCAAAAGATGCCCACATACTAATTTCTGATACCCATGAATATGTTGTCTTATGTGATAAAGGCACTTCACAAGTGTGGTTAAATTAAAGCCTTTGATATATGAAGCCCATCTTGTATTATCTGGATTGACCCAATGTCATCATAAAGGTATTATAGTGGAAAACAGAAGCAGAGACTCAGAAATTTGAACATGCTCTGTTACTGGCTTTGAAGATGAAGGAAGAGGCCACAAGTCAAAGAACACAAGTGGCCCCTAGTTACTGGAAAAGTCCAGGTAAAAGGTTCTCCCTAGGAGGCTCCAGAAGGAATGCAGCCCTGCAGACATCTTGATTTTATCCCAGTAAATCCCATTTCAGAATTCTGACCTCTAGAACTGTAAGATAATACGTTTGTGTTGTTTTAGTCACTAAGTTAATGTAATTTGTTACAGCAACAATGGGAAACTAGTACAGGATCTTTACTTCACCAAAAATTATGTAGTTTTACCAGTTATCACCTTTAAAAGTTTTGGGTTATCCATTAAAGTGTCTTCTTTACACTATAAGTTTTTCGAGGTCTATGCTTTCTGTTTGATTTGATGTTCAAATAAATGTTTTTCTAACTTAATTAAATTAAAGTTAAATAGTAGGGCCTGTTTGAGACTAATCCTAATGACACATCCTATTATTTGCTCATTTATTATAAATATCATGTTTTATCTACAGGGAACATATAGAATATCACAGTGTAAAATAGAAAGGATACAATTTTCTATACACTGTTAAGTACATCAAGTTGTAAATATTTGCTATTTTGATTTGCTATATTTTTGTTAATCTATTTATTTTTTTTAAAGTTTGTCTTTCTGCTCAAACGGTTGCTGAGACAGTTTATTAAACTCTTTCCACATAATATAATTATTTTTATGTGACTTTGTGTTTCAACTCTGTTTTCAAACTATATTATTCTTTGCATATACCTTTAGAACTGATGTATCTTCCTAATCAATTAAAAATTTAATCATTATATGTAATAGCCCTCTCTTTATTTTTCACTTATTATTTTCCCCCATTATAATTCCTCATTACAATTTGCCCTCTTCAGTCACTTCAGTGATACATTTTGAATATTGTTCCTTATATTTCAGTATCTAATTTGTAGTTTCAGATACAATGACCATTCTGGGTATCTATTCTTCCATTTTGATGAAATGAAAACTATAATTTGTGACTTGCATTCTGACAATATAATTTCATTTCGTATCTCCAAACTTAACTATAATTAAAAGAAAAAAACACTGGTTAATATTGTATTTACCAAAATCTTGAAAGAATTTGAAAATATCCTCATGAGTAAAAAGATGATTTACTACGTTTTCCCTACTTAAAGATAATGCAATTCCATTCAATATCTGTGTTTCAAAAATGACTATATAGAAAGGATTTTGCTTCCATTTTAAATGTATACAGTAAAATAAAACAAAAATAATTTACTCTGACTGACAAAATAAGAAGTGCTTTGCTGTTTCTAGAGCATGTCATAGTGCAAGCAAGGACAAATTTGCAATGTTGATAAAGCAATCCCATATACATTTACTAGGGTGAAGCAGAAACAGCAGAGAAATTGTTTATTTAGAAAATATGGTATTAATTTGCAGTAGGTCTCAATGTATCAAGGGAGATCTCACTTTATCGGAGAGTCAAACCCCACGTTTTGGTGAGAAGCATAGAAAAAGGTTTGAAAATTTGGCATTAGGGTATTCCGTAGAAGTCAAATGAGTTGAAGGTTATATGTGTTTTATCATTTTAAAAAATGGATAGATCAGAAAAAATATTCAACATACCAAAAAAGGAACTGTACAAATCCAGGTTAACTTCTACAGGATACAACGTACAAAATTGTTAACCAGAAATGTGTATTCAGGATTCAGAAGCAATATCATAAAAGTTAAATTGAAAAGCCAGATACCCATATACTTAGGACTCTAGTCAATGTTTAATATAAAAGCGGCAGGAGCCAACATCCATTTGGATCAAAGTATAGAACTTGCTGTGTGGTCTTGGCAGTTTGCTCAGATGAGTTCTCACAAAATTATGTGTCTTTTCCAAACAGTTTTGCCAATTTTTTTTGGTAATTTTCAACATACAAAATATACAACCTTTCTTTATCTGAAAAGCAGCACCACATACGAAAGATATGGAGATGGAAACAAACAAAAGAAACCCCCGCCGATATAAATGAAACTTTTCTAGTCTTACCATTAGAAATCTAGCTCACGCAAATAGGAAAAAGTAATAATAGAAAGTGAGAAGGACTTTAGAATTTAATGCTCAAGATAGTTTTAAAAACATGTCTTTGAATAACCTACAGAAGCAAGAATTACCCCTCAGTTACTGACCCCTGACTTAGATATTCAGGAAACGTGAGACTTTTTCAATACTTAGGGCAATATTTAGAAAGCAAAGTACTCAGTACTGAGTCCTGCTGCCAGTTAAGGTCAGCACTCAATTCAAAGTTCAGGCACAATGCAAGAACTTTCTGAAGGATGCCCTGGGTATTGACAAAAGCTTCCTAGAGCAGCTAAGTATAAACCCAGGACATGTCTACAGGGACCACTGCAGGCACATCTCTGACTGAGGCTCCTATGTGTGTCTGTAACATTGATCATAGATGATCCCTAGCCCTGGTGCCCGGGCCTCTGGAAACATGCTGATAAAGGTCTGCAGTAGCCTGAGGGTGTAACTATTCTCAACTTGCAGTTGTAACAGAAAAAATCGGTAATGTGCTAATAATATAATGGATTCATTTTGCAATCATTATTCTAATGGTAAATGATACCTTACTCTTAGTTCTGCAAACTAAATATTTTCTTATCTTAGAATCTGATATGTATAGAAAAGTACATTAATTTTAGAGGGAGAGAAAGCTGAAATAAACCCAGCTCACATATCTTTTAGCAATTTGACCTTGGGCAGGTTGGTTGACTTCTGATTCTCAGTTTCTGCATCTCTGAAGCGGGCCTAATTTATCTCACTCACTCACTCAACATAGCCTCAGTAATATATTGAGTATTTATGAATGGTATTAGCTAGTATTATTACCCTTAGAGTCTGCTTTTGACAATTTATGGGGAACAGTGAGAGCAATTTCCATGGTTGTAAAGCCATAGTATTAGGTAGAGGCCTGTACTTTAGAAACACAGATTACAACTGAGCTTGCAAGTTATCCTGTAAATTAGATTGGCATAAGCTACTTCTCTCTGTTGTTCTCCTTGCATGAAATGAATAGTTTCTGTATTCAGACAGAAGCAAACAAGAGTAGAGTCCATTTACTGGGCATTTGTGAAGAATTTGGGCATTGGTCAATATTAGCTTAAGAAATTGAAACTGGAAGTTCTGAAAATAATATCTGGTTCTGAAAATAATATCTGGTGCTGAAAATATATAACAGGATTGGGCAGCGTCAAACCATAGGCACAAAGCAGAAATGTGATCATGGGCAGACTTCAAATGCAAAGGTGCTTAATTAAAACTTATGGACCAAAGTCTTGTGAAAAAATGTTAGATCTTACATAGCAATGTGAAGTTTTCCTTAAACATACGATCTTTCCTTTCCTCTTTTCCTTCTTTCCGTCATACCAGTAAGAGATAGTTAATTATTATAGATATTCTTTGAAGATCCCTTATTTTTTATTTTGAAAAACCTCAAACATAAACAGAAAATATGAAGAAAATATTAAAAATAACATTACTTAATATTATTATCAAATATTAGCTAGACATGCTTCATTGATTTTTCCTAAAGAATTTTAAATACAATCACAGACATCTTGATATTTCATCCTCAAATACTTCAATATACACCTCTAAAAAGTGAGAATGGCTTCCTGCATTTCACAATGACATTTTAACACTAATTTTCTAGTGCCATCTAATTCATAGTCTATATTCAAATATCTGCTGTTATTTCTAAAGTATCTTTTATATATATTTTGTTTAGAATCAGACACAACCAAGAATTATAGATTGCATTTTGTTGCCATGACTCTGAATTCTCTCTCTCCATTTTTTCTGTAACATTGACTTGTTGAAAGAAAGCAGTCCAACTGACATATTGGTGTTGACATAATACTATTTGAATATCTTTGATACTCATACTTCACAGGTGATGCTGAGCATTGTATATTATTTCAAATTTAAAGGCATCCAAATGGCTGGTCATCACACCAGTAATGTTGCCAAGACTAATCATCTCTTCAAGGCAGGGACAACCAGATCTCTGTAAAGCTTTGGCTATCAAAAAACATAATCTATGAGCTGATAGATAGCATGTTCTATCTATCCAGTTCTCAATTAATCCTTTAACCACCGATTTCAGTATCTATGGATAATCTACTTCCCTGTAGACTAAAAATTAATTTCCAGCTCTGCCATTCACAGTTCATTCGTTATCTCTTTTTCTTATATACGGAAGAACTTTTCCTCATCAATGAGGCTATTTGATTAATTTGAAATGTAGTTTATACAGGAAAGGCAGGATAAATATTTATTTTCATGTAAACATTTTTAAAATAAAAAAATAAGTATAATGGTCATCTCTAATTGCAGCTTCTTTTATTTTTTCTCTTTTGTTAGTTTGTGTTATCTAGTTTTTGTTTTGCTTTCCTTTTATTTGTATTGTTGGTTATCTCTTTCCCTTAATTTTTCAAAGAATACAAGTTTCATCTGACAAAGAGTAGTATAAGCATTCATTCATGAAATCCCTGCTAGTACATCAAATTTCCCAAGAGCTGGAATACTTTCTTTTCCTAATATTTTCAAATATAAAGGTGAGAAGTCTTTCTATACACAATGAGTATTTCCTTTAGGTGGATATAAAAAACAATTTAGCACCACAGAGAAGCATTTCACCTGAGCCTATCAGAAATAGTGAAGCCAAAAATATATTGTTTTCAGTGATTAGTTACACTGAAGCACACACACCCAGGCACACACACACACACACACAAAACCGATTCACTAATTTGAGACACATTTGAGACATTAATGTAAGGACCCAATCAAATAAGGGTTTGAGGGAATCATGGAATTCGTGTTATGGCACATGATTAGAGTCTTGTTTTTACATTTTATCTAAATGAAATTCTGTAGTGGATTAGCCAGTAAAGGAGTTGCAAACACCAAAACGCCCACAATCCTGTCTCCTACTGCACAATCCAGCCTCTACCTACATCTCTGTCAACTCCTTTTTCATAACACTTTCCCCCACACTTAAAACATTCTAACTTACCTTAGATTTCCCTCTATTAACCAGCCTCTTTCTTTATTTTTTTTACATCTTTATTGGAGTAAAATTGCTTTACAATGGTGTGTTAGTTTCTGCTTTATAACAAAGTGAATCAGCTGTACATATACATATGTTCCCATATCTCTTCCCTCTTGTGTCTCCCTCCCACCCTCCCTATCCCACTCCTCTAGGTGGTCACAAAGCACCAAGCTGATCTCCCTGTGCTATGCGGCTGCTTCCCACTAGCTATCTATTTTACATTTGGTAGTGTATATATGTCCATGCCACTCTCTCACTTCATCCCAGCTAACCCTTCCCCCTCCCCGTGTCCTCAAGTCCATTCTCTACATCTGCGTCTTTATTCCTGTCCTGCCCCTAGGTTCTTCAGAACCTTTTTTTTTTTTTTTTTTTTTTTTTTAGATTCCATATATATGTGTTAGCATACGGTATTTGTTTTTCTCTTTCTGGCTTACTTCATTCTGTATGACATACTCTAGGTCCATCCACTCACTACAAATAACTCAATTTCATTTCTTTTTATGGCTGAGTAATATTCCATTGTATATATGTGCCACATCTTCTTTATCCATTCATCTGTCAACAGACACTTAGGTTGCTTCCACGTCCTGGCTATTGTAAATAGAGCTGCAATAACATTGTGGTACATGACTCCTTTTGAATTATGATTTTCTCACAGTATATGCCCAGTAGTGGGATTTCTGGGTCATATGGTAGTTTTATTTTTAGTTTTTTAAGGAACCTCCATACTATTTTCCATAGCGGCTGTATCAATTTACATTGCCACCAACAGTGCAAGAGGGTTCCCTTTCACATCCTCTCTAGCATTTATTGTCTGTAGATTTCTTGATTATGGCCATTCTTACTGGTGTGAGGTGACACCTCATTGTAGTTTTGATTTGCATTTCTCTAATTATTAGTGATGTTGAGCATCCTTTCATGTGTTTGTTGGCAATCTGTATATATTCTTTGGAGAAATGTCTATTTAGGTCTTCTGCCCATGTTTGGATTGGGTTGTTTGTTTTTTTGATATTGAGCTTCATGAGCTGCTTTTAAGTTTTGGAGGTTAATCCTTTGTCAGTTGCTTCATTTGCAAATAATTTTCTCTTATTCTGAGGGTTGTCTTTTGATCTTGTTTATGTTCTCCTTTGCTGTGCAAAAGCTTTTAAGTTTCATTAGGTCCCATTTGTTTATTTTTGTTTTTATTTCCATTTCTCTAGGAGGTGGGTCAAAAAGGATCTTGCTATGATTTATGTCGTAGAGTGTTCTGCCTATGTTTTCCTCTAAGAGTTTTATATTGTCTGGCCTTATGTTTAGATCTTTACTCCATTTTTAGTTTATTTTTGTGTATGGTGATAGGAAGTGTTCTAATTTCATTCTTTTACATGTAGCTGTCCAGTTTTCTCAGCACCACTTATCGAAGAGGCTGTCTTTCTTCCATTGTATATTCTTGCCTCATTTATCAAAAATAAGGTGACCATATGTGTGTGGGTTTATCTCTGGGCTTTCTATCCTGTTCCATTGATCTATATTTCTGTTTTTGTGCCAGTACCATACTGCCTTGATTACTGTAGCTTTGTAGTGTAGTCTGAAGTCCAGGAGCCTGATTCCTCCAGCTCCATTTTTCTTTCTCACGATTGCTTTGGCTATTCGGGATCATCTGTGTTTCCATACAAATTGTCAAAATTTTTGTTCTAGTTCTGTGAAAAATGTCATTGATTGTTTGATAGGGATTGCATTGAATCTGTAGATTGCTTTGGGTAGTAGAGTCATTTTCACAATGTTGATTCTTCCAATCCAAGAACATGGTATATCTCTCAATCTATTTGTATCATCTTTAATTTCTTTCACCAGTATCATATAGTTTTCTGCATACAGGTCTTTTGTCTCCTTAGGTAGGTTTATTCCTAGATGTTTTATTCTTTTTGTTGCAGTGGTAAATAGGATTGTTTCCTTAATTTCTCTTTCAGATTTTTCATCATTAGCGTATAGGAATGCAAGAGATTTCTGTGCATTAATTTTGTATCCTGCTACTTTACCAAATTCATTGATTAGCTCTAGTAGTTTTCTGGTAGCATGTTTAGGATTCTCTGCGTATAGTATCCTAACATCTGCAGACAGTGACAGCTTTACTTCTTCTTTCCTGATTTGGATTCCTTTTATTTCTTTTTCTTCTCTGATTGCTGTGGCTAAAACTTCCAAAACTATGTTAAATAATAGTGTTGAGAGTGGACAACCTTGTCTTGATCCTGATCTTAGAGGAAATGGTTTTAGTTTTTCACCATTGAGAACACTGTTGGCTGTGGGTTTGTCATATATGGCTTTTATTACGTTGAGGTAAATTCCCTCTATGCCTACTTTCTGGAGAGCTTTTAATCATAAATGGTGTTGAATTTTGTCAAAAGCTTTATCTGCATCTATTGAGATGACCATATGGTTTTTCTCCTTCAGTATGTTAATATGGTTTATCATATTGATTGAGTTGCATATATTGAAGAATCCTTGCATTCCTGGGATAAATGCCACTTGATCATGGTGTATGATCCTTTTGATGTGCTATTGGATTCTGTTTGCTAGTATTTTGTTGAGGCTTTTTGCGTCTATGTTCATCAGTGATATTGGTCTTTAATTTTCTTTTTTTGTGACATCTTTGTCTGGTTTTGGTATCAGGGTGATGGTGGCCTTATAGAATGAGTTTGGGAGTGTTCCTCCCTCTGCTATATTTTGGAAGAGTTTGAGCAGGGTAGGTGTTAGCTCTTCTCTAAGTGTTTGATAGAATTCGTCTGTGAAGCCATCTGGTCCTGGGCTTTTGTTCGTTGGACGATTTTTAATCACAGTCTCAATTTCAGTGCTTGTGATTGGTCTGTTTATATTTGCTATTTCTTCCTGGTTCAGTCTTGGAGGCTGTGCTTTTCTATGAATTTGTCCATTCCTTCCAGGTTGCACAACCTTTATATTTTTATTTTATTGGCATAGAGTTTCTTGTAATAATCTCTCCTGATCCTTTGTTTTTCTGCAGTGTCCGTTGTTATTTCTCCTTTTTCATTTCTAATTCTATTGATGTGAGTCTTCCCCCTTTTTTTCTTGATGAGTCTGGCTAATGGTTTATCAATTTTGTTTATCTTCTCAAAGAAGCAGCTTTTAGTTTTATTGACCTTTGCTATTGATTCCTTCATTTCTTTTTCATTTATTTCTGACCTGATCTTTATGATTCCTTGCCTTCTGCTAACTTTGGTGTTCTTTTTGTTGTTCTTTTGCTAATTGCTTTAGGTGTAAGTTTAGGTTGTTTATTTGAGATGTTTCTTGTTTCTTGAAGTAGTATTGTATTGCTATATACTTCCCTCTTAGAACTGCTTTTGCTGCTTCCCATAGGTTTTGAGTCATCATGTTTTCAACCAGACTCTTTCTAATTGGATTTCCATAAATTAACTTATCTCTTTCCAACTTCAGAGCCTTTGCAATACTGTTTTCCCACCTTCTGATAATGTTTCCACAGTCCCTTTTCCACTGTCTTCTTTACCCAGGTGATTTGCTCATCATTGATGGCTTAGCTCAAAATAACTCCAGATAGGGAAATCTTTCCTGATTCTCAGTTAAGGTCAGGTTCTTAGCTTTATTAATAGCGTGCAATTCTCCAGCATGGCATCTAGCCAGAACTGCAATTATGTAATAGTAAGTACATTTGAATAATATGTGCCGGCCTCTCGCAATACTTAGAGGCAGGACATGTGTCGATTTTTCTCCACCACTGTTTTGCAGGAAGGCCAAAGAGAGCCTGGTGTACCTTAGTCATGTAATAAATGTATGTTGAATACATCAGTGAAATGGATCTTCCGTCTCTACTAATAGCATCTATATTGATTCTTACCCGACACTTTATACTTTATAAAATGAGTCATCTGTACACAGCAAAATATGTGGAAAGCAAGACAGGAGAGGAGACAGGCTCTCAATTCCTATATGTCTGCTGTAGACTTTTAAAAATCTTTTTGTAATTACAGTATAAAATAAATCTAATAAAAATTTTTGAACAAAACACTTATGTAGCTATACAGTAACATTCTGGGAATCTATTTCTCTACATGTGATACACAGAATTTCCAATGAATTAAAAGAAGATATTTAACCAAAATATCCTTCTACCCTTAATCAAAGCAGTTACCTCTCTGTATCACTCAGCATTGCATTCACATTCATCTTTGCCAAGTTATATTTTATTTTGTTGAGTATGTATTTTGATCACATTTAATCCTTTCTGGAACAAGTCAAGACGTGCATAAATACATACATAACACTTTGGAAGCAGCATATAAAGTGTTTTGGCAACTGCAGATCTATACTGAATATTTTCAAATATATAGGTTAAAGCACTGGTTTATTTACTATGTACTGAAAGAGATTTGTGTCTCATAAATCATCACCACCTTGTCAGGGCACTTGAGCAGTTTGACTTTCATTGTAGTTAAGAAAGGCTGCAGAGGATGCCTACTGTGTGGTTGCACAGGGTTACAATGATCTTAAAATAATATTTGCATATATTTCTATATACATCCTAAAATTCAGTAAGATGCATTAAAGTCAATATCAGTATTTACGTTCACTGCATTTAAAAATATTATCATCCCTTTATCTAATGATTCAGTTTGGAGCTTAACCAGAACTTATTTTTGTTTGACGTTGTCATGTTTTAATCTGCCAGGGTCAAGAGTGATAGATGTTTCAGGCTTTCCATATCTGTCTCCTATTTACAGAGGTTCATAATTCAAGTGGAAAATTAGATGAAATGTGACATGTAGATTTTATGGATGCCATCCCATTAAGATGCTTATCACTCACTTCCCTTTTTTTTAACCTCCCCTAAACCTGCAAGAATATGAATGATATGGAAGAGGCTACAGATAAAGTGAATAAGGAAACACATCCTCCTGTACTCAATCTTCATTATCTGTAGCATTTTCTAAGTTCATTTTGTCCAAGTTATTTCTCTGCCTAAAACTGTCCAATATTTTGGTCATCTAACCTTTAAATAAAATCTTTAGGAAATAGGTTTGAGGAGTAAATTTTATGCCTTTGGTGCTTTCAGAAAAGTCTATGGATGTCATTGAGTTGCACTGGAAAATCTCGCACATATAAACAGAGGAGAAGGGCAAAAAGGACAGAAATCTAGTTAGATAGTATAGTGTAGTGGAGAACACGCCAAACAGGCAGAAATACTGAGTTATACTCTTGATTCAAATACCAAAATATGCATAACAGTGAACGTGTAATTTAAATTTCACAGCATCTTAAATTTATAATACAAAATGGGGAGGCAGATGAACTTTATATTTGTATCCACCCCTAGCATAATTCCATAAAAAAGGAAAATAGCAAAGATAGACTTATTTATAAATGAAAACAAAAGTATTTAGAAAGATACAGGATCATCAGTAATGGCCACCATGTCTTTCTTTTCTTAGTTCTTCTAACCAGCATACTTCACAGATATGCATACACTACACTACAGTAAGACAAGTGCTAACATGTGTAAAGACTTACAGAAGTGTAAAGGATGTGCATCAATTTTTGCTGAAAACTGAAGGAGTTTCCACAGAGGAATGGATTTTGAGCAAAGTATGGAAGGAAGGAAGGGAGCTCACCAGAAACAGTGTTAAAGAGGGTTTATAATAGCATGTCTATTTAAATAGCATGGTTTTAGACCATAGAGTGAGAGGTATATCAAATACATAGGGGCTGGATTTTGAAGACTCTTTTACACAGCACTAAATATTTTGCAGTTATCACTGAAGATGCAGGAATTCCATTCAGAATTAAATGCCGTGGAAAATAAAAATCGGATTCCCCATTTTGACAGAATACATTGGGTTAAACCAGATTGTGATATTAGGGTCTAGGGCAGAAGTTAGGAGAAGAGATGAGAACCCAAACGAAGACACATCTCCCATTTCCCTTCCAGCCCGTCTTCACACCTCTGTGGCCTGATCTTCCCCCAGAAGGCTGAGCTAAAAGGATGGTACCCTGTTGCCTTCTAAGTTTCAATTAGATTCTGAGTTCAGCTAACGGGTCGTAGTGGCAGGGCACTGGACAATGGGCATGAAGTCAGCTGAATGTAATTATTTATTTGGCTGTATCCCTTCTGGGTCATTTCTTTTCCAAATACCTCATTTCCTGTCAAGCCACCATCTCCACATTAATAGCTTCTGTGGTTTCTGGTAATTGCTCTCTCCTTCCCCTTCAAGATGAGTAGTGGTAAGTGATACTTCGCTATTGCTAGTCCAGGGGTACTGCATTGTCTGCTGATATCCCTAAACCCTGTCCTACAAAAAATACCTGTATTAAGAATTCCAAATTTAGCAGATTTAGTGAACCACCTGTTTCCCACTGGCATCCTGACTCATATGGAGATCAAGATGCAAGGGTGACACCAAGAAAGTATAAGAGCTGGAATTGGCAGAACTTGCTATTTTTTGAAATATTTAGATGAGTTGAGGGTGATTTTCAACTCTGTGACTTAATTGACAAGGTGAATGATTCTGCCACTGACTCAAGCTTACATATAGAAGGGGTGGAAAGTTTGTATATAAAATGAATTCAGTTTGGGGATAAATTTGTGGTGCCAAAATAGTTTCCATATATCAGTATCTAGAAGACAGTTAGAAGTACGGATCTTGAAAGTCACAAAATAGCTAAAAGAAAAATACGGGTTTTCACATCATTAGAGTATAGCATGTATAGTTAGGAGGGCAATGAAATTTTTTAGGAACAAGGAGAAGAATATAGTAGCTGAAGTTACTGAAGAGATTGATACGATACTACAACTTAAAGATCTCGGGTATGGGGTCATAGACTTATGTTTGAATTCTCATGTTGAGCAAATTAGTCATTGCTTCCTATGTGCCCTCATCTCTCAAATGGAAAAACATGCAGAATCTTAATAATGTTAATAAGATCTAATTTATATAGAATTACTTGCCATGGTATCTGAATCATAGTAAGTAATCAAAGATTATTTTTCTTCCCTTTATAGTAAACGAGAATTGGGTCTGATTATTAACAAAGCTTATTAAGAGCATATCCAATATACTAGCATAGCAAAATATATTAGAAAACTACAATAAAGGCTAAAATAAGACACTAAAATTAAAGATTAAGAAACCTAATGTTTCATTGAACTGATTGCAATTATAAAAATGGGGAAGGCTAATTTCTACACCAACAGTAGGAAATAGGAGACTTTATTCTCTTTACCTAAAAGAACATGTATCAAATTTCTTGAGATTCTACATAATATAAGATCACTTGAGAACTGCTGACATAGCAGAGAGTACTATGAAAACTGCATTCTCCTATATCGATAGGACCTACTGCATTTTTACAAGTTAATTTTATTTTTTAATTGACTTTTTTCCTCATACGCATTAATAAGCAAATCTTCCATGTCTGCTAACTTCCCTAAAGATTCTTAATGTGTAATGACCCAGATAAAATAAAAATTTATTTCTTGCTCACCTGAAATCTAAGTGTTCCATGTGGTGGGAGGTTGTCCTCCAAGTTTTGATGCGAGAATCCAGTCTCCTTCCATATTTTAGAAATATGGTTTTCTTACATATTTTTCAAGAGTGCTGTGATTGTCTGCATCAAGCCAGCAGCAAAAACAAAGGGCAAATGGAGTCACCATGAGAAGCTGACATTGACCAAAATTGGCCTGGAAGTTCACATTATTTTGGTTGGAACTTCACGTGAATGAACTTACAAGGCAACTTTGGAGAGCTGTAGTTTAGCAATTTCCCCAGGAAGAAGAGGAAATCAGATTGGTGAACAGCAAGGCTCTGTCTACCACAGGTGGGACTGGAGAAGTTCACAGTTTTTCTCAACAACCTTGTTTCCAAGTTTCTTCAACTAACATACTAGTTTAGTTTATAGATCATCTTATACTCTAACACATTCTTTACCTCTTCCGACCACATGTAGAATTTAGCTACTTTATTTGACTTTCACAGAAGCATAATAGAACAAACCACATCCACACAAAAACTAACGCACAGCTTTGAGCAGGTGGCACACTTTACTGGAGATTTTCTTCAGTAAAATCTGGGAATTTCTTGCACATTTCTTAAAGTAGAACTAATTAACTGTATTTTGTTTCCTTTTTCTTTTTTTCTCCCGATACTCAGCATCCCACCTTGCATTCAAAAACAGCTTATCAAAGCATTTTCTTACATAAAGGTGGTTCTCTTCGTAAAAGTAATTTTGACTTTAGTCTCTTGGATTTTAGCATTCATCACCACTGTATCTGTGTGATTACATATCCATACATTTTTGCACGTGTAGAATTTTGCAGCCATTTTCCAACTTTTAATATTCTGAGCAGTGAGCTAAAAATTGGAGATATAAAGATACATAATATATAATAGCTATCCTTAACGTTTAGCAAAGAAGGCAAACCCTTAGGCCGGAAACTTTAGCACATATTAGAAGTGCTCCAACAGAAGTGTGTTAGGAGTGCTATACACATACAGAGGGAGAATCATATTACCTGGGATTCCCTGGGATGCTAAGAGGAAGAAAAGACTCTCCCAGCTTGAGGAGTGACATGAGTGAAGCACTAAAATACTTCATGTGCAAAAGTATAAACACCTGGTTGAGAGGGCCTGCATTACCTCAGGGAGCAAGGTTGAGATCAAACTCTACAAACCATAATTAAAAAGGGAAGATATTGACACCTTGGGCTGGGAGCATCATCAAAGCTAAGAGCCATGTTGCAACCACTCCCATCTTGGTGGTTTCTCTAGGATTTGGACAGGCCAGTTATCCTTCTTGATATTGTGGCAGCATCCTTCCTGCTTTCCTTGGTGGTCCCTCCTGTGGGGTGGGGTGCTGTGGCTGAGAGAGCAGTAGAGCTCTCCGAGATGGGGCAAGGGTGTGGGTACCACATGTATGCTGAGCTCCTGGCATCTCCCAGCACTTCAAGCAGTACCCCCAACAAGCTCAGGATCGCTTGGGCTCAACCAGAAGGACCAGGTCTTGTCCCTGAGTTCTGGGGAGCTGGTGTTCCTGGTTGACGACAAAGGCTGGCCAGCTTCAACTTCTGCTTAAAGACCCTGGTGGGGTAGGTGCAAGATGTTTCTCAGCTGGCTGCAGGTGACCTAGAACCAGGGCTGGAAGTCCTTTCTGCGCTTCCCAAACACTCACGTGCCTTTCTGCTTCGGGACCATCATGGAGGAAGGCATTTGGCTGCTGGGCACACTGCGCATCCTCAACTGGATGAATCACACTCCGAGCCCCCTCCCAGAGGATGTGTCCTCCAGCCATTGCCTGCAGCAACACCCGCCAGTGGCCGCCCCCCAGAGTTGCAGCTCAGCCGATCAGCCTGTTGATCAAGCCCATGGTTGTGACGGAGTGGATATGCAAACCATCTCTGAGGTCACTGGCTCAGCACCAGAATAAGCCTGGCCTGGCCAAGCTCATGCTGGGACCCAACACCATGTACTTGGACCTCATGGGCTGGCCCCTGGCCATAGAGTCCCCAAGGAGAAGATGAATAAACAGCGCACCGAGGTCCTCCTAGAGCTGTATGTCCAAGAGGCCAAGTGTAGCCCTGGTCACGAGGACTTCTGGCTTGAGGAGGGATGTACCTGAGGCTGATCTACCTCCTGCCGGGCCTTCACACCTTCCCTTCTGGGTGGGAGATTAGAGGGAGAGTGCTTACATTCCAGGGGAGCAGACTTTGGCTTTGTATGTAGGAGTGGTGGCACAGGGCAGGTAGTTGTGTGGCCCTCGAGGACACTGTAGTACACATGAGGCCTTGGCTTCCCTGTGCAGCCTCAGACAGAGAGACAGAAGGTCCTCGAGCTTCCTGTGAGGAAAACCACACCCTGACCAAGTGTTCCAGGAGCGCAGAAAGGAGAGAAATGTCTTTGCCTACAGCCACTCCCCCGGTGTTACCAGCCAGAGATGATAGTGGAGGAAAAGTGAACCAAGGTCAGTGGCCCCACCAGGTACAGTGGTGCCCTTGGAGTGACCCAAAACAGTCGGGAGCAAGGTGACCCTTCTGCCACATTTGAACATGTGCAGCAAGGTGGGTAGGCACAGCGGGGTCCCCCTCTGCCACATGTCCTTACAGCACCTCAGACCCACAGCGTGAGAGCATCTTGATGGCTTTACCCTTTTTAAAGTACACTATTTTAATCTAATATTTTATTTTCAGCATATATGGTGCTTTGTTTTTAATGATGAAAAACTAGCTTTTTGTAATTTTTTTTTTCTCTTAAGACTTTTTCTAATTGGGGTGATGCTTTTCCCTTTTTAAGTTAACTTTTGCTGATGGCTTATTTGGGGAAGGGTAGCCGCAGTCACTTCTGAAGGACTGGGATTCTTTGTAGCTTCATGGGGGGCTCGGGGCAGTTTACTCTGTGTGGGTTCTGGGTTAAGGACTGTGTGGGGTTAAGAATCACAGCTTTTAGACAATGCACAGAACCCTGCTAGTTCTGGTCCTCAAAGCCATGAGTGCTGGGCATAAATAGTATATTCATAAAAATAGCTGATTTGTACATGTAAACATGTACGTCCTCTCAGTAACTTTATAATCATTGTCTGTTGTCCTCACGGTAAACTGGCTAGATGCCTGCTGTGTGTCCAATCTGCATACTCCGAATGCCCTACATTCTGGGATGTGGCCCACATAGTCTTCCTTCCATCTCATGGCTATGATGAATGGCCTGTGTTCCCTAGTGAGGTCGGACGCTTCACCTGTGAACTAACTTCTCTTGCCTCTCACTGACTCATGGACCTCACTTTAGCATCCTCCCGCACTTTCCTGCCTCACCAGTACCACTGCTCTGTGCATCCTTCCCATTAGCCTAAAACCCCTCTCATAAAGCCATTCCCCATTGACCAACCAGCTCATTTCTTGTTCCACTTTGTAGGAAAGCTCCTTCAAAGCATTGGCTCTCTCTAATTTCTATCATTGTTCATATTCCATTCTCTTTTGAGTTCTATAAAATCATAAATTCATACCCATCACTTCATCAAACCTGTTTTTATTAATATCACATTGGGAAGCTGTAAGGCCAGTTCTGTGATCCCTTTATTTGACAACCTTTGACCTTTTAAATAGTACATTATTCCCTTCTCCTTCGAGCATCTCTTTCCTCGGCTTCTGGGTCACCACACTCACTTGCATTTTCATTTGACCTCGCTTCTCACTGCTTCTCAGTGTTGGTTGCTGGTACATTTGATTTCCATGACATTCACTGCTACAGTACCCTCCATCTTCAGGCGTCTTCCCTTTCATAGCTGTGTGTGTGGTATGTGTGTTTACTTCCACTCCCCACCTCAACACTAAGTAACAGATTCTTTTATCTTTCATTTTCTGCCACTGGGAACTTTTGCTTGGATGTTTCCTTGGCATCTCAAAATTAACATTTCCAAGACTGAATATATCCTGTCTACCAACGTTTTTTGAAGCGATTGTTTTAATGCAACAAAATGCTTAGTTGTGTGAGTTTGTCTTTTTTTGAAATAGCTATTTTTTTTTCTTGGCCACCACACCCTTCTCCCTATTTCCATGAGAGGTGACTGGCCCTGTGTATTCCTAACACCCTGCTTCTGTGTAAGTTTCTTAATTGAAGATTTTTTTTTCACTTATAAAGTGGACTAGATCTATAATCATCTGGTTCACAGGCAGACAGAATTTTCACTCAGGTCAACAGGAGCTCTGCTTGAGTAAGAAAGTGATCAGCCTCTTACATCTAACCTTTGTTTTCCAAGTTGAGCATATGTTTCTTCCGGAGGTGGTATTATGTCAATGAAAGACTCAGAGTCAATTATCTTCAAACAAGATCCTTTCTCCAATCAATAAAGAACATTTTCCCATTTCGGTTGGGAGACATGAGTTAAATGTTGACACAGCACTCAAATACTTATCACTCTGTTAATGACGGTATTATTTTTTTGTAATCCCAAAGGAACTGGCATCCTCAAATGCCAGATATAATATAGTAGATCATAATGACAAATACTTTTAGCTAGCACTAATTGTAATGCACAGTTACTGATATGAGACTGTATTACCTGTCATCTCATAAGGAACAATATATTTTGGAAAAAATACAGTATTCTGGTTAATTCCTATTTGATCATTTAATTCACAATAGTCTGTCACTTGGTACTTTTCTTGAATCTCTGCATGACTTTGATAGTCTTATTCTCTGAAAGACTTGCTTATTACATCAGGAAGACAGTGAATAGGTGATAAGTTGACCCTGAATCTGAAGCAAGTGATGAAACAAGAAGCAAGATTCATTCTGCTTTTCTTTTGTTCAGTACTCGTTTTAGTTATTTATAAGGTAATGACACTTTTCCTTAATTGTTGAATTATTGTGTCATGCCAGGCTTATTTGCACATGGGTAATCACAGAAGAATAGCAGGATTAAGCAGAACACTGAGTCCGTCATTCCAGCAGGTATATGAGACATAATTCTTGGTTGAATGGAATTGTCTGGCATTTATTGGATCAGCATAATCAAAGCAGTTCATAGGTCAGGGAAGTTTCACCCTTTTACAAAATAATACAAGGTTTTTTTCCTTTCTGACAGCTAATTGTTTTGACGTACATCAGTAAACTATGAATTCTTTAATAGTTGGAAATAATTAGGAGTTATTTTAAATGAGCATCTTCTTTAAAAGCTAATATTTAAAGGAAAATAATACTTCAAAACTTTACTTAATGTTTGATTTGAATATACGGTTATTTCCCTTTGAATGTCTTAGAGGTCTTACTGATTGTCTATTGTATGATTGCTACACACACACGCACACACACACACGTACATATGTGTGTATGTATATGGATGGATTTGCCATGTATGTGTGTGTGTGTGTGTGTATATATTTAATTTAATTTTTTGGAGAAAACTTCCAGTAATAGAGAATAGAGAGGGCACTGTGCTTCAGGGAAGTATATCCAGTTTTCCCCTTTCAAAGGTAAAAACATTAGAGTGTGGTCAACCTGCATTTTAATCCCATCTCTGCCCCTTACTAGCTACTTGTTTGAGGTGTAAATCTGGAGTCTCTAGTCATTTATCTCTTCCGGGCTGTTGAAATAATAACTCCATCTCTGGGAGATAATTGGATTAAATGTGATCTCACATGTAAAGAAACTGTCCAGTAGAGTAGCTTATGAATAGTCGGCTGGGAAAACTAATAATTTATCTTAAAATAGGAGAAAAGTTCCCCCGAGATGAGTTAAAATTTTTGGTTAGCGAAGCCATCATGTTGTTTGATTAGCTCAGTCCCTTTGATGCCAGAGGACATTGGTCAATATTTAGTATTTTATTTAAATTTATACTTTGTATCATTCTTTGTTTACTAGTTTTTATTAGCTGTATACATTCTCATTTCAGAAACTCCAAACAGAGTAAGTCTACCTTCTCTTGAATTTACGTTTTAGTTTTTCTTAGTGTTGGTCTGAATGCATTCAGTGCATCAACAGAAATATAAAGCAACAATATCTGCCCAGAAAAGTTCCTGTATCTTCACAATGAAAATTCTTCGGTCATCACATCTACCCTTATAATAGCTTCATTTTTAAATCTTAAATATAAATAAGTATGTCATTTTTTATGTGCTAACAGTTCTACATGTTTCATTTATTAAAGAGAAGACTTTATGAACCTATTCGATATATAATTGTCTTTGTATGAATTCTACTAGAATTGAAATACTTGAAAGTCTAAATGTCTGAAGTAGATAGGAACCCTACGTAATATAGGTTGCACTTTCCAAATATATCAAGCCGAAATGGACCTCCAGCTTAGTCCACTAAAATATACAATTATGTAAAGGATGTAATAAAAAGATTAAAAAACCCTCCTAAAATTATCAAAAGAAAGCTAGCATTGTTGATAATTATTTTTAAAATAGCTATAAAATCAAGCATATATCCATAAGAGAATGGAGAATCAATTTATATTATACTGACACGTGGAGTAACATACATATAAAAATGAATAAACTACAATTAGATCAGCAGTAGAGATAACCTTGGAAACACAATATTATTGAGTGGCAAAAAAAATTGCACAAACTACATACAGTAATGCACCATTTTTACAGAGCTCAAAGCGTAAAAAGTGTACACACATACCTGGTTTAACCAGAGATACATACATCTCTGCTAAGACTATAAAATGAAGATAAAATTAAACACAGATGTATTCCAGTCGTCACCCTTCAGGGTGGAATGCAAGCATGTGGATAAAATAGGAGGATGGGAGATAAGGTGGTACAATAGCAAAGTCAACGCTAAGAGCAGACATTTCATAGTACCGTGTTCCAGACACTGTTCCAGGTGCTTCACATAGGTTAACTCATTTAACCCTCACAGTCGTCTTTTACAGCGGCTGCCACGGTCACTCCCATCATACAGATGAAGCAAGTGAAATATTCTGCCCAATGTTGCGCAGCTGTTACTGCAGAGCTTAGATTTAACCCAGACTTTCTGGGTCCAGAGACTGTGGTCTTCATTATTGTGACAAACTGTGAAGTCCATATGATGTTCAAGCTACTTTTATTGTTATGCTAGTTTAAAAAAATGCTAAGTCAGGGCCAAGAACATAATATGTTTTGGAAGCTATCAAAATCCACAGAAATAGCAATGGCCATTGTCCAAAATGTTCTTCACTGAGAAAATAATTTACAGCATAGAAATATATTGAGATCTCTTTGTTTACTGGTTGAGATCAAAAGACAGTGTGCACTATAAACCTCCTAACGATAATGAAATAATATACATATTTCACTTGATATTTACGTAAGCATTTTTATTAATGTTCTAATGAACTAATGTTCATCTTGACCACAGTTTCAACTTTCTTCATGGGTAGTTCTGTCAACTATTTCATATAATCCCTGTGGTGTTTGACTCTAGGCTGGTATGTTTTCACAATATTTTAATAATCCAGAAGGAATTTCATTTTGTAGAGCTGGTAGAAATGAAAATACCTTCTATATCCGAGAACATAAAATTCCAGTGATAAGATATGTAGGCAAATTTCAAAAAGGAAGATATATTTTTACTGTGATTACTAAAATATACCATGATAATTCATTGGGGAATAATCAGAGAGCATAATTTCTAAGCTAGAAATCAAATATCAAATATTTGATCAAATATTTTTTTTTGCTTCATTATGTTTTTGTTTTGTAAAGTTACTTCTATGAAAGAGATGATTCTCTCTATATTACAAAAACTGCCTGATTTTCTGCCCAATGATATTAAAGTCACCCAGACTAGAATTTCTCAAAGATAAAAATTGTCAGTTAGGAACAGAGGGATCATTCCTTCCTTTTGTCTTATTTTTCACCTCCTTGAGTGTAGAGTCTACTAACAACTTTGTCCATTACCAAATCTCATCAGTATTCTTTCCTCTCCCCTAGATTGATTAGATGGTATAAAGGATAACTATCAAGTTTTCAGCTCAGGCAACTAAAATAATGAATGGTGTCATTTTCTGTGTCAGGGGATATGCTTAAAGAACTGGCTTAGGAATGATGTGTTCAGAAATGTTGAACCATAGGTAGCTATAGGATATCCAGCTGACAATTGGAATAAGTGGGTATTTGAATCTTATAAGAGAAATCTGAAACATCAGCCTCTGAATTTTGGCATCCAGTTTTAAGAACAAATAGAGCAGATAAGGCATAATTCGGCTGCAGACAGATTCTGCACAAAAGGAATAAATAGCATTGGTATTAGTAGTTAGAATATTGAATATCGAGTAGTCAAAAAAGGTCAATGACTGCCAGCTGTGTACACTTTAGTGAATCACTTAAGTTCTTTAAACATCAGCTATCTTCCTGTGGGACATGCAAGGGTGGGAAAGGGGAAATGGAAGGATGGATACCTTCTCTGATTATGCATAGGGCTGTGTATACATATGTATAGTTGTAAGGGTCAGTTAAGATAATGTAGGTGAAAGTATGTAAATTACTAACTAAAGTGTAAATTATAGCTAAAATGTTATACAAATAGGAGTTATTACCGTAATTGTCATGAAATATAGATTATTGTCAAGCTTTATCTGCTTCACAGAAGCACTGAGGAATTTATGAATTCACCAGGCAATACATGCTTATCTTTGTATTCACTGGGGAATGCCAAAGTTATCTTTTCTTCCTAAAGTCCATTTTATTCACAGAACCTCAAAGTTCAAGTGGAATTTTCCAACCCCTTAATTATATACACACAGAAAACACAAATTTAATTTAGATTATTGATACAACTAGAATTCAGGTCTCTTAATTTTCAGTTTAGTGCTCAAATTTACAGTGTGAAATTAGCCAACTGATTGGCAGTAAAGCCAGCTTTTCAAAACCTTCTCCAGTCCTTACCAATTGATTGAATTACGTCATCAAGTATTTTCTAGTTCTTTGTGTGTATTACATTTTTATTTTGTAGAATTACTCTCATGAAAGAGATAATTCCCTATACATGACAGAAAATGCCTAATATACTTGAAGGAGTATACATACCAATATTTCTATATTATGGAAATCTGCATTAGTTATTGAAAGATGGCTTGATGATTTTTTTTATTCATTTATTTCTTCAGGCATTTATTTTCTTATTTGTTTATTTATTTAACAAATATTTTTTGACTGCATATTATATGTGGGGCACTATTTTAGGTGTTTGGGAAGAGTAGAGATAAGAGATTGGTAAAAACATAAGTTCAAAACATTGATGAGAACAAAAAATTGATGAGGAAACTTCAGACAGCAATAAATGCTCTGAAGGTCATCAGTCTCTTGAGCTGAAGCATGAATGCTGAGTCAGCTATGGAATGATCTGGTGGAGGAAGAATAGAACCAGAGGTGCAAAGACCTAATACCACTGTGCAGTGGATCTGGGATTGGGAGGCCAGTGCATTCCACTGCCTGTAAGAAAAAAAATGAGCTACTTAATTTCAATCTTCTTATCTCTGTACACAATACGTAGAGCCTGGTGAGTTTGAAAAGTATAGCTTAATTTTCCCATAAGTTGCATGTTTTATGAAGCTTAAATTTAACCAATTTAAGCTGGGTTTCTTTAAAAAAAATAGGTGTTTTTTTATACATATACATATATACATATATGTATACATATATGTATACATATGTTATATACATATATGTATACATATGTATACATATGTTATATACATATGTTAATATAAAACATAAAATGCAATATAAGGAGGGAGAAAATATGAAAATATTGGACAGGATTGTTTAGCACTAGACAGTGAGTTTGATTTGTGGATACGTAAGTTTTTAGGACAAAGGATGTATGGGGGACTCTTGTTTTTTGTTAAATTCAAATTTAACAAAATTTGAATTTTGTTAATTCAGTCCTTCACTTGAATCCTTCACTTTTTTTTTTTTAACATCTTTATTGGAGTATAATTGCTTTACAATGGTGTGTTAGTTTCTGCTTTATAACAAAGTGCATCAGTTATACATATACATACGTTCCCATATCTCTTCCCTCTTAAGCCTCCCTCCCACCCTCCCTATCCCACCCCTCTGGGTGGTCACAAAGCACCGAGCTGATCTCCCTGTGCTATGTGGCTGCTTCCCACTAGCTATCTGTTTTACATGTGATAGTGTATATAAGTCCATGCCACTCTCTCACTTCATCCCAGCTTACCCTTCCCCCTCCCCATGTCCTCATTTGTGGTGAGGAGGACCTAGAGACTGTCATACAGAGTGAAGTAAGTCAGAAAGAGAAAAACAAATACCGTATGCTAACACATATATATGCAATCTAAAAAAAAAAAAAAAAATTTAAATGGAAGGACTAATTCAACAATTACTCGACTTTGATGTGGATCAGAATCACTCAGGCAAATCGGTAAAAAGAGGCTCAGGTTTTATCTCACTTCACCAGGCTTGGGTCCTTGGAGTTTTTAATTCATTTTTAAGGTGATTTTTTTTTTTTTTTTAGATGTTGGGGGTAGGAGTTTATTAATTAATTCATTTATTTTGCTGTGTTGGGTCTTCGTTTCTGTGCGAGGGCTTTCTCTAGTTATGGCAAGTGGGGGCTACTCATCATCGCAGTGCGCGGGCCTCTCACTATCGCGGCCTCTCTTGTTGCGGGGCACAGGCTCCAGACGCGCAGGCTCAGTAGTTGTAGTGCACGGGCCTAGTTGCTCCACAGCACGTGGGATCTTCCCAGACCAGGGCTCGAACCCGTGTCCCCTGCATTAGCAGGCAGACTCTCAACTACTGCGCCACCAGGGAAGCCCTTAAGGTGATTTTAATTGTACCAAAGTTTGACAAACAGAGATGGCTTTACTGTCAGATGAAGGAGTGGTAACAATTATTGCAGAAGATATAAATTGCAGGTTACATGTCTGATCTCCAGTTTTGGAAGAAGAAAAACTAATGACAAAGTATTATTAAGATGGGAGTGGCTATCGAAAACAAAAACCTGTTAGTAATCAACATGCTTTTAATACTGAATACCAGGTCTATGTTAGGTAATATCATGGGTTATGACATCAAATAAGAAGGATTTATCTTCATCGAGGCAACGGATCACACTTAGTCTTTTAACTACCAGTCATGGGTGCTAAGATTATTAATCAATTCTGAGTCATTTGATGAAACAGGACTGTCTTTTTCCTGTATGTTATCTATATGATAACTTTCAATTTTAATCTTTTCTCTATGGAGACAGATTTTTCTTTACTAAAATATTTTTCTTTTATTACTAACAATAATGAGTTCGTAGGATATGGGATTCCCAGTGAAAGTGTACCTGTGGCTTTGAGGATGGAGATTACTCCTGAAATACAATCGGTCAACTTCTTTTATGTATTAGGTGTTGGGTTAAGCATGCAAAATGTGTGGATGAGAAGTGTTCCTTCCCTTAAAGACCGTATTTTCTAGTAGAAGTTTACAGGAATTATGATATAAGCATAGTTATATAGCTCTCATTTCACCCCCTTATTTGTCTAGATGTTTTTTGAATGAGTGAATGCATAATTTAAAAGTGATTGTGGGCTCATCATGACTTGGCAAATCGACTTTCCAATAGAATATCTATTGCAATTCCAGACATTTTTCCTTGAGATCATTTGCAAAATGTCTGTATCTGTGCTTGACTTAGCTATTGCCTGTAGATAGATGCTCAGGATGTGTCAGAAATGCTCTTAGTGTTTTCTGAGATCATATGCAAAGTACCGATTCTATGTCCTACATTCATCAAACTATAAAAATGAATTTCCTACACCATATGAAATAAGGTCTGTGAAAGAAGAATAATTGTGTTTAACAATATGTATAAGGTAGATTATTGTTTTTTGTGACAGTTTTTTTTTTTTTTTGCGGTACGCGGGCCTCTCACTGCTGTGGCCTCTCCCGCTGTGGAGCACAGGGTCCGGACACGCAGGCTCAGCAGCCGTGGCCCACGGGCCCAGCCGCTCCGCGGCACGCGGGATCCTCCCGGACCAGGGCACGAACCCGCGCCCCCCGCATCGGCAGGCGGACTCCCAACCACTGCGCCACCAGGGAAGCCCTGTGACAGTTTTTAATGTCAGTTGTGTGGACTTTTGTTAAAAAATTAATAGCTTCATTTCTTTCATTGTTTGAGTCTCCGTTAAAACTGGGGGAAACATAACTGTGCAAAATATGGTGGAAAGGATTATTTCATCTTTGGAAAAATTACTGTGTTCAGATAGCTGAAAATTCAGCTAAAGTATTACAATGAGAAGTAACTCCAAGGTAGCTATGGTTGATTAATGGAGAAAGGGATGATGGAAAAGTACATTTTGCACTGAATTTCAAAAGCATTTGGAGAGAATATAGAACAACCGGTTCTTATTTTTTTGTTTTGTCACCAATGTGTCCCTGAAATGAACTTCAAATATCAAGTGGCAATAAACAGTTCATTTTTGTCCCTATAAAGATTAGGTTAATATACATACATGTTTTTTTTTTTCTCTCCATTTACATCAATAAATTAAAATTCTCTCTTCAGCTACTTCCTGCACAGATTCAGCTGCTTACAGAGACTGGAGTTAACAGATGTTTACAAAGCTCATGTTGTTTGCCAGGAATTCCTCCAGGTACACCCTTCTCAGCATTGTTCCCAGTGCTGGAAACTTAAAAGTGAGTAATTCATGTTCCATACTTCAAGGAGCCAAGAGTCCTAGTGTGACTAGGGTTGAGCTTTTGGAAGCTAGGAAGTGGTGAGTGTTGAAATGGAAAGGTCAGCTGGGCAGTGCTTGGACGGTTTTGACATACCCACGACTCTGGGGTATACTTGTCAAGTATCAGATTTGTATGGTAGACAAATATAATAGGTATCTGCTATAGAGCTTGTCTAGCATTTTCCTTTTTGAATGTCGGGCCCTCTCTATTCCCAGCCCTTTTATATTAACGCACTCCTCACTACAGCATGGACGTGAGTCTTGGACTTGGCCAATTAAAGCACACCTTCCTCTGGTCTTTCTAATAAGACATAGGACAAATCAAGTACTGATAATACTTATTGACTATAAATCATCAATTCTTTAGAACTATCAGGTAGTAAGCATTTATATTGCTCACATTACTAAATGGATAGAATATATCTAAGAGCATTACTGTGAGCACAAAGAGAACGAGTATGAGATGTAAGCCAGCAAAGAGGTGAGTGAAGCTGAGGAAAGAGACAAATAAATGGTAATGTTATCTGTGTGCCTGGATCCAGACATGCCTGAGGCTGCAGTTTCTTCTGAATTCAGGCTCAATATATTCCTTGTTTTGTTTCTTTAAGACAATTGGAGTTGGATTTTTGTCATTTTCAACCCAAATAAATGTAACTAATTAAAATAATCCTGTGAAGAGAGATCATTAAAATAGAGTAGTATAATTTTTTAACCAGATATGGGAGGACCTGAACAATGGAGAATAAACAAAAGCAGGGAGTGTGGATATAAAATTGGAAGGGTATTACGATTAAAGTTAAAGGTAAGAGAGAGAGAAAAGTAATTATTATTCTAAAGGTATTAACTAAAAACAGAGAAATCGAAAGATGGGAAGGCTCCTGGGTAGCTAACAGGTAATGATTTTGTTTTGGATAGCTCTGAGTTTTAGTTACCTATTTAGAGTTAACGTAGGTTTTCAGAAAGTATTAGAAATACAGGTCTGATACTCAGGAGAACTGTTAGGCCCAAATATACAGATTTAGGATTTCTTAACATAGTTGAGAAAGATAATTCTTGGAGGTAAACCAAATATACTAGTGCCTCAGATATCAAGGGTGGTGAGTATCCTGTAGAAAGGGATTGAGATCATTGTAAACTCAAGAATAGTGTTTAAGCAAAGTGAGGGTCATAAAAGATTGCCAGAACTTGCATGTAAAACCTCATTAACATTATTTTCAATAATTGTAAAATTGGGCTTCCCTTGTGGCGCAGTGGTTGAGAGTCCACCTGCCGATGCAGGGGACACGGGTTCGTGCCCCGGTCCGGGAAGATCCCACATGCCGCGGAGCAGCTGGGCCCGTGAGCCATGGCCGCTGAGCCTGTGCGTCCGGAGCCTGTGCTCTGCAACGGGAGAGGCCACAGCAGTGAGAGGCCCGCGTACCGCAAAAACAAAACAAAAATAAATAAATAATTGTAAAATGGTGAGAGCAATCATCAAATTGCATTGGATTTGGAGAAAAAAATAGGTGTTAAAAAGTGAAGCCAGTGAAGGCAAATAATGTTTTTTAAATAAATCTGGTGATGAAAGGAAGATATAGGGTGATACCTAAAGGAAGGCATGTCAGCAAAAGGTTTAAGAGATATTAAAAACACTTAAAGTTTTTGTTATGAATTTATGGGAGTAGGAAGAAGAAGATGTGAAGGAGAGGAGAGATAGTAAAAGATTAAAGCTACAGGAGAGAAGTAAACTCACTTATATATGATTCTGGAGGAGGCAGAAGATTGCAACCTCGGCAAGGTGAGGGATAGTTTCACCTGAGCCTGGGGGAAAGACAAAGCATAGACGAAAATTATTTTGAGCTAGAATAGAGGAAAGAAGAAAACATTACTGTCTTTACTTTGGTGAAGAGGAGGCTAGATGATACGCTGAGAATAAGACCAGTGGGATTGGGGTCTTGAGATTTAAAACAATGGGATATAGAAAAGGCCTAGATGAGCTGACCACATATAAATTTCTATTTTTTTTTTCCATTAATTTTGTTGGAGTATAGTTGTTTACAATTTTGTGTTAGTTTCAGGTGCACAGCAAAGTGATTCAGTTATACATACACATATAGTTATTCTTTATTAGATTCATTTCTCACATAGGTTATCCCAGAATATTGAGTGGAGTTCCCTGTGCTATACAGAAGGTCATTGTTGGTATCTATCTTATGTATAGTAGTGTGTGTATATGTTCATCCCAAGCTCCTGACTTATCCCCCCACCCCACATTTCCGCTTTGGTAACCATAAGTTTGTTCTCGATATCTATAGGTCCGGTTCTGTTTTGTAAATAAGTACATTTGTTTCATTTTTTAAAATTAGATTCCACATGAATGATATCATATATTTTTCTTTCTCTGTCTGACTTACTTCACAGATAAACTTCTTTAAAAATCTATGAAAGTAACTGAATTTCCAGAGAAAGCTAGAAACCTATTTGTGATCTACACTTTCTATGAGTTTTCTCTTAACAATGCTGAGCTACCGGGTGTAGGACCTAAGAAATGTAATGATTGGAGATACCCAAGGCTTATTTTGACCACGTGATTGTGGTAGAAAGTTAGAAGTGCAAATAAATTAAGGCTGATGGTGAATGTTGTGGTAGAGTGACAGACATGATGGCCACAAGAGCCAAGCTGAACACCTTGTGAAATGAAATCTCAAGGGGCAATACATTGGGAGAACAGGTTCATCAAAGGACAGGGTTAGCTAGAAGGAAAGCCATAGGGATGTAAATATAATGTAATATAATGGCTGTAATATAGAGGGTGTAATATAATGTCCAGTTCTTAGAAATTGTATATTCTAGCTCATCGCAAAGCTCAAGATGTACCTATAGGTAATTATACTACACAATATCTATAATAATATACATGCTATGAAAACTCAAGTGGAACAGAGCTGACACTCATCGTCATGACAGGGATTGTGTTCTGGAAATTAGGGTATTGAGTGAGTTAAAAACGTGGATATTATGAGGCATTATGGGAGTTGGAAAATAAAAGTTGCAAATTGTATGAAATCAAGAACAGGAACTTTTCACAGATTGACTACATGCAAGAGAACGTGTATCAGAAAGAATTTACCACATAATCACAGTAATAAATAGAATTGTAGACTAGCTATATAGTCTTAACTATACAATGGGGAGTGTGCCATCTTTTTAATATCATCTGGGATGTAACTTCTGTGATATTAATTCCTACAGGTTTTTGTTTCATTGATAAATCTAAGCAAGTTATTTTTACAGCTAAGCTTATTTAGTTCAATATTACTCTTTCTCAGTTGACCATGCTTAAATATTGCGTTTTATATAGTGGGAGTATGGCACCTGAAAAAGGAGTAATAATATTTCACCCTTCAAAGAAAGTAGCTGGTCTGATATTACTTTGTGGCATACAGTTTCATAAATGACCTACATGCAAAACATTTGTAAGAGACTGGGTGTAGGTAAGGAGGAGGTTAGAGATTATAAACAAAACTGCATTGACGCTAGGCTTGAGCCACTCAGAGAGAAAATAAAAAGCAATAGATCAAGCTTAAATGGGCAACCTTAATGGGAGTTATGGGCACACATCTCAAAACGAATATACCCCCAAAGAATTTATAGAATACCTCTCATAATTGGAAAAAGACAGATTTTACAGTTATCCTCAGGACAAGCCACCAGTAGAATAAAATACATAACTTTAATGTCAAAGGAAATATATGAGGCAAAAGGGAGCCTTAGTTGAAACTGCAAGAAAGAAAAGAGGGGGAAACATACAGACTATGCAATAGAACAGAACTGCCAACAGGCCCTCGTTGGAGTGGAATACACTGGAAACTTGTAGGCGTTGGATTAACGTCACAAGTGTTTGCTTGCTATTAAAAAAACTATAAATATTCTTTCTAAAATAAAACGACAATAATTTAATAAGCCTGCTTGTTACCTAAGCGACTATGTTAGATCTTTGGCATTCTTACTATTTTGAATGAATTTTAAAGGTTAATCTTTACCTTTGCTTCTTTTGGATTTGTTAAAAATCACTAAAATTTTGGTGAGGGAAACACTCTATGGAAACACTCTGTGTAAAGAGTGTTTAGCACTTTCACCTTTGTAATCAATTTTGTATTCAATATTTGCATATTGTGTGGAAGAAATTATAATTTTTAAATGATCTAAAATTTAGATCATTTAAAAATCACAAGATAAATCAAATAGTAATTTTATGTACCATTGTATAATACATAACTGTTTAAGTGTATTAGATGTATGAGGGTTTTTTCATTTTCTTCCTTTTTTTGTTTTTATTTTTATTTTTAAATTAATTTATTTGTTTATTTTGGGGTGCATTGGGTCTTCATTGCAGCATGTGAGCTTTCTCTAGTTGCGGCAACGGGCTTCTCATTGTGATGGCTTCTCTTGTTATGGAGCACGGGTTCTAGGCACGTGGGCTTCAGTAGTTGCCGCACGTGGGCTCAGTAGCTGTGGCTCGCAGGCTCTAGAGCGCAGACTCAGTAGTAGTGGCACACAACAGCATTTTAGATTTATTTATTTTATTATAAATTTATATATAAATTACTTTATTATAAATTTATTTTATTTATTTTTGGCTGCGTTTGGGTCTTCATTGCTGCATGTGCGCTTTTCTCTAATTGCAGCGAGCGGGGGCTACTCTTTGTTGCTGTGTGCAGGCTTCTCATAGCAGTGGCTTCTCTTGTTGTGGAGCATGGGTTCTAGGCATGCAAATTTCAGTAGTTGTAGCATGCAGGCTCTAGAGTGCAGGCTCAGTAGTTGTGGCATGGGGGCTCAGTAGCTGTGGCTCGCAGGCTCTAGAGTGCAGGCTCAGTAGTTGTGGCACAGGGGCTCAGTAGCTGTGGCTTGCGGGCTCTAGAGCACAGGCTGAGTAGTTGTGGCTCATGGGCTTAGCTGCTCCACAGCATGTGGGATCCTCCCAGACCAGGGCTTGAACCCGTGTCCCCTGCATTAGCAGGCAGACTCTTAACCACTGTGCCACCAGGGAAGTCCCTGTTTTTATTTTTTGATGCTCACGATCTTCAGATTTAGTTATTTAAACAAGAAAAGGAGTATTTAGGGAGATGGTTTGTTTTGCTACTTGAAAACTAATGTAACTGCATTGACTGCCAGTGTTAAATCAAATAACTTTTAAATGTCTCACCATGAGGAATCTCATTTTCTTAAATAACCTTTTTATCTTATAATAGTCTAAGACTTACAGGAAATTATGAAGATAGTACAGGGGGTTTGTACATACACCAACCCCAGTTTCCCATATATTAATATCTTACATGAGTATATGTGTGTTTGTCCTAATTAGTGAATGACATGGTCAATTTGAGACACCTAATAGAATCTCAGCTGAAGTCGGCTAATAGTGAGTTAGAACCAAAAAGAAAGGTGTGAGTTAAATATATTAATGTGGTAGTCAGTATCAAAAAGATGATAGGTAATATGGCACAAGAAAAAGTAATCTAAGACATGAGCTATATAGAAAAGAGAAATGTCAGTATATATGGGGAGTAGGAAAGAAGTGAGAACCAAAGTTTGAGTTACTTCAACATTAAGGTGCCTTTTTTTCTTCACCTAATCTCTTTCCAAATCCCATCACTATTCGGATGCCACTCTTTGCTCTGATGACTTTTACACTATTTCTCAATAGTTTTACACTATTTCTCAAAAAGCATGGCACTCCAAGGCAAATAACCTAATAAATGAGATATAAACAGAAACCTAATAAATGAGATATAAACAGAACAATGGAACTAAATTGATGTAGACAGTTTCCTTCCATTAAAGCAATCTATAATTATTTCATTATCTTAGTTTAGAGAGTCACCATAGTTTTGACTGACTTAGGCATGTGGTCAATTAAAACCCACCAATTTCTCTTCCACCAGTTCTCCTTTCCAGATTAATATATGTGAATTTTAAAATATCAGTCAAAGTTTAAACTTTCGTTTTCTTGGTTTCTGTCAATCATGGCTACCGAGGGCATTTGGAAACTAAGTATGACCAAGTTTAATCTTTGTTGTTCTTCCCAGTTTGAAGTTAACTTCATATTTGACATGTATAGTTTCAGTCTTCACTGATGTGATTGATCAAAATGTTGAATACCGCTGGGTAAAGAGCGGTCCACAGAGAGAGCATCAGAGAAACCATTCTCAGTAGAGAAGTTTGGCGAGAATCCCTTTTTAGCTAAGCAGCTTCCCTGATTCTGTTGTAGAGGGCGCTGCTGGTGTTCTGCTCAGATGTCCTAGAATCCGTGTGGCTGTTTCTCTGTGTGCCTTCCTACTTGCTTCAACGTGTATGTTTTCCTCTAATGGCCCAGTTGTTACACTTCTACGGGAGATGACCCTCTAGCAAGAGGAGCTTCACTGCTCGAAGAGAGAGTTGGAAACCCCCGGGAGTGTACATCACCTTCTATCATGCTGGCCCATAGCCAATAACTGATTTTCAGAGTACAAAATCCAGCTTTCTTGCCTCCAGCTTGAAAAATTCAGGTGACACTTTGTCCATCCTGTCTTTCAAATTAGCGTAAGAGAATTATAGATACTTTTTTGAACTCAGGATGCATAAATATGCTCAATATTTCTTTTGGCTAACACATTTTAGGTACTAGTAACTTACCAAGAAATGGTACTGGTAATTAAGGAAATGCAAATTAAAACCACAATGTGGTTTGACAGTCTCATTTCCCATTAACAGATAGGATATATTTTAGAAGTTTCATTATAACAAATGCTAGTAAAGATGTGGGACAATGGAAATTTTCATACAATCCTGCAGGAACAATTTGGGCTTATCTAGTAAAGTTGAAAATGCAGGGTTCCAAGCCCTGAGCATATAGACGTGTAAAGCACTCATACGTTCATCAGAAGGCCTGTACAAGAGAGTTCAAAGCATTACTTTTAGTGGGGAAAGAAGTAGAAACTACCCAAATTACCATTAACATAAGAATAGATGCGTTATGTTTTGTCATGTTCATAAGTGAATCATTGCTACATGTATCACTGTGGATGCATTTCAATAATGGAATTTGCAGTTAATGAGAAGAAAGTTATATGAGAATAGATGAAACATGGTGCCATTTATATTAAGGAAAACAAAATAGAGCTTTGGTTAATAAATAACAAACATACATATGATGTGATATAATATAGAACTTTAAAACTGAGTTAATTTTGGAAGGGGCAGGTATTAGCAGAACCAATGAGAGAAGAGTACACTGGGGGCTTCCAAGTTCTTGGGGTGTTCTGTGTGGGTCCTGGTGGCAGACTCATGTGTGTGATTTTTTTTTAATCTTCAAGCTATACATACATATTACCTATATAACTATAAATTATAATTTTTAAAAGGATATAACACTTATTTAGGCATGGGCATAACTTCCTCTAGTTATTACTGCTTTACAAATGTTATGCATCTCTTATAATGCATATAATTCATATAATGTTACCAGAATAAAATGCAAGCTTAATTTATATGTAAAAGGTACTCTGCTCTCTTCTTTAAAAATCTAGGATATTTTCTCAGTCCTAGTCATTGCTTGTTAGACACCAGCCAGTCTTGCTCTCATAAAATATGCTATGAGTTCCAATGCTCTCAGAAAGATTTTCAAGATGTAGGAGAGTTCAGGAGAGAAGCTTGCTGAAACTCTTACCCCTCCTCTATTTTCTAGTGAATGTGTCAGATAATGCTAATTTTTTCCATAAAGATTTGGACAGAAAACTTTAAAATGTAATCAGAATATGTTTAGTTTAATCTTAGACCACGTCTCCCAGATCGTGAGTTTTCTTTGAACAGCAAAACGCCTAAGAAAGGAGTGGATTTCATACACATATAAATAACACATCATAACAAAAACATCAACAAAATTTATGTGGCCAATTCAATATAATACATATTGATGAGGCAGTTACTAAATATTATCACCATACTTTAATGAAAGAAACAATATTATAAAAACTGAAAAGGAGAAAGCACCTTAAATCTGAAGGAAAAGAATTCCTTCCCGGGCTTCCCTGGTGGCGCAGTGGTTGAGAGTCCGCCTGTCGATGCAGGGGATGCGGGTTCGTGACCCGGTCCGCGAAGATCCTACATGCCGCGGAGCGGCTGGGCCCGTGAGCCATGGCCGCTGAGCCTGCGCGTCCAGAGCCTGTGCGCCGCAACGGGAGAGGCCACAACAGTGAGAGGCCCGCGTAGAATTCCTCCCCAAGAAAAATCAGTTGTTGACCTCATAATGTCGGACACGCATGAAGAGATTTATTTTCATCATTTTTCTCATTTATCATTGAGCTAAAGACAATGTCACCCAGAGAGGCATACACACCAGCCAAAGGTAGGGACTCTCCATAAGCTCCCTGCTTTGAATTAGATGGGTATCATAACTATAAATGGTATATAGAGTTAGAACACTTTATATGGAGATTAGGTTTGGGGGTGTTAATAATGACAAGTAGTGGAGTTTGTAGAAGTGATAGAATTTCTAGACCTCTGTTATGTCTCTCATTGACCAAACTGGAGAGAAACAGAATACATGCGGAGATAAATGTGATTACTCACAAAGCAGTTTCTTGGTTAAATTGTTTTATTTAAAAGGCGCTCACCACAGGAGAACAACACTGTAATTTTCATTAATTGAACTCTGAACCTAAAAATATAGCAACACATGAGAAGGAACAATTCAAGACGTAAATGATCAAATCAATTTAAATAGAAGTTTAATTTCTTTTCTGGAGAAATGTGTATTCAAGCATCATTTCTACCAAAAAAAAAAAAAAAAGGAGAATAGGAAGAACAAGAGATAGTTAATATGTTCTAGCCTGCTTCTGAATGCATATGAATTCCAGGGACATTAAGAAAAAAGGGAGACTATTTACAGTACCCAGGACATGGAGGCAACCTAAGCGTCCATCGACAGATGAATGGATAAAGAAGATGAGGCACATCTATACAATGGAATATTACTCAGCCATAAAAAGAAACGAAATTGAGTTATTTTAGTGAGGTGGATGGGCCTAGAGTCTGTCATACAGAGTGAAGTAAGGCAGAAAGAGAAAAATAAATACCATATGCTAACACATATATATGGAATCTAAAAAAAAAAAAAAGAATGATTCTGAAGAACCTAGAGGCAGGACAGGAATAAAGACACAGATGTAGAGAATGGACTTGAAGACACAGTGGGGGTAACGGTAAGCTGGGATGAAGAGAGAGAGTGGCATGGACATATATACACTACCAAATGTAAAATAGATAGCTAGTGAGAAGCAGCCGCATAGCACAGGGAGATCAGCTCAGTGCTTTGTGACCACCTAGAGGGGTGGGATAGGGAGGGTCGGAGGGAGATGCAAGAGGGAGGAGATACGGGGATATATGTATATGTATAGCTGATTCACTTTGTTATAAAGCATAAACTAACACACCATTGTAAAGCAATTATACTCCGATAAAGATGTCTAAAAAAGAAGAAAAGAGATTTTTTTCTGGAAAAGCAGTGAAAACTGGTTTATTTACTTATTTCTTCTAAATTTATAGTCAGTTACCCTTTGCTGAGCTTTTGGGCATATTTATAGCCTAGAACCATATTCTATAAAAGAGTGAGATTGTTTTATGAGCACTTACAATCTAAATTGTACAACATAAATCATACTATTGGCTTAATTAGTAACTTGTGCTAATATGCTGAGAACTTCCCACCCATGCAGTGTCATTAAAGAAAAACATTAACAGTTGTACCAGGACTTTAGAAAAACGGTAAGACAGATTTGAAAAGTGCAATTTTCATATCCCTTATGGAACATGAACCATTTTAAGATAAAGATGCATGAGCAATAATCTTAAGGGAAAACATTGATACTAAGGCTATGGCTATTGAAGCTTTTCTTATTTAATTTTTTTGCATGATTTTCCTTTATTAGAAGTAGATTAAAAAGAAACTGACATGAATCATCTAATGTGATATACTTTTTAGCTTTCCCAATACCAGGCCAAACAATACATGATTCCATCCACTAGCTGGGTTGTTATAAATGCTGATATACTTAAATGAGTTTAGCGTTATGTCCCTAGTGATACTTGAGCATACTAAAGTGTTTACAGAGGCTAATTTGGGACTACACAGTGAAACGGTTTTCCAGCTGTAATTTAGGTTAGTTGTTCCTTTTGGGCTATGAGGCAATCAGATTTTCTTTGCAGTAAAATAAATTTTAGGTCTTGTCACAAATTATTATAAATACGCTACTTACTTTTATGAGTATTATATAGATGATTCTGAAAGATAGAAAAAAACTGGAATAATATAGGTATTTCAATATGTTATCTATTACCTGGACATTATTGCTAACTAATTTGCTTAAATTATCTGCTGGTATCCTCTTAAATTGAAGATACAATCTTGTTCTTAGCATTCCATTAACTGCCTATAATCTTTGCAATTGTTTACATTTTATCTAGTTTCCTTCTGGGCTGCCTCCCCACCTCAGCTTACACATTCTAGAACTGCTTCAGGCTTATTACTATGATGTAGGAAGTTATTAAAATATGTTAATTTACTTGACTGAGATGACTTTAAATTAAGCCCTTGTAACTTTCGGCCTTCTAGGCTGTCCACACTTTATAACACCTGAAACAAGATATTATTCTGTGATCAGTTACTCAAAAAAAAAAAAAAAAAGTTACAGCTTTCTCTTTTAACTGTGACCATTTCCGTTGTATCAGTTCTATAATTTAAGTAAACTCAGTGATAGCTAACGTACTTGCTCTGGGTCAGGCAATCTCCTACACACTTTGCATGTTCTATGATTAGCATGTTTGCAGATGAGGGCTGATGGTTGAATAACATTTACATCACAGAACTAATCAGGGGCACAACCTGGGTTCCTTCCAGTCTGCCTGGCTCCAGGGTTAGTGTTCTTAGCTACTTTAATATATGGCCTTTTAAATGTTATGGTAGGTAGAAAGAAGGGTAGTCTTTCCATGTTAAAACATATATATGTATATATATATATATATATATATATAAAATATGTTTATACATATACATGTATATATATACATGTATATATACACATGTACATATATATCAGTACTGTTTTGTAAATATAATTCTAGTGAAATACAGATAAAGGCTTGGATTTGTTTCTTGGGAAGTGGGGAGTGATTGAAACAACTTGTAAGAAGTTAAGGGACTTGATCAGCTTTCAGTTTCAGAAAGCCAGCGCTGCTGAGGTACGGAGCAGAAGATTGGAAAACGTCTTTCCTTTGGCATACTTGATGTTTACAATCTCTATACCACCAGTCCTAACTTCCACTCCACGCTCTGTCTCTAATGTCGGTGCTCGCTACATTGAGCTATTTTTATTTCCCCCCAAAGCAGGACCATGAACCCCTTGGAGCCTCCACACCCCACCCAGCCTTGGCTGTGCCCCCTTCAGGATGTCACTTAAGGGGCATTTCCTCTGATACTGCTTCTTAAACTGCCAAGGCTGGGTTAAGGATCCTGCTTAATATACAAAACTCAGTTGAATGTAACAGTACAGCAATTGCATTTTAACATCTCTATCTCTCCACTCATATTTGGGCACTAGAACCTCTTATTCATCCTACTTCCTCGTGCGTTATTGAAAATGCCTAACACCTGGTTAGGACAGGCATTCAGGAACCTGACAAGCAACATGAATGTGGCTTTCTCTTCCCCGCCCCCTCCCTGGTCTTAGCCTCTCTTGACAGGGTGCGGTTCGGGAGTATGCATGTCTTGGCTTTCTGAAGTATGGGAAAGCAGCAGTGGTGAAGCCCAGAAGCCAGCTGGTGGGAAATTTTAATAGGTGGCCGGACATGGCTGTCAGGCAATCAGAAATTCTCCTGGCTTCAGCATTGAAACAAGGTCCGGGACACCCCTGCTGTAACAGGCATTGCAACTTAAGTTTATTTATTATGGGGCTATGGGAAATTCCCAGGAGAACAGAAAATGGAATGGGAGCTTTGGGGGTCTCTGAGCGGTGATTGTTTACTAAAATGAAGGAAGTCATTTTCAAAACCACACAGATAACTGCAGCTGAGCATCAGTACTGCTTATACCGTCAATTCAGAGGGCACAAAAGGCAATCAGCTCACATTTATGGAAGGATGGAAAGGAGTAAGAGAATGAGACAGGGAGAAAGAGAGGGCTAGAGGGAAATATTTTACCAAATTTCAAGAAATAAATGGGAAAAAAAGGATCTGCATCATAAGTTCAAGCACACGGTCCATACTTGCACATGCAGGGCTAGGGCTCTCTGTTTCTGCTTGTTGTCAATGTCATTAAATCCAATTTCCTTTCTACCCTCTGCCCCTGGTAGAGCTGGATGTATTTTACTGACTATGAATGAATATGTATATTTTTTTCAGAATTTTATAAACACAGAAATTAACATGTAAGTGTAATTTTACAAGGAAGTAAATGTATAATGCCTGCATTGAGTGCTTGTCTCTGTGATTGCAAACACACTTCTACATATTGGGGGTGTGAGGAATCCTTGGGTGTTGGAACATTAATCTCAGAGACTATAGTCAATAGAGCAAGTACACTAAGACAGCGAGTACAGACCCCATGTAGAAGAGGTAGGCTGGGCTGGCCCTTGGAGAGAGAGGGTCAGTGTTTTAGAGGAGAGAGAACAAGAGGAAAAATAAAGAAATGAGTTCAGAAAACAAATCCCATCACATGGCTTCTGAAGGCCATTGCAAGGAGTTTAGATTAGTTTTATTATAAGTTTAACAGGTTACAGTTGTATATTATAAGCAAACCATGTATATGTCCAAGTGTATTTGACATTAAGTCATCCATATACCCAGAAAACTTGTAGCTATGGTAATCTCTAGTAGAGATAAATTAGAAATGATTTAAATTTTCCTATCATGGAAAATTATATACAGGTTTATATTAAGTAACGTATTAGTAAATCCTCAAGTTAAATGCAATTCAGTTTGTAAAATGTCAAAAAAGATGGATCATAGTGAAGACGCAATGTTTTAAATATTGTTTAAATCTCCATGTAGCTAATTCAAAAATAAACATATAGCAAATCTCCCCCTCAACAATATTTTAAAAAACAAAACCATCTAAATATACTTAACCTACCATATAAATGTTATATTTTATAATAGCTCATACAGAAGGAGACAACACTATGATCATAATTGGAGAAAATGTGTTATTAAATGAAAAACAAACAAAATATCAGAAGTGGTCTAGCTAGAATAAGTATGGAACCAAGAATAGGAGAGAGTTTGTTATCTAGGTTGAAATAAGGATTAATATTACAAATAAGGGCTTTGGGAAAAATGAGATGGCTTGACTTTTTAATGAACATTTCTGTTTTCTTTATATAATGTTCTATTCCCCAAAACCTAATACCTACCTACAAGGCTGTCTGTGAGATTAAGTAGAAAAGATGAATTATGAAAGTTTTCTTGAGACCTCTCTTCTTTACTTTGCCATCCCTCTGTGAGGGGTACTGTTGGGGGCATAGTCTCCAAGCTTCTTGCTACTTCTAATTTTGGGGTTAGGAGATAACTAGAAGAAAAGGTAGAGCTTATAAGACTTTATCAAACATTACAAAAGAGACCCCAGGAAAAAGGTCTTTTAGGGAATTCCCTGGCGGCGGTCCAGTGGTTAAATAAATAAATAAATAAATAAATAGAATTATAAAAAAAGTCTTTTACATTTCAAGGGGAGTCAGTGGTGTTCAATAGCATTCAGAGTGACACTTGGCTGGAGAGTTAGTTTCTTCGGAAGGGAAGTTTGATTTCAGTGGCTTCGAGGGGGCATACCGTGTGCCTTACAGCAGCAGCCACAAACTTTTTGGCACCAGGGACTGGTTTCATGGAAGAGAGTTTTTCCACCGACTGGGCGGTGGGGTGATGGCTCAGGGGGTAATGCGAGCGATGGGCAGCGGCAGATGAAGCCACTCACCTCCTGCTGTGCAGCCTGGTTACTCATGGCTGTGGACCGCGGTATGGTCCATGGCTCTGGGGTTGGGAACCCCTGCCTTATAGCATGTATTGATCCTCTGCAGCCCAGCATGGCAAGTTCATGTTGTGGATTTCTGGGAGATGAGACATAATCCCCAGATTCAAGGAGCTTATCTAACACTCTGTTCATTAAATATCTGAAGGAATAAACATGAACATTTGAAGAAAAAATAGATACCATGGTATGTAGGATACATAATGCTAAATAGTCTATTTAAATACAATCATAGCATTTTACCACTAAAATGGACCTGAATGATTGACACCAAAATTTTAATTTTGAAAGTGGTTAGTTCTTTTCAGAAAGTCAATTAGAGGTGAAGTTACTGAGTCCAAGGTCGTACTGCTTGCTGCAGGTCAGGCCAATAAATAGAGAGACAAGGTGTTAGGGCAAGAAATGGTGACTTTATTCAGAAGCCAGAATATCAAGAAGATGGTGTGCTACTGTCCCCAAAACCCATTATGCCAGAGTTAGAATTCAGGCTTCTTTCATGCTAAAACGGGAGGGGGTGTGGTGGGCTGTTGAAAACTTCCTGGTGCCAGAATCCTTTGTTCTTGCAGCTGTCCATGTAGGTCTGGTCACAGTGTTCCTATAAATCTCCAGCAAGACAAATATTATTCTCTGTTCTGCAACTTTTTATCTCTATATAAGTGGAAAAGTGTTATATCTTTAAAGGTCAGAGCCTTGAGAATGGGCTATCCTGTATCCTGTATATTTCAGGCTATAGGCAACATTCTTTCAGTTATTCATGTAGCAATAACAATAGAACACAAAGGTTAAAGTAAGAGAGAAAGATCCACTATGCAGTCAGATTTGTTCCTCCCTATTACACTGATACATACTGGTCAAATAAATTATTCTGGTTGTCATTCCCTTTTTTTTTTTTTTTCCTTTCTCTCTGTTTTAAATGTTTATTTCACCATTTTTAGCCTCAAGCAGTGATTCACATCTAAATGGTGTTTAATGAACTTTAATTTAATGTAATTAATTTGTTCATTTGGAAGAAATCCCCTGGAAAACTGAACTTACAACATTCAAGATCTACCTTAAAACTCCCACGAAGTCTTTGAGACCTGGAATCTGTATTTTTTAAAAATTTGAAGTGTATAAAATATATATAAGGGCTTCCCCGGTGGCGCAGTGGTTGAGAGTCCGCCTGCCGATGCAGGGGACACGGGTTCGTGCCCCGGTTCGGTAAGATCCCACATGCCGCGGAGTGGCTGGGCCCGTGAGCCATGGCCGCTGAGCCTGCACGTCCAGAGCCTGTGCTCCGCAAAGGGAGAGGCCACAACAGTGAGAGGCCCGCGTACCACAAAAAAAAAAAAAAAAAAAAAAAATATATATATATATATATATATATATATATAATATAAAGATATATAACATATACATCTTTAAGTACATAAATGCACTGATTAATCAGGGAATATTGCAAAATTTTTTCAAATGTTCTGATAACAACTCCAGGTTTTGAAATAGAGGAGCAATAAAAGTTTTTAGTGGCTCCTATGGAAATATCTATCTACGTCTCGTTAGCACAATTTCCACCAGTACTGTGAATTTAAAGACTTTCTTACATCAGCAAAAGAAGACATTTCATGAGTCTCGGAGAGGGACATTTTGCATTGAAGCAAAATGAACATCACAATTTTGTATTCTCTATTTTCATTACTCAATTTTTTAAAATACAAAGCATTTCACTTCTCAAAACTGTATGGAATCACTTGAGGGTGGAATAAAAGAGATTGATGCCTGACGGCAGTCCTGAGGATGTAAAACAGTTGTTACACCTGCTGTTTCTCTAAGAGATGAATGAGGATATCATTTTGATCTATTTCTGGGTTTGTGTAAAGGTCCTTTTAATAGAGCACCCCATAAAAATATAGTACTATTCCTTAAATCTACTTTATTCTTCCAGAATAAGTGAGGTAATGAATTTACTTAGAAATCAGATGGGAAGAAGGATATTCTGAGTTTTAGGCCTTACATTATTCACTTGAGAAAAAAGTATATCTTTTTCTCTATATATTAATATATAAATGAAATTGATGTTAACCCGAGACTTTACAAATCCAATATAACAAGCCTTGCTTTTTACACAGTTTTAAAATGAGTTTAGAGTATGGATTTGAAAACTTTGTTACCATCTGAAAAAAAAAAATTAATCCCCAGGGAAAAGGCATTAGAGAAAGCAGGAAATTTGCATGCAAAATTAAGTTCCACCAAATGCTTTTGTGAAAGGAATAAAATAAGTACGGGGTTTTCTTGTATTTAACTAATGAGGAGAGACAGTCCCTTTGATTTAATTGCTTAATACTGGTATGTTTCTGTGAAATAAATTTTCCAGGAAGAAAAGTATTGTCCCACATTGTATTTTATCATATATACCAGTACCTTTCAGCAACTTGATTTTGTTCAGTAATTGCAGGTCATGATGGGATATTATATAGCATTTCCTTGCATTAGATTCTCTGAGAGATGAGTCAGGTATAAATTATTCAAGATTCAAGTATTTACTATTTACTTTATGTTACTAGGACCCAGTGTGCTTTTAGCATTTAATCTTCCTCCTTAATCTATTTTTAAAATATTTGTCTTAAGAGATTTTATATAACTTTCTGTTGCTACAAAACTTAAAAATTACTGAATTTGAGTGGAGACACATTGACTATTTAACACATAAAATTAAATGTCATGTCAGAATGGAGAGGGATTGTCTTCATTTCTTACAAGTATTTGAAGCAACTCTAGCTGAAGTCTAAGGACAAGGACGCTTCAAGGACACACAGAATTAGTGTCATGCTTACTCTACATATGTACTGTCCCGAGATGCTCACGTCTTTATTTAAAAAAATCATATAACTCTTGCAAGCACGTAAGTGGACATGCAGTAGATAGCCTGGATCTCAAATAAACTTAATAAATGATCAAAGAAGGTAAATAGTCCATAAAAGAAAAATTAAAGTGAAAAATATTTTATTATATTTTTTATATCTGTGGTGACACTATGATGGTAAAGACTCATCAGCTTGGGTGTTTGTCTTAAGTTCTAAAAGGATTTATGTAGGGTTCCGAGAGCCATTGGAATCTACAGTACAGGGCTTCCCTGGTGGCACAGTCATTGAGAATTCGCCTGCCAGTGCAGGGGCGAACATGAGTTCGAGCCCCGGTCCGGGAAGATCCCACATGCCGTGGAGCAGATAAGCCCGTGCGCCACAACTACTGAGCTTGTGCTCTAGAGCCCGCGAGCCACAACTACTGAGCCTGAGTGCCACAGCTACTGAAGCCCATGCACCTAGAGCCCGTGCTCCGCAACAAGAGAAGCCACCACAATGAGAAGCCCATGCACCACAATGAAGAGTAGCGCCCACTTGCCGCAACTAGAGAAAGCCCGCGTGCAGCAACGAAGACCCAACGCAACCAAAAATAAGTAAATAAATAAATACATAAATAAATTTATTAAAAAAAAAAAGAATCTATAGTACAGTCCATTTTTTTCCCCAATGCCTTAGTGGTAAGTCAAATCCTTGCACATTAAACTGTTGTTTTGACATGTACATGTAAAACTAGATAGAAATAAAGTGTCTTGCAAAATAGTTTATGTTGTAAACACTGAAGAAGTTAAGCACTGATGGTTTATTTGTGTTGAGGAATGGGGAATATTGTGGATGTAAAGTCTACACAGGTTCACAGGGAGTTGATGACAGTAAGAGTGTCAAGAAATGTGCTTAAGAATACATAAAGTATGCGGGTACTATGCCTGCATCTATATGAATACACAAATTTACCAACTGCCAATTGCCAATCAACACCTAATCCAAATTTTGGCAAATAAAATGTGCTCAATCAGTATTTGCCAAAGCAAAATTTGTCACATTCTATGTCTGCACTTAAAGAAGAAAAAGGAAAAAAGTGGGGGAGGGCTGTGGAGGAAGCTAGAAAAGAAAGAAAATAAAAAGCTTTGTTCAGTTTGTCTGATTATTATAACTAAGGAGAATGAATTGTACCAGAAAAATGTCATCTCTCCATAAAGTACCACTTGGTCAAATAATTTTCTAGGCTTTGATCGTTTTTTGAGAATGCATTTAAAAATTGCCCTAAACTATATGTGGTTCTGAAAAGATACGAGAAACTGGGAGTTACTGATTAAATGTAATGGGTTGCCTTGACATTAGGAAATGAGCCCTGATAAGGAACAGATGACCATGCCAGTCAGCCTTCCTTAGAGCAAACAACATTGCTTTGAAAACCTGAGAGGGTATTTCTAGTTCTAGAATATTCAAATTGGACCTTCAGGTTAATTGTGACTTACATTAAATGGTGGCTCTTCAGCATATTTCCTGGAAAATAGTTGAAAGTGAATCTGACATGGCATGGCCAACTCAAAATCTTCTGATAATGATGCCAACTGAGGCATCTTTGAGAAGTTAGTTTGACACACAGCTGTTATAATTATCTTGAAAATAACCATTCTTCAGTATTACACCAAACATATTAAAAAAATACCAGAAGTTATATTTAAAAAATACAGTTAGGTCGTAGGTGCCATACTTCTGATATGCATTAACTCTTTTGCAGTTCCCTCACATGGTTACCTAGTCATCCCTTATTCGTCGTGACATAGTTTATTTGTGTGCCCAAAAACTAACGGGAGGAACATGGACAGAGTTATAGACGGTATGTCCAGAAGCCTCTCTTACTTACAAAATAACCTTAAAAAGTAGAGCACATGGTCAAATATTCTGTACACACTGTCCTATCAAGTGTGTTAGTAAAACGCAAAAAATGGCAACAACAATACAGAGTACAGATTCACAGCAGCCTATTATTCAGCAGTGGTTTTTTTTGTTTTGGTTTGGTTTTTCCTAGCCTTGGGTCTATACTGTTGAGTAATTTTTCCTAATTAGATTTCATGAAAGAATCTCTCAATGCACGAAGTGGAGCCTAGATTCCCGAAACTGACCTGCTCATTTTGCTTGTCAGTAGATTACAGAAAGGGAGAAAAAACGATCCTGGGAAACCTCATATTTTTAATGACAATCACAGCCACATTTTTGTCACAGAATAACTAGTTAAAAGACGTAGCAATTTACACAAATACTTTTCAGTTTTTCCATTAATTACTTTACTCAGTGATCTGGACATATAATCTATTCTTTAGTGTTTTCTCCTTTAAACACTGTCATTCATCTGTTTTCCTCTTTGACTGGCAGCTGAAACATACTTTTTTGGTATTCCTTGATTATTCATTCATCAAAGAAGAAGGGCTGCATAACTGGCTCATTTTTCCCCTGTTGAGGAAGTAGAAATGTTTCCCTCTGTGATCTCTATATTCTGATTTTTTCTCTATTACTTTCATAAGAAAAAGAAAAATCAATCCCTCTCAGTTTCCAATTTCCAGAAAGTTGACAACTTTTCAACTTCTTTGCCGATACAGGATTCTCCTTTTGTGAAAATCTGTATATTTTATTGGTTATTAGGAGGGACTGACCATGTCAATTTCATTTTATTTTCTACTTTGTCATATTTACCTCAATAAATGGAGCTTGTATTTTTCTTAATTTGCAGAACTTTAGTTTTTGCATTATCATCCCTTATGTGTGTTTAAGTTACAATAATAATGTCTTTTCTACACTGCATGTTCTGTCTTATGATTTTTTTTTTTTTTTTTTTTTTGCGGTACGCGGGCCTCTCACTGTTGTGGCCTCTCCCGTTGCGGAGCACAGGCTCCGGATGCGCAGGCTCAGCGGCCATGGCTCACGGGCCCAGCTGCTCCGCGGCATGTGGGATCTTCCCAGACCGGGGCACAAACCCGTGTCCCCTGCATCGGCAGGCGGACTCTCAACCACTGCGCCACCAGGGAAGCCCCCTGTCTTATGATTTGAATTTTAGAACACTGTATTTCCTCATTTCTCTTCAACAAGAAGATTAATCTGTTCATGTTTTCATTCATCCAAAGGTATTTCTATTTAATAACTATTTAATATATGTCATTCATGATAGTGTATAGCAGGATTAAAGGATGAAGAAGGACCAGCTTTTACTTTAGAAGAGATCACACAGATGTGATTCTTATGCAATGCTTGTTAGACAGCTAACTTGAAATTTGCACTGTCTATGCAAGTTAGAGATCCTGTATTCCAGATTCTATTTAACTCCCTCTTGACTTCGGTTCCCTTTGCAAAAATTGCCACTCTTGTCTTTCTATATAACTCACTTAACTCAAAGTTGAAAGTGAATTTTTGCCTGTATGTATTAGATAGTCTTCGTATTCTTGGAACCCTCATTTATAATGTGATATCCCCACCAGGATAACAAATAGGAAGAAGAAATACTTCCAACTCCCTGAGGTTAAAAAAAAATCACAGATTAATTGCCTTTTCAGAGACCTAGCTCTGCCTTTAATCAGAATTAGTTTTAAATATATATGTACATATATAATTAATTTAAATTAAATTATAATAAATTGCACATGCTTAATAGGTTAGAGTACTCCCCACTTACCTGATGAAGGGGAAAAGGGATATTTGAATAATAGAGATTGTGCCTATGTGTGTGTAAGGAGAACAAGTTTTCTTGATTGAATGGTTGTTGTTTAAGATAACTGTAACTTTTATGCAACTTAACCCAATTACATTTTTTTCATGCTGTTTGAATGTTGAATGTCTCTGAATATAACAGCTTTTACCAAAGTCACTTTGAGGTTCAAAAAATTACAAAAATATTGACAAATGTCATTGTTGAAAACCTTTGTTTTGTCAACTAAAACTGCCTAAAAATTGAAAGTAAACACATTTTCGTCAATTTGATATTTTCTTCATTTTTAAATACAAAAGAATGATTTGAGATGTGACAAACAGCAAAAACATAATATAACCATCTCTGGCCTCAGCAGAATATCAAGTAGCCTCACCTTCTGTGTACCAGGTATGCACAAAACAGCATTCTGCTCTAGGAAGCATACAATTCACTTCGCTGTTTAAGACCAAAGAAAGCAATTTTCTTACTCTTAGAAAATCCAGAATGTTATGTAAGACGTAGGAATCACCAGTTTCTTAAAGCACTCTAATATAAAATAAAATATCTTTATAAGGAAGATAACTCAAACTTGACTTTTGCAACATGTCACATCCTTTTGTCAGTCTCTTTATTTCAGGATGATTTTCGGGGAATTGATTTTATTTTATGAGCTTCTCAGATAATTTTAAATTTCAATATCATTTTTGCTGTTACTATTTTTGTTTTCACCATTTCATTAATCACGCGGTGGGTGGGTAGAAGCATGTTCCAATTAAGTCTATATAAATAAAGAAAACTGAGGTAAATTTAAAGATAACTTCATCAGTTTAAAGGCACATTCTTCCACATAAATTATCACAAAAAGTACCGCTTTTCACTGGCAATGATGGTGGAGAATAGTAAATACATAAGCACTAGATAGTAATTCTAAAATCAGGTTTCTGAGTTAACTCTCAAAGGATCTATTTAATGCAAGACTAAATGGCATTGCCTCAGAAAACAAACAAAAACAAAACAAATATTTGATTGGGGCTCAAAAGAACTTTATGGAAGCATCATACATGATGCAATGTATGAAAATATGAAAGCTACTTTGATTTATAACCTAGAGATGCTGCATACCTTAAGGTCAATAGTACTTGATGAGAAACACCATTGCCAAAACAAGTAATGAGATATCAGTGGCAAGCCTAGCTTGTCTTAAATGTTTCCTTTGTGATTATAAGCACAGATGTCTCAACTTCCATACTGTTAAAATTTGCAGAAGTACTGAGAGGAAAACATGGAAACTTATCCATGTTGAATATTACAAACAATTAAAAACAAATAAAACTGAACATCACCAAATGGCTCTCCTTTATGTGTGTTTGACTGGTTCTTATTTGTTATTCGGAATAAAATAAAAGGATTTATAGCACTATTCCAAAATAGTTTATATAATTTTGAATTGAAAATGTATGTCGTTTGGTGGTTTTCTGATATATGTTCATGAAATAGAACACAACGAAATCAAGAATTTTTACTCTCTGCTGTTGTATTCTCTTTTGTTATTCCACTGTCATTTCATTGGGATTCTTTTACAACATAGACCGTGGTTCCTATGACCTTTAAGTTGTTTTATGGGATAAAGTTACTTATCTGCCAGTTTCACTATCAGGCCTAGAAGAATAACCTGTTTATTTTTATTTGCACAACAAATCTATAGCCAGTTGCCCAGTACTCAGGACTTTAGGACTTTCAAGGGTTTGCAAAGGGGTTGGTAAGGGGCAGAGGGAAAGAAAGAGGGGTCTTAAAGGCACTCACTTAAGCAGTCAGAAATAAACAAGCAAACAAGGAGTGGCCTCTTTTCTCTTTTTATATTAGTAACTACCATTTCCTTAAAGAATATTTCTAGCACTTTGTATGTTGTCTGTTAATTTCCTATGATACAGAGGGAGGTTTACCTAAGTTACACCTCTCCCTTCCTTCTTTCATTTAAAAAAAAAAAAAAAAGGTCTTCAGTTGCCATTTTGTTTTTGTTTGTTTGTTTTGGCCACGCTGCACCATCGACCATGAAAGTGCAGAGTCCTAACAACCGGACCACCAGGGAATTCCCTGCCATTTGTAAAATAAGGAAATAAGTATCCCTATGCTTTACCATCCCTTTCTTCTTTTCAAGCCTTTGACACCTTAGTTACGCATTCTTGTTTTAATGATTTCTCTAAGTAATTTAAAATGAGAGATTTTAAGTTTCTCTTCTGAATCCTATATTATCATCTCCTTGACTGCTAGATTTTTTATCGTTATTGCTTTGTGTTTTGGTTTCATACTGCAGATTTTCTCAAGTCTCTGTTCATTTATGCTGTCCCTTCATATTTAAGAATGAAGACACACGAAGACTAACCTTTAGTGGGTGAGGGTTGTCTCCTGCAGACTTCATTTTGTAGTTGGATCAGGAAGTCTTCATATTCTTGGGAGTCTTTCCAAATGCTAGAAGAAGATGGCCTAACATACAGTAGCTACCTTTTTTCTTTGACACGTATTTCTTTTAATGTATTTTGTGAGACCCCCCTCTCTCCCTCTCTCTCGCCAACCACCTAACAATCTTTTGATTCCTTTAGGATAAATGTTAGGCTCTTGGATATCTGAGGTGAGAAGCAAGGCAGATCCAGTCATTCACTTTCAACTGATTCCTCTCTTATGAGCACCACTTTCACCTTTCCTTGTAACTGGTAACTCTGATTCAAGAACTTTCTTGTTGTTTGTTTGTTTTCCAGGATTATTGAGGTATGATTAAAAAAGAGAATTGTATATATTTAGGTTTTACAAGGTGATTTTTTTAAAGTGTACAACATGATGATTTAATATGCATGTACACTGGAAATGATCAACCCATTAAGTCAGTTAACACCTCCATCATCTTACCCCCATATAGTCACATTTTTTGGTATGTGTGGTGATAATACTTAAGGATCTACTCTCTTAGAAAAGCTCAGGTATACAATATAATATTATGAACTATAGTCACCGTTTTGGATATTTGATCTCTAGAACTTAATCATCTTATGACTGAAAGTTTGTATCCTTTGAACAACATATCCCCATTTACCCCAGTCCCTAGCCTCTGGCAGCCATCATTCTACTCTTCAGTTCTATACATTTGACTTTTTTAGATTCCACATACAATCATGCAGTTGTCTTTCTGTGTCGAGGAGCCGCTGTTTTGCAGAAGCTTCCTCTGCTTTAGCCCTTGGCATATGCTCTAGGGCCTGGCCTTGGCTAATCGTTCTATCTCTTCCATGAACTTGTTGACATCTGCCTCTCCTGCTTCCTCGTTCTTATCGTTCTGGTTTTCTTTTTTGTTTTTTGTTTTTAGATATGTGGGCCTCTCACTGTTGTGGCCTCTCCCGTTGCGGAGCACAGGCTCCGGACACGCAGGCTCAGCGGCCATGGCTCGCGGGCCCAGCCGCTCCGCGGCATGTGGGATCTTCCCGGACCGGGGCACGAACCCGCGTCCACTGCATCGGCAGGCGGACTCTCAACCACTGCGCCACCAGGGAAGCCCTTTGGTTTTCTTTTAAACCAACGTTTTCCTTTACTGTAGTTTTACTTAAGCCTGAGGAGTGAGAGGAAATAAGCTCTATCTACCACTGGAAACTTGAGGCATCAGGTTTTGCTTCAGGACATAAATAATCTGGACAAAAATACTTACTATCCAAACTGAATAATAAAATGTTATACACTTACAATTACTATCAGTTCTATGTTTCCTAAAAGATTGAGAATAATTACTTACTTTGAGCACAATCTATGTAATCTATGTTTCTACCTTGGTATTTTATTGTTTCTTTTTTTCTGTAATTCTCCAAGATAATTGATTTATTACTGCCAATAATTATGCACTTAACTATGCATTTTCAAATTAGGTTCAAAGAAAATAATCTTGATTTGAGCTTATAAGTGTAAGATTGCCCCACTAAAATGGACTTTTATATGTTATATTCTATTCATGCTCTTGTTTCCTTCTTCTCCCACACACTCTTTATGTTAGTTTATAGGATCACCTCCAATGCATATTTTCTAAACAGAGAAGCTTGAAAATGTCTTCCTTTAGTTTGGCCATCTGTAAAAATTACATCCATTTTTCAGTTCAGGCAAGACCTCCTAGGCGTTACCATCATGCCCTCTCAGAACAGAGTAAGAATACTTCATCCACTGCTCTCATGACCTGCTATGGAAATTAAATTGTTATATTTTCCATATTTGTCTCAATTTGCTTATATATTTTGTAGTGAGAAATTGTGCTTTTAAGTCATTGATTTCTGTTTTTTCACTTAGTCCTTTTCTCTTAGGATATGGAGAACATATGTATTTAAAGAGTTAATTATGTGCATATGTGTTGCTTGTACATTGTCAAAGAAAAATTGCACTGGACAAGTTAAACAAGCAAGAAACAATTTATTCAAAACTACTGCAATAGGGAAGAGAGATTGAATTCATCTCTCCTGAAACAAAAGGCAGGAGAGTTTTAAACACTGGAGGGAGCTATTGGAAGAGTGCATGGATTTTACAAGTTGGCCTCCTTTCAACCCTCTCACAGAATTGCTTTGAGAAAATGTTAATGTGCTGTGCTTTTTGCCTCTTCAAAGGAAGGTTGTGTGATGCCCTTGCCAGTTTTATCTATTGTCTCTCTCATTGTGTCCTGTTTTACACCACATGTTAAAACTTATTTTTGAACTGAGTATGAAAAAGTATTTCATCCATTAAAAAACTAAAATATTTTCCCAGTAGATAATGAGAAGAATGTGACTGATTGTGTTTCTCTGTTGTGCTTTGATCTGCAAAAAGTTTTCTAAAAATACAATTTGACCTATAACAATTGTACATCCCGTCTATATGTGTCATCTTTTTTTTTTTTAACATTTTCTCGATTTTAAATCATAATGCATATCTTTCATGGTCTGTATCTATTTTTATGTTTCACTATGCTATTATACCTCCTTTTATTAAATTTCCTGAAAATCTTTCTGATATAATATGGAGTATAAATATAAAAAATCTTAAATACATGAATGCTTCAAAAAATAGATGCTTAAGTAAATAAATAGATACTTAAGGAAATGCTGAATTAAGATGTGGTTTAAATACACATCTACTCTAATGTCTATGAAGATCAACTGTTGAAGGTGATCATACTGTAAAATTGAATTTTGAAGTACTGGAGGAAAAATACCAGCATCTCTGGCTTAATTATTTTATGTTTAAAATCCGTGGTTCTAAAAAATTATTTCAAAGAAGAAGACACTGTGTTTTTTGAGTTTCTATATTTTGCAATGTTTTGTCCTTCTGGAAGAACAAAGGGTTGGATATTCATCCCACACACCCCTGACTTTGAGGCTATTTTTATAGAGATGGCATTTTACTTTCCATAGGCTGCTTTCACTGTGTGGTTGGTTTATTGTGAAGACATGATGTAAAGGAAAGATTCAATCTAAATCTATTGGGTTTATCCATCTTTGATTGTTTTCTGTTGAGAAAAGTTATGGCCTTATTTGCTTTTTAGTTATATTTTATAATTTATAAAAGAATACGTGAAATGTGTCTATTATATCAGTTTAAAGACATAGAGGTATCCCTGCCCTCCCTGTTGCCCTTTCCTTTGCCTTCTCCCTCTCCCTCTTCCTCTCCCTCTGTGAGAAGAGAGGAGACAAAAAAATAAGTTTAAGATTAAACTGGCTGCTTAGGAAGAAAGATAGTACTCTGAGTTCAGCAGACTGGCAGTGGGGACTTTTTTTAAATTTTCATTGGAGTATAGTTGACTTACAATGTTGTGCTACTTTCTGCTGTGAAATGAATCAGTTATACACATACTTATATCCACTCTCTTTTAGATTATTTTCCCATAAAGGTCATTACAGAGTATTGAGAAGAGTTCCCTGTGCTATACAGTAGGTCCTTCTCAGTTAACTATTTTATATGTAGCAGTGTGTATGTGTCAATCCCAATCTCCCAATTTATCCCTCCCCCCGTTACCTCCAGTAACCATAAGTTTGTTTTCTACATCTGTGACTCTATTTCTGTTTCATAAATCAGTTCATTTGTACCCATTTTTTAGATTCCACATATAAGTGATATCATATGATATTTGTCTTTCTCTGTCTGACTTACTTCACTCTGTATGACAATCTCTAGGTCCATCCATGTTGCTGCAAATGGAATTATTTCATTCTTTTAATGGGTAATATTCCATTGTATATATGTACCACTTCTTCTTTATGCATTCCTCTGTTGATGGGCATTTAGGTTGCTTCCATGTCCTGGCTATTGTAAATAGTGATGCAATAAAATTGGTGTCCATGTATCATTTTGAATTATGGTTTTCTCTGGATATATGCCTGGGAGTGGGGTTGCAGGATCATACGGTAGCTCTATTTTTAGTTTTATAAGGCACCTCTATACTGTTCTCCATAGTGGCTGTACCAATTTACATTCCCACCAACAGTCTAGGAGGGTTCCCTTTTCTCCACACCCTCTCCAGCATTTATTGTTTGTAGATTTTTTGGATGATGGCCATTCTAACCGGTGTGAGGTGATACCTCATTGTAGTTTTGATTTGCATTTCTCTAATGATTAGTGATGTCGAGCATCTTTTCATGTGCTTTTTAACTATATCTGTATGTCTTCTTGGGAGACATGTCTATTTAGATCTTCCTACCATTTTTTGATTGGGTTGTTCTTGTTGTTGTTGTTTTTTTCATATTGAGCCTCATGAGCTCTTTGTATATTTTGGAGATGAATCCTTTGTCAGTCACTTCATCTGCAAATATTTTTTCCCATTCTGTGGGTTGCTTTTTCACATTGTTTATGGTTTCCTTTACTGTGCAAAAGCTTTTAAGTTTAATTAGGTCTCATTTGTTCATTTTTGTTTTTATTTTCATCACTCTAGGAGGTGGGTCAGAAAAGATATTGCTGCAATTTATGTCAGGGACTTTTTATTTAATCTGCTTAATCCAGTAGTATTCTGTGCCGGGTTCAGTAATATATCATCCACATGAGATTTTTTAAGGTAAATATAAATGAAATATATTCTTGGGTAGGCAGTGTTTTGTTTTAATTTTAATTATAATGTCCTATCAATAAGATTAAGTTTTCTTGAGAGGGTGATAGATAGATCACACAATTAACTTATTTCAAGTAGACTTTCAAAGCTCTTGTTTGATTTCTGTTTTTATTTCTTCTCTGTTGTAAAAGACTCATATCACTGCACAAGCATGCAAAATGAACAAGGTAATAATCTCTACATGTAATTAAATGAAGGCAGTAGAAATAGTACCTTACCCAATGCTAGCAGGCATTATTACATAGTTAAATAGTCTATTGTAGGTAACACTCTTTTCTGAGACAAGAATATACTGGGTAAATTCTGTGCTGCATTTACTGAGGTTTTCCGTATGTGGTAGATTTATGTATGTAAGTATGTATGTATTTATTGTGGTAGTTTTAGACATCGAAATAACCTTCATTCCATAGCCATCTCTGTGCCAACAATTAATTCATTAAACAAATATTCCCAAGGTACTCTTTTTTGTGATAAGTAAATAGAGCTATTTTTTTAGAACAGTTTTAGGTTTACAGCAAACTTGAGTGGAAGGTGTGAAGATTTCCCATGTACCCTACCTCCATCTGTGCCTAGTCTCCCCTGTGATCAGCGTCCCCCACCAGAGGGGTACACTTGTTAAAACTGATGAACCTACATTGACACATTATAATTACACGAAGTCCATAGTTCACACTACAGTTTACTTTTGGTGCTATACTTTCTATGGTTTTGACAAATATACGTTATGACATGAATCCGCTATTATAGTGACATAAAGAACAGTTTCACCACCCAAAAAATCTTCTGTGCTTGGCCTATTCATCCTTCTTCACTCCGAACACCTTGCAACCATTGATCTTTTTAGTCCCCATAGTTTTGCCTTATCCAGAATGTCATATAGTTGGAATCATACATTATGTAGCTTTTTATTATTGGCTTCTTTCACTTAGTAATATGCATGTAACTTTCCTCTATGTCTTTCCATGGCGTAATAGCTCACTTATTTTAGTGCTGAATAATATTCTATTGGCGGGATGTAGCATAGTCTATTTGTCCATTTACATACTGAGGGACATCTCAATTGCTTCTAAGTTATGGCAGTTATGAATAACACTGCTATAATCATCTATATTCAGGTTTTTGTGTGTGCATAAGCCTTCAACTCCACTGAGTAAAGGAGCATGATTGCTGGATAGTGTGATAAGAGTATGTATAGTTTTATAAGAAGCCACCAAGCAATCTCCCAAAGTGACTGTGCCATTTTGCATTTTCACTAGCAATGAATGAGAGTTCCTGTTGTTCTATATCTTCCCCACAATCTGGTGGTGTTAATGTTCCAGATTTTGGCCAATATAATAGGTATGTAGTGGTATCTCATTGTTGTTTTAATTTACATTTCTCTTATGATATGGAGCGTATTTTCATATGCTTATTTGTCACTTATGTATCTTCTTTGGTGAGGTGTCTTTGGCCCCCATTTTCTAATTGCCTGATGTGAAATATTCTCCTTCCTCCTGGGCTGGGCTGGTGTCTGTCTTAGTCTGCTCAGGCTGCCGTAATGAAATACCACTGTCTGGGTGGCTTAAACAACAGACATCTATTTTCTTACATTCTGAAGACTGAAAGTCTGAGATCGAGGTATCCAGCAGGGTTGTTTTCTGATGACGCCTCTCTTACTGGCTTGTAGATGGCTGTCTTCTTGTTATGTCCCCACACAGCCTTTTCTCTGTGTGCACACAGAGAGAGGGAATTCTGATATTTCTTAATTTCCTTATAAGGACACTAATCCTGTTGAATTAGGACCCCACACTTATGACCTCATTTAACCTTAATTACATCCTCAAAGACCCTATCTTCAAATACAGTCACATTGGGGATTAGAGCTTAGATACTTAAATTTGGGGGTCGTACCTTATTCAATTCATAGACGCTTCTAATGCAGACAGGTTTTATACCTTCTGAATCTATTGATGCTGGATATGACCTACAGTAGTCTTGGGAAACTGTACACTTGGTTGGACTTAAGCTAGATCCTCTGGGGGTGTTGCAGTAATGTTTAGCAGATTTATATTTATATCATGCAATATGGATAAGAACCAAATCATACTTGTTTCACTGGTTGTCAGGACAGTTAGCATCTCAACTAAGTGATATGTTTATTATGTACGGGAACTGTACTGAAATATTTTCTGGGTTTTCCAATTTAATCTTGATAACAATCCACAGAGGTCACCCTATTATTAATGGCAATATTCAGATGAGGAAGCCAAGCCTCTAAAATGTTGTGGTCCTTGCCCAAAACTACATTCTACGGTGTTGCACAACCAACATTTTATTAAAATAACTGAGTTTATACTTTGATGCAATTATCACCTAAGCAATTTAGACATCTAATATATCTCAGCTTTAGCTACACGTGTCTCAGAGGTAAACAGATTTGTTATGTCTTTGCCTTTATTACTTGACATGTTGATGATTTCCAGCCTTTGAATCACTGGGTCAGTATTATTGGTTTATTACTTGTAGTATCAAATATTACCACCTTCTAATAATTGCTTCCTGTATTATAGGTGTTTACATATATCAGCATAATTCTCAAAATAATTAATTAAGGTAATGGAGATTGTGGCTAGTATGTAAAATAGCAAACTACAGTTTCAAGATATCAAGCAGCTAGCCCCGTGTCATACAAAAAATGGATTTGGACATGGATTATTCAAGTTCTTCCATTCATTTATCAAGTACATGTTGAATATATACAGTATCTGGATTTTTTTTCCTGGATGTTGGGGACAGAAGGAAAGCCCTACCTGGCTAAAGCATAGTGAAGGTCTAGGGCAGAAAGGTGGAGGTAGAGGTGAGGCAGAACCCAAATGCAGGCTTTTACATGTGATGGTGAAGATTTGGATGCTATTTTAATTGCAAAGGAAAGCCAGTAAGTAATTTAAACAGGGGACTGTTATAATGTGATTTAAGCACTTAAATGATTATGCTGCATACTGGCTAGAGAGTGATCTATCTGGCGTATAAATAACATTAAGAGACCATTAAATTTGCAATATGTGGACACAAATATTAGACGTCTGGACTGTAGTAGTAAAGATCTTAGTCAATTCTGGAGATACTTTGGAATTAGAACAACTGGGTGCTCTGTAGATTTCAACATGGAATGCATGGAAGAGAGGAATTAAGAGCGACACCTTGGGTTTATCCTGAGCACTTAGGGGAATTAGGTGACATTTAATGAGAAGGAGAAGTCTTAGACAAGGGATAGGCTTTTGTGGGATAAGATTTGATTCTGATATGTAAATTTAAGCTTATTAGGCAATTAGATTTGTTAAACTGACAATTGTGAATGCCAGTTCCTAAATGAGATCAAAGCTCAAGATACAAATGATTAATTAAAATTGTGTCACTGGATAGAATCACTCAGGGATTGAATGAAGAGCAGATGAGAGGAAAAGAATGAAGCCCAAGAACATTTCACTATACAGTGTTGATCTGAGGAGGAGAAACCAGCAGAGGAAAAAGAAATCTTCATTGAGATATGACCAGGACCAGGAGAGGGAGTCATCGTTTGCAAGGGACAGGAGGGTTTCAAGAAGTGATGATTTGGGGGACTTCCATGGGGGCGCAGTGCTTAAGAATCTGCCTGCCAATGCAGGAGACACAGGGTCGATCCCTGGTCTGGGAAGATCCCACATGCCACAGAGCAGCTAAGCCCGTGTGCCACAACTACTGAGCCTGAGATCTAGAGCCCGCGAGCCACAACTTCTGACCCTGCATGCCACAACTGTTGACCCTGCGTGCCGCAACTACTGAAGCCTGCACACCTAGAGTTTGTGCTCCGCAACAAGAGAAGCCACTGCAATGAGAAGCCCGTGCAACGCAACGAAGAGTAGAAGCCACAGCTAGACAAAGCCCACGTGCAGCAATGAAGACCCAACGCAGCCAAAAATAAATATAAATAAAGTATATTTATTTTTTTTTAAAGTGATGATTTTGTAAAGTGTTGCTGAGAAAGTGGAAGGAAAGGAAAACTAAGAAGTGACTACTGTATTTGGTGAGATAAAACTATGGGTGAATTACTTTGAAGGCAATTTCAGTGAAGTGGTTGGGTTTAAGTCCACTTTGGACAAGAATGGAGAGAGACAAGGTAGAGGCAGCAAATACAGTGAAAGCTTTCAAGAGTTTCTCTGTGTAAGATGCCTACATTCGAGAGTCACAATTGAGAAATATTTGGAAATGTTTCCCTTTAAATTAAGCTATGATTACTGTTTTGTAAAATCTGGAGATTGTCCATCAGTATCTAATATCAATTAAGAATTCAATGTTCCATTATCTCACAAAGGACTTCTGGTTGGGAAATTAACCATAACACCAATAAGAATAGTGTAAGTCTGTGAAATACTTCTATATATTAGGAAATTCCAATTTTTTAGAACTGCATAGCCACCTCTAGACTAATCGCAGCTATGGCACTATGTCGATATTGCCTTTTTCACTGACAGAGAAGTTATATACAGAATAGATAACCATATAATATTGATTCGTTAGTTAACTCTAAAACAAATCAACTATCTCAAAGCATAAAAAATAGCTGATAAAAGAACATTGTGTCTTGGCTGTGATGTGCATGAGTTAGTATTTGAGACTCAATACACAGCAAATGACAATGTTGGACAGACAATGATGGAGAAGTAAATTTTTGAGTTCTTCATCTCCTTCCTGCCCCCATCTCCAAAAAATTTTATGTCCAGGTTTGGGTTTCTCAAAAGCAAATCTTGAGATATGGGCTTGAGGACACATAATTTTGAAGAAAGGCAATTCCAGGAAGCACTATGAGATGCTGGGAAAGTGAGACCGGGAGGGGAGATGGCAAAAAAGGGTACGCAAATTACCACTATGAGAAAGTGTGGTTCAGTCCCTCTGGCAACCCTCTAAGATCAACTGTGGAACCTGCCTCAGCATTTTCTCACTGAGGGGTGAGGAAGCTGGAATATTTCTTAACTGTCTCCTGCCTCTCAGTGGTTGTCCTGACCCACAGCTGGTTAGATATGATATAGTGACATACACAAGAAACATCCCTTCTCCAGGAAACTACACGCAGCCTGGAGAATAGGCTCGGCGATAGGGAGACACTGCGGCTTGGCTATAACCACCTAGCATGTCAGCCTCTTAGGATCTTTCACATTCTATGGTGGGTTTTTAAGGATAAAACAGACCAACATGAATTGTTCTAAATTTTTAGAGATTTTAAAATGAGAAAGCACTGGATATACTGCTTTTTTTTTTTTTGGTACGCGGGCCTCTCACTGTTGTGGCCTCTCCCGTTGCGGAGCACAGGCTCCGGACACGCAGGCTCAGCGGCCATGGCTCACGGGCCTAGCCGCTCCGCGGTACGTGGGATCTTCCCGGACCGGGGCATGAACCCGTGTCCCCTGCATCGGCAGGCGGACTCTCAACCGCTGCACCACCAGGGAAGCCCTACTGCTTTTACTGTATATCTAGACACATAGAAATACACTGTGAAGATGTAGACTATACAAGCTAGACAAGATATGGCAGAGTTGCAGGAGCGTCAGAACAGCTGTGTTTAAATGCTGTGCTCCACACACTCTACTTCCATTTATTACTTTTATGGTGGGAACAAAAGTGAGAACAATATATGTACAAAAATGAACTGTCTCAGCCATGTTATCTAGACCATCCTTGCCAGCACACTTTTTGTTAATTGATATATTTTGTGTGTACTTGAAGTTTTTAAAGTTATTATAGGAGTATAGTGAATGGCAGATTAAAAGGAAAATAATAAATAGAGCCATCAAGTAGATTTTTTTTATGTAAGTCATAGATTCAGGAAGTGTCATGACATTTATTAAACAGGCTTAAAGAAAGTTCAAATTTAAGATCAAATTAATTATGCAAAATGATTGACAGAATAATCAAATTAAATTATTTCAATCCTTTGGACCCAATGTAGGTTTTTGCTTGTAAAAGCTACCCATGTGAGGTTAATAATGGAGGTGCGAGGGGAAGGTTTCCAGGGGAAACAATGGTGCTCAAGAAACTTATTTTCAATCGCTGTACCATTTAGTATTGTAATTCTCCACTCAAAGTGTTTAATGTATTGCATCTTTGTTTCTAAAAATTCCCTTAATGTGTTTAGACCACTTACCTATTCAAATACTGAGTAAACTATAATTGATGTTAATTAACCTACTATCAAAACATATTGAACAAAATATGATGTATTAATTGATGCATTATTTTTATTTATTTATTTATTTTTATTTTTGGCTGTGCTGCGTGGCTTGCGGGATCTCAGTTCCCCGACCAGGGACTGACCCAGGCCATGGCAGTGAAAGCCTGGAATCCTAACCACTGGACCACCCAATACATTATTTATAAAAATATGTTTTTATATTTTTATCCCAGATAGGCTATATTAACAGCCCTGGAATATGTTGTCACACATTTTATTTTTATCTCAAATTAAGAATGCAATGTAAATAGAAAAAAGAAGTGCTATTTATGAAGCTTATCCAATCAGAAAAGTACTATAGTTTAGACAATATAAGAGTAGTATATTAATCTGACAGTGTTCTTTTAAAAACAAATCCATTCTCCCCTGAGGGGATAATGGGCTGCCCGCTAATTAAGGCATTTGTTCTCCCACATTCTGAATCACCTGTAGCTTCTTGTGATAGGTACATCCCTGCGTAAACTCTGAAGTGTACATGCAGCTATGTAACAAATCTCTTGTTCTATAAAAAGAGATCCAGTAAATAAGGGACTGGAGAGTCACAAGATAACCTTTAAGAATAACTTTCACACTAACTCTCCCTATTCAGTTTTGTTACATGACTGTTCTAACTTTTTAATTACAGGAGTTCTAAGGTTAACCTTCCTTAGGACACTTTTCTGTTTTGCTTTATAAAATAGCCCCCCACATGGGCATGCATCATTTAAAATAAGTCAGTATGATTTAAAATGCAAAAGTTGTCTGCTAATGCATGACCCTCTGAAGCACTTGGCAATCCCATTTTTGAAATGAATATATATTTATAGATAGATGGATAGAAAGGTAGGAAGGTAGGTAGATAGAATAGATACCTCTGTAGAATGTGGAATACATATCCTTCTATCTACTATTTGTAGATTTAATCTATTACATCTATGTATGTATATATCTATCTATCTAATCTCAGATGAAATACTGAATAGATTAGCTGTTTGTTTTGCATTTGCTTGAGATCAGAGTAAGATAAATAGGCTTGCCTTTTGTAATACTGTGAAATATGTGAACATTAAGATTATAAGTGGAGCCCTAGAAAATAAATTTACTTTGACACACCATGCAGAAGGCTTTTGATATATCATTAAATATGTGTATACATAGGGATAGTAGTTCTCCTGTCTTTCGTAGAACAGCACATTGCACTTTCTTCTTTCTTGACTATGTAGAAGTGACATACTTTACTAAATTAAGATGTTGGGTTATAGCAGGACCTTGCCTAATGTATGTGCTCTGTGATTGATGGTGGAGTTCAGGATAATGCTAACTGAAAATTTCAAGAACTGTCTTTTCTCCGGGTACACAGTCAAGGTCTCACAATATTTTACAGATAGGGTATTATTTAACATTATCTAAATTAAACTGACAGTACATATGAAAGACAGTATATATGATTGCTTTGTTTATACATAGAAGTTTATGCAATAAAATTGTCTGAAAATGACAGTTTTCACAACTCTCTCATTTTTTTACTTTTACCCACTGCTGCTATTACTTTCCATAATTTATACTCATTAATGTGCATCCTTATTTCATTTACTATAGAATTAATATATTGAACAAAATAGTAGATTATAGTTTTCTGACAACAAATCTATACTGTGTTTTACTAAAATTATTATTTAACTCACATATATTTAATGAAACAGATATTTCACATAATTTTTGCCAGTAAACATTTTTCTCAGTTGCCCTGATAATTTTATCTTGTACTTTAGCAATTGTATATAAATTCAAATATGTCAAATAAATGAGAAAAATAGAATAAGTATATTTTACACATTATTCTTGCATCATTTAAATATATAAAAGGAGATATGTATGGATTAAAACATAATTATTAACAATCATACATATGCTATCTTCAAGACATATCTTTATTTTTCTGAATGCTTACCAAATGTTCTAAAGTAATGATCTGAAACTACAAATTGAAGATCTTTGTACCCTTATTTCAGTCTTAGTATAGATTTTGTTATGAGCCTGCTATTCTTGTTTCCCAAGCACATCGTGAGTCATCTAGGGATCTATAATATAGCAGTTTTATCTGTCTTTACCTTGTCGTACATGTCTCTTAGTATGTTAATTCTTGTCACACAGTTTCAAACAATTTCATGGCTTGAAATGGCAAGAGTACGACCTGCCACTGCTGAAGCTAAAGATAGTTCCAGCTGATTTAAATGCTGTTTCAGTGGCTTTCTGTCTACATAATCAAGATAACCCAAGAAAATTCTTTATAGGCAGAGTGGCCCCTGTATTGATGGATATTGAGTCAGCAAGGCAGGTGGCTTCTTTAAGTCCTTTGAACTATATTGCTCTGTGTCTCAGCACAATGACCTAATCAGTTTAGGGTTAGGAATCTGTCTTCCCTCTTTGCATACATATTCAGCTCAAAGTTAGCCAGAAGCACCTTGTAAAAACCCATCATAAATTCACCTGTTCAAACAACAGACAGGTAAATGAAAACTCATGTTGCGTTTTGTGTGTGTAGGTGTGGAGACTGGTATAGTATTTTTGCCACTTCTCACTAGAATATAGTTAACACTTAGCTTCCTATAATTTACAAAAAGGATGGTTACCTGTCACCTCTTGTTCCCACGTGACACATATGATTCTCTGACATTTGATGATGTGTTATACTACACGGGATTTTTAATGCACTCAGGACTCACTCAGGATGGTGGATCTGAGATTACAATATTGTGGATGCTCTTTTAATCTTTGTACAGAATGTGACAGTTCTTGAGCTTATAGGAAAAGATCTGGTCTTGCTATAGAGTGGGAGAGCCTGGAATTATTCTGTGCAATTAGTTCCTGTGGCCAAATAATTTTATCTCATTATATACAGAACCCATCTATCCTCATCAATTATCTTCTTGTCATTCTTTTGGCTGTTTCATTTTTCATCAGATTTTAAACAATGGGAATCTCCATTTGTGAACATTGTCTAGTTTCATACCGCTATGGATGAGTGGAAGGCAATTATGATTACTAGGAGACAACTTAGAAGAAAGAAGAGAATATTGACCCAATTTTTGCCTAATTATTGTCTTTTTTCACTACTTCTACATATCTTTCTTTCCAATTCTGTAATTTTTAGAGAAAAATTAGAGAAAAGTTTTGACTTTTTTCCAGATTTATTGAAACATAATTGACATATATCATTGTGTAAGTTTAAGGTGTACAGTGAAATCATTTGATATGTGTATATATTGCCAAATGATTACCACGGTGAAGTTAGTTAACACATCTGTTACCTCACATAGTTACAGTTTTGTGTGTGAGCGTGGTGAGAACTTTGAAAATCTATTCCTTTGGTAATTTTCAAATATACAATTCAGTACTGTTTACTCCAGTCACCATGCTTTACATGACAACCCCAGGACTTACTTATTTTATAACTGGATATTTGTACCTTTTGACCACGTTCACCCATTTCCCCTACCCTCCACCCACTGCCCCTGGCAACCACCAATCTGTTCTCTATTTCTGAGATCCCATGTATAGATGAAATTATACAGTATTTTATATATTTATATTTATATAGGTATTTTCTATATAATAAACATGTAATTATTATTTATATTGTGTGTTACTTATTTTAAGGTTTATATATATATGTGTGTGTGTGTATATATATATATATATATATATATATATATATAATCAACATTTTCTTTAACCATTCATTCATTAATGGACCCTGAGTTGTTTACATATCTTAGCTAGTGCAAATAATACTGCAGTGAACATGGAGGTGCAAATATCTCTTTGAGACAGTGATTTCAGTTCCTTTATATATAACCAGAAGTGGAATTACTTGATCATATGGTAGTTCTATTTTTAATTCTTTGAGAAACCTTCATACTGTTTTCCATAATGGCTTTACCAAGTTACATTCCCATCAACAGTGTACAAGGGTTGAGATGGAAGTGTTTAGATTACTGATTTGTCCTGGGTCACTAAAGTTTCTTAGGGATGCCTGGAGTTGCTTGTTTAAAAAAAAAAAAAAATTAAGTGTATTTGAGGTGTTTTCATTAAAAAAAAACTGGGCATGTGGTTTGAAATATGTTTACAGGTATTAACATTGATGCATAGGGAAAATATCTTAGTACCGAAGATTTATACTAGGACTATAACTAAACTTGGAAACTGTGAAATTCAACATCATCATTTTAGATATAAGACTTCTGAGTTCAAGTCCATTAAATGTGCTTAACATGATGAGACCTAGTTTGTAGCAAAATTGTGAACAGAGCCTAGATTATCTTTGCTTCTCTTGTTAATTTCTTTCCGCACTGTAGGTTCCCAAAAGCGAAGAAAGTCAGAATATTTCTTCTTGGGTAGTTTTCATATTAACTTTTATTTTCCTTTTGGTAATTCAGTATTAGAAACACTGACCCCAGTGCCCATGTTCAATGAATATTAATCTAAGAGATCATAGTTTAATTATTAACAACTTTATTATTAGTGTAAATGACTGTTTTGAAATAGTCACCAAATATTCTTAAGTCAATCATTAATTGGTGAATATTGGCTAGAAAGTTTGGAACTTTCCCTGTCTCAATCATATAAATTTAATATCTCAATTTGCCAGATTTTCTGATGGACTTTTTTTTTTTTTTTTTTTTTGCGGTACGCCGGCCTCTCACCGTTGTGGCCTCTCCCGTTGCGGAGCACAGGCTCCGGACGCGCAGGTCCAGCGGCCATGGCTCACGGGCCCAGCCGCTCCGCGGCATGTGGGATCCTCCCAAACCGGGGCACGAACCCGTGTCCCCGGCATCGGCAGGCGGACTTTCAACCACTGCGCCACTGGGGAAGCCCTCTGATGGGCTTTTTATAGTCAATAATAAACAGGAAACAAAATACATTACAGCATTCAATATAATTTTTTAAAAAAATCTTAAAGCTGTGTGCGTACATGAAAGCAGAAGCATCACATGCTACATTGCTGGAACAATCTACCCACTTTTGCTATAGTCAAAGGTGTATAATTTATTCTCTTTTTCTGTGAATAACATTAAGATGTTTGTTGGTGATGTACAGGTCTTTTGTGCATTATCTCATTTGATTCTCCTACAAACCTTATATCATGTATGATATAGGCATTTTTAATCTGTTTGGACCTGGAGAAACAATGGCTAAAAGGTAATGTGTTTGCCTTCAGTATCACAGTAAGCTAGATATAGAGGTGGAGAATGAACGTAATTCCCCTGGTTCCAATTTTACTGCTCTTTTCCCTTAATTGAAGAATTGTAGGAACTTAGAGTTTTCTTTGACCTTATTAAATAAATTACTAGTAAAATCTTTTTTTTTTTCTATTTGAGAAGACACACAGAGGAAAATGCCTTGTGAACAAATCATTTTTATTGCTATTTGCTCATTTAGATGCTCCTGTCAAAAGTCATCAATGCCGATAAACATAAAACTGAAGTCAAACATCTGTGAATTCCACACACACTTTTGCAAAGAGTGTTATAATCTGTATCATAGGCATCATTAACTTAAGCAATTAAGTTTAATGTCCTAGTTTCTGTTGACAAGTGTTACTATTTTTAGGATTTCTTCACGTCTTACATTGCTTTGGTGCTCTTGCACCTCATGAGAAAAAAGAATCACATTTATGTTAATTCTTTTTAAAATTTCCCACTGCAGCCGAAGGGTGATAAACATGAACTGTCTCAGTAATTAAGTCAAAGTGTTACTCTTAAGGAAGTTCACTTAGAAAAAGCCATTGCTAAAGGTGGTTACTTTAAATACAAACCAATCATTAATTTCAGGGCCACTTCTGGGGATTCTCCTGGTGATTATAAATCACTGAAATTGGTTTACAATTGCATTAATATGCTTTAAAATAACTTAGTAGAAATCACGATTGAACGACCGTGTGGCAATCTGAACCACTTTTTCTTCTTTACATACTTATTTTCTGCTAATTATTCTACAGGAAGTTATTGGTTGGATTTCAGTGGCAACATGTATAATTATTTAACTAAAATAGAAAATAATTTTACTTTTGTAAACAAGGTAGAGTTCACGTAATAGGAATTTGTATGTCAGCAAGAACATCAGAGTTTGTATTAAGAGAGGTATGAATAGTATCTTTTCTTATTCTAACCTGCAGATAAAAATATTTTGCAGTTATTAATATTGATTAGACATTATAAATTAAAAACAAGATCAGAAACTTACCATCTCTTAAAAAGTAATGTAGTCTTTCTTCTAAGGTGTGTCCTCCTTTCAAAACTTAGCAAAGTGTTCTATAAAGGTAACATAAGGTCAATGAACCTCATCTCTAGTGACTTTACAGTCTAACTGAGCAAATACAAGCAAATGCCCGTGAATCAATTCTGCTCAATTCAAAAGAAATGTACCAGTGAGTTATAGGTATCGACACTAGATTCAAGTCCTGGAAGAGTCAGAAAAATCCTCATTCTAGTCCTAATTTTGGCAGGTATGTGTCTTTGGAAGAGTGCTGAAGCTTAGATCCTAATTTCACCTACTTGTCACTTGAGAAGCCAGGATTCTATCTCTATCTATTCTATCTCTAGTCTGTCTCTAAGATCTAGGTCTCCAGTCTCTCATTTGTATCTGTGGATGCAAGTGGGTTTTGAAATCAAGACTTTGGGGCACCTTAAAATGATAATGGAGCACACACAAGGAGTTTTACATAGCATCACCACTAGTCTGTGAGACTGCACCCTCTCATCAAACACATTATCCATTTCATCAAACACATTATCCTTTCTACAGGGAACCATGAACAACCTCACTAAGGAGACACTTTCACTCTCCAGTGCCCTTCCTTCTGATGAGGTTTTGCTACCAAGCAAGTTGGTGCCAAACTTTGAACAAATATTTTCACCTTCAGTACATTGGAGATCTTGGAATTTTAGGAAAAACATGGTGTCACACACCACGCAGCTTGCCAATTCTAAAATTACACCTATTTTAAACGCTAGGGCTTGACATAATTTCACCCAACGTTGTGCACTTAATCTCACACTTCATGTGCAAGTTAAGAGGCAAAAGCGTGAACTGAAGAGTGTTTGGCAAACTGCCAAAGCCCCGCAGCAGCTGCATGTCCAGGTGGGACTTTATGTGGCTTTGACAGGGGAAGTGTCACTCAAGTGTCTGACACCATTGGCTTCTCACAGCAAGAGGTGGGACATTTGATGGCTTAGTGGGCATGAGAGCCAAAATTAATCCTCCTGGCAGAAATGGCTTTTATCCAGGACTTATTAGTCACTTCTAAAAATACAAACCTAAATACCAGCAAACAAATGACTTCTCTTGGAGACCAAGAGACTGAGCATCTCTTCTCCCTTACCAGGATAATCATACCAGTAAGTGTGAGATCATTTTTACATCTCAACTGAGAAATATTTAAAATATCGAGACTGCACATCATGAGGCACAGGTGTGGGTAATTAATTAAAACTTTGAAAATAATTGCTATATATCTAAACACGTGCATATATCCATACATAACTGATGTGTCACTCATCGTATGATAATTTTGCTTAACAGAATTAACACTTCTCTTTCGAAAAAAAATTTGAGTCTTTCTGTTAAGTTACTTTCTTGAAACTGGTGGTGAACAGATGCCAGGGCTGTACAAGTGAACCTGGCTTTGCACAATATATGTATTCTTTGAATTTGAATGTAGGTGGATTCATATTTTAATTTCACAGAGTAGCAGGTTACTAATTAATGAAGTGATATAGAATTTCTCCCTCTCTCTCTCTCCATTCATAATATATACATTATGTACATAATGTATACATAACATATACACATATTGTATATGTATAATGTATACACATACACATATATATCAGGACACACTCACCCTGAGGCTATATTGTGTGATATTTTGGTAATTAAAATATAAAATTGCTCTATGCTAAAAAGATAAACATTTTGTCTCTGTCAATCAGCATGCACATGTTTTGTTGTTCACTTGGAGTACTGGCCTAAAAAGAAGAAATCACAGTAGAACATCTCATTGACGTTCAATAGGAAAATAGTGCTGACAGAATGTTACAAGAACTAGAGTGGATCGAGGCCAAGAGAGTAAATTAAAAACAGTCTGATAGCTGTCTTAACATTTTACAAGGCAAGCAATATGATCAAGTTGTTGACACCATAAAATCATTTGAAACCAAGATTTGGTTCTGTTTCAGAGATACAATAACCTTGCTACTTTGATTAAATGGTGCAACTTTGAAGCTTTGGAAAGTAGGGCATCTATACAGATTGCATGCATACAGCCCACTCATTCATTCATACATACTTTTATGTACACCCTCAAGGACAAATGAGCAAACTTTCCCTGGAATTGAATGTTGGCATCTCCTCATTTATTTAGCCACTTATCCATATCTTGGTTTACAAACATCACATATTTACACCAACTTCTGACATGTATTTTCATACAATACATCATCTTGATGGTGTAAGCCTTGTGGACAAGCAAAGGAGCTTGTCTGCTGTGCCACCTGTTACAGGAAGCTTTTTCACCATCCTTTTCCGGAAAATCTTGTATGCCATCAGTCCTTTATTCCCTCACTCATTCATTTATTAACTGGCAGCATGGTCAAAATGAAATTAATAAGACACTCATTAACTTGATACATATTAATTGAGCAGCTACTGTGTGCTCAGCATCATTCTTGATGATATGCAGATACAGCCTTTGCTCTAATAAGGTCCCACTTTGGTAAAGTATCTTGCACTGAAGTCACCTAGTTTCATAGATTTAAGGAGGACAGCTTCTAAGTGACCTTTTCTTGCACCCATGCATTCAAGAAATACGTGTGTGAATATATAAGCAGGCACTGCTCTGGTATTACACAGAATATCAATATGCACAAGCATTGCTAGCTCTTCTAAAGAGCTCACTCCCTGACATCTTTTGTGCAAGCTCTGCTTAGACCTGAGTATGGATCTCTACTCCTGTGTTGTAATATTATTAAAGTTGCCGCATACATTGTTATATAATGGATTAGTACAACTCCTGACTAGAGATCTGTGGTGCTCCATTTTAATGTCCATTTATAAGGGCTACTCCTCAAACATTTTGATATCTGAAAGAACTAGACATAAACTGAGCATCAGTGTTGCATAAATGTTTTTATAAAGTTAACAGTCTCAAATAGATCGGAATTTTAAAAAAATTGGTCTTCCAACAAAAATAGTTTGAGAAGTACTGCTCTGGACCAGAGTTTCTCAAATGGGTGTGATTTTGCACCCCTCTTCTCCCTTGAGGACATGGGACAACCTCTAGAGACATTTTTGGTTGTTACAACTAGGAGACTGATGGTGTCACTGGCATCTAGTGGTCAGAGTCCAGGGCTACTGCTTAGCACCCCACAATGTACATCATAGCCCCACACAGTAAAGAGCTGTCCAGTCTAATATGTCAGTGGTACTGATGTTGAGAACCCCTGCATTAAAGCTAATCAGGAAAGTTTGGAGTTTGTAGTATAGAGACTACACCATCTGTGATAAGGGCTTTTGAAGAGAGAATTTCCCTGAGAAAAAATGTTAAAAGAGTTGCAAGGGAAGTGATATAGGACTGAAGAGAGTAGAATGCCTGAGAGAGTGTTGCAGTAATTCAAGCGTGAAGAGATGTAGGGTTTTAGATTAAGGTAGAGATGACAGTGAGCAAGAGAGAGGAAAACAAATATTACCTGTATGGAGTGGGGTGGGGTGATGGAAGGAGGAGTTTCATGTCTCTTGACATAACAACCCCTCATGGCCATGGAGACATGCTGCTTAGTGTACTGGCAGCAACTCGAAGAGATGGAAGTAAGAGAGATGAGCCAGGTGTTAGATGTCTGTATTATTGAATACTGCTCAGCGTCCTATAGTACACAAGGCAGTCCACAAGAATGGATCATCCAGTTCATAAAAGAGCCATGGTTATAAAACCTTGCTGCTGCTATGGACTGAATACTTGTGTCCCCATACATTCATATGTTGAAGCCCTAATCCCCCAGTGTAATGATATTTGGAGATGGGATCTATGATAAGTAGTTAGGGTTAGACCAGTTCATAAGGGTGGGACCCTGGTTTGATGGCATTAGTGCCCTTGTCAGAAAAGACACCACAGAACTAGTTCTCTCTCCCTCCACCATGTGAGAACACAACAAGAAGGTGAGCATGGAAAAACCTGGGAAAGAGATCTCACTAGAAGCCAACCATACTGGCACCTTGATCTGAGATTCCCAACATCCAGATCTGTGAGAAATGAATGTCTGTTATTTAAACCATTGAGTTTATGGTATTTTGCTATGGCAGCCCAAACAGAGTAATACACCTGGTCTAGAAAATTGCAGACTACTAAACACAGCAACCATTCTTAGCCTTTTCTTAAAATTTTAAGAAGTAATACCACTATATTAACTGCTTCTGAGATTTCATAAATACACTATTTTTATTTGGAGTTAACCTTTCTCCTATATCAACTGGAGTGGATTTAAGTTTTTCTTTTTCCTGTTCAAGCGGTCTCTTCAAGTCATCTTTAGTGGTTGCTTTCTTTTTTTAAGGTTTTTGACCGCACCTGACAGCATGTGGGACCTTAGTTCCCCGACCAAGGATCGGACCCACGCCTCCTGCATTGCAAGGCAGAGTCTTAACTACTGGACCGCTGGGGAAGTTCTAGTTGTTGCTTTCTTAACATCACAATTGAGCAGCCTCATTCTCACCCAGCTGATAATTGGATATAAAGAATATTTCTTTACCAATATTTAATCCCATTACCTTCAAAGTTTTGCTTGATGTGCACATTACCAGAAGTTTCAGCTTGCCCTAATGCTCATTTCTATTAACAGCACACTAAGAAAATGTCTGTGTCTCAAGGTCATAATAAAAGGTGCTTATTTGGTCCACAGGATTTGGAAGCAAAGGCCCTCGGTATGTCAGCACTGATGAGGTCAAAGCCCAAGGGTTAGGGCTTTAATCTTTTTAACGAATTTTGAATATTCTTTTTAAAATGCAATGTTATTCCTATAGGTCACACAAGAGGCCATTTACGTCAGGAAAATTATAAAAAAAGAAAGCCAAGGAGAGGTCTTTGTGCAGTCAAGTGGACGCAGAGCTGAGCTAAGCATCGGAATGTGTAGCTTAAAGTTCATACAATTAACCTGCAATGTAAATAAACAAAAAATAGTTCATGGTCCCCAAATAAATTGAATTTTTGATCACTAGGTTAGTGGTTTTAGCCCTACATGTTTACCTACGCACGTTTTCTAAATTCAAATGTTATTTTGTATACTATACAGAATTTCTAAGGAATAGGGTTTTAGGTAAGACAATCAGTACAGCCGTACTTTATCAAAGTCATGTATGTTATGGACTGACGTAACACATTAGCACAATTCTCAGTAAGTAAATAACTACATTAGGACCTGTAAAAGTACCATGCCCAATATCTAGCAAATAGAATGCCTAAGATAGGTAACAACAACAAAAATTGCTACTATTTGTGGAGCACATGCAATATGATAATTACTATTTTAATCTTTTTACATTTACTACATTAAAATCCTCATAGCAGCCATACAAACTAGATATCCTGATCACTTCTTTTGTAGGCAAGGAAGCTAAGACAAAAAATAATGAGACCGCTTACCCAAGATCAGACGTGGTATCTAGACACCCCGAGTTGTGATGGGGTAAAGTTCAAAGTGAACACAACGCAAAAATCTGCCACTTGAGAATAAAGGATATACATTTTCATAGTCTCATCCCACAGTTAATGATGTCACTCTTGTGCCCGTAGGCAATTTAGTAAGAAAGGGTTTTGTGGTCAAATAAATTCTGGGAACATCTTAGTTTATATTTGTCTCCTAGAGAATCACAACATATTAACATACTAAGGCTTACCTGTCCAATTTATAATTTAAAAAAGTTTCGTTTCACTTTAGAATACCACAGTTAAGGTATTTTTTTAAAAACATCTTTATTGGAGTATGATTGCTTTACAATGGTGTGTCAGTTTCTGCTTTATAACAAAGTGAGTCAGCTATACATATACATATATCCTCATATCTCTTCCCTCTTGCGTCTCCCTCCCACCCTCCCTATCCCACCCCTCTAGGTGGTCACAAGGCACCAAGCTGACCTCCCTGTGCTATGGGGCTGCTTCCCACTAGCTATCTATTTTACAAAACCCTTTTATCTCATATACACAATAGTGATATGTAGAAATATTTATAATTTGAATCTATAGGTAACCCATTGAAACATATTTAATTAATAAATGTTAGTCTAAAAATATCATTTATGATAGATAAAAATACAATAGGAATGTTAAAGTGGTCTAGTTTAAAGAATCATACATGTATTATAAAGGTTGTAATGGTAGTTAGATTATACAACAGTAAATTTTTAACAAAAACTGTTCACTATCTTTTGGTTATGTAACCATTAATTACCATGTTTTAGTCATCTAATGCCCTTTAACAAACCACCCAAAAAGTTAGTGGCTTAAAAAACAACATTGGCTTATTATTTCTTAATGGACAAGTGCCTTAGGGTTGTCCAAAGAAAGAGAACTGATAGGATTTATATTTATATTTAAGAGATTTATTTATGAGGAGTTGGCTTATATGATTTTGGAGGCTGAGTGAGAAGTCCCATGTTCTGCCGTCTTCAAACTAGAGACCCAGGACAGCCATTGGTGTATTTCGGTCCTATTCTGAAGGCCTAAGAACAGGGAAGCCAGTGGCATAAGTCTCAGCCTGAGGTCAGGAGATGACAGATGTCCCAGCTCATTCAGTCAGGCGGAAAAAGGGGGTGAATTCTTTCTTCCATTGTCTTTCGCTCCATTTAGGCCCTCAATAGATTAGATGATGCCCACCGATATTAAGAAAGACAATATGCTTTACTGAATGCACTGATTCAGGGGCTCGGGAAGAGGAGACTATAGGTGATGTCGGTCAAAGGGTACAAGTTTTCAATTATAAGAAGAATATCTTTTAAGAATCTAATGTACAGCATGGTGACTATAGTGTTATATATATGTTTCCCCTACTTTACGAAAGTTCTGTTTAGATCACTTCACTTTTATGAAATATCTATGTTAGTACTTGTTTTAGTTAACCAAAAGAAACGCGAAGAGGATTTTCGCTTTTAGGAAAAAGGTCAAAAAGTAAAAATAGCACTTAGAGCAGCAAGTACGGCACCACCAAACTCCTTACCTACGAAGTACACTCAGAATCTTGACATCAAGCTGCCATAAATTGGAACTGTGTCGGTGAGCATCTTTATCTCGATTTATTTTGTGGTCTGTTAGCAAGAGGTGTCCTAAGATAATTGCCTCTTCACTTTACGCTGTTTTGGCTTATGAAAGGTTTCATAGGAATGCTTTATTTTTGGATACTGGGGGAAACCTGTGCTAAATCATTCTCACCACATAAAGTAAAAAGAAAGTTAACTATATAAGGTGATGGATGTTTTAATTATCCTGATCTTGGTAATCAGTCCACAGTGTATATGTCTATCAGATCATCACATTATACATGTATACAGTTATATTTCTCAATTATCCCTCAATAAAGTTAAAAAAAAATTTTTTTAAACTAAGACTTTGGCCTATCAAGAAAAAAAATGCTAATCTCATCCAGAAATTCTCACATACACACTCAGAAATAATGTTTAGCCAAATATCCAGGCTTAGTCTAATCAAGTTGACATAGAAATTTATAAATTTTACCATTATAACGGGGCAGTTGTATGCGTTTTCTGTTTCATGGGGTCCTGTCTTCACTCACAAGTCTGAAATCCTTTCCTTCTCCACACAGTGTCTGTCTGTCTCTTTCCCCCTTCCCTTCCCTCCATGAGGTGTCGCTTTGTTCAGTAGTCTAGCTTGGACTTTCTCATAGCATGGTGGCAGGTCTTCAAGAGGAGGACGCAGAGGCTGCGTCTTTTCTTAAGGTGTTGTTTAGAGGTCCCAAAACATCACTTCCAGGGCAGTGTATCCTAGACAAACTAGATTCTACTCCTTGGTGTGAGAGCATATGCATGGCCATCTATTCAGTGCTTTGTAGGAAATCTTAAAATCAACAATAAACCATGTTTTAATGGTTTTAGACATGTTTAAAGCATAAGGAGAATCAGACAAGGAAGGGCTTTTATTGCACATTTTATGGGATTTATTCTAAAAACCTTTCACAAAAGCAAGGGCTACAACTTCTAAAACTTCAAATATTAGAAATATAGATATTATATATGTATATATTTTTGAAATTTATATACATACCTGAAAATATCAATATATATATTAATCTAACAAACAAGCACCTAAAACTCCTTTATATTTAACTCATAGATTTTATTAAGTTTTTATTCTTTCTCAAAATGTTTCAAATATCCCAGTAGCACAGAAGTCTTCAGCTGTGCTCAAGACACTCTTGGAATTACCATAGGGGCTACTATACTTGAATTCTTAACCAAACCTCATTTCAGCATGGGAGGGATATATTGATACTTTGATCTGTTTTATTTATTGGGCTTTCAACATGAGGTTTATTTAATGAATTACTTACCTAAAAAGCACGGATAAAATCTAACCACACAACTTAACACTTGGAGAAACAAAAGTCATGATAGATTTAATGATTTATTCAAGGTCAAGTAACAAGTCTACAGGAAATATACAAAGAAAAGGCCTCCTGACTTTGAATTTTAACTCTTCAAAACCACAATGTTTCTTTTGTTATAACAGATATATTTTGACAATAGTAACATTACACAGGGAAAGAGGACTTGGAAGAAAGATGAGAAGATATAGAACAAACTTTCTTAACCTTACAACTATGGAAGTTTTTCCCAATTAATAATTTTTGTGGGAGGCTGTCATATGAATAGTAGGATGTGTAGCAGCACCCCTGGCTTCTACATATTAGATGCTAGAAGCATCCCTTCCTGAAGTTGCAACAACCAAAATGTCTTCAGACGTTGTCAGATGCCCTCTGGGTGGCAAACCTTTGCCCCCAATTGGAATCACTGGTATACAAAGAAAAATTTCAAAAATAGTTGGTGGTTCGGGAAAAATACAAGAGAGAGACAGAGTACAAAACGTGGGAACATCCATTTCCTTTGATAATTCAATGAGGGAATTTTCAGGATATGCTTCTTTAGAGCAACAAATAACAGTGATTTGCCCTACATATTTTTGTACTGTGATTACAGTAGTTTCATTTAATGTCATTTGCCTTAGATAGTTTTATTATTGAATGAAATAATGGCATTATGCAATGTGTATATGTTTATTATTTGATATTCTAAAATTTTGACTATACATTTGTTACAAATAGGTCCCATAACCACGCTTCAAGAGGTTTTTAAGCTTTACTATTAAAATTTCCCTCAATTCTAAGACTTTTGGGGATCAGTTCCAGGTTTTAGTTATACCATGTTAATATCAATTCACATCTGAGACTTTGGAAACCGGAAGTCATCAAAAAAGTTAAGTGTAAGAAAAACTCAGCATACTGTAGATTTAAAAGTCCAAGCTAAATTTGTACTTCCCCATGGTGAAATTAAATCAAGTCTTAATTCAGCAGAAGTTTAAATTAGCAGAATTAGAGCTTGAATAAGTTATTTTTGAGCTCTGCGAGACCTGTGTTTAAAAAAAAATCTGGTATATCCTACATTGATTGAAAACAGATTTTTCATAAATTGCTGAATTTTTCTTATTATGAACTCTGAAACTATTGGATAAGGACACAGTATGAGATATCTATCATTTAACCATCCGAATTGTCTATACCAAAGCAAATCAGAGAAATCAGACCGTAGCTCCCTTCCTACATGTGTCATAGTCTTCCAGGTAAAATCCTCTCAGTATGAATAAAGATGCTTTGAGAAGGTACAAGCAGTGTAAGCCAGGTACAGCAGGGCCACATGTGACTGTACCCGAGTGGCGCATCAGAAAGCCTTGCCAGGTATGTTTGAGCACATCACGCTTAATGTTTTCTCTCTTATTTCTCTTATTTTCTGTTTCTTATTTGGACCTACTGTGCAGCTCCGTGTCGTTTGCCTCTAATAGTACCTGAGATATTGACCCGTTTCCACATTTCATAGTACTGACTAACCCCCTCTCAGCATGGCATTCTCATCCTCAGGCCTACCTGGTAGCCCGGAGTCCACCGACCCTCTGTGGCAAAGTCTCCAGGTGTAACCTCACGATGTCAGTCATGATGAGGGAGGAGCTGTTCCCTGGCTGCACAGGAGCTCAGAGGGAATTTGGGGTCTAGTTGCTTCTCATAAAGGAGACTTTAGCCAGTCTTTCTATATTTATACTTATGTGTCTTCTCACATTCAAAGGGTACCACTTGCCTTCCTTTCTGAATCTTTTCTAGATTCTTTGGCGTGAATTGGAATTCCTCTTGGCATCTGTACCTGCAAACTTAGTATTATTTTTCAGTGTCCTATGTTCTATATCACTGTCCCATCCACTCTCTAGTACGCCATATTTTTACTGTTTTCTCTTCCGTTCTTTATAACTTTGGAGGTGTATGTTTTTGTATAACATTCATCTTACTGGTTTTTCAGGAAGGAGTAGAAATAAACATGTGTTTATACTATTCGGGTTAGCTCTCATATTTAAATCTCTGAGTATTTCTTTCGGGCAGAAAATTTAGAAGATAACTGAAAAGTTTTCTTAAAGTTAAAACAAATTGTTACTTTGATAGAAGTTTACACCTGCATGTACTTACAGTGTTATTTTATTTTAGGTAATTAAGAAATTTTAAAAAATGAAGAATATCCCCATTTGATATGTTGGTTGTTGGACCTATCACTCTCCATGTTGATTTATATGGGCTGTTACTTTCATTTGTATTTGCATTTTATAGTATTACTATTAGAAACTCAAGATAATAGGTATAATTATTTTTATAAAAAATATGACTATAACTGTAATAATATTTTACACAATATGTTATACATTAGAATATATAATATTCTAAATATAAGGTGATATTCAACCCACCCCTCACCAGGTACATCCCATGCTTCACAGATGAATACACCAAGGATTACAGGGCATATATTCAGCAGATCAGGTTAATGAATGTGATGGCTACATCAGACTTTCAAAGTATTTAAAAATAGCACAATTCATTTATCCTCCATTTTGTCATTTTCTAGGCTATTTCTAATGCATCATTTGATTATAGGAAGGTAAGATGAAAGACAGTGAAAAGAATTAAAGAAGAGATAAACACTCAGATGGCAATACTGCATCTATAACTCTCATCCATCCTCCCCCAGCTAAAAAGCCTCACTTTCCAAAAACGATTGTATGGAGCATTTTGTGATTAGACAAGAAAATGAAACTGAATCGCACTATTTGTCTTTAGCACATTATGTTCAGTTCTTCTGAAGGTGAAATGTGGGCAACAGAAGAAGATAAAGAGGGGAATCAGAATTTGGGGAAAAAGCTTCCAAAGCACAAAAGCACACACATACACAAAAACATTTATGAGATGAATGTGTCAACAATACATGTAAAAAGGACTCCAGAAGAAATATTAAAGTTCTCTAGTAAGGAATATAATTTTCAAAAAAATTTAGCTGAGATTTATAGCACCTGTTCAGAAATAAAAAAATATAAAAATTGCTTTGATAATTTAATAATTAGTATAACTGTAGATTAACACAGAGAATAATTAAAAATTTGAGAGGAGCTATTTACTATTTTATTTGCATAAGTACAAATGTTATTAAAAAGGTATAGTTATCCCAAAGTTATTTGTTGCTGGTGATAAAACTTTGAATTTTAAAGGGTATTATTGTTTTCATGACTGTTAGTTTAAGATGGTTTAAGAAATCTGTTCTGTCATTTTTGGAAAAGTTCAATTTAAACCGTTAAAAATAGCCATTTTTTTCACTCGAAAAGAAATTGCACTTTAAAGTTCAAACTTAGCAAACTGAGCATTTTAATGAGGCAGGTATTTCTATTGGGTCAAGTTTCTTCAAAGAAAGAATACTTCTATGCTTTTAGGAAAATGTTAGACATCTTTAAACTCTGCCCTTCTAAAAACATCTGAAGCCAATATATTTTAATGGACTTTAAGGATAACTTCTTGTCTTTTCTTTCAAATGAGTCCATATAAAGTTCATCTAGGTTAATGTGGAAGTTAAATATATGAAAAAGCAAAATTAGGACAAAATGAAAAATATATATGCTGTTATAATTATTTTCTTAATATTACCTCTTCTCACAATTCCATTTCCTGGAATAAAGATAAGTTATTTCCAAAGTGCAGTTTCATTAAGGATCCCATTCCTGCAAGACCCGTTTCTCAGGAGGAACTTAGGTATTTCTTGGTGGTTTGAATTTTACTTAAAACTGACATTTTTAACTTGATAATAGCTAACAATTTGAAGCAGGAATGACAAAAGTCTAAATCAAAATAGTCAGATATTATAGTAGATGGAGACGTTGAATCCTAACAGCTTAATTTCAGTCTTTTAGTATTTTGTTTTATCTTTGTTTTATCCCAGTGTGCTGCTACTCAGAACTTTCTTCAAGGACCAGGCTTGACCGTCAGCAGTCTATGGGTCTGCAGAGAGTCCTTTCTTGCTGACCTCTGATCCTAGAATAGAATGATCTTTTTGCAGTAAAGTGGACAGGGAAATTTTTCTCCCTGTTGCCAGTGGCTGCTGGCACTGGGTAAAGATGGCCAATGTCTCTAATGTCTTTCCCTGGTGAAAAGGAAACTGTGATGATTAATTTTATTTGTCAACTTGACTAGGCCCAGGAGTGTGATGGTATTGGGTCACATATTGTTCAGAGCCTGTCTGTGAGGGAGTTTCTGGATGAAATTAACATTTGAATCTGTAGATTGAATAAAGCAGATTGCCCTCCCTAATGTGTGTGGGCCTCATCCAATCAGCTGAAGGCTTGAAGTGGTGCCTGAAGTTAGGAGTTATAAAGTTATAAAGCAAGTAATAAAATGAAGAAGTATGAATACTGAGCTGCAGCAGTGATAGGACAGGAAAGAGGGCATTGAATATAAATGATATTGCAGGTAGAACATGAAAATTTTGATATCTGGGGAAATAAACTGTGAGAGAGAAAGAGAGTGAATAAGAGGAATAGTTCAAGACAACTTTGCAATTTGAGCCATAGATGACAAAGAAAGATTGTTTTCTTGCATGGATGTATGTGGGGTGAGTTTGTTTTAGGCCATATTACATTTTAATGGTTAGTTAGTGATATATTCATGGAGAGGTATCAGACAGTCTGTAGAAAATGGAAGGAAAAGAATCTGGAGCTTATAGAGCAGCTATAGATATAGAATCTGTGTAGAATAGTATTTCAGTATGTGAAAGTAGTTGAAATTCTCATGGAGAAGTGTATGAAGAGGGAACAAATATGCCATCAATTCAGCACTGGCACTTTCTTTAAGGAAAGCAGAAGTTAAAAGAAGGCAGTCACTGAAAGAAAGAACAAAGAAAAAGACAATCAAAGAAAGAGTTTTCAAAGTCAGGAGGGAGATTAACACCATGGATTGTCACTGAGAGATCCTGATACCTAGCTCGAAGGCCAATCAGGAGGGATTTTCTCAAGAATGGCAGGGAACCCTGGAGTGGTCCATTTCAGCGAGTAAGTTTGGCTCGAGTACCCAGGGATAAGGTTTATGAGTGGGTGGCAAAGTTGCTCAAGGCATAGACTTTTTTCAGAGTTCTGCAGTGAAATAAATGGGGAGCAATGGAAAAATATTTGAGGGATCGGAGCATTAAGGTCAGGCTAGAAGAGGTCCATGCATGTTTGTACGCTGAGGGTTAGAAACCAGCAGACTGGAAGAAACGAAGACATACCTGAAGCATGATTCTGGTGGGGAAAGATAGACTCAGGAAGGTTGCTTAGGCTAATTTAGGGAAGTAGCAAGGACACTATTTTTGGAGAAAGGAGCAAAAGAAGGTAAAAAAAACACTTCAAAGCTACTAGGAGTAAGTAGTACTGAAGTTAGAGGATCTCCTATAAGATGGTCTTGCAGTTCAATGAAAAAAAGGCAGCTTCACTGCTGAGTCTAAGAAGGGGATGGAGAAAATCTGAATTTGGAGGACAGCAGAAATGAAATAAAGAAAGCCGACCAGGATGAGGGCTCAGTGAAATTTGCAGCAGCTGTAAATAGCAAGTAATTTTCCCAAGCCAATCTTAAATAAACCAGAGCTGAGGCAGACGGCACACACAGTTGAGTAGTATGTAAAAACAGAGCATGGGCTTTTGAGTTGGACAGATTTGAAATCGATATTTGGTGCTCCAGTTTAATTTACCACCAGTGTGACCTTGGTCAGTTTATATATTCATGCCAAGCTTCAAGTACTTAATCTATAACCTGGGGATAATACTTCTTTTCTCGTGTGGTTGTTTTATTACCACATAGTAATGTGCATAAAGGACCTACCAACCACAGTCCTTATCTAATACTTATTCATTTTCAAATGGTAATTGTGTCCCTTCATAATTTGAAAGCAATGGCTGTCTCATTGTGAGAGCTTCCTTGTCTAAGGTAGTTGATAGCAGGAGTCGTTTGAGAAATGTAGTACTTTCCTGATACACTTAAGGGCACACCACATTAATTATTGCTAATTGTGACTAATAGGCAATATTGGACTATAAATGTTGTCTTTCTTTGCAAGAAGAAGGACAATCAATATGGTTGTGTCTTATGGGCTTAGATTTTGATTAGTGCATCATACAAATGAGTCTCATATTGTGACAGTTGTGACAGAGACCATATGGCCTGTGAATCCTAAAATATTTAACATCTGCTCTTTACAGAAAAGTTGACTGACCCCTGCTTTAGGTGACCAACTAATATTGCTAGTAAAATAGTGCCAGAATGTTCTAGGTCACCATTGCCATAGTTAACATTTATATTATTCATGAAGAATCTCCCTCACTTTGTAGTGTGCTATAAAATAAATTAGGTTTCCCTTTCACCTGGAAGTTGATTGAGGATAAATGTTACGTGTCCTTTCTACACTGTTTGTCAAAGACTTGACCATAAATACGGGCTCCAAAATTTTAATATTCTCCTATTTACATTTTACTTATCACATTCAAAGAACAAAATGTTAAACATTGTATACGCAAACTTCAGGACTTCCAAGGGACCAGCAAAGAAGATGAGTTTAGAAATGCAATTAATATATATTACTAAGATAAAATATCATTAAATATTAAAAGAATAAAATATTAATGTCTATCAAAGATTCAGCTTCCCCGATTCAATCGCCCATTAAGTTGCAAACACAGATAAAGTTCAAAATGCTAATTGATAAAAGTAGAAACGAAATATGTTCCTATAGGGATTTTTCTTTTTAATGAGCTCTATGTTACCAGAAGCATACTAGGAACGTAAAACACATGATCTCCTTTCGTCTTCCCACCTCCTCCCTAGATAAAGAACAATTAAAAAGAATATGCTTTAGCGAGAAAGAGAAAGGATAAGAAAGCAAGCTTGTTTGCTTGTCCCACAAATAATGCAACAGAGCATCTAAAGGTAGACAGCAGAGCTATACAATAAGTAATTAACCCAAACCAAGTGCAATATATTTAGGTGTACGTATAATAAAACGAGTGGTCCTCTTAATCTAATTCATGTCTAGCTGCCAGGTATTTCACTACAGTATATATCTTAGTCACACGAGTAATGTACAAATAACTACGTCGTCTTTCTAAAACATTGACTAAAAGTTCCTTTTCGCTAAATATGAGGATCACTAAAGGGTTACATTTTACTTACACTTCAATTGATGTCGTTAATTAAAACCCTGGTGTACTGAGCTCCTACACACTCTGTACAAAGTCTCTTTCTATCTCATGCTCCAATAACTATGACTCCATATTTCTTTCTATGCTTAAAGCCACTTTGGATAAGTGAAACCACATGACTGTGTTATTCATACAAGTATGAATAAACCGTGTAAACTGGTCTTAATGGTACCTCCATAATTGTTCTTGAAGTAAAACTAGGATCTAACTTATTTCATGGATTCCTTATAATGGATGTCCTTATGTATAATGAAGCATTCTAAAGAGTAAAACCTGTTTCATTGCTACATGTGTATTTATCTAAACCTGTTCAACTATAGAATTATAAAGTTCCAGTTTCTGCCTTACGGAAATGTCAAGTTTCCATCACATCAATGCAACTAGATAGACTTATATAGATAAATACAGATAAATCGTTATGTAATTAAGTAAAGAAAAAATAACATCATCTCTATCCATGTCTTTGCTCTGAAATCTCACAGCTAAAGTGTAATTTAATTTTGTTTGGTTTTATCTCTTTCTCATCATGGAAGATAAACTTTAACAAAGCAAAAATTTTAAATTTCTTAAATCAGAAAAGAAAAACAATGCATACCTATTATTGTATAAGAACAAATATACGACCTCTATAATGTATTGGACGTTCTATATTCCAGACACCGTAATTTACAAACATTATTATAGTGTATTTAAACCTCACCACAACTTAATGAACTGCATGATATGTCCATTTCATAGATAAGGAAAATGATGTTCGAGCTATACAGTAAAATGGCCGCTCTATGTAACGTTAGACACTGTGCTTTGAGACACTCTGCCATCCTAACTCCAAGTGCACAGTCATGAAAGTTTGATGGAGGAAATTGAAGATGAATATGGATATGGAGAAGTCTCTAAGTTGGAGGTGAATGTTTACAAGTTGAATATGAAAGAATTCCACTTTATATCTTCAGTGTTCAAACTAAAGTAGAAATTGACATGATCTCTAGAGAGTAAAAATTGTGATGATGAAGATATAGGTTCTTAAAAGAAAACACAAATAGATTGAATTGAGCAGTACCGCCCTTACTTTTGGGCAAGGAGGGCCTGCTCTTAGCCCTATACCCCAAGGGGCCCTCCTCCAATGCCTGAAACCAGCCAACAATGACAGTATGTCAGGACAGGGCACACCAGATCTTGTCCCACCTGTGTTTCTGTCACCAAAGTGTCTATTGCAAAATCTTCTGCCTCCCTCTGGTGGCTTGGAATACCTGGAACTGGCAAAGCCATCTTGGAGGAGTGTGCCCCTGGACACTGGCACCCAGGAAGGTTACCAGTGCTAGGCAAGGTCCAGACCTCATGTCAGGAAGTCCTCTAGCGTTGACTGAGCCTCTCTCGGTGGGCTTCCTAAAGACAGTTGCTCAGTAATGACAACTAGCCATCATGCTAGTTACTGTGATTATTCTGCTTTCTCTAGTTTTCGATCAGTGTGATGACACGTGCTACCCTGGGTTAGTCTTAGGCTGTGTTGAACAAAGGACAAGCGTTTCTTGTGCCAGTGGACTGTTCCTCTTGCTCTGCTATGTCCTTTGCCCACTGTTCATCCAGTGGGAGAATGGAGGTTCAAGGAGAGGCCAACGCATTTGACCACACTCTAGGAATTTAAGGATTATGGTAACTAGTGCAAGAAAAACATGGTTGGAAGCAGTATTGTTCTACATTTATGCTATAAAATTCCAAATAGCAAATTTAATATGTCTCAGAAAAAAATAATCTTTCCCATTTTTCTACTTAATCTAAGAAAGAATTGCATTCATTGTCATTATCAAAACCTAGACACAAGCTTTGAGAGAGTCACTGAAAGCCAATATTCACAGACAGTACGATGGATGAGTAATGATATAAACTTCATTAGTAAGTGGCATTAGGGAGCTGCAGAGTCAAAAGATCTGATTGTTTCAATATAAACAGACTCCGAAGAGTCATTGTGAATAATAATACTGCTGCTACCTTTTTCTGGTGGGGAAGCATATAAAATTAGCCAGTAATGATGCATTTGACGGCAAAGGACACCAAGATGGTTCCTGAACCTGAAAAGGTAGAGGAGGTCCCTGAACACTAAGAATAATGTTAACATGCACTGTTTGGGCAGTAAAAAAAAAAAAAAAAGAAAAAAGAAATACATTAATACCTCATTTGTACTCTCATTGTTAATCTTTATCAATATGTCACCATACCTCAGATAAGCCCATAGATTTTATAGAACAGATTTTTAAAAAATTGTTTATATAGACAGAAGCCCACAAAAATACCTCTCAAGGCCCTGAACACCCTAGGGGTAGCTCTACAGAGAGTCGCTGTGGGAATGATCATGAAAGTTGATTTTAAAAATCCATGAAAAATAGGCTTGGAAGCATGGAGGGCCCAGTTCAGGTTGGAGGCCAGGCATCTGTACTGGCATGAATCTATAAAATTGTGAGATATTTTCTCCCTCAGTAGCTAGATGCTTGGTTGATGGAAGAGGAAAGAATCGTGTTGACTTAGATTCTGGTAAAATGTAAATAGAGAAACAAAAGACAAGGAAGGAGAGAGTAGAGACAAGGAAATAATGAATTACTGTACTGCAGTACCGTGGCTAGATCAGGATTAAAAATAAACCGAAGAGGGCTTCCCTGGTGGTGCAGTGGTTGAGAGTCCGCTTGCCTATGCAGGGGACGTGGCTTCGTGCCCCGGTCCGGGAAGATCCCACACGCCGCGGAGCGGCTGGGCCCGTGAGCCATGGCCACTGAGCCTAAGCGCCCAGAGCCTTTTTTTTTTTTTTTTGACTTGGCTTTGTTGGCCACCACTTTTGTAATATTTCAACAAGTTACTCTATTTTGAGTCCGTCTCAAAGGTGCACCGATCCTCAGATCCCAGTGACCTCTCCACTTGTGACCACATTATTCCTTCCTTCTGAAACCCTTCTCATATTTTGTCTCCTTGGAAAATTGCTATTAATCTTCCAATATCTACTTCAAAGTTGCAGTTTTTGCAGTGAGTCCCTTTACCCAATTTTTGATAACTACTTGTCCTCAGCTAGTATTAGTCCTGGGTTTTCTTACCTTAGCTAAAATGGTTTCATGAACTGTGTTCTTGCAGACTGTGCTTATGCTGAACTAATGCCCTGTGTCTTGTTGAAGCACAACTATTATACTATCTGTTTTGTTTGTTTTTTGACACTTCCCTCAGCCTATGTCTTTCTAGTGTCATTTATTTTCATTGCTGTACATCTTTACCACTACCCCACAATGAAGTACGTTAGCTAATTACAAGGGGATTTATTTTTATGCCAGAAGCAGGCAGAAGAATACAAGAGAGTTTATCTAATTATTTAATATACTCTCTTTACTGGTAAAATGTGTGTCTGGTCTTACTGCTTTGTCACCTAAGAGCTTTAGCTAAGTATGATATTTCTCCTGACTCTAGTGTTATCCTCTTTTATTAAAGTTCATGGTGCTCAGACCTACTGGAGAATGGACTTGAGGATATGGGGAGGGGGAAGGGTGAGCTGTGACAAAGCGAGAGAGAGGCATGGACATATATACACTACCAAACGTAAGGTAGATAGCTAGTGGGAAGCAGCCGCATAGCACAGGGAGATCAGCTCCGTGCTTTGTGACCACCTGGAGGGGTGGGATAGGGAGGGTGGGAGGGAGGGAGATGCAAGAGGGAAGAGATATGGGAACATATGTATATGTATAACTGATTCACTTTGTTATAAAGCAGAAACTAACACACCATTGTAAAGCAATTATACCCCAATAAAGATGTTAAAAAAAAAAAAAGAGTTCATGGTGCTGGCCCACTGTGTTTTCAAGTGTTTATGTATTCGTAACTCAACTTAGTAATACATAAATCTGATTTGTTTTTGTGATTCTTCTTGAATAAGGTAGGTATGATATTCTTAACTATGATTACAACATAATAAAGCAAACCTTTACCCTTCTTATCTGATATGGTATATACTTAACACACATGCACACAAACTCCCAAACCTACAATTATACATACATGTGAACATACAGATATCAAAAATAGTTTAAATATTTTCCAATAAATTATAAGTAAAAATATTTCATAATTAAGTTCAGTTGAAATAGTTATATAAGGCATTTAGTTCTATTTGCCTTTGTTATGAATCAAGAGGTTTCAAAAATACTAATTGCCTTAAGAATTTGAACAAAGTTGCACCAAACATTCTTGTGCAAACATTTTTGTGCACATGTGCAAGAATTAGTCTAGTATGTACATACAGGAGTGGAATTGCTGGGGCAAAGGTTACCAGCATTTTCACCTTTACCAGATATTGCCAAATTATTCTTCCAAGCAGTTGTGTTAGTGATCACTTCCAACTCTATATGAAAGTTTCCATCACTTCATTCCCTTGAAATTATTAATAATTTCAGGCTTTATATTTAACTTTTTGCTAGTCTAATTAACTATGAAATAATATGCCATTGCTGTTTATTTTGCATCTTCCTGATAATGGCTAAAGTTGAAGTTCTTTTTATATGCTTACTGGCAGTCCTGTTTTTATTTTATATAAATATCCAGCTTATAGCCTTGTAAATGTAATGTTTTTATTGATTATTGAAGTTCTTAATATAATCTATACTCTAAACTTTGCTCCATAAGTTACAAGTGTCTTCTCAGTCCCTGCCATAGATTTTCCTTTTGTTTGTAAAGTTTAATTTCGAATACATGATTTAATTCTAATTCAAATGTATCATTTTGATTTGTGCTTTTAAATTTTCACTTAAAGAAAACTTTTTAATTCATATTTCGTAAAATATTCTGTATTTTCTTTTATATTTTAAGCTTTTGTTTCTCTACACATCTGAAAATTATTTTGTGCATTGTATGATGAAGGAAATCTACTTTCATTTTGTGCACCTGCCTAGCAAATTGTTCCAGCACCACTTATTTAATTTAATATTCTGTTCTTTTCTTATTAATTTTGATGACATCTCTTCTCTATATCAAGTTTCCTTATAGATATAACATTATTTCTCAACTTTCCCTTATACCGAATAAATCGTTTGGGCTCTAGCTGTGCCAGTAGCAATACAATATTTTTTTCTTTCTTTTATAATAATTTTTGGTATCTGATAGGGAGAACTTTTTTATTTTTATATTTCCAGCATAATCTGTGTACTTCTTGAGTTTTGCTCTTTCAAATGAGTATTAGGATTAGCTAGACATGGCTCATGAGATTGCTTCTAGGTGTGTATATATATATATATATTTTTTTTTTTGGTTCAATTTGTTTGTTATAGTTCTGACATGCTCTTACCTTATAATTTTTCTTATTTTTTAACTCAGAAGAAATTAAATATATTTATGATATGTCTTTTATGGATTGTTCTATTATTTCTAGTTCTTAAGAAACAAATCTTTCATTTAATTGCTTCTGCTGACTTTCATTCATGGTGTTTTGCTTTTTCTCTGGCTTTCCCTCATGACCCCTACTATGGGAGTCTAATGTCTTAGATTGTGAAAGAACCTCTTTAAGATGTTTTGCATTTGCTCTGCTGAGTCTCTACTGGTTTCACCAGTGCCATACCAAGTTTCATGTTCATGTTTTGGGTTGGAGTCCCTAAACCATATATGCGTATGAATTTAAACTTCATATGCACATTAGGTCCACACTTGCCATCTGCTTTCTCAAGGATGACATCTTTTCTATCTATGGTGTGTGGTGAGCAGCTGGTATTTGTGTAGCTTCTCAGAACTGGTGGGTAGAAGATTTTTCTAATTTCATTCCATAGACGGGGCTACTCTTCTACATACCCCTTACATGCAAGTATCTCATCTCTAGTTCCTTTAGTTCATATGCCCTGCGATCTGGATTCTCTTAACAGCAGTGGGAATTTAAACCCCACTAAACCATTCATGCCTTTATATGTGATAATTTCCTGAATTATCAGCTCCCATTCTTCCTTTATTGCTAATGCCTCTTATTTTATTGCTAGCTACTTTCTTAGTGTCAGGGTCCCTTGAAAACTGACCAAACGGAAGAGATAAATTGTGCCAACAGTAATAATTTACAAATGTAATATGCTTCAGAATTTATAAGGTGTTTCCTCTAAATTTTTTGTAAAGGTTTGCTTAGTTAAGATTTTTTCTAAAGATTATAGAGCCATAATTCTGAAACATCAGTTCTGTCGTTTTATTGTTTATCACAACATAATTGTACGTTATCAGTGATCCTAGTCTACAAGGAAAAGAACTAATCAATTATTTAAGTTATATTATTAAGTAATATCCATCTGTCTCTCCAAGCAACTTAAAATTATGCCTATCCTATATTATCTTAAACAGTATTTTAAAACAGTTTTTCATTGTGTTGAATTATATTTCTAATGTTACCAGAACTATATACGCTATCTTACGTGAAATAGACTCATGAGGAAATTGTTTTATCCTAATATTTTTTTCTCTTCTATAGAAGGGGATAGGAAGGAAATTTATAAGGTAATCAGTAGTAGATTGAAAAATAGACTCACAAACTATATAGCCAAATCCTAATTCATGAAACCTATGACTGTTACCTGATATGGCAAGAAATGGTCTTTACTAAGGATCTTTAAATGGGGAGTTTATCCTGGATTATCTGAATGGACCCGAAATGCAGTAACATGTATACTTATAAGTGAAACCATATGGGAGATTTGAAACACAGAGGAGAAAGCATGTTAAGGAGGAGTGAGAAATTTGACGATGCCAGCCTTTAAGACTGGAATAATGTGGCCACAAGACAAAGCATTATGGCAGGCATTAGAAGGTTAAAACAAGCAAGGAATGCATTCTTCCCTAGACACTAATAGGAGAGCAGCCCCGCTAGCACCTTGATTTCATCTAGTCATACTGGTTTTGGACTTCTGATCTTCAGAACTGTGAAAGAATACATTTCTATTGTTTCGAAGCCCCTGCCTTTGTGGGAATTTCTTGCCACAGTCAGAAGAAACTGATACAGGTCCTGGTACCTTTTAATCAAAGTTTCGAATAGAATTTTTTTTTTTTTTTTTTGCGGTACACGGGCCTCTCACTGCTGTGGCCTCTCCTGTTGCGGAGCACAGGCTCCGGATGTGCAGGCCCAGCGGCCATGGCTCACGGGCCCAGCCGCTCCACGGTATGTGGGATCTTCCCGGACCAGGGCACGAACCCGTGTCCCCTGCATCGGCAGGCGGACTCTCAACCACTGCGCCACCAGGGAAGCCCTCAAATAGAATTTAATGGTATATAATGTCTGAGAATTTCTTTTGAATTTATTTATTATTTTAACGGTTTTTAATCCTAAAGATTTTTTGAGAGGTAAACTTTTATAAGTTACCAGATGTCTTCATTTTCTTGGACCACTATAACAAATTACCATAAACTATGTGGCTTAAACAACAAACACTTATTTCTTACAATTCTAGAAGCTGGGAAGTCCAAGACTAAGGTGGTTGCAGATTTTGTTCTTGATTGTCCGCTTCTTGGTTTGTCTTTTCCTTGTATCCTCACAGGGGAGAAGCAAGCTCTCTCACGTCTCTTCTTATCAGGGCACTAATCCCATCAGTAGGGCTCCACATTTATAACTCAATTATTCCCCAAAGGCCTCACCTCCAAACACCATTACAAGAGTATTAGTTAGGGATTTAACATACGAAATTGGAGGGAAACATAAACATACAGTCCGTCACACCAGGATAAAAATGATTAAGTCACTTTACTTGCAGAAAATAACAGTCATCCCATATAGATTATCAATCTAGTCTATTGCGGTTTTTTTTGTTTGTTTTTGTTTGTTTGTTTTTTGCGGTACATGGGCCTCTCACTGTTGTGGCCTCTCCCGTTGCGGAGCACAGGCTCCGGACGCGCAGGCTCAGCAGCCATGGCTCACGGGCCCAGCCGTTCCGCGGCATGTGGGATCTTCCCGGACCGGGGCATGAACCCGTGTCCCCTGCATCGGCAGGCGGACTCTCAACCACTGCGCCACCAGGGAAGCCCTAGTCTATTGTTATCCATACTTTCCACTCAATTTTTTTGTGATAAAAATGATGATAAGCGCTTCTAAGCATTCTGATTAGAATTTAGTTACAATGGCTAATATATATATATATATATTAATTTTCATTATTATATAAATTTATTAAAAATAAAATTTCTCAGATAGGTAAATTTGATATCTCAGACTTTTCATCCTTTAAAGAAAATCTAATCATATAAAACCTAGACACAGTGATATCAACAGAAGAAAATATATTAGTTAATAACTATTCTAAATTTCCTTATGCTCTTTTTATTTTTTCTGTCTATGATATTTGACAAAAAACAATCAGGTAGCTGTGGTTGTGTGCACACATTATTAAAGGTTATTTTCCTTTTCCAAGCATGAGGAACTTCAGTAGGAATGAATGACAATAAAAGTCCATGAACTTTCCTAAAGATTCTTCAGAATCAGACACCAGGCCAGTATTTTCTCACTTGGGTGGGCATCTTTTTAGATTCACTCCCAATATATTACTCAAATAGAAACATTTCAAACAGAAATGTAAGATGTGTTTCCAATAATATATTCTACTAAATCCAAGATGCTGTTTATTTGAAATATATGATGAGATAAGAGTCAGAGATAACAGTATAAAATATTGTTTAGAAACATCAGAAACAATTATGGATATGTGAATATACACAAGTTAGTATAAATAACATATTTCCTAGCTCAGTCCCTGGAGGAGGTTTAGAAGCAGTGGTGTTCCAGTAGCAAGGAAAATACCTAGTGCCTAGATCTTGGTTCCTAAGACCATTCTCCAATAAAAGCAACCAGCATCCTTGAAATATTGCTGAGTCTAGGGCATATAATATTAGCATGGACTATCTTAGAGTATCAGAAGTTCAGAAAGGAGTCTGAAAATGTAAGCTCGATAAACATAGTGATGTGGTATGCCTAAAGGATACAAAGCCAATTGAAAAGAGCTCACAAAGGCCAAAGCTGGACCGAATTGTGCAACAAAACAATATGGAATTAAATTATAACACAAAATACAAAATATCCATGGGTTCACACTGATATACATAAATTACTGAATGAATAAATATACAAACAAGATGGGGAGAATAGGCAAACCTTTCCTACAGAAAAAATTTCAAATAAATTTTGTAGTTATTTCCCCCACAAGGAGGTAGACTTCTTACCCTTGAGCGTGGGCTGCAGTTAGTGACTTGTTTCTACAGGGCACAGTGTAGAAAGGGAGAAGAAAAGTCACTTTGCAGTACAGAATTGAGACAAACACCGTCTCAGTCAGCTGATCAAGATTAGTATCAACAGTAATAAGTTATGCTGGTTGACATGCGCCCTTGATATGAAGTCGTGAGAATGACTTTACCTCTGTAGTCTTCCTCCAAAAACCAGTCTAATGAAAAAAAAAAATTAGATCATTCATCCCCCTTCATCTAATTGTGAGAAAAACATCAGGAAAATTCCAGTTGAAGGATATCATGTAAATGTCTGATCACTACTTTTCAAGACGCTTGAGGTCATCAAAAACAAGGAAAATCTGAGAAACTATCACTGTCCAGGAGAGGGTGAGGAGACAGAAAGACTAAATTCAATACATCTGGAACAGAAAAGAACATTAGGAGAAAAACTTATGAAATCAGAAAAAAGTATCTATATTAGTTTATTTGAGTTCATGTATCACAGTGTATCAAAAGTTGTGACAAATAAACTATTGTATATAAAACACTAATTGGAGAAAGTAGATGGGGGTATACAAGAACTCTGAACTGTCTTTGAAGCTTTAAGTAAATGTTCTAAAATATATGTTAGAAAAACATATTTGACATGACAACTCTGTGTATGTTTGTCTTTCCAGCTCTGTTCGACTCTATTTGGGAATATAGTCCATTTGGAACTCAATAGCACTTTTGAGTGTTAAAGGATGCCAGCCTTCTTAAAGGTAAGTGCCATTTAAATATCATCAAGATGTATGCTTTTAACCTCTTAATAAATACTTAAAAATTCAAATTATTTTAAAAACTTCTTTACTATTTAAAATACTTGTTTCATTAGAAATCAGAATATTCAATTGTTTATATACTTACAGGTGGTTGACATAAAATAACAGAACCATGAAACCTAAGTAACCATTTCTTTTAGCAAGGATTCTGTACATTTGAGCTACTTTATTATATTTTTCTCACACTGTTTCAATTTACATGCAGATTTTTGAGAAGACCTAGGGGCTATGTACTTCCAAAAGAACATAAATTGATTTTCTTCCTTTTATATTCTTTTTTATGACACTTTGCCCACTCCCTCATAATTAGTGGATATTACTTTTGTTAAATTGGGTATGTCTTATTTCAAAGGCAAACCTCAGATGAAGCTCTGACACAAGAACAAAGAGACAATGTCACAAATTCTCTTGTCTTTATTAATATTAATATGACAGAGTCTAGTTCAATTGTTTCTTCAGAAGGCAATTGTAGGCTGATTTTCCTTTGCTGATGAGAAATCTAAACCCTGAGAGTTAGACATCTACAGTTAACCTTCTAGAAACAATAATTAAAGCACCACCTTGACACTCCTTGCTTGGTAAATGTAGCATCTATTCTTAGGCTACAGTCAAAACAAGTTTCATTTTCTCAGTTCTCAATCTGTGATCAATTAAGATTAACCATGATATAATAGCTCAGAAAGAAAAGGTTAAAGAGGTAAGGCAACTATGTAATTAAGCTAATGTGGCTTTATGGATCTTGCTGTGATATTTGTTCAAAGTCTCTCTGCATACTCATATTTAATAAATAGAAAAATTATACCTTTTGTTTTTAACTTTTATGAGATACATTCATTCAAAAATGTTATGCGTTAATCTACCTTTACAACATCAATTAACTTCAATTTGTCAGATCTGAGGACAAATTTAAAATTTTTTCAGTATTAAAACTTTGAAATAAAATTATTAACCATTTTATATTTCAAACACTACTGATTCCTAATCCTTTTGTTGTCATCCATTTATCCTTTAATTTGTTCTCATCAATATTCAGATCTACCTTATAGAAAATATCTTACTTTTACTTTGTAACATCTTTGTATTTTATAGAAAATTTGAATAATTTTAAAATCTCTGATTCTAAATAATTTTGGAGTGGGTTTTTTATTCCAGAACGTATACTAGGATTGATAGGGTAAGAGAGGTTAACACTTCACATTTTATTCCTTTAACCAGAAACAGATCCTTCTTACAAAACCATGATCTCACCAAGCTAAATAGTATCTGTGATACAAGAATGAGTAATACAAAATTAATACCATACCATTCTAATTATTAATGCAAGACTTTGCATCTTTCACTTTAAAGCTTAATGAAGCATTAAAACATCCAAAGATCCAGATGAAAGACAAACATACTCTTTTTATTTCTTTTATTTATTTTATTTTATTTTTTTGCGGTACGCGGGCCTGTCACTGCTGTGGCGTCTCCCGTTGCGGAGCACAGGCTCCGGACGCGCAGGCTCAGCGGCCATGGCTCACGGGCCCAGCCGCTCCGCAGCATGTGGGATCCTCCCGGACCGGGGCACGAACCCGCGTCCCCTGCATCGGCAAGCGGACTCTCAACCACTGCGCCAGCAGGGAAGCCCCATACTCTTTTTAAATGTCCTTTGGTTCTCCCTGTGCTATAACTGAAGATTAAAAGAAATATATGAGCTTGATAATCATTTTACTTAAGAATAGTTTAGAGATAATAACTTGAGAATGAGTAAATTTAAAGAAATTAGAATGTTCACTTGTTTTCAATCAGGAGAGAGTTCAAATTAATGCAGAAGACATTTGAAGAGAATGGCTTGAAATTGTTTCCCTTTTAGCATAAGGGTTTTCATAAATTTCTCATGTGAAAATAGACCTGAAAGTAATCTCAGTGGAATGATATAGTAGAATAGACTGAGGGACTTCCCGGTAGTTCAGTGGTTAGGACTCGGCACTTTAACTGCCGTGGCCCGGGTTCAATCCCTGGTTAGAGAACTAAGATCCCACAAGCTGCATGGCGTGGCCAGAAAAGAAAAAAAAAAAAAAAATAGACAGTGATATCCAAGAACATTGACGATATAGATGTCAAGGCAAACAAATTTAGTATTAAAATATTTGTCTACTGTTAATTTATTTTTGAATACATTAATGCCCTGGAGCCTGTTTACAATCCCAGCACCTCCTTCTGTAAATTCTTTTCTGAACAAAGAAAGAGCAGTCTATTTCTCCTTTAACATTTCACAAAATTTACTGTTTATTCTACTCACTTTTTACTTAGGTCCATGATTGCCTAATAAGTAATTAGATTATTTTTATAAATTATGTCAAAAGAAAAAAGAAAAGAAATAAATCATGTGTTTTTCATATGGTCAAACAGCACGCTTGACTATTTATAGAATCCTTTTTTGTTTCAATATGAAAAATGCTATGATTGCAGAGACGTTGAGATGGGATTCCATTCTTCATGTTCTGGTTGAAAGGGAAGGGAAAACACAGGAAAAGGCCATTTGAGCTGATTTTAAAAAGAAGTACATACAAATATGTAAATAAGAGGGTATAGATGTATAAAAGGCATGAAGATATGTAATATTATTTCATATGTGGTGAATTTTATAACATTTCAATAGGACAAAGAGGTGAAGTGCGGTTGCAAAAGGAGAATGTTGGGAATTAACACAGAGACTGACACAGAGGCAAACAAATCAAGGATCTATCTTGAAAAATAAAGTCTTTAGGCCGTAGGTATGAATATCAGGTCCTGACACTGAGAGAATATCGCTTCTCAGCCGTGACGAGGTGAAACACAATCTGATGGACACAGAGGGAGCAATAGATCTACTCAGCTAGGACTGGACTAGACTATATCTGGTTTTAGTGCTCACAACATCCTGCTGAGTTGACAGTAGGGTTCAAAAATGAACTGCAGAGCCATCTGTTTAAGAAAGAAATATACTTTGTAAGGCATTATTAAAAATCATTAAAAATTTTTTTGTGTTAGTGTAGTTTTTCCCTGATGGGTTATTGTTTGGGTTGCAGTTAGCACATCTGAAGAAAATAAATGCTGGAATATTTCTATTTTTGGGTAATTGTCAAAGGTTAGTCATTTGAAACATGCCTGTTAGGATTGCGCAATGGACTTGTCATTGGGAATTACGATTCATCATCGACACAGAATAATAAGCACAGAAAAGAAAGGAAAATACAGAGCGAGTTGACTATTTCAACTTAGACTCTGCTAGGCTTTTTATTCAGAAGAAAGAATTGTTCCAGTTACTCATGATTGTGACATGCTTCCAGGATATTAAAACAGGTTTACTACCAATGATATCAGTACAAGGAAAAAAAAATCTAAAAAAAGATGCCCCAATCTTCCATGGATTCTCCTTCATGTAATTTTCTCTTTATTTGCTCAATATTTAGTTTTAAATATCCACAAGATGCTCTTAAAATCTTGCTTGCTTGGAGACTCAGGTCACTTACCTGCATCTTTATTCCATAGCACATATTTTTAGCTAATTTTAAAGGTTACCTTCCTTCTGAGAACCTAAAGGTGGTATTCCTTAAATAAAGAAGAAAGATAAATAAATGGGAGGGTTTTTTTTTCTAGCTTTAAAGTAGTCCTGTTTATATGTCATGCTGCTTTGATGTTATGTGACAGGTCATAATTCAGGCCATTGTGCTATCATTCAGTTTAGCTTAAAATTCTTCAGTACACAAGCAAGTAAAAATGCACATGGTCTTTGTTCTAATAAAAAAAAAAAATCCTGCAGGAGAGATGAAGCGAATGCTTTGTTATGGTCTATGGGACAACAGTCCATAATTTACTTTGCAGATGTCTGTAATTTAAGCAGCAGGCAGAACAACCACACAGTTGTAGCTGCTCTGGGGAAAGGATACCAAGAGGCTCATAAATCATGGTGAGGATTAAAAGCAATGAACATTCATCTTCTTAACCTCGTAAAGGCAATATTGGAAAGCCAAGGATTAGAACACAGAGAGCACGCAATCTTGTGCAGGGATAAAATGTGTCAAGAGTTTTAAAGGCTTCTCTCAGTTAACATTGACCTGCCATTTGCAAGTCAGCAGAACATAATTTTAAAGTTGATTTTAAAAAGGCCCCTTCTACATCCTAATAAATTGAGTAAGTGATGAGATATATTTCGAGGGTGTATTAAAAGTGGAGTCAACTTACGTGGAAAAGCTAATCATTTTCTCGGATTGAAACATGTTTCTTCTTTGACAGTATATGGAAGATAACCTTAAAATATCCAATCCCAAAAGATCTTCATGTTTAGTTAAACGTGTTTAAACAGTGAAATGTCATGAGGAAATTGTAAATTCAGAATAGTCAAATGAAGCAGATAAAGACAGCTGGGTCTCTTCTATAACATTTAGTAAACAAATGGCCTGTTACTAATTGATTATATTTGAAAAATTATTCAAATCAAAGGTCTTTAGATGCAAATGAGTGAATCATGCGCAGTAAGAGGTTTCATTTTTTGTTGAAGATAGAAACTTTAATCAAATTTTAAAGCTCTTGAAAAGTACTAATTTGTTAATTTTCTCAGTATTCTTTTAAATCACGTTCATAATACAACTGAACTTGGCAATTTTATAAAAACACCAGGACAGAGCAGAGAATAGTAAAATCACCTTTCAAGGATAATTATTGAGCCTATTAAGGAGACACAAGTAGATTCCAGTTTCTGATTCCCTGGTTTAATATCAAATATCCCTTGGCAATGATTCTTTTAATGTAGCCAATACCTAATTATCTATTTGAGTTAAGGGGAGCTATAGTGTTATAAACCCAGAGTGGCTGATAATTAAAATATATATTTATATTTAGCATTGAAATGTATTTTGAGTTCATATTTGAACATGATTTTATCTGACATTTTGGAATACCACAACTTGTCTTTGAAAAGCAGAGCAGAATAGCACATCTTTTAATTTGGGCTACCTCTGCACGGGGTGAACCCTCTTCTATACTTCAAGCTTCGGACAAATAACCTTTCTTTCCATTTGGCAGGTAATCCTATACTACTCTAATTTAGTCCAAATATCTTTTTTTTATATATATATAAATGTATTTATTTATTTATTTTGGGCTGCGTTGGGTCTTCATTGCTGCACGTGGGCTTTCTCTAGTTGCAGCGAGCAGGGGCTATTACTCTTCATTGCGGTGCACGGGCTTCTCATTGCAGTGGCTTCTCTTGTTGCAGAGCAGGGGCTCTAGGTGAGCAGGCTTCAGTAGTTGTGGCTCACGGGCTCTAGAGCGCAGGCTCAGTAGTTGTGGCACACAGGCTTAGTTGCTCCCTGGCATGTGGGATCTTCACGGACCAGGGCTCAAACCCGTGTCCGCTGCATTGGCAGGCTGATTCTCAACCACTGCGCCACCAGGGAAGCCCTCAAACATCTTTTTAGCTACCACTTTTCCTTCCTCTGGAATGGTGATTAAGTACCATATGCTTTGATACAAGCTTGTGTAATGATTTTAGAGTAAAACAGCTTGTTGTACTGTATATCATTGCGTTTAGTTGTTCCTTTATATGTTTTCTAACAACATTGTACTGAATTTCCCAGGACCAATTCGAGGCAAGGAGGGCATAGAACTTTGAGACTCAGTGAGGCTTCGTTGCCACATAAACTAAAACCAGTATTAAGTAAATGGGAGAAACTGCTGTATATTTTTGCACTAAAAATGGGCTAAATCACGTTTGACTTCATAACTACACCTGCTATTTTTGTTTGTTTGTGGTTTTTTTTTTTTTTTTTTTTGGTGGTACGCGGGCCTCTCACTGTTGTGACCTCTCCCTTCGTGGAGCACAGACTCCGGACGCGCAGGCTCAGCGGCCATGGCTCACGGGCCCAGCCGCTCCGCGGCATGTGGGATCTTCCCAGACCGGGGCACGAACCCGTGTCCCCTGCATTGGCAGGCGGACTCTCAACCACTGTGCCACCAGGGAAGCCCCTACACCTGCTGTTTAATCACAAATTTATGGGTCCCAGAGTCTGCTAAGAAACAATAAGCTACTATTTAAAAATATTTGCACCTATGTCTACATATCAAAATTATTTTTTAAATTATTATTAAATAGGGAGAATAGAGAGAAATGATATTATATTTTAAATGTATTTTAATATCATTTTAAAATTCTTTTTTATATTTCAGATACCTCTGTAGAGTGGGTGACATGCAGACAAAAATTAATTCACTTATCCTCTTTATTTTTTTCCTTAATGATTTTCTCCCTAGTTTAAATAAAGCATCCAGTGCTTGGTAGGGAGGGGAGGTAAATTATACTATAGATTCATGGATTAATTTACTCAAAAATATTATTGAAAACAATCTGTACATTACTTTGTGCCAAGGACTCTCTTTGGGTAGTGTATAAATTTGTGAAACATATCATTAAAAATTACTAACCATGTTGGTGCTTACATTTTTGTGAAAAGAATAAAAGTAAAGAAATTATATAACATATGAATCATATTTAAATTATAGCTAAATCAATTTATAGAAAATGAGAAATGCTATACTAAAAATAAGCTGAGAAGAGTGATAGGAAGTTTCTGTGTTGGAGGGCAAAGGGGAAATAGTATTTTGCAGAATTTAAAAACATGGTTAAGTGAAGGTCTTCCCAATAAAATGACATTTGGAAAGATGTGAGAAAAATGTGGGAGGAACCATGCAAATATCTCAAGAACAGCATTGTGAAGTCAACTACACATTTCAGGGTGAAAAGGTGGGAGCTATTTGACGTACATCATCAAAGCCCAGCAAGATCAGTGCGACAGAAGCTGAGAGAGAGAGTGGGAAAGGAGTGCAGGAAATGAGCTCTGATAGACAGTGGACCTCATGGGCAGGGTAAGGACTTTGCTTTTTCCTCTGAGTGAGACCAGAAGGCATTGGATGGACCTGGGTAGAGCAGTACCATGATGCATCTTATCTTTTTTTTTTTTTTGCGGTACGCGGGCCTCTCACTGTTGTGGCCTCTCCCCTTGCGGAGCGCAGGCTCCGGACGCGCAGGCTCAGCAGCCATGGCTCACGGGCTCAGCAGCTCCGCGGCACGTGGGATCCTCCCGGACCGGGGCACGAACCCGCGTCCCCTGCATCGGCAGGCAGACTCTCAACCACTGTGCCACCAGGGAAGCCCGAGGCATCTTATCTTTGAAGGGGACTTTTCTGGCTGCAGTGTTGATGATGCACTATAGGGGCACAGTCCTGGCATTAGGGAATCCTTCTTAAGGCAATGATAATAACACAGGTGTGCAATGATTATAGCTGGGAACTGGGAGACAGCAGACTAAAGAGTGAGAAGTAGGAAGATTGAGACTAGATGATTTGCTGGCGAATTATATGTGTGGTGTGAAAAGATGGGAGAGGTCCAGGGTAACTCCATGATGTGTGGCCTGCGAAATCGGAGGATGGTTTTGCCATTAACTGAGTCTGCAAAGTCTGAGCTGCCTTTAAACATCTTAAAGAAATGTTGACTAGGCAGTGGGATATATTTATATGAAATTCAGGAATGAGTTCCTCTGGTGTATAAATCCTATGACATTTGACCTGTGTGCATTGTTAAGCAAAACTGTAAAATCGCCTATATATCAGGTGCTTTTCTAAGCTTTTTGTATGTAATGGCTCTTTTAATTTAATCCTCATAACAAATTTATGAGACAGGTACTAATAATACTATCCTCATTTTATGGAGGAGGAAAATAAGACTAAGAGGGTAAAGAAATGTTTTCCAAGATTGCCTAGTTGGTAAGTGGCACAACTGGGATTCTAACACAGGCAGTCCAGCCCTAGATACCATGCTCTTAGCCACTACTATATCCTCACAGTAAAATGGGTTTAAACAACTTGATAAAGGATTAGGTCTCTAATGGAGCAAGTTTAGAGGAGAGTAAAGATACAAGTTCAGGGGAGCTATAGTGAAAAGAAGTCCGGGAGATGAAGAAGAACTGAAAAAAAACAAAAGGGGTCAGTGCAGGAGTGGAACAAGAAGGGAGGTGTCCTGACATCACATGAAGGAAGTGTTTCCACTGGGTCAAGTGTTGCCGATGAATCCGAAAAAAAATAAAATAAATCAGGACTGAGAACAGACCATTGGAATTCACGACCTAAATTTTGTTGTTTACGTGGACAAGAGCAATGTTGATGGATTGGTGAGCAAAATTTTTGTGAGACAACAATGGAAACAAAATAAAGACAGAGTTACTTTTCAACATCAAGGCAGTAACTTGAAAGGAGTGGTTAAGAAAAATATTTTCCTAAATACCTTTAGCTCCCATTTAGTATTAAGGGATAGGTGTGGTGAATGAAATCATGAAATTGCTCTTATATTTCTGTGATGATGAAAGCTTGATGTGCGAAGATGGCAGCACAAATGGTGCTTTCCACAACAGCTAAGTCACGAGGCTTAATGCCCCATGGTCAATTGAGAAAAATATGACATAAGGGCAGTATTGCTGGCTGGTTTTATGGGGAAGCATGTTAAGATGGTGATGAGAGAAAGGATCAGTTCATCTCAGGGCATGCAAGGTGATTCATTGAAGGATGGAGCTAAACACAGGGAAGGCTAAGGAATCTTTTCTCAGTGCTTTTGTGTACTTGAGAAAACACCTGTACCAGGTGGCCACTCCAACCCCTGCAGCCTCAGGAGAATGAAGAGGTTGGAGCAGCATGGTTGACAGAGAAAGGGCCTGGCTGAGCTGAGAAGAATAGGTAACATGTTTATTTAGCTGAAAGTGTTAACAACATGTAACAAGTAAGCTCAAGAAAGCAACTCGACTCAATATACCTGAGCAGATGGCAGTCACCCCACAAGACAGCATCACCAGTGTTCTAGAAAGCCCCTTTCCTCCCAACTCTACAAGGTCACATGAGCCCCTTCTATCTTAAATACAAGCCGAGGGAGGGATGTGAAAGACTGAACAATATCCCAAATATCGTGATATACATCTTCACAAACTACTTAAATTTTTAGACTTAACAAAATTTTAAACTGGAGATGGTGTTGCTCAAGAGAAAAGTCATATCAGGTCTGAAAACAAAGGCGTAACATTTTGATTGTGTATCTGTATCTTATTGCAATACAATCTATGACTGCAATTCATACCACTATGAAAAGAACACTTAGGACAAGTAACTTCTTATCATTTGGGGGCACTGGCTGGAACTAATCTTAAATAATATGCAATATTTGAATATTTGTTTAATAAATGCCCATGGTGAAAATATAGGTAGATGTTTAAAACATCTATTTTTAACAGTATAGATAGGTAGATAAAGGTATAAAGTTTCTTCAGACTTATTTACTATATATCCTATTAATGGAACTACCCTATGAGATGCCTCAAAGTAGATTTAATATCTGATCTTTGGATATCACAAAAATATAGTTCTCGAAAAATCAGAGTACAATAATATCATAGGAAAGATTACAATGTGTATGTATAATAAATCTGAAGGAATTAATTACCTGGTTGGTTTACAATCAAAACAGAATCACTCCTTCTAACTCTATAAAAATCTCAGTATTTATCTATAGTATTTAGAATGGCGAAACATCTGAAATGCTTCACTAATTTCCACTGTTGTCATGCTCTGGCTCCTATAGAGACTGAGTACCCTGAGGCAGTTAAGTTGGCATACAAACACTAAGCAGTTCCAGAAGCCTGGCAGTGATGTACGTTCCACATCCAGTGGTCAGAAACCCTGCATCATCATTTCTTGATAATATTCCTTGCATCTTTATGTGCAGGGTCTTTGGCAACTCTGAGTTTCATTGACTCTTATTACAATTGTGAGTTTCTTTATGACCTTTTGTCATATTCCAGTTCCACTCTCGGGATTTCTGCATCTTCTCCTGATCCTACAACCTTACTTGTTACAGCTTCCATGCTGTAGCCCTCCCCCCTCACTTCCTTGGACAAGCACCCTTAGCAGGAAGAGCTTTCTCACTGATCTTACTTCTTACAGCCAGTCATGCAGCTAAAATTTGGGGGGAGATGCAGATTATTTAGGTACAATATAAGTTTGTCTTTAATCCATTTGGGATTCTTATTCTATTTTAAAACACATAGAGACATACTTGTGGTTCATGGTTAAAACAAACTGTCATATACATTTCAAATTACCAAGGAAAGAGTCTATGTGGCGCAGGTCAAAATAAATCTACGTTAGGTTTCAGCACTTTTCCCAGAGCATGCAATTCAGAGTCAAAAAAACACTTTTTTATTTCATCAAACTTATATGATGAATGAAGCATTTGCATTACACTCTGAGTAACAAAGTAGTTTCTACTCCATTGGGCATTTTAGTTTGCCTGGGTAGTTTAGGTTCCAGTAGTTTGATGTCTTAGATTTGGCACAAAATTGTAGATAGTACCAGCATAGGCTTCCTGCTGGATTCTCTATATTTGAATCCAGCATAGCTATATATTAGTAGTATAAACTTGGAAAAGTTATTTTACCTCTCCATGCCTCATTTCTTTTTTCTATAATATAGAATATTATAGATCTAAGAAGAGTATTGCATTTCATAGGGTTGTTATAAAGATTATGTGAGTTAATATCTGTGTATACTATTTGTAAGTACTTGGAGCAGTGTCTACCCTGTAAAAAAACAATTGAAGTCTGTGAAGTAAGTCAGAAAGAGAAAAACAAATACTGTATGCTACCATATATATATGGAACCTAAAAAAAAAAAAGATTCTGATGAACCTAGGGGCAGGACAGGAATAAAGACACATGTAGAGAATGGACTTGAGGACACGGGGAGGGGGAAGGGTAAGGTGGGATGAAGTGAGAGAGTAGCATTGACATATATACACTACCAAATGTAAAATAGATAGCTAGTGGGAAGCAGCTGCATAGCACAGGGAGATCAGCTCAGTGCTTTGTGACCACCTTGAGGGGTGGGATAGGGAGGGTGGGAGGGAGATGCAAGAGGGAGGGGATATGGGGATATACGATATACGTATGCATAGAGCTGATTCACTTTGTTATACAGCAGAAACTAACACAACACTGTAAAGCAATTATACACCAATAAAGATGTTTAAAAAAATCAATTGAAGTGATTTTTAATAAATAGGTTATGTTCTTCTTTGTTTTCCTCTGGAATTTAGAGAGAATGGAATACTCTCTTCTATATTTTTCTGATGCCAGAAATCAGAGGTCTCCTTTCATTTCAAGCTAGCTAACCCTCATTGCAAACATTTAAGAAGGTCATGCTCAGTTTATATATTTTTTCATAAATTCCATTATATTCTCAGTGATTGTTTTTTCTAAAGTTCGTTTTTCTCATATTTCCAAATTTATTTCTTATGTTGTTCTGCTAATTACTTCACCATTCATTTAATAAAATGTCTTAAAATAAACATCTATTTCTGACATATAGATGCACACATATATCTATATATTTACATGAGTATATATATATATATGTGTGTGTGTGTATCTATGTGTATATATGTATCTCTCAACTTGTCAGACTCATCATATCATAACAAGACATCACTGTCATATTTAGTCTGCTATTTAAACAGTGGGTAGACACAAGGTCCTTGGAAATAATAAATTATTTGTACATAACACATAGAGCCCTGTAGCCCTGTTAATTTAATTAATATCTACAAAAATATAATCTCCTCTTCTAGCTTTTAATAATTATTTTCCCACATATGAATAGCATATTAACATGGTCAGTGTTCAAAGATTCTTAATGAACATTGTAAAGACATTTTTCCACGAAGAGAAGTAGGCTCCTCTAAAGTTTTTGCTTCTTATGACAACACAGATGGAGAAATTCATTTTTTAAGCATGATATTTATTCCATCTTTCTATGTTGTTTGAAATCCATTCTTCCTCTTGCCCCTAAGGTATGCCTGTCTTCTAAGCACACCTTTGAAACTAGACAGAAAGCATATGTGCTGTGTATCTATTGGATCTGACAGAAGAGGTGAAATATAGGATAACTGCTCTGTTCGTTGTGCAAAACGGGTTTCCTTTTTGCAACCTGTATTCCTTCCATAGTGCAAGATGCTGTGCTGTGGCCTTCTGATACTTTAATTATCATCCCATTTCATTCCACAGCAAGCTGCGTCCTCTTAAAGCTAGGGAATATTGAAACTTGGCATGAATGTCTCTGGAGTATGCTTATGACTTAAATCGGAACTCCAGCCATATCACAGAGCACTCCTTGTGTTTCCAGAGCAGCAATAGGCAATTCTACTGATAAATTTCTCCTGATCTTATATATCTTACAAGGCTCCTCACGGGCCTTATTGGTTTTGTAGCTTTATTTAGAGCCACTCTCCACCCTGTACTCTGTGCTAAACCATATGCACTGCAAAACCTTCCATTTCTCAGCTACAGCCCTACTCACTTATGGGGCTTTCACCTGCTCAGACTCCGCCGAGAACTTCCCTCCTCGCCTGCCCATCCACACACCCCGGCCCCCTCACCCTGGACCATCTCACTGCTCACAATACAGACATCAGTCACTCTGTTCTTCACACCTTCCTCGTCCCCAAAATCTGTCAGGTTCCTTTTGTTTGACCATCTCATCATGTTGGTTTATTGGCTGTATAAATGTGGGTATCTGATATTAAATTGCAGATTTCAAGGTCCCTTAGCCTCATCTCCGGTCCTGTCTCCACTCTGCCCAGTGGCCCATTCTCAGTCCAGTGTATTCCTATCACACTGGCCTTCTTTCGGTTACTCAGCCCTTCCTCCCACTTCAGCGGATCTATATACTTTTCTATCTTTAAAGGAACAAATGTATGCCCTTCCATCCTTGATTACATGACAGAATTTTACTCAATTTCTAGATCACCTCAAAGGACAATTTATTCAGGGAAAAATAGATTTTAAAAAAGGATTCATCTAGTGATTTACATAAAATGAGCCCAAATTATAAGCAGCACTTACATTGCATTAACTGTTCCGCTGATAATTTGAGTTGAGAGGTATGGTCATCATCAGTGATTCTGGGACCCAGAAGATTTAGGTATGATTCAAAAGTATGTGAAATGTGGCATCATACTTTAAGTGGGTTCGAAAAGTTCAGTCATATAAAATTAGCCATCGCATCACTGCAAGGCAGTGAAATGATGAAGATAGAAGTAATTGCCAATCACAGTGCACCTAAACTGTGTTGCTGAGGGGTGCATAATCGTGGTGATTCACTCCCTTAAACTAGTATAAATCGAGAGTTCAGTCAAACGTAACAGAAGTCACTATGTTAAGCAGAAAGTTAATTTTTATGCAGAAGTACATTTAAAACTATGTTAGGGTAGGAGGTGCAAGTGCTATCTGGACTTCCTGGAATGAGACTTAGAACATCATCAAAGGAATGGTCTGCCCAAGGCTTTTCTCCATTGGGTACAATAACGAGACTGGAGGAAAAGGGTTGGCTCCAGGACCAAACCATCTTAGTCAGGATTCGTGGATCAAGAATCCAGCACAGGGACTTCCCTGGTGGCGCAGTGGTTAAGAACCCGCCTGCCAATGCAGGGGACACGGGTTCGAGCCCTGGTCCAGGAAGATCCCACATGCCACAGAGCAACTAAGCCCGTGCGCCACAACTGCTGAGCCTGCACTCTAGAGCCCGCGAGCCACAACTACTGAGCCCATGCACCACAACTACTGAGCCCTCACACCTAGAGCCCGTGCTCCGCAACAAGAGAAGCCACCGCAATGAGAAGCCCGCGCACCGCAATGAAGAGTAGCCCCCGCTCGCCGCAACTAGAGAAAGCCCGCGCCCAGCAGCGAAGACCCAACGCAGCCAAAAATAAAGAAAGAAAGAAAGAAAGAAAGAAAGAAAGAAAGAAAGAAAGAAAGAATCCAGCACAGCATGGTTAGCTGCAGGAACACATGACCTTCAGTACAAGCAAGTATCCGGAAGCTGTGATGGAAGAGCTGGCTGAGACCCGTGCCCTGCTGCCAGATCTAGACCAGTAACTGGGTGATCCTAACATCACTGTCCTTGCTCTTTCTGCAGAACTTTGTTCCCAGATGAATTCAGATATCTTAGAGAACATCTCATTGGCAGTAAATAAACCACTTAAAGTTCTAGCTTCGAAAGAATCTGTAAAGTGGAGTTTTACCTTCCAGGACCTGCCAGACTTAAAGCAACACTAGGAGGAATCTGGATACCAGCTGCTCAGTAAAGTAATGCAGCATCTTTACACACTGTTATCTAGCATGAAAAAATATTTTGCAAATATTAAGTTGAACCATTCATAACTGCTGTTTTTGTAGAGAAAAAAAATGAGTGAATAGTGGCATTCTTATTATTCAAATTATATGCATATGAATGGCACTGATTATGAAAATTAAAAGAAATACTTGTTATTGACAGTGTTAATAGGCTGGATTAGGATAATAGACCATTGGATAGGTATGCTATTTATAAGTTTTAAATTTATACTCTGAACACATATAAACTATTCCCCATAAAAAAGAATATTCACAATGATCAAATGTTAATTGTGTTTTGATTTCCTTTTCACCTTGTTGGTGGAGGAATCTCTGCTCTGGAGTTATGGTGATGGCTGAAAGCAGAACACCTGACACTGGACGGGTGAGATTGACAGTAGGTTTTTAGTCCCATATACTGGCAGCCTGGGACAGGAGGACGCTGCGTTGCACAGGGCCACATGGGGGCAGCACTTGGGAAGAATGAACAGCTAAGGGCTGTGGTAGGCAGGCTTCAGAATAACAAGGGGATGAGATGGCCTCTGGTTCCTGCAGGAGGATGTGATTGGCTTGTGTGAACAATCTTGTGGGCTGTCAGGACACTGACATTTGCCCCTCAGGGAAAATCAGATACTGTGCCTGGTGCCCACGACTAGAAGGGTTGTTTGAGCAGGGATCTTATCCCTAGGAACACAGTAGGGAGGAGCAATTGCCATTAGGACATTGGAGGCCCTCCAGGCTTTCCCCTGATGCCAATGCACACATAATATCAGGACATGATTTTAGGCCTCTTACCACATATGGTGATACGTTTGCACATTACCTAACAGGAACATAAGGGAATGGTATAATTTTTAATAGGAAGTAAATTTATCATTATCAGCGAAGTACTTTTCAAATTTTTCTTATGGGGAATCTTTTACATTGCTCCAAGTTTTAAGTTTAAATTAACTAGCGTCAAATGAAATGAAAAATTTAGCTCCTCAGTTGCACTGGCCACATTTCGGGTGCTCAATACCTCATGCACGTGGTTAATGACTGCTGTATAGACTACATTTTATTTTTTTATTTTATTTATTTTGTTTTTGTTTTTGCGGTACGCGGGGCTCTCACTGTTGTGGCCTCTCCCGTTGCGGAGCACAGGCTCCGGATGCGCAGGCTCAGCGGCCATGTCTCACGGGCCCAGCCGCTCCGCGGCATGTGGGATCTTCCCGGACCGGGGCACGAACCCGTGTCCCCTGCATCGGCAGGTGGACTCTCAACCACTGCGCCACCAGGGAAGCCCTAGACTACATTTTAGATGAAGACATGGACACTTAAAAAGTTAAGTTCTTAGCCTAGAGAAAGCAGAGATTACAACTTGATTCCGATCTTGCTGAAAGTATCAGATATTTACATTTCGTCTTTTAAATCACAGGGCTAGCTGAACTTGAGATGTGGAAATAGATACCTCCTTACAAGAGAAGGTATTGGAAGAAACACATACATATTTGGAGGTCCAAATTAAACTTAAATGAATAGATAAACTGAATAGATAAACTGAATCTTCTCTACCTAACTTGAAAATTGTATTCTAGTTTCAATGGTAATGGCAACTTTGAAATAATGTGTGCTCCTTAAACCTTAAACTGCTTCTCAGTGCCAAGTATAGTGTCTAGCATATATTCATGTGTGCATGAATGAACTTTATTATGTGCATTCATCCAATGATTCATTCATTTATTCCACAATTTTCCCCCGATGTATTCCAAGCACCGATTTGATTGCCCTGGGATAATGTTGAACAAACCTGATATTCTTCTGCTTTTATGGAGTTTACAGTGTGATTGAGAGGGACAGAAAATCAACAAATGAATTATTGATTTATAAGAAATGATTAGAGTTTAATAAAGTACAATCAAGTCAAACTAGCAAGTTGATGTATTAGGAAGACACTAGGAATTCTCTTCTGATTGGTGGTCAGAGAAACTCTCTCTGAAGTGAAATAATTTAAGCCCAGATATGAATGGCCAAGAGGAATTGTGATGTGATCACTTGTAGGGCGAGTTTACTAAGCAGAAGCAAGAGCTAATGTAAAGGTCCTAGGACGAACGAGCTTGTCATATGTGAGGGACAAAGGAGAATTCCAGGGCTTCCCTGGTGGCGCAGTGGTTGAGAGTCTGCCTGCCGATGCAGGGGACACGGGTTCGTGCCCCGGTCCGGGAAGATCCCACATGCCGCGGAGCGGCTGGGCCCGTGGGCCATGGCCGCTGAGCCTGCGCGTCCGGAGCCTGTGCTCCGCAACGGGAGAGGCCACAACAGTGAGAGGCCCACGTACCATAAAAAAAAAAAAAAAAAAAAAAAAAAGAGAATTCCAGGGTGGCTGGATTGAGTAAACAATGTGAGTGAGTGAGAGGATGAAGCCCAAGAGGTTGTCAGGAACCAAATATTGCAGGTCTTGTTGGCTGTGGTGTGGAGTTTAGATCTTCTGTGTGTGTTCCCTGGTCATAAGAGTACATGAAGCAAAAGAATGGCATGATGGCAAAACACAAAGTTATTGGTAACTTCTGAGGAGAGCAGTGCAGGGGTTATGGGAGTGATGAAGAGCTAATCATTGAGACAGATCTGGAAGAATGAGCAGTGTTTTTGACAAGTAATTTTGAAACAGAACTTCATAATCTGTTTGCACTATCTAAAATATTCAAAGCAATATAAAACAGTCTTTGCACCTGGTTATCTTTCTGTGTTCTCATATTCACGATTTTACCCCAGAAGTGGAATCTAAGTTGGGAAATGGTTAATGAGTGTCTGTGGTGAATCCTGGATATTATCTAACTCTGTTTTAATGTATGCAAATAAAGAATGTGATAGGAATTTTATAATGGTTTCAACATTAGAAAAATCCAGAATTTTTATGATTAATATAAAAATTAATGGGGCATTAAAATGATTAAACTGAATAAGCACAAAAACCTCAAACATCAGAAGTACATTTTCTCAGCTTGATGCCTTACGTGGCCATTGCTTCATCTGTATTTTGGGAACCTTAAATTTTAGAAAAGGGTAAAATTTCCTAAGTAAGGTATTAATATAGCAAGAGGTACCATTAGAAGCAACATTTTGCTTTAGTTAGATAGATTAAAAAGCATTTGTCTTCAGGTGTCCAGAGATCATCAGTGAGAATGTTATAGTAGAAATTTAAAGGACATTCATTAAAGATTTATTTCTCCAAGGAACAAAACAGAACAAAACCTGCATAATGGTAGAAGAATGAAAAAGTGAACGTTTTAAGAAATGGAAAATTATCTATAATAGGTGATCTGCATGCCTTTTCGAGTGCGATGTTTTTCTACAAAGAAGTCTGGGAAGGTAAATTCGGTGTCCTATTGTTCTGTTCACTGGATGTCTGTAATAGAGTACTTGCCTGGCTTCATCTCTTTTGCATACCCCACACACTGAACTCTGAAGGTAAGAGGGCAGTATCTGCCGTGGACCTGCTATCTCTGCTTCTGCAAGACAGTTTCTTGGTCACAGCTTCCAATAATCAGGAATGCCATCTGTTATGGGCTGAATTTTGTCCTCCTCCAAAATTCATATTCTGAAGTCCTAACTCTTATTACTTTAGAGTATGACAGGAGATAAGATCCTTAAATAGGTAATTAAATTAATGAGGTCCTTAGAATGGGCCCTAATTCAATATGACTTGTGTCCTTATGAGAAGAGGAGCTTTGGACACAGACATGAAAAGAGAGAAGATGATATGAAGACACAGGGATGAGACAGCCATCCACAAGCCTAAGAGAGAGACCTGGAACAGATCCTTCTCTCATGGTCCTCAGAAGGAACCAACCATGCTAACAATCTGGGACTTCTAGCCTTCAGAACAATGAAACAATTACTTTCTGTTGTCTAAGCTACCAAGTCTGTGGTACTTTGTTATAGCAGCCCTAGCAAAGTAATACACTATCTGTAAGTCACGACAGTGGTTTGTCTATTTCAATGGAATTCAGGTAGTTTTATGTGCAAGGGAAGGGAAGGAGGATTGAAGAGAGCTGTGCTTCAACATCCTCAGTCCACAATGCCAATCCTTAAAGAGTTTTCTGCTTCTACACAGGTATAATCAGAGGTATTATGTCCTTTCTATGTGTTTACTATAGAAATCTCTTTACTTCTAGAGGAAATAATGTTAATAACAGCTAGCCATGTGAGATTTATTAAAATATTTATATTAAATAGAAAAAAGCTGGCAAGCTAGGCTCATCTCCACATTTTTAAAACATTGCTGATTAAGGAGACTCCAGAGTTGAGAAATCTGAAGAGGACTTCTTTTCTCTTCTTTTCCTCTATGGTTTTCTGTCTTTGTGGAATGAGCAGTAGATATTTATTAGCACTTCTTTCTTGGTTCTCCTATTCTCTGACCTATATTCTAGTATGAGATGTCTTGTTAGGCAGGAATTTCTTGGTTTGATTAACATATTACTATTCGGTAAAATAAGGAGAAAGCAGTGCTCCATGGAATCTAGGCAAAATGGGTAAATATTACATTTATATAGTATACATCTTCCCATCATTGCACCCAAGTTTGACTTGAAATTAGTAAAGTTTTCCTTGTGAGTGAAGAGCATAGCATCACACCACCATAAGAATATCAGTTCTGGGCTTCCCTCATGGCGCAGTGGTTGAGAATCCACCTGCCAATGCAGGAGACACGGGTTCGAGCCCTGGTCTGGGAAGATCCCACATGCTGTGGAGCAGCTAAGCCCATGTGCCACAACTACTGAGCCCGTGTGCCACAACTACTGAGGCTGCACTCTAGAGCCCGCATGCTACAACTACTGAAGCCTGCGTGCCTAGAGCCCGTGCTCTGCAACAAGAGAAGCCACCGCGATGAGAAGCCCGCGCACCGCAACAAAGAGTAGCCCTCGCTTGCCGCAACTAGAGAGAAGCCCGCGTGCAGTAACGAAGACCCAACGCAGCCAAAAATAAGTAAATAAAATAAATAAATTTTTTAAAAAAAGAATATCAGTTCTTCATAAGTGAAAATATTTTTTTCTAGGTATAGTTTAAAAGAAAAGTAAAACCAATGTATTTGTCATTATTGTTTCAGCCATTAACATTTTGCTAATTATGTTAAATGATAATATAATTTAAAATCATGCCTTTCGTATCTCAGTAGGCAAACTCAAATGTATCAAAGGACAGTATGAAACTAGGATTTGACATACATTTCAGTGAAAGTGTTTCACTGCACATAAGGCGTCATGAAGTAGTCTAAAAATGAAGTCTTTAAATTTGTAACTGCTACATTGAAACTTGCACAACTAATGAGTTTGATAAAATAATGTCCAATTAAAATTTAAACTCCTTAAAATTATTTTTGTGGTCATACCTTAAATTGTAACCAAAATTTTGTCAGAAGCAGAAAGATATTTTAATTCTAATGTCATTATATGGACCAAAAAACCCCTTGATAACCCTGTTATCAAATGGCCTTTCTTTTTAAGATTTAATAGAAAATAGTACTGTTTTAATAGTACCTGGGGTTTGTTTTAATCAGGTATGATAAGATATGCAGACATGGAAACAGCTGCCATGAAGGAAGTGTTTACTCATAGTTCCCTAGAAACAGGAGGCACAGACATCATGCAGGGTCACATGGGGAAGCACCAGGATCGGTCAGAAGGTAGAGGGAATGAGGGAGAATTGTAGGAGAAGAGAACATGTATGGAAACATTTGTGGTTTCTGTGGGGAGGAATGCTTGAGGCACAGCAAGCAGATTTAGGATTGGCTAGTTTGAGTAATTTCGATGGACTTTGAGGCATAAGGGCTGTCCTTAGTTGTCTGGTGCCTGACCCTATGTAGGTAATAGCTGAGAATGTGGAATCCCTATAAAGAAGGTGGTAAGGGGTATGGGCTCTGGATTGGTTGGCTTGCATGTGAAAGATGTACTTCTAGTGAGTTATTTGCTATTTTTAGGAATTAGGTTACTCTGCAGGGTCAGCAAGAGCCCTAGATATCAAAGCATCAGAATATAGAAAATAAAAGGCATAATTCACAAACTGCACTCACTTGATTTCCTTTAGAAAAATTATGATTTTTAAATCTATATTTTTATATAGTTACTGTACTGGAAAAGTAAAAACATTAAAATAATGATAAGGTAAATTGGCTCAAATGAGATGGTCCTTTTATTTTTTGCTATATTAGCCATTAACGTCCTTCTGTTTATGATTTAAATGATTAAGTCACTTTTGCTGCATAACTTAAAAGTAATGAAGGAAAAGCAGACAAAGAATACTGTCATATTTTGTTTGAAGACTTACTTAGCTGTCATTTTCAGTACTTTTCTATATCAGATATGTCAAATCATGTTAAATCTGAACACTACATTGGTACGTTGCTTTGTTACAAAGTACTTTCCTCTGAGTTACATCATTCCCAATTCTAGAACATATTACATGATTTTGCTTTTGCCATTAATACTTTACTGTGATGGATATTGTATCAAAATAAGTTATTGAAACCAATTGACATTTCTATTACCAGACATTCCTGCTATATGAAATAAATATTATGGATTTATGTAAACAGTCAAACATATAATTTTTTTAAAAACTAAACTTTAGTATCCAGGATTTCACGCTAAAATTACATGCTGTTCTCAGATGCTCACATACAGTCCTATGTTTGTGTGAAGTGTCTGCTTGCACAATTACACATATACACATGTTTGCTTTTGCTTGCCCTGAGGAAAGCAGTTTTTACCTTCTTCAATGTTGCACCTAATTTTTAGCCATTAATCAAAGAAGAGTAGGCATTTTTATAGACATTTTTCATCTCAACGTATGTCACTACATTTCTGCAATTCCAAGATTCAAGATTAAGATGGTTTGGCTTGGCTTTATGGTTTTGTTGTTTTTGTTGTTGTTGACTATTTAATGTATTTCCTTGTATTTGTTGCTTTCTGTGTCCCCAAGTTTATTTTCTTTCATCTGGCAGCAGAATTGCAGTGATTTCCTTTATTCAATTCAGGAAATCTCTGCTTTTTTCTTCTATCTTTCATTGTCAGTCTATGTGATTTATATTTTATTGCTATTTTCACCATATCATCCATAATATACTCTTTTAAAAGTCAATATTATTTCTTGTCTTGATTGTTTGATCAAAAATGCATTTTTCTTAGCATGCATTTAATCTTAAACAGTCTCAGTCATGGTTTATCCACAGACATGGCACTATCTGACACAACAGTTAGGTCAGAAAATCCTTACAAACACCTGAAATTTCCAGACATCAAGGTCTAGGTATAGAAAATGGAGATAATGGCCTCTTCACTGTAAAATCTTTATTGTGTATACATTATAACTACCCATAGTCACTGTGTATGGTGTTAAGTAAGGCTTTTCAAACCTGTACCATAAAGGTGAAAACTTTCAGCTATAAAATGAATAAGGTCAGATGATCTCATGTAAAACATGGTGACTATAGTTGATAACAATGGGTCATATAATTGAAATTTGCTAGGAAGAGAACTTAAATGTTCTTATCAAAAAACAAAAAAAAAGTAAATATGTGAATTGATGGATGGTCTCATTTACTAGTTGAGGGGAATCTTTTCACAATGTATAACTATATCCAATCACCACAATGTACACTTTAAATATGCCACAATACAGTTAAAAAAATCCCAATGAGAATTTTTTTAAAAAAGGTCATTTGTCAAAATTGTTAGTTATCCCTTCTCATCCTTTTACCTCACCTGCAATTCAAAGCATATTTCTACGGGTATTGATTTAGATTATGAAAGATGAGATTTTCTTTTGTCTATACTCAATCTGGAAAGCAAATAAAGTGATAATAGTTGTCAGTGGGTGAGGATTTTTATGTGTAGGGACATGATGTCCTAAAGGTACTAGTGTTGGGGAGGAGAAGAGACAGTTTCAGGGACTATAACTAAAGCTATGTTGACGTGAAGCAATAAGGAAGAAGAATGAGATCACGGGATGAAATAGAAAGGCAGGTCTGGCTGGGGTGGCCTACAGAAGGGGTCTGATAAGGTCTGATGAGAAGAGGTGAGGGCAGGCATTGGCAGAAGCTGAGGGAAGCTAGTAGTGGATGGCACTCTACCTCCTGCACTGGTACTTCTGTCCCTCTGTAAAAGCTCCCCAGCCTGTCAATATTGGACAAGAAGTGCTTGAACCTTCTTGCCCTCTTGGGCTGTATATCTTTGTTGCCCGGGTATCCCCTTAGTGAAGCGTTTCTTGACAAAAATATTACAAATGTATGAGTAAATTTAAAAAATGGAAAGATAGGTATTAGCTTCATTATTTTGCTATGATTATTTTCTCCCCTGTAACAAAGGTGTCTTCCTCTATTTCCTGGAAAACTAAAAATGGTTTCTTACAAGCTCTAAATGTTTCCTGAGTCCATGTGAATATATAAGTTGAGCTAAAATCTCACTTAGAGCTGTATTTTAAACTTAAAGCTAAAGTCACCATGAAAGAAAATGGAAGATCAAACTACAAATATAGTAGTCTAAATTTAATTTAATCAAAATTTAATTAAAAATTCTCAAGAAAATCGGGAAGATTTTCTATGATATAAAAGAGAAAATGTATAAGAATACAGGAAGGAAGCAAGATATGTTTTTTAAAAAGGGATTACAGAGACTACAAAAATATTCTGTAAATAATAAATTGTAAATAACATTCTGCAAACAATCTTGTAAAAATAAATAATTGATAATTTTTTGTGCAGCTAAGCAACATTCACATTGAAGATATTCACATTCTTCACTGAAATATCAACTAGGAGAAGTACATCAAACTTTCTTTACAGAAAGTAAACTTGCATTATACATTTTCTAAAATAGGTAAAATTTTATTTCCTCCATTTTTCTTTACGTATTTTATACTGTGTATCCAAAGAATCTTGAAGAATATGATACCATATTATGTGTAAATCAAAACTAGGAGAAATATGCCACATTAACTTGAGTAAACAAATTATTTTATTATTTGTGAAATATGAACAATAGCTAGATTTGTACTATTTTTTTGAAGTTCACATGTGCCAGGATTAGCCTGGATTTCAGTATGTTTCTATATTTCATCCTCTGTGATTGTGTTCTTTGCATTTTAGTTGTCGTGGCATCTCCTTGATGAGTAAAGCTCTATATTATTTGAAACCAAGTTCACCTTTACTTCCTGAAAGCTTCTGGGTTTGAAAAACTAGAGTCCATGTTAGCACTGACCAGTCCAAGTTCACAGTGATCATCTGTCCTTCACAATTCAGTGTTTATTGTCTACACTATACAGAATGACCACTCTATAATAAAGGAAGTAGTGTTGGAGGAGAGATTTCAGATCTAAATACAGCCAGAGCTGGGCCTACTCTATTTAACACCCCAGTTTACTTTTCCACAATATTATCTTTTAAATAAGTCTCATGTGGTAATTATGCTTTTAAGACTCACCTGTGGAATCACTTCCTTACAAGAAAACAACCGTGAATAAGATATCAGGTATTGAATGTTATTTTAGCATAAATATATTTTGCAATACAGTTTACCCTTGAACAATGCAGGGATTAGGGACACTGATCCCCTGTGCAGTGGAAAATCCGTGTATAATTTTACAGTGGCCCTCCATGTCCTTGGTTCCACATCTGTGGATTCAACCAACCATGGATCAAGTAGTACTGTAGTAAGTGTTTACTGAAAAAGATGCTCATGTAAGTGAACCTATGTAGTTCAAGCCTGTGTTAATTCAAGAGTCAACTGTACATAATTGTACACTTTTTAAATTATAGATATTAAATTTTAGAAACGTGAAAAATTTCTAGAGGAAGAAAATAAGATATTGGATAAAACTCATAACCCAGCATTGAAAGATAAAACAATATTTTGTGTAATTTTCTTGAATTTTCTAAATATTCCTCCTACTTTTTGAGTTTAGCAACATGACACAACCTTCCTTTGATAAATCATGAATTATATACACCATTCCTTATTAGAAACACTTGTTTCTAAATTTGGAGTTCCCCTGACATCTTCTGCTATCACCCACTTATTCTCACTTTCTATACCCAAGTCTTACTCGATCCTGAGGGTTGTACATTGTTGTTTCCTCTGCAGGTAAATTTTCCAGCAGATATTCACAAAACTCGTTCCCTCGCTGTATCTAGATCTCTGCTCAGATGTCTCCTCCTTACAGACATCTTTCCTACCATACAGTTTTAGAACAGCCAGCCCAGCAACTATCTATTCCCTCATATCACTTTGCTTATTTGCTTTGTATCATTTGTCTTGCGCCATTAGAAAGAAATCTTCAGAAGAGCAGAGACCATGTCTACTGCTGCCTCCCAATGCCTAAAACAGCCCCTGGCACAGAGTGAGTGTTCAACATAGTTACTGAGATATAAATGAATATGTTGGTATATATTTTTCCCTTTCCTTGTTTGTATAACCTTTGTTTCTCTAACTGGATTAAGAGAAACTTGAGGCAGTGAGAGGGTCTTACATTCTTTGTAAATCTCCTCATACACTTAGAAGAATTGTAACTGAAAGTGGGGTCTAGCTGCTCGCAGCTCAAAAGCCAATAAAGAGGCAAGGTTGGTGGAAAGGAACGTTTGCTTATATTGGATGCTGGCAACTGGGGGTGGGGGTGGGGCAGGGCGGACTCCTGTCCATAGGCTAACTTCCCACCCCCACAACCGACAATCAGGGGGCAAGAGTGTTTATAGACAGAGGGAAGGGGCTATATGCAGAAACAGCATGGTCAACTCTGACAGTCATCTTGAAATTGGTCATGCGGTGGTCTGACCAGTGTCATCTTGATTGTTTTAAGTACAGTTAATCTTCAGTCCCAGGGTCGGTTTGTTCCCATTTCTTTGAGGCCAGTTCTCAGAACCGTGGCAGCTTATGTCATGGCTACAGTCTGGTCATCCTGTAGTTAATCTCTTCCACTCGGTGGGGATTTCAGTACCTATAAGACAGCTCACAGGATATGGCTCAGAATATTATCTATAGCCCTTGAGGAGGAACTAAAGGTCCTTGACTATGCTTAATGACTAAACTATTATTATTTGTTCTCCTTTGACTGTTTTCCTTTGTTTCCGCATTTTCTCACTTCTCTGGTTAAACATATTCTTTGGCTAAAGTTTTTCCACAGACAGAAGGCAGGCTGAGGACATGGGGGGCAAGGACCATAGGGTCCTGCGCCATTTCAGAATGACTTGATAGGCAAACTTTACCATGGCATGGTCTCAACTAATAGTTAATTTTTTCAAAAACTTTTCTTTACAAAGCCTGTATTTCCTTTTCTAACTACAATAATTAATTTTGAAAAACTATACCTTCAAAAAAGCAAAGAGAAGATAAAGAATGGTAGTTGGAAATGAGATGTGTAGGAGTATCTTCAAATATACCTTCTCAAAGTCACTAGACAATTTTTTAAGAAAGTTGAATGAAGTACCAGCTAAGCAAATGAAGCATTAAATTGTCAGAGGGTGTCCATCACCGAAAGAACACGCTGGCCATATGGATGAATTGACTGCATTAGTCTGGACATTTTACGATGGACATATATCAATTCATCATCTTCCAAGGTGAATGGTATTTGTTGGGAAAGTCTCTGACACAATCATATTTATTATCTTAGTAGAAATTTGATGATGATCTATAATCTTAACATAGGATAGGGAGGAAAAGAAAGAATATTCAGAGGAATGTATTTTAATAGTTTGATGAGGAACACATATGTTTTTCTCACGGTGACAAAATTAAGCCATAAGAATAATATTTACCTAAACTGCACTTCATTAAAAAACAAAATCTTAAGGAATGTGGGAAATTATTCTTTGTTACAGATGATTTTATTTGAAGAATTCTGTTACATAAGGAATACATTTGAAACGATTGGTTTGCTTTTCTGAATGTTTTCCTCTAGTTTTAGTTTTACTCCACATAAAGGCTTGAGAGAGGCATAGTGCTTCTTGGGTTGAATTGGAGATATTTTTGACCATGAATCAAGACAAGGTGAAGCCAAGAGAGCAAATGACCAGCTCACAGGTCAAGCATGCAGTGCGGTACTTTACAGACAGCAATTTTGTGAAGAGAGAATACTCTTCATGACATTCATGAGCAAGTCCTCAGGAGTATGAATCAGGGATTCTGGTTCTTTCAGAACTAGCTTTTCTCATCTGTAATATGAGAGCCTGGCAAGTAATCTGTAAGGTTCGTATTCTTAGTTAGTTTTCTATCTTTCTACCTTTTTTTTTTTTTTTTTTTTTTTGCGGTACGCGGGCCTCTTACTGTTGTGGCCTCTCCCATTGCGGAGCACAGGCTCTAGATGTACAGTGTCAGCGTCCATGGCTCATGGACCTAGGCGCTCCGCGGCATGTGGGATCTTCCCGGACCAGGGCACAAACCCGTGTCCCCTGCATCGGCAGGCGGACTCTCAACCACTGCGCCACCAGGGAAGCCCCTATCTTTTTACCTTTTATGGATTCTTAAGTATCACTGTCCCAAGACATTGAGGTTTTATAGGCAATTGTTGTTTATGAAACTTGCCTGGGCTTCATTGATTTTCATTTATTTTATTTCAATTATGGTAAATAGTGAATTTAAATAGGCTGAAAACAATTTACCAAATATGAACATATGAGATACCAGGTGATTTTTACCTACAAAGCCATTATAAAATAGCTTTCATTTGTATAATAATGGGTAACCAATAAACATTAAATAACATGCTTTATCTTGATTGATAAAAAATAAATCTGAAGGAAATATGCTATAAATGATCTCTTGCTGGAAGATTTGTATTTCTTTTTTTTAAATGACACTGTACATCAGAAGAATTTGCACCTTTTTTTTTTTTCATTTGGGTATAGTTGTTTTACAATGTTGTGTTAGTTTCTGCTGTACAGTGAAGTGGAGTTACCTGTGCTGTACAGCAGGTTCTTATTAGTTATCTATTTTATACATATTAGTGTATATATGTCAATCTCAGTCTCCCAGTTCATCCCACGCACCCCCCACTTTCCCCTCTTGGTGTCCATACGTTTGTTCTCTACATACGTGTCTCTATCTCTGCCTTGCAAACCAGTTCATCTGTACCATTTTTCTAGATTCCACATATATGCATTAATATACGATATTTGTTTTTCTCTTTCTGACTTCCTTAACTCTTCATGACAGTCTCTAGGTCCATCCATGTCTCTAGAAGTGACCCAATTTTGTTCCTTTTTATGGCTGAGTAATATTCCATTGTATATATGTACCACAACTTCTTTATCCATTTGTCTATTGTTGGACATTTAGGTTGCTTCCATGACCTAGCTAGTGTAAAAAGTGCTGCAATGAACTTTGGGGTACATGTGTCTTTTTGAATTATGGTTTTCTCTGGGTATATGCCCAGTAGTGGGATTGCTGGGTCATGTGGTAATTCTATTTTTAGTTTTTTAAGGAACCTCCATACTGTTCTCCATAGTGGCTGTATCAATTTACATTCCTACAAACAGTGCAAGAGGGTTCCCTTTTCTTCACACCCTCTCCAGCATTTATTGTTTGTAGATTTTCTGAAGATGCCCATTCTAACTGGTGTGAGGTGATACCTCATTGTAGTTTTGATTTGCATTTCTCTAATAATTAGTGATGTTGAGCATCTTTTCTTGTGCCTCTTGGCCATCTGTATGTCTTCTTTGGAGAAATGTCTATTTAGGTCTTCTGCCCATTTTTTGATTGGGTTGTTTGTTTTTTTAATATTGAGCTGCATGAGCTGTTTATATATTTTGGAGATTAATCCTTTGTCCGTTGTTTTACTTGCAAATATTTTCTCCCATTCTGAGGGTTGTCCTTACATCTAGTTTATAGTTTCCTTTGCTCTGCAAAAAACTTTTAAGTTTCCTTAGGTCCCATGTGTTCATTTTTGTTTTTATTTCCATTACTCTAAGAGTTGGGTCAAAAAAGATCTTTCTGTGGTTTATGTCAAAGAGTGTTCTTCCTATGTTTTCCTCTATGAGTTTTATAGTTTCCGGTCTTACATTTAGGTCTTTAATCCATTTTGTGCTTATTTTTGTGTATGGTGTTAGGGAGTGTTCTAATTTCATTCTTTTATATGCAGCTAACCATTTTGCAAATACTGATAATCTACTTTAAAATTAGAAAGAAAAAATTAAAACAACCTTAAATATGTGCCATTACCTTCAGGTCTTTGTCCGTCTAGTCTGGCATGTGGGCATCCACAGTGGAACACCCTACAGCAGTCCTAGTGATCAGAGTAACTTGTGGAAACTTTGATTTCCAGAAAAACTGTGCACTTTTGTTAGGTTTAGGCTTATGCACTTTAGGCAGTAACTCATATAATTAAATCAAAGTTGTACTTTAAATGTACTTTGTGAATATACTTAGTGAATTTAAAAATACTTAGGGAAAGTGTCAACCATTTTTCCAAATATAATCTGATTTTATAAAAATAACTTAGCAGCAAGATCATTTTGAAGTATATGTTTTTTCTTAAATCTAGTTTATGCACATCATATACCAGTGTGAACAAAAATATCAGGAAAATATAGTCGGCACAAAATTTGCTCAGGATTCAAAGTCCTGACATTTTAAGAACAACTTGCCCAAATCGTTCAAATTAACGAGCTACCTTATTTTTTCAAATTAAGGCTAGAATTTTTATTTTCAATTATTTGCAAATAAAGTCATGGAGGACTCTAATTTTTCTAAGGATATTCAAGGAAAGTCACAGTATAATAAGAGTTTAATGTATTTGTCTTTGGTTTTATTTGGGATTCGTATGATCAACACATTTTACTTCTCTTTTAATTATGTGGATGTCCATAAATGCATACAATAAACCACAAAAATTAAAAATTCAAAGCAAACAAATGTGCACTCCCCTTTCAAGTATCAACCTCTGACATATTTTAATGAATTATTACAATATTTATTGAAATGTGACTTTCAATTTCTTATATGAGGCTTGTGTCATTATCCATTTTCCAACAAATACATAGCTACTTAGATGCTGTTTTAGGTGTTTATAATTAGTCCAATAAACTTTTAGGTAAAAATAGGGAGTCCCTATTCAGATTATCAGTTCAGTCTCAGATTGGTGGGCTCTCTTTAACCCTGCATTTCAAGATAAACGTCCTTTCCTGGGAGAGTCCATTCCTACCATGAGTTCACTGTGGACATTTGGGCAAACATATGCTAGACTCATTGTGGCTTCCTTTCTTTTGTGTCTGCCTTTTCCACTGAACTGTTAGCTCCATTTACTCAGAGACCATATGCCTTTTGCTTACTATTTTATTTGAAGTAATTAGCATAGTGCTGGGCACTTAGTGGTGGATTAGCAAATTTGTTTGTTTGTTAATATTAAAGCATGTTGAACAAGAATTCATTATAGTCTACCAGGGACTGTTCCAGAAACTAAGAATACAAAGTTTAAAGGAACCATGTTTCTTTTTATTGTATAAGGGGAGAGAGAATAGGTAAGTATACAAATATGGAAGCTGAGGCAAAGAAAGCTTGAAAAGTGTTAAATAATTAAAAAGTGTTAAATAATTAAAGCTGTTTCTCTACTGAAAGTTGGCGGAGGTGGTGAAGAAAGATGGCAAAATAATAGGGCAAAATAAATCATAAGGCAGGTTGTGAAGATTATGTTTAAAACTAATTGTATTATCTTCAGAAGTTGTATCTGAAATAAGAAAATGATCACTGTAGATGCCCTCCTCCGGAATACCAGGGCACACCTGCCCTGGTGTTTGAAATGTGAATCTTCTGTGTCGGGTTGCTTTTCTTTCTCGTGTTTGTAGTTAATGGCCTCTAAATCACTCAATGAATAATAAGAACCTAAAACATAAACATGCTAGAACACGTTGAAATATTAATATAGTTAATTGGATTTATAGTATCATTCTCGATGATAAAGAACTAATAGGAAGACTTTTCCTGCATTTTCATTCTTCAGTTACACTGGGAAAGATCTTTCAAAATTATTTAAATGATAGTATTTATCCATTAGCAGTTTTAGGAAAAGGAAAAGAAAGATAATACTCAGGAAGTTATGACATACAGGATTTAATTATGTTAGTAAACGGATATATTTTGTGAATTTAAATTTATAATTAACAACAAATGGGGCTTCCTTTTCACAATAATTAAATTCTTCTAGTAACTAGACATTTAAGGCAAAACAGATCTTTTTTTTTTTTCTTCAGTACACGGGCCTCTCACTGCTGTGGCCTCTCCCGTTGTGGAGCACAGGCTCCGGACGCGCAGGCTCAGCAGCCATGGCTCATGTGCCCAGCTGCTCTGTGGCATGTGGGATCTTCCCAGGCCAGGGCACAAACCCGTGTCCCCTGCATTGGCAGGCGGACTCTCAACCACTGCGCCACCAGGGAAGCCCCAAAACAGATCTTTTAGGCTCAGAGGCTAGAAGTCAATGTGTCATTACAATATATTTGCTCTTAATATTACTTATTTAAAAATTTGACCTCTATTTATACATGTACTTCTCTTTCAGATATTATTAATATATTTAGCTGCTAATGGTTGTTTACTAGATTGTTTTAGACTGCTTGACAAAATCAACTGGTTGAAAACTATTTCTCAACTTGAATAAAGTTCAGATACCAAAGAAAATTTCATTTTTATATGGCAATTTTCAAATAAAATTTGATTTTATGCTGTATTCCTCCCTCATCAGGAACATATTAAAAAGGCATAGTGAATCTCTCATGGTACATAATATGAGTCAAATCCACAACTTGAACTGAAAGTTTCTTTTCATATTTAAGGTAATGGGATCTTACTTATGAAATGCCTGGAGACACAGCTTATAATGGAAAGGTTAACTAGCTTTTACCATTCTCAGAGCTTACCAATTTCTCACCAGAGTGGGTTTGTGGGTAAGACTCAAGATGTGAAGTTTCATATTGTCTTCGCAGCACCATTTATTGTAACCAGTGCAGGTGAAAGAGTGAAAGCCCTAAGATTCCTGTTACTTAGGAGGTTTTTGTTATTTTTTGTTTTGCTTTTAAGCCATGAGGATGGTCCAATAGCATCATAACTGCCTAGCAGTGACTTTGTATATGTGCGTGGTGTGTATATGCATGCATGCATGTGTGTGGGTGTGTAAAAAGTTGAGATTGGTGGATAAAGCTTAATGATTCTCCAGGTACAAGGAGGAAGACCTCGTGGGCCTTGAGACAAATCTTTGATAAACCATCTCAGTCGACTTAAATATGGTGACTTTCCTACCGTGTAGCTACCACCTTCCCCCATTATAAAAATAGGTAAAAAATGTTTGATTGGGACTCTTTAGCTTGGAAAACACTTGAAGTCAGAGATTAAGTCATATAAAATTCGAAATGTCCAGTAGAGTGTATCTTATATACTGAATATTAGACACATACTATACACAGTTTTAATAGACAAATTTGAAGATATATCTATGAATTAAATTTTGAAAATACTTAATTTCAATGTATGAATGACATTTTTTGTGGTTTCTTATACAATTAAATATATTGCTTATAAAAACGATGACTGAAATATCATTTATGATCAATTTAATCTCATCATTTACAGTAATACTAAGTGTGATTAGGAAATGAGAAGGGCAGCAGAAGGAGTGGGGAAGATGGACAGGATTGAGAGAAATTTCACAGGTACCAGTGACAGTGTTACTGACTTATTAAAATGGGAGGCATAAGAGAAAAAGATTGATTACTTTACAAAATGTGTGATGCCCCTAAGTTTCTTAAGACATTAATTTTATATTCAATTTGGATTGATCATTTCTCGAAATAAGTTTAATTGCCCTATGAAATGCACCATTTAATAAATAGTAAACCATCTTATTCACTGTATTCTCAAATCAAATTGTCTTAAAGACACTAAAATCAGGTAATTTATATTATAAAACTTATAATTCATAAAATTCTGGTATGCATATATTATCAATCCATTAATTTAAATATAGCATTAAATGGAAATTCACATTGTAATTAATAAAAATAGTGGAACCAGAATTTCCAAATAGAGTAAGCAGACAGCTATAGACCATTAAATGCATAATAAATCAACCTCATTTAACCTTGAATATCTACAAAGATGGATAAGTAGAATAGTTATATGAAGAGAGGCATACTTTTAAAAAGCCAATATATAGGTGAAAGCTTAAATTTTTTTTCATAAAATATACAGTTAAGGATTTAATATTTGGATGGAAGGCAGTTTTTTAATTACTATTTTTTATTAGTACATGGATGGCTCAGAGGAAAAAATAATCTCTAGGAAGTTCTGTGCGTGATTTATGAAATGTAGTTTTGCAAGGGCAGGTAAATTACAGCTAATACAACTTCTAGTATTTAAAAGTGATCTGAAATTTACATTTAGAATGTCTTGTTTCTTGGCAAAGTTTCAGTTACTGGATATTTTTTTTTCCAACTACAATATATGTCTTTAAAGATTAAAATGCAATTTCTTAATTTTGGAATGAAAGGAGTTGGGAAAAGCTGAATTCAAAAGTTTAGAGGAACGACCTCTAGTGTCTTTCCATTTTACAATATTTTTGTGGTTTTCTTTGTGAAACAAAATGAATTTAACTTCATCTGCATTTCAGTTTTTGGTATTCGGACAGGAGGGTAATCTGCCCTGTTCAGGATGTTTTCTGGCCCTGCCTTTCACCAAGAGGGGGTGAGTTTCAGATTCAAGTTAAAGTAGCTATCAGGTACCCAAACAACCTCTGACCAACCAATTTGAGACAGCTTCCAGAGCCTGATAACAGAGATGGGACTCCATCTACTTAACCTGGACTTTCAGTCTGTGATAAAAGTTTATCTTCAAAGTAAGATAATAGAATATAGTTAATACTTCGTTAGCTTGATTCATCAGCTTTCACCACTGAGACATATGCTCTGTGGTTCTCCATTTGTACTCTTTCTGGAGCCCTGCGAATGTCAGAGTTGACACTGCTTTGGAGGCATTTCTCTGTAATAGTTTATATACACAACACAGAAGTCAAAAATACTTTCTCTGTGATGATATATAGTCACATACCAATCCATTTATTATAGATATAACCACTAATAACCTGATGTTTTTCACATCATCCTAGTTTTATTATACTAGGCTTTCCAGTCAATTCGGCCACGTTTATCCACTTATTTACATGGCCTCAATGGAAGTAATCATTGTGTATCACCATAACTCTACCAAATTCATTCCCTTCCCAACATTCTCCTTTGCTATCAGTTTACTATAGTGTTTGCAATCCCCTGCAACATTTCTCATGGTTATTTTCTAGCACTACCCATTTGACCACTCAGTTGTGCATCTTCTTCAAATCTCAATTGGATTTAGCTTTTTTATTCTTTATCTTGCCGCTCAGGTGAGAAATCATTGGCCTTAGTCTAATTTCTGCAGTTTCTTGGTTGTTTCTGCTGACATCACGCCTCACCTCCACCAGTGTATCTGTCCTGGTTTTGTGCCACAGCTATTTAAAAATAAAAGTTCTCACCTTTTCCCCTGGGATCTTGCTGCAGTCAGCAAGTCAGACTTTCTCAGTAAACTACATCCCCTCTACCCTTCAACCAGGTCATCAATATTATCACCTCCTTCTCCATTTTTCGGGAAACGTATATGAAAGATAACAAACAACCTTCAACTTCACACTTTAAGTTGTGACTGCTTATTATGAAGTCTTTAAACAACCCAACTATATGGCTGTATTCTATATTATCTAAGAAGCTCTGGATTATAATTCTGTTGCTTCACCATTTAGTAGTTGTGCCACTTTGGGCCAGTTATTCAAATTCACTATGTCTCAAGTCATGATTTTTCCTTTTCTTCAAATCTATAGCTTTTGTTGTTATTCTGATTGAATACAGATTTCTTGGGGTAGTACACTGTTATTGAGAAAAGGAGATAGAGGCTGACACTAGAAAAAAGAAAACTGAGTTCCAATTTACACTATATTTATACCAATTCACACTACAGTAGCCTTTTCATTCATAACTTTAGAAATTGGCAAAAATAAAGCCCACATATGTATACTAATTCAGGAAGGTCTTTGGTGTATATAAGCACACTAGTTTGGGCATTAATTCCTATTTAAAGTTAAGGGCATTCTTACCAGATTCAGATTTTTTTGTTCAAATTTTTTGCGATTGATATAAGGTAGAATATTTACACCCTTCTCTCCCCAATTTTAATAACATTACTCCTATATCATCACTCATAAGGGCTTTTGAATCCATGTGCTTCCAAAACGGATACTTTCCAAAATGAAAAAAATATTAAACTTAGATGAACACAATGTACACTTTTATTCATTCAGTAAATATGTATGTAATGCTTACCATAAAAAGTTTAAAGTGTCAGGATACAACAGTGAAAAAGAAAGTCAAAGTCCTTTTATAATTTAACTTATATTGTAGTAGAAAGCAGTGGGCAAATGATATTCAATAAAGGTAGTGTATGTTAATACATACTGAGTGATATGACGAATGTAAGTCAGAATAAGTACATAAGGAGTGATGGATCAGGATGTAGATCTATTTATACAAAGATTTGGGAAGTCTTCTTGAATAAATTCATATGTGAGCCGAGACGTGATTTAAGTGAGGAAATGAGTCATATCCAAAATTAAAGGACAATATTTGGAAGACGGAATATCCAGTGCAAAGGCACAGATGTGGGAGCACACTTGCCCTGTTCAGAGCTCATCAGTCATCGTGGCTGGAGAACAGTAAGAAAGGGAGAAAAGATGCAGGAGTAGTCGAGGATAGAGAAGAATACCAATAACAGATCAGGTAAGGCCTCTAAGGTCTGGTAATGACCTTGGATTCCATTGCAGAGATCCATCTAAAACTGAAAGTCATTGGAGAGCATTGAACAGAGGAGTAATGTTATATGACTTGCACTTGAAAAGGATTGCTGTCATTTCTGAATGAAGAATACAATACAAGAAAACAAATGTGAAAACAGGAGGACTTGGTAGGAGGATCATGTATAACAGAATTGAAGGTATTATGTATAAAATAGACAACTGGGGAGAACATACTGTATAGCACAGGGAACTCTACTTAATGCACTGTGGTGTCCTAAGTGGGTGGGAAATTCAAAAGGGAGGGAATATATGTATATGTATATGTATGGCTGATTCATTTTGCTGTGCAGTAGAAGCTAACACAACATTGTAAAGCAACTATACTCCAGTAAAAATTAATTAAAAAAAAAGAATTGACGGTATTATGAGCATAGATCATGTTGCCGAGTGTGGTAAAATCTTGGATCTGTTTTGAAGATAAAGACGCAATGGCTTGATAGAATGAGTGTGGGAATAAAATAAAATATCAAGGATAGCTCTGCAACTTAATGTAATTTGAGATGGGAAACATGGAAGGCAGAAAGATGATTTGAGGGAGAAAAGCAAGGATTAGATTCTGGAAATCCTAAGATATAAATTATTTTTCATACTTTAACTTCTTTAGTAGTCTTTTTAATTTTCTGAATAGATGTCTTTTTTTTTAGATAATTCCAATATACTTAAAATGTTGATACTATTAAAAATGGAATAACTTTAATATGTTTTCTAAATGGTTATTTTGACATAATTTCTTCTATTTTATAGGAAGATCTTATATTCAGTAACCCTGCCAAACTCTCTTTTTTAAAAAAATTTTAAAAATTTAATGTAATTTTTAACGGTTACTTTCCACTTACCATTAGTACAAAATACTTGTTTTATTCCCCATGTTGTACAATACATCCTTGAGCTTATCTTATACCCAAGAGTTTGTATGCAATATATTGTGCCTTCCCCCCTCCCCACTGGTAACCACTAGTTTGTTCTCTGTAGTAACATGTAAATTTTTATAGTAATCCAAGTGACATGTCTAGTAGCCAGTTAGATATTCATGTGTGAATTTTGGGAAATTGTTCAGGTTAGAAACTAAAAATTGAAAATTAAAAGAACATGGGTGACTTTGAAAGTCACAGCATTGCATTAAATCACCTAGGAGGAAAATACAAATAGAGAAGAGAAAGGGCCTGAAAACTAAGCCCTGGGGCATTTTAAAATTCAGAACTTAGTAAAAATGGGATTTGACAAATACTTTGCCCTTGACCAGAGTTTAGTAAGGCTCCTGTCCTGTCTTTCCTCTGTCCAGCCCAGTCTTAGCAAGAGTCCTGCTAAGTCAATTTAGTGGGAACACACCCATCCTTGATATCCGATCACTCTTGGTAACTAATCAAGTGTTATATCCCCCCACCTTTCATGTATAAATCCTTGACCTGCCTTCAGCAAGAGTCCTCTTAAAACAGTTTTGCAATAAACTAACCTTGATGTCTCCTCTTATTAATTTTCCATCCACTGATGCCCTCACTCTGCTCTTTGGCTACAAATCCCCAGCTGTCTTTGCTGTATTCTCAGTTAAGCACTGTCTCTTTCCCATATTGCAATAACTCTAGTCATCTGTACAATCTTCCTACCATTTAAAAAGGTGTCAGAATGATTTTTTCTTTAACAGATTCAGCAAGACAACCCAAGACGAAACAATTCGCAAAGATGAAGGAAAACTCAGTGAGAGTGAGACTGTGCAGAGTGATGTTCTAGAAACTAAATAAAGACAGCATTTCAGAAAATAAGTTGTGATTGATTTGTGCCCTGTGATGCTATTAGAGGAAGGTATAATGACTGAGACCATTAACCTTGGGATGTGAAGTCATTGGTGACCTTAAACAGAGCCTTACCTGAAGGAGTGGGGATAAAATATTTTTGGAATTTGTTCCAGAGAAAATGAGGAAAGATGAACTGGAGACAGAAGATATAGATTTGTTTTTCCATAGGAGTTGTATCAAATATTGGAGTGGACATAGCCTTGTACGTGAAGAGGAATGAACGTGGGATCAAGGAAGTCTTTTGCTCGTTTTAAGATAGTCTACAGTGTTACAGAATACTTTTACATATCTGGTAGTGACTCAGTGGGAAGTAAATAAAATAATGATGACAGAAACATGGAAGACTGTTGTAAGGGTCGAATGTGTGAGAGAGAGGAGAGATGTTATAAGAGTCCATGCACAAGGGACAGGTAGAGAGAAGAACATGACAAGTTCTTCCATTTTAATGAAAAGCAAGACAGAGAAAGGCACATACATATATGCACGCAGGGAGTCTGTAGATGCGGTAATGCGAGAACCTATGCAAGTTTTCTTGGGAATGCTTTCTGTTTTCTAGAAAATAAAGAGAAAGGTCATCAGCTGAGAAGAGTACATGAGAATTGTGACAAGAGTAAAGGTATAGACTTATCCCCTTTGTGAGAAAGAGGAAATTAATTAGGGAAATCTAGTTGGATTCCAGGTGGCACTAAATGGTCCACTTCAGGGAGATGCTTGTGAATTTAAAGTAAGAACAGTTACCGTGATTGTGTCTTTTTCTCTAATCGAATTTAGTGTTTCAGACGTAGATGCAGGGGTGTTGGATAAAACAAGAATTAGGGTCTTTCCAGTAAAGTACGATGGGGGGACAAGGAAGCCTAGGGCTCAGAAACACCCTGTACTTAACAACTTACATATGGCGATACCTTCATATCTATCAATTAGTCTGAGAACCATTATCTATATTTAAAATGGAGAAGAATAATTGTATCAATTATTCATAAAATGGAAACATGAAGGGAGGTAAGTGTAAACATTTTAACGTATTAATACTAGAAGTGCAACCAGATTAAGAAATTGATAATTTCCTTTAACATTCATAATCTATGTTTCATTTAAGAATTACATAAAATAAAAACTTCAGAGTCTAATATTGGATTCTCAAGGTGTTTGCTTATATACTAAGAATCCGTTTCCAACTTGAGATGCACAGTCACAGCATGCCAGGCATGGATGCCCGAAAGCAGAAGACGGTGCCCTCTGGTGCTCATTAATTATTCATCATGACAAAAGATCCCTGCCAAAAGGCTGCACCTCGTCTTTGATCTTTTCACCTCTGCCGGGGTTAACCCGGCACTTTTCATTCTCTTGTCTTAAGGGAATGAAAAAAAGAAAAAAAGACATGCAGACTCACTTTATGTCAAATGAGAAAGGAGAATTGCTGCAGGGCTTTGAGAAATTACCCCAACTCTGAAGTTTTGGCAGAAACAAATTAGAAATGTCTCTATGAGACTGCACACTAAGGACTTGTTGTGCTCCTTTCCAAGAAAGAGTCTGGACACATTCACCTTGATCACAAATTCAGCTTCTCACATATAGGATTCTGTTCCAGAGGCTGAGGGAAGAAGGTTTAGAAAGAAAATGAACCGAGAATGTATACTTATTAATAATTAACAAATTTAAATAGAGATGGATAAACTGGAAAATAAATATTTTCTATCGAATCTGTTATAATTTGAATTGTGTCCCTTCCTCCAAGTTCCTATATTGGGATCCTAACCATCCCACACCACCCTGGTACCTCAGAATGTGACCTTACTTGGAGATAGGGCCTTAAAAGAGGTAATCAATTTAAAATGAGGACATTGGGATAGGCCCCAAGCCAATATAGGTTGCATACTGACAAGAGGATATTTGAATACACACATGCATGGAGGGATGATTTAAAGTGGTTTAGGGAGAAGACAACTAGCTATAGGTAGAGAGAGAGAGGGCCTGTTATAGACCCTTACATCACAGCTCTCAGAAGGAACAAACCCTGCCGATACCTTGACTTTGGACTTCTAGCCTCCAGAACTCTGAGACAACAAATTTCTGTTGTTTAAGCCTCCCAGTTTGTAGTATTTTGGTTATGGAAGTCTAGGAAACTAACAGAGGAACCATTTAATTTTCAGTTGAAAAGTACCACTCCATGCTGGGTATAATTTGAGGTGTAAAGTCACGTGGCATTTAGGAGTTGTGGGTTTACCTACCTGTTGATGCTGACAACTGTCCCAGCCCCTCACTCTCATAAGATTTTGATTCCGCTGGTCTGAGTTCGGGTCCAAGAATGAGAACATTTATTAAGTACTCTAGGTAACCCTAAATGTCAAGCAAATTAGCAAAACTGTAATTTACTAGCAGGTGTATCAGTAATGTAAACAGTTACAAAATTTTCAGATGTGTGAAAGACAATAAGTTAAACATTGTAAATATTTCACTATTTTGGAGAGGATGTGAAAGTGTGTATATCTGTATCTATATCTAAAAGCATATTGTGTGTGTGTGTGTGTGTGTGTGTATGTGTGTGTGTACATATATATGTATATTTCCATGTACCTATTCCTGTAAATATTTATATGAGATAGCTTTTAGATACTATGTTTTATTGTAAATTTTACATTAAAAGAAGAAGAAAATGTTTATAAAGTTTATTTAAAACTGTATATATAGTACTTAAGACTTCATAGGTATCTTAAGCAGGGAGCTTTGTCATGTCTCATTTTTCCCACTCAGGATTTCTAAGCAATTATGAGTGTCTCTAAAATGGCACAGAATCAGCAGAGGTGAGGGAATAGAGTTGCTATTTACCCACTTTGGGGTTTGGGGGTAGCCACATTGGCACCAAATCCTCCTCTCTTATTGTCTTACCAGTTCAGAGGCCGTGATTTTCTCCTGTCTGCCCTCCCTCCTACATACACACACACACACACACACACACACACTCATGCACATCGCACAAATACACAGTCTCACATATCCTCACGCATTCTCATTCACGCAAAGCCCTACATCCTCACACACACACAAATCCACACAGAATCACACTCTCATTTTCTCTCATACTCACTGATACACAACCACAAAACTCTCACACACTCACACACTCAATCACAAAGATTCACTCATATTCACTCATATCTCAATCACAAAGATTCACTCATACGCATACACACCCTCAGTCACTTACCTTCTCTCACGCGCCCTGCCCACACACCCACACAAACTGCCACACACTCTTGGTCACACCTTGTCAGACATGCACTCACACTTACACAGATCCACACACAGGCACACACACTCTCACTCACTTTTTTGCTCTCTTAGACTTACATCCTTTAGTCTTTATGTCCCAGTGGGGTGACCACATCCCCATGTGCTTATTGGGTTACTAAATTTCCAAAAGCACTCATATCATTCAAAAAAGAAAAGAATAAACACTTTGTGTTTCAGTGGATTGTGGTCTGCATGGTCTTCTAAAGCACAGGGCTTAGGGAGGGGAGTCTGTAGATGGGAATGCTCCCAGGCCCTACAGCAAAAGAAAGTTGGGCAGATTCGAGAAAAAAATAAGAGGGCCAGTTACCTAGTCGACTTAGTCAAGATAAGAATAAAAACTGTGATCTAAGTAATGGTGAGAAGGTACATCATGTGAAGTGCTGTGAACCATGATAAGGAGTCTGAATTTTTATGATAATAGCAATTAGAAGGCGATGGTGGGTTTGAGTAACAGAATGAATTAATCTGATTGGCATCGTGAAAATAAATTCTAGTGGACATATGAGGATGCAGAGAGTCAATGGACTATTGCATTTTGGGTAAAAGTAACTGTGGTTTGGATTGTGGTGGCAGTAACACTCATGGTGAGCAGTCCATGCATTTGCGGTCTATGTAGAAGATAGATCCCCTGGATCTTGCTTATGGATTGGATCTAGAAAGTTCAGGGCAATTTGACATGACACGCCAGGTGCATGATCACATCATTTACTGAGATGTGATAATGGTGTTTGAAATAATTACAGAAGAAATAAATCAGTAGTTTTGGAATGTCTATGAGACATTTAAATTGTAAACGTAGAGTAGCTAGTTGGATATTTGATCCAGAGTTCAAGTCAGGACTGGAATTATGAATTGGGAGACAAACATATGTTTGATGCTTTAGAAGTGTTGGTGTTCCAGTGGATACTAATAATATATAAACTTACAGCAAGCAATTAGACTAGATATATGATTGTAGGCCAGCTAAAAATCAGTACTGAATTAGGGATGCAAGGGATTCTGGAAACTTAGAAGGAATTTTTATTCAAATCAACTTTTTTGCTGCCTACTAAATTTTTGGAAGGAAATTGATTTTTCTCACTGTTTGCATGTTAGTAAGATATTCAGAATGTGAAAGTCACTCACCTAAAGTTTTTAAATATCAGAGAAATAGGGGAACTTTGAGAAGGAGAAATTATAGACATGGAAAAACAGATAAACAATGGCAGAACAATAGGGAATTCTAGCATTTACTAGGAGAAGAATTGGGTCCCATAATAGGAAAAATAAGTCTTTCAAAAGAGTTGAAATAGAACAAACTTTACTAAGGTAAAGAGAGAGAAGTTTAAATAAAGAAGGATTTTTCCATAATGATACCTGCTATAAGAGGTGAGAAAAGAGCCAGTGAAAGATAAGAAGGCAATGAAAAATACATTAAAATAATTCATAAAATTTTTTGACTTTTAATGTAATATAATTTCATAACATTATCATTTCTATGGACTGAATGTTTGTGTTCTCCTGAAATTCCTATATGGAATTCCTCACTACTGATGTGATGATATTTGGAGGCGGAGGAGTATGAAGGTGGAGTCCTTCCAATGGGATTAGTGCCCTTATAAGAAGAGGAAGAGACATGAGAGTTCACTCTCTCCAAGGAAAGGCCCTGTGAGGACCCAGCAATAGGGCAGCTGTCTCCTACAAGCCTGCAGAACTGTGAGAAATCAATGCCTGTTGTTTAAGCCTCCCAGTGTATGGTATTTTGTTATAACAGCACAACCTGACTAAGACCACCATGGAATAAAGTTATAGACTAAAATGGAGGAATTGGGAGGAATTAGTGAATGAATTTTGTTTTCCCTAAAGGAGATGTATTCTGAGTTAGGTTTTTAAAAAATTATTTGCCTTTTTTATTATTGCTGTAAAATAATACCTACTTAGACATTATTAAAAAATAGAAAGGGTAAATAACATTAAATATATCTAGTAAATTAATGTATTTATATATTAATAAATAATTTGATTAAATGATTTATAATTCAACAACTTTACTTTTAAGAACTTTATGCAAATATTCTCAAAACTGTAATTATAGTTTACATGGGGATATTTTAGTTTTCCTATATGTCCCCCTAACATTATATATATATATATATATTTATGCTTGTATTTTGGTTCATTCAGCTCCTCTTTCATCTGTTCATTATTCAGCAAATATTTTTGAACAATTAAACACCATGCATTTAGCTAGTACTAGATGTTATTATGTATTTTTTGTAAACATTAATTTTTATATCTAGGCAGGACTCCACTGGGTGAAAATAGTTTTGTTTAAGTAACCCCATATTGTAATTTATACATAGTACTATTATATATTTGAACTAACAGAACATTGTACATTTAGTATAATTTTCATCGAGTAAGATCTTAAAGAGAAATTAAGATATCAATCTTGACTATTTAGGGTCTGTATGAATACTGCCAATATCCTATTCAAAAGCATTGTGCATTTACACACACACACACGTGCAGTTATGAGAATGATCCCTTACAGCTCATTGCTGCCAGCATTGGTTAATATATTTTGCTAATTAGATCTGTGGAAAAGGTATTATTCATTATTTTCTCTCTTATTTTCTTTACTTATCTCTTGTTTGACCATTTTTCTTGATTTATTCCTAATTGCATGTTTGCAAATTATATGTTTGTAGTCTGCCTGTTCATTCACTAGATTCATAGTTGTTTTCTTCTTATATTGTTTCTTCAATTAATGATATATTTTTCCCTTGGCATCTTTACTGCAACACATTTTCCATAATAGATTTTGGCCAGGACTTTTTAAACGTCCTTACAAATTGCCCAGTTAATGAAATTAACAGCATTTATATGGAGTGAGTTTGGCTCTTTTCTGCTTTGGTGGACACTCTCCTGGAGGTTTTCCATGTGTTTTCTTGTATGTTGTGAGTTAATCTTCAGGGTGTATTTTCTTCTCTGGGAGTTTTGCAGGTGTCCCGTGTTTATAAATATCCCTATGGGCAGATTTTGTTTTTAATTCTACTAGGAGCCAATGTTTTGTGTTGCCTCTAGTTCAGTTTTCATGTTAATGTCTCCTGAGACTCAGGTTTTCACAGAAGTGGATAGCACATGATTTTTCTTTCAATGGCTATTTTCCCACCTATGGCCAGTATAGGAAGCCTGCCTCCATGCCATGTCCCCAGGCCAGGGGTATTTTTCTAGTTCCAATTTAAGAGATTGAAAGTCCCATCTTAACTCAGATGTATGCAAGAAGCATACTTCCCACCACCTCCAAATGCTGGGTCCAGCCTTCCATCCCAGTGTTCCACAGATACTCAACACCATCTCGTATGGTGTGTATCAATTCCTGGTTTTAACTCCTTTCCTTTCCTCCTCTCATGTTTCTGGCTTTTTAAACTATTATATAAACTTCGTTATATATATCAGACAAACTAAACAAACACATGATGGGTAAATAAGAAAATTTGTTTCATGACCTGATATGATGAAGTGTCTTTTTAAGATTAAAAATTAAAACATGAAATGTATATCATTAATATTTTAATAAGAAAGGACTATATGCTGTACTGTGAAAATTCTTAGGCACCTGAAAGAGTTGGACACTAATTCTGTTGCTGAAGGTACAGTCTATCCTCATACCGTGATTATAGCAATAAAGTTAATGATCTTATTGCAGCCACACCAACATATTTATAGTGCTATTAAATGGATATACTCACTCAAGGTGCATGAAAAGGAGCGGGTTTTAACAGATTTTTTTTAAATGATGTTTTCGTCATTTAGATGTTTTTAAAGTTGAAATGAACAGGAAACATGATTAACTATAATTGAAATAGATTAAAAGGAACAATAGAATGGAAACCCTTTTGAGCCTCACATTAAATATAAAGTAATTTTGAGTGTTATAGGAATATAACTGTAAACTAAAATGCATCATTAAAATATCTAAAAGGATGCATTATTTATTACATTTGAAAAGGATAGGATCAACTTTGGGATGTAACCTTTTTCAAAATTCAGACCTATCAATTGTGTAACAGTAATTATATAATTAAATCTGAAATAGTTTGACTGACAGCTAAAATCTATGATACATCCAAAGGGTATTTATTACTCTTCTAAAGACAGGATGGGTCGTACTTAGTAAGGTGTTGTTATAGATTGAATTGTGTCAGAAAAAAAAGGGAACATTGAAGTCCTAACTAGAGTACCTATGAATGTGGCCTTATTGGGGGTAAGGTTTTTGCACGTGTAATCAGGTTGATTAGGTCATTAGGGTGGGTCTTAATGCAACAGGACTGGTGTCTTTATAAGACAAGATAGAGACACACAAGGAAAAGATAGCCATGTGACAATAGAGGCAGAAATTGGAGTGACACATTTGCAAGTCAAGTAACTCCAAGAGTTGCTAGCAAACCACCAGAAGCTAATAAGACACAGGGAGGGATCCTCCCTTAAAGATTTCAAAAAGAGCATGGCCCTGCTGACACCTTAATTTCAGAACTGTCAGACAATAAATTTCTCTTGTTTCCAGGCACCCAGATTGTGGCGTTGTGTCATGACATCCCTAGGAAATTAATACAGGCATGGAGCATTTAGAATATATATCCTGGCAATTATAGGGGCACTTTTTTTGGCAAAGAAAAATAACTTGGTTTTGGATGAATTCTACTCATGCTCAAAGTTTCAGAATCTAGGCCAGTATCTAAGGTCTTTGATAGTTTTCATGTCAGGGAAAGGACTCAGAAATTTTAGGAGATAAATTTACCTTGGTTTTATGTTAGAAAAAAATCACTTCCATGGCATTAAAAAAATCCATAAATAATTCAGTTCAGATTAATCAGTTTGAACTCCCGAGCTTACTCAAAACTGTTGTGTACCCTCTGGATCTACTTGCTATGATTACCACATTTGTCTTTTCACCTTGAAGCTCCAGCAAAAGTCAACCATACAGAGATTCTGTACTTCTAGGTGACATTTATCTTAAATTGGAGAAAATATGTCAGGATTTTGCATAAATTATGTCACAATTGAAACTTGTATAAGCTAATTCATTTATATCATAAATATAATTCATACAAGATTTAACCTTTATAGGTTTCAAAGTCTTCTACAGAAATGCTTTTTCCATTGAAAGACTTTTAGAGCTAGAAGGAGCAGGTCATAGTTGTACCAACATATCAATAATTTTATCAGGTAGCTGTTAATGTCAAGCTCTGTGCTCTTTAATTTAATAACACATATTACAAAATACAATATGAATCCCACTCTTGAACATCCCAAATTTAGTAGCTAATTTAAAGCTAACAAATATATGTTAAGTATACTAAGAGTATCAGTATACTAAGAGGTTCACAGGACCTGGAAAAACCTCACTTGAAGTCTTAGATCTGTAAGCTGTGGTGTGCAGGTGTTGGTTCATACTGGCTCATGAGAGCTGATCATTAAATTCTCGGGAATTTTGCAGAGTGTATGTTAAACACAGCCATTATTAAAAATTACTTACATATTTATATCTATAATACATACTAATTATATAAAACTAGTAATAAATATTAAAAACTCACTTGTTTCTAATTATTTTACTACATTTAGCTATATATTATGTATGTTTTTTGATGTTGTTTTTTATCTATTTCATTTTTATGGCAGAAATACTATATAATGGGGTGCTATTATATGTCTCTCGCCAATTCTGATCAACCCTGCTGGGAGTTACAGAACAGAAATTGGCAACCATTGCTAATCAAATTTTTTTTTCTTTTCCCAGAGAGCCATTTGTTAAACATAAACCAGCATACTATTTTTTAAAGTGTGCTGAACTTCTCAGTTTCCATGGACATTGTTTATTACTTCCTCCTATTAAAATCTCTTTCTTCACTAAGCTTTTTTTTCCAGTTAATTACACTCTGATCACAAATGATCTTTATTAAAAGAATGCATATTCTTGTAATTCAAAACCAAATATTTTAAAAGAATGATATACGTAATAAAAATTGACATGAAAGTGTTTTATTTGAAATTGAAATAAAAAGCAAATAAACATTTAGAAGACATTTGTCTCATTTTAGAAAACATAGGCTTTAAGGATTTAAAAGTAGCATTCCAAACTCATTGCCAGAATTAAAATTACATCACATCCCAGCTTTCCTGTCTCTCTGGGGGCTCCTTTTTTTACACACTACCAAAAACTCGAAATATCAGTCTCAGTCCTGGCACTTCTCTCTCATCCCACTCAGTGTGGGTGATTTCAACCATTCCCATGTTGCCTCTCACTGTTGTGGCCTCTCCCGTTGTGAAGCACAGGCTCCGGACGTGCAGGGTCAGCGGCCATGGCTCACGGGCCCAGCCGCTCTGCGGCATGTGGGATCTTCCCGGACCGGGACACGAACCCATGTCCCCTGCATCGGCAGGCGGACTCTCAACCACTGCGCCACCAAGGAAGCCCCATTCCCATGGTTTTAAATGTTATTTTGTGTCGATCACTGTCTCAAACTTCTGCTCTGAAATCCATAAAATCATGTATATGGATTTCTGTAATTGAACTTTTCTCATGAATCCTTTATAGCATCAGTTCTCAAACTTCACTTTTGTTAAAACCACCTAGAGTGTTTGTTAAAATTCAAATACTGGGCCTCAACCCTCAGAATTTCTGATGACTAAAATAAAGGCGAATTCAAATTTCCCTTCCGCACCACCCCCATGGACTGCAAGTTTTAATGAGACAGTAGGAGAATTCAAGGAATACATTATGTATAAACAAATGCATTTTGTTTACAGTGAATATGCATTTAAGGATTTTTTAAAAGTAGCATTTTCCATTTTCAACTTTTGCTTCATATTTTACTTCTATAATGATATCTCATATTCAAAATGTGAAATGTCTTCCATATTTTGTGTTACATAATAATTTGAAATATCAAATGTTCATGGATTGATGAAAACTGCAATAGCAATACCAAATACTGTAACTTCTTTCAAAATGGTCATTTATAAGTCCACAGTGGTAAGCAGGTCTTCCAAGAATGGTAAATCAGAATTTGTTACGGCAGGATTGAATTTTATTTGAAATAAGATGGAAACCATTGGCGGATTTGAAGCAGAGACATTACAACATGTAATTTATGTTTTAAAGAATTATTTGATCAGTCAGATAATATGGGGCAAGAATGGAGGCAGAATAAGTTAAGAAATCACTGCAGTAGTTCAAGTGCAGGATTATGTAATACTAAGAAAGTAGGAAAAAAATGGACAGTGAGAATAAGACTTTAAATTGGAGTTGGAAAAATATGCTAAAAGAAATCGATATGAAGGATAAGGAAAGATGAATAAATGTAATCTCTTTATTTTGGGCTTGAGCAACTGGATAAAGTAGAGTGTTCTTTATCAAGAGAGGACTTTGGGCAGACTTTAGAGAGAACTCAAATCCATATTTCTCTTTTGACCATGGTAATGTTTAACTTTTATGTGCTTATTCATGGGGAGATATTAAATATAAATCTAATACCTGATGTGTGTTAAGAACATGCTGCATATTTTGTGACCACTAACTTGGGAGGTCAGTTAGCTTAGAAGAGGTAAAAAATTATGCAGGGTGTTCTTGTAAAGCTATTATTCATTGACTTCAATGAGCTTGGAAAGAGGTTATTATAATTTTCAAGAGATGTCATAGAAATGGAAATTGTGAAATACCGCCAACCATTTTCTGTAATTAAAGAGGAAGTTGCTAAGGATGTTTGGTTCATTCTAATTTCAAGGAGTTAGCATTATAATTTTATTGTTTGGAAATCAGTGAGTTTTGTAGGCATGTAAAAAAAATAGGTACATGAAGTCACTGAGACAAAAAAAAAAAGAGGGATTGTCAATAAAATAATACTGCAATACTGTCCATATCAATGAAACGAAAGGAGTGTGATAGGGTCCTCCTGTAGCATTGATTCCTCTCCAGTACGACTGCAAATATTTTTACTTTGCAGAAGTAATTTATATTCCATATTGCCTATTGATCATTAAAAGAAGTAGGTCCATATAACTGATATAAAAAGGTTCTCTTTCTGTTTAGCCATTTTAGTATTGTCTTTCATTAAGAGGATAAAATAGTGTAGAGTGCAAAGTTAATTATAATCAGTTTCCAAATCGTCTCATTTGAATATAACAAATCACTGCATTTTCAAAGTTCTTTTCTAATTATGTTTCTTTTATTTCATTTAAAAGTAGAGCTGTTCAGACACACTGTAAGATTTTAAGAATTTGTAGACCCCTAAGAAAAATATTATTTTTGAAAAATACCTCTTATCCAAGTGAAATTGATAGACACCCCCACTCTTACAGTTCAGCATATCTGAAACGTTCAAAGGAAAGACTTTGAACCCTTCCAAGATCTATATACATTTTTTGTCAAGGGAGTTAATGAGGTGAGAAATGAAAGGAGAAATGTTGTGATGTGCTTCCTACAAAGAGACATTCACACTGCATGCAAAACAAGGAGTTTCAGATTTCCTTAACCTGAAAGAGGTGCATAATTCTGCTCAAGGATTATTGAACACTGTTGTTTATTCTGTCAGTGCTATTTGCTTCTTATCAAGCATCATACTGGATTTTATAAGACAGGTAGTGACAGTGAAAGTTTCATCCCGTAAAAACTGAACCAAAAATTAATAAAACAATGTAGTCTAAGAATTATATACATGATCAACTGGGAAACTTTGTTCTTTCCCTCTTTTTTGTTCTTTTTAAATTTTGCTTTTTGTTTTGTGCTTTTTGTTTTTCCTATATGAAGACATTTGAAGTGACTTAGAAATTTTGTGACTCTAACACAATTATACTTAGTACTCAGCTGACATTTATTGAAAAAGTTGTCATTGTAAGACATTTATATATACATCATTATTTCAGTTGCTACTGCCCAGTAGCAAAAGAGATACCAAATTCTCACATCATATTATTCATACAGAAAAAATACCTTGAAAAAAATGTAGGACGTATATACTTTTCATCTAAGATCAGTGTGTTTTCTTTTACCATTATAAATAATATTAAAATATCAATTTTGAAAACTTCTCCTGTAAATGCTTTTATTACGTAATTTTAATCTTAGTTCTGCCTGATTCTACCATATCTGGAACCGTAGAGTTAAAAGGAGATTTAAAGTTATTGTAATTATTCAGGGTTTTAGGCAAGCCAATGACTAATCCTCTTGTTATTGCTCTGAATTATTTAAATTACTTAAGCGTATCACCATAATTTACCAGATAACAACATTTCGATCTGTGTCTCTATATAACCTCATGTCTGTTGAATGCTCTTTTAAGAAACTGAATCTTATTATAGTTATCTGGCTTAGAATGTGCCTGTTTTATTTATTTATTCTGGGAGGAGATGGGGAAGGGATGAAGGAAATTGGACTCATTCATTGGCATAATTTTTATGCATTGAGTAATGTTAAAATTTGAAGATATATTAAGGAAACACAGGATAAATATAGTGATTTAATTTTTCATTTAGTTTAAATGTTTATTACTGATTTTTTCATTTAATAATGTTTAAATCTATATCCTTTAATATCATTATTTTAAATAAAATAGTATTATTTTAGAAAAGTTTAGCCAGTGCTAACCTTGTTCCCTAGACATGTTGTTGTTTTTGCTTTTGTTTGCTCTGTTTTATTGGTTTAGTTGTTTTCAAAAGTTAGCAAATATGAGAAACATTGAGAAGCTGGCCAAAGTTTTCATTTGCTAGCCAGTCATAAATATTTATCTTCAAAGATCTGTATAACGATTAATGAAACCAAATTAGAAAAATAATTTCATAAAAGAGCAACTGCATATCTCCAGTTGCTAACTCCTAAATTTAGAATTGATCCCTACACATGTGGTTTCATCCAAGTATTTATTTTTAATACAGAAATAACGAGTTTCCTTCCTGTGTCGATATCTACCCTGAATGAATACATCAGAGGTTTTTGTATTAATCCAAGATTTGTAAACGACATGACACTAGCCATGCATTAGGCTTGTGAATGTTTATTTGCAATTTAGTAAGCCTCGGTGTTACTGACTGAGTAAAAGTTTACTCTTCATGATTATTCTTTATATTGCTCTGTATATATTGTCTCTGTCAATACTTATGTCTCTATTGACAAAAGTAATCATCATACTATACTGTACTATACTAGACTATGCTATGCTATAATAACTTGCTCCAAAAATAATTACAGAAAATTATGTAATCAAGTATATTTAGGGCAAATTGAACACAGAAGAGTACCCTATGGATAGCAAACAAATGCCAACACAGAAGAAACTTAGGCTAACCTCTGGAATTAGGATCCATATACAAGAATATATCATTCTTCCTCATACAGAACATTAAGGTGTTTCATAATATAAAGGAATAAGCATTCCTATGTGTAAATGAGTACATGTTGGAAAGTATATTTAGTATGCTAATACAAAGAAGGAATCTCCTGTATGTAAGTTTGTGATGAATATTATTGATAGAGAACACACTTATCATTAGGGAGAAAAGAATATCATCTCAGTGACACCTGTAAGAAGTGGATATTGACTATTTCAATTCATTGATTACTTATATCTCAGTCTGGGTAGACCCAAAAATTTACATTATTAAATCCTCGTATTTCACAATTAAAACTCCAAAATATTTCAAATTTTAAATATGTGTATATAATGGATATATTGTAGATGGTCATGTTTTGAGTACCAACAATTTTTAAAACATACAATCTAAGGGAATGAATCAATTCTTTGGACGATTATGACTATATTCAGTAAACCCAAAAAAGTTTGCTTCTTGTCTTGCTTACTGACATTCCATGTGCAACATCTGATTCTTTTTGGGTTCCTTCTAGATTATACAATCTGATGTATCAGGGAAGAGCTTGAACATATCAGAAGGAAACTGTTCCATCTCTTCATTTTTCATTTGCTTATAAACGTTCAATCCAAGCTATATGCAAATAACCTAATGCAAAGCAGTGGAACAAGTGTTAAAGTGGAGACTTTGCAGTCTCATTTTTTGGTTAAAGATAATGTGAATCAAATATCCACATATTATTAAATAAGACCGCCCAGACAGTGCTAGCAAATGTGTTGGTAAGATACTGGGTTTGAAACTTGATACCTTACCCATTAGAAGTTATAAAAGTCTCCGAGTTGAAGTAGTCAGAGAGTTGGAGATTCAGAAAGAAAATTTTTGTAAGAACTTCGGTTCATTTCAGGTCCACAAGTCTCGAGAGAGCAGCTTGCATGTTTGGGTAACTGATTTGTGTCTCTTGAACTTCAAGGACACAATAGATGTGCTGGACTCAAATTTAAGTAATTCAAAGGCTGAGAGTTCAGGGCTGGTAATTGTTCTATAAACAGAGTACATAGAAATTGCTTGAGTGGGGTTGCCTGCTTGTCCAGCATCTATCAGAACAAGGAATGAGTGAATGTTTTCCAAGGAACCTTGAGAGATGGACACCCTAGGTTATTAGAGGATGGCTAGGAGAGATCAGTGGAAAGAAGGTAGGAGTGTACTCTGAGATGCTAAGAGGCTTTAAAAGGATTTGTAGATTTCTCTATGGAAAGACATATGTGTCTGTACAGAGGAATGTGCAGGTAAGATATCCAGGTGATTTTAGAGCAAAGGAAGACACTGAAGAATTGACACAGTGCCACCTGAGAGAAAAAGCAAGTTTCAAAGACCATTCATGCCTAAAGTACCAGTTCTTTTTTTAAAAATTTTTGTTGGAGTATAGTTGATTTATAATGTTGTGTTAGTTTCAGGTGTACAGCAAAGTGAATCAGTTATACATATACATATATCCATTCTTTTTTTTTTAGATTCTTTTCCCATAAAGGCCATTACAGAATATTTAGTAGAGTTCCCTGTGCTATGCAGTAGGTGCTTATTAGTTATCTTTTTATTTTTTTTTATTTTTTTGTGGTACGCGGGCCTCTCACTGTTGTGGCCTTTCCCGTTGCGGAGCAACAGGCTCCAGACGCGCAGGCTCAGTGGCCATGGCTCACGGGCACAGCCGCTCCGCGGCATGTGGGATCTTCCCGGACTGGGGCACGAACTCGTGTCCCCCGCATCGGCAGGCGGACTCTCAACCACTGCGCCACCAGGGAAGCCCTAGTTATCTATTTTATATGTAGTAGTGTGTATATGTCAGTTCCAATCTACCAATTTGTCCCTCCTCGCCTTACCCCCTGGTAACCATAAGCTTGTTTTCTACAACTGTGACTCTACTTCTGTTTTGTAAATAAGTTCATTTGTACCCCTTTTTATGGATTCCACATATAAGCGATAGCATATATTTGTCTTTGTGTGCCTGACTTACTTCACTCAGTATGACAATGTCTAGGTCCATCCATGTTGCTGCAAATGACATTATTTTGTTCTTTTTATGACTTAGTAATATTCCATTGTATCAAAATATATGTACCACATCTTCTTAATCCATTCATCTATCATTGGACATTTACGTTCCTTCCATTTCCCAGCTATTGTAAATAGTGCTGCAGTGAACATTGGGGTGCGTGTATCTTTTTGAATTATGGTTTTCTCTGGGTACATGCCCAGGAGTGGGATTGCTGGGTGATGTGGTAGCCACTATGGAGAACAGTATGGAGGTTACTTAAAAGACTAGACACAGGGTACCGATTCTGAATCCCTGGGACAGTGCCAAAGCAGACGTTTCCTGCCCTTCACTTATTATTTCTTTTCCAACTTTCATCCTCTTTCCATCTTTGCAGGTGTTTAGGGAATTTGGATATAAAAAGGAAAACGTTTCAGTTAAAATTGTTTCTTATGATTTGTGTTTTGTTTTGTTTTACACAGGACTGGTTATATTGATTACAAAAATAGATTGAACTAAACTAAAATTTCTCTTGACTAAATTAAGCAGAAGTTTTAATTATATAACAGTGACCAGAGGAATTCTTGTGACATGCCTTAGATTTCATCAAAGGAGAAGGAAGGAAAGAATCCCACAGAACAGGCTCACTTGGGCAATGTCAGTGGAGGATGAGAGGAAAGAAAGCTGTATTCTGATCATATCCTTTCTGTTTACCTTGGTCACCCTGTTTATTAAGCCCCAGGATTCAATCTCACTTTTACCCTTATTCATTTACTTGGGAATGTTAGTGTTTTGTAGGGTTCATATCTATTCATTTTCCCAAACATTCTCAAGAGAGGATTCTGAGACAGTTCTTTGTGTTTCCCGTGAATTGGTTGTACTCTGTGCTACATGTACAGAAATTTCATGAAGTATTTGCAGCAGGTGTATGAAATTCTTTCCTTGTTTCTAAAGTAAATTTACATTTTTTACATTTAAAAAATATTTTGTTAATTCAGTTGTCTTCTTAGAGTGACTGAAGTGTCTTTGACTTACACATTTTCATTAAAAACAGCATTTTATTATTTAGAATAATATAACTTCTAAATATTAATTTTGAAAAATAATCAGTCAAATCTTGAGAATACAGTCTATAATGCATATAATTAGTAAAATACTTTAAAATGTAACATTATTTTCTTTTAAAAATAATTTGTATTTGTTATTTTACAAAAGAAAAAACTTCTGTGATATATTGTAACTAGAAAGGCATTAGCAACATGAGTTACCTTTTTAAAAAGAAGAAAATACGGCTTTCATTTCTTATATTCTTATGGAAATGTCAATATAGTATTTACTCTTCAGATAATATATTTTATTTCTGCTTATAAAGGATGATGCCCAATAGTATAGGACCTATTTCTAAATTGTCTTTTTCTTCTCTTAAAATTCTTTTCATATGGAAGGAAATAGCTGATAATATTAAGAATAGTGTATTTAACTTATAGTTACTTAAATCATTATCTGAAATACTCCTCAAATGGAATTTGTTTTCAGTAATGTATTCTGCTTAAAAGTCTCAAAATAAACTGCTGAGTTAAGCAACTAAAGTAAACAGGTCTTTGGAGAATTAGGGTTTATTCCCACTTTACCCAAGTCAGTTTCTCAACTTGAAGATTAAAAGCTCTTCTCAAACAAGGTAAACATGTTTTCTAAAATTTTACTGGAAAAAATTGTTAAAAACTATATGACAGCATCAGCAATTTTGATGGAGCTGTAGGAATAAAGCAGGATGGCATGTTGCCTTTTTTCATATCATTCAGTCCCTTTAAGGAGAATATAGTTTTCATGGAGATGATAAATATTTAGCATGAAAAATGTTAGCTTAATTATACAACTACAAACTAGAGCAAAATTCTCCCTGAAATACTTTTTTTTCTTTGAGAATTAATGTTTTTGCACATGGAAGCAACAAAGGAAATATAAAATATATGACAACAATATTCTAAAATGTGTGTGTGTATTCTCAGCAAGTAACTACCCAGAAATCATATTTGTGTTTCAGTGAAATTCCAAAATGAACTAAATTTAAGATAAAGTTGCAGATTCATATTATTTTTATTGCATAGTGTTCATTTTAGGAGTTGTGTGATTTTAATTGGTTATTTTAATTAAAAATCCCTATTGTCAATCATCATTTTAATCTCATAGCTCTTAATTTGCCTTGAGAGCTGGTTACAATTCAATCCCATCATTGTTCTTCTAAATTTTCTTGAAATTATTCAAATCTTATATCCTCTTTCTACATGTGTCGGAGTCCTGATTTGCATTTAACACACAGACACATATACGTATAGATGCATATATTACATGTGTATGTACATGCGTATACATACACATGTATCTGTATGTGTGTGTTTATATGTGTGTGTATTGTAAGAAAAAGATAGTTTGTTACTTCGGAAAACTAATACCCTTTAGAACCAGAAACAGACTTGGAATATAATCGTTTTAAACCCCTCAGTTTATAGTTAATGTCAAATTAACTTGCATTAGTTAGTCAGGTTGCATTTTTTTCTAGTAAACATTGATTGATGCATACAACCTAAGTGGGGTGAATATAATTTTGCTTCATTCCAATGTATTTGTAACATCGATTGTGATAATTTGCGAATATATTTTAAGTCAAATGCAAGCATGGAATCAAAATCACTTTACATTTTCTGGTCTGTGTTATGGAAATTGAATGGATTAATAAAGCTCCAAGGCGGCTTTAAAAGTCCTATGTTCACAATACGCCATGTATTTGACCACTGTCATCTGAGACTTCTTTTTTTTTTTTTTTTTTTTTTTATTTTTTTAACACCTGAGACTTCTTAAAAGCATCAACTCTTATGATTGGTATTCTACTTTTTATTTGCTTGATAGTTTTAGAATTTAACAAGTAAGTCACTCTGTGCTCATTTTACATATGACATCCTAGTATTGCTTAGACTCAAACAATTTGTTATTAATTACCAAAGCTGCTTTGAACGTCTCTACAAGATGATTCATCAGTGTGGCCTAGTGAAATTTTAGCGTTGGTGTGTTAGTCTGAATAGAAGGTCTATGAGTAGGAAACAAATCGTAAGAAAATCATTTGAAATTGAGTGATACTTTTCAGCTAGACTTCTATTTCAAAGTAGAAGGTTGTTCCTGTAGGCATGCGTAGATGTTAACTAACATTGAACTTTTCCACTAAATCTACTTTTGAGGGCAAGAGCATTGCTTCAGGAGTGAAGGAATCCAGATGAATAATGTTCTGCTCAAATGAACATGAGTTAAAGTTGCCTATGCAATGCCTGTGTTATTACTAGACACTGAAGAGAAAGCATTCGAGATTCTGTCTCATCTACACGATGTTTATAAATAAATTGTTTGGGGGATTTTTTTATATATAACTAACTTAAAAATGATTAGACTGGTGATTCAATTATGTCATATATACCCAAGTTTGGAAACAGGAGCACTCTTTAAACCTTGAATTATTCTCACCCATTCCAGTTAGTCAAAGATAATCTGTGATGAGGCTCCAGGCTCTGTGTCCATTGTCAAGACTCCTGATTAAATCATCCTCACAACTTCCTTTCCTAACGGATGGCCACAAATGGAGTGTAATTTTATACTGAGTCACCTCAGCATTAGCACAGCAATATTAACAAAATAAAAAGCAGGAAGATTACAGAAAGTATCTAGTATCACAATAAGACATAAATACAGGCCACTGAGACCTCAGTCAGATTGGTGCCTCATGGTACTAATATTGCCTATTAACATGCAAAAACATAAAAGGAAAAGACAGCAAAAAGTGAAGGGTGTCAAAGTGGAAAAACGTATGAAAAAAAGGAAGAGTCAGCAAGACCAGTGCTAAAAGGTAGTAATATTATAGATTACTGTTGTCCCTTTCTTTCATGTACCTGTATGGTTTTCTCTACTCAGTCTTTTATAATTTAATGAATGAAGATAAAATAATCACAAATAACATATTATGAGAAGAATTAAGTGACATTTTAAATATAGTCATTCAGTCTGTCACTTAGAATTATTAAAAAATAGCTATTCTTGTTATTTTTAGACCTCCTGGGAGAAAAGAGCTCTTACATTTCCTTTTTCTACAGCCATAAACTAAGCATTTAAACTTTCACCACTAACCCACAACTATAAATAAAAATATTTCTATATTCAATATCACAGTCACTCTCAAACTCATGCTGACTAGAAATTCAGACCCTACTTTTTACAGCAGTTCCATTCTCAAGAAAATGTACACATTGAGATGTTGGTACTACTCAATCATTGAAAGCAGTAATTCATCATTCCTTTTTTTTTGGTGGTGGTTGAGTTGCTTTTCTTTAACTATGTAATTACTTTGCTATAAGAATGTTTAATAAGGAGATATTTTAAAACCAAAATTATACTTGAAATCATGGAAAACACAACATAATTACTTGGGTTTGAAATCATACTTAGAAAACCAGAAGAAAATTGTCCTGATCCTCTAGAAAGACATTCACAGGAAAAATGTAAAGGTGACAGTTAACTTATTGACTTTTGAAGGTATATCTGGACCGTAATTCTTTTTCAATAAGCTTGGATTTGAATACTGACTATAATTAACCGTGTTCACTTTGAACAAATTATTCAAAATTAAAATGATCAATTTTCATAATGATAATTATTATAGGAATTGTTTTTTTTCATAATTAATTTTCCTGAGAACATAAAATGTTTAAGCTTTTAGCATTGTTTTTATTATGGGACCGTGAGTGAAAACACAGCTATAATAAACCACCCTTTATCATAGTAGCTGTGATTTCATTCCCTATGGGAGACAAATTGATTTTCTTAGACCTTTAAATTAGGTGGTAGGCATCATCGCTTAAAGTAATCTGCTGATAATATTCTGGAGGTATCAAATGGTGAATTGAAATATTTAAAAAGAACAAATATTTAAAACTATTTCTTGTTATTAAAGCAGTGATAGACATCCATGTTTTCATATTGATATCTGGATTTTCTGTAGTTTATACTCCTTTCAATCCTTATTTCTTCATCATTCTGGGTTACATTAGAATAAAAATAATGAAACATAAATAATATATTTATGATTTTACCAACAGTTGTGTGTGTACTTATAATAAATGGAGGAAAGTAAAAAATGTGTTTACTCAATGAATGTTCAGTTGGAATGATTAAAAAATGACAATACAGGGCTTCCCTGGTGGTGCAGTGGTTGAGAGTCCGCCTGCCGATGCAGGGGACACCGGTTCGTGCCCCGCTCCGGGGGGATCCCACATGCCGCGGAGCGGCTGGGCCCGTGAGCCATGGCCGCTGAGCATGCGCGTCCGGAGCCTGTGCTCGGCAACGGGAGAGGCCACAACAGTGAGAGGCCCGCGTACAGCTAAAAAAAAAAAAAAAAAAAAATTAAAAAAAAAAAAATTAAAAAAAAATGACAATACATTACAAATTAAAGCAATTCAACAGTTTTAGATTAATGTAGTCAAAATTCACAATTAAATCATTAGAATAATGTAAAAGAATTTTAAGCAATTTTGTAGATTTTTAATCACCTGACATCCCATGTATCACCACACACCTCTTTTTCTAGCACTTGTATATCTGGTATACAAAAAATGCTATCAATGAAAGATTATACAAATTACTTCCTGGAACATACTTACATATAAATATATCAGCCTGTTGGCTTTGAAACCAGCTTTCCGGGCTTCCCTGATGGCGCAGTGGTTGGGAGTCCGCCTGCCGATGCAGGGGACATGGGTTCGTGCCCCGGTCCGGGAAGATCCCACATGCCACTGAGTGGCTGGGCCCGTGAGCCATGGCCGCTGAGCCCGCGCGTCCGGAGCCTGTGCTCCGCAACGGGAGAGGCCACAAGAGTGAGAGGCCCAAAAACAGTTTTCCAACAGGGAGTTGCTATCAATTACCTCCCAAGAGAGCCTGAAAAAGCAAAAGCAGAATAATTAAGCATACGTGTATATATTCACAAATATTTATAGGTAGATTTTAGAGCAAGTAGCAGATATTATCAAATCAGTCACAGGATGAATAGTAGACTCACCATACGTGGATGTGCTCTTTTAGTCCTGCGAAAAAGCGAGTAAAGCACCAGCTGCCATCCAACCTGTGCTCTGCTCACCAGGACTTGCATACCTGTAGTTGTACTCACCAAAATGAAACTTGTTTTTCTAAAGCACCTTTTTTTAGCAGGCTAACTAATGCCTGCCCCCCAAAATGTCCATGTCCGAATCACCATCACCTGTGAATATTTTACGTTACATGACAAAAGGGACTTTGCAGATGTGATTATTTAAGGATCTTGAGTTGGGGAGATAATCCTTAATTATCCATGTTGCCCCAATATAATCACAAATGTCCTAATAAGAAGGAGGCAGAGGGTCAGAGTCAGAGAAGGTTATGTGAGGACAGAAACAAAGGTTAGAGTGAGTGATGTGGGGATATAAACCAAAGAATGGGTGCAGTCTTTGTAGAAACTGGAAAAATCCAAGTGAGCGGATTTGCTCCTACAGCTTCCAGAAGCAACACAGTTCTGCTGACACATTGATTGTCATCCAGTGAAACTGATTTTGGAATTCTGACCTCCAGAACTGTAATATGATAAATCTGTGTTATTTTACATACATTGTTGGTGGTAGTTTGTTGTAGGAGCAACGGGTTCAAGAGGATAATAAGGCCCAGTTTTTTGTTGTTCGTTTATTTTTGTGGTACGCGGGCCTCTCACTGTTGTGGCCTCTCCCGTTGCAGAGCACAGGCTCCGCACGTGCAGGCTCAGCGGCCATGGCTCACGGGCCCAGCCGCTCCGCGGCACGTGGGATCTTTCCGGACCGGGGCACGAACCCGCGTCCCCTGCATCGGCAGGCGGACTCTCAACCACTGCGCCACCAGGGAAGCCCAATAAGGCCCAGTTTCAAAGAAACAGTGGCTATCATAATTACTTGTGGATAAGATCTATTCCAGAATCTTGCATTAACAGCCAGTAAATCTGGATCAAAAAACATCAGCTTGAGCATTAATTCATACTTTGAGTTTCTTATTTACTGTAGTTCAAGGACAACACTGTTTCTACTTCTATATGAAGTGTTTCTACTATTTGAACAATCTGAAATAATCCACATGAACAAAATTCTTTTACGTTTTCTTCCTATTCCATGCCACACATACTTTGATGGCATATCATTGCACATATCCTCTACCAATTTCCAATATACAAGTCTGTTTTTAAGAACCCAGTCTCGTGTTCATAAAGGTGAACATCAGACTAAAATTCCTCTTCTATCTGATACGGGTTTTAACTTCTGAGCAGAGTTGGTGCTCATCAATACTATAATGATGAAGACAGTATTAATAATTATTATTTTGCTGGTGTCTCAGTGGTGACAGTTATAAGTGTAAATGTATATAAGAAAAGGATTCAAGAAATTGTCTTCAGAGAGCTCCCTATCACATCAGTACATGTTCATTAATAAACAGAATCTTCAGGCTCCCTAAGCACTCAGATTACATTATCTAATACTGTTTACATTTAGGAGCCTAATAAATTCTTTAGAAAACCTGACTCTTGACTTTTTCACGGGGATTTTAATATCCCGCTCACCACCCCTAGTACTTTTGGAGACTATCTACCTTCCTGCATGCTTATTTGACGTGTGCAAATGATAACCCCAGATTTTCTGAGTGTTTACTTTCTGAGCAGGAGATTCCAAGGCCAATTTCCAAGAACACCACGCTCTAAACAGGATCAGGATTTAGTTCTCCCTGAGATCTAGTTTTGGAATGATGCTTCAGTATTTTGAAAAATAACATGTCTATATTGTATCCATTGAGCTCAGCAGTTTTCAGTTTTGAAATGTTTTTAAAAATTCTCAATTTTGTAACATAGAAACTGGTGCAATTGATTGTTCATTGTTTTCTCACCCTGAATTATTCCCTAAATGAAATAAACTCATTTCTGCCCATTAAAGCATTCTTACATTAAACAATTAAAAACGCTATGTAATGATTTAGAATGTCATAAACATTTTCTTAAAACAGAATGAATTTTAAGAGTATTTTCTTAAAATGTAGAGAGTAACATTTTCCTGTTACTTATGTTGTTGTTTTTTTTTTTTTGCCAGAGGAAGGAGTCAGTTTTTATTTCTGTATAATATACCTTGCCACTGTCCTAAAGTCCTTGACTTTAACTCTACCAATTTTAATAATTGTTTGTATTAACCAGATAATGCAGTCAATTTATGTATCCCAAATTAATATCAAGGTCATAATGTATTTCTTTATTTTGTCTCTTTACTTGGCTTATCCATCATGACCAAATTAACCTGACCCTCAGTTTACATTGTGCTTTGTGGACACAAGCAATGTCAAATTATTTGTCTTAATTAAATTTCTCCTATCAAAATGAGCCTAATTTCTTACTGTCTGTCATTAGCATAGATGAGTCAAAGGCTCATTGTTATTTTGGCATTACCATGTTTATATTTTTTTAAGCAGTGTATTAAGACTATTAAATTTAATAGTAAATTTAGTAAATATTAAGTAAATATTAGTAAAAGTAAATATTAAGTAAAAATTAAGTAAATATTAAATTTACTTCTCAAGTTGAATTTTGGATTCTTTGTGGATTTAAAAAAAATAACTCTTTGGGCTTCCCTGGTGGCGCAGTGGTTGAGAGTCTGCCTGCCGATGTAGGGGATGTGGGTTCGTGACCCGGTCCGGGAAGATCCCACATGCCACGGAGCAGCTGGGCCCGTGAGCCATGGTCGCTGAGCCTGCGCGTCCGGAGCCTGTGCTCCACAACGGGAGAGGCCACAACGGTGAGAGGCCCGCATACCGCAAAAAATAAAATAAAATAAAATAACTCTTTACGAATAAGGAATTCCAAGCTAGGTAGAGTACTGCAGTAGAGATAATTAATACTTAAGATCTGTGAGAAAACTAAGCATACTTTTTTGATAGAGTCACATAAGAGCAATGATGTCCAGTAGAAGTTTCTGCAAAGATGGAAAAATTGATCTGCACTCTCCAGTGTGCTTTCCATTGACCACACTAGACACTGAGCATTTGAAACGTGGCTATTTTGAATAAGTCCCTAAACTTTTAATTGTATTTAATTTAACTAATGTAAATTCAAATTCACATAGACAAAAGTGTCTTGTGGCTACCATATTGAAAAATGTAAGACTAGAAGAAAGAATTGTGAGTTGTGTTTTAGATCTGGACTCTTGCTTAAACTTGTCCCTCAGTAACCGGTTCTATTGGAGATAGTCACATCACTTCTCCGAGCATCCATGTCTTCATTCAGTCAGTAATAGTTTCTTATTGAGCAGTCTGTCAAATCCTGTGACCTAGCACAGGATACAATGGATACAATGATTGTTAAGTCAGAATTTATACCTCTTCCCATTCTGTAGGGAAAAATGGTGTCAATGATACCATAATTAATTGTTTTGTTAAAATTGTGATAGGGACTCTGGAATGAAAGTAAGAAGCTCAATGAAAGCATGTGAGTCAGGAGACCTGACCAGGACTGATGGGTCTGGAAAAGCTTCCTGGAGGAAGTGATTTTTGAATTTAGCTTAAAATAAATGTTAAGAAATTTCTAGGTATAGAAAGGTACTGCTAATTTGCCTGCAATCTGCCAGTTGCTAAAGATTCAAAGAGATTTTACTACCCTTAAAAAATTTATGGGGTAACAAATGATCTAAGTATGGAGCTATCATCAATTCCAAACAAGTGTTCCATTAAATAATCTTTATGACAAAAAATATGATTTTTATGTTCCAACATATTTGGAAAAGATAGATTAGACAAAGATAAATTTCTATGTGCTAAAACTTATTGGAAACTTGGGTATATTTAAGGTAAAATGTATTGGCACCTTGGTTATATTGGAATCTTGGGTATTACAAATCTTGGAAAACATCTTAACTAAGAATTATTTTCCAAAAGTTTTGTAACCATAGAATTTTTTTTTTTTACTTTTCTTCTTTTTTACTTTCCCTACTCCTTCTTCTTCTTCCTCCCCCTCCGCATCCCTTTCCCATTCCCTCCTTCTTCTCCTTTTTCTTCTGTTGGCATTCTTAGCAATATGGCTTCTATCATGGAGTTCTCTGAATATAATTTAGAGACCCCAATTATATTTATAGTTCAGTGTCCTCCATTATCAAATTCTATAAGACTACACTTTTAATTTAGTTTGATATTGTTTTATTTGATATCCTATTTTTAAATTACTGAGTTAGGTATTGTCTACTTTGAATCTTTGTTATTATATTATTTCTTACAATTTTCATTATATAATCATTTATTCAATAAATAACCTTAGTTGACATATGGTCAAATAAATTTCAGGGGACATCTTGTCAGACAGTGCTCCTGTTAGGTTTGCTGGAAGTTTCTGCTTCCTAACAATTTGCTCTTCTTCTGCAATATTTTCAACATTTTGACAAAGCCATATTTTCCAATCTACCACTGGTCATTTAATCCATCCTTCCTGGTCCAAGATTGCAGGGGGAGAAACTTGTCATGTTTTGGTGTTTCTCACCTGGCTCCATTTCTTCTTCCTGTGCGATGCTCTTGTAGTATCTAATGTAACTGTCAGATGGAGGCAGCTACAATGGCATTATTGTTTAGCCAAAAATGCCTTTCCTCTATGGTTTGTTTGTTTCAAAAATGTCTATTTTGGGAGTATTACTGGCTGCATTTATTAACATTTATTATGCACAAGGCCCTGTGCTAAATGCTTTCAGCATTATCTTTTTTAATTTTCATAATAACCTCCCCAAATAGGCTGCCTTGAGGAAACTGGTATTTAGAGGAATGAAGTCTACCCAAGGTCTATCTGTGTTTTCTCTACAACATAAAAAAAAGAAAAAAAAGAAATCTGGGTAATACCCATGTGACTTATCTGTGACCGTTTTTTTTAAAAATTGAGATATAATTGATATATAACATTATATTAGTTTCAGGTGTACAACATAATGATTCAATATATGTATATATTGTGAAATAATCACCAGAATAAGTGTACTTAATATCCATTGGTTTCATTATAATGCATTCTGACTTGGGGGATAACACTTGATGAAATACAGCCACTCAGTCAGACTAGTATCTGTGTCTTGACTGAAAAATTATTTTACATTAAATAATATTATAATCAAAGATAAATTTAAAATAATTGAGAAAATCTGTTTCCTTCACAAATTCCTGGTGTTTGTCAATAGATTGACTTAAGTCGATTATCCTACTACCTTTGTTGTGATAAATCTAACTAGATGAAATTTATTTCAACCACTTGTTCATTTGGTGTATTTGATTTAGGTAGAAATGATTTGAAATAGGTTTTGCATGTGATTTATAAGATTAACAATTCACTTTAACACTTGGAAAGGGAATGAGTTATGTCTTAAATATTTACTGGATAGAAAATATTTCTTTTCTGGAGATTTAGTAATAAAAACGTTTCCTTATGATGGCTAACTGATAGAATTAAGATTCAAGCTCTCTAGCCTGTCACTTTTTGTTTTCTCTTAGATAAGAAAAAAAATCAGTTTTTAAGGAAATTATAATGAAAAGGTATAACTGACATTATTTTTTGCATTGAATTAAAGATTAACTTCCCTATTTTTCTCAGAACTTTAAAAAGTGTCCCATGTACTTGTACATAGTTGTAGTTGTACCTGCAAATACAAATGCTTGAGAGAACTCTTGGCACCTTCTTGATTCTGATTACAGGAATAATCATTGCCCACACTTGGCCTAACATAGGATGGCCTTCTCTCTGCATTAGCATGCAAGCCATACATATAATTTAATATGAAATAATTACAGAAGTGAATTATTTTTCTCAAACAGTAAAAACAGCAAAAGCAAGAACAACAATGTTGCCACATTTTTGCCTTAAAAGAATTACTAACAGCTCTAGGATCTGAAAATTTTGGTAGAGAGGAGGGAAAGGAGCTGGGGTTAAGAGATAGAGATTAATATGCCTTAAACAATGCAATCACAAAAAACTAAATATTTTAGTTGTGAAGTATGTAATTTTAAGTTGGGCCGTGGAATTGGAGATGTGAATAAGATTCAATAATAGATCCCGCATTAAATGACATTATGTACAATCTATGATATTGTGTGGCTATTATGATGACAGGATGCAAGGAACATGGGGGGGGCATTAAGATAGATTATGTTGATGATTATCCTATATAACTGAGAAGAATAGAGGTGAAAGATTGTTTTGAGATTAAGATGATGAGGTTTATTTTGCCATTGTTTTATTTAATATTCCCAAATGCGAAATACCTAGTAAGTCAATGAAAAAACTAAGTCAGTTTGGGCTAGAAAGAAAATTGAAATGGAGGAGGAAATCTGAGTATTGTGTCACATATTAGATGTAGATAAAAGTGTGTACGTAGAGAGAATATGTGAAGAAAATTTTCTTGTAAACATCGAAGTCCAAGATACTCAGACTTATAATAATGGTTTGAGGGATAAATTCTCCACTGATTTGACTTTGCTTTTCTTTCTTCACTCTATCCATTTTCCCAAATTCTACCTACTGTGTCCATGTTTCAACAAGCCTTAACATTCCATATAGATTACGTATTCTGAATAGCTCTATAAATATTGGTGAAGTTATTTCTGATGCATCTGTAATTCTTTGGTCCTTTTGATAAGCAATTATTGACAACTCATCATAAAAAAGGTGATATTCTGGGGCTAGAAATACTTATATATATGAGAAATGATTTGTGACCAGAAAGACTCAGAGAATTTACAGAATGTGTATTCTAGTTGGGTAAACAGTTTCCTTTACTAGATAGCAAGGTAGTATATTATTTAAATTCCCTTCTAAATTTAAAAGGCTATATTCTGAATTCTGAGTTTTGATCCTCATGCTACAGTTCTGTAGGGGAAGAAAATTTGTTTTTTTTCCCCTTTAGGTTTTTTTGGCTGGCCTAATAATTAAATTGACATAAGACAGATTTACAGGAGAAAAATGATTTTAATTTTGTACACACGAGAGCCCACAAAGACATGAACGGCTAGCAGACAGTGGAGCCATTGAGATTTACATACCATACTGAGCTAAGGAGAAGGGGGTGGGGCCTGGGGCTTCGAAGGCAAGGAAGACAGTTCACAGAAAGATGGGAAGAGCATATGTTTGGTAAACAAATATTTGCTATGCCATGCCATGCAGAGAAGTCTTATGTAAAAAAAGTTATCTTTGGCAATAGCTCTCTTCTTGGTGTGGATTCCCTGTATAAATGCCTTTAGGCTATTAAGGGGGAGATAAAATCTCTTCTTGAGTCTGTTGTGCCTTAATCGTCTTCATCTGGAAACAATCTACTTGCCAAAGTGGCACATTCTGAGGCAAACTGCCCTGAACTCCATCAACTCATTATCCATTTGAATTTCAAAAAACACTTCCAAATGGTAAAATATATGCACAAATAGTCAGCTGAAGGACGCTTGAAATGTGTGAGTTTGAATTACTACTCAGCTAGTAAGTATTGGGTTTCCTTGGGAAAGTACTTAATTTTCTTCACTGATTATTTGCAAAACAGACTACCATAACTTATTTTATAGCTTTATTGTGAAGTTTAAACTATATTTATTAAGTGCTCTGTGCAGATCTTGTCACATGGTATGGAACTGATAAATGTTAACTATTTTTATTTTATAATTTTATTATTATGCTACTTATTATATTGTAATCATTTATGTACATATCTGTTGAGTCTGTAAGATTGTGAATTCCTTAAATAATGCATTCCTATGAGCTTTAGTATTTCCAGTACAACCACTGTATCAGATACTAACTAGGCATTGGATGAATGTGTGTTGAATTAATGAATGATTACACAAACATGTAGCAGAATGATAATGCATAAAATTTGAATGTGTAATTATGAAAAAAACAACTTTTATTGAAAGAAAGGTGAAAATGTGAGCTTATTCAAGGCCTGGGCCTCAATTCAAAAGAAAATTCATCAAGAAGAGTGTAAAGAGAAATGAGTGGGAGAAGAAATCTAAACATAGGAATAGGGGGCAATATAACAGATGTCAAAAACAGAAGAAATATTTTTCTCTATATTAGAAAATGAGAAGAATAAATTATTTGATAAGCATCCCATATCTGTCTATTAAAATATTTTTGAATTTCCATCAATTAAAACAATAACATATGTCGAGTGAAAAATATGCACAACCTAAAAGCTGAGAGTTATGTTTTATTCAGTGGATATTCTGAGGACTTCAAGTCTGGGACACAGCATCTCAGATAACACTGAGAAAACTGTTCCAAAGAGGCCAGGATATATAAGAGTTTTTGCAACAAAAGACCAGGTAGTCAGAACATCAAAAGATTACTGTTAATCAAAGAAAACCAGACATCTCATATTAATGAACTTAGCGATTTTCTATGTATGGGAAGGTGCAAAAGTCTGGGTTCACTGAAATCATTCCTTTGATATGCACCTCAGCTATCTGGGCCAGTATCCTGAGCTTCCTCAGGGTGCACCACTGGGGAGGCTGTAATGTGATGGCTTGATGGCTGTGACATCCTTTATTTAATGATATGGTAGGCAACAGTTTTTTAGTTCACACATACCACTACACACCTATTAAAATGGTACACTGATATCACCAAATGCTGGCATGGAGATGGAGCAACAGGAACTCTCATTCATTGCTGGTGAGAATGACAAATGGTATAGCTACTTTGGAAAACAGTTTGGAAGTTTCTTACAAAACTAAACAGACTCCTGTCATATGACACAGCAGTCACGCTCTTTGGTATTTGCTCAAAAAAACTGAAAACCCTGGCAGTCCAGTGGTTATGACTCCTCGCTTCCAATGCAGGGTGTGGGTTCGATCCCTGGTTGGGAGAACTAGGATCCCACATGCTGTGTGGCATGGCCAAACAAAAAAAATTGAAAACTTATGTCCTCACAAAAACCTGCACACAGATGTTTATATTAGCTTTATTCATAATTGCCAAAACTTGGAAGCAACCAAGATATTCTTCTGTAGGTGAATGGATCAATAAACTGTGGTATTTCCAGACAACAGAATATTATCCAGTGCTAAAAAGAAGTAAGCTATGAAGTCATACAAAGACATGAAGGAAACTTAGAAGTATATTAGTAAGTGAAAGAAGCCAATCTGCAAGCCTATGCACACTGTATGATTCCAGCTATAAAACATTCCAGAAAAGGCAAAACTATGGAGACTATATTAACTATGATTCTAAGACCACTGCAAGCATATAGGCAGAGGAATCTTTCTTAATTTAATATGTTCTTATTAATATAAATGTTACACTGTGATATGACTGGTAAATGTGTATGTTTCACTCTCTTTACTTAAAATACAATCAACAACATACTACAAATAAACCTATAAAATATGTTTAACCTGCAGGAGATTGAAAGTGAGCCGCTTGCCAAGAAAAAAAATAGTTTCTAAATGTAGCTTCTTGGTAGGCAAGAAGCACAAAAACAAATCATTGTGGGTTGTCCCATTACATACAGTGATACACAATTCCATACACCAATATTTCTACTGTGTCATAGCCTCTTATTCCAGGTAGTTTCTCAATTGCTTAGTTACAATTTATTTCAGTATACCTTTCAGAGGTAACATGTACTATAAAATATAGGAGGAAAGACAGATAAAGTCTTGCAGGTGACTTTCAATAACTGTAGTACTCAGTGAAGAAGAAAAAATGAGAAGAAATATGAAAAATGCTAGGTAAATAAAACTGGACTTTTAAAAATTCCCATGAATTTGCTATCTCAATTTGCTAACTACTCAGATGGATGTCAATTCTTGTTCATTTTCCAAATGACTTTTCTAAAACCTTCATATTTATATGAATGGTGTATTTATTTTCTCTTTACTCTTTTATTTGCATAAAGTAGCCACCAGTATCCTGCTTCTCTTTACCTGTTTCAGAAATGTATCACTGAAAATTCTTTTATCTCCCTGCTATGAGCCATGAGGTGCAAGTGATCCTCAAGAGGTTTAGTGATCCCCATTATTACTGGGAGCACTATTAATTTGAACAACTGAAATAGCTAGAGTTTCTGGAGCGTGCAAGGAGTGCACTGGCAGTAAATGGAAGATTACTTCTAACAAATTAATTTAGCAGAAAATCACTCCCCCACTAGGACTGCAAGTATTTAAGGTATTTCCTTAAATAGTAAAATGGACTTGGGTATATGTAAAAGGCAAATGGAAGAGTAGTCAGTCTAGATCATGACAAATGGTACTACTGTAGTTGGTATATTACACTGGGATAATTGTGGAGATATATTTGCTTTGAGTTTTATTAGTCTCTTTCAGCCTCTATTACCTTATTATCTGGCTATCAATATTAATTGGGTACTCTTCATTGCTCATTCAAAGATGCTATGACTTTGAACAGTCCAATTAACTTTAGAGACTGATTGTTTTGATGTCACAAATACAACCTAGTAACGTGCAAATTTTTCATAAGAGCTTTGTATAGATGTTGCAAAGATCACAAAATTCAATGGATCCTAATATGGATAACTTAGCATAAAACATTTCTACTTCACAAAAGAGTAATCTCTATGGAAAATACTTTTGTTACATTGACCTAGTAAATTCATATTTAGTTTATAGAGTGTTTATTGAGTCTGGGATGCAATACTATATGTACATGGTGCCACAATGGAGTGATAGAATGGTGCTGACAGGAGTAACAGAAAAGAAAAATAAGAAAAGAAAATAAAAAGCATCATAGAACAATGTGCAAAACCTAGTGATAGCTAAGAATTTCTTATTTTTTTGAGAAAGTTTTCCATGGAGCGTGAGTTTAAAGTAGTTAAAGGAAGGTTGGATGTTGATTAACAGAAAGAAAATTTGGGGCTAAGGAAGAAGTAAATCAGTACTTTCAAAGATTATACTAAACATATTTTATGTGAGGATTGGTGAGAGGTTGGAATTGAGAGATTGGAATACAAAAAGGATAAGGACAAAAGGAAAAAAGAGCAAATAAAACACAAGCTCTGTAAGTGGTTTTAGTTCTGTAACTAAGTGGTCTGGTTCAGATAGAAGTTATTCCATTTATTCTCTGAAGAGTAAAATCTTTCTAGGAGAAACTTACAGTTAGCTAATATCCATCTGTGTATCCAGATATGTGTCTCTAAAAGGGAGAAGAAGAGGAAGAGAAGGAATAACACAGGGGAGAGAAGAGGGAGAATAGGAGAAATAGAAGGAGAAAGAAGAAAATGAAGGAGTTGCAGAAAGGATGAAGTTGAGGTGGGGATGGGAAGAATGAAGACAGAGGAAAGAAAAGTTCATTCTATGAAATGTCAGGATGAGTTTGCTTAATCAGGAGATACATCAGGAAAACATCCAACCCTGTAGTGTAGTTTTATCTAAAAGTCCCATTTTCTCTTGTAATGGTGGAAGACAGTTATCCAAGCACAGGTTGATTTACTATAAGTAAATTTCCATTCATCTGAATGGCCGGAAATATAAAGAAATTCACCTTCATCTGATATTGATTCATATCATTTTCATATTAGTACTTATTTATGTAACAAATATTTAGTTATACTCGAGGCTTACTTTTTTTGAAGGTAACTAGAATATTTGTGATATATTGCCCTATCATTTTCTGCTTTATTTATCCCGGCAACTTTCCATCCTATGAAGTCAAATATCAGGGTTTTTCTAAATATAAAAGTAATATAAATGGACCATTAGTATGACTCAATATTATATGTATTTATTCATAATTTATAAGAACTCATTTTATTCTTTGATAGCAAACAAATAACAGTGTGTAAAAGAAAATAGATCTGAAACAGTGGTGGGACCAAATTGAAAGGTTAAGAGGATAATGGCTTCTGTGTATCTCAAACAATAGCTTTGCATGACACCTGGTATCGTTCACAAAATTCTTAACAGAAGCGAGTAAGAAGACAAGCCTCAGTCTGCATCTGCTGCTTACATTCTGTTTACTGGGATCTTTTTGAATAAAGCAAGACATAGGTTCAAGCCCAGACTCAGAGTAAGACCCCGCTCACAGATAGATAGCAAGAAGTTACCCAGTGTTTTAATATACTGTGTAATGAAATGGGAAGTACACATAAAGATATCTACCCATTTAAGTGCTACACTTGTATCAAGGAAAACCACATACACGGGATTGAGTGGCAGACTGAACTAAACTTTTTTTTTTCATGAAATCTAATTTTCACTTGAAAGAATAACTGACAAACTACGGTAATTCAGACTGGTTTATTTGGTGAATATTTTATCAGAAGTGGATAAAACAAGCCTGTAAATTTAAGGAAGACAAATGACTGTACTTGGGACCAATGACAAAATATGAGCTTTCAAGCACCTTTGAGAATTGAGAAAACTTGTATCTGCCACGACAAGCTTGACAGCTTCCCAATACAGAGTTTTTTTTTAAAATTAGATCAGTAGTGATAGTTACAAATGTTATTTTATATTATATAATGAAACATGTCAACATTTAAAAAATGTGCATAACTTGATTACCACTGTTCTTCAAGTGACCAGTGTATGATATTATAAAATCATGAATGGATAAATATCCATTCAAAATACAAGATAATGGACTCAACTTTATTTTTTTAAAAGCTCTGAGTTATCAAGTTTTGACAAGAAAGATTAATAGAAGAAAGAAGAATCTCCCCAATTATCTGAAAATGTTATGAAAATACACTTCTATTTTCCTACTTCTATTTGTCTGAGGCTGAATTTTCTTTATCTACTTCAACTACAATAACATATCACAACAAATTGAATGCAGAAGCACATATGAGAAGCCAGCTGTATTCTGTTTAGCCAAACATAAAAAGATTTGCAAAAATGCAAAATAAGGCCATTCTTTACAATTATTGTGTTTTAGAAAATAGAGTTGTTTTTCATAAAATATGAGATGTTAGTTAGTGGGTTGTTTATTATTATTTTAAATAAGTGATTTTTAAAATTCACATTTTTAAATTTTAAATAATTTCACATTCACATTATGCCTAGAACCAAGTTCTGTGTCAGTAAGCTTATGCTGCCTAACAAAATATTTTTGCAACTTTTAATTATTTGCATAGCTATTCAGCCTGGCTCGATGGTTTCATTCATTTGTGGGCTGTTGCCATCAGTAGAGTAGCCCTATTTAGCTGGGTACCTGGACCATTTGTCCTCATTCTTTAGCAAGTCAGCCTGAGTTTCTTGATGGTATTGGCAAGAATCCCCAAACAGCAAAAAAGAACAAATCCCACTGTGTTAGTTCAAGTCTTTGTTACTGTCATTTTCATTAACATCTCACTGAAGAAAGCAAATCATATGAGTGGAGCCAGAGTCATAATGAAAATTAAAGTTTTACACAGAAGGATATGGACACAGGAAGGGGAAGAATCTGTGGCAATCTTTGCAATCTACTAAGAGTGATACTGATTTTGAAAGTATTCCTACCATCATTCTCTAACGTTGTGGACAACGTGTTCTTTCTAAAACTGTGACTGGAATCACTTCCCATAGTGTGTTAATTTTTAAAAACAAAAATGAAGTGTTAATTTCTTATTTTCTGTTATTTCTTATGTGTTTAACTAAAAAATCATAATACATAAGAATATCATTTATTATTTAATATATTTTCAAATATAATTTGTTTTATGCACTTCAAAAATACTGCATGAACTACTTAAAGAATGGGTGAGAACTCTAACCATTTTTAAATTTTGCAATTCTTATATTATTTTCATGGAAACTTATGTAGTCTGAAAAACTCAGATTATATTTGCAAGGGATATTTTTATGTGTTCTGTATGTGAGCTAAAAGATATTTTAGTAATAGAAATGGCTATTCTGAGATTTCTTTGCTGATGCTAAAACAATGTATTAGTTACTAAATAAGCAGGCTTCATTTTTATTATATAGCTCTAAGTGATGTTATTAATTTTATTGAAAAAATATTTTAGTTAACTCAGAAAATATTTTAAAATAGTCTCCTAAAGTTTTTTTTTCTTTTTACTCTTTATATCTATTAAAATTTTTCTTCTTTGAAGAAGTAAATTCAGATAAACTGCATTCCATTTGACTTATAAAATTTAATAATTGAAATGGAATAATTATGGTGGAACTCTAATGTTAGAATTGTTAATATGCAATGTGCCTTTTGTTTCTTTATTGAATCAGTGATTCAATGAAAAGATCATATGTATTGACTATTTAGACTTATGTCTGCAGACTTTAAATAGATTTTAATTCGACATATTCTTGCTACCTATTAACTCAAATATTCTTAGTTTGAAACAAAGCATATAATTATAAATGTGAAGTATGTTCATGTAGGTACACACATAAATTATGTACATAAATTATCTGAGTATAAATTATCTTGTTTGAATTTTGGAACTAAATATAATTAATCACGCCTTAGGAAATTTTTCATTAAGCAGTATTCAAAAATTAAAAAGTATAATATACTAGGGATATATGGAGAGAGAGAGAAAATATTCAAAATTAGCTATAAAAAACCCAGAAAACTTAGATTCACTTGGCATCATTTTTCCAAAATAGTGCCATCAACATATCAAAAAATTCTGAAAAAAATAACAAACTAAACAGTAAAGAAGGAAAAGTTAAGTAAAATACTGGAGCACTGACAAGATAATGTGAAGATATGTGTTTGCATATCTATATGCTGGGCTAATGTAAAGAAATATTATTTTAAAGCACAGCTTTGCCTTAAGCTCTCATGCCATAGCTATTATTCTAGAACTTTCCATCACAAACAGATTCCTTAAAATAGAAATATGAAAATATTCTATCTGCATCTTCACTGCCCATTTATTCACCTTTCAAAGCAATATAATCTTCTTTCTACCCCTACCCTTCCAGGGACGCCTCTGTGGACAAGTTCACTGTGACCTTCTTATTGGTAAATCTCACCACTTGTGTGGCTTTTTAGATGTTTGATCATTCTTTTTTCTTGTAATTCTGATCTCTCAGTATTCTTCCTAGTACTCTATCCTAGTTTTTTAGAAACTTTTCTGGCAGCCATGCTTGTTCAAGTTCTCTGCATTTGTTCTTCTCAAGCCCCAGTATACTTTGAGTTCAATATTTTCTTCCCTGTGTTTTCACTCCATACATCATCCCTGGGGGATATTTTTCCCTCATGTCATTCCAAAAATTATTTAAATTATGATAATTTCAAAGTCTATATCTCTAGCTTCAAAATTTTCTCAGTGTGGAACTACTAACTAGATAGGAGTAGTAGACAGAGATCAATAAAATATTGAATGAGATATTTAAAAAACAGCAAGAACAATGAAGTAATTATCTTTCTAGAAGAACTGCTGTTAATGTAAGACAAAAGCTAGAATGATGGCTGATGTCTATAGGGATGTAGGCTTGGAGGAGGATTATTTTGATGATAGAGTAATATCAAGCATTTTAGTATTTTTATGAAAACAGCTGGAGGGAGGGAAATATTGAAAATACAATAGACTGTAGATTATAAATGGAGCAAAATCCCTACAAAGGAAAGAAAGAATAGGAGAATATAACACAGCTTCAGAAACTGGCCTTGGGCACAAAAAGGCACATCATTTTCTCAGACAGAAGGGATTAAAATAAGAATGACTGTTTATATAAAACCTTTACTGTACACCAAGAGTAGACATGGATTTCTCATCCTCAATATTAGGCATATTTTTATAATGTGATTTTTCCCTCATTTAACTATGCCCCATTTTCCTTCTCAATAATGAATATAATAAATGTATAATCATTTTCAATGATTGTTGCTAAGATTATAAAAAAAGGGAAAACCTACAAATAGTAAATATATTTATAAACAATGTAAGCCATAATTAAGCAGCTGCTTTGGTAAAGAAAATGTAGACTTTAGCTTATATTTTTGAGGTAGCTTTGTTATTCACCAAATTATTTTTATGTGCTATAATCCTATTCAAAATAACTTTCTATGAAGATAAAATAGCAAAGTACAGATTAACATCAATTTCATTTAAGTATTACTTTAATTAAACACAAACTTATTTGTAGAATATGACTCAAAATTGTTTTGGTATTACAAACTTTTAGTAATAGCTAACTCTAATAGTTAACTATCAGTGGTCCTGTAAAAAAACATGCACACATTTCTGAATTGCAACAGAACTTTGAATTCTAATTCAATTGGTTATACTATATAGATCCAGGCTGAGTTATTATAGTAATTATATGAATATGGTCACCAGTATTTCATTTTAAAACACAACAATGTATCTTTGTCCTATTGGAATTAGAATTGTGGAAGCTAGCTGTTTCTATACATAGTAAAGATTGGAAAACACTGATCAAAGGAATACTTTTCTTGGAAAGTCTATGGAAATTTCACAGTGTTGATGTGTGTCTACCATGGGGATGAAGAAAGACATTTTGACTTAAAGACAACTAAGGTTTAAAAACACACAGTACATTTATCTGCATATTCTGTTGTCACTTGTTAACTGAATAAGTTGAATGCCTATAGAGAAGACAACCAAAACATTTCAACTGAGAAAACATTGGAATACAGTATTCAATCATCATCCAATTAATCTAACCCAGTTGTTGCCTCAACAGCTAGATTGATGAGGTGTTTTCCTGAAGTCTTCATGAAAATTCACATAAACCTATCCTCTTAAAGTCACGATTTTCCCAGGAAGCTATATAAGAACCATGGCTATTGTATTAAGGATAACATGAATTGAATGTGTTTTGTCTGGATTTCTAAAATATATCAATAAAAATATTAAGTCGAAAATATGTAAGTTAAAAAATAAGCACACTTCAATAATATAAGTAAATAAATCACATTGATTCGAACACTACAACTTATATACTTTTTCATCTGGGGGAAATAATACTTAAAATTAGTGACATAGATGAATCTTTTGAGCTTAAATTATGCCACTATATCCTTATGGTTTAAAATCACCTGAGGAAGTTTACCTAGATGATCTGCAGATCTCATGGATGGTCAGAAAGGTGAAGGTGTGAAGCTTATCTCTAACCATTTGCTAATCATATGAGTTGAGCAAATAACTTAAATGAACCTCAGTTTATCATCTATGAAATTGAGATAATTCCCACCTTGTTGATGCATTATGATAATTACCAGTAATACATAGTCACTGGAATATGGATTGTCAAATGTTAAAATCTATTAATAAAGTTTATACTATAAAATATATTTCATTTATTTTTTTGTTATTGTTTTTGTTTTATGTTTCTTTGTTTTTTGGCCACGAGACATGTGGGATCTTTGCTCCCTGACCAGGGATCAAACCCTCCCCCTTTGCATTGGAAGGTGAAATCATAACCACTGGACCGCCAAGGAAGTCCTATATTTTAGTTATTGTAAACTGATTTTTATAAATGAAATTCAGTATTTTATTTTCTCCTTTTTTATCTTCTTTTCTATTACATAGCTTACTTTTACTTTTCTGACCAATTTATTTCCAGATACTTCTTCAAAATCGGAGGCATCAACATTCCCCTTTTACAGAGTACCTTTATCTTGCTCTTTAGATTCCATTTTTCCTATGCTATATTCACTTTTCTTCCTGTTTCGTATCTCTTCTAATTTTCTCATAACTTTGGCCAACTGGAAAGGCAGGTTGGTGTGGCATATTCAAAGTCTGGCACCTGTTATGCTACTTCTTCCCTCATCCTTCCTTTGGGCAGCTGCTATCTCTCCTCTCTCAGAATTTTATTGCATGATATCTAACATGTACCATCTCTTCTATTTCCCAACTGTATTTTTTAAAATCATCATCTTTAAATCTAGCATTAAACCTCTTCACTGGAAAGATATACACTCTTTCATATCCTGCCATATTTTACTAGTCATATTCCAAATGAAATTTCAGTTTTACTCAACTATTGAGCAAAATTTTAACAATAGTAGCAATAATCATATTATCATCATTTTCATAAAATTATAGTATACATCTTTGCCATACTTACTATGTATCAGTCACTAATCTAAGCATTTAGCTTTCATTTGTGAAAGAACACTGATTGACCCAGACATCCGTCCCCAGAACTACCACATTTCAGCCTCAAAACCTTTAATAACACCATGCTCTAGGCGACCACTACCAATGGCTCAGCAATAGTATGCAGGCTTTGGGCTCCCCTCTCCTCCAAAAATTTAAGCCTGTTTGCTCTATTTCAATGGTTCATCACAATACTGAGCTTTCACTAATTTTATATAAGAAATACCAGGTAGAAACAATAGATTCGTCTTCAATTATAGAAAAAAAGGAAATCCAAACCAAGATTAAAGCAGAAGAGGTTTGTATTTGGCAGTTAACATGGATTTTGTGATGAGAGAGAAAAGAGTCATGACTCTCATATTGTCCCTTAGTATTTAAAAATCACTATGCCATGATATTCTAAACCAAACAATAAGTCTCACCCTTAGCTTTGAAAACAGATTCGTTTTCAATCCATTTTCTACTGGGGAAATAAGAAACATAAATAAATAAAACATGGGGTATAGTTCTCTTTTTTGTTTTGTTTTTAATTTACAGACACTCTTTTGATATCTACCTAGAGCCTAGGAGCAAGCTGTGTTACAATTGTGTGCCTCAAAGAAGCAAACTAACAAACAGAAGAAGCCATATGTAAGAGGTTTTTCTAAGAGGAGGAGAAAAACACAATTTTCTAAAAGTCAAAGAGTCTTAGCTGCTGTGGAAGGCTTTAATACAGAGAACAGAGTTCCAAGACTGTACTTTCTTATTCTTTGAAAACTTACATAAGAGACTTTACTCTGCTTTTTCTTGCACAAAAGATGCCTTGAAATATTTGTAGGTAATCCCTAGAGATATATTTTGGGTACTGTATGTGTAAGTAGTTTTTTGGAACTTTAAGTTAGTGTGTTAATATAAATAACCTAGCCTATAGTATATGGTTTAATACTTTTAGTGATAGGTAATTCAGTATGGCATAGTATGGAATACTGATAACAGACATTGAGAGAAATTATTAATTTCTGAAAAAAATTACTACATTACTAATTATTAATTACTGAAAATTAATTACTACATTACTAATTATTAATTCCTGAAAAAACTTTACTACATTATTTAATGGAGACAAGATCTATTACCATTTTTGGGGGAAAATAGAGTAAAAGTAGAAGAATAATTTTACTACTGCAATTGGTCATATTTTAGGGACTTTCTAGAGTGAGGTAGAATCTGCTTCTTCTAGATATTTTGATTTAAATGATGTTGGGTTTAATTTAGCAGTATGGACTGCAGTACAAAAACATGCACATTAATTTATATGCAAATAATACATTTATATATAATATGGATATATAATATACATTTTCATATATGATAGATAATACATAATTATAAGTAATCAATCCATATTATATGTAATATATAGGATTTGTGTATATATAATATATGCATAATATACAATTCGAATCTTACAATGCTCATTGGTAGTCAGTTGAAGTTTCCAACTACTTCCGTTAATTCAGGTCATAAGGTTGACAGATATTTTGAAGCATGTCTTAAAAATGATTTTGACAGCTAGAAACTTGCACATTGGATAGTTTGCCTGCTCTGAGATCAATTATTTTGAAAGTAAGCAAGGGGAGGAGGACATTTATTAAGCATCCTTCTGTGCTAGATTAGCCCTTATTGTAGTGGTGGAGACATTGATTTCAGTAAAAAATGCCACCCCCAAAATAAAAATTATCTCTGAAACTCTAAGCAATCTGTGGTTTCTTACCTTTAAGGATTTAGCTTGTTTAATCCTTAACTTTTATATACAGATATAAAAGTTGAAATCACACCACTCTGCTATGGATTTTTCTTACCTGTGCTCACTTATTAAAGAACACAGTGTTCTACCTAGTCCACATGACTGTCAATACCAATAGCTAATGAGGTTTTACATTTAAAAATGTATGAAAACACAAAATAAACTTATTGAAATAGGTAGATTTTGAGGATGCGACGGGTATGATGTGCTATCCCCAAACTCACAATCTGGTGGAGAGACAGAGAAGGACAGGCAATTTCCATACAGTATGGTAAGTGGTAGGTAGATATATGAAGCCTGTCCTACGTGACAAAGTGATTGAATGAGGGTTCTAATTTTAACAGAGAAAAGAAAAGGTTTACCAAAGAAAAGACAAGTAATTGTGTTGGTATGTTAAGTGGAAGAAGAGAAAGTATGAGAATTATAAATAGAGGGAACAATAGGAACAAAGGTTTTGTAGAACAAAGCAAACCAGTGGATTCGGTACTGTTAAAGTGTAGTGTGCACATAGTTTGAGAGGAGGTGTAGGTGACTAGTGAAGGATGATGCAGACAGGTGAGCATAGGAAAGATCTTGACAGGCTCAGGCAGAGGACCATGAGGAAAGATTAAAAGGATTTTAATAGGTAGTTATAATCAGTTTGGTATTTAGAAAGCTTGAGTCGGGGAATATTTTGGTAATACAAACAGGGTATGTTAATAGTATTAATTGAGATAATGATAGTCAGATGGTCAAAAGTAAGTGGATTCTAAACTATTCAGACCACTGAAGGTAGAATTTGGTGATTCCTTGGCTATGGGCTGATATGGGAGAACGAGAGATAAAGGGGGCCATAATGGTGTAGTTTAGGAAATAGGATGAATTGTAATGGTGCCTCTCACTAAGAGGAGATGTTCTGAAGAGACAGGACAGATAATTAATTCAAATTGTAAGTTTTGAGTTTGAGATGCCAACGGCTCATTCAAGGAGAAATAGCAAGAGAATGTTGAATATATGTGCATTGATGTGAAAATCTGCTGAGAGATCAAGGCCAGATTTTTTTTTTTTTTTTCCCTAGAGGAAGTCCCTAAAACAGGAATAGAATTGAAGCCAAAGTTTCTAATTTCCTGATTACTTAGGATTAGGTAAATGACCATAACCAGGTATGAATCAAATAACAGCATTTAATCTGATTTATATTCTTTCATATTTGCTGCTTTCCTTCCCAGTATGAGTTTGTGTAAGTTTGTTGCTGTATTTTCCCAAGGCTGTGCTCACATGCTTGTTATAAGTTCATTATAGGTATATATTCTTTCAACTCTATTGCATATTGCTCCCTTTAAATATACTGTTCAAAAAGCTATTTGTTGAATAATAAATACACAATAAACAGGTATGACTTTTCTCAGTGTTACCACACAGTTTCTACTATCAGACTCTCTAATCTTGTTCTGAATATCTTCTAAATATGCTCATTGGATCATTGTTTTTACACAAAGTTGACTTTTTAAATCTCATTACCTTTTAATGGAAATAATATCTTTTGGGGGGGCCTCAGCTTTCAACAAATCCCCAGATTCACATTATAAAACCTTTCAATATATTCTCTGCAAACTGTAGCTCAGAAAATTACAATTGATCAATTTACCTTTCATATTACATAGGCGGCATTTTGATGCCGGTAACTGCAGATTAGGGTAGTGGGAAGATTAAGGAACCGAGGAGACCTAGTGTTGAGTGATGACTCTCACTAGTGCCCTTCAGCTGGCTATTAAATGGACAACATTACCTCCTAAAGGTTTACTTTCTAACCAAAATAATAGAAAAACAAACTCTTGACTTTCCATCCTAATAAGGCTATTGTAAAGATTAAAATACAAATACAATTATATTTATGAAAGCACTTGTATTCTACAAGTATAATTAAATATAAAAAAGTGTTATTACAGTGTTGGTTTCGCTTTTGTTTTTGTGAATTTATGATTCGTTAGTTTGATTTGTTTAATGAAGTTGGAAGCCTTTCTCACTATTACATTGACTGTAACTAAATTTATTTTGAAAACATTTTATTTCCCACTCTGCCTACCATTTTCTCTATCTCAGGCAACTTGATTAGGATTTAAGCTATTTTTTTTCCCATTGAGTTTCTTTTATTGACCTGATAGAATTTTTATTTTTATTTTGCGGTACGCTGGCCTCTCACTGCTGTGGCCTCTCCCGTTCCGGACCGGGGCACGAACCCGTGCCCCCTGCATCGGCAGGCGGACTCTCAACCACTGCGCCACCAGGGAAGCCCCTGGACTGATAGAATTTTGATTGGAGACCAGTCCTTTCCTCCTCCGTTGTAATATGTGAGAGCTTTTGAGATTTCAGAAAGACGTGCCAACGAAATATTTTCAGAAGGCTGAATTAATATTGTAAAGATTCTGAAGAGTTTTGCTTACTTGTAAAAGCATTTCTTTAAATATACATTTTTTTCAGTATTGATTCCTAGTGCCATAGAATCAAATTACTGAGGAGGTAAAACAATGAAGCTAGTAAGTTATATAAGCTAACCTTAGAAAATAAATTGCTACTAGCTTGTAAGCAAAATAATTGTTATATGTTTTTGACTCATAAAATGATGCAAGTTATTTAACTTTAAAATATTCTTCATAGATAAACACTCATTATCACATTTAATAGTTTGTAATATCTTATAATTGTTAGAGTGCCGTGCTGGTTATTGAAAATGCACGGAGCACACGTAGAAATACCGGCATGCCTCTGCTTGCAAAGCTGTTTTCTCAGACACAAACTTCCTTTGTAATTATTCTTTCCGTGCTCATTTCTACAGGTACTGCACGTACAATATATCATGTTAAAGGTCTAGTCATTACCGTGATGCATGAGATTCATTTTACTGGTTAGAAAGGCATGGCTGTTATAGCAATTTTAATCAAATACATAATTTAAGCAAGTATGTAAGAACATTTTTTTCTACACATTAATGTCCTTCCACGATGTTGCTTCTGTGTATTTTAGCTAATAAAACAATCAGAAATGAACAAAAACATGGCAGACTGCTTGATTAGAAGGATAAAATTAATTGGGAAGTACAGTCAAGTTTATATTTTTATATCGCTAAAATGAATATGGAACATATAAAAGGTACAGAGATTGTAGAGTGAACTAAAAAGAGAATCAAGGACTTTTATCCTATTCCAAATACTACCTTAATCTGGGTAGGTGAGCTTTGTATGCCACCAGTCTGAATTTCATCAGGTCAAAATGAGGAATTAGATTCCCAGATTTCAAAAACCATTCAGTTAAAAAAATCGTATGTTATGTGTATACATATATATGTATATATACACACATATATACTTTATGTACATGAATATATATGTTATAGCCTTTTATATAAAATACAGAAAATTATAAGACATATATTATTTCTAAGGCTCATGATGCACCTAGGTACCCCTCTGACATCAGTAAGATTCAGAACAATAGTAGGTACCTACGTCTCAATCATGATATCTAACCACAGCAACATATTTTCTAGTTCCTTTACTTATTTTGCACTAGCAGTGAAAATCTAATGATGCTGATTATAGCAAGCTCATAGAATTACTAAACTCTTGGTGTAAATGGTGAATTACCATCCTGTTTCTTGGTCTTCACGTGGCCGTGTGGACAGTAATTCTATTAAGGTAGTGCCATTTACGGTTGAGGTTACTCTGCAATCTTTTATTGGTGATATCTTTGTTCTAGTCATATATACTATGGTTTGTACCTTGGTCACATGCCTGTTGGAGCTCTTATAGGGATTGTGGTTGCCTAAAAATTCTTTGTGTAGAACACACTGGAATGACTACAAATGGAATGAATTCCTTGATTATCTGTTCAGTCCATTATTACATGTTGAACCGATCAAAGAAAGAAGTGAAGTGTCTTTCTAGGGATTGCATTGAATAATTAATTCTCTGGAAAGGACTCCTTGGTTCCAAAAGCTTACTTTATTACCTAATAATTGTGTGACCGTGGTGGTGTTCTTTAAACTGTCAAGGCTTCATGTGCCCACATGTGAAATGAATATCCCATGTGTCAGCTTTCTAGCATTGCCATAATCAATCACCACAAACCAGTGGCTTAAAAGCATTCACTCACAGCTCTAGAGGCCGTAAGTCTGAAGTCTAGGTGTCAGCAAGGTTGTTTCCTTCTGGAGAGTCTTGTGAGCAGACCTGTTCCATGGCTGTCTTGCCTTTGGCAGTGGATCCATTGCTCTCGGCATCTTTGTAGTCATTCCTTCTTTATTTGAAGGTTAGCACGTGTTTTCAGCCTAGTAACTGTCTCATCCCATTTCCTCACTGTAGAATCCTAGACTGACAACCTGCCTTCATTCTATTCCATCTCTTTCCCTTTCAGTCAAAGTTGGTGGTTTTTCTGCTGTATAACATTCTCAAAAATTTGGGGTCTCCTTTGTATGTTGAGAGGAACTATATCTTGAGAAAGGGGACTGTTCACAAATCCTTCCTAAATAACCCTGTTTGTATTCCTGGCTTCTACTAAGATGGTTGATTGGATCCATGAATCACACACCCAATCTCTTCAAAAAAGGTTACCGAGCCACACCCTTTACCCTATCTCCAGAGCATCCTTTACAACAGTGATTTCCTAATTTTAGCATCCTTTGAAATCTAGATAGGCTAAGTAGCTTCCAAATCAAATGCTGGTTCCTTCTCGCTAGCACTTCCTTCCTCAATTTACGTCTTTCCTTTCACATTTTATCAATACTATAAGCAGTAAGAGAAACAAGGCTTCAGCTTCAGCACTTTCCTTAGAAATCTCTCAGATTAATATCCAATCTCATCACTTATATCCGACCACAGAATACTCAACAGTAGAAAATAATTCTGCTCAATTTTCTGAAACTTTATAACAAGGATCACCTTTCCTCCAATTTACAATATCATGTTCCTCATTTCATTTTGTTACTCGCCAGAAGCAACTTTAATGGTCATATTTCTACCAACATCCATTCATGACAATCTGTGTTCTCTAAGATGATAGAAACTTTCTCAACAGTGCTCTTCACTTCCTCCTGAGTTCTCACCAGACTAGTCTTTAACATCCATGTTTCTACCAACCAGTGTTTCAAGACAAATCATGGCTTTTTTAATGGTGTGTCTCCAAATTCCACCGGCCTCTACCTATTACCCAAAAGCAGTGCCACTTCTGCATTTTTAAATGTTTTAGGTATTGGTTACAGCAGCATCCTACTTTCTGGTAGCAAAATCCATTGATATATTAGTTTCCTAGGGCTTCCATAACAAATTGCCACAAATTCAATGCCTTAAAACAAAAGAAATTTGCTTTCTCGATGTCCTAGAAGTCAGAAGTTGAAAATCAAAGAATGTGAAAAAGAATGAATACATGTGTATGTATAACTGAGTCACTTTGTGTACACCTGAATCTAACACAACATTGTTAATTACCTATACCCCAATATAAAATAAAAAGTTTAAAAAAAAAGAAAATCTATTATTTGCAGGATTGGCAACATTGGTTCGTTCTGGAGGCTCTGAGGTAGAATCTGTTCCATGCTTCTCCCTAGCTTCTGCTGGCTGAGGCAACCGTGGCACTCCCTGGCTTATAGACCCACTGTTCTAATATCACCCTCCATCTTCACATGTTCGTTTTTGTGTCTCTACCGGCCTTCTCCTCTGTGTGTCTCTAGCATCTTCTAATCTCCTGTCTCTTATAAGAAAACTCTCACTGGATATAGGGTCTATCCCAATCTAGGATGATCTCAACTTAAGATCCTTATTTTAATTAGATCTCAAAGACACTTTTTCCAAATAAGGTCACCCTCACATATTCTGGGAGATAAGAGTTGGACACAAATTTTAGGGATTCAACCCACTACATACTAGTATTACTTACTTATGTGATAGTTTGAAAATTGATTGAAATATTATAGTATTTGGCATACAATATACCTCAATAAATGGTGTCTGTAATTAGTGTTTATCACTGGTTTCATTTAGTACTATCATAGCCTTATCATAGCCTTATCATAGCTGTCAAAAAAAGTAACAAAAATATTATGAAACCACTACAAAATATAATTCACTTGTGTTATGCAGTAACAAAATGCATGCTGCAAATCATAAATGCTCAGTTTAGAGAGAAAAGATAATTAGTGAAAGATGACTTTTTTATGGTGAGTGAAAATGCTTATAGAAATAAAAAGTAAGTTCCGTAAGCTTTAGTGAGTTGGGGAAAAATATTACTGTGGTGGGGAGCTCTAAGTGTTAGATCTTAGATGGCAAGTACAGATGTGATTATAAGTTTCAAATTATAGCTGTGCTATTGAGTGGACTTCATGCACAGGAGAAAAGTTCCAGTGGTGTCCAGAAAAATGAGAAAAGGATAAAACAGTTGTCTGACATTCTGTCTACTTAGTAGCTTACTTGCCAGATCTCTTAGTTATGATTAGGCTTGACTAGAAATAACGAGGATTACAGATAACAATAGCTTTAGCAAATAGAGCTTTATTTTTTTTCATGGAGGAATTGAGATGTACAGAACTTTAGTGTAGTATGGTCCTTTGGTCCACAGAGCACAAAATTCATTACTTTTATCTTGTCCCACCTTATACAGCCTCTATCCCCAAGGTCGACTCACTCCCCTGTTGACCAACCCACCACAGCCATCTCATTTGCATTCCAGTCATCAAGAGAGAACAGGTCAAAGAAGAAAGGACAAAAGTGGCATGCTAACTATCATTTAGAGAATGTTCCTGGAAGCTGAATATACCTCTACTTACTTCCCAATGGTCAGAACGTTTTTGCACAGCTATTGCCGACTTAAAAAAAAAAAGCACAACATGAGAGTTGTGAGTTAAGTTTTATTTGGGGGCAAAATGAGGCCTATAGCCCGGGAGACAGCATCTCAGATAGCTCTGAGAAACTGCTGCAAAGAGGGGAGAAGGTCAGTATATATGTGATTTTGGTGAACGGGGAGTACATGCAGTCAAGCAAGTATTATTTGCAGAAGGTTTCTGCTGGTCTCATGAAGGTTACTGCTAGTCATGAGAAGCAGACGTCACCATGAAAGATTTTAGTGTTTTTCTGTATATGAGGAGATATAAGAATTGGGCTCATAAAATCTCCTGAAAATATCTAACTATCTGAAGGCCTGCTCGCTCAGTTTTTCCCAGGGCACAGAGGGCCACATTCCTGTTCTCCACCCTGAGCTCCTTTCAGGGGGTGTGGAAAGTCAACAGCTGCAGCGGCTCATGATTTAACCCTTGTAGAGGTAGATGGCAAGTGCCCATGGAAAGTGCCAATTTGTAGTTGGCACTGTACCAACAAGGCTAAAAATATACTACACAGACAGCAAGATATCTGACAGTCTAATGATACCAAAGGAGGGAAGGAAATACATTGTTTGTTCTAAAAGCTGTCTTAACTACATAATTATGCCATTCATTTTTGTATTGTATACGTTCAGTCTCTTTCCTAGGGGAAAGAAAATATCCTGGTCACAACTGGTTAATTCATTCAACTCAATATTGAAGATTCTATGTGATACATTGTCCTCTTGATCAGATCCAGATATAGCTTTTTGTTGTATTGTGATTTCTGTAAACAATGGCCTCCAGTAATCTTTAAAAACGTACAGTAAAAAAACAACAGCAGCAAATTGAATTTAACTTGCCAGGCAAGGAGACATACTGGTGGAAACAATTCAGTAATGGCAAATTAGAGATGCCTAACTGCTAGAAAGGGTGAAAAGTACGTTATGTTATTTCTCCTACTTATGCTAATGATATTGAAAAGTTGTTCTCTGGTTAGGAAGGAATAAGTCTAGGGATCTGCATACAAATTATTCAAACAAGAGCTGTTATTCATTGGCCAGTCCAATTCGGTTCTGACATAGTGAGGTCAATCAAAGATCATTGTGTTGTTTGGTTTTCTTTTGCGGTACGCGGGCCTCTCACTGTTGTGGCCTCTCCCGTTGCGGAGCACAGGCTCCGGACGCACAGGCTCAGCAGCCATGGCTCACAGGCCCAGCCGCTCCGCGGCATGTGGGATCCTCCCGGACTGGAGCAGGAACCCACGTCCCCTGCATCGGCAGGCAGACTCTCAACCACTGCGCCTCCAGGGAAGCCCTCATTGTGTTTTTAATAGCGTTTGCTGGTTATAATGGTTGTGATAAAACACAGCAGTCAGTTTTAACATTTTCTATTCAAGAGTTGCTCTAGGTAGAAAAATGTACTTTATACCTGTAAATTAAAATTCAAGTTCTATGTCCCTAACACATTCGATATGCAATTATACTGAGATAATGAGTAACCCATTTCACAACCCGCATTCAGGGAAAAAGGAAGAATGGGAAACACAAGGCAGTCATTAGTCGGGGAAGAAATTGAAGCCTCCTTGCACTGGCAGTACAGTTAATTCCTGTTAGACCATCTGTTAGTGGCTGGATTTGTTCTCTGGCATGAGTTACGTTTTCATTTTCCTCTACGTCCTCTGGATCCTTCTTTCTGGAAGGTTTAGTTTTGTCCATTATACTCTCTGTCCACATGTGAAGTTGGCAGTAAAAGAGGTGTCCGTTTTAGAGGCTGAATGGCTTTAAAGTGACAATTATATTGATGTAGGTTTGTTGGCCTAGAAGGGTTGCAGACTAGGTTTGCGATATTTTTTGTTTTGTTTTATTTTTTGCAATACAATTCTCAAAAACGACAAAAAAATACTTAGAACACTTTTTACACCTTTGCTGTTTGTGATAATCATTTGACCATATGTATATACCTGGTATGTCTGAAACTATGAAGAGCTTATGTTACCCTATTTGAACCATTAAATAGATAGATAGCAGATATGTAGATATAGATATAGAGATTGGAAAATGGATAAAGAGATTGATAAATACACACACAAACACACACATGTTAGCAGAAACACCAGATACTGATCAGAGTCAAAAGAAACAAAGACTAGGTTAAAAAAAAAAAAAGCCTATTTTACTTACTCACAGAATACCTAGTACTGTTGCTGTTTCCCTCATGGGGCTATGTAATGAGAGGCAAATGTTCCGTGAACATACAGAGTGGTCAGCACCACAGGAGAGGGACTCCAAAATCATGAATCTTGAAGCTTATATAGGTGTAGACACATCTCCTCCTCCCCTCTGAAGTTAAGAGAAAGAGCTTATCTTTTGTTCTGGAATGTAAATAGATCTCCTCCTGGGGGAGAAGGAGAAATTCTCCAAGGAGGAATGTAAACCTGGGCTCCCAGAGAGATAAGAAAGGCTTGATTAGCCCTTGAACAGGAACAGGTGTCTCTGGTGAAAGGAATAAAAAAGGCTCCATATATCTACCACCTGTAGAATGCAAAGAGCAGATGGTACTGGGGGAAAAGAAAAGGAGACGTTCTTTGTCATTATAACATGCAAATTGCTGTTGCTTGGGAGGTCTAGACCAAGCAGAAACACCAAGAAATCCAGAAAGGGTTGCCTTACAACACCAATCACCTTACTAGATAAATTTTTTAAGTCTGAAAACTTACATGATTTGGGTTCTATTCACAACCGCTTCTTTTCTAGTTTTGTGATTGATATCTAGAAATAATTTAAAAGGTGAGGGGTGGAGTGTGGTGTGAAACAGCAATCCAGATCAGATGTTTTACCCAGGCTGGTTTCCGTTGTTTGGCTGAGAAGTCATAGTGGCAGGCACTGGAAAAAGACCTGAGTCACAGCCTGATCTTTTGCTAAGGCTTTACCTTGAGAGCTGGTGCTTAGGTCTGCTTGACTATAAGATGAAGCAGCAGCTGACTTTTCAACCCAGCAATGTGCCGCATTACCGAGCTGCTGTTAATAAATACGTATACGCTGCTTTACAGAACACCTTCCTTAACGTCGTTGTGTTGCTATTATCCCTCTCATCTCTCTTAGCAGCTTTCTCTACACGCTAAGTTATTCTCTTTCTTATCAGACTTTCCTAATAGTGGCAAGAATAGTTAATACACAGTATGTTTTGATTATCTCTGTATTCGTTTGCCAGGGCTGCCATAACGTCATACCACAGCCTCAGTGGCTTAAACAGCAGAATTTTATTTTCTCACAATTCTAGATACTGAAAGTCCAAGATCAAGGTGTCAGCAGGGCTGATTCCTTCTGAGGCATTCTTCCTTCCCTTAGAGATAGCCATCTTCTCTCTGTGTCTTCACATGGTCATCCCTCTCTTTGGGTCTGTCTCCTAATCTCCTATTAGAAGGACCAAGTCATTGGATGTGGTGCTACCCTAATGACCTCATTTTAAATTAATTACCCATTTAAGTACTTTATCTGCAAATACATTTACATTCTTAGGTACTGGATTAGTACTTCAACATGCGAATTTTGGAGAAACATATTTCAGCCCGTAGCAATTTCTTATAACTTCTTATTATACAACCCACCTGTACCTGATCTGCCTTATGAGGGAAACAGGGAATTTTTACCATATTTTGCTACTACATTATAAGTCCACGTGAGTCCTTGCCATCTGCTGCTGGACAACTTTCATTAAGCCAATGACACATGATCTGTTACTTCCAGCAACCCAGTTCCAAGTTAAAAAAAAAAACAAAACTGTGTCAGTTGGGCTTAGTTTCATATGTGAATGGCAAAGATATCCTTTTAAACTGGTGTAGATATGATACACAAGTCTCACTTAAATGGTCTAAAGTAGGCGGGGCAGGCTTGTAAACTGGCTCAGCACCTTGTTTCCCAAGGGACACCAGGTCCTTTCAATCCTGTTGCTCCTGTACTGGTGGTTCTACTTCTAAGGTTGACATCATGTCTGCCTTGCAACAACTGGGAAAGGATGAGGGGGTGAAAGGAGCTTCGCATTTACTCTTTCAGAGAATACTTGTGGAATTCGCCACATGATAATTCTACTTGTATTCCAGCAGCTATAACTTAGTAACAATGTCACACCCAGCTACAAGGGAGGCAGGGGAATGTTGCCTTTCTTCTCGGTAACGAAATGCCCGATGGAAGAAGAAAAGCATGAATACTGAGTGTTGGGAAGCAACCAGTAGACTCTGATAAACCAATGTTTATATACATGTGGGGAGAAGGGTGAAAAACAATGATTATTTATTTTAATGCCACTGTGACCCAGAGAGAATTTAAGTCAATTAAGAGAGAGGATATGAAGTTGTCTAACAAGACAAAAACTAGTGGAGATATTTTAGGATGTGTGGCAGAAAGTGACAGTGATGGGAGAAACTTTTGATTCAAATAGATTTCCGGAGTCCTCATTGCCTTCTAATGCTGATCTCTCCAGCACATCTCTATGCCCTCATTTTCCTTTTGTATACCAGAAACAATGACCAGGAAAATGTCATTTTTTCTAACATTATTCATATGGTTATTTTGGGGTTCTATTGATATTTTGACACATCCTTTGTGAAATATTTCACAAGAAATTTTTTTTAGAGAAAAACAACAGTAAATATCTTAGTTTAAGGAAATCCTACAAAAGGTATAAACTAATCATCATCAGTACAAACCAGCCTCATCTTCTGTGAAGATGAATCCAGGAGGAAGTGGAGGATAGAGATGAAGTAAGGCTAAGAGAGGAGGTAAGAGGTGAGGTCAAAAGTGAGAAAGGAGTCAGGCACTATCTGGAAGACAAACCATATAACCTCACTGCCTCTTCCTTCTTAGTCTCTTTCACTAGCTCATCTTCCTCTGATAATATGTAAAATGCTGGATTATTTCAGGGCTTAACCCTCTCATCTCATTTATTTACACCATTTTTAACAGGGTACCTCAAAGAGTTCCTCTCTTTAAATATTATCCATGTGTTAATGTCTTCTATATTTATTTCTCCAGGATTGGCATCTCCACTGATCTTTAGACCCGAACTGCCTCCATGACCTCTCACTTAAATATGTTTGAAACATCTTATATTTAGTATGTCCAAAATAAAAATATTGATTATCAGCTCCAGATAACAAAATATTCTGTCTCAGTTGTGTTAGTCCACACGCTCAGAGAAGCAGAAACCAATATGAATTTAAATGTGCAAGGATTTTATTAGAGAGTATTAGTTTCCTGCGGCTGCCATAACAAATTAACACAAACGGTGCTTTAAAAAAAAATTATTCTCTAGCAATTTTGGAAGACAGAAGTCCAAAATCAATGTGTTGGCAAGGCCTTACTGCCTCCAGACACTGCAAATAAAATCCCATTCCTTGCCTCTTCCAGCTCTTGGTGCCCATTGACAACCCTTAGCTTCCTTGGACTATGGTCACATCACTCCAGTCTCTGCCTCAGTGGTCACATTGCCTCCTCCTCTTTTCTATATCTTTTTATCTTTGTCTGGCTCAGAGAGTCCTCTTCCTTTGCCTTGTAATGACATTTCCTTTGGATTTAGGTCTACACTAAAAAAGTGTACATATCTTAATTTAAAAGACTTTATTGCTAAAAAAATACTAACCATCATCTGAGCCTTCATCGAGCAATACTCTTTTTGCAATAGTAACATCAAAGATCACTGACCACAGATCACCATAACAAATGTAATAATAATGAAAAAGTTTGAAATATTGCAAGAATTATCAGTATGTGACACAGAGACACAAAGTGAGCAATAGATAATCCAGCATTATAACTTCTTCTCAAACTCCTTAATATAATTATATCTGCAAAGACCATTTTCCCAAATAAGTTAATATTCACAGTTTCCAGGGTTTAAGATGTGAATTTATCTTTATGGGAGCCACCATATAACCCACTACTGTCTACCTCTGGCTCCTCAAAATTTATGTGCCTCCCACGTGCAAAATAATTCAACATGTCTCAACCTATTACAACATAAGCCCTATGTCCATAATATCATCTACATAGCATGAGCTTAACAATCAAAATATTATCATTTAACTCTTAAATCAGATATGGGTTAGGCTCTGGGAATGATCCATCATGAGACAAAATCCCTCTCCATTTGTGGAACTGTCAATCTGGAAAATAAGTTATCTGCTTCCAAAATACAGTGAGGGAGCTAGCATAGAATAGATATTCTCATTCCAAAAAAAGACAAACTGCAAGTAATAAAAAGGTCACCATTCCCAAGCAAATTTCAAATCTAGCAAAACAAATTCTATTAGCTTTCAAGGCCTGAGCATAATTATCTGTTACTCACAGCTCTACTGTCTGGATATGTGTCTCCACTGTTTGGGCCTGAGGCTCTACTTGTCTCTGCCTTAGAATCATTCTTCCTTTTCCTTGAAGGATCACACATGTTTGCAGCTGAGTAGCTGTGTATTCGTGTTGCTTGTCTTTAGAATTTTGGAAGTCCAACAGTTTTCTGTAGTATCCTCCTAACAGGCTGCTTCCAGTCCAAGCTGACCTTCTTCCTGCTGATGTAACATTCTCAAGAAACTTGTAGGTCTCTTATTTATGTATGTCACAGTAATCCAGCTCATTAGACAAGAAGGTCCTCTACACATCTTGCTTGGATAACCCCATCTGTATTCCTGGCTTTCATTAAAATCTTGAATTGATCCATAATTCATAAACTTTCAGTGTAAGGTTGTCCAGCCACACTCTTTGCTCTGTCTCTGTAGCACACTTTCCAACAGTGAATTTTCTAATTTAACATTCTTTGCAATTTGGATAGGCTGAGAACCTCTCAAGTCGCCAATTGCTGGTTGCTTTTTACTTAACTGTTCCTTCCTCAATTTATCTTTCTCTTCTTGCCTTTTAACTACGAGCAGGAAAAAGAAAAAAATCAGGATGCACTATAAACACTTTTGTTTGGAAATCTCCTCAGCTAAATCTGCAAGCTCATCACTTAAAAATTCTGCTTTCCGTAAAACAGGAAAACACAATTCAGCCAAGTTTCTAGGCACTATATAACAAGGATCTTCTTTCTTAAGTTTCCAATTACATAGTCCTCGTTTTTTTCTGAGCCACCTCCAGAGGTGCATTTAACATTCATAGGTCCATCAATATTCTATTTCTGACAATATATTTATCCTCTAAGGAATCAAACACTTCCTCTATCGTGTTTCTTATTTCCATCTAAGCCTTCGCCAGAATTGACTTTAGCACCAACAATCTCTTCAAAAGCAATCCAGACATTTTCTATTATGCTTCTCCAAATTCTTCCAGCCTTTTACCATTACCCAAGTCCGAAACCACATCCACATTTTTAGGTATCTGTTACAGCAATACCCCACTTCCTGTTACCAAAATCTGCATCAGTTTCCAGTGGCTATTATAAAAGAACTACCATAACAAATTGGTGGCTTAAAACCAAAAAAATTAATTTTCTTACAGTTTTGGAGGGCAAAAGTCTTAAAACAATGTGTCAGCAGGGCCTCATTCTCCGGTAGACTAGTAGAGTTTCCACACTCCGCCTCTTCCAGTGTCTGTTGACCATGAGGACTTCTGGCTTCTTTGACTTATGGCCACATCACTCCAGTCTTGCCTTTTTTGTTACCATAACCTCATCTTCTCTGTCTTCTCTTTGGTCTGTCTCAGATTGCCCTCTATGTTTCTGTTGTAAGGACACATTGTTGGATTTTGGACTTATATAATCTAGGATAATCTCCTTACTTCAAGATTCTTAACTTCGTTAAATCTGCAAAGTCCCTTTTTTTTTTTTCCCCTAATAAGGTGACATTCATAGGTTCCAGGGATTAGGATGTGGAGAGATCATGTTGAGGGCCATCATTCAACCCACTATCTATAGGAAATACCTGTGTTAGAGCAAATGGCGAGCCTGCCTGCAGGTGATTGTGAAAGTAATCTGACTGCAGTGAAAATTTCTGCCTAGTGATGGACAGAGGTTGAGAAGTTTGTGTGGAAGTGTTATAAACTGCAGACCAGTATTAAAAAGGTTTTCCAAAGCAATCTCTCTGCCACACTCAGTTTGTCTCTGTCAAATTGCTGTCCAAGTTTATATCAGCCTCACCTCTCATCTAGACTACTGCAGCTAGCTCTTCTTCTAGCTTTCCTGTTGTACTTTTAATCAATTCCAATTGTTTTTCTCCTTTACTCAACAAAGACCTGAATGAGATGAACTAGGTACCTTTCTGATCTCACTACTGGAGTTGTAAAGGGACAAATAAATAATGTTTGTTTATTTATTTAACAACAGTGCTCACAGTGTCAGATATAGCTAATCACTTTAAAAATACTAGTAGGTTTAAGTTAGTCTTCAAAAAACATTATATTCATTTTCCAGATGAGTAAACTGAACTGATTTTTAGTCTCTTGTTCATTACAAAGCTAGTAATGGTGCAAAAGCAGCTGAGAGATAGATTCAGGGGTCAAACAGGTGGAGATCAAATGTCAGCTTTATTGATTACTGATAAAAGCTTGGAGGATGAAGTGTAAGTATATGATTTCCTAATATTCGCATTAGAGTAAAATGAACCAATATAATTTCAGACTTCTCAGTAGATGAGAAGGCACCCTCTTTTCAGGCAGGTTGATTACGAGAGAATAAAACACAGAGGAGTTAGTCATTCATGTTCAGGTTCTTCCCCAAAATATCTGATGAGTCTTTCTTACTTTCCTGGACCAGACTAAATGAAGTAGGACAAGAGGCCTGAAATGATACCCAAATAGATACCTCTTCACATGGAATCATGAGGAGAGAACAAGTGTTTCCATCTGACCCTCCCCAAGCTTGTTCAGTTCAGTCCTTTACCTCTTTGGTGCCTTTAATTGTTGCTGAATTCTCAAGTTATAAGATTATATTCCTCAAATTGTTGGTCACCATAGTATTTATTTTAAAAAAGAGTTGCTGATTAATAAAAAGTGATTCTGTTGTCAATTTTAAAGCAATACTTATAATATGGACACTTCTGCTTTCTTAGGTTTCCTTCTATTGTTAGTCTTAATTGGTTGGTTTATATTGACAACAATATTTGTGAGGTAAATGTTTGAGCCCTTATATGGTGTCTTATTTTCAGCTCTGAATTGCAAAGGGAAACCTCAGAATATTTTTTTCAGTAATAAATAAACAATTTTATTGATTATTTAGAAGGAAATCTGATTCCATTTGCAATGTATTTATCTTATGTAATATATTTTCTATTTTAGCACGTAGTTATAAAATATTTAATTTATGGGCATAAAAATGCAAACAAAAGAGAAATCCTCCTATTATTGCTGTGGGGTAAGAGGAGTAAAAGTCTAGAACTTTTGTTGTACATTGTCTCAAAATTGTTCAAATCAAATGGATGAACCCAAATTTTGATGGGGTTTCTTAGACGTATCTGCATTCAAATGGCTGGTATTTAATATATATTTGTTGAACAAACATATACTAATGAATGAATTATTAATGAATGATAATAAATTACTTGGAGTTATTTAATTTTGTCTATTTTATTTTGCCTTTGGGTTTTGCACAATCAGTTCCTGCTACGTGGAATGACTTTCCCAGATTCTCCCTGCTTGCTCTTCAGGTCTCACTTTAAATGTCACCTCACATGTAAACATCCCTGACAATCCCAGGTCCTCTTCTACCGCACCCTGCACATAGCTCTGTCCTAGAGAAAGACACAGTGACTCTTCCCAGCACGACTGCAGAGTGACATCATGCTGTTCCCAGCTCTCTCATAGAGCTGCAACCCTCTATAACTCTATCATAGGATTTAGCATCGTCCCAACGAAACAAGGTCTAATCCAACTCTGCCTCTTTAGTAACTAGACACGTTTTCCACATTAACATTTGAGCCATGTTTGGGCTTTTTTTTCTTCCAATTTTACTGAGCTATAATTGACATATAGCACTGTATAAGTTTAAGGTGTACAGCATAATGATTTGACTTACATCATGAAATGATTACTACAATAAGTTTAGTGAATATCCATCATCTCATATAGGTACAAAATAAAAAAAAAAGTTAAAAAAAAAATAGAGACCCAGATGTAGAGAACAAACGTATGGACACCAAGGGGGGAAAGTGGCGGAGGGGGCCTGGTGGGGGTGGGGGTGGGATGAACTGGGAGACTGAGATTGACATGTATACACTAATATGTATAAAATGGATAACTAATAAGAACCTGCTGTATAGAAAAGCAAATAGAATCTAAAATTCAAAAAAATATATTTTTTTAATGAGAACTCTCAGGATCTACTCTCTTAATGACTTTCATCCACAATGTATAGCAGTGATAATTATATCTATCATGTTACATATTACATCCCTAATACTTTTTTCCTTATAACTGGAAGTTAGTACCTTTTGACTCCTTTCATTCAATTCCCCCTCCCCACAACCCACACATCTGGTAATCACAAAACGGATCTCTTTTTCCATGAGTTTATTTGTTTGTTTTTGAAATAGAATTGACCTACAACACTATGTTAGTTCCTGGTGCACAACCTAGTGATTCAATATTTCTATACATTTCAAAATGAGGACCATGGTAAGTCTAGTTACTATCTGCCATCATATAAAGATATTAGATTATTATTGACTGTATTCTCCCCATCGTACATTTCATACTCGTTTGTTTTGTAACTGGAAACTGGTACCTTTTAATCTCCCTCACCTACTTCTCTCATTCCTCCACCCTCCTCCCTCCTGGAAACTACCTCTTTGTCCTCTGTATCTATGATTGAGTCATGTTTTAAGGTCAAGGGATTAAGGCTGCTCTATTTAAGTCCCTCAGTCTTTGAGCATAACATATATTTAAGATTGTAGATTAAACTGTACTATGCTGGAATGATTTTATACAGCCTCGTGTGATGCTTTATATGCAAGTAAGGTTTGCCCTTGCGTTCTTGGCCACGGTTCTGTCTTTCCCACTGTTAATATTGCAACTGTCAAACCAGCTGCTGTCCTAAACCTAGAGGAATCCATTTTTTTAACAAGTTAAAAAATTATATATATATATATACACACACACACACACACACACACACACACACACACACGTGCGTGTATATATCAGAGCTTTGGGAATTTTCAAGGTAATATTATATTACAAAGATTTGCTTTAGGTGTAAAATGTCTATAATAAAAAATATTTTAAGAATTATAGTTATACATAGTAATAGACTAATTTTACATCAGTCCTTTAAAATTTCTTTGAAAGAAGCTAAAGAGATTTTCGTATGCTCTCAAAGAGAAAAATTGTGAAGTAAATTGAATTGCTGACATAGACCTAGTTTTATAGTTACTTGCTATTGAAATAAAAAGGGTTGGGTAACACAGGCTTTAATTTGGCTAATTTTATGATTGCAAGTTCAAAACTGCTAAGCCACATTTCATCTTCTAAACAACATTTTTTTAAAGATAAAGAATCATAAATCCTATTTGACAAGATTTCTTTTTAAATTTCTACTTTTGAGCCCTGATAATAAGTATCAAAAAATATTTGCTGAATTTAAGTGTTAGCAGGTCTAGAGTCTTAACAAATGTATTCTACAGCCAAGACACCCATTTCCTCTGTTAAGAGTTTTTCCATAATTTTTCAGTGGCTTTTAGACAAGCATATTTACACATATATTTAGAAAAAGACTAAATGGTTTATGTCTCCAAGGATGCTTGGATATCTACAGATCTATATCAATAACTGTATCTATCTATGTTTTTATATATATGGTCTTTAATATTTATTTTAATCTTATAAGTGTTTCTGACTATTTACATTAATTATTAATGTTATAAATCATGGTATTATGTAGTATTCTTTTTACATAAACTTTATTTATGTAAAGAAATGAAATTTAAGTCAGTCTTCTCACCTACATTTTATTTGCATACCAAAGAGTGCATTCATATTCTTGCCTATATTGATGTTTCAAGTAAAACTCACTTTTACTTGGATAAGAATATTGTTTATCCTTTTACTTAAGTAAAATGATGAAGACTACATACTCTTCAAACTGGAATCAAAGCCTCAGTTTGACCATATACAGATTTCAACTTCCTAGTGTATACACAATATACATATACATAAAACTTGGCAATACATCATCTATTTTGTAATACATTAACCTATTTCAACTTGTTCTTATCCATTACTTTTTTTTTTTTCTTACTTGAAAAGTAAAATGAAGCAAAGAAAAGGTGGTATTGTTAAGGTCATATTAATCTATCATAAATTAGCTTTAACGTGCCAAATAGTAAATCCACCCCAAAAGCTCATCACTTTTCCTTTTATGTATTCAGGTAAATGAGTCTGCGAGACTGATAGCTAGCTGGGAGGACATCACTCTTGAAAGCCCAAATGTAGCATAAAGGAAATGGACATTAGTTAGAGCTAACAGCAATCTCAGAGGATCTTTATAGGTATCAGCTTAGTCGTAAATTGACAGAGAACCTTGTTTGCCCTCGGCTGTCAGGAATCATAAGAAAAGATGTTTAAAATGCTTTGAAAAACTTTAATGGATGGCCATTTGTTTAAACTCCATCTATTTCCTTCTATTATTCCTATTATTCTATTATTTCCTTTTCTTGGAAGCATTATAAAAAATAAATATAAACCCTCCAGCTATAGATTTTCATAGCTAGTCAAAGCTTCTCTTGTAATCCCAAATATTGATCAAATTGCATTTAAGAGTTTTTCGAAGAATAATATTTAAGGTAACATTTAGATCCCTTTCTAAAAGCATCTCACATTTAGGTGGTGATATCCTGTGTAGAATTAAAGCTGCTGTAATTTTAAGAACTTTTAAAATTGACTCTATGTTGTAAACAACAAGGCTGTTATATATAATGTGTCATAAAATTGTATTTTGTTGAGATGCTTCAAATTGGGATTTATAAATAATGATATGGCATCAGAAAGTAATTAGTGAATACATTAAAACATCCCTTTGTCTTGCCATTTGTAATCTTGATTAATGTCCTTATCAGATCTTAATGTGGAATATTTTTTATTCTTTATAATCTCAGAAAATTATGTTTATATGTTAACCTTTAATTATTTTTGATTCTCAGATGAACTGTTATATAATCTCTAGCTATTTAAACACCTCTTAAATTACATGCTTTTACTTTTTTAATAAAATGCCTTATTATAAATTAATAGAATTTAATTGCAAGATCTCTACCTATGTTTCCTTTACATGTGAAAAGTACTCTTCTATTGTATATATTTCGATACTATAGTGTAGAAGTAAAACTCACATCGATGGAGAATACTCATTTTTTATTTTTTTTTATTTTTTTATTTTTTTTTGCGAATACTCATTTTTTAAACAAATTCAGACTTCCTATGTGTTCTGGAAGTCTGATCCCACAGTCATGTCAACTCCCAAAATCTCTGTAGCAGTGGCTCTCCTTAGATGCATGCAGTTCCTAGTGGAGTCCCACTGTTGTCATCAAGTTAAATTTACTGGAATTACCACAGAAAGGAAGAACATCACCTTAAACTGCCAGTGTTACTTATTTCTTTGAATAGATGAATTAGGGAAGGGTATTTATAGGATTGGCTTTACAGCCTGGATTGTGTGATTTTAACACTGATATTTCAACCCCAGTAATTTGTTGCATTAGGCAGAGGTTATCACACAATGGCTTTGTATTTCTAGGCAAAGGGCGAGGCTATGGTTTTTGTGTGTGTGTGTGTGTGTGTGTGTGTGTGTGGTACGCGGGCCTCTCACTGTTGTGGCCTCTCCCGTTGCGGAGCACAGGCTCCGGACGCACAGGCTCAGCGGCCATGGCTCAAGGGCCCAGCTGCTCCGCGGCATGTGAGATCTTCCCGGACCGGGGCACGAACCCATGTCCCCTGCATCAGCAGGCGAACTCTCAACCACTGCGCCAGCAGGGAAGCCCGAGGCTATGTTTTTGAAGTACATGTTTTGAAGCATGTCGTTGGTCTTGTAGATTGGTTCACAATCTATAATATAGGAGCCAGTGGTTCTTCAAGTAAAGAACTTTTGTTTTTTGTTTTGTCTTTTTTCCCCCTTTGGTCTCAGTATTGTTTAACACAAGGACAAAGCATTATGTTGGTGTCAGTTATGAGCCCCTCCCTAACAACTTTTATTATTCTTTAGCCGAAGCTTAAACATATATTGTAATGAGACATTATCAGTGTAGGTCTCCACTACTGTATACTATATGTGTAGTGTATACAATGGTCACGTGATAAATTTTTGAAGGTGGTTGTTCCGACATCTGTGTCAGGGTTTTCTATTCTCTTTGCTGAAAGATCATATGTTGGATCATTCAATCAGCTAAAAGTTGCACAGAAACATTGAATTATTTTGGAGTCATTCATTTGAGCATCGTAACATCACGCATCCAAGAGAAGGATTATAATCAGAATTGCAGTTCACTTCTAAGGAAGGAGACGAGACCTTAAATTAAAGTACAAGAACATATCCAATCCACCAGTCCAAAGATCCCATAAAAATCCATTAGGCGGTATTAGCCAAATTACCAAGTTTTATGATTTTTCTTTCCTAATTGTTTAGTAATATTCCATATAACATATAAGTCTATAAGAATGTAAATGCAATAATCTTACCCTAAGGCCGTATAATAAAGTATACCTCAAACAGGCACTATTATTTTTACAATTGCCCTATTTGAAATTCTTCCTATTCAATTTCATGAACCTCTTTGATAAAATGTCCTATCTTAGTGACACTATCTAGTTCTGCTGTTTTCTGAACTATAGCATGATGTAGTCTATTTACTTCCATGACTGCTATAAAACATAAAAAAAAAAAAGTTTTGGGGAGAGAAAGTGCCATTGCAAAATTTCCCTTCAGTGGCTCAAATGGAGGTTGTTTTCCTCCTTTAAAAGTTAAATTAGCTAAAGATCTATTTTTCTCTTATCTGAGAAGGAAGGGACAAAATTAATCCTTTTATCTGGGATGATCTTGAGGCAGGCATCCTCTACTGGGATGACAAGCTCCCATCTGACTTTCAGATGGCAGCCATTAGGCTCTTGTGCCACACTGTCAATGCCAGTCATTAGAGCCACCAAGTGGTCTGTTTCCAGTTAAAGCTATTCCAGCAAACCCAAAGATAGTTTAGGTTTAAAAGACAACTGGTGTGAATTTTTGTGAAAGGAGATCAAGAGGGGGTTCAGAACCAATAAGCCGTACAACCAAAGGGAACACATAGTTACAGATAATACACATAAAACACGCAGTAACTTTTTAAAATGTAACTTAAGGTAATTTTCATGAAAATATTTAGGAATTGCCAAAAGTTCCAAGAATTAATGAATATTTTGGTGATAAAAGGGAACCTCTGTTATCTAGACACAGAATGAACACTTTATGGAAAGTCTAATTCTAATTATTTCTATAAAACATCCAATATTTGTAGTGAAGCCTTAATGATCATTACAAATGATTCTGTTCATATTGAGTCAACCTTGTTCAACCCATCTTAATATAACTCTTTGTTTCTTTTAAATTAATAATTGTACTGGGAGATTGGTCAACAGGGTTCAGCCATCTGTTTATGGATCTTAGGCTCCTGTCCTCTCACAGGCTTGATCCTCTTTTTTTTTTTTTTTTTTTCCTGCGGTCCGCAGGCCTCTCACTGTTGTGGCCTCTCCCGTTGCGGAGCACAGGCTCCGGACGCGCAGACTCAGCGGCCATGGCTCACGGACCCAGCCGCTCCGCGGCATGTGGGATCTTCCGGACCGGGGCACGAATCCGTGCTCCCTGCATCGGCAGGCGGACTCTCAACCACTGCGCCACCAGGGAAGCCCTTGATGATTACATTTAAAGGGATGACTCCTAGGTCCTTGAAAAAGACACTCCTGTGTTGTTAAATCTGCAAGAGAATGGGAGACAATTCACTCACCTGGAGGCAGAGAAAGAATATTCAATTCAAAGTTTTCTGAAGTAGATGATCCTAGCAAAGGGAGGTCAGGAGCCTAGAATCAGAAATAAATCTATCTAAAGCTTACCAAGCTGAGAGGAACATTAAAGCTATCTTGGTCAAAGGTGGCAAAATAAAGAAAATTTCATATATATATATATATATATATATATATATATATATATATATACATTTTGACAGAAAACCTAGAAATAACAATTTGACTCAACATATATATTGTATATTAAATTTGACAGAAGACCTGGAAATAACAATTTGACCCAACATAGTAAGTCCTTATGATTTGTAGCATTGTAAGAATTCGTAAAATGTCAGCCTTTTAAAAGATATCCGCTAAAAAAACGACATACGTCATTATAACTGTATTTAGTTTAACACTATTTTGTTTTGAAATAAATCCTATTTATTGCTAAATTTATCCAATTTGTAGAAATAGTGATAGCATATAGAACATATACAACTCTTTTAAAATGTTTAAATCATTAGAAATTAAATCCAAGTTTTAGTACCTAACATATATTCTAGTAACATTATTTTAACATTGTACTCCCATAACAAAGAAGAAATTTAAGGCAACAAAGAGTTGCCTTAAATCTAAAATTCAGTCACTCCAATTTGCTCAGTCATGTATTAATTACTATTGTATGAACTGTTTTTAATGTAAATAAACCTCTGTACTCATATGTCAACATTTTTGAAGACCTGTGAATTCATGTCAAGATCTCTAATTGACTAGCTGTTCTTATTCAGTAACTTGGGTCATTACCAAACTCACAGTTAAACTCTTTCTTCTGAATTTGATAATGAATAAAACAAAGAAGTTTTCTTTTGGAAATTCTGTAGTATTTATCTAGACTACATATCCTTACAGTGTGCATATAGTAACAGAACAAAGTCTCCTAATAAAGGACAAAAGAAAGCAGCGTAAAAGAATTGGGAGCTGTTTTCAGACAGATATGAAATAATTACCATAAAAGTCTAATGAGAGAATGTATACAAATGAAAGAGAGAGAGAGAGAGAGAGAGGTCTTCAAATAATAAGATTTTTTTTTTTTGGTTATGATCAGTCTATTAGATGAAAAACCATGTTCATGTAAAAAGTCTCCCAAACTAACCAATGGAATTTCATTTTTTTTTTGGTTGACTTATGCCAGTTAGAGAAATATACACATGAATTAAGAGATTATTTTGGACTGGAAGGTTTAATTGTTTAAGAAAAACTTATGAGAAGGAACTGCAATGCCCAGTAAGAAAGGAGCAGAACTTGAAATTCTACCAGCAGTATTTTTCCTTCTCTCCAAGCGTGTTCTAGGCTTTAACCAAATTAAACTCTTTAGTGATGTCAAACCCACAAATGCTCTCTTGACATGACTTTGCTTATGTTCTCTCAAAATGACATCCCCAAGCATGACCTTCCCCATCTCTACTATTAACTACGACTGTCCTAACATTCTCATAATTCATCTCTTTTTAAAATTTTTATTTATTTATTTATTTTTGGCTGCGTTTGGTCTTTGTTGCTGTGCACGGGCTTTCTCTAGTTGCGGTGAGTGGGGGCTACTCTTCGTTGTGGTGCGCAGGTTTCTCATCGCAGTGGCTTCTCTTGTTGTGGAGCACAGGCTCTAGGCGAGCGGGCTTCAGTAGTTGTGGCACACGGGCTCAGTAGTTGTGGCACACGGGCTTAGTTGCTCCGCGGCATGTGGGATCTTCCTGGACCAAGGATGGAACGCGTGTCCCCTGCATTGGCAGGCAGATTCTTAACCCCTGTACCACCAGGGAAGTCCCTCATAATTCACCTTGCTTGACACTTCTTTCCTAAGTTGTTCTGAATTATTTTAAATGTATATGTTATTTTATGTAACACATTGGATTGATATTGGCACATTTCTAATGTCATTTTCCTCACTTTTCCTAACTTCCTAGTCACTTTGTAGTTGTTATTAAATCTCCCCATAGTATTAGTCCTCTGAGAGCAGGGACTCTTATTCACTTTACTATCCTCATACAATTTTTGCAATTATATTTATTCAGTTGTGAGATTTTTATTTTTTTTTATTCTTTGCAGTACGCGGGTCTCTCACTGTTGTGGCCTCTCCCCTTGCGGAGCACAGGCTCTGGGCGCACAGGCTCAGTGGCCATGGCTCACAGGCCCAGCCGCTCCGTGGCATGTGGGATCTTCCCAGACCAGGGCACGAACCCACGTCCCCTGCATCGGCAGGCGGACTCTCAACCACTGCGCCACCAGAGAAGCCAGTTGTGAGATTTTAATACTGAATTTAGCCCAAGATTGACTCACTCTCAGCTCAGTTATATTTTTAAAATATAACCTTATAATGAATTCTGATTTCACAACATTTATAAAATAAAGGAAGTCTTCTGGTTAAAGATGTATATAGACGTACTAGCACTCACTTCCTCCTAAGAAATCCATTAACATGTTTTATTAGTGTTAAAAACCAACTAGCAAGGAATTTTGAGAGGACACATTATCAAAAACATTCTTGAAAGTGAAATACAGATGCACTAATTAAAACTTACCCAGTGGATCTGAGAAATCTAAGTCTTGAGATGGCAGAGGAGAAAGCCAAAAAGCCTTACAAAGCAACACCCATGATGCAACCCTGTAGGACCTACTGACCTCTCAGTGATTGGTGTCATTGAGTGACCCTAGAAGAGAAGTGACAATGAGCTTACAACAAGAGGACAGAGGACTGAAGGTTTAATTCTTTGGTGAAATTTCTTTGATGTCTGATTTAAAACCAGAAAACTTTGAGGATAGATGTCCAATGTAAAAACAAAGGAATAAATTAAATATTTACACACCAAAAGTTGATTCCCCCAAATTCGTTCCTTATCCAAAACCAACAGCTCTGATAGAGTATTATGGTCTCCGTAGGAAGAATTTTTGATTAAGATTTTGACCAATTCTCAACCAGAAAAAAAGGGGACAGTTGACCAGGATGCCCAATATCTGAATAATAAGGGATCCAATAAAGGAAAATAGAGAAAGTGTATAGGAATAAAAGATTTAAGAAAAACAAATAAATTCAAGAAAAACAAATAAATACATTGTCCCAGAAGAACATGAGTTTTTATTTTGAATGAGGTCACTAAATGGCCAATCCAAAGTTTGAAACTGCTCTTTTCATTAACACTATCATGTAAATATGATTTTATTTTATTACTGTACCTGAATATAGTAATTTCAACCCTTTTGAGATATTGGAAGTTTTTACTTTTCAGTTTTTGGTTTAGTTAGTTTTTAAATGTTTTTTAGTTTATAGACCAAGGGCCTAATTTTTAATTGACAACTGCTTGGTATTTGGACATATGCATAATAGTTTCACATATTCTGAGAGAGGAGGGTCAATAAGTACACTTTTATTCCAGTTCAACTTTGATAAGCATATATAAGAATGACATTTTCCCCAAGGGAAAGATAGGATAGATTGCAATTATGATCAAATATATCAATTTTTATTCTCTTATGCTAAGATCAATTACCTTTTTTTCCTATTCAAATGAACGTTGTCATAATTTGTCTTCTTTATTATCGTAGAGCAAGAAAAGGGTGACTCAGTATCATATCCTCCAGCATTTCTTATATAAAACCTCCTTGAATCTCATTTACATGCTTTATGAATATGTTTATTGTACTGAAAAGCGATTACCTAATGTTTTCTAAGTTGTTCAAGGCAGTAAGCCAGGATTTTTCTAACTTATAAGCATATTGATTTTGACAGTTAAGAGAATTTGAGATTTCTGTATTAATTAATCTGCTTACATAAAAATGATCTTTATATCATTTGTGCATTCTTATTATGCACATTTTCAAAATTATGGGACAATTACATGAATTGCTAAGACAGTAAGAGATACCTGATTTAATTTAACAAGATGCAACTGTATCATTATTCACATATCATAAAAATAGACATATTAGACTTGGAAATTATAATAAACTGTTTTAAGAGTGTATCTAATTCTTAGTATATATGCCTTTCTGAAAATAATTAATTACTTTATGAAACACATAATGGTTTATATTTTATTCTATTCATGTTATATCATATTATTAATTAAAGTAATAATAAGTACAAAATACTGTGACAAAGTTAAAAACTATTAGATAAAACTGTATTACAAATAAGGTAGGTTTGAAAAGGCATTTTGAGTTGACCTCATTCTTTTCAGGTATTTCAGAGAGAGAAACATTGAAAGAGCATTTGAGAATAAATAATTTAAAAGGGCCAAAGAAATTTGGCTATGATAAGCCTTTCTGAAGAAATAATTGGTATGATATATGCTAAAAGATCCCCAGTGGGGATTAATCAATTTATTTTAATGTTGCTTGAGGACTAATGATTTTGCCACTTCCTAAGTTTATTAACTCAAAAGTTTCTTTGTGCCTCAGTTCCTCAATGAGTTTTTCCTTCTTTTTCTCTGTCCAGCTGTATGTCTCCACTACACTGTAATATTGCATTAGCATTAAAATTAGCATTTTTAAAGTTTGAGTGAGGCTTCACAATTTATCACGTGTCAAATACATTCTGCCACTAGAGCCTCACAATAATCCTTCGAAAGGTGTGTTAGTATTCTCCATACATTAGTAAGGAAAGAAAGAGGACCAGAGACTTAAGTTTGTGCAGCAGATAAATGGAAGACATATACTTTAAGCGCAGACCTGTTAACATTGATTTCGGTACAATTTCTATTATTTTACAGGTGTCACTATTTCATAGTACCCAGGTAAATGGGTCATTTAATCATACCAATGATCTATTTATTTTTTTGTCCAATGGATGATCCAGACTTGGATCATGACTTCGGGTGATACAGAGTAACTTGAACCCTTGAGACATGGAAATTTTGGAAACATTCTTTGTGTTTCTAGCTAGAAATAGCTAAGGTGCTAGTTCTGTATCTACTGACCATATTTTCCCTGTGCCCTTTCCAATACATAAAGTAACTGAGCATTAACTTTACCCTGAAACAATTCATCCTAGAGCACGAAGTCTTTCCATCAGTCATATTTTGCCACAACTTGTTTTTTTTTTTAAGGCAGGAAAATAGTTTTTATGTTTTCCCAGGACTGCACTGAGTTTTATAACAATTCTATAACGCTCCAAGACTTATTTTTTTGTAGATTCTGGGCAACTATCTGTGTTTCTCAGACTCTCTGTGGTATTTATGATTACAATACTAAGTGGCTTTTTGTTTGCTGTTTTTGTTTGTTTGCTGTTATTTGTCAATGTGATATGAAATAAACGGGCAAATCTATATAATAGTTGGACTTATTAGACAAAAAGCAATCAGCATCCATTCTGTTGTATTTGACCAGCTTTACAAGTTGCTTCAAATAAAATTATTCATTAAGCAATAAATGTAGGCATATATTAATCATTATACTCTGTGACCTAGAAAAACAAATATCATTTCTAAAGACAATGTTCTTAGCCCTAAATAGTAACTCTACAATAGGCAGATACGGATCAAATGCTGTGTAATTCTCTAGTCGTATAATGTAACTTTTAAAATTTTGTTGCTACTGATTTTATTCTTAAGTTTAAAAAAGATTAGTGACTCGTGTAAGGAGACGCTACTCAAGGGCATTAAATAGCAAAATATATACAAGAATTTTTTTCGAGTGTAACTACGTATAAAATAATCCCCCTTTTGTTTTTGGAATTTAGATTAGTGGTCATTTTAGGTGATTTAAATCCTAATTCATAATTCTTTATTTATATTCATCTGAACCAAAAGTTTATTTTTCTCTACTCTATAAACTATGTGATTTTACTTATCAAAACTACTTTTGCTACATATATCTACTGTAGTTGAGTTATGACACTACTTCTTCAGTTAATGGTAGCATTCTAAGCCATTCCTCATTAACCAAACCAAAATATAGTGAATAAATATTTGCAATGGAATAGTTTTGGGGCAGGCTTATAGTAATAATTGTGATCTATATTTATCAGAGAAAAAGTATAAATTTTAAGAATGAGAAAATAGTCCTTCCTCTGATTCCCTTCCAGTACATCAGTGCATTTTAACTTGAATTTCAATAGCTTCTGAAGAGCAAATGATTCTGTATATACACCCAGTGGTTGTACCTGTACATTTCATAACAACTTCATTCTGGAATGAAAATGTTCAGGACCAATGCTTAAGATATTAAAATATAAACCTAAAGCACATTTTTGCACTACAAGTAGTGTGGGAAAATTATGTTAGTAATCACAAAATATAATTTTCTAAACCTTAATAAATGTTATATCTTTAAAACTATTTTTCTCCATGAGTGAATAAAATAACACTTGCTTGTAAATTAAATCTTCATAAAATTTCCAGCAAATTTTAGTAGATTAACAATGTGGTATCATAAGACTTTTCAAATGCAACATATCATCTTTAGTATTATCATGCCACTAAATTAAGTGAGGCATATATGAGCTCTTAGTGTTAGGAATTTAGGGTGCCATTCACCCCTCCTCACTTACGTTTTAAGGAGATATGACATGTGTCAGTAGTCAAGTGAGAAATGAAATCTGACTTTATTAAACTGTCATTGAGAACTGGAAGTTTAATATTGCAAATTTGATACAGGAATTGAGGTGTGGAAAGAAATAGACTCTATCAGAAATAAGATGGACGGGAAGGGAAGTGAGAGAGATCTTGGCTATGCAGTTGTGAAACGTTTAGTTCAACCTAGTACAATATAAGAGTAAATCTCATGACAACTTTCTACTGCTGTCTCTGCCCTCTCTCTCAAGCTGGATACAAGTGAGGAAACATTTAGCCCTCACTGCACTAAAAGCCAGTCTATTTTACCAGGAAAGCTCTTGTTTGTTTATTAAAGCAACAGAAATTTATTCTCCCACAGTCTTGGGAACTAGAGTTCTGAAATCAATATATAGGCAGGGCCACACTCTCTGTAGCTTCTGATGTTTGCCAGCAATCGTTGGCACTTATTATTTTGCAGGGGCATAATTCTAATCCCTGCCCCTGTCATTTCATGGCCATCTTCCCTTTGTGTCTTTATGTCATCACTTGGTGTTCTTCTCTGGGTGTCCCTGTCTCTGTCCTCTTCTTCTTTTGATTGAAGTATAGTTGATTTACAATATTGTATTGGTTTCAGGTGTACAGAATAGTGATTCAGTAATTTTTGCAGATTATATTCAATTGTAGGTTATTAGAAAATAGTGGGTGTAATTCCCTGTGCTATACAGTATATCCTTGTTGCTTATCTATTTTGTATATATTCATACTCCTAATTTGTCCCTCCCCACTTCCATCTTCCCTTTGGTAACCACAAGTTTGTTTTCTATATCTGTGAGTCTGTTTCTGTTTTTCATACACTTTACTTTGTATTTGTTTTTTTTATATTCCACATATAAGTGACATCATATTGTTTCTATCTTTCTCAGTCTGACTTCTTTCACTAAGCAAAATCTTCTCTAGGTCCATTCACATTGCTGCAATATCCAGTGGTAGGTCTAGAGTTTATAATAATTAAATTCAGTATTTCAACACAGTTGACAATGACACCATTTCTCTATATACACTGGCATTAACAGTGCTAGCTTTAACCTAAAATGAGTGTTCCTAATCTCATCGTTTTACATGTGTCTCCCTAGTTTTCCCAACATGACTTGCTGAAGACACTGTCTTTTCTCCATTGTATTTTCTTGCCTCCTTTGTTTTAAATTAATTGACCACATGTCTGTGGGTTTATTTCTGGGCTCTTTATTCTCTTCCATTGATCTATGTGTCTGTTTTTGTGCCAATGCCATGCAGTTTTGATTACTATAGCCTTGTAGTATAATCGGAAGTCTAGGAGGGTTATAGCTCCAGCTTTCTTCTTTTTCTCAGGATTGTGTTGACAATTCTGGGTCTTTTGTGGTTCCATATAAGTCTTATGATTATTTGTTCTAGTCCTGTGAAAAATGTCCTGGGTATTTTGATAGGGTTTACATTACATCTGTAGATTGCTTTGTGTAATATAGCTATTTTAATAATTTTAATGTTTCCTCCCCAAGAGTGTGGGATATCATTCCAATTCTTTGAATCATCTTTAATTTTCTTCATCAATGTTTTATAGGTTTCAGAGTATAGGTCTTTCTCCTCCTTGTTTAAGTTTATTGCTAGTATTTTTTTTTTGATGTGATTTTAAACAGGATTATTTTTTCACTTTCTGATATTCCATTATTAGCATGTAGAAACATGACAGATTTCTGTGTATTAATCTTGTATCCTGCACCATTGCTCAATTCATTTATTAGTTCTTATGGTTTTGCGGTGGAGACTTTAGGGTTCTTTATTTAGAGTATTATGTCATCTGCAAATAGTGATGGTTTTACCTCTTTCTTTCCAATTTGGATACCTTCTTTACTTTTTCTTGTCTGATTGCTGTAGCTAGAACTTCCAATACTAGGTTAAATAGAAGCAGTGAGAATGGGTATCCTTGTCTTGCTGTCAAATTTAGTGGGCAGGCTTTCAGCTTTTCAGCATTATGTTGGGTGTGGGTTTATTGTAAATGGCCTCTATTATGTTGCGATATATTCCCCCTATACCCACTTAGAGGAGAGTTTTTATCATGAATGGATTTGCATTTTATCAAATGCCTTTTCTGCTTCTATTGAAATGGTCATGTGATTTTCATTTTTCCTTTTGTTAATGTGGTGTATCACATTGATTGATTTGTGTATGTTGAACCACCCTTATGACCCTGGAATAAATCCTGCTTGTTCATGGTGCATGAACCTTTTATGTATTGTTGGCTTTGGTTTGCTAATATTTTGTTGAGGACTTTGCATCTGTATTCATCAAAGACATTGGCTGTAATTTGCTCTTTTTATAGTGTCTTTTTCTGCTTTTGGTATCAGGGTAAACAATAAAATTAGAACATTCTCTCACACCATATGTAAAATAAACTGAAAATTGTTTAAAGACCTAAATGTAAGACCTGAAACCATAAAACTCTTTGAAGAGAACATAGGCAGAACACAATTTGACATAATTTATAGCAATGTTTTTTTGGATCAGTCTCTTAAGGCAAAAGAAATAAGAGCAAAAATAAACAAATGAGAACTAATTAAACTATTTTCTTGAGCCAATAAATACCTTTTAATATGTATTTTTTCCTACACAAGGGAAGCCAGTTTATGATGCACCAAAAATTTTGGACAGAACTATAGTATTGAAAGAAGCAAAAAAAAATCAGTCTCTTCTTGATCCTAAATTGCTGCATAAACCAAACCAACATATTCACTCTGGGAGCACACTGTATACTTACCTAGGATACAGCATTAAGGAAAATTTTAGGAAGTTGTACCTTGAGGTTTCTCATTGTCTTCAGTAAGGTCCCATAATACCTTTAGTGGTAAATTATAGGCCAATACATTTTCTTTAATGATTCAGCCAATTCAAATAAGAATTTCTGTCTACCTGCAAACCAGGACATCTTTTTTGTTGTTGTTCCTATAGCTTTAAAAAAAAAAAGAAATATATATATATATATATATATATATATATATATATATATATATATATAGTTGATTTACAATGTTGTGTTAGGTTCAGGTGTACAGCAAAGTGAATTAGTTTTATATATATATATATATATATATATGTATGTATACACACACACACACACACACATATGTATCTCCACTCCTTTTTAGATTCTTTTCCCATATAGGACATTACAGAGTATTGAGTAGAGTTCCCTGTGCTATACAGTAGATCCTTATTAGTTATCTATTTTATATATGGTAGTGTGTACATTTTAATCCCAAACTCTTAATTTATCCCTCTCCACCCTTTCCCCTTTGGTAACAAGAAGTTTGTTTTCTATGTCTGCAAGTCTCTTTCTATTTTTTAAATAAGTTCACTTGTATCACTTTTTTAGATTCCACATTTAAAGGAAATCATATATTTGTCTTTCTCTGCCTGACTTACTTCACTCAGTATGATAATCTCTAGGTCCATGCATGTTGCTGCAAATGCCATTATTTCATTCTTTTTTATAGCTGAGTAATATTTCATTGTGTATATGTACCACATCTTCTTTATCCAGTCATCTGTTGATGGACATTTAAGTTGCTTCCATGTCCTGGGTATTGTAAATAGTGCTGCAATGAACACTGGGGCATTGGCGTGCATGTATCTTTTTGAATTAGAGTTTTCTCTGGATATATGCCAAGGACTGGGATCACTGGATCATATAGTAACTCTGGAACCTCCATACTGTTCTCCATAGTGGCTGTACAAATTTACATTCCCACCAACAGTGTAGGGGGGTTACCTTTTCTCCACACTTCTTCCAGCGTTTATTGTTTATAGACTTTTTGATGACGCCCATTCTGACCAGTGTGGGGTGATACCTCATTGTAGTTTTGGTTTGCATTTCTCAATAATTAGCGATGTTGAGCATCTTTTCATGTGCTTTTTGGCCATCTGTATATCTTCTTTGGAGAAATGTCTATTTTGATCTTCTGCCCAGTTTTTGATTGGGTTGGTTTTTTTTAATTATTATTTTTGAATTGAGCTTTAGAAATCTATTACATTTCTATACACTAACAATGAAATAGCAGAAACAGGAATTAAGGAAACAATCACATTTATCATCACATCAAAAAGAATTGATGTGAGGACAAACCTACCTAAGGAGGCACAAGACCTGTACTCTGAAATGAAGAAGACCCTGATGAAAGAAAGTGAAGACAATACAGATGGAAAGATATACCATGTTATTGTATTGGAAGAAAGCATATTGATAAAATGATGATACTACCCAAGGCAATCTACAAATTCAATCCCTATCAAATTACCAATGTGCATTTTTCACAGAAATAGAACAAAAAGTTTTAAAATTTATATGGAAACACAAAAGACCCTGAATAGTCAATGCAGTCTTGAGAAACAAGAATGGAGCTGGAAGAATCAGGTTCCCTGACTTTGGACTATACTTCAAAGCTACAGTCATCAAAACAGTATGGTAGTGGCACAAAAACAGATATATAGATCAATGGAACAGGATAGAAAGCCTAGAAATAAACCCACACACTTATGGTCAATTAATCTACAACAAAGGAGGAAAAATATACAATGGAGCCAGTTTAGGAAAAAAAAAAAAAAAAGCTTGGCCCATTATATTCTATAAGCTTACAATAAATATAATTGCTTTTAAAAGTCAGTTAATTCATCTAATGCATAGAGCACAGAGATGTTCATAAAAAAATTAATGCTCATATAGATTAAATACCATATTGATAAAGCCTCTATTCAAAACCTTAGTCAAAATAACTGTATTTAAGACTAGTTGGTAATAAAAATTAATTAGATGGGAACATGAGGAAGACCCACTGCAAACTCAGTTTATTGTTTGAAAGTAACATCTCAAATTATATTGCTCTACTGAAAGAGAAGTAAAATTATATTATTTTACAATTTAAAGACAGAATTCTTTCTTTCTGCTAATTTCAGTTATTAAATATTACATTATATTATTTACAAACATATTCTGTTAAAATTAATGTAATTTTGTTTTGATTTAGCTTTTAATATTTATATGTACAAACATATATATAAATTTACATTCATTTGAGACATTTTCTACTTTAAATCACAACTATTTTTATGACATTTCTATGAATTCAATAGGTCATCAAATATTTTAGTTATGTTATTAAATTATCACCTAGAATAAATTACATTCATTAAATTATCCAGCAATTAAAAACAACACTCTTGGAAAAACATTTTAACCTGCAAAGAATTTTCTTACTTATTTATAATACACTGACCTATATTATCAAGCTTTACTTTCAATTATTCGCTAACTGGAATATTACTTTCTACTCTCCTTTTTATACTTCTTTCCAAGTTCTTAATATATTTTCCAAAATGAAGTCTAATTTTTCTGTGTGTGTTTACACCTAAGATTCCCAGCATGGAACATCTCTTTGTTAATCTTGAGGACCTTATTAATTATTACATCTTATAGAACTTTTCCAGTTGTTTGCCTTTGAGATGTTTTTCTTGTTGATGGCAGAGAAAGCCAGGTTTACTAGTTCTTGGCCAATAAGTGCTGTCCATATGACCTACCGGTTTATAGTTGCTTTATGTTTAATTTTTCCTCAAGTGCAGTAAATTTTCCCATTGAACTTGGCCATATTGTATCTATAATGAACATATAATCTTGACTAACACAAGTGTAGGCACATAAAAGATGACAAGATTTTGTGTTCCTTTTTTTAATTTTTGAAAATGAGGTATTTTTCTCTTAAGAAAATACTCTAATAAAGATGATTCAGGACTCCATAAAATGTATGATCTACATATTCTTGATGGTTGTTGGCTGGTAAATGGGCACATGGTACAGTGAGACACACTTCTCAGTAATAGAAAGCAATAAGGTCTTCTGGGGTGGAAAGTGTTTAGAAATAATTTATCTCTCTTGAAAGGAGACATAAGGCAGTAGTACTTCCTTTTTTCAGCTCTTAATATTTCCACCTGATAGTGATGCAGCATTTTGATCCATGAAGGTGGCCAAAGGTAAGACACTGAGGTCTGTAGAGTGGAAAATAAAAGGCTCTGATGATATGATAGAATCACTGGGACAATGTACCTGAGAAAATGTTTTAAGTACATCACGCATTTACATTGCTGAGGTCATTTTGTTTGGGTTTTTTCTGTTATTGTATCTGAAGCGTATAAACTGACACAGGGTTTTAAGGAAAGTATGACTGATTACAAAATTTCGTTAAAAGTTAGTGATTAGTAACTGGTGAATAGTAATAGTTAATTTATTCACTATTTTACTTTCACATATCCTGACAGTCACTGTGAATAATTTTCAGTGTTTGAAAACAGCACAGTGGGACAAATTTAATTTTTAATCATCAAATTCAGCAAGTTGACTGCTTGAGATTTCATATGTTTGAAGATTTTAAAAGGACACCATTAGCACTCAGATTATAGTAAGATGACGGCATCTCTTCAGTCCTTCAAAGGTACTGATGCTCTCATTTTGTTTGGCAAAATTGATTACATTAACTTCAGGGTATATTTAAGAAGTCAAATGAAGCTTCTTCCTTGAAATCTGAAATCTTAAAGGCATGTATTGATTTTTTTCTGTTTGCATTCTTTTAAAGAACCCTATTATGCATGGAATTAAATACAATACCCTTTCCAGAGTGACACTTTCATGGAGGTTTTCTAGAAAAAAAATGGTGGGAAAAATATGTTTTAAGTGTATTTAAATGAAGACTAATTTTTCTTCTAAGTTATAATTTTTATCAAATGCTATTTACATATTAGAAAATAACATCATAATATTTTCTAAAAGAAAGTTAAGCAGAAGAGTTTCTGTCTTGTCAGCTTTAGCCTATGAAGCAGAAGACAATGCTTTGCCCTTAGATATTTGTTAACACAAATTTGAAAGACATCATATTCCAAAAATAAAAGATAAATAAATTAAAATATCTCAAGGAACTGTTTTAGAACTTCAGTCCTGTAAATGATATAAATATGTGAAGAAATACAAAACTTAAATGTAAACAATACAGTTTAAGATCAAATGTTCATTTCATTAGTGATTAACAATGAACATGTATTTGGTTTTAATTTCACAAATATAATCCAATTTGTCTTAACCTGTTTCTATAGAAATAGAAGGCTGAAGGAGCTATATTCACTTTTTTTCTTGTGGCATCAGCATAAATGTTTGATGATTACGATTAATTTCATTTTTCTAGTGACAATGTATAGAGAAATAAGAGGCTGACCTCACTGTACATACATAGTTCATGTACTTGTAGGGAAAATAATGTGTTAATCTGTCTCATTTATAGAAATATTCATTTTTATGGATATAGTATATTATATGAAAACAGTGGTAAAAATATTCCACAAGAAACCCACAATATTTAACACAATTTTCATTTGTTGAATCCATCTAGAGAAGTCATAATTTTGCAAGTATATATGAACTTTCAAGTAAGTGAAAAAACAGACAAGTCTTGGAATAATAAAAACACCATGGTATCATCTCTACTTTCATAGAGAAGTAGATTCCTGTGTTTGCCTGATATGAACATTAAAATATGAAACTTAAATACACACCATAAGCCTAATAGAAGTAGGAGGAAAAGGAAGCCTCTGATTGTACACAAAGTATGGAAAAACCTGTAACTGAAAAGATGATTAAGGGTCCTTGGGCAATCTCTGTTGTCACAAAGTACATCTGCCTTGGGGTCAGACTCAGCAGTATGTTTTATTTCAAGCAACACAAATCCAATTCTAAGACTATAATACACTAATGAATGTTATATTAAGTATTTGTGGGAACACAGAATGAGGGAATATATGATACTCTGGACAGAAAACCATCAAATATCCCATGCAGACATTGCTGACCCCAGCTTTTTCTTCTCCACTGCCTGTTACTGAGTCTGTTTTCCCATCAACATCTCAACTCTCTTGAGAAAGAAAAACGGAGCTAGAGGAATCAGGCTCCCTGACTTCAGACTATACTACAAAGCTACAGTAATCAAGACAATATGGTATTGGCACAAAAACAGAAATATAGATCAATGGAACAGGATAGAAAGCCCAGAGATAAACCCGTGCACATATGGTCACATTATTTTTTTTATAAAGGAGGCAAAAATATACAATGGAGAAAAGACAGCCTCTTCAATAAGTGGTGCTGGGAAAACTGGACAGCTACATGTAAAAGAATGAAATTAGAACACTCCCTAACACCATATACAAAAATAAACTCAAAATGGATTAAAGCCCTAAATGTAAGGCCCGACACTATAAAACTCTTAGAGCAAAACATAGACAGAACACTCTATGACATAAATCACAGCAAAATCCTTTTTGACCCACCTCCTAGAGGAATGAAAATAAAAACAAAAATAAACAAATGGGACCTAATGAAAGTTAAAAGCTTTTGCACAGCAAAAGAAACCATAAAAAAGATGAAAAGACAACTCTCAGAATGGGAGAAAATATTTGCAAATGAAGCAACTGACAGAGGATTAATCACCAAATTTACCAGCAGCTCATGTAACTCAATATCAAAAAAAAAAAAAAAACAAAATCCCAATCCAAACATGGGCAGAAGACCTAAATAGACATTTCTCCAAAGAAGATATACAGATTGCCAACCAACATATGAAAGAATGTTCAGCATCACTAATCATTAGAGAAATGCAAATCAAAACTACAATGAGGTATCACCTCACACCAGTCAGAATGGCCATCATCAAAAAATCAAAGAATAAATGCTGGAGATGGTGTGGAGAAAAGGGAACCCTCTTGCACTGTTGGTGGGAATGTAAATTGATACAGCCACTACGGAGAACAGTATGGAGGTTCCTTAAAAAACTAAATGTAGAACTATCCTATGACCCAGCAATCCCACTACTGGGCATATACCCTGAGAAAACCATAATTCAAAAAGAGTCATGTACCACAGTGTTCATGGCAGCTCTATTTACAATAGCCAGGACATGGAAGCAACCTAAGTGTCCATCGACAGATGAATGGATAAAGAAGATGTGGAACATATATACAATGGAATATTACTCAGCCATAAAAAAACCGAAATTATTAGTACTGAGGTGCATGGACCTAGAGTCTGTCATACCGAGTGAAATAAGTCAGAAAGAGAAAAACGAATACCATATGCTAACACATATATATGGATTCTAAAAAAAAAAAAAGGTTCTGAAGAACCTAGGGGCAGGACAGGAATAAAGATGCAGACATAACGAGTGGACTTGAGGACGCAGGGAGGGGAAAGGGTAAGCTAGGGCGAAGCGAGAGAGTGGCATAGACTTATATATACACTACCAAATGTAAAATAGACAGCTAGTGGGAAGCAGCCACATAGCACAGGGAGATCAGCTCAGTACTCTGTGACCACCTAGAGGGGTGGGATAGGGAGGGTGGGAGGGAGATGCAAGGGGGAGGAGATATGGGGAATATATGTATATGTATAGCTGATTCACTTTGTTATAAAGCAGAAACTAACACACCATTTTAAAGGAATTTTACTCCAATAAAGATGTTAAAAAAAAACACAAAAAACTCCCTAGTACTTCCTCCTGCCCTTCCCAAACTGCTGAAACAAAGGACATAGTTATAATTAGATCAATTAGATCACTAGGTGCCTTCAGTAAAGGTAGCGCAAAAAAGAGGACAAGCTTTTGGAAGGACAAAATGCGATTTCACCGTGTGAAGGTTAAAAACAAAATTGAATGAACATACAAACAAAGGAAAAATAATGGTTAACAGTTCCCTTTATATTATTTTCTAGAAGCTGTTCATTCAGTACCATTTTCTAGATAGATGGACTGAGTATTATGAACTCATTTTTCCAACTTCTTTGATTAAACATAATTACTGAATAATTATAGAATAAAAAATTAAGTGTTCATGCTTCTCTTTCTCCCCCCCCCCCTTTTTTCCTGCTAATCAGTACAGTAGCTAGACTAAATTTTTGTTTGTTTCTCTACTTGGATCTGACAAACTGAAATTAAATGGCAGGATGATGACATTGAAGCATTTTCCTTGGTGAGGGAAGCAGTTAAAAATAGGAGATACAAGGGAATTGTTGAATTTTTTAGATCAATTAATTTTGAAATCAAAGTTATGCTGGATTTCATTAAGAAGATAGCTTTTCTCCATGGAGATTTAATTAATCTGCCCGGTTAACTTTCTCTAATTTGTGCATTCATAGAACTTCTTTCCTTTTTCTCATGTTGTGACATTTATTAGTAACTATCATTTGCTTATTTACATCTATTATTGAACGCCTTAAGGAGTATAACCTCTTTGAAAATGATATAGATATCTGATTCATCTTGTGTAATCCAGGAGCTGGGCACTAAAAGTTATTTAATAATAGCATTGAATGAATGTCTCTCAGGGACAAAATTACTCTCTAAAAGTCACAAACCGAGTGTATCACCAAAAAACTAGAGGTAAGATGAATTTAATAGAAAAGTAAGTAGCATTTATCAGGTAGACTCAATTTCTGAATGTTTGCAAGAGATTAGATCCTGACCTTCACTATTTTTTTCAAGTTATCCATTAATAAGGAAAAACAAGATTTCCATCCTCAAAATTGTGTATGCTTATATCCTTAGAAAATTAATCACTGGCCATATCTACTCCTGGAGAGAGAAATATACCAAATATGATTAAAAATGAATGCTCAGTTATTGTTAAATGAATACAAATATTTGTGTTTGAAGTTGATTAAACTCAGTCATAGTGAAGAAAGGGAATCAGTTCCACTGTTAGTATACACTTTAGTTTAGAATGTTGCTTAATATGTTTGTATTTAGTGAGTAAACTAGGATTTTCTACTGGTGCTTTTTCTCCTTGATGAGTATTTACATTGATGTCATATTTAAATCCTTGGATTTTGTTATTGACCTAAGTTCTTCCATTTTAAGTATTCCATTTGCCCAGATACAGTCATGTTCGAATTCTGCCCCATCCTGATATTCACAATATAGCCATCTGACCACCAACCAAATTCATAAAAGTATTATATAGAGATGGCATGATAATAAGTAACATTGATGAATGATTCTTTTATAAATTTCTCTGAAGCTGTCCATTCATTCATTCACTCAATCAATTATCGAGTTACGGCTATGTGACGCACTCTTCTAAGTACCAAGATGACTCAGTCATATTTCTTCCCACCTCATGATTATGTTACTACTATGCCTTGGTTTGATCCACCCATTCTTCTACACTTATTTTTCTCACCTATAGCTTTCTTCTACTAATGCAAGCCTCCTTATTTCCTGCTGTAAATTACCACGTAGGAAAACTCCCATGTGGAACCTAACTGCTGAAGGTTCATTACAAATCTATCATGAGCTAGGTAAGTGATTTCCCAGGAGATACACAAAATCAGATTGCATATCAGATCTTCTTGTGTTATATATGATTCACCTAGAAAACTTTTTGGTTAATATTTTAGTCCCTTAGACTGCACCATTTATTAAAGCATAGTCTTTCTTCCCTTCACTTTTTTTTTAATTTTATTGGAGTATAGTTGATTTATTATGTTGTGTTAGTTGTAGGTGTACAGCAAAGTGATTCAGTTATACATATGCATATATTCATTCTTTTTCAGATTCTTTTCTTACATAGGTTATCGTAGAATACTGAGTAGAGTTCCCTGTGCTATACAGTAGGTCCTTGCTGGTCATCTAACTTATATGTAGTGGTGTGTGTATTTTCATCCCAAACTCCTGATTTATCCCACCCTCCATGCTTCCCTTTTGGTAACCATAATTTTTTTTTTTTTTTTTTTTTGCGGTACGTGGGCCTCTTGCTGTTGTGGCCTCTCCTGTTGTGGAGCACAGGCTCCGGATGCGCAGGCTCAGTGGCCATGGCTCATGGGCCCAGCTGCTCCGCGGCATGTGAGATTTTCCCATACCGGGGCACGAACCTGTGTCCCCTGCATCAGCAGGTGGACTCTCAACCACTGTGCCACCAGGGAAGCCCATAAGTTTGTTTTTAACATCTGTAAGTTTATTTCCGTTTTGTAAATAAGTTCATTTGTATCATTTTAAAAAATTAGATTCCACACATGTGTGATATCAGATGATATTTGTCTTCCTCTGTCTGACTTACTTCACTTAGTATAATTTCTAGGTCCATCCATGTTGCTGCAAATGGCATTTTTTATGGCTGAGTAATATTCCATTGTATATTTGTGCCACATTTTCTTTATCCATTCGTCTGTCGGTGGACATTTAGGTTGCTTCCATGTCTTGGCTATTGTAAACAGAGCTGCAGTGAACATTGGGATTCACTCTTATTAAGGGCACATGGGCTTGCCTTCTGCCTCCTTCTTTTCCTTTCCTCCCCAACCTCTGGAACCCATAATGGGTAGTATACTGAAAATAAAAATAAATAAATAAAAAAAGCTTTATAATTTCACTTCTTCTGGGTCGTGCAATACTGTTTTGGCACAAAGCTTTATATTCTTATCTTTTAAACCTGAACTTTATTAAATTGGAAACTACAGATACGTTTCTTGGTATCATTTTCAACATCTGCTTTACTGCTAACTGCAGACCCTTTGGCAGCCTAGTGGGGTAGGGGAAAGAAGAGAGAGGAGCATGAAGGCAATGCCTATATAAAGCTGCAGGAGGAGGCACTGTTTATGGCAACTATCTAAAGGGGCAGATTGGGGACTTCCCTGGCGGTCCAGTGGTTAAGACTTCGTGCTTCCAATGCAGGAGGCTCACGTTCGATCCCTGGTGAGGTAACTAGGACTCCACAGGCCACATGGTGTGGCCAAAAAAAAAGACAGATTGATGGTTGGCATAATATGAGGAGCCTAGTAAGGAATATCTATTTTCCTTTGTCTAATTTACTCTCTTTGTTATTGAATAATACATGATCAGGTTTTACTCGGTTTGATTAAAATGATACAGGTGTTAGCTCTATTTGTACTCAATACATTTGTCTAAATCAACATAATATATTCAGCTCCCAATAGATGCATTTTTTTTTTAAAGCTTTAGATCTGTGAGGTTCTTGTTTCACTGAAGGATTATTCAAACAAGTGTATGTATACATTTAAATGCAGTAATTATAGATTGAATATTTGTTCCACCAAAAGTCATATATCAAAGCTCTAAACTCCAGTTTTTGGTATTTGGAGGTGAAGCCTTTGGGAGGTAATTAGGATTAGATGAGATCATGAGGGTGGGGTCCTCATAATGAGATTAGTTTCCTTGTAAGAAGAGGAAGAAACCAGAGCTCTCTCTGTGCCCTGTGAAGATACAGTGAGAAAGTTGCTATCTTCAAGCTGGGAGGCGTATCTTCTCTAAGAACAGAATCTGCTTGCTCCTTGATCTTGGACATCTTAGCCTCCAGAACTCTGAGACATAAATGGCTATTATTTAGCCACCTAGTCTATGGTATTTTGTCACAGCCCTAGATGAACAAGATAGCAGTCAAGGTTTTCAGCCGCTAGATACTTTAGCTTCCCATGGTCATGGACATTTGGAGGAAGAAAAAGTAAAAGAAAGAGTTTATTAAATCTCAATGTTTTAATATTTGAAGATAATTTCAGTCAATAGATACTAGCTCTGAGAAAGACTTTTTAGAGGACCAGAAGTGTCTTCTTCATGTATTTAACAGACAAATATTTTTCATATTCTGCCCATATAACTGGCCCAGTTAGCATTTTTTTTTTTTTTTTTTGCGGTACGCGGGCCTCTCACTGTTGTGGCCTCTCCCGTTGCGGAGCACAGGCACCGGACGTGCAGGCTCAGCGGCCATGGCTCACGGGCCCAGCCACTCATTGGCATGTGGGATCTTCCCGGACCGGGGCACGAACCCGTGTCCCCTGCATCGACAGGTGGACTCAACCACTACGCCACCAGGGAAGCCCTGGCATATAATTTAATGGTTGCTTTCACTCCCTAAGTTCAATGTTTCTCAAATGAACTGCCATTTACAGATCAAAATATTTAATAAAAATTTCAATACACCTGGAAAAACATATGCCAATAAAGGCCCTCTGCAGTTCTCCATTAACTTTGCTTGTTGATAAATTTACGAAACTTGTGAGGATGTTTCCTTTATTCATGTACAGATTAAGTGTTACATTTTAAGTATTTTACTTTAGTTATTAATTTTCTCTTTACAATTGCTAAAATTTTTCATTTGAAAATGCGTATTTATCACAGCTTCGTCTAGTTCTATATTACACTTTTTTAAAAGTTCTTTAAACGTCTTCTAGGTGGAAACATAAATACATGGAAATTTTTTTTCTGAATATGTATTTACTCTCTACATTAAATAGTTGCTTAGTTAATTTGGAATCTTATGAACCATCATCAGTAGAAGTAGAATTCAGTGAATCAATTTATATGGACTACCATCAATTTATTTATGGGCATGGGAAAGCAGCATATGAGAATCTTGCTTAATTAGTCTTATTGTTCCCACTGGTGAGACAAAAAATATATTTGATTACACTGTAAATGAATTTTCTCTGTAAATACTTTTTCCTTTTTACAACTTTACTGAATTCATTAATTCGGTACCAATAGACTCCAGACCACATCATGTTTTATTTGAGAAAATAATAGGAGAGTGATTATTTTTATCAATTTTTGTTTTGATTCACTTATGTGTATTCTGTTGCTGAATTATCCAGATTCATGACACTCCAGATTGTCAGGGAAGTATTAAACATAGACTAGACCTGAGAACACTGAATTTGGTTGAGTCTTCTCAAGGTGGAGTCTGTCCTTCTGCCTTTAGCATTAAGCATATCTACCCAGTGATGGGCATATAAACACTTGAGAAAATGATTGATGTAGCAGAACAGAAAAGTAATGTTTAGATTTTTCAGTGCACTTTAACAGTATGGAAACAGCTGTAGTTAACAACATTGCTCATAGCTTCAAAGCCCATATTTAAAGAAATATGCATTAAAATAAACAGAAATATTCCTGAATTTGTATAAGGTTAGAATGTTTTTACAAGAAAATATGCATTTTAAATAGGAACTTTTATCAGGACAAAGCCTGTTACAACCATACGTTGTCTTCTGCCCATTTTGTCTATTTTATCTTCTGTATATGTCTCATATTGAAATGTAAGTAGTATGAGTTTTGTGTTTGTTCTACAAATGAAGGAGAAATTGCTCAAAGTTTACTTGCTAATAATAAACATAAATTTATTAATTGCTTACTGACTTATATATCCCCATTGGGAATGGGGCACTTTCTTGGATCAATCCAAAGCTTTTTGCTTGAATTAGTATGACACTAATCTCTTCTTTATTTTCCATTGTACAATATAAAAAAGGAGTAATGTGGTTATAAATTGACAATATTTACAATAATTTTCCCATTCCCTTATTAAACTGAGGGCATTTTTTTGAGGGCATTTTTATATTAATTGGAGTCTCTTTTTTTATAATTATGGTGGTAATTATTATTTTATGGATTATGTTATCTTCTATTTGAAGTATTGAGTTCATACTTAATAAGGAAGTTCTGTGAACAGACAACTTCAAAATCTATGCAGTCACTTTTGATATGTCAGTTTTAAAATAGTTGTCAACTGTCCACCTAGATAGAAACACAGGTATAAATAAACACCAGAAATCAGAAATAATTGACAATAGCTACAAAAGTAAATAATGTGCTCACCTCTCATGGGAATACCCAACCTAGACAGTTTTGTAATTCTGCTTATTTTATCTGTTTCTGCCATTCGCACTCTTGGCTGATCAGAAATAACTATGTTATCAGTTTGTCTTATTTTAAATTGAAGAAGAAATATAAATAATATATATATGTACTTATCTTTCTATCTACACATCGCTACATAGTTAGAAAAGACCCATTAAACCAACGTCTCCCAATGTTCAGAAATTAATTATAAAACAATTCCACTGAAGTTATTTTTCTTAATTATTTTACTTGCCACTGTTATTTTTCTCCACTAGAAGCAATGTTTATTTTTTCCCTCATGCCATCATTTGACACATATGTAATCTTGTTTTTATTTATTTGTGTATACAGTTCGTATTACCAAATGAATCATTTGGTCCTTGAGGTCTGAGATTCCATCTCTTATTTAAAATAGTCTTAAAAGTATGAAATATGTACCAAGACAATATGTTTGGGGTTCATCATGGTTGGACACAATTTGCAATATACCAGAACCAACAAACCAATATACATAAATTACTTAAGGCTCAGTCATATATGTGTATATATGGAAGTCCCCTAGAATTGCTCTGGGGATTGAAGAAAATGAAAAAAATCTGGGTAAAATGCTTAGTGCAGTCAAATATAAGATTTTTTTTGAGTAATCATTATTAATTTTATTATTTTCTTTTCCTAAATGTTATTATCTCTTCAAATAGATATGCAATAACTATTTGTTAATAAGTGATAAAATTTTGTGTATATTTGCCCAATATAGATGGTGCTTTATAATAAATAAATACCATGTGCTTATAGCAGGTAAAAAATTGATGACTTTGGGCTTCCCTGGTGGCGCAGTGGTTGAGAGTCTACCTGCCAATGCAGGGGACGCGGGTTCGTGCCCCGGTCCGGGAGTATCCCACATGCCACGGAGCAGCTGGGCCCATGAGCCATGGCCACTGAGCCTGCGCGTCCGGAACCTGTGCTCCGCGATGGGAGAGACCGCAGCAGTGAGAGGCCCGTGTACCGCAAAAAAAAAAAAAAAAAAAAATTGATGACTTTAACATTTGGGACAAATTATTCAAGAAGTCATGGCTTACTTTTCGGTGAGCCATTTAATGGTGGCAGATGATGACCTGAAAGCATAGTTTGGCTGGAGACAGCAAAACAAGGGAAGGAGATGGGAAATGGATAGCGGAATATGTGAAGAGAGTTGCAGTTATACAGTGGGAGACTGGTTCACAAAAATAAGAATACAGACAGATGGTTAGTGATAAGTGGTCAAAGGAATTTTAACCACTAGCAAATCTAATATTTAATTTTGACTTGTTTGTTTTTTTCTTTCTCTTTTTTTTGAAAAGTCAAAATTTCCTCAGTGTTTTTTTGTGTGTGTTTTTATTTTTAATTTTAATTGGAGTAGTTGATTTACAATGTTGTGTTAGTTTCAGGTGTACAGCAAAGTGAGTCAGTTATACATATACGTATATCCACTCTTTTTTAGATTCTTTCCCCATATAGCCCATGTAACCTTCATCATCCGTCTCCCCAGATAGGTAAATTTTACTACATATCAAATATGAATGTTTTTCATCTGGTTGGTTTTTTAGAAATTCTAGATCAATCGGGTTGAATGGCTAAAAATCATTATGTCACTGATATGATAGAGATAGAAGTGAAATTAGGAGCTCAGCAGTTGCTGTGATTCAGAAACATGAGTGACCATGAACACTGATGAGCCTGAGGATTTATGAACATATCATGGAGGCCTGCCCTAGCTACTCCAGAAAATGAGATAGGAGATTCAAGACAGTTCCATTTAAATCCCAAGGACGGTGTGAATTCAGTCCACATTCAGGTTATATACCATTGTAAAATGAATGATGAAATATTTTAAAATGACAACTTCGCTGGCTTTGAATCCAGGTAAACAGTATAATGAAACGTGTTCACCTAAATGTTCTGTCTTTTCCTGATTTATAGTGTCATATAAGTAAAGTTTTCAAACCTGTATGGTTTCATCGGCCATTACTATGGGATTTCATATTTAGGCAATATTACTACTCTCCCACCATATTTATATAAACAACACAAATAGATTTTCTTGATTTTACTGAGCTTTAAACAAATATGTTCTTGGATATGGCTTTTGTTTATTCAGTTAACCCTTGAACAAGGAGGGGTTTAGGAGACCCTGATCTCTGCAAAGTCTAAAATTCACCTATAACCTTACAGTTGGCCCTCTGTATCCAAGGTTCCACATCAGGGGATTCAAACAACCTCAGATCATGAAGGACCGTAGTACTTATTCAGTGAAAGAAATGTATAAGTGGACATGCACAGCTCAAACCTGTGTTGTTCACCTGACTATGTTCATTCTTAGGCTTTGGGCAGGAATGTTTTCCCACTTGAGCATGCTGAAAAAGTATGTTTGGTCTTTCTAGTTCCCTTTAATTTTTATTTGGTTAATTTAAAATTCAAAGAATGATCAATGTTTTGCTTATTTAATGGGACATTCTCACTAGACCAGTAGTATGATATATCGACTGATCGTCTGTTTAGCTAATGGGCTAACCCGCTCCAAAGATTATTCCTGTACCTTTATATAAAGACATTCATCACTTTCTATTGTTTAGTCATAGAGAAACATGATTCCTTTCAAACTATGAAGTTGTGCCTATGTATGTTTATGTACACATGTAGGCATTAGTACAGGATTGTGCCTGTTGTTTGATTCACATCCAAACCCACAGCTGACACTCTAAGGGATCCAGTGAGGTGCCAAGAATACCATGACTGTGGGAGATTGGGCACTAAATGATGATTTGCATAAGACCGGGAACCAGGATCCTCTTTCTGACCACAGATTTTACAAACATTTCCATGTGAGAGCCAGTTCATTTAAAAAAGTAGTGCTATATTTTTATTTTAAAAGATACCAAAATATAGTAAAAAAAAAGTATCTTTTTAAATAAAAAGGCTGGGTGGATACCAGTATTTAATATGTGAAATTTATAGAAAAAACACCCAACAACTTAACCAATATTTACTATCCTTTAATTGCTTTTCTTAGGACTTCAGAACATCAGGACTGTTCCTAGGTGACAATTTCAGTTCACTGAAAACAAGCTAGATTCTGATTTCCAGCCAGAGCACATTTAAAACATTATTACCGTATAATGCAAGAATCCTCCTTTAGTAGTAAATTACCCACAAAAAGGAAAATATTATCCATGTCATTTCTACTTCAAAATGCACATGTGTTTAGTAATGAAAGTCATTATGAAGCCCAAATGGAGAAGATAAAATCACTTACAACAATGAAATTAATCCTACTCAAAATAAATACCTGGCTATAAATCATTGCTCTCTTTACAGGTTTATATAGTACGGAAGACAGCATGGTTCATGCACTGAGTAAGGGCAATTAAACTGGGATGTCTATGGTGTGAGTTCCAGCTCTGTTGGAACTCAGATGGCCTCAATCAATTCAGTTAAATTTCCAGTACTTCAGCCTCCCCCTTTGTAAAATGGTGATGTTATTAACCCTAGTGATAAACATCAAAGAAATAATGCAAGTGAAAGCTGTTTGAAAATTATAAACGATTACTTAGATGATATTTGTTTGTTTTATCTAGGACTGTGAAATATAGTGGGCAGATTAAAGAGTTTTTAAATACCTTTAGTAAGCATCTATAAACATGTCTTTCTTCTTATCTCTTAAAAAAGAGTTTCTCCTGTTATAATTCATATGTCATTGCTGCCTTGGGAGCTGGCTCTTATCAGTGCTATGAAATATGGATACTATTCAACTCTTTCACTACTCCTGCTTTCATGGTAACACTCTACTGTGTCCTGGATATCCCTATCAGACTTTGATGTTGACATCCAGGCACCTTCAGGCAGCTTTGCTTACTTCCAGAACTAAGAGTAGACATGCTGCTCTGCTGTCAGGGGCTCTCTCCTAATTTACATGTGCTTTCTGAAATCACCTGCTATCTTCTCTTTGGGTGCTCAAACATTTGTATGTAGTGGATAGCAACTTCTTCAAACTACTGACTCCAAACTTTCTTTTCCAGCCACTGGTGCTAGGTAATGGTGGTGGTATTGGTAGGGTATAGGGAGGGGGTATGAGGGGAGGAGTGGCCAGAGACAATTTATTCCCTTTCACTAAAGACTCCTTCAGCTCTTTGACAACACCCAGCTGCTTGGGTCTCTGGTGCTTAAGTACCGAAAAATGATTTCCTACTATATTTTGCCAAACTCATTACCATTTTTTCCCTCATCTGCTCTCTAGGAGACTACTATACATGATCCAGTTTTGCCTTTGATAATCTGATAACAACTATTCTAAACTCCTGAATCCAGGAAGATAGTTCTCTTTCAGATAAAATTCATTTCAGAGGACAGTGCTTTCCAGGACTTGAATGTGAATGTCATCACTTCCCAAAGGAACTTGCTTATCGGTTTCTCCTCTGTGTTGGTGGCAGGGCATGAAATAAAGCTTTCAGCATCTGTAACTTTTCCACCATTCACTTTTTCATTTCCTCCTAAATTAGTTCTGTCTCTAGTCAAGCAATTCGTTCAAAATCTATATACCTAGGGTTGTAGACATGTGACACATTATGCTTCTCAGAAATATCTGTAGTTTAAATGTGTCACTGATGTAGTTTGATTTTCCATAAGAAAAACTTTTCCTACACATTTAGTGTAGAAAAATTGGAAGATTGCGATAAGCAAAATTTGATAAGTGAAATACAGAAAATAACTATCAAGTTTTTGGAGTATACTCTTCAGAGACTTTCTTTTGCATATATGAATGTGTTTTCTTAAAATAATAATGGGTTCTAATAGTATCCACAATTTTGAAACTTGTCTTTGTGGTGAGTAACATGTAACATGTATGCATTTAAAATAGTAAACTATTAAATAAAAAATACCCATTTTGAAGATGGAATAAATCCCACTGTTTGGATATATGATAATATTTTTAACAAATCCCATAATGTGGGACATTAGGGACAATCTAGTTATTTTGCTTTTATAAGATCATATCTTTGTTTCCATAAGTTGTAACTGTTATAGAAAACCATTAGAACATGCAAGTAAGTCTTAAGAATAGTTAAATTAGGGTCTTTAAGCAGATTTCAGTGGGTCCATTCACTCCCTGTTGATTATGTGGAAAACTTTGTGTCTGTGCATAGGTAGCTTATTCCTAGACAGGAGCTCCATATTTCATCAAATTTTAAGATTTTTAAAATAAATTATGTGTTTTTGTTTTTCTAGAAAGGGCATCTATTTGATATAATAAGTATATAAACACTGTTGGGGACACCATGATGGTGTAAGTCTTTTGATGACTATAACAACCTTTATTTTCCAACTGTGTTGTGGCACTTTGGAACCATCTACACACTTCATCCCTAAATAGCATAAATGAGAACCTGTTTTGTACCCAACTTTGGCAATACTACTATGTAATGTGTATTCTGTGGCTTGCAGGTTTGCTTTTGAGCTCTATGTTGAGCTGTTATAGTCACTATTTTCCTTGATCTAGTTCTAGTCTTCATTTTAATCCTCAGTAGATTGCGTTACTAGTTTTCACACTAAAAAGACTAACTCAACAGTTTTCAAACGTCTATTTGCAGGCAATTCCTGTTGCGGTTAGTATAATGTCCAGATGTCAGAGGGGATAAGAGGTACACATTGTTCTCCTGGAGGAGATGTAACTATTTAACAAAGAGCTCCACCTCTGGTGTTTCTATTCATCTTGAACAGAGAAGCAGATGGCAAACTGATTCTCTTTTGTGACAAACCAAACATTAATGGTATCCAGAACTTGATTTTATTTCCCAACTCTCAGTGAAGAAATCTGTGGGCAAGATTTATAACATTGTCTTCTATCTTCTATTTTTTCTCTCATTGGTATTCTTTACAGATCTCATAAACTCAACAAGTCAGCAGGGTAATCCTGTCAGATTTCAACTTTTTCTTTTTCTCTGTAATTCTATTGCTGCCAGAAAGCAACTTCTACAGTGTAGTTTTTCTTTCCTTTCCATTCCTTTCCTTTCCTTTCTTTTCTTTCCTTTCTTCTTATTTTATTATATTTTACAATTTTCAGCATCACTGTGTCTCCTAATGCTAGGCAACATATAAGAAGAAAAAAGGGTCAAAAATATGAAAGGAAAAGTGGATAACCAACTACTAACACCAACTATTAACAGAAGACAAGTAGACAAGAATGGATTTAATTTTATTAAACTTAAAGGGAGAGCTAAATAATGGGAAAAAAAAATCTGCCGATTTACAAGTACAAGAACATGCCTAGAAGTATCATCCCAAGCACCTTACCGGGCTTTAAATAGCAAATATTTTTGATGATTTTAATTTTTACAATATGCTTTTACTTGTAAAGTTGGAAAGTAAAAAAATGACGTCAAAAATCAAATTTGATATGGTGGTGAGATAAAGTATACTCTATTTCATTCAGAGAATTAACTATCTTTATTTCCCAAGTGAAATGTTTTATTTTTCTCTCCAGTTAGTACTATCTAGGACACTGAATCTGGTAGTAAGGAAGGATATTATCTATCAAAACAGTCTAGAGGGCTTCCCTGGTGGCGCAGTGGTTGAGAGTTCGCCTGCTGATGCAGGGGACAAGGGTTCGTGTCCCGGTCCGGGAAGATCCCACATGCCGCGGAGCGGCTAGGCCCGTGAACCATGGCTGCTGAGCCTGCGCGTCCGGAGTCTGTGCTCCGCAACGGGAGAGGCCACAACAGTGAGAGGCCCGCGTACCGCAAAAAAACAAAACAAAACAAAAAAAACAGTCTAGAACCTTTCATTCCTACCATGACTATGTGTAAATGGCACAATTCTAAAAGTCATTGCTAACACTTTAAATTTCACAATTTATGCAATAACTGTTGTCAAACCCAAGGTCATGTGCCCGATGCACAGTGAAGCCAAACAAACAGTGAAGCAAAGGAGAACAGGTGGCTCCATGATCAAAAGACACTTAACTCTAGGGTGGATTTTCAGGGAAGAATTTTTAAAGGCAAATATGGGGGGAGGGCTGCAGGGTATGAGACCTTCTTCTGATTGGTTGGTGGTGAGGTAACTGGGTGGTGCTCCAGGAATCTCAGTCATCAGCCATCTGTTTCCAATGAGTCTGGGTTCCATGTGCTTGGCTCAGCCTGAAGTTACCATCCTCCACCTGCGTCAGGGCCTTAGTTCCTTTATAAGAACTCAGAGATATGTGTCAAATTGTTATAGATATGTCCCTTCAGGAGGAACTAGGAGTCCTGTGACTCTGTAGTTCTAATTATTAGCTGTTTTAATCTGCCTTTTGGAACTCAGGGAAGGTCTAAGAGGCTGAAGACTTTTTCCTACAAATAAGAAATGGGGTACATGGAAATGCTTTTGGACTCAGGAGGTCCCCACAGGGTCCTGCTCAGTTTCATAACGATTATTTTTACAATTTGTATAAAATGGTAATATATTTATGTATATATATACACATATATAATTATAAACACACACAAGTAACCTTAAAGACTTGCATTTTAGAAAGTATGATGGCATTTTATTAAATTAACTAATTTCAAAATGGCAAATGGCATACCATTTTGAAACATTATAGGTGTTTTATAAATCGAGGCATAATTGATATATAATATTATGAAACATTATAGTTTTTGACTCAATTTCACCTTATCCTTAAATGAGAACCAGTGAGCTTGATGCAATGTGCTTAAACACCCATTTTTATTTTATTTCTGCTGAGTCAGCTTGCTGTTTGAGGAAGCTACATGCCTAGCTATTTCAGTTGAGCCCATTGGCTGGGCAAGGACACCATCTTTGTTTCACTTCTGCATCAGTGCTCAAAGCCCAACTGTAGCCTATCCCGATTACTTCTTTTTCTTTGCTTTCACTGACTATCAATCTAACATATCTGAAGACATGTCCTTATCTATTTCTATCTTTATCAGTTTGCATTTTTCTTCATTCAAACAAATCACAATATAATCTTGGGAAGCTCGTCTATTATAGGACACTCAGTAATATTTCTGTGAAGTTTTACTGCCATTGAGATTTTACAACTCCTTGGACATAATATACCTTTAGGTTAGAGGATGAAAATGATTGAAGCTGAAAACATTACACCATAAAGCCAGACTCTGCCTAAACTCCATTGGCTTGAGCCTAGTGTTAAAAATTTAACACATAACTTAGTCAAAGCTTCTTTTGAGACAATAGGTAATAGCCTTCAGAACCTATGATACTGCCCTGTAGAAACCCGATCCTCTTCTGTCTAGATTCCCTCACCATTGCCTATAAATGTCAAACTTAAAGCAACTTAAGTGAATAATCCAATAATAGTAAATTGGATTTAAATTAGATTTAACAGTAATCCACAATATTTTGACTATCATCTTGCCTGCATACCTAGCCACTTGCCTGTCTGCATTTTGATTGTCAAATTATTAAAACTGTGAATGACTATCAGTAATTGTATAAGCAAAGGTGCGAGCATATTTACCAAGAAGTATTTTACAGATAAAATGAATATGATTTTTTCTTCAAATTTTCTTAGTAAATAAGGTCACATTATATAATATTCAGTTGGACACTGGATAAACCTTGTAAAGCTACTTGGCTAAAAATGTGCAACTAAGCTGTCTTACGATATTACAATTAAAAAGAAAGAAAGGAACAAGTAACCCCTTCCTGCTTTTTCCAGTATCTTCTATTACTCATGAGTTAATTTCTAGCACATTTGTCAATCCACTTCTAACTGTGTAGTTCCAGTCTGACATACATTTCAATAAAAGTAATAGAATTATTATTTGTGTGTAAATAAAATAGGTCGATGTCTTTTTTTTTTTTTTTTTTTTTTTTGCGGTACGCGGGTCTCTCACTGTTGTGGTCTCTTCTGTTGTGGAGCACAGGCTCCAGACGCGCAGGCTCAGCTGCCATGGCTCACGGGCCCAGCCGCTCTGCAGCATGTGGGATTTTTGCGGACCGCAGCACGAACCCGTGTCCCCTGCATCGGCAAGCCAACTCTCAACCACTGCGCCACCAGGGAAGCCCGATTGACGTCTTTTTAAAAACTGTTCTAACTTCTACAATCTTTAAGAATAATATTGTCAATAAATATTTTTGTCAATTAATAAATTTAATTCTCTTATTTTGATACCTGTGACTTACATATTTTCTTGAATAGAAACATTACTATCAAGTACATCAAATGTCTGGAATCATAGAGTTTATTATTTTCTCTTTATTTTTCACCCATTGTTGAAACTATAAACTTAAACTGAGTTAACTAATACCTCAATTTATTTGACCTAAATTAATTGAGAGCTTACAATGTATAAATCATATATATGGTAAATATACCCATATGTTAGAAAAATAATAATAGGAGAGCCCATGCTCTTAGGAGGTTCACAGTATAGAACTGTGCACATACTTACCTCTTTGTTCATTTTGTTAATCTTTTATTGCCCTCTTGGTTTACAAATTCTATAAAGATTAGCTGGATTAGGTCTATAGTGAGACACAGATTCTAAAATAATTACATGCAAGTGAAAAAATGCAGTTTTAGGACAGCAATTTTCAAATTTGGGGATGCATAAACCATTAATTTTGTCCAGTACAACAGGAGTAGATGCAGAGATACAAAGAGCAAAACAATTGAGAAATGCCTTGAAGGCCAGGCTAAGAAATCATATTGACGTCACTTTTTTTTTTTTTTTTTTTTTTTTTTTTTTTTGCGGTACACGGGCCTCTCACTGTTGTGGCCTCTCCCGTTGCGGAGCACAGGCTCCGGACGCGCAGGCTCAGCAGCCATGGCTCACGGGCCCAGCCACTCCGCGGCATGTGGGATCTTCCCAGACTGGGGCACGAACCCGTGTCCCCTGCATCGGCAGGCGGACTTTCAACCACTGCGCCACCAGGGAAGCCCTGACGTCATTTTTAACTAGGAGAGAAGGAAATTAAAATTATGTGTAAGAATCATATTCACCGAGTAAAATATAATTTAAAAATTTGACACCAAAGGAATAAGCACTATAAACAGAACTGAAATATGAATAAGGCATATATAAATAGAAGGAAACTGTAATGCTAAAGATTCAGGTATAATATGTTTTATGCCATTAACAAGAGATTATGATTCTTTTAATCTATTAGTGCCTCTACATGTTGGTTCAGTCCAGAGGAGAGAAACTGGCATTTATTGAGTGCCTGCTATTTGCCTTACTCTATGTCAGTTATTCTCCCCTCATTTCCATCACTGAAATGTAAGGTCCAGGGCATGTCTGATCACTGCTGAATTCTGTGTCACTGATGAGTGCCTAGCATAATGGATATCCCATGTATATCTGTTAAATAAGTGAATTAATTCAATCCGTATAGTATTCTGCTAGTGTGATACCATTAGTACAGTTTACAGATGAGAAAACTGAAGCTGAACACAGGGTAATAGAGTTAGTAAATCCCAGAGTAATGATTTCATTCCAGACCTCTTTGCTTTCAAGTATAAAATGCTATTTCTTCATGGTTTCATATGCATAAAATATATAATCCATATTTATATGAAAAATCATTTAATGTTTTCAGTCTATTCCCACACTGTATAGTCTCATGAAAAAATACATTTCTGAGTTAAAACTTTAAAAGTGAACAGAGCTTAATTTAAAAATAAAGCCCTTTTTTTTCTAATCAAATTAGTGTCGCACTACATTGATTCAGCAGACAAAACAACTTCCCACACCAGAAATAAATGAAACAGGATACATGATTTCAGGAAATTGACAATAATCTTCATGCCATCCCTAAGGCTTTAGAGTGGGGGCTTCATTGTCTCTCCTCTGCTTTAGAAGCTCGCAGGCTTAAAGGAAGTCATAACAGTTATTTCAGCAAAATGACAGGAGCCTGTGCTGGGGGCAGCCAGGTGATATTGCCCAGATCTTTACTCTCTCAGGGCTGTGGTAGTTTCTGGTGCCTATAATCTTAGTGCCAGATTTTTTTTTTTTTTTTTTTTTTTAATTTTTGGCTGCGTTGGGTCTTCGTTGCTGCGCACGGGCTTTCTCTAATTGCAGCGAGCGGGGTCTACTTTTCGTTGCGGTGCGCGGGCTTTTCACTGTGGTGGCTTCTCTTGTTGCGGAGCACGGCCTAGAGCTCGCAGGCTCTAGAGGGCAGGCTCAGTAGCTGTGGCGCACGGGCTTAGTTGCTCCACAGCATGTGGGATTGAACCCATGTCGCCTGCATTGGCAGACGGATTCCTAACCACTGCACCACCAGAGAAGCCCTTAGTGCCAGATTTAACAGCATTGCACAAATAGCCTTCTCCATAGTAACAGCTTTCAGATTCTGCCCCTCACATTGAGTTTTTCTGGGCATGAACTTCAGTTTTGGTTACTGGAAGATGACACATCCTAAAGAGAGCCAAAAGGTCCCACAGGCAGAAAGATTAAACCAAGTCCATGATCTCCACCTCAGAAAAATTTACTGTAAGTGATTGAAATCCACAAGGGGCACTAATTCTGATTCCATTATGGGCTGCATCATACATTATATGACTGCATTATATGCATCATAAAGCATTTATCATGTAATATCAGTACTGCTACTAGTACTACAACTAATACTAATGGTAGCACAAATGACAATCTATTGATACTAATACTATAAATAATAATAATAATCACTACTATATGTCTCAAATAATTTGTGGGTTGTAAATAAGCAATAATAACATTAAATATTTATCCAATACTAAACATGGCTTTCACAGCCACAGATTTTTTTATGCTTTGGAAAAAATATGTATCCTTAGATATTAAGGTCACTTTTTCAATGAGGAAATTCCATTTGAAACTGGTTTTTCTCTATTATTCAAAGTAAGATAACTGGTAAATGGGAGTGGGTAGTTCAAATCCAGCTCTCTTCAATTCTTTTCAATCTATATTTCTACCTATCCATCCATCCATCTAGGTTCCTTCCCAGTTACCTGTAGGTGATCTGAAGTATTCACACTCCACTCTGTAGTGAGTAATATTTCAAAGAATCATTAAGATGTAAAACTCCCCAGCTTTAAGAGTTTTGACTTTTCCACTGACCTTTTCTAGCAGGTTGTACTGTACATGAATAGATCCCTTTAAAAAGACCTCATGTGGGCAATCAACCCCAGAACAACTTTCAAGTACCAAGCAATGTCAAGGGCCCCTGTAGTGAGTCCTCTGTTTCATTTTCAACTTTCATGTGAGACACCAATTCCCAGGTTGAATTTTCTTGCACAAGTTATTTTCAATACATTACTGAATTATTATTTTTGTATTATTAAAACCTAGAAACTATTTCCTGGGGATTGCATTCACATATTTTGTGTGAAAAGTGACACATCTCTGACATTTCTAACAGTCATTGAGGTGATATTCTCTCTCAAAGCTAATGATAGGAACTGTTTGTTTTAAATTTGGACCACAGTGAGCCAATAACTGAAGTATATGAGGGTAATTGGGGAGAAAATAAGCTTGGCCTTTTAGAAATTCTTTCAGAAATTACGTAAACAAGCCTAAAGATGAAAATGATACCCTTTTCAAAAGTGAAATAAAAGGGATTCTGTGAACTAGGGATAGTGAAGATTGATGTTAATCAAAGGCAAATTTCCAGAATGGCATATTTTTCTTAAGGTATACATAAGAATTTAAGAAACAGTACAGTCTTTAAAAAGTTTTTTTACAATCTTTAAAGTTTACTTTCCATGTACCATTATTACAAAATATTGGCTGTATTCCCTGTGTTGTACAATACATCTTTGAGCCTACCTTGCACCCAGTAGTTTGTACTTCCCACCCCTCCACCCCTATAATGCCCCTTCCCACCCACAACTGGTAACCACTAGTTTGTTCTCTGTATCTGTGAGTCTGCTTCTTTTTTGTTCTATTCACTGGTTTGTTGTAGCTTTTAGATTCTACATGTAAGTGATATCATACAATATTTGTCTTTCTCTGTCTGACATACTTCACTCAGCATAATGCCCTCCAAGTCCATCCCTCATGCTGCCAATGGAAAAATTTTGTTCTTTTTTATGGCCGACTGTATTCCATTGTGTGTGTGTGTGTGTATATATCACTCCTATTTATCCATTCATCTGTTGATGGACACTTCTGTTGCTTTCATACTTTGGCAATTGTAAATAATGCTGCCATGACCATTAGGGTGCATGTATCTTTTTGAATTAGTGTTTTTGTTTTTTTCAGATATATACCCAGGAGTGGAATTGCTGGGTCATTTTGTAGTTCTATTTTCAGTTTTTGGAGGAAGTTCCATACTGTTTTACACAATGGCTGTACAAACTTATACTCCAGCAGCAATGTACCAGGGTTCCCTTTTCTCCACATGCTCACCAACATTTGTTATTTGTGTTCTTTTTGATGATAGCCATTCTGACAGGTGTGAGGTGATATCTCATTGTGGTTTTGATTTGCATTTCCCTGATGATTAGCGATGTTGATCATCTTTTCATGTGCCTGTTGACCACTGACATTTCCTCTTTGGTAAAATGTCTATTCAGGTCTTCTACCCATTTTTTAATCAGGTTGTTTTTTGTTTTTTTTTTTTACATCTTTATTGGAGTATAATTGCTTGACAATTGTGTGTTAGCTTCCGCTTTACAACAAAGTGAATCAGCCATACATATACATATGTTCCCATAGCTCCTCAGGTTGTTTGTTTTTTTGATGTTGAATTATATGAGATGTTTATACATGCTGAATATTAATCCCTTATCGCTCATATCATTTGTAAATATTTTCTTCCATTCAGTAGGTTGTCTTTTCATTTAGTCAATGGTTTCCTTTGCTGTGCAAAAGCTTTTAAGTTTAGTTAGTTCCCATTTGTTTATTTTTGCTTTTATTTCCTTTACTTTAGGGGACGAATCAAAAATTATATTGCTGCAATTTATGTCAGAGTATTCTGCCTATGTTTTCCTATGTTGCCTATGACTGAAACAATTATAAAAAGAGAGAGAGAGATGCCTAATTTTATTTTCTGAAAAATTTTCCTGGACAGACTTTTATAGAAACAACTGTCAGTATGGTAAAGATAAAATCAAACTGGGGGGTGCATCTAGTGTAGCATTAGGGAAATCCTTCAAGAGGCAAAGGAAATGTGATATTAATTTAGAAACATAGAAAAAGTTATTAAGGGAGTCTCTTCAGTCAAAATTTACTTGAAAAAAAGGAACGTGATTCTCATTTTCTTTTCTTCTATTGCACATATTTAAGTCTGTATCAATTTGGGAATAAGGAAAAAATTTTGTGACAAGGAAGATAAGAAATGCAAGCAAAAGACATTTTGGGGTAATGAGTACATTGTAACAAGAAAACTTTCAAGTACTAATGCTACTATCATTGGCAACAAAGCTAAAATTTGCTTGGTAGCACTTCTCATGAAACAAAAGCCCAGTTACAGTGCAAGGAAATACTATAATGAAGATGAAGCTTTTTCTACAGTGCATAGACCATTAAGTGGCAATTTAATGGTAATTCTCTTCGGTCAGCTGTCCTGAAAATTTATAAATAAGAGACAGGCAGTTTTAATTTTTCTTTAGTTTAAGGAAAACCATGGTTTCCTTAAGGTCCAGTCAGAGATGTTTTTAGATGTGCACCAGATCAAGTGGGACAGACTGTACATGCTGTACCATGTGTGGAACAATCACAGGCATGTGAGAGAAAGTATTTTGTAATGTATACCATTCACTTAGCTTTGACAAGGACCTAAATGCACACAGCAGCAATTACAGAGAAATCACCACTTCATTTCATCAATAAACCGAATGATCGGTTAAAACTTTCCTGAAAATCTCTTGGTTTTACCAAAAGATCATACTTAGAGCTAGGTGAACAAGAACTCTCAAATATCCGAAGAGCAAGAAAATGGCAGTATAAAATCAATTTTACCAATTTAGTTGCTTTCTTAGTAAAAATGCCACTCCGACCAAATGCTTCGGTAGCAGTTTTTCTCCTTGTTTCTTTTTCTTTATTTCTTTTTTTTCTTTATTGGCGTACAATTGCTTTACAATGGTGTGTAGTGAATCAGTTATAAATATACATATGTTCCCATATCTCTTCTCTCTTGCGTCTCCCTCCCTCCCACCCTCCCTATCCCAACCCTCCAGGCGGTCACAAAGCACCGAGCTGATCTCCCTGTGCTATGCGGTGGCTTCCCACTAGCTATCTACCTTATGTTTGGTAGTGTATATATGTCCATGCCTCTCTCTCGCTTTGTCACAGCTTACCCTTCCCCCTCCCCATGTCCTCAAGTCCCTTCTCTAGTAGGTCTGTGTCTTTATTCCTGTCTTACACCTAGGTTCTTCATGACAATTTTTTTTCTTAAATTACATATGTATGTGTTAGCATACAGTATTTGTCTTTCTCTTTCTAACTTACTTCACTCTGTATGACAGACTCTAGGTCTATCCACCTCATTACAAATAGCTCAATTTCGTTTCTTTTTATGGCTGAGTAATATTCCACTGTATATATGTGCCACATCTTCTTTATCCTTCATCCGATGACGGGCACTTAGGTTGTTTCCATCTCTGGGCTATTGTAAATAGAGCTGCAATGAACATTTTGGTACATGACTCTTTTTGAATTATGGTTTTCTCAGGGTATATGCACAGTAGTAGGATTACTGGATCATATGGTAGTTCTATTTATAGTTTTTTAAGGAACATCCATACTGTTCTCCACAGTGTTTGTATCAATTCACATTCCCACCAGCAGTGCAAGAGGGTTCCCTTTTCTCCACACCCTCTCCAGCATTTATTGTTTCTAGATTTTTTGATGATGGCCATTCTGACCGGTGTGAGATGATATCTCATTGTAGTTTTGATTTGCATTTCTCTAATGATTAATGATGTTGAGCATTCTTTCATGTGTTTGCTGGCAGTCTGTATATCTTCTTTGGAGAAATGTCTATTTAGGTCTTCTGCCCATTTTTGGATTGGGTTGTTTGCTTTTTTGTTATTGAGTTGCATGAGCTGCTTATAAATTTTGGAGATTAATCCTTTGTCAGTTGCTTCATTTGCAAATATTTTCTCCCATTCTAAGGGTTGTCTTTTGGTCTTGCTTATGGTTTCCTTTGCTGTGCAAAAGGTTTGAAGTTTCATTAGGTCCCATTTGTTTATTTTTGTTTTTATTTCCATTTCTCTAGGAGGTGGGTCAAAAAGGATCTTGCTGTCATTTATGTCGTAGAGTGTTCTGCCTGTGTTTTCCTCTAAGAGTTTGATAGTTTCTGGCCTTACATTTAGGTCTTTAACCCATTTGAGCTTATTTTTGTGTATGGTGTTAGGGAGTGATCTAATCTCACACTTTTACATGTACCTCTCCAGTTTTCCCAGCACCACTTATTGAAGAGGCTGTGCTTTTTCCACTGTACATTCCTGCCACCTTTATCAAAGATAAGGTGACCATATGTTCGTGGGTTTATCTCTGGGCTTTCTATCCTGTTCCATTGATCTATCTTTCTGTTTTCGTGCCAGTACCATACTGTCTTGATTACTGAAGCTTTGTAGTATACTCTGAAATCAGGGAGCCTGATTCCTCCAGCTCCATTTTTCATTCTCAAGATTGCTTTGGCTATTCGGGGTCTTTTGTGTTTCCATACAAATTGTGAAATTTTTTGTTCTAGTTCTGTGAAAAATGCCGGTGGTAGTTTGATAGGGATAGCATTGAATCTGTAGATTGCTTTGGGTAGTAGAGTCATTTTCACAATATTGATTCTTCCAATCCAAGAACATGGTATATCTCTCCATCTATTTGTATCATCTTTAATTTCTTTCATCAGTGTCTTATAATTTTCTGCATACAGGTCTTTTGTCTCCTTAGGTAGGTTTATTCCTAGATAGTTTATTCTTTTTGTTGCAATGGTAAATGGGAGTGTTTTCTTGATTTCACTTTCAGATTTTTCTTCATTAGTGTATAGGAATACAAGAGATTTCTGTGCATTCATTTTGTATCCTGCTACTTTACCAAATTCATTGATTAACTCTGGTAGTTTTGTGGTAGCATCTTTAGGATTCTCTATGTATAGTATCATGTCGTCTGCAAACAGTGACAACTTTACTTCTTCTTTTCCAATTTGGATTCCTTTTATTACCTTTTCTTTTCTGATTGCTGTGTCTAAAACTTCCAAAACTATATTGAATAAGAGTGGTGAGAGTGGGCAACCTTGTCTTGTTCCTGATCTTAGTGGAAATGCTTTCAGTTTTTCACCATTGAAGACAATGTTGGTTGTGGGTTTGTCATATATGACCTTTATTATGCTGAGGAAAGTTCCCTCTATGCCTACTTTCTGGAGGGTTTTTATCATAAATGGGTGTTGAATTTTGTCAAAAGCTTTCTCTGCATCTATTGAGATGATCATATCGTTTTTCTCCTTCAATTTGTTAATATGGTGTATCACGTTGATTGATTTGCATATATTGAAGAATCCTTGCATTCCTGGAATAAACCCCACTTGATCATGGTGTATGATCTGTTCAATGTGCTGTTGGATTCTGTTTGCTAGTATTTTGTTGAGGATTTTTGCATCTATGTTCATCAGTGATATTGGCCTGTAGTTTTCTTCCTTTGTGACATCCTTGTCTGGTTTTGGTATCAGGGTGATGGTGGCCTCGTAGAATGAGTTTGGGAGTGTTCCTCCCTCTGCTATCTTTTGGAAGACTTTGAGAAGGATAGGTGTTAGCTTTTCTCTAAATATTTGATAGAATTCGCCTGTGAAGCCATCTGGTCCTGGGCTTTTGTTTGTTGGAAGATTTTTAGTCACAGTTTCAATGTCAGTGCTTTTGATTGGTCTGTTTATATTTTCTATTTCTTCCTGATTCAGTCTTGGCAGGTTGTGAATTTCTAAGAATTTGTCCATTTCTTCCAGGTTGTCCATCTTATTGGCATAGAGTTGCTTGTAGTAATCTCTCATGATCTTTTGTATTTCTGCAGTGTCAGTTGTTACTTCTCCTTTTTCATGTCTAATTTTATTGATTTGAGTCTTCTCCCTTTTTTTCTTGATGAGTCTGGCTAATGGTTTATCAATTTTGTTTATCTTCTCAAAGAACCAGCTTTTAGTTTTATTGATCTTTGCTATCGTTTCCTTCATTTCTTTTTCTTTTATTTCTGCTCTGATTTTTATGATTTTTTTAATTCTGCTAACTTTGAGTTTTTTTTGTTCTTCTTTCTCTAATGGCTTTAGGTGCAAGGTTAGGTTGTTTATTCGAGATGTTTCCTGTTTCTTAAGGTAGGATTGTATTGCTATAAACTTCCCTCTTAGAACTGCTTTGGCTGCATCCCATAGATTTTAGGTTGTCGTTGCTCCATTGTCATTTGTTTCTAGGTATTTTTTTATTTCCTCTTTGATTTCTTCAGTGATCACTTCGTTATTAAGTAGTGTATTGTTTAGCCTCCGTGTGTTTGTATTTCTTACAGATCTTTTCCTGTAACTGATATCTAGTCTCATAGCATTGTGGTTGGAAAAGATACTTGATACAATTTCAAGTTTCTTAAATTTACCAAGGCTTGATTTGTGACCCAAGATATGATCTATCCTGGAGAATGTTCCATGAGCACTTGAGAAAAATTTGTATTCTGTTGTTTTTGGATGGAATGTCCTATAAATATCAATTAAGTCCATCTTGTTTAATGCATCATTTAAAGCTTGTGTTTCCTTATTTATTTTCATTTTGATGATCTGTCCATTGGTGAAAGTGGGGGTTAAAGTCCCCTACTATGAATGTGTTACTGTTGATTTCCCCTCCTATGGCTGTTGGTATTTGCCTTATGTATTGAGGTGCTCCTATGTTGGGTGCATAAGTATTTACAATTGTTATATCTTCTTCTTGGATCGATCCCTTGATCATTATGTAGTGTCCTTTGTCTCTTCTAATAGTCTTTATTTTAAAGTCTATTTTGTCTGATATGAGAATTGCTACTCCAGGTTTCTTTTGGTTTCAATTTGCGTGAAATATCTTTTTCCATCCCCTCACTTTCATTCTATATGTGTCTCTAGGTCTGAAGTGGGTCTTTTGTAGATAGCAAATTTATGGGTCTTTTTTTTGTATCCATTCAGCCAATCTGTGTCTTTTGGTGGGAGCATTTAGTCCATTTACATTTAAGGTAATTATCGATATGTATGTTCCTATTCCCATTTTCTTAATTGTTTTGGGTTTGTTATTGTAGGTCTTTTCCTTCTCTTGTGTTTCTTGCCTAGAGAAGTTCCTTTAGCAGTTGTTGTATAGCTGGTTTGGTGGTGCTGAACTCTCTCAGCTTTTGCTTGTCTGTAAAGATTTTAATTTCTCCATCAAATCTGAATGAGATCCTTGCTGGGTAGAGTAATCTTGGTTGCAGGTTTTTCTCCTTCATCACTTTAAATGTGTCCTGCCAGTCCCTTCTGGCTTGCAGAGTTTCTGCTGAAAGATCAGCTGTTAACCTTATGGGGATTCCCTTGTGTGTTATTTGTTGTTTTTCCTTTGCTGCTTTTAATATGTTTTCTTTTTATTTAATTTTTGACAGTTTGATTAATATGTGTCTTGGCGTATTTCTCCTTGGATTTATCCTGTATAGGACTCTCTTTTACTCCTGGACTTGATTAACTATTTCCTTTCCCATATTAGGGAAGTTTTCAACTATAATCTCTTCAAATATTTTCTCAGTCCCTTTCTTTTTCTCTTCTTCTTCTGGAACCCCTATAATTCGAATGTTGGTGCTTTTAATGTTGTCCCAGAGGTCTCTAAGACTGTCCTCAGTTCTTTTCATTCTTTTTTCTTTATTCTGCTCTGCAGTAGTTATTTCCACTATTTTATCTTCCAGGTCACTTATCCGTTCTTCTGCCTCAGTTATTCTGCTGTTGTGCCCATCTAGAGTATTTTTAATTTCATTTATTGTGTTGTTCATCGTTGTTTGTTTCATCTTTAGTTCTTCTAGGTCCTTGTTAAATGTTTCTTGCATTTTCTCTATTCTATTTCCAAGATTTTGGATCATCTTTACTATCATTATTCTGAATTCTTTTTCAGGTAGACTGCCTATTTCCTCTTCATTTGTTAGGTCTGGTGGTTTTTTATCTTGCTCCTTCATCTGTGGTGTGTTTTTCTGTCTTCTCATTTTGCTTATCTTACTGTGTTTGGGATCTCCTTTTTTCAGGCTGCAGGTTCATAGTTCCCATTGTTTTTGGTGTCTGTCCCCAGTGGCTAAGGTTCGTTCAGTGAGTTGTGTAGACTTCCTGGTGGAGGGGACTAGTGCCTTTGTTCTGGTGGATGAGGCTGGATCTTGTCTTTCTGGTGGGCAGGTTCATGTCTGGTGGTGTGTTTTGGGGTGTCTGTGGACTTAATATGATTTTAGGCAGCCTCTCTGCCAATGGGTGGGGTTGTTTTCCTGTCTTGCTTGTTGTTTGGCATAGGATGTCCAGCACTGTAGCTTGCTGGTCGTTGAGTGAAGCTGGGCGCTGGTGTTGAGATGGAGATCTCTGGGAGATTTTCGCCATTTGATATTATGTGGAGCTGGGAGGTCCCTGTGTACCAGTGTCCTGAAGTTGGCTCTCCCTCCTCAGAGGCACAGCACTGACTCCTGGCTGCTGCACCAAGAGCCTTTCATCCACACGGCTCAGAATAAAAGGGAGAAAAAGTAGAAAGAAAGAATTAGTAGAAGTAGAAAGAGAGAAAGAAGGAAAGAAAGGAGGGAGGGAGGGAGGGAGGAAGGAAGGAGGGAAGGAAGGAAAAAAGAAAGGAGATAAAGTAAAATAAAGTAAGATAAAATATAATAAAGTTATTAAAATAAAAAAATATTAAGAGAAAAAAAGAAAAAAAATTAAAAAAACAAAAATAAAATGGATGGATAGATCCCTAGGACAAATGGTGAAAACAAAGCTATACAGACAAAATCTCACACAGAAGCATACACATACACACTCACAAAAAGAGGAAAAGGGGAAAAAATAATAAATCTTGCTCTCAAAGTCCACCTCCTTTATTTGGGATGATTCGTTGTCTATTCAGGTGTTCCACAGATGCAGGGTACATCAAGTTGATTGTGGAGATTTAATCCGCTGCTTCTGAGGCTGCTGGGAGAGATTTCTCTTTCTCTTCTTTGTTTTCACAGTTCCCAGGGGCTCAGCTTTGGATTTGGCCCCGCCTCTGTGTGTAGGTCGCCGGAGGGCATCTGTTCCTCGCTCAGACAGGATGGGGTTAAAGGAGGCACTGATTCGAGGACTCTGGCTCAGGCCGGGGGGAGCAGGGGCACGGAACGCGGGGCAGGCCTGCGGTGGCAGAGACCAGCGTGACGTTGCACCAGCCTGAGGCGCGCGTGCGTTCTCCCGGGGAAGTTGTCCCTGGATCACAGGACCCTGGCAGTGGCGGGCTGCACAGGCTCCCCGGAAGTGGGGTGTGGATAGTGACCTGTGCTTGCACACAGGCTTCTTCGTGGCGGCAGCAGCAGCCTTAGCGTCTCATGCCCATCTCTGGGGTCCGCGCTCTTAGCCGCGGCTCGTGCCTGTCTCTGGAGTTCCTTTAAGCGGCGGTCTTAATCCCCTCTCCTCGCGCACCAGGAAACAAAGAGGCAAGAAAAAGTCTCTTGCCTCTTCGGCAGGTCCAGACTTTTCCCCGGACTCCCTCCCAGCTAGCAGTGGTGCACTAACCCCCTGCAGGCTGTGTTCACGCAGCGAACCCCAGTCCTCTCCCTGGGATCCTACTTCCGAAGCCCGAGCCGCAACTCCCAACCCCGCCTGCCTTGGCAGGTGAGCAGACAAGCCTCTCGGGCTGGTGAGTGCCGGTTGGCCCTGATCCTCTGTGTGGGAATCTCTCCGCTTTGCCCTCCCCACCACTGTGGCTGTGCTCTCCTCAGCGGCTCCGAAGCTTTCCCCCTCCGCCACCCACCTCTCCTTGTTTCTTGATTTATATTTAAGAAACATGTTGTAACCTTATTTGAACTAATTTACTGGTAATTATTGAATAGTCACTGGTAACTCTCTTTGGTGTGCCAACAAGCTAAATAAAGGAAAGATTATAACCTTTAAAAAAAAAAAAAGACAAGCCACAGTAATCACTAAAACCAGTCTTGATATCAGAAGAACAATATGACAACTAGACGCATTTTCCCTTTTTATGTAATTAGGAGATCATCCAACATTAAAACTGCTGTGGTTCTATGTAGTGTATCTTGATTTCAGTAAACCTTTGTCAAAGTTTACTTCAATATTCTCTTCAAAAAAAAAAGAGAGAAATGTGAACTTATAATAGTATAATTAGATGGTTTTAATTGGTTGAGCAAGCATATCAAAAAAGAACCAATTAATGAAATTACAGTAATAAATCTGTTAATTAATAGACTAATAGATTCATATTTATTAATGTTAAATAATACATTTAGTATTTGTATTAGCAACTTACGTCAAGATGGTAGTACGAGTTCAAGAATCTGTAGCTGATACAAGTCTGATTAGGAATCTGGTTCCTTGGATTTTAGAATTGTAATGTAGAAAATAACAGGGCATGAGAGAAGTGTCCGTATTAAATTTCAAAATGTCTAACTTGACAGTTACAAGATAGGGAAAGAACTAGTTTAACAGTATTTCCTGTGAAAAAGCACTGTACAAGTACTGACTTTAACTGCAAGCTCAATGTAAGCCAACAGCTTACATTGAGCTTGCAACATGAGTGCCAGACGAAGGGGGGGAAAAACTACAGTCATTTAGGTGGCATTAATAAAAGAATAATTTAACTGTCAGAATAGGAATGTCATGAACCTTTTCACACTGTCCTCATCGCGGCCTGGCTAGAGTGTGCTGCTAAGTTCAACATCCTGTTAAATTTTGAAATTATATCAGTTAGATAAATAAATTGTCTTGGGAAAGATCCTATTAAAAGAGTCTCGATAACTTATCTAAGTGACTCTCAGAGTACCTTAGTGAGGAAAAGATGAAAAGCGTTTAAATTTGGGTCATCCATACACACACACACACACACACACACACACACACACACACATATATATAATCTATTCAGAGATGAGGTAGCACATTACCTTGTGAACTGTTTGTCCCTGAAAATATCTACAAAGATCATTGACGTTAATGATATATCTTTACATTTATATGGTATTTTTTTTCTAGAGTCAAAATAACCCCAGGAAATACATGTTGTTTTTCATGGGTCTTTTTTTAAGTTAATTGAGCTATATTTGACAAATAAAATTGTAATATATTTAAAGTGTGCAACATGATGATTTGATATATGTATACAATGTGAAATTATTCTCACTAACCTCAAATGTTTACCTTTATTGTGGGGTAGGAACACTTAACTTGTACTCTCTTAGCAAATCTCAATTACACAATGCAGTATTGTCAAGTACACTCACTTCATACACATTAGATCCTCAGAACTTATTCATCTTATAACTGAAATTTTGTATCTTCTTGTCAACCTCTTCTTATCCCACCCCCCTCCCCAATCCCCTGGCAACCACCAATCTACTCTATGTTTCTATGAGTTCAACTTAAAAAAAAAATTCCACATATAAATGGTACCATGCAGTATTTGTAATCCTCTGTCTAGCTTATTTCACTTAGCATTATGTACACCAGGTTTACCATGTTCTTAAAAATGGAAAATTTCCTTCTTTTTTAAGGCTGAATAATATTTCATTCATATATGTGTGTTGTATATACATATACACACACATATATACATATATATATATATATGTACATCACATTTTCCTTATCCATTCATCCATCAATGGTTACTTAGGTTCCATTCATTGGCTAATGTGAATAACACTGTTATGAACATGGAAGTATAGATAATTTCCTCAAGATAATGATTTCATTATATATACTCAGAAGTGGGATAGATGGATCATATGGTAGTTCTATTTTTAATTTCTTGAGGAATCTGCATACTGTTTTCCATAATGTCTTTACCTGTTTACGTTCCCACTAACATTGTACAAGTGTTCCTTTTTTTCCCCATCCTCAACACTTGTTATTCCTCGTCTTTTTGATACCTTTTCCAACAGGTGATAACTCATTGTGGTTTTGATTTGTATTTCCCTAATTTTAATGATGTTGAGCAACTTTTATGTACTTGTTGGATGTCTTCTTTGTAAAATATCTATTCGGGTCCTTTGCCCAGTTTTTAATTGGGTTTTTTTTTAATTGAGTTGTATAAGTTTCTTGTATATTTTGGATACTAACCCCTTATCAAATAGGCAATTTGCAATCATCTTCTCCCATTTGTAGATTACCTTTTTTTGTTGTTGATAGCTTCCTTTGCCGTACAGAAGCTTTTTAGTTTTGATGTAATCCCACTTGTTTATTGTTGCTTTTGTTGTCTTTGCTTTGCATCAAGATTATCACCTATGTTTTATTTTAGGAGTTTTACTATTTCAGGTCTTATGTTTAAGTTTTTAATGCATTTTGTGTTGATTTTGTAAATGGTATGAGGGACGAATCCCGTTTCATTCTTTGCATGTGGATATTCAAATTTTTCAACCTCAACATTGTTGAAGAAACTATCCTTTCCACATTGTATATTCTTGGTGCCTTTGTCAAAAATCAATTGACTGTATATGTATTGGTTTATTTCTGGGCTCTCTCTTCCATTCCATTGATTATACATCTGTTGTTATGCCAATACCATACAGTTTTGCTTACCAGAGTTTGTAATATAGTATAAAATCAGAACGTGTGATGCCTCCAGCTTTGCTGTTTACTCTCAGGATTGCTTTAGCTATTTGTGGTCTTTAGTGGTTCCATAGGAATTTTAATTTTTTTAAAAATTTCTGTGAAAAATGCCACTAAAATTTAGATAAAGATTGCATTAAATCTGTAGATTGCTTTAGATAGTATGGACAATTTAAAATATCAGTTCTTCCAATCCATGAGCACAGAACGTCTTTCCATTTATTTGTGTTTTCTTCAATTTGTTTCATAAATGTTTTATAGTTTTAAGTGTACAAATCTTTTACCTCCTTGGTTAAATTAATTCCTAAGTATTTTACTGTTTTTAATGTTATTATAAATGGGATTGTTTCTTAATTTCTCTTTCCAATATATCATTGTCAGTGTATAGAAACACAACTTATTTTTTGTATATGAATTTTTCATACTGCCACTTTACTGAATTTGTTTTTCAAATCTAATAGTTTTTGGTGGAGTTTTTAAGGTTTCTATATAGAATATCATGTCATCTACAAAGACAGTTTTACCGTTTCCTGCCAGTATGGATGCCTTTTATATCTTTTTTCCTGACTGACTCCTCTGGCTAGGACTTCCAGTACTATGTTGAAAACAGTGGCAAGAGTTGTCATCCTTGCCTCTCTGATTCGTTGAATTCCACTGCCATGTCTTTGAGTTTAATGATCCTTTTTTCCACTTGACTGTCTTATGTTGAACACCTCTATTGAATTTTTAAGTTCAGTTATTGTATTCTTAAGCTTTGACTTCTGTTTGGTACTTTACAATATTTCTGCACCTGTGTTGAAATTCTTACTTTGTCATGCCTTGCTCTTCTGACTTAGGTGAACATCCTTATGACTGTTATTTTGAACTCTCTATTGGCTAAGTCACATATCTCCATTTTATTAAGATTGTTTTCTGGAGATTTATCTTGTTCTTTTGTTTGGAACGCATTTCTTTGTTTCTTCATTTTCCTTGTATCTGTGTATTGGGTTGTATGCATTAACTAAAACAGCCACTTCCCCTAATCTTAACAGATTACTTTCATATAAAAGATGACGTTCTTTAATCATCCCTATCCAAGCTCCTGGTTGACTCTCAAACCTTTGTGATTGTCTAATCCACTGTCGTTGTTCTTAGTGGCTCCCAGGAGTTGAGAGTGGGCCAAGACCCGTTGATGGCCCAAATAGGAGGATCTCACTGAGCATCTAAATGCACTCTGATTAGAATCCAGATTCTCAGTCAACAGGTGGGAAAGTATGCAATTAGACCTTGCCCAGGAAAGACTGAGATGGGCATTTTGCTGAGTCCTGTTAGGAGAGGAGTGGTGAATGCTTCTGTGCCCATATATACTGTGGGACTCATGAATGCATGCCTCACTGGCTATCAGAGTTAAGTGATTTGGAGGTCCATTCCTTGGGTGGCAGCCTTAAAAACTGGTGTGTCTGATGTGTGCTCCACGGACCTCTCACTGTTGTGGCCTCTCCCGTTGTGGAGCACAGGCTCTGGACGTGCAGGCTCAGCGGCCATGCTCACGGGCCCAGCCTCTCCGCGACATGTGGGATCTTCCCGGACCGGGGCACGAACCCGTGCCCCCTGCATCGGCAGGCAGACTCCCAACCACTGCGCCACCAGGGAAGCCCCCTACCTGTTTTGATGTGGATATTTTCTCAGTCACTGGATATGCGGGGATCACTCAAGTACTTTCTGCATTTCTTTCAAAGGGAAATGTTCCATGTGTACCTGTATATTCCATGTCCTTGGGAAGAGGGAAATTCAGGAGCCTTTCTTATCATCCTCTTAATCCAGAGCCTGAATGAATGGAATTTCATGCTTACTTTTAAATGAAGTCTTAGGGTATAAGAAGTTAAACTATTTTCCCATGATGACATATCTGGTAAGCAGTTGATCTGTCACTCTCTATCTGTGACTCTCCCTTGCTAGTACATAGATGTCATAGCTACATAACTGTCAGCTATGTGTGATTATTGCTATAGATTAAATCTGAGTCTCATGCTACTCTAAAATCCAGTAATGAATGGAAACATTTTAAATTTTATTAGTTTTAAGTGGCCAAATTAATTTCATTATTGAATTTCAGATTAATCAGTACATTAATATTATCCTTGCTTTATTATTGATTCACATACAAATTAGTCACAATATATGACATTTTCATCATTGGAGTAAAAAAACAATAATTTGTTTTAAATTTTTTTTCTAAAGCGGTCAAAATATTGTCATGATGTAGAGATTTAAAGTGATTGTTATGTATCATACAACAAGAAAACAAACATTATTTCCTTGAGGCTCATAAAAATAATTGAAAATGTATATGGTAACTATATATTTGTGAGTCAGCTATCTTTAATGTCAAGGACCTGAGGCTCAATTTTTGCTTATGACAGGGCAATTAGTTTTGGATGGCTTCCTCTAGACATTTTCCCCTGTCATAATATATTAGAACTTTATCTCCTTCAAGCAAAAGACGATAATCCATTTTTCAAGCCCTTCAAGTTTTTTCTCAGGTGATTTCTTATATTTGGCCTATCCCAAATTAACATTTCTTTGCATATTTACAAAGTATAAAGAGTTTCAGCTTGTTATCGTCTCAAATGAAATAAAGATTCAGTACATTTAGGAGAAAATGAACCTACAACATATGCCATGGTAAATTGAGGAATTAACACTAGATTTTGATGTTGAGATATTACTGTTGCTGGATATTCCTGAAAAATTGGAAGTGATTGGGAAGTATGTCCAAGATATGCTTTGAAAAGACTTGAAACTTATATATGTATAGTTAGGTTTTCAACTGACCCGTAGCAATTCTCACCAAGAAAGAGAGAGGTATGCAGCTTCTTTCTCCTCTCATTACCCTTTATTTTATTTTATTTTTGTGTGTGTTATATTTTCATTTTAAACTAGATTCTGAGATATATTTTTTGTCTGACTGATACTTCTTAAAAGAATTCTGATGGATGGAAAAGTGAAAGCATATTGAAAACTTCTGATTTTAAGCTACATCCTACTTTGAAAATACTGAGATGTAGAAATTTGATAAAACTCAGAAGTAGCAAGGCTGCTTCCTGAAGTCTCAAGAACAAACAATGATAAATTTTACTGAGTGCTGTGAGATTTGTTAAAGTCCTAACTTCCTATAGGATTTGAAGAGAGATGATGTATTAGTTAGTAATATTGTTTAACTCGCTTATATACATTTTAGGGTTTCCGAGTGTTCTCTAGCAGTTCTGATAGATCTATGATACAGTATTCAGGGAGCAATTCTCTTCTTCTCTCTCCCCAACTCCTGCTCCCAAACTCAACAACACTCCCTCTGTCTCTGTAGAATGAAAAGACCCGAAGGAGAAAATACTAGTGTTACATGAAGAATTCTGTGTTTTGGTTCTTGTTTCTACAGAGATGTGTGATTGTCTTACAGTGAAAATACCTTATCAGTAAGTTTCTGATGTGATTAAAGGTAAAAGCTTCATGCCTTAAACAACTTCTATCTAAAATTTTAGGTTCATTGGTGTTGTTTAGGATATTCATTGCCTCTACTTAGTAAACACACCCCACTACTGCTCACTGAAGGAGCCACAGGGAGACAAATAAGTGGTAACTATTGTAATAGCAAGCCAACACCTACTCTTAGAAAAGTTTATCATCATGGCTTTTTATTCTGGGTTCATACTGAAGACCATGTGTTTTTGCCATTATATCACATCTTAATATAGCCAGCACCATCCTCTCTACTAGAAGCCCAAAGGACATTCATTATACTTTAGTTTTGCTAGTTCTAAAGCATGCTTCTTTATCTTTTCAGTAACTACTTAACTCCAACATAGCCTATATTATCTATCATTCTCTAAATTGAAAGGTCATCTGTTTTTTTCATGGACAGAGAGGGAGATACTATAATTTCTGATTATTAAGAAATTAAGCAGTTCTCAGAAAAGGAACAATTTATATTTGCTGAAGCTCAGAAAGTATACAGGCTATAGTAAGAGTCATCCATATAGATTAATAAAATGTTTTCAGGTCTATAAACCAGATGACAGGCTGCATGAAAATCTAGACCCAAAACTTACCCTCAAATAAAATCTCTCATTTATATCACAATTGTAAGGAAACCAAGGAATTGACTATTAAGACCACAACAGATTCTGAATAATCGTTTTCTTGGAAAATTGTAGGTATTTTTCTTCAGTATCCCAAGTCATTCTGAAGGGTAAATGAAACAGACACTTAGCCTTCAGTAAACAGAGATGGAAAAGCTCTCAGAGATATTTACTATTAGCATCTACAATAGATTAAAATGTTCTAGAAAACTTTATAAGACTAAGACACAAAATAAAATTATTGTCTATAGAATGTATGACTGAGTTTCTCAAAACAGCCATGGTAAGCTTTCAGTGAATATTTGGTAATAAATGAATAAGTAAATGCATAATTCCAATAAATGAAGATCCTTCGAATAACATTTTCTAGATATGAAATTCACTAGAGTTTGAAAACCAGCATTTTCAGAAAATATCATTAATGATACCACCCCATGGATCTAAAAAATTTAGGTTTAATAACTTAAGGAAGACTGAGGGAAAAAACATTTTTCCTTGAAGTGTCTAATGCTTAATAAACATATTCTACTAGTCCCAAATAATTTGCTCAAAAGACACTCTGTAAGTATTAAAATTCTCTAGCATAAATTCATTTTAACATCTTTCCTTCTTGTCTTTAAAAGAGGATAATTGAACAGATGCCTTTATTTTTTAATTTATTTTATAGTAGGTCCTTGTTGGTTATCTATTTTAAATATACCAGTGTATACATGTCAATCCCAAACTCTCAATCTATCCCTCCCCACACCCTTACCTCCTTGTAACCATACGTTCATTCTCTAGGTCTGTGAGTCTGTTCCTGTTTTGTAAAGAAGTTCATTTGTATCATTTTTTTTGATTCCGCATATAAGCGATATCATATGATACTTGTCTTTGACACACACAGACGCACACATTCACATATATAGAGAATATAAATGATAAATAAATATGAAATAAAATGAAATTTTAAGAAATTCCAAAACATTATTAAGAAAAATATTTTCTCTATATATATATGTAGTGCTTATCTGTTGATCTTCTGCTCTTTATTTTAAATGAAAAATAAATGCTGAAAGATGTTCTGATACTGGCCATCTGGATTTTTTCCTCTGTTTTTGAGAAACTGTGGGAGGCTTGTGAACTCTATTCACTAAAATCATTGAATTATATTGTCACTTTTCAAATGAAGTAAACCAGAATATGTTTTTTATAGTAACCTTTGTTTACCTCATTCATTACTTTGCATGTTCTCTGGATCCAATTTCTTTCAGGGTTATGCTCTCTAAGTCTCTTCTCCTGAATCATTAGTTTCATCTCTCCCTTTGTCTCACTCTACAAGCTATCTCAATATTTTTTTTTAAAGAAAAACAAATAAAACCACCCCAAACCAAACATTTATAAGCATAACTCATATTTATTTGAGTACTTACTAAGTGTCGAGCATTTAACCTGAATTGAATCCCTTAACCTTCACAGCAATCCTATGAAATAGATATAATGTTATCCTCTTTGACCAATAAACTTATTGAAATACAGAGAACTTAATTACTGCTTACAACACTAAAAGTTGTCAGAGCCAGGATTGGAAACCAAGCTCAGATGCATTTTCTATGTGTTGAGTCAGTTAGCTCCTCTGTCCCCAGTGCCAAAAAAAAAAAGAAAAGAAGATTCCTTTCCAGACTGTTTTATTTTTAGACTGTAGTATAAAATAAGAAACATTTATTATATCATACTTTTCATGGGTCAGAAGTCTGGACACAGCTTGGTTGGTTTCTCTGCACTAGGCTGCAAAGAAAGTGTCACAGGACTCTGTTCCTTTCTCAAACTCTATATCCTCGTCCAAGTTCTCATGATTGTTGGAAGATTTTAGTTCCTTGCTGTTGTAGGACTGAGGCCACTGCTTTCTTGCAGGCTGTCAGCTGAGGGTTGCCTTCTGCTTCTGGAGGCCCTATTGGCCATTACTTCCCTTCCACATGGTCTTCCATAGGCCCTCTCACAACATAGCAGCTTATTTCTCCCAAACTAGCAAGAGAATTTCCCTCACCGGTCTGCTAAGACAGAGTCATATACCTTAACATAATTATAGAAGTGACATCTCATTATCTTTGCCGCAGTCTATTGGCTAGAAAAAGCACATGCACCTAGGGGAAGGGGATTGTATAAAAGTGCAACCCATAGGGGCGCATCTTAGAATTCCGCCTAACACACCAACCTCTCTGTCCCCCAAAGCTTTGTGCTTTCTTGTTCTGTTTTTAGTTCAGCCTCTCAAAGGAAGAGCCACTATTTGCAGTCTTGAACTTCTTGAACATCTCTGTGAGTTTCCACCTATTTAAATCTAATCCCTACTCTCAGTTTGGTAGCATGCTCTGTTTTGTTTTTAACCTACATTCTATTTAACCTCCTCTAGTTCATTATGTGATAGTATTTGACCATGCTATAGAATTGATTATCAAGGTCAATTTTATTCTAAATTGAATGTTAACTTTCATTGAACCTGGAATATAGTAACTACTAAGTTTTATTTATTTGAAAAGATTTTCTTTAAATTCTCATCTCTCTTATCTTGGTTTATCTGCCCTTCTAACGCTCCTTTGTTTTCTTTACTAGCAGCCTGGTGTGTCATCTAAATATCAGTGGACTCAAGTTTTCTTCCCAAGTTTCTGTGGCTTCTCACTCTTCTTACTTCCTTGGAACATTCCATATGCAATGATTCCTGAAATGCAAGCTCTAAATTCAGATTTCTTAAAAGTCCATGGCAGCGCTCATCCCAAATCCAGTTCAACATCTTCTCTATTTTCCTTCTCACAACGTACTCCTCTCCTGGAACATTCTTTGATGGGCTTCTTTTGCCAGATGTAGATATTCAAAGCTTCCCCATTTTTTCTATTTCTCTCCTATTTACATTTATATAGACATCAAATCCAATGGTTTTACCACACAAGTGGCTCTTCACTCTTCTCCCATGTCATTCAGAGACTTCTGCCTTTCTCATAAACTTTCACTTAGTATATACAAACACGACGTCACATTTTTGTCCACATTTAAATATTTGGTTTTGTTTTTAGGACATGAACATAAACAAAAGTCTCCCCCAATCATTACTGACTGGATTTATGGCTCTCTAGGACTCTATATTGATATGATACCTCCATGAGTTACTTCTAATAAATGCGTTGAAGAGATTCCTACATGAGCTCCTCATTTATATGCCTGATATGTCTTGTAGAAACAATCTTTAAAAGCATACATTGTAAAATTTAAATATAACAATATGACAATAACTAGTAATCATGTATGCAGAGTAATAGAGCTGAAAACTCTAATGACATACTAGAAAAAAAAAAAGGTAGAATCAACCACTTAAGTCTCAAATATCAAATTGAAGTTTGGAAAGTATAGAGTCTGTGGACCTCTACATTTTTGTAATGCAAAATAATCTGTGGAAAGCAATGCTTGTTAAGCCTTTGTTCTTTTCTCTGTCTAAACCTAATACCCCCATTTCCAAGTACCATAAATTAAGCTATATTCTTAGATTAGGCACTCATGCTTTTTCATTTGGGTGTGTAAGTCTATTTTCAAACGTACATACAGCCAGCCATCATATTAAACCATTATAATTCATCTACATTTATTACAGAAACATGTTTTTGTAATCTAGTGATCAGATTAGAACTAGCAAAACCTCTTAATGGCAGATCACAGGACAGGTCATTTTGCTTACGAAAAGCTCCTGAAGACTCAGCATCTGATGTGTGGCCTGGGGAGAAGGAATGATCCAAGGAATTTTAGCAGAAAATGACTCACAATAGAAGAGTCAGACAGAGAAGAGTTATAGGATTTCAAAACTTGAGAGGTAATGAAGTGATAAGAGGTAAAAGGAGAAATGTCAACACCTTTATTTTTGCCTAGGATCGGCCCTCTCTGACCCTCCAAAGGAATAACTTATTCCACGTGGATAAATCTTATGGATATATAGAAAGTGTCATTCTATTTTATGTAAATGACCTCCAAAACACAACTGTAATTTTCAATAGAAAACAGACTTTTGCTTTACAAACTCACAGATACACATATGAACACACATAGACACATATATTTTATCTCCCAATTAGTAACCATCTGGGTCTACTGTCATTTTAATACAAAATAATAAAATATTGACTGTTTCATGAAAACCATTACCATTTTAATGAATGTCACTTTTTTTGCTTATTTTTATAATAAAAATATGACTTCTATGTGTATTATGGGAAAAAATACAATTCTTCCTTGGTAGGTTTAGAGACATTACATATTGACCTTTCATTTCACAGGTGTCCCTGATTGCGGGGACAAAGTCATCTGACCTTGTGTGACACCAATTAGACATTTCTATTGTATTAAATGTCTCATGTCAAACAGAAAATACATTTTTCTCTATTCTTTTCTGCCCTCTAAAAGAACGATGTCCTTCCTAACAAAATTAGAAATAAGAGCTATGAAGTGAAATGGTCCTTAATAAGTAAAGGTTTTATTTTTCCCCCCTCAGTGTATTTTTTTCTCTCTTCACTATTCAGAAAGAACAAGATTCCAAGGTATCTTAGACAATACAATTTGCCTTAACTCTTTTGCTGCTTTGCATGCTTGAAAATCACTTCCACAATCGCTTTGAGACAATGAATACATAACTGGAATAAGTGAAATTCAGCATATGTTACAGTGTCTTTTGAATATTTTGAAGTATTAAACCTTGCCCATTTGTACAAACAGTATCGCTGGTGGAGCTAGAAAAAAATGACTTGATATGCTGTATATTTTCACTGTCAAATATAGACACAGAATTTGACAGGGTTTTTTACACGTACAGTTTTTCACAACTGAAAAGGAAACATTTTTCCTTATGTCTATGTTCTACAATCCAGCTTGCTAGGACACTTTTGAGCATGTATTCGATGCAATGTGTTGTTAGATGGTCAGAATGTTAATGCAGTTATTCTTTGTAGTTTCATGAGATGTAAAGCCAACTTGGAAATTAGAATACAGCAGAAATAGATAAATCCTTAATTAAGAGCATGAATTTTCTTTTGCTTTGTTTCCAAGTACTGACATTAAGAGTGAAAGGGGAAAATTTTTTTCCTAAATGCATTTAATATCTTGAAAAACATGATATTTCACAGTAGTATATGTGATATTAACCACTTGCAATTGAATTTATTAATGCTCATTCCTTCACTATGAGTTTCACACTTGTTAATTCAGTTTGTTTATCTTGATGAGCTCAACTGCTTGTGATTACCACTGTTTTGAAGTTAGTTATACACGTGAAATGCTTCACCTAGATTGCAGAGTGTAGTTCTACCTTTCCAGGGTGCTGATCAGTGATACTGTAAATTTACTTCTTTCAGTTTGTTTTGTGTAGTTAATGTAATATAATAGAAATATAAATTTAGATTCCTTTCCAGATAAAAATAGATTTTTTCATGAAAGTCATATGAAATCAACATAGTAAAAGTCTCATCATTTATATTTCTAAGTATCATCAGATTGAACTTTTGTCTCCTAAAAGCAAATATTCCAATACACTTCCTAGCTTTCTTTTTTGTTGTTTCATATTATGATTTTTATTTATGTCATAACATCAAATGAATACAGGTTTCAGTGCAATCAAAAGAGGGCTATATTTTGGCTATGATTTATATGTTAACATTATTTGTGTATACAAATTTTTTTCTGAATTTTGCCAAACTCTAAGTGATATAATTTTTAGGGCTTCAGCCAGTGTGATTCTCCCACCTACAAATATAACATTACTATTTCCTTGAGGGTTAATTTCTGCTGCTGAGACATGTGCCCTGGTTTTCACTGACATTGAAATATTACCCGCAGCTATAAATCTTGTGTCAATTTCCTATGACTGGCATTCTACAGGTACAGCATATATTAAGCCTGCCTCCCACTTAGATATCGGTCTTCCCACCATGCTTTATTAAGTTACAGGTTTGGTTTATGCTGTTTAATGTAAACTGACCTCTAATTTTCTTATAAACTGTTATATTTGATCACAAGTTAGAGTGATGGAAACCTCATTTTCAGATTTGGGATGAAGAGACTTGCTGTGTTCTGTTATTAAAGGACATATCAGACAAAAGAGAACATTGTAATAATTATAATTGAATATAAGTCCATCTATTTCTTTTTAAAGCCTCATTAAGCTGAAAAATAATAAATGTAAACACATGTATTTCTGAGGTCTAAAATTAAGTGATCAGATAAAATATTTAAATATATTTTATGAAATAATATTTGATTATTTGTTGCAATATGAATATTTAAAACTTTTTCATATGTATTCTCTTTTTGGTTAGATTAGAACCTGAGATCTATTCTTAGTAAAGGTAATCTATGGTCTTGATAATTTAGCAACTTTTCAAAATCTGAGTTATACAATTCTATGTTATACATTCCAATTTATAAGTATCACCCCATGATGAGTTATTATAAGCTAAGACTATTCTAAAATACTGCATATGGGGACATAAACCTAGGTTACGTTTTTCTCATAAATTATAAATGGTGTTACTTTACACAAAAAATATGTTCACTTCAATTTTATATATGTGTGTGTGTTGATTAACCAATAAGATAAAAATCCTATAATCTTAAAATAGTGGAATTCATTGAAATACTACCTGTTTTCCTTTTTACTGATAATTTTTTTAGTAAAATTTTCATCCCTGCTTCTTTATAACCTATGATTTGGATAACATTTCTTTATTATAATTAAGATCAACATTGCAAAACTTGTTTTCACTGACATCATCTGCTCATTATTGTGAAATTTTGTGCTTTGTATTGAGAAAATAAATGCATTTTATGGCTATGCAAAAATAGCAAAGTGAGAAAAACACCATTTAATTTGACTACTGGATAAAAAGTTACAATAGTAGCATGCTTTACTTGTGCTACATTACTAGGAAGTTTCTTTCACATTTATTAATATGGTGAGCCTCATGACTGAGCTAAGTAAAGTATTATTTATGTACATTTACAAATGGAAAAATGAAGGTGGCAAGAGAGCAAGTAATTTGGCCAACGTAGAGTAATGCCCTGAGATTTAGACTCTAGACTATGATGTATAACGTGTTTCTGCTCTCTTTCCTCTCCTCTAAAGCGAAAACAAAACACACTCACTCTGCAACTCTATCTTCTCATTTTAATTCCACTTCTTTATTCCTTCACTTTCTGCCTCTCCTGGATCTGTACTTACAGAACACCACCAACCATATGGGGATATGTCTCTTGATTCTTCATATGGAAACCCATTTCAATTTTGAGCCTTTACACCATTATTTTCCATGCTTCCTATTAAGTAACTTATGCCATAAAAAAAATTTAGAATCTTCTATATGGATTTCTGATAAAAGATGAGCATTTTATAGTCAAATAATGGCCAATGGATAAAATTTACTTGATTTTTCTGTTAAGGAAAAAGTCAGTGTTTGTGAACCTAAACTACTCTAAAAAATGTCTTAATGAGAAAAAAAAAAAAATCTGTGTAAAGAAGTAAGCATTCTTCAATATTGCCCAAGGTGACATTTTTCCATGTCATGAGTGGTTTGAAAATATTTTTATAGGAGTAGCAACACACATGCACAAATGTGTGCATGTAATAGAATTTTTAATTGTAATACAATGAATAATATGATTGGAAGTAGATCTAGTTTAATTTCTATATTTTTAAGGGATAAAAAACATGAAACGTATGGAGTATAGAATTGTTCTAATTCTGAAATGTTTGCAAATTTGAGGCTGAATGCTCCACTCTATAAGTTAAGCTTTCTAAGATGGTACACATCTCATGAATGATAAATCATCACACCGTTGCTGATCAGTTACAGATGTGACTGTATTGCAGCAAGCAATTGTCTCTTGCCTAAAACTGATTATTCTTATTACCTGACAAGTCACTTCACAATTTTAAATGAGAACTGAGGACCAACTATACAGATTGGTTGCACTCTTAGGGTGATTGATAGGATTTAATTATAAATCATCTTTTAATTGAGTTACTCTGTTCAACCAAGTATAGCTTATGCAATTTAATGTATAAAATATTAATTCATGCTATAATTGAGTTTGTAGTTTCACAAGGGCTCACTGCCCCAGAATGCAGTGGGTGACTTCAAAAACGATAGCTCCCTAACCTGCCCAGTGAATGAGCCTAATAAATAAATCCTGCATCATCAATATAAAAGGCCTGTGTATGCAGTTTCTTCGTTTCTCATCAAAATATAGCAGAGACAAAACTGAAATAAATCTGATTTCAAGTTCTTTAGAAAGACAAATTCAAAATGCTATGGGTTTAATAACTGATTTTTTAACCTGTGTGTACATCTCAGAGAAGTTATCATCGTCATCATCAATTTATATTTATTGAGTTCCCACTTGGTTTTTGGCACTGGAGTAGACTGAGCAGAGAAAATAATGATATAAACTATTTCTAGAGTGCTAACCTTCACAAGAGTATTATTTCATGCATTCATAAATAATATTAAATCAAAGCAGATTATCATTTTTAAAACTGAAATATATTTATGAAACTTCCAGTATTTTTAAAAGAATTTTTTTCTGCTGCTTCCGGTATTTTTGCCTTTTGAAAGGTGGCGTCAGCTCCATGAGTGGAATCCTAAGCTGATGCCTTTTGAGAAGCTTTTGAAGACATATTGCTATGCTTCTCTTTCAGAAAACCTAAATGGCCTTTTTAGTTTTCATTGTCTGCTATGGTTTTTAAGTGCTTTGCAAGTTTTCCTGACTTGCATCTTCCCCAGGAAGCATCAGTGAATACGGGAAGTGTGGTCGCAGTCAGGAAAGTCAACCTCATTAAAGTGATGTTCTGAGGTTGCCCGTTTATTTGCTGTTTATAAAATGCACACGGTATTTGCTTACTGTGTAAAAGTCAAAGACTGATTGTTCTGTCAGGACTGGAGACACAGCTTTTGATCTGATATTTAGTTCTCTACATTTTTGGTCTCTCCTAATCATCATAATAAGGACTTTCTAATTCTGAGCTTAACCTACGGGTGCTTTAATGATAGTTTGCCGCTCGCTATTCTATACCAGGAGGGCATGTGAATAAAAGATCTGCACTGAGCTACCGAAAAAATAAAGTGAAAATTTTAACTCAGTCTATAGAACAACCAAATGCTATTGAAATATTAAAATGCAAATAATGTAGTAATGCCTTTAGTATTGAATGCTTTATTTTGAAAGACAATGAATTTCTTCTTGTTCCCTATCAGTTGTGTGGCCCTTTTACTAAAATTAAAGTTTCATAAAATGAAAGTTATTTTATTATGAATCCTTGGTCAAAAATATTTACTCACTATTTATTTTATGCCAGCTACTATGGAGCAGCACAGAAGTATTCAGAATAATTTTCTTGCTCTCTGGGAACATATGATATAGCTGGACTATAATGCTTTATTTTACTATTATTCAAAATATGATCTAGCGACATCTTAGGTGGAGACTCTGTCACCAGACTGGAACCCGGAGTGAGGAGATAAACAGGTGTTGTATGCAGCAAATAAGCCTTGGTGGTGAAAAGCCCCAGAGATCGTACAATTTAGCCTAAGCTAATTAACACTGGGAGAAAAGTTACAAGAGCTCATGTAAAATTTTTAACTTTAGATCTCTTTCTCATGTAGAGTTGAATACTAAGTACATGAATAGTCAGCAAATAAATATGGTGGATTTTATTCCTGGGGTTTTGCTTGTTTGCTTGCACTCCACCTAATATGATTTGCTTTAAGAATATTCAATATATAGTTATTCTAATTTATAAATAAAAACACAGGACTTCTATTTTATAGTATGCTTCATTAAATTATATTAAATAGAAAAAAATCCAGGCAATTTTTAAAACGATGAATTTATATTTACATAAACTGCAATTTTCCCATCCAAGGTAGTTAAATAGAGTGACTTTGATGTGTAACATCTCTTAATTATTTTAAAGATGCATATTATTTTTTAAATCTCCCCTATGTCAGAAATTAATCATGGGGAGAGAAACTCAAACTCTCCTCCTGGGTCAGAATAAGGAGGACCCAAGTGGGTTTAGTTCTGAAAGAGTTGCTTTAGTTTAAGGCTGAAGGCGTGAGAATCTGGTCCCCCAAATATCTTCCTACTTCTCAACAGATAGAAGCCTCAGTTTCCCTTCCCTCCTCCTCTCTAACCCTATCGCTGTAGGAACCCTAGAATGAGCTCAATGAAAAGATGATATTTTATTAGTCTAATAGTTCATAAGCCCTTTATTTTAATATGAAATTAAAATTAAACTGAAGGATTCACAAATAGAGCTTGTATATATTTTGAAGAACATTTTATTAGCCTAATCACATAAGTTTCTATTAATTTTCATTTCCATAATTAAACCCATGATTTTATATAGTTCTCCTGATCCACGGTCATACCGTAAGCTATTGCAGCACACCAAGCAGTGGAACCCTGTGAAGCCAACTATATTCTTAGCAATTAAGAAGTTGAACATTCAGGTACAGGAAAGTAAATTTCCACAGAGTAATGCTAATATCTGTGTCAAGTCTGTTCTCTTTCATCCCTGCCTTTCCCAAGTAGAATTTTGGCCCTGAGGTATTTTGTGAGTCCTACTGTTCCCTTTCTAAAAAGGTAAGAGAAATTGGTGGCCTAGCTTTCTAGTGAAACTTTTGCTTCTTCTATATTCCACTCATTGTTTTCTCCTGTTTCTAGAGTATCACCAACGATTCTATTTCTGTTCTAATTCATATAATTGGAGCATCCATCTGCATTCCTTATCCTTCCTTTAACTCACAGTGCTGAATTTAGCGTCTTTAAAGTATTTCCTGACTTTAAATCTAAAATCTAAGTAGCTCTAATATTTCCATGACTTTGCTACATAACACAGACTGGCTTTGAGGTGAAAAGTCCATTTTCTCTTGAAAACTGAGGTTATAGGAACTCACATTACATAAGATTGTCATAAATGGTCATACATTTTTTTTCCAGAACCTCAAAAATTTAAGAAATGTTTTTCCCTATGCAGAGACATCTACGTATAAAATTAGTATGTAAAGCCATCAACAACCCTTTCCCTACTGGACATATATATTTCATGATTGATTTACATAGGCCTGAGGATTTTCATCGATGAATAATTAAAATAGTTTCAAAATTTGAGAAATATTCCTGTATAAATACAGATGTAATTATATAGGCATATGTGTGTGGACAGACAGGAAAAACTGAAAGGGATTCCTTCTAAAGGCAAATTACAACGGTGGCCTTGCAGGTCTCCTAGAAGAAAATCTACCCTGGGTAAAAATCAAATCTGTCATGACCCGCCTTAGCCGGAGGTCTGAGAGGACAATGGCTTCAGGTACAGCATGACACCTATTACTCGGATTGCCTCAATCCAGACACATTCAACTTTTGTAAGCATTCACTGGAGAACAAAATTATAATACTTTGGAGGCCATGCAATCTTCAAATGGAAATTTGATAAATAATACAGAGGACTAAAAGAGCCTCCCTTTACACCTTTCATATGGGAGTAATGAGGTTGGATTCCGAGTTGACAGTTTGAGGGCAGCAGGGCACCTACCTTCCTGAATGGTATGTCGGCAAAGCCGTGGGCTAATCATGGCAGGAGGCAGGAAGTCAGGAGCTGGTACTATCAGAGGCAGCCTGAGAAGGCAAACTGGCCAGGTTTATTAGCGCCTTGTGATTTCTCTGCAGACTGTGAAATACCAGCACCAAAGGTAGCTGTACATACATATTAACAAGAATTTCTTTGTTCCCACTGGCAAATGAGCCCTAAAGTCACAAGGAGTGCTTTTTAAAGTGACTTGATTTGACAGTCTGCTTGGCACATAGAAGTTACTCTACTGATTATTTTCAGAATGAAGGCTATTTCGGTTCTTTGATTTCCTCAAAGCAACTGAAACGACTCTTCCCTATTAAGGCATGCTGGACACAGTAAATTAAGCTGGGAGAAAGAAGAACTTGTAAGGACAGGTTCAGAAAATGCAACATTTGCCTTAGTCTCTTGGATGATTATGGGACTTATTATCTAAACACTGAGGTGCAGCTCTGACCAAACACACTGATTAAAAGTGAATTTTCTGGTGCCAGCTCACAGCTCTCTTAAGTACACTCACTGCTTTGTGTATAGAAACCAAATTTGAGTGTATGCCTTTGCATCTGGAATATTATAACATCATTAATTTTATTATAATTCTATTATTAGTGTCATCAATGGCAGAACGAGGATTATTTGTTGCCCAAATGCTTATTACACTGAGTTTTTAAGTTAAAATGACCATCATTGTAGGGAATTCTCATCTAGATCATAATCAGTTTAAAAAAACAGTACAAATATGTGACATTCTATGACTTTCTTGGTATTTGTGGCTATATTACTATTTTTTAAAATATATGTGTGTATATATGTATGTATATGTATATATACTTTCATTGTGTATATATATATGCATATATATACCCATACGTAAATATATATATCTGTGGATTCGAGTTTGTTTCCATTAAAAGGTGCAAATAATATTTGTAATAAAATATTTTTTAGGCTCTCGTTTACCACTTGGTCTATGTTCTGAAATTGTGCACCAAACTCTTTAAGGTGGTACAGGTCTCTTCCATAGAGTAGCAATATGCTTCCTGGCATCTGGACGCATATAATGTTCCACTAACATTATCTTTACATTAAAAAACAAAATTGAATATCCCAAGGCGTAGGGAATAATAATAAATTATGTAATTGACCCATAGTACCTGGCACATGTTATTTGTTTAATTTCTGTCTGTTTCCCTACTTATACACAATTATGTATCACGATTATAGAAAACCTAATTATAGACTTTGCACAGATCTATATAGTGGTACATCATTTCTTTGTCCTTCTTTGTTTTAGTAGTTTAAAAATTGAACATCGTTAGAGTCAATTCCATGGAGTATGGTAGATACAGAATTAACTTCTGAAATCTGAAAACATGAAGTATATTTATAGAGTAGTGCACTGGTTTCAAAAGTAAATAAAGAGAATCAGTCGCATTATACATTAGACTGGTATTCAGGAATCAATCTTTTAATTTGATAGCAAAATTCCCTTTAGTTCAGTGAAAGCATCATTCAGTCAGTCTTAAGGGAACAAACTAAAATGATATTGGAGTTAAACTGAGCTAAGGGATTACATTAGCGCTAGTAAGATAGATGAAATTAATGCAAAATATATTTTTATGTTTTTCAATGTAAAGAAGTCCTTCTGCAAATTATCCCGTTTAAATATATTCTACGATGTTTATATGTATTTGGTTTTGTGTGTGTGTGTATGTGTGTGTGTGTGTGTACACAGGCTCATTTGAAAATTGATTATTTTTTATGTGAACCTTATACTAATGAGATTGTGACTTATTTAATATATTAATAGTAAAACTACAAATTCTTTAGCATTTGCTTAAAATCTTAATATTATGTGAGTATGTGTTGGAGATAGTTTAATAATTTTGGCATCTTCAATTCATGTCGTTCATTTCTGGCTGGTGCACTTACCGATATTGATCTACCTGTCTAAAAAGGCTTAAATAATTAATAATAAGATCTGGAGGTGGCATACATCACGTTCTTTTGTCAGGACATTGTCTTTTTTCACTCCTAGCTAGAAAAGAGCTTTAGAAATGTAACCTCCAGGTGGGTGGTTCTGTGCCCACTTAAACCCTAATACTATGGAAAGAGAGAGAGATTAGCTGTCTTCAACAGGATTTGAAAAAATGGAATTTTAAATTTCTGTTCCAAATCTCATTCATGGAGTTTGCAAAAGATGCTTGGCAATGCAGTCACCCAGCTCCTTGAGTGCAAACCCTGAATATGACATCCTTGATTACTTCACTTCCTGTTTCCCTACCAACTTGCAATCTTTCCCATGACCTCAGTGACCTCTTATGTTTATGATCTTTCTTCACCTCTTCTTTTGGCATCTACATTCTCTAGGTTTCTATTTCATCTCATCAGGTGAAACTTTTCAATCCTCTCAGGCAACCTTTGGCCCCTATTCCCACTGTGTACACTTTGGAGTACACTTTTCTCATGCTCCCATAGCCGGCAAACTCTCTCTAGATGGGATACCGTCCAATACCATCTATATCAGTTTGCTAGAGCTGTCATAACAAAATACTACAGACTGTGTGGCTTAAATAGCAGAAATGTATTGTCTCCCAGTTCTGGAGGCTGGAAGTCCAAGAACAAGGGTTTGTCAGGGTCGGTCTCTCCTGAGGCCTCTCTCCTTGACTTGGTACATGGCCACTTTCTCACTGTGTCCTCACATGGCCTTTCCTGTGTGCATGTGCAAACTTGGTGTCTCTTCCTCTTCTTATAAGGGTACCAGTCATATTTGATTAGAATCCCACCCTAAAGGTCTCGTTTACCTGAATTACCTCTTTAAAGAGCTTATCTCCAAAAATGCTTATATTTTGAGGTACTGAGGGTTGAAACTTCAACACATGAATCTTGGGCGGTGGAGGGCGCAATTCCACCTATAACACTGTCATTTTTGAAAAACCTGATTACTCTCAAACTTAGGTTCAGATTTCTTAGCTCCAGATATATACAATGTCTTTTGACTTTGCAGGTGTGATGTGTATTACATATCTCACTTACTGGGTAGAGACTGTATTTTCACCAGTAGAATGTTCAGTGTTTGGAACAACAAGTACTGCACAATAGGTGCTCAAGCAATATCTGCTGAATATATGAACTGAGACAGAAAGGGTACGGTGGTGTTTGGTAGAAATCAGAAAATAACATTTACAAAGAAGTAAATACAGACGTTTCCTCTCTAGCTTGACAACATACTGTATATAAGTTTATCATTATTATTATCAGCGTGTGATTCTTACAGCATTCCAAATGGATAATAAAGCACAGTGAATGAAATAATCCCAGTGAATAAACTTCATCAAATACCCTTTTCAATCCACACACCTATAGGTAGAGTGAAAATAAAACTAAAATCCTAAGAACACATGAATAAATGAATAATAGTGAATGTATATATTAATGAATAATAGGAAATTAAAATAAAACAAAAAGCAAAGGTCCATTTATTTTTTTAATTCTTATTTCGTGGAGTCATCTAACTTTTAAAATTAATGTCTTTATTTTGAGATGATTTCAGATTCACATTCAGTGTAAGAAACAGTACACAGTTTCCATGGATCCTTTACCCAGTTTACCCCAGAATTTTGCAAGACTACAACAAAATATGACAATATATTTTGATACAAACAAGATTCAGAACATTTCTGTCACCTCAAGGATCCTTCGTGGTGCTCTTTTATAGCTACACTCACTTTCCACCGGCCCCCATTTCCTTAGTCAACCCCTAGCAACCACTAGTGTGTTCTCCATTTCAACAATTTTATCATTTTAAGGTTGAAGATCATTGTCTAAATGGAATCTGAAATATGTAAACTTTTGTAAATGGCTTTTTCTTTTTTTTTTCACTGAGCATAATTGTCTGGAGATCCACCTAAGCTGTGGCATGATCAGTAGTCTGTTCCTTTGTATTTCCTGTGTAATATCTCGTCATTTGGATGTACGGTATTGTGTTTAGTGATTCATCCTTTGCAGAACGTTTAGGTTTTGTTACAGTTTTGGGCTGTTACACATAGAGATGCTGTGAATGTTTATTTATAAGTTTCTGTGTGAATGTACATTTTCCTGTCTCTGGCATAAATGCCCAGGAGTGCAATCTCCAGGTCATAAAACAGTTGCATGATTGGTTTGGTTTTGTTTTTTAAGAAACTTGCAAACTGTTTTCCCGAGTGTCTGTACCATTTCATATTTACACCAGCAATGTTTGAGTGATTCTGTTTCTTGGGAGCCTTGCCAAAATTTTGGTGTTATCAATATGTTTTATTTTATTTTTCATAATTTTATTTTAGCGTTATTGAGATATATGAAAAATTGCACACATTTAATATATACATTTTGATGAGTATGTATATGTATAGATACCATCACCAGAATCAATGTAATAAACATAGTCATCACTTCCAGAAGATTTATTGTGTCCCATTAACTTTGCGTGTGTGTTAAGAGCACTGAGCATGAGATCTACCCTCTTAATAAGTTTTTAGGTGAACAACATTGTATTGTTAACTGCAGGCACTATTTTATGTGGCAGATCTCTAGGTGTTATGCATCTTTTATCACTGTAATTTTATACCCCTTGAACGACAACTCCTTTCCTGATAGTTGTGTAGTGATAACTTGTGATTTTAATTTTCATTTCCTAATGAGATTGTGAATTAGTGCTGTTTTATTAACATTTGTTGTATTTCTCCACCGAAACTATCAGATATTTCTTTTTGGGAGAGATTTCAAAAGTACATTTCAATTGCCGTAGAAATGTAGAGGGCTATTCAAATTATCTGTCTCATATTGGATGAGTTGTAGTGGGTGTGTTTCTCAAGGAAACCATCCATTTCATCTAAGTTTTCTAATGTATGTATTTAGAGTTCATAGCATTTTCTTTTTTTTGATGTCTGCAAGTTCTGTTGTGATATCCCCTGTTTCATTCATGATACTAATAATTTGTGTCCTCTTTTTCTGTCAGTTCTGCTAGAAATTTTTTAGTCATATTTGTCAATCAACTTTACAAAGAATCAGCACATTTCTACATTTGTTTCTATATATTTTTTCTGTTTTCAGTTTCATTGTTTTCTGCTCTTATTTACATTATATCCTTCCTTCTGTTGGCTTTGGATTTATTTTACTTTTTGTAGTTTTTTGAGAATAGAGCTTGGGTGATCATTTCGAGACTTTTCATTTTCTTTAATGTTTTTATTTAGTGCTACAAATTTCCCTCCCAGCAATGCATTAGCTATTTCTAACAACTTTTGATATGTTGTATTTTTATTTCAATTCAATTCAGAGCATTTTGTTATTTCCCTTGGAGCTTCCTTTTTAGCCCACAGATTTTGTAGAAGTGTGCTGTTTTGTGTCCATATGTTTGAAGCTTTTCTATTATCACTGTGTTCTGAGGACACACCCTTTATGGTTTTAATTATTTTAAACTAGGTGAAGTTAATTTTATGGCCCAGAATATGGTGTATTACTGTTGTTGCATACCATGCTATACGAGTTAATTAGATCCTATTGGTTGGTTGTGTTGTTGAGTTCTACATCCTTGTTGATTTTCTGTTCAGATATTCTATCAACTGTTTAGAAAGGAATGTTGAATTATCTAACATTAACTGGATTTATCAATTTTTCCTTTTGGTTCTATCAGATTTTGCTTCACATATTTTGAAGCTCTGTTGTTTGTTGTATACCAATTTAGGATAACTACGTGTTCTTGTTGGATTGACCCTTTAGTCAGTATGGAATATCCCTTTGTCATTTGTAACTTTATTTTCTCTGAAATCTTCCTTATATGATATTAATATAACAATTGCTATTTTATTTTGATTAATATTTACATGATAATTCTTTTTCTAGCAACCAACCTAAATCATTATATAGGAACTTTCTTGTAACATATATGCAATGTTTTAAAATCCATTCTGCCAACCTCTGTATTTTAATTAATGTATTTAGGTAATTTATGTTTAACATACTAATAAGTATAATATTGTTGATATGTTAGGGCTGCCATTTTATTTTTGTTGTTTGCTTGTTCTCAGGTTTTCTTTCTTTCTTTTAGTTTCCTGCCTTTCTCCGGGTTACTTGAACATCTTTTACAATTCCATTTTTATATACTTAACAGTGTTTCTGAGTGTGTCACTTTGTATAGTTTTGTATTGGTTTCTCTGGGTATCTCACTATCTATCCATAACTTATCACTGGTGTGATATTTCATCAGTTCAAATGAAGTGTAGAAATCTTCCTTCATGTGCCTTAGTTTCCTCCATTTATAATTGTCTGAAATATTTACATGTAATAGAATACACCAGACAATTTATAATTTTTGCTTCAACAATCAAAGATGCTTTAGAAAACTAATGAGGAGAAGGTAAATGTGTATTCATATGCTCTTACCTTTCTATCATGTATTCTTCCTTCATGATGTTTGAAGATTCCTTCTTCTATCATTTATTTTCTAGTTTGAGATGTTTCTTTAACCATTCTTTTAGGATAGGTTATTGGTGATAAATTTTCTTACTTTTCATTCATCCAGAAATGTTTTGATTTCTCTATAGTTCCTGGGGTATATTTTACTGGATATAAAATTCTGAGTTGACAGTTCTTTTCTTTCAGTACTTGAAAAATATTGTGTCACTTTTTTTCTAGCCTCTATGGTTTCTAATGAGACACCCACTGTTATTCATCTTGGTTTTCTTTTATAGGTAAAGTATCATTTCTCTTTTGCTGCTTTTGAGATTTTTTGTTTGTGTTTGTTTGTTTTTAGTTTTTAGAAGCTTGGTTATGATGTGTTTTCAGGTGGATTTATTTGGGCTTATCTTGTATGGAGTTCATTCTGCTTACTGAGTCTATAAGTTTATATTCTTTGCCAAATTTAAGAAGTTTATAGTCGTTGTGTTTGAGCACTTTTTCAGTTTATCCTCTTTCTTCTCTTTTTCTGGGATTCCAGTGATGTGGATACTAGATCTTTTGTTATAGTCCATGGGGTCTTGAGGCTCTGTTCACATTTTTTCCTCTATTTTCTCTTTGCATTTCATTCAAATAGCATAATTACAACTGTTCTGTGTTCCAGGTCACTGATTCTTTTTTCTGTCCTCTCCATTCTGCTGTTCAGCTCATTCCCATTGTTTTTTTTTTTTTATTGTGTTTTTCATTCCTAAAATAGCAGAGGTTTCCACTGAGACTGTGGGTGGAGTAAAAGTCAGTTTCATTACCATCAGTGAGGATGAAATCCATGCTCCCTATTTGACCTTCTCTGACATAACTGTGCCAGAAGGGATGGGGCACCTGGTATAGCCTGACAAGTGTAGATGTCTTGAATACCCACTCAGCCTTTCCTGGGATGAGTGAGATGGGGCAGTAACTTTTTTTCTGTGGTATTTTGCTGAATTACAGCAGTTATTACCTAAAGTTTCTCTTTCACTTAACTGACCCTTTTCTGGTCCTTTGGTTGGAAAATGCAGGCTTTTGCTGAGGATTTTTCTCTGTACCCATTGGCACTTCTGGAGCACCAACTCCCTTAGCTCCAGTCTGTAATACACAAGGCCAAAAGGAAAACCTAGAGAACATATCATTGTGTCATTTCGTGGGTCTGAGATCCCTAGTTTATCTTCCTTTTCTCTCCACCCTTCAGAATCTTCTATGTTCATTTTGTATATAAATGCTTGGGATTTTTATTTGGACTCAGTGGGAGGAATAGGGAAATAGACATCTACTCCATCTTTCTGGAATCAGAGGTCTGATCAAATCATTTAATTTGAAAACTTGATATAACTTTAAAAGTTCAACACTCCAAAAGCTGCTAAAGGTCATTTTATACTTTAGAAAACCCAAGCAGTAAAGTGAATTGTCTAGTCCCTGTCTCAGGGGAACTTGTTAACAGAAAAGATCATGACATTGTTCAATAATTTTTTTTCTATATCATCCTGTTTCTTTAAAATTTAAGATAAAGCTAATTATAGACAATGGTACAGTTTTATTAAAGTCACTTTTCATTGCACAGATTCATATACACCATCTTTGTTTCTCTCTCTCTCTTTATTCTTTTTAGTCCTCTTCATCATTGCTTAGAGTAGTTACGTGATGCGAACAACTGATTACTAAAACCTTTAAGAAAACTGTTAGTCCTACAATCCTGGGTCCTGAAACTAGAGAATATAAAGCCAAGCTTCTAGTGTTTCTTAATCTGTAGGAAATAAGCAGTATCATACAAAGGCATTTACGTTTACTGGGTCAACATAGCCCAGTTGGTTTACCCCTTCAGATTCTGGAAGCACGGTATAGAAGCTAATGTTGTCAGACTTGGATTTTAGTTCTCATTCTGTGTGGGGTTTAAACGTAGCTGTTGTGCAGGCTATGAACTCCTCTTCTCCATAAGGTTCCAGTAATGACTGTCTTCAGGATTATTAAAATGATTAAATGAAATGATGTTTGTTAAGCGCATAGAAAAAATTACAAATGTAATAAATGGCAGATATCAGACATTACAGTCATTTTAGGGTTTTTTTTTTAATTTGGAAAGTGAGATGATACATAATATAAGAAGCTTTTGTTTGATTGTAAGATGTTTGTAACATCTTTAAATAGTACAATTGGTTGAATCTATATGTGTTTTTGCTATGAGAAGTTTTAAAAATTTTCTGGATTCATTAATTGACAGAAGTTAATGATACGAAGTCACCCTGAAAAAACATGTTTTTCCTCAGCATTGATGTTTTAGAGACTTATTATAATGGTAAGAAAATGTGGTAATGTGATAGGTCACCACAAGGCAAGTTATAGTCCCTGACACTGACCAGCTGTTCAGCTTGTCATTAAAAAGAAATTACTTGGGCTTCCCTGCTGGCGCAGTGGTTGAGAGTCCGCCTGCTGATGCAGGGGACACGGGTTCGTGCCCCAGTCTGGGAAGATCCCACATGCTGCGGAGCAGCTGGACCTGTGAGCCATGGCCGCTGAGCCTGTGCGTCCGGAGCCTGTGCTCTGCAACGGGAGAGGCCACAACAGTGAAAGGCCCGCGTACCGCAAAAAAAAGAAATTACTTTACAACATAGAAATCCATCCTATCCCTTCATTCAGGATATACCTGCCCCATAAACCAGTCAATACATTTGTAAAGAGCATCTGATTCCACAACATATCCACTCAAAGTAACCTATGTTATCTCATGATTTCTAAACATACAGTTTATTTTTAACTACAATATATAATATTTTAGCAACGATGTATTTCTGAATGAACTCTCTTCCTCCAGCCCCCACTTTTCTTGAGAAAAGGAGTGCATATCTACTTCTAAATCCAGTGTAGTTAGGGAGCCATTCTTAAAATGTTTCAAAAAAGAAACTAATCCAGTTATTTGTGTATTTGCTCTTTTTCGCTTACATCTTCTAAGCTGGCCCTTCGTGCACATAAAATTTTTAGGGACACATCATACTTGGATGTATAGACACCACTTATAAGTCTTGTAAAATGAATACAAAACAGGAATGTATTTTAAAACATTACAGCCTGCCTTCTTCCAAAAAGAATTTCAGGCAAATTTAGTGTGTTTTAAAATGTGACAAAATAACATAAACTAGGGAAATAATATTTTAAGAAAGCTTAAAAAAAGACCTGGCAATAAAGTAGAGGGTTTTTCAGCTATAAAATATGCAAATAATCTAAGAATTACATCCATATAATTAACCAGAATACCATCTGAGTTGCCAAGGAAAATAATTTTCATTTTCATTACTGGGTAAGAAGGAACATCTGAGACTTCAGATGGTGAAAGGGTGACTTTGCTCTAATTCATGAAGATCAGGACAGCACATTTCAATATGATCCAATTAAAAGGAGCCCAGGGACCATCCATGACGATAAAAGGCGACTACGATTAAAGCTTGTGTTATTTAGACATTGTTATTCACACCATAAGTATCACCATGTGCTCTGCAAACTGCAGTGTGCCCTCAAGGTGGTCATATGGATCACAAGATCAAACTTTTTCTATTAGATGCATGCTATGGGACAGGCTTGCTTAAAATGAAAGGAAATTTCAACATGTCGAAAAGGATAATGTCAAACTGGGGTATTACCAAATTAGACATAAAAGTTTTGGTGAAATGAAACACTATACCATGATTTATTATATTTTGGTCTGTTGTTTTTAAGTCTTGATATTTATTTTTGTCTGTTTGTCTGTTTGTTTATTAATGGGAGGACTTGGGAGCCAGAGCATTTACGATAGCTTTTTTATTTGATTCGGTCTCCTCAAATGAAAAATCTTGTTGAAATGGCTAATTTTGGAAGAATGTTGACCAACAGAAATTATCTAACAAGGTACTTGTTGGTATTTGGGGGAACTCACTTCGAAAGAGAATTCCCTGATGACCTGCTCTAACCCTAAATCATTGTACATTCAAAAACTAGAGTTTAAGGCTCGTTGGTTATATCTGAAAGCTTACTCACATTTGTGTTTTAAATATTCCAAGATTTACATACTTTTATGCACTATTTCTTGTATTTTGCGCTCTTTTCTCTCCCTTTTCACTTTCTCTCTATTGTATACCTGTGACTCTTAAGCATATACATTTTTGTTTTTTTTATTAATCCTCTAAATTCTTGAGATATTTAGAAACATGCATTGTCTTCTGATTTTTGCTAAACTGATAGGTTACACAACAACTTTAGAGAACAGGGAGATGTTTTGACTACTCTCTTTGTTATTGGAACTAAATTTTCAGGCCAACCTCAGTACATAAACGGCACTGACCTTTGTATTTCCATGTGAGTTATGGTGTGGTACTATAAACCTTGTTTGTTAAGTGACTTGCAGCTCTCCCATTATTGAATATGTTCTATTATATTGTATAATATAATACTTTCTCTATATCTGCTTTTTTCTCATTTAGAAAATATTATTTTTTTTGTGGGTGTGTGAATATTTGCACTTAGGGCATTACGATAGGCTGAATAATGGCCTTCCTGATATGTCCATATCCTAATTCCTGGAACCTGTGAATGCTACCTTATTTGGAAAAAGAGATTTTGCAGATGTTTTTAAGTTAAGCGTCTTGAGAGGGAGATTATCCTGAATTATCCGAATAATTAAAAAGCTGAGTCAGAGTTGGAAGAGAAGGTGATGGGATGAGGGAAGCAGAGATTGGGGTGATGTACTCTGAAGATGCAGGAAGTCAAAGAATAATAGTGGCCACTAGAAGCTGAAAAAGGCAAAGAAAGGGATTCTCCTCTGAGTCTTCAGAAAGCATCCTCCTTGTTGACACATTGACACTAGCCTGGTAAAACTGCCTTCAGAATCCTTCAATCCAGACCCAAAGAGACCAAATGTCTGTTGCTTTAAGCCACTAGGTTTGTGGTAACATGTTACGGCAGCAACAGGAAACTACTGCAAGCATAATTTTTTTTTTTTTTTTTTTTTTGCGGTACGCGGGCTTCTCACTGTTGTGGCCTCTCTCGTTGCGGAGCACAGGCTCTGGACGCGCAGGCTCAGCGCCATGGCTCACGGGCCCAGCCGCTCCGCAGGCATGTGGGATCCTCCCGGACCGGGGCACGAACCCGCATCCCCTGCATCGGCAGGCGGACTCAACCACTGTGCCGCCAGGGAAGCCCATATTATTTTTATAAAAGGAAAAAAAGGCTTTATTGAAATTTAAATAAATATTTCTTTTAAATATAGTATATTTACAGAGTTGTGCAGCCATCACCATAATCTAAATTTAGAACAATGCTATTACCCTTAAAGAAATCCCATGTCTATTCTTAAGAATATGTGTTTTTTTTTAATCAAAAATAACATAACTGCTATTTAACATAGGTGGTGGCATCCCATGAATAATTAGGCAAAATAATTCAGCTTTTGTTAGGAATCGAGTAGGGAAGGGTATGGAGGTGAAGGTGAATAAAAACCTTTAGGGAAATCCCTGTGGTTCTGGGCCACTTAGAGTAATTCTGTTTCATCTACAACACCCACTAATAATTACAAATTCAGTTTAATCTTAGAATAGAGAGTAAATTTAGGTAAATCTTTTTCTATACATCTTGCTTGTTTCAAAAAGAATTTCAGATGTCTACCAAAGAATCCAAAATAAAAGCAGGAAAAACATATAGAAATTAAAATTTCACTACAAAGTGTGGCAGGGACTCAAGCTGAAACTTCACACCTTAGTGATCCATATTAGTTACCTGAGTTGGAACAGAAGTTTGTCACCAAACTTTTTTTTTTTTTTTTTTTTTTGCGGTACGCGGGCCTCTCACCGTTGTGGCCTCTCCCGTTGCGGAGCACAGGCACAGGCTCCGGACGCGCAGGCTCAGCGGCCATGGCTCACGGGCCCAGCCGCTCCGCGGCATGTGGGATCTTCCCAGACCGGGGCACGAACCCGTGTCCCCTGCATCGGCAGGCGGACTCTCAACCACTGCGCCACCAGGGAAGCCGTGTCACCAAACTTTTGAAGATTAACGTGAAAGGGAACTCTTTTTCATCAGAGTCTTAAATAACCTCATATAAAAATAAGCTAGTTGTCCAGGGAAAACATGATACTGTTTGGTATCATAATGAGAGAAGTATTTATTCTGAATGCTCACCTGATGAAGACACTGTAATAAAGTACAATCATTCATCCACAAATATTTATTCAGCCTACTATGTGCCAGACATGGACACTAGGTGCTTGGGATGCATTAAAGAAGATGCAGATAAAATCCCCTGCACTCAAGGCCCCCAGATCCCTTCTGGCAGCCACTGTAAAGTCCTTTAAAGAGATTTGGCAAAGAGTCACCTAAAGCTGGCAGCACCACCCTACAATCACAACTTAGTAAAACCAATTATAAAGACAGACCGGACTGCGTCCTTGAAAATCATTTAGCGTCATAATTCTTTTAGTAAATTTTGGCCGACATTGATTTGAGATGAACTCCTTGGCAAATGCCAGAAATAGAGCTCTTTTATGTAGCCATGGGAATTCAGAGCCATGTTCCTTAGAAATAGTCAAGGTGGGGTTAGGGTTTTAATCCTTTTACGGAGGCTTAAAATCTCAGTAAGGCCATTTGGGGTGAGCCGTGGGGTGTCCACGTTCAGAGCTCAACTTCTTTTGAGAAAATTGTTTTGAATCAGCTTCACCCATAGAGCTGTGGTGAGCAAGGATTCCACATCCATTCTTTAAAGCAACTTTGTTTCTCTCAGAAATAGTATTTATAGTAGTGCATAACTAAATAGGGTTGAATGAAAACAGCACCTTAATAAAACACCCACAGAATTTCACATTAAAAAGTGATATTTTTCTTTATGAAAAAATAGCCAAATTTAAAAATGTGGCTGCGATTTTAAAACTCTAAGATTTTTAGTGCAAGTACATTTCAAATAGTTTTCCTCACTGTCCTATCCCTCATTTTTAGCATATTATCTTATGTAGCAGTGAGGTACTTGATTTTTCATATAAATCTTTGAAATAACTTGTTTAAAACAGGTTAATTATTTTGCCAGTAGGTAAAGTAGCCAGACATCTCATTTATCTGACCCCACAAACCAGACTTGTAATAATTATAATTTACTGAGTACAAACTGTGTGCCAGAAACGGTAAGTGACTTGAATCCCCATTTAATTTCTATCGTCAACAATGTTTTACATGTTTGGTAAATAAAACTCAGAGAGGTAAAGTAACTTTGTTGATGTCACACAGATGGTTATTTGGCAAGCAGATTATTTAACATTTTTCAATGACTAAAAACACCTCATTTGGGGGACTTCCCTGGTGGTTCAGTGTTTAAGTCTCTGTGCTTCCACTGCAGGGGGTGCAGGTTCAATCGCTGTTTGGGGAACTACTAAGATCCCACATGCCACGTGGTGAGGCCAAAACAAAAACAAAACAGAACAAAACAAAACAAAAAAACCCACCTCGTTTTGAGCCAGTTGATTTTTTTGTACGTCCATTTCCAACCTCCTCTCTTTCTCCCTCTCTCTCTCATGCTCTCTGAATCTCATTTTCCTTAAGCCTCAAGTCATGTCAGTGCCCACATATACCAGGTAGTTCACTAGGCATTGTTCACATAGATGTTACACTAGTATTACTAAAGAGACAAGTTAACTTGCTGAAGTTTTCTCTTGGTATGGAGCTGGTTCAGAGTTGAAAACTGTAAACTATAACTGTTGGGCAGAAGTGTTCTTATAAGAGAGTACACCTTTACCAGGCTGATGTGAAGGTGGCATGAGAAAACATTAGTGTCAGAAGAAAGAGCCTGAAAAAAAAAGGGTGAAGACCTTGAAGATCATGGCACAGAGACAGGATTAAAGTTCAACTGGTCCAAGAACAGGTGTTTAATTAGCCAAAGCCAGTGTGGACCTATCTAAAAGGCAGGGGGGCATTGGTATGTAATTTAAGAAGTGCATCAAAGAAGAACTTTCACGCATAAATGAGGGCAAGAAAATGGGCACAGATACGAAGAACAAAGACAGCTGAGATTAAGACAGCAGCAGCGAAGCTATAAAAGATGTAGCAGAAAAAAAATTAAAGCCTCAACATTTATTAGACCTACTGAGTGCATGCTTCGATATGAGAGTGAGGTGTAAATGCAATAGACTCGGTGACGTGTTCGCAGACACCCTTCAAAGAAGGACTTGCTGTCCAGCTGTGGCCAGTAGACTGCCTGCAGCTGAGAGCTCCTTCAGGCTACCCTAGCTGCACAGAAGACTCTTCCCCTGAGATCACACCCTTCCCAAGGGCAGCATGAATCTAGTGACTAACTAAAGAGGGGGTAGAAAGGTCCAGACATTTGAAGCTGGCTGAGAATCTTTTGATGCTATTCTAGATCCAGAGCTTTGCCTGAGACTTCATCCACCAGCAAAAGGCATGCCATGCTTCTCCCTCTGCTTTGCTCCTTTCCTTTAACAGAGGACCATCCTTTAAAAAAAACAAAAAACGAAAAAACAAAAAAAACACACCACAAACACCATCTCAATATCTACTGTCAGAGAACGCAACCTGTGATTCTGCCGAAGTATCTGAACTGAAGCTTCCTTATCAAAATAGGGAATACCAAAGGGGAAAGTGGTGAAAAGTAGTACATTCAGTTTGAATATATTGTGTTGGAGGGAACAGTGGATAAACTAGGTGAAAATCTCCTGAGGGTAGAAAGATATTCCAGACTGTAACTCAGGAGTTAAGGGTGAGTAGAAATTTGTATATGGGGAAATTTTTTTGAACAAATCCAAAATACCTTTCATGTTTTTCATATGTTGTAGATATATTTCAGAGCCTATTTTCCCCAAGATTCTAATTTTAAACTAAGAAAAACTATTTTGTTTGTAATATGAGCAGATTTTAGCAGTCTTTTTATTGTTCAGCTATTTGAATATTTATAAATCAGTTCTGCTGTAGGACTTGGCATCTTCTAGGGATCTTGAAGACTTAGAACAGGCAAGTCCAAATTGAAGTCAAGCTTCCATTCCCTTAGCAGCTTTCTTAGAATGTGGCAGCCCTATGTCAAGCTATTTTCTTTATTACCCAATTTATACATAACTGACAAGGTGTCCCAATTGCCTGGTTATGATATCCTGGCTTCTTCTTTGATGGGAAAGTGATTATGTTTTAAGGGGCTTTCAACACACACATTTGTCAGCTTTTAGCTGTTGCTTATGTCCTCAGTTTGGATATATTGATGCCCAAGGGTAACTTGCACATTTAAATGGGAATACTCAGTGATTATTCACATCATATCGTCTATAAACACAGGAAGAGATACAAGAAAGTTTATTTCTTCACCTTCATATCTCCCACATATGTATTTGAATGCTGAATGCAATCATCAGGCTTCTTTACTTCCCTTTAGCCCTTTTATGCTCTTCTGATTTCACGTTTCATCAGTTAATAGTACTGGATGTGTGCCAACTAAGTAATATATACACATACGACTTTGGAGTTAGACTTAAGAGAGCATCAAAACAGAGGCATCTGCTACTAATAATCAAATGAAAATGAGGGTGTGCACTCACATACACACGTGCGCGCGCGCACACACACACACACACACACACACACACACACACACACACACACACACTACATTCTTTCTGTCTTAAAAATGGGATATAGAGAGGTTGCTCCCATAAAGAACACTGGTAGTTAAATATTTTACAGAAAGAATTAATGTAAAGAATGCTATATTCTCTTATATTTAGTAAAACAGGCAAAGATATTCAATTGAATGTGCCCTGTATTTAGGAAGACTCTATCCTAGTTTGCCTAGGACAGTCCTGCTTCATGCCTGCCATGGTTCCCACACAGTCCATTATAGCATTTCTTTAACTCTCCAAAATATCCTGGCTGGCAAATCAAATCATGTGGCCACCTTACCAAGAGTACTTTTTTTAAATTAATGAATTAATTTGTATTTATTTATTTATTTTGTAATATCTTTATTGTAGTATATTTGCTTTACACTGGTGTGTTAGTTTCTGCTGTATAACAAAGTGAATCACCTATACGTATATGTATATCCCCATATCCCCTCCCTCGTGCATCTCCCTCCCACCCTCCTTCTCCCACCCCTCTAGGTGGTCACAGAGCACCTAGCTGATCTCCCTGTGCTCTGTGGCTGCTTCCCACTAGCTATCTATTTTACATTTGTAGTGTATATCTGTCCACTCTCTCACTTTGTCCCAGCTTACCCTTCCCCCTCCTCGTGTCCACAAGTCCATTCTCTACATCAGCATCTTTATTCCTGTCCTGCCCCTAGGTTCTTCAGAACCATTTTTTTTTTTTAGATTACATATATATTGTTAGCATATGGTATTTTTTTCTCATTCTGACTAACTTCAGTCTGTATCACAGACTCTAGGTCCATCCACCTCACTACAAATAACTTACTTTCGTTTCTTTTATGGCTGAGTAATATTCCATTGTATATATGTGCCACATCATCTTTATCCATGGATCTGTTGATGGACACTTAGGTTGCTTCCATGTCCTGGCTATTGTAAGTAGACCTGCAATGAACATTGTGGTACATGGCTCTTTTAGAATTATGGTTTTCTCAGAGTATATACCCAGTAGTGGGATTGCTGGGTCATAGGGTAGTTCTATTTTTAGTTTTTTAAGGAACCTCCATACTGTTCTCCATAGTGGCTGTATCAATTTACATTCCCACCAGCAGTGCAAGAGGCTTCCCTTTTCTCACACCCTCTCCAGCATTTATTGTTTGTAGATTTTATGGTGATGGCCATTATGACCGGTGTGAGTTGATACCTCATTGCAGTTTTGATTTGCATTTCTCTAATGATTAGTGATGTTGAGCATCCTTTCATGTGTATGTTGGCAATCTGTATATCTTCTTTGGAGAAATGTCTATTTAAGTCTTCTGCCCATTTTGAGATTGGGTTGTTTATTTTTTTTGATATTGAGCTGCTTGTATATTTTGGAGATAAATCTTTGTCAGTTGCTTCATTTGCAAATATTTCTCCCATCCTGAGAATTGCCTTTTTGTCTTGTTTATGGTTTCCTTTGCTGTGCAAAAGGTTTTAAGTTTCATTAGGTCCCATTTGTTTATTTTTGTTTTTCTCTCCATTCCTCTAGGAGGTGGGTCAGAAGGATGTTGCTGTGATATATGTCTTAGAGTTTTCTGCCTATGTTTTGCTCTAAGAGTTTTATAGTGTCTGGCCTTATATTTAGGTCTTTAATCCATTTTGAGTTTATTTTTGTTTATGGTGTTAGGGAGTGTTCTAATTACATATTTTACATGTAGCTGTCCAGTTTTCCCAGCACCACTTATTGAAGAGGCTGTCTTGTCTCCATTGTATATTCCTGCCTCCTTTATCAAAGATAAGCTGACCGTGTGCACATGGGTTTATCTCTGGCCTTTCTATCCTGTTCCATTGACCTATATTTCTGTTTTTGTGCCAGTACCATACTGTCTTGATTACTGTAGCTTTGTAGTATGGTCTGAAGTCAGGGAGCCCGATTCTTCCACCTCTGTTTTTCTTTCTCAAGATTTCTTTGACCATTCAGGGTCTTTTGTATTTCCATAGAAATTGTGAAATTTTTTGTTCTAGTTCTGTGAAAAATGCCGGTGGTAGTTTGATAGGGATTGCATTGAATCTGTAGATTGCTTTGGGTAGCACAGTCATTTTCACAATGTTGATTCTTGCAATCCAGGAACATGATATATCTCTCCATCTGTTTGTATCATCTTTAATTTCTTTCATCCGTGTCTTATAGTTTTCTGTATAGAGGTCTTTTGTCTCCTTCAGTAGGTTTATCCCTAGGTATTTTATACTTTTTGTTGCAGTGGTAATTGGGAGTGTTTCCTTAATTTCTCTTTCAGATTTTTCATCATTAGTATATAGGAATGCCAGAGATTTCTGTGCATTAATTTTGTATCCTGCTACTTTAACAAATTCATTGATTAGCTCTAGTAGTTTTCTGGTAGCTCTTTAGGATTCTCTATGTATAGTATCATATCATCTGCAAACAGTGACAGTTTTACTTCTTTTCCATTTTGGATTCCTTTTATTTCTTTTTCTTCTCTGTTTGCTGTGGCTAAAACTTCCAAAACTATGTTGAATAATAGTAGTAAGACTGGGTTCCTGATCTTAGTGGAAATGTTTTCAGTTTTTCACCATTGAGAACAACGTTGGCTCTGGGTGTGATACGTAGCCTTTAATTATGTTGAGGTAAGTTCCCTCTATGCCTACTTTCTAGAGGGTATTTATTATAAATGGTGTTGAATTTTGTCGAAAGATTTTTCTGCATCCATTGAGATGATCATACGGTTTTTATCCTTCCGTTTGTTAATATGGTGTATCACATTGATTGATTTGTGTATATTGAAGAATCCTTGCATTCCTGGGACAAACCCCAGTTGATCATGGTCTATGATCCTTTTAATGTGCTATTGGATTCTGTTTGCTAGTATTTTGTTGAGGATTTTTGCATCTGTGTTCATAAGTGGTATTGGCCTGTAGTTTTCTTTCTTTGTGACATCTTTTTCTGGTTTTGGTATCAGGTTGATGGTGGCCTCATAGAATGAGTTTGGGAGTGTTCCTCCCTCTTCCATATTTTGGAAGAGTTTGAGAAGGGTAAGTGTTAGCTCTTCTCTAAATGCTTGATAGAATTCACCTGTGAAGCAATCAAATTCACCTGTGAAGCAATCTGGTCCTTGGCTGTTTTGTGCTGGAAGATTTTTAATCACAGTTTCAATTTCAGTGCTTGTGATTGGTCTGTTTATATTTTCTGCATCTTTCTGGTTCAGTCTTGGAAGATTATGCTTTTCTAAGAATTTGTCCATTTCTTCCAGGTTGTCCATTTTACTGACATATACTTGCTTTTAGTAATCTCTCATGATCCTTTGTATTTCTGCAGTGTCAGTGGTTACTTCTCCTTTTTCATTTCTTTTCATTTCGGTTCTATTGATTTGAGTCCTCTCCCTGGTTTTCTTTTTTTTTTTGCGGTTTGCGGGCCTCTCACTATTGTGACCTCTCCCATTGCAGAGCACAGGCTCCGGACGCGCAGGCTCAGTGGCCATGGCTCACAGGCCCAGCCGCTCCGCAGCATGTGGGATCTTCCCAGACCGGGCCACGAACCCGTGTCCCCTGCATCAGCAGGCAGACTCTCAACCACTGCGCCACTAAGGAAGCCCCTCCCTGGTTTTCTTGATAATCTGGCTAATGGTTTATCAACTTTATCTTCTCAGAGAACCAGCTTTTAGTTTATTGATCTTTGTTATCATTTCCTTTATTTCTTTTTTATTTATTTCTGATGTGATCTTTATTATTTCTTTCCTTCTGATAACTTTGGGTTTTTTTTGTTCTTCTTTCTCTAATTGTTTTAGGTGTAAGGTTAGGTTGTTTATTTGAGATTTTTCTTGTTTCTTGAGGTACGATTTTATTTCTATAAGCATCCCTCTTAGAACTGCTTTTGCTGCATCCCATAGTTTTTGGGTTGTTGTGTTTTCATTGTCATTTGTTGCTAGGTATTTTTTGGTTTCCTCTTTGATTTCTTCAGTGATCTTTTGGTTATTTAGTCATGTATTGTTTAGCCTTCATGTGTTTGTATTTTTTACAGTTTTTTTCCTGTAATTGATATCTAGTTTTGTAGCATTGTGGATGGAAAATATACTTGATATGATTTCCATTTTCTTAAATTTACTAAGGTTTGATTTGTGACCCAAGATATGATGTATCCTGGAGCATGTTCCATGAGCACTTGATAAGAAAGTGTATTCTGTTGGTTTTGGATGGAATGTCCTATAAATATCAATTAAGTCCATCTTGTTTAATGCATCATTTAAAGCTTGTGTTTCCTTATTTATTTTCATTTTGGATGATCTGTCCATTGGTGAAAGTGGGGTGTTAAAGTCTCCTATTATGATTGTGTTACTGTCAATTTCCCTTTTTATGGCATTTGCCTTATGTATTGAGGTGCTCCTATGTTGGGTGCATAAATATTTACAATTGTTATATCTTCTTCTTGGGTTGATCCCTTGATCATTATGTAGTGTTCTTTTTTGTCTCTTGTTATAGTCTTTATTTTTAAGTCTATTTTGTCTGATATGAGAATTGCTACTTCAGCTTTCTTTTGACTTCCATTTGCATGGAATGTCTTTTTCCATCCCCTCACTTTCAGCCTATATGTGTCCCTAGGTCTGAAGTGGATCTCTTTTAGACAGTGTATATATGGGTCTTGTTTTTGTATCCATTCATCCAGTCTATGTCATTTGGTTGGAGCATTTAATCCGTTTACATTTAAGGTAATTATTGATATGTATGTGCCTATTACCATTTTCTTAATTGTATTAGGTTTGTTATTGTAGGTCTTTTCCTTCTCTGTGTTTTCTGCCTAGAGAACTTTGTTTTAGCATTTGTTGTAAAGCTGGTTCGGTGGTGCTGAATTCTCTTAGCTTTTGCTTGTCTGTAAAGGTTTTAATTTCTCCTTCGAATCTGAATGAGATCCTTGCTGTGTAGAGTAATCTTGGTTGTAGGTTTTTCCCTTTCATCACTTTAAATATGTCCTGCCACTCCTTTCTGGCTTGCAGAGTTTCTACTGAAAGATCAGGTCTTATTCTTCTGGGGATTCCCTTGTATGTTATTTGTTGCTTTTCTCTTGCTGCTTTTAATATTTTTCCTTTGTATTTAATTTTTGATAGTTTGATTAATATGTGTCTTGGCATGTCTCTCCTTGGATTTATCCTGTATGGGACTCTCTGTGCTTCCTGGACTTCTTGACTATTTCCTTTCCCATATTAGGGAAGTTTTCAGCTATAATCTCTTCAAGTATTTTCTCAGTCACTTTTTTGTCGTCTTCTTCTTCTGGGACCCCTGTAATTCAAATTTTGGTGCATTTAGTGTTGTCCCAGAGGTCTCTGAGACTGTCCTCAATTCTTTTCATTCTTTTTTCTTTATTCTGCTCTGTGGTAGTTATTTCCACTATTTTATCTTCCAGGTCACTTATCTGTTCTTCTGCCTCAGTTATTCTGCTAATGATTCCTTCTAGAGTACTTTAATTTCATTTATTGTGTTGTTCATTGTTGTTTGTTTCATGTTTAGTTCTTCTAGGTCCTTGTTAAATGTTTCTTGTATTTTCTCCATTCTACTTCCAAGATTTTGGATTATCTTTACTCTCATTACTCTGAATTCTTTTTCAGGTAGACTGCCTATTTCCTCCTCATTTTTTTGGTGTGGTGCATTTTTACCTTGCTCCTTCATCTGCTGTGTGTTTCTCTGTCTCCTCATTTTGCTTAACTTACTGTGTTTGGGGTCTCATTTTTGCAGGCTGCATGTTTATAGTTCTCTTTGTTTTTGGTGTCTGCCTCCATAGGCTAAGGCTGGTTCAGTGGATTGTGTACGCTTCCTGGTAGAGGGGACTGGTGCCTGTGTTCTGGTGGATGAGCGTGGATATTGTCTTACTGGTGGGCAGGACCACGTCCGATTGTGTGTTTTGGGATGTCTGTGAACTTATTATGATTTTAGGCAACCTCTCTGCTAATGGGTGTGGTTGTATTCCTGTCTTGCTATTTGTTTGGCCTGGGGTGTCCTGCACTAGAGCTTGCTGGTCGTTGAGTGGAGCTTGGTCTTTGCATTGAGAGGGAGATCTCTGGGAGAGCTTTTATCATCTGATATTATGTGGAGCTGAGAGGTCTCTGGTCGACCAATGTCCTGAACTTGGCTCCTGCACCTCAGAGGCACAGGCCTGACACCCTGCCAGAGTATCAAGACCCTGTAATCCACACAGTTTTTCCGAAGTCTGACGTCTTCTGCTAGCGTTCAGTAGGTGTTCTGTAGGAGTTGTTCCGTATGTAGACGTACTTTTGATGTATTTATTGGGACGAAGGTGATCTCTACATCTTACTCCTCTGCCATCTTGAAGGTTCTCCCGAGAGTACTTTTTGATTATTAAATAATTTAGCTTATCAATATGCTGGGTAACATGTGACCTGTCATAAAACTTTCATTAAATAATTCTACTCGATTAATCAATTGTTAATCCTAGAAGGATATAGTGATTTGAATACTTTGGGGATCATTGTAAAATGTTTATTATAGTTAATTTTATATGGAGTTTTTCATTTAAAAAGTAGAATGGTCTTAAAATGTATCAGTTCATGAATATTGTTTCATCAACATGGTGTGGTAACATGATCCCTGATTCACAATGTGGGATCCCTGATCTCAGCAATATTATAATTTACTGTGTGGTTTTGATGAGGTTGTGGACTTCAGTATGCTCTAAAAACATGATTAAACATAGTAGAAATACTGTTTTCTAAAGTAGTGTCTAGATCCAAAAGCTTATATATCTATTTGATAATCAGTCATGAGCTGACTTTTGTGGCACAAATCCCTTCAAAATGTACATGCTTCTAGGAGTACTTGGATAATGAAGATACAGGTGATGATAAATTTCATTGCTTTTCTGAACCTATATTGGCTTTCATTTTTGTTACTTCTGACTTTACTATGTAGAAATCATGATATTGGTAACAAAAATTTTATCTTTATCGTATATATTTATTCACATTTCTTCCATTAATTCTATAGTCATCACTTCCTGGAGAGAAATATGCTCTATTTCCAGATAGTATGTGTATTATAATTTTCTAAATTTTAAAATAAACATTGCATTGACATTATAAGCACTCTCAGTGTACTATGATGGTAGCTTCATGTTGTTATCAAAACAATGTGAATACAAGCAGTTGCTTAATTTACACATACCCAATAAACGTAGGTAATAGATATTTTTAGTGAATTGATTTTTATACTGAAATAATTATAGGTTTGTCATTTTGTAGACAAAAGCCATCTGATCGTTTTCTCTTGGTATACATGTTATTGAGAAATTGTCCTGTGACAATAGTTTTACTTTTTATAAATTATCCTCCTTTAAGGATTTTATATATTCCAATGATTTGAACTTCTATGTAGATGATTCCACACTTTTTAGACCCTCCTAAAATGAGAATTGCATTCTGACTGCTTCCTTGACATCTCCATCTGGAGTCCCTGAAAACAGCTTAAATTCAACACACCAATAATTCAATAAATACTTCCTTCTCAGAAAAATGTATCCTGGGATAACCCTGCTGAAGTAATGTTGGATGACACCTTCTTTCTCACACCCTACATATACTTGGTTGCCAAGTTATATATATATTTTCAATTTTTGCAGTGTCTGGTTTAAATATTTCTTTATTTCTAACTTCTTGAAACATGGACAAATTTGCCTATTCCCATTTGTGTGTGTGTGTGTGTGTGTGTGGTGTGTATTTCCTCCTCTACTTATACACTCTATAGAGAACTTTGTAAATTTCTTTCTTTTTTTTTTTTTTTTTTTGCGGTACGTGGGCCTCTCACTGTTGTGGCCTCTCCCGTTGCGGAGCAGAGGCTCCGGACGCACAGGCTCAGCGGCCATGGCTCACAGGCCCAGCCGCTCCACGGCATGTGGGATCTTCCCGTACCGGGGCACGAACCCGTGTCCCCCGCATCGGCAGGCGGACTCTCAACCACTGCACCACCAGGGAAGCCCTGTAAATTTCTTTTTACATTCTTTTTTACTCTTGTTTTGTTCATTTTTAATTTTGAGTCTCAATTGAATTCCCTTTTTTCAAATTCAATCACAATCTTTACATATAAAATAAAAAATTCACAAGATAATTTTTGTATTTTATGAATTCAGTTATTTAAATTAAATAAATTATTTTAACATACACACTGCAAAAAGTGAGTGAAATATGTTTAAGTAGTTAATAAATTCCATTATTATAAAATGAGAGGTGCCAGTCACATCTCTATGTTCCACTGGAGTTTTGCAGCATATCTTGTCACTGCCTAAACTTTAGTTGACTGTTTTATAGAAAGTGATATTTTTCATCATCTCTTAATGACATAACTACCACTGGCATTTTTCACAGAACTAGAACAAAAAATTTCGCAATTTGTATGGAAACACAAAAGACCCCGAATAGCCAAAGCAATCTTGAGAACAAAAAAAGGAACTGGAGGAATCAGGCTCCCTGACTTCAGACTATACTACAAAGCTACAGTTATCAAGACAGTATGGTACTGGCACAAAAACAGAAAGATAGATCAATGGAACAGGATAGAAAACCCAGAGATAAACCCATGCACATATGGACACCTTATCTTTGATAAAGGTGGCAGGAATGTACAGTGGAAAAAGGACAGCCTCTTCAATAAATGGTGCTGGGAAAACTGGACAGGTACATGTAAAAGAATGAAATTAGAACACTCCCTAACACCATACACAAAAATAAGCTCAAAATGGATTAAAGACCTAAATATAAGGCCAGAAACTATCAAACTATTAGAGGAAAACATAGGCAGAACACTCTATGACATAAATCACAGCAAGATTCTTTCTGACCCACCCCCTAGAGTAATGGAAATAAAAACAAAAATAAACAAATGGGACCTAATGAAACTTCAAAGCTTTTGCACAGCAAAGGAAACCATAAACAAGACCAAAAGACAACCCTCAGAATGGGAGAAAATATTTGCAAATGAAGCAACTGACAAAGGATTAATCTCCAAAATTTACAAGCAGCTCATGCAGCTCAACAACAAAAAAACAAACAACCCAATCCAAAAATGGGCAGAAGACCTAAATAGACATTTCTCCAAAGAAGATATACAGACTGCCAACAAACACATGAAAGAATGCTCAACATCATTAATCATTAGAGAAATGCAAATCAAAACTACAATGAGATATCATCTCACACCAGTCAGAATGGCCATCATCAATAAATCTAGAAACAATAAATGCTGGAGAGGGTGTGGAGAAAAGGGAACCCTCTTGCACTGCTGGTGGGAATGTGAATTGGTTCAGCCACTATGGAGAACAGTATGGAGGTTCCTTAAAAAACTACAAATAGAACTACCATATGACCCAGCAATCCCACTACTGGGCATATACCCTGAGAAAACCGAAATTCAAAAAGAGTCATGTACCAAAATGTTCATCGCAGCTCTATTTACAATAGCCCGGAGATGGAAACAACCTAAGTGCCCATCATCGGATGAATGGATAAAGAAGATGTGGCACATATATACAATGGAATATTACTCAGCCATAAAAAGAAACGAAATTGAGCTATTTGTAATGAGGTGGATAGACCTAGAGTCTGTCATACAGAGTGAAGTAAGTCAGAACGAAAAAGACAAATACAGTATGCTAACACATATATATGGAATTTAAGAAAAAAAAAAATGTCATGAAGAACCTAAGGGTAAGGCAGGAATAAAGACGCAGACCTCCTAGAGAATGGACTTGAGGTTATGGGGAGGGGGAAGGGTGAGCTGTGACGGGGCGAGAGAGAGTCATGGACATATACACACTAACAAATGTAGTAAGGTAGATAGCTAGAGGGAAGCAGCCGCATGGCACGGGGATATTGGCTCGGTGCTCTGTGACAGCCTGGAGGAGTGGGATAGGGAGGGTGGGAGGGAGGGAGACGCAAGAGGGAAGAGATATGGGAACATATGTATATGTATAACTGATTCACTTTGTTATAAAGCAGAAACTAACACACCATTGTAAAGTAATTATACCCCAATAAAGATGTTAAAAAAAAAAAAAAAAGAATTTTAAAAAAGGAAAGAAAAATGCCTTTTTCCCAAATAACAAAAGATAGTTTGACAAAGCATGTAAAATACAACTACTGGTTTATCTGTCTAACAACTTGAACAAGACATAGGGAGTTCAGAGCCATAGCAATTTAGACCTGGAGGAAACATTGGAAATCACACTGGCAATCTCTTTCAGCCAATAGAAAGCTGAGGCCAGAGACGCTTAGTGACATTTTCGGGTTCACAGAACTAATTAGTGTCAAACATGGCAATCCCATGGCAAAAATTTCCAAGCTCTTTTTTTTTTTTTCGCGGTACGCAGGGCTCTCACTGTTGTGGCCTCTCCCGTTGCGGAGCACAGGCTCCGGACGCGCAGGTTCAGCGGCCATAGCTCACGGGCCCAGCCGCTCCGTGGCATTTGGGATCTTCCCGGACCGGGGCACGAACCCGTGTCCCCTGCATCGGCAGGCGGACTCTCAACCACTGCGCCACCAGGGAAGCCCTCCAAGCTCTTTTAAGGAAGTTCTTTGCATTACACTACATGATGATTTATATAAATAATATTTAAATGCCTTCTTAGCAGCAGCAATTCATATTTTTTATTAATTTGTCCATAAGTAGCGTGAGTACTCCAGAAAATTTCTGTCTGACCTTACCTCTTCCTTGCAATAAACCATTCACTGGCTCCCCATCTTATTCAGATAGAGCCAAGATTTATCCAGCGCCTACATGGTCTGAAGGGACCCATTCTACCCCTGCTCTCTGTACCCCATCCCTTATTTCTCCCTCTCATACAATTTGCTCCAGCTGCTTTGGCTTCCTTAGTTCACGGCAAACAACTGTCTCATGCTCCCACTTCTAGGGTGTGCATTTCCTCTTTTCTTTCCCTGGGACGCTCTACCCCCATGTATAGGTATGATTCAGTCCCTTACCTTCTTTAAGTCTGTTTAAATCTCACATTCTAAATGCATCTTTTCCTGACCAGGCTACTTAAAGTGTTTGTTTTGTGTGTTTTCGTTTTGATTTTTTAAAAAATTCACTGCCATATCCCTACCTTAAGAAATGGTAACTCAATCATATGAGGTCATCAAACATTTTGTTGCTGAATTCATAAATAAAAGAATAAAAAAACTGTTAACTTTATCCAAAGAATAAACCATAAATTATATAAGGCTAAGTGGGAGTGTGAATCAAATACTTCTTTGTAAATATGCCAAAGATTATACAGTGAATTATTAGCAAAACACAAAAAAATCTTGGCATATTTGAAACCTTACCAATATTATTTTCCCTGAATAAACTGTTTCCTGTTTCATTCCATTTTATAGCATTCCTGCTTCCTTTAGTCAATAATTTTAGCAGCTAAGTGATATTCAAATCTCTTTGTCATCACTAGTATAATCAACTAGTGGTATGGATGAGAACAGTAAATATTTAAAGAAGTCTTTATTCTTAAAAGGACCCTTGTTATATCTATATTTAAAAACTAGATGTACTCTGTGAAATTTAGGTTGATACTTGGAGATAAAAATAGCTTCAAATTTAATTCACATCTTCCATCTGTAGTATCCATCCCTGGAAGAAGAGTAAATAGACAAAATGTGGTAGCCACATGTAATGGAGTACTATACAACAGTATGGAGCAGCAGATCAGATGTGCCCCTAGATGCATAGAAACATGGTTAGAACTTAAACAAATAATAGTTTTTAAAAATATAAAAAATAACATTATACATACATATATATATGACATGTGTATATATGTGTATATACATACATGTGTACATGTGTATATAAACCCATAGTGCTTACTGGAAAAGTAAGAAAGATCATTATATGTATGTGTGTGTTTGTATACATGCATGTTTAACAAGCATGTGTACACATTCATACAGACAAATATATAGATATGTAACCTTTATGCATGTCAATTAAAAATATGGGTAACAATAAGAATATATATTTTGAAAAAATATATGCAAACAAAATATAGTGTTAAACACATGAAAATGTTTACCAATGATTAAAGAAAGAAACAGAAAATGAGGAGATAAATGAATAAGCAAATGAACAAATGAAGAAAAGGACATTTCAGTAATAAATGATAATAATGTGCACTGATCCTATGAGAATAATTAACTAAGATCAGTCAATAATCAAGATTTCTATTACAATTAGGATATTTCTATGTCTAAGAGAGAAAATATCAAATATATATTAATTTTACATTGTCAAAGCCATTTCTATTAAAAACAGTACAGCAAAACTTTAATAATATTTTTTTCTTTTTGACACATTCTAATTGAATGAATCAGATGTGTATTACACCAAAGTTGCTACTAATGTAGATTTTGTAACTCTTTTTATTAATTTATTATTACTTTGTGATTAAATACTTAACATAGACAATGACTTCCAAATTTATTGGTGCTTCCCAAAAACAACTGTGGGAAGTTTCCTGTCCTTTTTTTTTTTAACTATTGGTCTATACAATTTAGTAAGGTTTCAAAAAGAGAAATACAAAACGAAATTCTGGGATCAATTTAGTTTAAGATTCGTATATATATGACATCTGCCCATACTGGGAAATATCATTTTGTAGGGAATATTCTAAACAGCTAGGGGTGTGGGGACAGGTAAAATAGCTCAGGTGTTAACTTTATGCCCCACTGTTTATTATAGACATAATAATTTAAAAGGAATAGTTTTACCAGACTATTGTTAGAGAAAGAGGTAATCTGAGAACTGAAGTGATATCCCTCACTGCTAATTATAACAGTAACATTCTCCTCTACATGTTGAACTCTTCATTCATTCATACAATAAACAAATATATATTAAGCACTTTTATACAACATGAACTCAGGTTCTAGGCACTGGAGATACAACACCAAAAAAAAAAAATTTGCAAAATCCCTGCCTTCATAGAGTATGTCTTATGTAAGTTAACAAAATAGAAATATACTTTCTGAAAAAAAAGATTAAATTATTTTTGAGAAGTAAATAATTTAAGTCAAATTCTGGTATATAGCTGTATATAAAAAGAAAAAAAATATGTAAATCTTTTGTATTTGGTTAGTTTAAATGCGTCTCTTGAATCTACTCATTTGTGGAGGAAATAACTAAATAGGCTTGATTCTTAGAAAACAAGAACAGAGGTAAAAACATCCTGATTCCATTAAAGTTTCTCTATCCTATAAAACTCTTGTCTTAGGAATGGTATATTTCTTCCATAAATTCTCTGGTCCAGCTGTCTGTAATTCTAAGTTTCTTCCTATGGATATAGGTACACCATGTTGAAAAGGTTATGGTTCTGTAAAGAAACTCCACATTATTTAAGTTTGTTGATAATTTCTAAGCACTAAAACTTATTCTGGGAGTAAAGATTCTAATTGTAAGTTTTATATTAAATAATACTATGAAATACAAATTAATCAATATTTAATTAATTTTATGCCATTATTTTTCAGAGAGATATAAAGCTAGGTAACCACATACAATGGAAGTGTGGCCATTAGACACTGAAGAGCAATTAACTAGGTTTTATCTTATTTACAGTCAACAATCAGGGAATAATTACATTGTTTAAAATCAACATCTCCCATCTATGCTTGCATAAAAGATTTATTTCAAAACTTGAAGATGAGAAACAGGAATTACACAGAGATTAAATTATTTAATTTAAAATCAGCAGTCTGTTATCTCCACTTTAAAATCATTTTCCATATTTAGCTTTAATCCAGCAATCTAAAATGATGTTTGAAAAATATTTTTATCCCATTTAATGTACTTAATAATTGAGCATAAATTATGAATGCATATATAATTTGCATGTCATAAATCAGGTTTAGAAGCAGCTGCAAGACAGTAAGGGAGCACTTTTCACCATATATGTTGTGGATGAACAGATCAAATCTAGGAGTGTGGAAGGAATGCATATAAAATACTGAATTGTGATTGTACTCTAATCAGATATCAACATAAATACATATGTTTTAAAAGCTTCAGACAATTTAAGTATATGGTGTCATTTAACTAATTTAGAAATACACATACAAACACAGATGCACATACATCCCTCATTTTGCAATTAAAATATAAATATATGTGATAATCTTTTGCTTTTTAAAAGAGAGTACTGCCATCTTGCATGCTTTCATAAAGCTCTGTGTTCATGCTTTAATAGTACTGTACTTAGGAGTGAAGCTAGGCTGCATTGTCTTCAATATTTAATTGTTTATTGAACAAGGTGGCAAAACTTTATTGCTTAGAAGGGTTTACAGAGAAAGGTTTGCCGAAATCATTTGGAAGCTCTTAAAAGAGAATGAACTTCACTCTTCAGATTAGCACAATTGAATTTCCTCTGTTAATAAAAACTCTATTTCTATAAAATAAATAAATAACACATGTACTTGAATCTATAGAAATCAAATTAATTAGGACACTCTAATGTCTATCCAATAGCTCTTTTTTAGAAATATTTCATACTTAGTAGCTTTAATACTGTTTTACTAGTTTGGAGCTTAATTATAGGAGCTTGTAGTAAACTACAAAATAAAGTTTCTCTCTAATTTGGTTAAGTATCCATCACAAATCAAAAATCATTACATCTAAAAAATATTTACTTTAATATTCATCATCTAAACTGAAAATCATATTCAATTGATCCTGGTTCCTAATAAGTGCTTCACAAGCATTGAGGAAAGTTAATACAAAATGGCCATTACGTGATACCCTCACATCTTTCTTAATTTAATGGATACATAAATTAATCATTTAACTAATGGGTCAAGTTCCAAGGATATATTTTGGAACAGGATTCTAGTTTCTGAGTTTCCTCTGAGACAGATCCTCTAACACAGATGAGCAAATTAGTTCATATGCCCCGTAGTCTCATAAGTTATTAGTTTGATATTTTGCTACTGTTATGATGAACAATGAATTAGATAGTAGGCTGTGTTATGAAACAAACACATTATAATTTTTCATATATATTTTTATAAAGATATACCTTGTTGGTTTTTTTCCCCTTTTTAAGCCCAGTTTTCTCCTATAGGTATCATAAACTTAGTTTCTGTTAAATATTCCCATATTTTACCCAACAAAATTGGATTTTCATTAAAAATGTTTTGTGATATTTTAAAATAATAAAATATGTGTTTTTCTATAACTATAGAAGTTATACAAATTTTTATTAAAAGATGCAATTATTAGTTGGTCCTTCTTTTGTTTCCCTTACTTCTCAATGCCTTAGGAAACCAGTATTAGCTTTCTGGTATCTATCCTCTATACATCTGTAGAAACATACATAGATATTCTTGTATAACTTGACTAAGTTGCATATAACATATAACATGCAGCAATTTATTGCTCTGAATATTTCATTTATCCCTCCAGATCAGATTTTAGTATTTATTTTTTATCAGTGTACCAAACATCATCTGTTATTTTTATTAGCTTCAGTCTATCCATATGTAGATACAATGCATATTTATGCAAAATATTGGCATTGAATGGAGCAGTTAATTTACATGTTCTAGCCACTAAAATAACATTTTAATAAATATATTTATGTATATGCCTATAAGCATTGAGACTTTTATTTCTATAGCCTAGATTACTAAATGAGGTATTGCTGAGTCAATGAGTGTGAATCTGTAATTTTGATATATAGGGCAGATTTATTTTCAAAAACAGTGTAGCTGTTTAGACTCCATTCAGTGATGCCCATTTCCCTACATATTTGTGCACCATAGTTAACACTCGAATCTTTAACCAATACAACGTTTGGAAGAAGAAAACTTGTGATTTTAATTTATATAGTCTTAATTAGGAGTGATGTGAACTATAATATCACTCATTATCTTCATGAATTACGATACTTGCCTTGAAATTTATTATCAATTAAAAAAAGGAAAAAAATTGTACCAGTTGTAACAGATGAGGAAGACTTTATTCAATAAAAAAGACAGATTGAATTCAATTTTGCTGAAACAAAAGGCAGGGGACGTTTCAGTGCTGGAGTGAGCTTATTGAAAAGTATTGGAGGACATTTCTAAGGAGGTTGGTCCATGTGGTGACATCATCTTTGTTTACTAATTGGTGCTTATTGAAGTTAGCCTCCTACCCTCCCATAGAGACTGGGAAGTCAAGCCTCTACATTTCTTGATGATTGCATTTCAAAGAAATGGCTCCCAGGTCTTTGGGAAGAAAAAAAAAAATATTTGCTGGGTTGTAAAACTGGCAAGAGGCTGAGAGAAGATTTATATCTCAAAGGGGTAGAGAAATAATTTACAGGTGCAAGTTTTCTAAAGTAAATGCTCTCAGAAAAGGGAGGTCAGGGAGTGCACAGTCAGGAAGAAGCCTGTCTAAAGTTTAGTCAAGCTGAGGAGAACCTTAAGGCCATCTTGATTTCTACAAACAAAGTAACTTGTGCCTGAGGCTACCTCCTCCAGAGACAATTTACTTGCCTAACCCTCTCCCCACCTGCATGAGAAATTTGTAGCTTTTAATCCTTGCCCTCCTTCTGCATTTTGCTGAGATTATCTATCTATCTATCTATCTACCTACCTACCTACCTATTCATCTATCAGTCTTCTATTTAACTTATTCTCTCATAAGAATTTAATTCTGGGCTATTATGTATTTACTAGGAGTATAACTCATCTAGCTCAATAATTTTTAAATAGCACATTACTATTAACTAAAATGTATGTTTATAAATATATTACAAAATGTGTTTGCTGTATTTTCTTCTTTTTATTTTCCATTAAAAAAAACAACAACCAACAACTGTGTTCTGATTCTATAACTATTTGTACTTTCTCTAGAATTGTCCAAAGACACCCAGGGGGCAAAAGCTCTGACTTTTCACATGTTTGATTCTATCTTACTTTTTATGTTAAAAATGGAACTGTAACAGTTGGCAGTATTTAACGTTCTTGAACAACAGATACCTTCTCTCCATCAGCCACGGATTTTATTCCAATGTTCTTCAGTTTCTACCGTGCAGATGAGAAGTTCTATGGTTGGCAGATTTTCTCTTCCTTTTAAGGGAAAATTTCCTGCTATTCTGAAGATTATAAGATTTTCTCTCTTTTTTTTTTTTCTGAATTGAGGATTTCTATCAGGGTATTATGAATTGTATGTGATTTTTTAATTAATCCTGTCTGGGACTTGATAAGCACTTTAAATCTCCAGGCTCAGAGAATATGCATCTCTTATTGGTTCTCCTTTTCTTTAGTTCTTTTTTTCTTTCTGGAACTCTTTCCTCCATCCCCTGTTATTACATCTGCTTTGTGGTACAAGTCTCTTAGAATTTCCTTATGGCTTTCCATTCCTTTTTATAGTTCTTCAACATTAAGTGCTATTTCTTTTCTCTGACTCTGTGGAACATCATTTAGCTTTTAGCTGTGATTATCCTATATTTTCATTTAAAGATACTTTAAATTCAAAGTTTATTAAGACTAGATATCACATTTACATACTTCGTCCATTTCTTCCAGGTAAAAATGTCAGCTGCCTCCTAACCCCCAGGAATGTAGACAGTTTAGTTCACCATCTTAGCACCCAGCCAGCAAGATCAGGAAAGTCTCCCAGAGTCCCTAGTGTAACCAACTGCTGTTCCACAGGTGGCAGTTCTCACCCCAGCTGTCCTTAGAAAGCATGAGATTGTTCTTTATACCTTCAGAAAAATCCCCTCCTCTCCTTCTGATTTTCAATCCTTATCTGGTTCCAGGGAGAACATTGGGATATACTTTTTATATTCTGCCACATTTCCCACCAATAGAAGAAAAGGGAGTCACCAATATCTCACTCCATCCTTTACCTTCTGGAAACCAGATTACCATTTTAATATTGGCAATGTTTACTGGAGTGGGGTTGGGAGGATTTTTCTTGACTAATGTTGGAATTTTCTTTTAAAGCAAGGCAAATAGAGTGCTCAGCTTTTTATGTTATACGGGTTCTGTTAGTTCTATAAATGAATGTGTGATAGTTTTCAAACAACTTAGCATAAATGCAACAGGGGTATTTCTAATACTCAGGGTTATATTAGATCTTAATTTAAACCATGACAATTTTAAGCTGGAACAAGACATTGAACAGCAAGGTTTTCTCTAACAGCTCCTGGCCTGTATATCTCAGCATCTTGCTCAAAAACACAAATTGTGCACAAAAAGGCAACTCATTCAGATCTGTCATTACCTTATTCTCTTTCTCTTTTCCCAAAAAATCCAATCTGTCGAGCCTAACTAATAATATAAATAGAGTAGAAAAAAGATACAGATACAGACATAGATATGAAGCTTCATTTTTCATCAAACAGGGTATGGTGATATTGTTTTGTTTGTTTGTTTGTTTGTTAACATCTTTATTGGAGTATAATTGCTTTACAATTGTGTGTTAGTTTCCGCTTTAGAACAAAGTGAATCAGCTATACATATACATATATCCCCATATCTCTTCCCTCTTGCATCTCCCTCCCTCCCACCCTCCCTATCCCACCCCTCTTTTGAAGAGTCATCTGGTGAACTACAGTTATATAAAATGCATTCAACATTAATAGCTGTATATTTATATTCATATATAATTTTTTAAATTGTCATAGATATTTTTTCACTTCCCTGTTAACCAGTAGATTTTTCCTAATCCTTCCCATCCTCAAGTCAAGACAAGTAAGGTTCCTACAGGAGATGTAAGGAGGCATATTTGTATGTGTTGTCAATGAACCAGAGCATGGATCTGGCTTTTATCCAACAATCAAACATTTTAATTATGGAATCCAAGGAGACCGTCTTATTGCACACTAAAATCTGAAATTACCCAAGTCATAATTAAGTATAACTTACACATAACACTTTGTGTACCATCTAGAATGCATTTAGTTGAATACTGAGTATTCTACCCACTCAACTAAACATTCAAACTAAACATTCAAACATGCTAAACTATAGGGACTCAACACAGGCAATAGCTATATCCTAGAAAAGGAACTGAGCATGGTTCTCTGGGAACCCATTACTAATCATTATCTTGATAACAGTTTTTCTCAGAATATAACATTGTAAAGAATCTCTTTTTGTATTATTTTTTACTGAAGTATAGTTGATGTACAATATCATGTTTAGTGTGTACAGCACAGTGATTCAGATATATATATATATGTTTATGTTCAGATTATTTTCCCTTATTACAAATTATTGAGTATAGTTCCCTGTGCTATACAGTAGGTCCTTGTTGGTTATCTATTTTATATATAGTAGTGTGTATATGTTAATTCCAACCTCCTAATTTATCCCTCCCACCACCCTCCTTTTGCTTTTGGTAACCATAAGTTTGTTTTCTCTGTCTGTGATTCTCTTTCTGCTTAGTAAATATGTTCTTTTGTATCATTTTTTTAGATTCCACATATAAACAATATCATATGAATCTTAAGCCCAAATTAATTTGTAAGTAATTTATTTTATATTTTATATAGTATGGTATACTTTATATAAAATATTATTTTATATTATAAATTGTTTTAATTCATAATTAACAAAACAATTATAATTTCTTTAATTTCATATTTATTTATATTATGCAAAATTTATATTTGGAAATATAAGTTGCCATTTATATTATCAAATGTAAGCCTCTTTCTGAGTTAAACCAAAATAATGTCAGAACACCTAGTGGAATATTAATAAAACCTATTATTTAGCTTCCTTTGGGCTGTAGGTGAAAGGCCCCAAAGCAACCAGATTTAACAGAAGGAAAATACTATTATAAGGATATAGGGATGTGTCACAGGATCCAATGGTAGGAATGTGGCTAAGTGTCTGAAAGGTGGAACAAAACATTAGAGGCAGAACCAGACTCTGTTTTTCACTTGCACTGCTGTCTGTACCTCTACTTCATTATTCTCTTGTAGGGAATTGACTTCATTTGTCCTCTGATCTACACAGTGAGAAAGATGATCTCTGGGACCAGTATAGGGCCTCCCCCACTGTAATGCTTGTTCAATCTTCAGACTTTTCTTGGGGGTCCAAATGGTTATTAAAACAAATTGAGGGACTTCCCTGGTGGCACAGTGGTTAAGAATCCGCCTGCCGATGCGGGGAACACAGGTCCGATCCCTGGTGCGGGAAGATCCCACATGTCGCGGAGCAACTAAGCCCGTGCACAACTACTGAGCCTGCATTCTAGAGGCCATGAGCTACAACTACTGCAGCCCGCGCGCCTAGAGCCTGTGCTCTGCAACAAAGAGTGGACCCCGCTTGCCGCAACTAGAGAAAGCCTGCGTGCAGCAACGAAGACCCAACGCAGCCAAAAATAAAATATAAATAAATTTATTTTTAAAAAGTTTAAAAACATATAAAATAATGAGTCACCAAGGGACTTTCTAACTCACAGAGACAGCAAGGGAAAGCGTCCAGTACAAACTGCATTATGTCACTAATGTATCAGTATCACCAAATCCAAAATATATATAAACAGTGGTTTTGTTAGAACTGATTCAAGTTATTTTCAAATGACTACATCAAATATGTGGTCATATCAATTCAAATGCTGAAGTTAACCCTTGACTGTCAATCAGTGACTCACCACTCAATGCAAGAGCGAAAAAAGAAAAAAATCGTGTGATTTATTTGTTGAAAATGCTGTGTAGACAAACTTCTTCCTATGAGAGGATTTCTGTTATATTCATCATTCTTGACATTCTGCTTCACATTTCCCTTATATTTCATGAAACAAGGATATTACTTTTGTTCCTCACCTTGACCATTTAACATTTTTGCAGAACATGAAACCTGACTCTGCTTTTCCTTAGCCTTGTGTGTCTAGAATTTCATTTTATACTTTTAGGTTTATATGATAGAAGTGCTGCAAGGTAAAGAATGGCCCATCTACTTTAGGTGCCAGCCAAGACGGATGGCTTGTCTTCGATGATATATACTTTTTCAAGCCAATTGAGTGTCTGATTAATTGAAGAGAGAAAATTATTGCAAAAATTGCCACCATGCCATTTATTCTCTTTCTGTTTTAGGTGACTTGCCTTTGTGAGAGTTATATTTTTGATTTAATTTCTATCTGTATTGTTTTGTCTGGAACATTACATCTATGACATTTTGATTCTACAGAAATTGGGAAGTGATGTATAAGATAAAATCCAGGAAGAAATCACTTAGGCTACAAGAAATCAGTAACTATCAATGTTATATTATAAATCAAACTAAGAATATTTATATTGCCAAAATGGTATAAAGCTGCTTATTGATGTTATGTAATAATTGATAATTAAAATTATAAAGGTAAAGACAAATATATAAAGATAATTCCAAGTAGAGTGTGTAATGCGTTTATCCCATGCATGCCTACACATGTACACAATGTCATTTCCATGAGACAGCGCTTCCTTTTTCTTTGCTTTGTCCTCAGAAGGCAGCCTCATACAACAACCAGTAATTAGTGAATACATGAAGGACCTGACAATCTTTTAATACCCTTTCCAAAGTTTTCAGCTATAGCAAAAGAAAAAAATAACAAATTAAAAGAATAAAAGATTTTCACAACTGAAAATCGACTTTGATACTAAGATTAAGATTTTAAAAAACAAAATTTTCCCTCTAATTCAGTTTGATATGGGGTTTATATAACTCCATATAATACTACTTTATTCATTCAACAGATGTTTAGTGGGCATCACTTAAATGTTCAACAAACTTTTAAGTAGTTTTATTGTTAATTCTCATAATACTCTGAAATCGTTTTTTATTTTCATCCTTTAACATTAAGGAATAAGGCTCAGCATATCTCTTCCAAAGCTTCACTGAATTCATCAATTACTTGCAAAGAATTGTGTAATTAAAATATTGAGAAAATGCATGTATAGCCTTCCTACAATGTAGCTATTCATGCACATGGAACTCTGACACTGAGTTAGGAACAGAGCACAAATATATACCACTTACAAATCTTCACATATTTTATAAATTTTGGTAAAAGCTATTATTCATGTAGCCGTGACCAAGGATTTTTTTCCAGGAAAAATAATTTAGTTTTTCAATTTTTAAAACAATGGGCATGATAGGTATACAATACGTATCCTTTTCTCCATTCTTATTCAAGTAGAGAAATATTTATCCACTTATAAAATATTCTCCACTGCCTCTCCCCCCTCCCATTTTGAGTGAGGACTAATTGATATTTTGGTGACTTTATTCCATGACCACGTAAGATATTTCTCAATGCATACTATTTCAGCCTCAATAATAGACTTAAATTTTAATGAATCACTTTTTTTCTCTGTTTAGCTTTAATTGTACTTCCTTCCATTCATTTTGTTTTTCATTTCTCTTTTCCCTTTTTTCTCCTTTGCCATTATTCTTTTCATCTTATTTTTCTATTCTCCCCCAATTCTCTTTCTCTTGGCCTTTAATTGTTTTTTATTACTTTTCTGTTTTTCATTACTTAAGCAGATCCTTAAATAGAATGTGCTTAAGTTATAGCAGGCAGACACTAAGTTGTCTCTCAATCATTCCCACCTCCTGAAACACACCTTTTGTGGAATCCTCTCCTTGTGAATGTGGACTGGTTTGGGACTTGTTTCTAACCAATAAACAATGGCAAACATTTTGAAATGTAATTTTCATGGCTAGGTTACATAAGACTGTGACTTAACACTTGCTAGCAGACGCTCTCTACTGCCTATTCGGCTTTCGTGCGTTAATGAAGCAAGCTGCCTTGCTATAGGGGGCTCACGTAGTAAGGGATTGATGGCAGCCTTTAGCTAAGAGCAGGTGGAAACTGGAGCCCTCAGTCCAATATCCCTTGAGAAACTCAATTGTGCTAAAAAGCTTATGAGTTTAGAAGTAGAACCATACCCAGTTCAGACTGAAAATGAGACTGCGTGTTTTGATTAGAGCACATAAGAGGACCCAGTTAATCTGTGCTTAAATTACCCACCCAAAGAAATTGTGAGGTAATAAATATCTATTGTTTTATCCTAAGTTTTGTAGCAATTTTTAAACAGGAACAAATAATAAATATATGTTTTCCTGTGCTACTTGCTATTTTTTCTCCTATCATCTTTTTAAAGATAAGCAGTCCTTCAAAGACATATAAAATATGTCCTATAGAAGCAAAGAGAGGAAGTTCGTGCTCTGTCATGCTCAAGTTTTAAGTTTTTAATTTTTTGTACTCAACATTAGTTTGAACATCAACTTTGTTACCCATAAAAATGTAGTCAGTAACTCAGTTTATATATTAAAACATTTATGAAAGTAACAATGGCTTTTACTTTGAATGGCAGAATATATAAAATAATATTAGGTACGTTTGCCATGACAGATTGAATTTCTAAATTTTTTCTTTGGTACCATGTTCTGAGTGAAAATATTGAAATCTTACTGGAATTAGCAATTTTTTTTTATTTTGAAGTATATAATCACAAGGGCTGAGATTTGTGTGAGGCAAATGAGGTGCTTTAGGGCATAACATCTGAGGAGACACTCGCTCTAAGCGTCATGCAAGCGTTGACTCTACATTTGTACATTTGCGTGAGATAATCTTGTTCTATTATAGAGTCAATAATTAACTACCATTGCTTCAGCATTTGTACATGTATCAGAAATCATGAAATCAAAAACAGTGCATTTAATTTAGAAGAAGTATTTATTTAGTAAAATATAGACTCACTCACAAAGCAGTCTATAAATACATCTTTTGTGGATGCACATTTTAAATGTAGTCTTGGGGCATAATCTTCTTAAAAATAACCAGTAACTTTTAAGTCAATGTTAATGCCTCTTCCACAAATGCTTAATTTCAATTTTCCATGTTACATTATTATCAAACCCATGGCATATACTGGACAAATATTTTGTGCAAGTTTTTTATTCATCACCACCTTGCTTAATAAATAGAAATTTAATACTTAATTTTTCACTGGACATGCACATGCTTAACTTATTAAATGGCAAATGGCTTATTATAATTTTTAAAATGTGGAACCAAGCAATACACATACAAATTTCACACTTTGCCCACTGACTACTCCAGTGAGCACCTTGGCTGCTTAATTTACCTGGAAGTTGTTGCATGGGTTGTAGTATCTGTCTGTAGGAGCATCAGATATCTGCTCACCATCAATGGAGACAGAGAGAGTACCTATCCAAGTGTATTTTGTTTTATCAGCGTGTGTTCTCCATGCTGTCCTTTAAAGCCCAGAGCATTTAGAAAGGGTCAGGAAAAGGAGATGTGGGTTAGCATGGGTCATCATTCACATTCAGCCATGTGTTAAGGTGAGAACGCTTCCTGATACGTTTGTCTCACAGGCTACTAGACATGCCCATGTAGAACCTGGAAGTACAAAGTTCATTTGTTCATAGGAGATGCAAACCATTCTAGATTGTTTTATTGCAATTGTTACCAATAATCCTTTGTTTAAAAACCTGGTTCAAATATGCTAAATCAGACAGGACACCATGACAACAGGCAGAAACAAAGACAGACCCAGTCACACAAAATGTACTTTATGATGTTCATGAAAGTGAGTCTTATTATGCCTATTTTACAAGTAAAGCAAGTATCTTAGAGAAGCCACACATCCATCAGATAATTAGTAATAGAGCTAAGAATTGAACTTAGATTATCTAGGTCCTGAACCCATATTTTTTTTTTTAACATTACACTGTTCCATAAAAAAGTGAAAACTCTTTAGGAGAGGAAAGTTTTTAATTTTATTTTATTTATTTATTTATTTTGCGGTACGCGGGCCTCTCACTGTTGTGGCCTCCCTCTCCCGTTGCGGAGCACAGGCTCCGGGCGCGCAGGCTCAGCGGCCATGGCTCACGGGCCCAGCCGCTCCACGGCATGTGGGATCTTCTGGGACCAGGGCACGAACCCGTGTCCCCTGCATCGGCAGGTAGACTCTCAACCACTGCACCACCAGGGAAGCCCCTAGAGATGAAAGTTTATTACTTACTAGTTTTCTTTAACTGTAATTTCCTTGTCTATAATATCATGTTTTCATAACTTTTCATTGATATGCATTTAAAATTATGATATACAGCATATGTACCATATGTAACGTGTTTTGTGACTATTTTTTTCATGATGAAATGTATAATAATCAAAATTATGTCCTTTAGGAACTAATGAGATGTAATCAACATATTTTTTTCTTTTGGATTTAGAGTAATCATATACACTAAATTCATATTAAAAAAGGTATAGAAAAAAACTATTCTTCATCACCTCAATATAATGGAATAAATTGTAGTAATTTAACATCCAAACTAAGTTGACTCTAGTTCATAGGAAATGAAAGAAAAATAAATAGAAAAAACCTAAAATTATCAAAAATAATGTTCTAAGTAAAATTTTATAACATCAGAGATTACCACATAGTTTCAACCAGTCATAACTTCTACTAACTTTGAACCTAAAACCTGTTGAAGGTAATATGTGAAGCTAACATATCACATAACAGTCCTGGAGCCTAAAATGTCTACTAAACCCAACTTATTATTACACTTACATTACTTTTCGGTTGTTTCCAGGTTTTAGTTGGGATGCCTGAATTTCTATGGGTGGTGAAAAACATATGAATTTTAAGTACAGATAAATATTTATACATATTGCAAATGTGTAAATATTTATCTATAAGTATGGAAATGTTTGTCTATAAGTTTGGATATAATAGATACCACATTCATATGTGCGATTACTTTTTTGCTGATTATTTTAAATAACAAAAGTTTGGGAACTTTGAAGTGAAAATATTTAGATAATTTTTTTCTGTAGCTTGTACTTTGTAGCATCCTTGGAAATACACTCAAAGATCTTGTTAACTCATCTAAAGAGATTTGAACAATGTTTGTACATTTATTTTGCTGTAATTTTGGCTTACCCTGGTCTCTTTAGTAATGACCTCTACGGCTACCTTCCCCTCTGCTCTTTGGAAAGCAAAGTTATTTACTCTTCAAAAGTCGGACAGGAAAACACACACTTTGAGATTGGGGTATATGTTAAATAACCCATCCAGAATTATGTATATTAAGATTAAAACCACAAAGAGTTAAGATATCATGGAGTAATAGTGAATATGTACATCATATTTAAGAAAAAAGATATTCTACATAAGTGAATTTTCAGATAACATAAAATTATCCTTTCAAGTGCTGAAATCTGACTAAAGAAAATATGGCTAGAAGATTTCTAAAATGCTTTATACCACCCTACTTCTCTTTCAGCTGAGTCAGGTCACTTGTGTCTTGTAATTTGTGTAACTCAGCATTTTGCAAGGAGGAAGAGTTAGATACTCATTTGAACACTGTCTACATTGTTTCATTTATTTGATTCATTTTTCCCATCCTTCTGGCTGACACAGGTTCAGTAGCTAAGCCAGGTGGTGGAGCCAACAAATCTGCAGTAGAATGTAAATGTAAATGTTGGCAAAATCAACAAAGCTCAAATCTTAAATGTCGTACCCGTATTTTCATTGACATGATTTGCTTTATTCAATTAAATGAGAAGTCACTTGGCTTGTGCATTACTGGTTTCTGTGACCATCTCTTATTTTTAGTTATAATATATAAAATATCCTCTGCTTGGGACTTCTCTGGTGGTGCAGTGGTTAAGAATCCGCCTGCCAATTTAGGAAACATGGGTTCGAACTCTGGTCCGGGAAGATCCCACATGCCGCGGAGCAATTAAGCCTGTGTGCCACAACTACTAAGCCTGCACTCTGGAGCCCACGAGCCACAACTACTGAGCCCCTGTGCCACAACTACTGAAGCCCATGTGCCTAGAGCCTGTGCCCCACAACAAGAGAAGCCACCACAGTGAGAAGCCGGTGCACCACAATGAAGAGTAGCCCCCACTTGCCACAACTAGAGAAAAGCCCACGTGCAGCAACGAAAACCCAATGCAGCCAAAATAAATAAATTAATTAATTAAAAAATATATATATCCTTTCCTCTCAGTAAGGGCTATTGTACTGGTCTATCATTTGCTATTTGGCGATTAAGTCAATAAATAGTCCTTCTTATCTGTTTATAAGTGAAATACCTTGTTTTCCAGAGTTAAATCTTCAAATTCCCACATTCCAACCATTAGAAGTGCAGTCTCTATTTCTGCAAGGTCATTCCTGTAAGTGTTAATATCCAACTAATCTGCTGTGCTGTTCACTCGTGTCCAGGATAAGGGAGGGAATCCCTGTGTTGCATTAGTTGGGTATTTTATCAGAGCATCTGTCTGTCATGAAAGTCACTGGCCAAGGCAGAGCAACACCAGGTGTCTCTCGGAGAATCTCTAGGCAGAATGGTTCGTCCTGTCCTAGCCACCCCACCTTCCCAGGATATGTTCAGTGATGCAAGACTTCTACCGAACTAGCCAGGACCTTCATAGCCCAGGACTTCTCTAGTAGAACGGGTTGAAGAAAGTTCTGGATTGGGCCATCTGAGTGGTGGGTGACAGCAGAGACATAAGCTCAGCTGGAGCCAGTAGGCCTGCCACTGACAGTAATCCTGGCAGAGGAGTACAGGTCATTGTTTTAGGGAAGCAGAACAAACTTTGGCAGAGCTGTCTAGCAAGGTTTGATAGCTGTGGGTGGGAAGCAGGTTTCAAAGTCTATTGTCCAAGTGGGGTTATTGGAATCAGTCTGCTACTTCAGCAGCCAGGACCAGGATTCAGATTAAGGGAATGCAGAGACCCGAGTAAGATTATAAATATTGAAAATGGATTTCTTCACTTGAAATTCTGGCTGTATAAATTAGCTGCCCAATCTTGGGCAAGTGATTTTATCTCTTTTTGCCTCCTTTTTCTCATCTATAAATGGGCACAATGTTTGTAACTCACATGATTATTGTGAGACAAATTATTGAGATAAAGTGTTACAACAGTGTCTGATACATCATAATTACTAAATAAATATAATAATTATTATTTGCTCAGATGCAGCACTTCTAATGATAATATTCATTTGCAGAATAAATGATTATTTCTCCTCTAGGTGAGTGAATCATGTCACCTACATGATGCATTTCAAATTGTAGTTCTTTCCTCAAGAGCATGGGATGTAACTAGTGGATGTGCTATTGCTTCTTTTGACACCAATATTTGTTTATGCCAAAACAGATACCCCATTATATATAATATTAGTTCAAGACATTTTGAGCTGATAAACATATCGTGGCTTTTTTTTGACTGTTTTTTTTCTACACTTTAAACCTTTATTTGTTATTTAAATTTAAGATACATTATGAGATTTCTCTTAACTATCCCCAGAATCTTTCCTTTAATGCCCTATTGTCCGAAGATTCTGCTTACACTTAACAGGGTAAAGGGAATCATTCAAATGGCAGTCAGAAAGTGCAATGTTGCTTTTTGAAATAATTCAATTTTAGAACACTGAAAGCTTAATACAACCTCAGTTTAAATAACTTAGATAATGATTAAAAGCAACGGATGTGGTCCAAACTCTCTATTCAATTCCAAGAATAGTTGTCATACCGAAGATCTGAAAAACAATGTGATCCTTTTAGACTTCTCCATATTTCATTATGACACAAGTTAATTTTAGGTATCGAATACATTTGCTATGTAGAATTTTTCTTTATCTTGGTGAAAAGAGCCAAATGGGCAAAAAACTAGGGGTAGGGATTTCTCTTCATCTAAACTGGCCTTTCCATGTCTTCAAAGAACTTCTACCAACTCTCACACCTTTTTTTACCAGCCTCATGAAATCCGATATGTATAGTTCTTTCTATAACTTTAATGGAAGCCACACAATGAAAGGGGTCTCAACAGGGCTTTTCCATTACTCAACAACATGAATGAGTTTAAGCTAATTTTTAATTATTGAAATGAAGGGATAAAAACAAATGATCTAAGATGCTTACGTTTGGAATATTTTTCAGACCCCAATTCCAAATCTTCTGACACCGATTTTAAAGCTTTTAATACAGACACCATACTTCCATGATTAAAAACTAATTGTACATATTGCTCTTCTCATGGCTAAATATTTTTGTATTTCTTCCATTCCCATAACATGATTGAGTTTGCTAAAAAATAAAATATGAGTAAATTCTTACTTTTGGTGTTTTGAAAAAGTAGATGTTATTCAAGGAAGAGTTTTATCATGAGATACTGCTGCATATTAGGATTCAGAAGTTGGTGCACATTTCATAATGTCTAATTTTACTCTTTTACTGAGTTAAAGTAAAAAATGATTCTTAAGGGATTCATTCATATTGGATCTCATACAATGCACTGTAAAATCTAAGTTTGGTTATTTGTTTTGATTAAGGCTTATTTTCAAAAAGCACCTGAAATTTAGCTCAAGAAATGAAAAGCATAGATGCATATAAATTTAAGGTCTCACTTCTGAATTTTATTGTAATTTATCAGGTAAATTCACTTCTGGGCAGTGAGATGATAAAATCTATTTCCAGACTAAAAGACACTTATTAGAGTATCCATGTAATTAATCTTACAGATCTATATGGACTTTTGTTTCTATATTGCTTTTATATGGGTGGGCAATACTTAACATGAAATGCGGATGAATAAGGATGTGTGTGTGCCTGAGTTACTGAAAATGGTAACCCAAAAATTGTAAAAAAGAATACACATAAACTTATATGTATCTTTAAATACTTGCTTTTTGTAAAATCTATCCATTTAAAAAACTGATATTCAAAATCTAAAGACAGAATTGTCTTGGCACAAAATTTCTTGGCACAAAACAGAATTGTGCCAAGATTTCAGTTAGAATTTGTTGTTCAATAAATCTTTTATTTATTTTTTAACGATTAAAAAAAAATTTATTGGGGTAGAGTTGATTTACAATGTTGTGTTAGTTTCAGGTATACAGCAAAGTGAATCAGTTATACATATAACCACACTATTTTTTTAGATTCTTTTCCCATATAGGCCATTACAGAGTATTGAGTAGAGTTCCCTGTGCTATACAATAGGTCCTTATTAGTTATCTATCTTACATATAGTAGCATGTATATGTCAATCCTAATCTTCCAATTTATCCCCTTCCCCATCTTTACCACTTTTAAGCAAACAGTTCAGTGGTAATAAACACATTCATAACATTGAGCAACCATCACTACCATCCATCCCCATGAACTCTTTTCTTCTTCTAAAACTGAAACTCTATACCCATTAAAGAGTAACTCTTCATTTCCTCATTCCCTGCCTCTGGCGACCACCAGGACTATGTTCTTTTAAAATATATCTGGACAACCTATGTTTTCACCAATTGATCAAAAGGCAAATTGGATGTCTCTATTAATGGTATCATAAAAACCTCATATACTAGAATACTATGACAGTCAATCTAGAAATCCTTAACGTAGGTGTCAGTATGTGGCAAATCTCTTTTTGTATGTCACTGAAAAGACGTACAGCTAGACTTCAACTGTGATGCTCATTCAATGGTGGTTAACCTTTCATGTCCCTAAACCTTTCTGGACCATCTTGTTTTCACTGACACCAATCTATTTTTTATTTGCTTTAAAATATTTTATTGGAGTCCTTTTGATAAGACCAGGTAAAGGCCGCCTAATTGATTTTGGCCCCCAAGTCTTTGGCAGTCCCCTTCCCTCACCCCTAGGAGGTTGACAGCTGCTCACGCCGGTTAATGCAGGAAAGATGTGAAGTTCCGAGGGTCTGTCCAACACCAGGTAGAGGGCATCCTTTGTGTCAGCAAAATTCACAGTACCCAGGTAGAAGGCACGATGCTCTTCACTTTTTGTCACAGCTTGTTGGTGAAGTGGCAGGAACCATTACCTGGGCATCCCAGCCATCCCAACAGCACTTCTCCAAGAGAATTCGAAACTTTAGGCCTTCAGTCACCAGGCTAGCCCTGAATATTTGTGAAGGGGCACTGCCCCAGCTGGACTTCCAAAGCTCTCAAGCTAAAAAGGTGAAAGCAGGACCACCGATGAGAAATACCAGCAGAGAGTTACAGCCCTCCCATTGGCTCTTCTCAAAAATCCAAGTATCCAGTTCCCCAAATGAGTCTGTCCAATAAACCTTATAAGTTAATTTTAGGGATAGTTCTAAACAGTAAAACGTAAAGACAGTATGTGGCAAATCCTTTTTTAATTAGATAAGGAGTTCAATGAAATTGAATTACAAAAATTGTAATATTTATTTTGTTATGGTTTGTATTATTAAAATTACCTTGGAAATATTCAAACAGATTTTCTTTTACTCCTTTCATGTAAAATCAAATGGATTTTCTTTTACTCTTTTCATCTACTTATCTTAAAATACATACTTTAATAAAAAATATGTGACATATACTTAGCACAATACTGGGAACAGTATAATAACTAAATGATTGCTCACAATATTTGTTTAAGTGCTATTATAACTAGGAATAATTGAAATAATGTATATCATTTGGCTAATACAGTACCTGGCATAACAAATTCTCAATAGATATTAGCTACTATTCTCTTTTTATTTGTTGAAGCCCTATGTATTTGTAGCTATGGTTATTAATTCAAAAAGAGTTTGTAAAACTCTAAAAGTTCCAGGTTAATTATTTTTGATGAGTATTTCTTATTATACCACTTTACTGCTACGGTTTTATACAACTTAAATCAAGAACGATCGAGTGCTTCACTGCAATAGATTTCTATTTCCTCACCTTTAAGGATCAGAACATTTAAGTTCTGATCTTCAGTGGAAGGAAGATTTCTGAGTAGGTACAGTAGAGGTGAGGAAACAAGCTAATCAATCTTCTTATTTTGCTCATAAAATCCAAAGTGAAGCAACACATTTTGGAGACTTTCCTGGCACACCTGAAAAGTGGAGGTAAAAGATTAATTTTTATCAACACAACTTCTTCTTTGGGCAATAAATGCAGAAGAAAGGTGCTAAGACCCTCAGAAAGGGAGAAAATATCTGCAAATGAGTCAATGGACAGAGGATTAATCTCCAAAATATAAAAGCAGCTCATGTAGCTCAATATCCAAAAAACAAACAACCCAATCCAAAAATGGGCAGAAGACCTAAATAGACATTTCTCCGAAGAAGATATACAGATTGCCAACATACACATGAAAGGATGCTCAACATCACTAATCATTAGAGAAATGCAGATCAAAACTGCAATGAGATATCACCTCACATCGGTCAGAATGGCCATCATCAAAAAATCTGGAAACAATAAATGCTGGAGAGGGTGTGGAGAAAAGGGAACCCTCTTGCACTGTTGGTGGGAATGTAAATTGATACAGCAACTATGGAGAACAGTATGGAAGTTCCTTAAAAATCAAAATATAGAACTACCCTATGACCCAGCAATCCCACTACTGGGCATATACCTGGAGAAAACCATAATTCAAAAAGAGTCATGTACCACAATGTTCACTGAAGCTCTATTTACAGTAGCCGGGACATGGAAGCAACCTAAGGGGCATCGACAGATGAATGGATAAAGAAGATGTGGCACATATATACAATAGAATATTACTCAGCCATAAAAAGAAACGAAATCAAGTTCTTTGTAGTGAGGTGGATGGACCTAGAGTCTGTCATACAGAGTGAAGTAAGTCAGAAAGAAAGAGGAAAACAAATACCGTGTGCTAACACATATATGTGGAATCTAAAAAAAAAAAAAAAAGGTTCTGAAGAACCTAGGGGCAGGACAGGAATAAAGACGCAGGTGTAGAGAATGGACTTGAGGACATGGGGAGGGGGAAGGGTAAGCTGGGACGAAGTGAGAGAGTGGCATGGACATATATACACTACCAAATGTAAAATAGATAGCTGGTGGAAAGCAGCCACATAGCACAAGGAGATCAGCTCAGTGCTTTGTGACCACCTAGAGGGATTGGAACAAGATGGAAGAGGGAGGAGACATGCGGATATGTGTATACGTATAGCTGATTCATTTTGTTATGCAACAGAAACTAACACACCATTGTAAATCAATTATACTCCAATAAAGATGTTAATAAAAAAAGAATCTCCATTGATCAAATGGAAATATACAAGCTATTTCATAGTTATGGTAAGGCTTAGTTAGTGAGTTTATACACATACAGTTTCCAGAACCTTAAATGGTATTATTTAGTTTCTCATCCTATATAAGGAGTCAGATTGCCACAGTTTTCATTTACTGCGTGAGGTGTTCACGTCACATGAGAAATGTACAAATATTTTGTAAAGCACTTTATAAAAGTTCAGGTAACATAGACTTGACTAGTCAATTGTGAAAAATTCTTTTCCTTGTGAAATTTTTTATTTTCTAAGTTTTGATAAGAGGAGTTTCAGTTAGGGCAAGGATTTTCTGAAGGCCAGAAACTGAGTTTACCCAGAATATACACTGTTCTTTACAACTTTCAAATAGGGAAGAGCAGAAAGTTTAAACTCTAAATTAAAAGAATAAAAAAAGAGAGAGACACATTTGGCCACAGTAAAAGAATGATATAAAGTGAAGATTCATTAAATTTATAAATTCCTCAATGTAAGACAACACCATAAACAAATTTAAAATCAAGTCATCTAGACATGGTTTCAGTATGAAACTTTTCTCCAATTTCATATAGATAATTATGTTAGTTGGCTAGAGCTTTCATAACAAAATACCGCAGATTAGGTGGCTTAAACAACAGAAACTTATTACTGTTCTGGAGGTTAGAAGCCCAATACCAAGGTGGTGGGGGCAGGTTTTGTTTCTTCTGAGACCTTCTCTCCTTGGCTTGCAGATGGCCACTGTCTTGTTATGTCTTCATACAGTGTTTTCTCTGTATGTGCATTCCTGTGTCCCTATGCATGCCCAAATTTCCTCTCCATATAGACACCAACCAGATTGAATTAGGACCCCTCCTTTGGTCATTTTAACTTAATTACCTCTTTAAGGACCCTATCTCCAAATATAGTAATATTCAGAAGCATTGGGGGTTAGGGCTTCAACATATAAATTTGGGGGGAAGGTGTACAAGTCAATCCATAACAGTAATATAAAATGATTCAGAGCATAAAAGTACATTTTATTTCAATTTTAAAGTAAACACTGAAAAAATATCAAATATAAATGAGATAATCATCTAAATAAGACCTGAAACACTCAACCATATTTTCAGTCCACTTAAACCAAATAAAATTGGTACAAATTCAGTTTGTTGACCTTAAAAACGCAAAAAGGCCCATTTATTTCACCAGCAAAATTAGTTTATTTGGGAATAGCAGAGGAATTACAATTTGGGACGTGCAAACTATGATGAACCATAAGCAGGTCCGAGGAGACAATGGGAAGGTCAACTTTTATTAGGTTTTTGGAGGAAATCAGGAGGGCTGTGGTGGTTCTTGTTGGTTGCAGTAGGTGGGCGACTTGTTGATGGATCGGAAGGCAATCTTTCTGCTAGGGTCAGTAAGCTGCAGTGAGTGATACAAGTGTGAGAAATTCCTGACTCCATTTTAAATAGTTTATTTTCACAAGTGTCATACTACTACTACTGGGGGTGGGGGCAGGAGGAAATACTTCAAACCCACCAGCTTGTTGCTGATGTCTTAGCGAGTGAAATCCCAGTCTGCTTCTGCAGACCATGCATGGGTGTTAGTACTATGTCCCATTCTTAGAGACTTCACATCTTCTGAAATCACCATGGGCTGGCTTTGATATCTTTCTTCCTTTCCACCACCAGGGCACATTTCTGTCTTTCGTATCTGGCTATATATTTAAAATTGTATATGTTATATTTTAGTGAGCATGCTCTATGTGTTTTTAGCAAGATATAGATTATATGTACCAGCAAATCTTCCATGAGGCCTTAAATCTGATTTTTCTTCTTTTCTCCTGCAGGTTGTTTGATATTTTTTGCTTATGTTCTATGGTCAACTTGCAGAGTATTGGGGAGCAAAAACAGATATCTCACACCATAATTTGCTCCTTTTATTTCTCCAACTACTTTTCATATGTTATTCAATATACAGTTTGCCTTTAAATTAAAGAAACTACTAGTGGAGTTCACAACACCACCATCTCATTAATTAAAAATATAATGATTTTTTTTTCTCAAACTGAAAACCTGGTCTTGAATCTAAAAGTAAATTCCTCTTATTAAAGAAAAATATGATGAAAAAAATATTTGTTCCCAGAACAAAGGGTGTGCTATTCATACAGCAGAGAGGAAATAAAGTTAAAATGAAATTAAAATATTTTCCAAACTATGTTATCAGACAGGAAATATACTTGAAGCCAATTTATAAAATTTATTTAAATTTTAGTAACCAGAAAGATATGAATTCAATGGAAAGAGGACTACACATGCTATAGTTTTTCTCCTGAAAATGTAACATTGTGAGTAAAGTGAGATACAGGAAAAGACAGATAAGAAGACATTTAAACAATGAGCAGAATACCAAATTCCCAGCCCTTCCCACAGATGGCTTTAATTTAAAAGACACCTTAATGTAAATGATGAATCACATGACATAGAATAAAAAAGGACTTCAAAATATATGAATATGTATGCAATTATCCATACTGAAATATGTAGAACCAATCACAATTTTACAATTTTGAAGTATCTGTCCAGGAAATGCTTGTGTCCCGCTGATTGTGATTTGGGTTTTTGTTTTTTGTTTTCTTTAACATCTTTATTAGAGTATAATTGCTTTACATTGTTGTGTTAGTTTCTACTGTACAACAAAGTGAATCAGCTATACTTATACATATATCCCGATATCTCCTCCCTCTTGCATCTCCCAACCACCCTGTCTATCCCACCCCTCTAATGGTCACAGAGCATCAGGCTGGTCTCCCTGTGCTATGTGGTTACTTTGCACTAGCTATCTATTTTACATTTGGTAGTGTATATATGTCAATGCCACCCTCTCACTTTCTTACAGCTTACCCTTACCCCTCCCCGTGCCCTCAAGTCCATTCTCTACATCTGCATCTTTATTCCTGTCCTGCCCCCAGGTGCTTCAGAACGATTTTCTTTTTTTGGATTCCATATATATATGTTAGCATACGGTATATGTTTTCTCTTTCTGACTTACATCACTCTGTATGACAGACTCTAAGTCCATCCACCTCGCTACAAATAACTCAATTTCGTTTCTTTTTATGGCTGAGTAATATTCCATTGTATACATGTGCTACATCTTCTTTACCCATTCATCTATTGATGGACACTTAGGTTGCTTCCATGTCCTGGCTACTGTAAATAGTGCTGCAATGAACATTGTGGTACATGAATCTTTTGAATTATGGTTTTCTCAGGGTATATGCCCAGTAGTGGGATTGCTGGGTCATAGGGTAGTTCTATATTTAGTTTTTTAAGGAACCTCCATACTGATCTCCATAGTGGCTGTATCAAGTTACATTCCCACCAACAGTGCAAAAGCGTTCCCTTTTCTCCGCATCTTCTCCAGCATTTATTGTTTGTAGTTATTTTCATGATGGCCATTCTGACTGGTGTGAGGTGATACATCGTTGTAATTTTGATTTGCATTTCTCTAGTGATTAGTGATGCTGAGCATCCTTTCATGTGTTTGTTGGCAATCTGTATATCTTCTTTAGAGAAATGTCCATTTAAGTCTTCTGCCCATTTTTGGATTGTGTTGTTTGTTTTTTTGATATTGAGCTGCATGAGCTGCTTGTAAATTTTGGAGATTAATCCTTTGTCAGTTGCTTCATTTGCAAGTCTTTTCTCCCATTCTGAGGGTTGTCTTTTTGTCTTGTTTATGGTTTCCTTTGCTGTGCAAAAGCTTTTAAGTTTCATTAGGTCCCATTTGGTTTTTTTTGGTTTTTATTTCCATGTTTCTAGGAGGTGGGTCAGAAGGATCTTGCTGTGATTTATGTCATAGAGTGCTCTGCCTATTTTTTCCTCTAAGAGTTTTATAGTGTCTGGCCTTACATTTAGGGCTTTAATCCATTTTAAGTTTGTTTTTGTGTATGGTGTTAGGGAGTGTTCTAATTTCATCTTTTACATGTAGTTGTCCAGTTTTCCCAGCACCACTTATTGAAGAGGCTGTCATGTCCCCACTGTATATTCTTCCCTCCTTTATCAAAGATAAGGTGACCATATGTGCATGGGTTTCTCTCTGGGCTTTCTATCCTGTTCCATTGATCTATCTTTCTGTTTTTGTGCCAGTACCATACTGTCTTGATTACTGTAGCTCTGTAGTATAGTCCGAAGTCAGGAAACCTGATTCCTCCAGCTCTATTGTTCTTTCTCAAGATTGCTTTAGCTATTTGGGATCTTTTGTGTTTCCATACAAATTGTGATTTATTTTTTTCTAGTTCTGTGAAGAATGCCAATGGTAGTTTGATAGGGATTGCATTGAATCTGTAGATTGCTTTGGGTAGTATTCATTTTCACAATGTTGATTCCTTCAATCCAAGAACATGGTATATCTCTCCATCTGTTTGTATCATTTTTAATTTCTTTCATCAGTGTCATATAGTTTTCTGCATACAGGTCTTTTGTCTCCTTAGGTAGGTTTACTCCTAGGTATTTTATTCTTTTTGTTGCAGTGGTAAATGGGAGTGTTTCTTTAATTTCTCTTTCAGATTTTTCATCATTAGTGTATAGGAATGCAAGAGATTTCTGTGCATTTATTTGTATCCTGATACTTTACCAAATTCACTGACTAATTCTTGTAGTTTTCTGGTGACATCTTTCGGATTCTTTATGTATAGTATCATGTCATCTGCAAACAGTGACAGTTTTAATTCTTCTTTTCCAATTTGGATTCTTTTATTTCTTTTTCTTCTCTGATTGCTGTGGCTAAAACATCCAAAACTATGTTGAATAATAGTGGTGAGAGTAGACAACCTCGTGTTGTTCCTGATCTTAGTGGAAATGGTTTCAGTTTTTCACCATTGAGAACAATGTTGGCTGTGGGTTTGTCATATATGGCCTTTATTATGTTGAGGTAAGTTCCCTCTATGCCTACTTTCTGGTGGGTTTTTTTCATAAATGGGTATTGAATTTTGCTGAAAGCTTGTTCTGCATCTATTGAGATGATCATATGGTTCTTATCCTTCAGTTAGTTAATATGATATATCACATTGATTGATTTGCATATATTGAAGAATCCTTGCATTACTGGGATAAACCCCACATGATCATGGTGTATGATCCTTTTAATGTGCTGTTGGATTCTGTTTGCTAGTGTTCTGTTGAGGATTTTTGCATCTATGTTCATCAGTGATATTGGCCTGTAGTTTTCTTTCTTTGTGACATCTTTGTCTTGTTTCGGTTTCAGGGTGATGGTCGCCTCATAGAATGAGTTTGGCAGTGTTCCTCCCTCTGCTCTATTTTGGAAGAGTTTGAGCAGGATAGGTGTTAGCTCTTCTCTAAATGTTTGAAAGAATTAGGCTGTGAAGCCATCTGATCCTGGGCTTTTGTGTTTTGGAAGATTTGAAATCACAGCATTTTGTCAGAGGCCAATTCCCATATCTCTGCTGTTCTCTGGCCAGACCTCTGGCCTGATTTAATTTGTTGTCCTTGAAGTTGGTGCCTAGTTTCTCAGGTAGCCAAGAAAACTTGAGACTGACAGAAGCTATTCAGAGAAATGTTATTGTGAAACATTTTTTTCAGTTCCCAAACTGAGGATCTTTTACAGCAACATGGCCTTTACAAATGTCCACAAGTTAAAGGATGTCTCACCATAAATGATCTGGGGTGACAGGCCTATAACACACTGCAGACACAGATTGGATTCCCAGCAGGGCTCATGCCAGCACACACTTCTTGCCTCAAATAAGCAATCCCAGAAATGTTACAGTTGAGGAAGAAGAAATTTCTTTGTGATATCAAGGAAGCAAAATTTTGTATTGCAACCAGATACGTGAAACATGGTCTCATAGTCAAATTGCTATCAAATTTCAGGTCAAAATCTACCATCATATACAACAGAGGGCATTCACTTGTAGCCATGGTATCATGAGTGGTAATATTCTTTGTATAAGTAAATTTCTGGGGAAAAACAGCCCTTTGGGAGCTAGGTATGAAATAGGATTGGATATAGCCTTTTGGAATTAATTAAGACCCCCAGTGCCTACTCTGACCTCACTGAACTGACTGGATATAGAATGAGAGAGAGAATTAGCTCTTGTTGCTTCTTGTGCTCACATCAGTCTCCACCATCCGGATACTTCTATCCTGGTTGGGTCCTTATTGTCTGAATTTCATTTAAATCACATACTTCCTCAGGGTCTCTTACCTTCAGGGGCTCTGACCTCTTTTCAAAATAATGTTTTTAAATTCATCAAATGAAATACTTAGTTTTTTTTAAAGGCAGATTTATCTGAAATAAATTCATCAATATTTGAAACATGTGACATAGTAATATATGCATGTCATTATTAATATATATTTTAAAAAACAAGTCCTAATCGTGGGTCTAATAATTACTACAAGTAAGTATAAACAGTATTTTGAGATATTTACAACAACTGTAGGTGAAATCAAAATAACTGAAATTGTTTTAGTGATAAAAGTCACAGATATTGACACTATTGCTGTGGTTTGAGAGCTAAATATTTAATTGAAAGAAGCACTAAATTTCAGTTGGAAATTGGGAAGAACAAAGATGTGTTTTCCACCCAAATTTATGAACCCCCAATTGTGGTCTGTGTACCCTGGAGTAGGAGGCAAATCCTTTGTGTTTACATTCTCATCTAGAACCAGTTCTCTTCCCCAATGCAGCCAGATTCACTATTCAAGATCTGAGCTGTGATTGTGTCTCCAATAAGCTCAGTGAGGTGTGATTTGCTATCAAGATATTCAAAGTTCAAAACTACTAGCACATGAAAATTCCTGATCTAGCCATTATGATCTTTCCCAATCATATCTCCTAATGATGGCCTCTGACAAATACTTAATAAAATTTAAGTCACCTTACTTAATAAAGTTTAAGCCAAATTAAATTTCTGACTTTTTCTTGTATGCACTGAACATTTTTATACCACTATACTGATTTCTCTGTTTATGAATATAATTTTACCACCGTTAAATCTTGTAAATTTTACCACAAATGCAAGTTAATTTACTAAAGGTGATATGGAATTAACAAAACAATAGGAAGTTTGGTTATAAGCAAAGTGAACAACTGAATTTACTTAAACGTTTAAAAATGTTCAACTTCACAAATGATTAAAAAATGAATGAGGTTCCATTTTATAACTATTCAAGTAGAAATGTGTGCCTGCATGTGTGTGTACACATACACACACTTAATTCTATATTGACAGGGATATAGATTAATAGTTATATGCAGCATGTACACACTGCTGTATTTAAAATAGATAACCAACAAAGACCTACTGTATAGCCCAGGGAACTCTGCTCAATGTTATGTGGCAGCCTGGATGGGAGGGGAGTTTGGGGGAGAATGGATACATGTATATGTATGGCTGAGTTGCTTTGCTGTGCACCTGAAACTATCACAACATTGTTAATCTGCTATACTCCAACGTAAAATAAAAAGTTTAAAAAAATGTTACATTAGGTAAATAGAATACAATCAAAATATATGTAAAATAAATTTATACATTTTTGTGTCGATAATACCACTATCATCACAGTTGCAAAGAAGTGATAGATATCCAGTAAACCCATATGTAAAGATGTTCAAAGCAATGTGGTTTCTTAAAAGAATGACAGGAAACAACCATTCTTTCTAATAGCAGAGAAATGAGTTTTAAAAAAGACTAGCAAATGACATTGAAATGAGAAATATCTAACATAGTGGTGAGGAACACATTATATAGATATGCTGCCTGGCTTTGAATCCTCCGTTTACTGTCTCATAATCATGAGACCTTGAGCCAGTTACTTAAACTCACTAACTCACAAGTTTCCTCTTGTGTATAAAGTAGAGTTAATAATACTACTCAACTTGAAAGTTGTTTTGACCATAAAATAATGCTACTTTAAGCACATAGTGAGAGCTATGGATGTTTTAACTATTATAATGATTATGATTTTTATCATTATTATGGCTATGTAAACACTATAAAGTTTTAATATAAGAATGTAGTAAGATCAAAATAAAAATTATATCATTACATCTCTGATAAAAACATGGATGCATGTACTCCCCAAATGGAATAGAATTATAAAAAGGCCAGGATGTTATTAGGGTCATGAGATTTTATTTGACTTTTAGCATATATTATAGTGCCTGACTTGTATTTAATAATAAACTCCCGAGCTTAAGTTCTTTATAATAATTTTTTCTATATGAGTGGCTTGTCCCGAATTTTCCAGAATGGCAGTACTCCTATTGCAATGGAATACTTTTTCTTTTATTTCTCCTACCCTTTTTTTTCTTTCCATTCTTTTCTTTCTTTTTATTTTTTTCTGGTGTTTCTTTACACAAAAACATTAGTGTGGTTTGAAAATAGTCACCTACAGATTCTGTGAATGATTTTAGTAGGAAATGTCTTGAGATGGAGCACAACATTTTTCTTTCCCAAAGCCTTAGTTTCTGGATCCAATCATGATATAAACTCACTTCTGTTTGTCTCTTTTTTTACTTTTGGAAGAATATCTAAAGAAACAGGATGAGAATTGTATCACCATTGATATAAAACCATATAATAGTGTTATATAAATTGTTACCTTTTGGAAATTTCAATGTTACATAAAGTGAGAAAATCATTTGTAAGTTCTTGTAGTATTTTTCAAATGGTTTTGGAAGGTTATTGATATGACAGTTTCTACCTCTAAATAGAGCCTTAACATATTTTACATAGTTGTATATGTAAAATACTGAGAGATCGAGCTGGTGTTTGAGGGTAAGCCATCTGCCATGAAGGCTATTTATTTTATAGCCACTTATGTTAGTGTTGGTTTCTTGAAAGAAAGCCATCATTTTTTGCCTTCTCCCTCCTAGAACTAATCTTTCAACACCTGCGTGGGACACATGCAAATTTAACAACAACTAAAGAACTTGAAAATAAGTATCAGCCACATGGTTATGATTATTTCGGGGATTACATTTCTTTAGTGTTTTGTTTATGTTTGCATCACTTAGAATATTAACTACATTAATTTGCTTGAAAATTGGTAAAGCAAATTTGCTTCAGGCTATGACCTTTTATGCCAAGATGAGCCCGGTATGAATTTTTACAGTTGAGTTATAAACCTCTGAAGAGCAGTTTTTACTGTGAAAGTGCTGACTACCTCTACTGTAGCAGTGTGAATGATCTGGCTATAATCTTGTTAAAGAACAGATACAGGTAAAGTAGCTATTAACAATCAGAACATCTTGAAAGTAAAATAATGGAGGGTGGAGGGGGAGAATCTGAAAAGAGAAATGATCACAGAAAATAAATTATTGAGAAAAGTGAGATAATTCAGAGGTTAAATAATCAAGCGTTTAGGTATTTGTTGCCAAGCCAGATTATACATATGAACTATACTCTTCAGTTTTTGTGGTGTTATATGTAGTATTTTGTATGGGTTCTATTGAAATACGGTCATTTTATAGTTTGTGATAAAAATGTTCTGTAGCATGTAACACATTAGATTGTTTCAAATTTGCATAGAAGTGTTAAGTTTTTAACATTTGTACAGTAAATTAAATTATTTGTCATAATGCCCCTTGCTTTATACACGTACATTTTTACTTAAGTAGAATACATGTATGCATATTTTCTTGCAGGATATAAATTTGTCTCTGCACTTATGGTGATTTGCCTAGCCAAAATATACTCTCAGTTTTTGTTGTGCTATTATTACAAGAACAGAACTAAGCTACTAAATAATTTAGAATTAAATTCTATGGGTCAGAGTTGTTATCCCTTTTGAAAGCTTTTCCCACTTTATAAAGTTTGATTTTTATTAAGTGATATGGATTATATCATAATCCTAAGGCTTAAGTATCTTAAATTAGTCAATCCCTTAACTCTCTAGCATTTGCACACTTCTAGCAAAAGTGACTTTTTCAATCTTCAGTCGTTTAATTGTTAAATCTCATAGTCCCTTACTTTCTTCCAATTTGCATGTCATAATTAATTGCTATAGATACCTAAATAAGTGGACCTGAATAAATACTAAGCAAATACATACACCTCAGTGTTTCTATGACTATTAGCACTTAATTTTATACCCAAAGGATACATTTTTCATCATACTTGAAGTTGAAAGGTTTTTTTTTAATTTAGTCACAGCTGTTATTTACTGAATATCTATCATGGTCCAACAGAATGCTTCCTGTTTGATAAACGTTATCTTATTTAAATCTCACAATAACCTTGGATTTGAAAGTGAGAAACCTAAGTCCAGAGTAGCTTCATCATATACCCAAAACATACAACTGTAGATTGGTATTGCTTAGATTTTAATTAATATGCATTGATTATTCATTCCTACACTGTAAGTTTTTTTTTTTTAATCCGTAAAATAGTATAGATGGTTTGTTAAACATGCAACTCTCAATAGCTGAGAAAAGTAAAGACATTTACCAGGAACAATGAAGCATCTTTTAAGTTTTCAAATATATTATAAATAACCACAGGTGTTTAATATATGAACACTGGAAATAATTGTAAGGATGCAAATATAATTTCTGCCTATAATATGTTTTTCTTAGCACCTTCATTTCTTAATATAAACAGAGAAATACTATGCTCTTCGGCATTAAGAAATTAAAGAATCGTTAAAAGGCAAAAACTTAATCTTGTTTGAAGGATTAACTCAGCGATCTCTTTGATCTTTTATTTCTTTTGTGTTGTTAAAATGTCTTCTTTGAAGGTAGTAACTGATACCTGCCTTGTTTCAATTTAATCTCCAGAAACTGAAAATTAATTCTATGCTGGTGAGAATTACATTATAAGTAGTTACAGCAAAACTACTAATACTAAGAAGAATGGGTAGCCTGATTTTTGTTTTAATGTTGTTGTTGTTTTCATGTGTCTCTTCCTGGAATAAAAAATTCTGAAGATTTATTTAAAATGTGGGTTGTAAAAATTTTATCCTAGCCTCAGGAGTTTGGTGTTAGTCATATTCAGTGAAATTAATCCTTTGGAAAGACAAATACAGCATTATCTCACTTATATGTGGAATTTAAAACAAAACAAAATCAAATTCATACAAACAGAAAACAGATTGATGGTTGCCAGAAGAGGGGGTTTGGGTGAAGGTGGTCAAAAGGTATAAACTTCAGTGATAAACTAAATGTCACGGAGATGTAATGTACAGTACGGTGACTATACTTAATAATACTGTATTGTATATTGGAAAGTTGCTAAGAAAGTAGATCCTAAAAGTTCTCATCACAAGAAAAAAATTTGTCACTATATGTGGTTATGAATGTTAACTAGACATATTGTGATGATCATTTCATAATATATATAATAATCATGTTGTATGTTGTACACCAGAAACTAATATAATGCTATACATCAATTATATCTCAATAAAAAGAAAAAGGAATACATACTAGCAAGAGAGGGGGTGGAGCTACATTATACAAAATGATCAGTTTCAAATAAATAAAGCAGTACTGGATAATCTTATTTTATTATTAGAGAGTGTAAACTACTACTTTGACATTAAATTTTACACCACACACACGCACACACGAACAGATTTAAAAGGGAAGGTGGATGTCACTTGCTCAAAATTCACATATAGTTCAAATTTAGGGAGAATCTGCACTAAACAATAAAATTTTAAAAATCTATATGACATAATGTAAAGGATAATCCATGTTTATTTTCTTATACAACCAGAGATGGTGTTTGATGGTGTCTTTTCTGGATTTAAAAGGACACACAGGTTAACTTTGGGCAGAAATATTCCAAACCATATATTTCTAATAGTGCTACTGCCCCATTTTTTCCATCTGTTAAAGAACAGTCCTGCTCACCTTTAGAGTCTTCTACTACTAATCTTTGTGTATGTTTTATTATTAATTTGCCAGAATTTTGATCTGAGGATCCTCAATTCGGTCAACTTCAAAGATTATTTCAGCAGATACTGAATTAATTACACTTGAATAGTTTATTCTCCAAAGCAAATATCTTAAAAAATACATCAGTGCTAGTAAAAAAAAAAAAAAAAAAAAAAAGCTCTTTGCATATCTTAAATAACCTGCAGATCAAGGAATAATATGAAAGAAAAACAGCAACAATGCAGGTATTTTAGATATATTTATGAAAAGTCACTGATTGTTTCATTATTCTTAACTTCAGGCCATTAAAAAATAGTATGATTTCTTTGGGCTCAATCAATTAAAACCTAAAATTGATACTGTTGATATATACAGTGTTCCTTTGCTACTGGAGAAACTGTCCATAATTAAAATTATGACTATTGACATTCTCACTGTGTCGTTTTGAAATGTTTCAGAGCTGGGAAAGTATTTCTTCAATCTGAAATAACCAACTTATTTATTGGTTTAGTCCCGACCCAGTCTTCAAACTGTAGTATTAACAACCTACTGGGGCATGGTAAGAACATTTTAAAGCCAACAGTAATATATATTTCCCCCATCAAAATTTTCTTATTGTTGCAGAGCATAATAAAAATAACTCATTGGTTATGTAGAATATGCATATATCTAATTTCAAAAACTCATGTATTGGACATTTGAGGATCAAAATTAATTAGATGAATACTTCTCAGGTTATCTGGGTGAAGGACATTTTGCTTGTTTTTGTTCTAATTTTGAATTAATCATTGGCTAAAATTTGGGTCTATATACTGTTCAATGAGACAAGACCACTGATCACTGTAACTTGTGCTGTTTACCTACAATGTCCAAGTGAGTACATTAAAATTTTACATTTGTGTGTAGAGAAAAAAATATTCAAATTGGATGAACACATTGACACTAACCATATCTGAGATTTGATTTAGAATAATACAGTATGTAATGTGATATTTTAACATTAGGTGATTCAGTAGTATATATATTTTTAAAATAAAATATAATATTTGGAATATTACATGATGTTTGAAATACATTATAGTATAAAGAAAGATGAATATATTCCTTGCAGAAATATCATTATTTAGCTTTAGTTTATAGCTGATAAACAAAACTGTATACAATTTACATATTTATAATTCTCAATGTAAAATTAGAAAAATTTCAGTAATGATACTCAAAAATTAATTGAAATAAATAAGGGACACAGCTACCAACCTAATTGAAATAATTATAATTTATTACAAAAGTACTTATCTGAATAATGTGATAAATGACATGTTTCAAATCATTTACATTTCTTCCTGTGCATTTTATCCTTTTGCTCAAAGGCTTCTTTCATATTTTATGCATATAGGCCATACAAACACACTTTATTTACATTGATTTGCAAAATATTGACTAACTTCTTGCCTTTCTCTACATTCTTTTTCAATTTAGTTCCAAAATTTCTGAGATCCAGTTGCTCTCTCCTCCCCCTCCTCCCCCTCCTCCCCTCCTCCCCCTCCTCCCCCTCCTCCCCCTCCTCCCCTCCTCCCCTCCTTCCCCTCCTCCCCCCTCCTCCCCCCCTCCTTCCCCCTCCTACCCTCCCTTCTCCCCCTCCTCCTTCTTCTTTCTTTGAATTATTAGGCTATTCTCTCTGGGTAGAGGTAAATGGAACGATGGTTAGGAAACAATGAGACATACAAATAAGAACAGAACTTATTTAAAAAGACAGTTTCGGAATCAGTGAATGGAAGCAGTATCACTGAACATGTATATTATGCATTTACAAATATTTCAGGTCTCTCTCAAACATCTACAAATTAGGATCACAGGGAGAAATCAGGTACTGGAGATGATTGTTTTGGAAAGGAATTTGAGCAGGAAAATGAAATGGAGAAGCAGCTTGTCTTGCCTTTGCAGTGAAATTAAGTCCCTGTTTCTAGTCTTGCTCCAGCTTGTTTCTTCTCTTGCTCTTTAATATAACCTGATTGTGCTGAACCTTTCTGGCAACATGCCTGAAGAATTAGGTTTAGATAAACATGAAAGAAAACTACCATCATTCCCGCACTAAATGAAGGTACAGAGTGAAAAACTTCTTGGAACTCTTCTGCTGAAATTTGGTAACTCAAGGTCAGGGAAAATTACTGAGTAAAGAAACAAAGATTACACAGATGAGAAAGAGTTATTCAGAAAAGAAGAGGCAGGAAAGATACTCCACTGAGAGGCAACAGCAAGCACACAGCCTCGTGGAGAGGAGGAATAATAGTCTAGATCAGGGATTGAAGCCAGTGTGGCTACAGCCAAGAGACTCGGGAGATGAGTGGAGTTTGAGGAGGGTGGGGAAGGAGGCAGGCAGTAGCTCAAGCAGGGAGATGATAGGATGAGAATTACATTTGAAAACTAAATAAGTTAATCATTCCATCCAAAGTCAGGAGCACAAATTAGGAAAGAGCAATGTGTCCAAATGTAGCAGCAGGAAGCTGTTACTATAATCAAGGAGGGGCACTGGCAGTTCACCTGGAGATGAAGAAAAATGGTGGACTTTGGGGGAGATTTATGAAGGGGAAGGTTTTGAAGCTTGTGTTGATTTAGATATAGGCTGTGAGAGGGAGAGTAATATAAAAGATAAGCCCTACACTTCTTTTTGATTATTTGGACTACTGACTATACCATTCAGTGAGAGAGGAATATTGAAATAACAATTTTGGAAGGGGCAAATAAAAATTAAAAATCTGGATAGAATAAAAGAAAGTGCTGGAAGCCAGCCAATTTCCGACCTCTTTTTTTTTTTTTTTGCGGTACGCGGGCCTCTCAATGCTGTGGCCTCTCCCTGCTGTGGCCTCTCCCGTTGCGGAGCACAGGCTCCGGACGTGCAGACTCAGCGGCCATGGCTCACGGGCCCAGCCGCTCCGCGGCATGTGGGATCTTCCCGGACTGGGGCACGAACCCGTGTCCCCTGCATCGGCAGGCGGACTCTCAACCACTGCGCCACCAGGGAAGCCCCCGACCTCTTTTTAATCTTTTTTTTTTTTTTTTTTAACTAGGCAGTCATGACATAGCCACAATGATGCTATAGAAAATTATGCTCATTATACATAGACAAAATAATGTTGTTCACTTATTATGTTTCCTCATTCTATTTTTTTATTTTAACATAATTTTTAAAAATTAGGATGCATCTAACACTAGATAATCAACATTATTATCATAGTAATTTCTCCATAGTAATTTTCTCTTTTTCTGTTATCTTTTGTCCCTGAAAAGATGTTCTTATGGATGTCATATTTTAGGAAATATGGCAATTGGGAACCAAGAAAATTATTTATCAATTTCTTTGAATAATGAGGGGTTGATCATAGAAATCACCAAATATATTTGCTTAGGTAGTGTCTTAAAGAAGAAATTTAATAGTAATATGTCTGTGTGTTAAAGAAAATATGTTATTTTAAGCTAAGACTATATTTGTGGAAGTTTAAAAACTACTCATATGTTCATTATTATATGGTATATTTGGGAATGTTTTAAAATATTTTAATCACAAGAAAATAATCTATTTTTTCCTGCTGTTTAGACAATGTTCAGCTCATTTAAAAAATATTTTGTTAAGTAATATTTTCTCCAAAGGGCAGGATTAACACAGTTCTGCTAAGATTATTCTGATGTAGAGGTGATGGCAGCAATAGTCAGTGCCTTCCTTTCCTGTTGTCAGAGCACTTTTGGTTTTATACAACTATTTGATTTAATAAGATTGACTAATGTTTATATGGATGTACTGTGTGTGAGGTACCAGCTTAAATGTTTTCCTTAAACTATTTAATAAACAGCATCCCCATTTTACAGATAAGGAAACTGAGACAAAGAGAAGGTAAGAAATGAACCCATTTTTATGTAAGAGATAAGGAAAATTTCCTGTTCATGTACCTTACTTTTCAAGATATACATTAGTTTCAATGTATACTGATATTTTTTTTCCAAACTCAGTAATTTTCAGGATATTCTTGAGCAGATTACCCACTTCAAAAAATCATGCCCCTCTCTCACCTATACCTTTTCTGAACCTGTGCATAGCCTTACCAGCATCCATCAGTCACAGTAGAAGAGTGTCCAACAGCTGACTCTTCCTCTGGTGTTAGGACATATAGGAGCCTACGTTCTCCAGTCTTGCCATTCCAATATAACTTCAGCCTCTTGCAGTGACATCTCAAACGGACCCATTTTAAAAGAGACAAAAACAAATGAAATGAAGTATTAGCTTTTAATCTGTATCCTCTACCTACTTATTATCCAATCTTCTCCGATCCCTTGAGTCCCTAACCTCTTTATTTATAGTTCTCAAGTTTCTAATGTTCCATTAGTGTTGGAAATTATTTCAATCTGGCTTCCTCCTTCAGCATTTAACACTTGCTCTAAGATTGTTTCCAAATTCCGTGAGAAACTTCACTCCTTATTTTACTCTTCCTCTCCATAGCATTTGCCTTTGAAGGTCCCTTCCTCTCACCTGAAAGTCATCTGACCTTTTCCCCACATTCCCTGCTGTAATCCAATGTGTCACTGTTACTTTCTGTGATGGCTTTTTAACTGGTCTCCCTTCCATTAAACACACGCCCTCTGGTCATTTCTCCCCAAAGCTGCCAGAAAGTGCTGTCTGAGCCAGGTACATGCTAGTGCATCCTGTGCATTTGAAAGTCGTTGGAAGACATTCTACCACTTTTAGTTTAGAAGCAAAGCAATAGTACCAGGTTTTATTTTTCAAAGATGGTATGTAACTGAAAGTGGGGATCAGGCTGCTTGCCATTCAAAAGCCATTAAAGAGGAAAGTTGGTGGAAAGGAAAGTTTGTTTTATTTGGGATTCAGGCAATGGGGCAGGGGAAGGGGAGGGTGGATTCCTGTCCAGAGGCCAACTCCCTCACCCCCGACAATCAGGGGGCAAGAGTTTTTATAAGCAGAGGGAGGGGGCTCATGCAGAAACAGCACGGTCAGCTCTGACCGTTATCTTGCAATTGGTCATTGGTGATATGATCAGCATCATCTTATTGTTTTAAGTACAGTTAATCTTCAGTTCCAGGGTCAGTTTGTTCCCATTTCCTTGAGGCCAGTTCTCAGAGCTGTGGCATCTTACGTCATGGCTACAGGCTGGTCGTCATGTAGCTAACTTCTTCCATCTGGTGGGAATTTTAGTATCCACAAGATAGCTCACAGTATATGGCTCACGATATTATTTATAGCCCTTGAGAAGGAGCTAAAGGTCCTTGACTTTGCTTAATGACTAAACTAGTATTATTTGGTTTCCTTTGACTGTTTTTCTTTGTTTCTGTATTTTCTCACTTCTCTGACTAAACTTATTCTTTGGCTTAAGTTTTTCCACAGATAAAAGGCAAGAGGAGGGCAGGAGGGGTAAAGACCATAGGGTCCTGTTATGTTTCAGTTATGGGAAAATATCCCTTTTATATGCTCTTCTTATAATGCGTTTTACACATTTATACATTGAGAGACAGTCAAATTTTCCTTCTTGTGCATATAGACTGGATTTATTGACTAACTCCTAATGAATAGCATGTGACAAAAGTAACAGTGCATGACTTCTAAGGCTGGGTAATAAAAGGCAATGCCCATCATTTGAACCCAGCGTCTACCTGTAGGGGTTCTGATCAGAGCCCTAACCGTGGTCTCAGCTGACTGCCCACATCAACTGCCCAATACATGAGTGTAGAGCCTTCAGGTGGTTCTGATGATGCCAAGTTTGGCAGAGATGAGTTGTCCCTGCCTAGCCCTGTCCAAATCGCAGATTCATCAAGACAAATGTTCTCATTGTTTTAAGCCACTAAGTTCTGTTTTTTCTTTCTTAGACAGTAATAAACAAAACAAATATTTTCTTTTTTAAAATTTAGCCTAATCCACCACTATCTAATGCATCCTTAGCTCAAATATATTAGACTATCTGAAATTCCCTATAGATAACTGTGTTTCTTCAGATTCGAAGGCTTTTGCAAATTATATTCGGTTATTCCTGGAATACCTCCCAATCACGCCACTTTTTTGAGTGGAGCTATTATTTAAGGCTAAATTCATGACACTTCTTCTAAGTGGTTTCTCATTACTCCCTGTTTGCATTAGAATTCCATTCTTTCTTTTGCCTTAGAATCATAGATAATGCTATATAGATGTTGGATTAATATAGGAGTAAATTAATAAGCTGTAGATACATTTCATTGCAATTAATATACATAATATACCAAGATATAATAAAAATGATGAGAGAAATGTCTTTCCTACCCTTCTAGTAAAAGTCAACCTCAGGTACTAATGTTAATTTCAGAATCTTTAATTTGAGCTGACAACAGCAAATAGCGTTAGTAGCGTTAGTTCTGCTGTGTTTGTGTTTCCTACCCTTTGGGGAAACACACTTGTTTGATGATTCCATCCATGAATTGTAATCGTATCATTTCAGACACCTAGGAAGTAGCGACAGTACTGGCATTTTATTGTTGCTTTTGACTTGTATGAAAGAGTAAACCATCTCCTTGAGGCTCTTTGATGTGTAGAAATGTTCTTCACCCAGATTTGACTTATGGGTAGAGATCTTGCTTTGTAACCCTAATCTCTACACAGTTGGTCTGTTCTGTCAGTGCTTTCATTATCTCTCACTCCGCCTCCACTTCTCTGACCTTATCTCCTCTCCCCATGTGGCCATCTCCAGTCACACTCTTTTGAGACTATTCCACTCTTCCACTTTCTATCTTCACTCTCCTTCTCCATACCCTCTGGGTCTACCTGTGGCAAATTGTTCTGCTTCCTGTAAACATGACAGATAATTCACAGGGAGCTGGGAAAGAGCTGTATGGTTCTAACATTCACAGCTGTTCTATGAATTTCAAATTAATTGACAGTATGCTTCAGTGATACTTTCTGTCATTTTTTTCCTCAGTAAAAGAGATATCAGTCAGGTAATCACAATTGTATGGTGATATAGTATTTTCTTTGGATATCACAGAAAAAATTGTATAGAGTTTATGGATTCATTACTACATCTAAGTCCAAAGTATTAAATTTCATCTTTACGGAGTGGCAAATTGTAGGAAGAAAAGAAAAAGAAAATGTTGAGTAAAGTTGTGAATAATGAGAGGTTAGATTTCTGCATAATACTTTTTTTTTTTTTTTTTTTTTTTTTTGCGGTACGCGGGCCTCTCACTGTTGTGGCCTGTCCCGTTGCGGAGCACAGGCTCCGGACGCGCAGGCTCAGCGGCCATGGTTCACGGGCTCAGCCGCTCTGCGGCATGTGGGATCTTCCCGGACCGGGGCACGAACCCGTGTCCCCTGCAGCGCCAGGCGGACTCTCAACCACTGCGCCACCAGGGAAGCTCTGCATAACATTTTTATTGAGGGCATTCTTATGTTTATTTGAAATATAAATGATTAAAGCAAACAGTATTTTATAATCATGTTTAGTTATTTTTCTCATAAGCGTGAGTCCAAATTTGGGGTGCATGATAATTTATAAATTCGGCCACAGTTAATACACAGCTATCAAACTTAGAGAATGTGAAAAAACCTTGAAATACTATTGGGTAAATTCCTTCGCAAACATAACAAAAGTATGATCCCCCAAATAAGTATTCTGGTCCCATAGCTTAAAGTTCTTTTTATTTTCAGTTTATATTTCATTTGTTGGGGTTAGCCACAAGTCTATCTAGAAATGATCATGTCCATGCAATCAAGTGAAAATAGACTTTTCAGCATGTATTTATGCACAAGTACACTTTGTGTAAAATGAGAAAGGGCCAAGGAGGTTTCAGACACATAATTTTCTCTCTGATTTGAAATATACCCTGAAATTGTTCAAGAAGTCTGAAAATACTCCTGGGAGTCTCTTGGTATTTAGGGTTTGAAATATTAATGATTAAAAATAAACCAAAATTGGAAAATGAGATATTCCTGATATCAAAATGACCTATCTTACAAAAGGTGGATTATCAAGTTTAAGCTCTTGGGGCTTCCTGTAAAGATGCTGAATTTTTCATGGACCCATGCAAGATTTGTTCATTTAAATGTCAAGCATATATCTGCCCACATACCCCTGTGCATTTGTTTAGAACTGAAGCTTACATGTAATTTTTGCTCCTTGTAACTATTCATTTCGATAATAAAAGAATGCACTAGATACTAAAAGACTTATAGAAATTTTTCAGTCATAGCATTTATTAATATGGAGGAACTATAGTCACTTAGATTAACGATTCTAGGATAAGAGAAGAACTAGCTGTGTGTTTACTGGTCATTTGCTAACCCTATCAGGGTGTAGGTAATTTTCCCCTTAGTTTTGATTCTGGCACTAACCACTAAATTTCATTGAATAAGTCATATAAACTCTCTAGACCTATTTACATCCCCTGGGACTGTTCTGAACCAATATCAATAGTCTTTTTAGCATTAAAAGCATATACATCTTAGATTCTTAACTGTGGATAACCCTAGGCATGCCTTAAATTTAGTCCAGAAATTTATTTATATAATTGAGATGACTGATATGATTACATCATAGAGTTTAATAACTCTATTAAAGGCTTTGGAATATGAAAAGCTACCCTTCTATTACTTTATAACAATGCCAACCTTATTAAATAAAAATGTGACTCATTCTTTTGAAGAATACAAAAAAATTAGGATAAATTTATGCAAAGTTTTATAAGTAAACAATATTTCTAATAGATACATGTAATTTCATTTTGAAGTAACTTTAGTTGAAAACCTGTCATATGTCATTACCAAAGCCAGATTCAAAGCTCCTTATTGAAATCATGTATCATAAGGGTATTCTATGGAGCACAGTTAATAATCACTTCCTAAGGAATTGTGTGTTTAGCTGAAATGCAGATTTTGTTTTAATAAAAATAAAATGTTGACTCTTGGGCATTTCTCTGTGTTCTTTTCAAAGATTCATCTAAAGTGACTTAAGCATTTTATCTTTGAAATAATGCCTGGGAGATTGAAATTATACTTCATTTTCAGTACTCTCTTCATTTCCTATTTCATGATTTTCTTCAGAAGTATGAAACTTGAGTCATTAAAGTAGGGCTGAAATTTCAAAGCATACACTTTGGAATGGGTGTTATCCCTAGTTTTAGTTCAATTATATTCTATTAATTTCTGTAATTTATTTGTTATTCAGATTACCAGACTTTAGAGCTTGATGTTAGCTTTATATGGAAAATAGAACAAGTCATTTTAGACTATAAAACAGTGTTAAGGCTGGCATTATATCTTACTGATAGATGTTATTTTCTCCAATGCCTTATACAGAGTATGTTGTTAACAGCCATTTTTACTTGAATTAATTAACACGGAAGTATAATGACAGAACTAGTCCAGTAGACTTCAAAAATATGATTCTTCTTTAAAACATAAAATATCCCCTGTGTGATTGATGACATCAAAATGGTGACATAAAAGATTCTTGAATTTCCCTCATCCCATGGAATCACTGATTATACAGGTATACGCTGATCAATTCCCTATGAAAGAAATCCAGAAACTAGTTGAGTGATTCCTACACATCAGGTGACTGAAAAAATGCTTGCATTGAAACAGATAGGAAAAGCTGAGATACACTCTTGCCAAAAACCCCACTTCCAGAATAAAACCTGAGGACTGGCATTTACTGATGGACAGTGGTCAAAGCCATCTTCATCTTTTATTTGAAAAATAGTCTCCAAAATCATCCAGCTTTCATTCTGGACCCTCTCTATTCATGTTTTCAGAGTAGCTGGATTTTAAACTGGAATGCATCCATCCTCTTCTCAAACACTTCCATGACTTTTCATCTCTCCAGGACTAAAATCCAAGATCCAAACTATAACCAACAAGGTTGAGCATAGTAATCATCCTGATCTTTTTCTAACATCTTCTCTAGCTCCTCCTCTCACACACTGTGTTCTAGCCACGATGACCTCACTACAGTTCCTCCAACATAACGACCTACATCTACCTCAGGGCCTTTGCACTTACTGTTCCTTCTGCCTAAAGTGCTTTTCTCCATATATTTGCATGTTTTTCACACACGTTGAGTAACTTCCCTTCAACAAACTTGATTTTTTTCTTTTGAAATATTCATTACTAGAAAAGCTCTAATAAATTTATGGTAAGAAGGATATTCACTGAACTCACATTTCCATCATTTAGCTGTTCACTTTTCCATATCAGTCCACCTAATTCAAAATACTGTTATGAGTAAATGAAGGGATTATGCATTCTTATGTATTAAACAAAGGATAGAAAGAAAGTTTAAGAGATTAATATTTGAGAGAGAAAATCTTTTGGAGTGCTTCAGTCAAGAAATAAAACAAAGATGAGTAAATCTTAACAGAGGGCATTTAATACAGAGAATTATATGTACTAGACAACTGGAATAAACAAAGGAAAAAAAAAAAAACTAAAACATGCAGCAGGAAGCATCTACCACAGGAGACAAGACTGAACAGAAAAGGAGAAATGGTTAGCTTTATCAAAGTTAGTAGCTCCGCAGAAGGATCCTACAGAGTTGGTGCCCTGTTATTTGTGGAAAGAGCTTTCCCTGGATGTGATTGGAGCCTTTGAGAGGTATGATAGCATGATATGATTGGCTCAGATAGAGCTAACAGAAGCTGGAGGTTAGAGCCAGCCACATTGCTTGGGATATACTCCCTCTGCTGGATATACTTTTGTGCTGGCACAAAAATAAGGAAGAGGTCATTTTACTTCTTGCCAAAGCCCTCTAATTCTCCCAATCATCAGCTAGGAAGCCAGCTGGCAAAGGAGTCAGGAAATGAGGTTTACACATGATACCCAGTCCTAACATCACAGTACAGACTATGGAAGAGTGGATTTAGAGACAAGAGATTAGGGATTAGAATATGGACATCTTCATTGTCTGTTCTTTTGGCACGACTATGTTAAGTTAAATAATCAGAAAGCTAAGTACCTGAAATGTATTAGTTCTGCCCCTTGCTAAAATGAATGCAGAGATTCGTGATTGAATATGATAGTCTCAAATTAAAAAAAAAATGAAAGAGGTAACAGTGGCATTTTAGGATAAATGTAAATACATGCATACATATCTGAGAATCCATGTATAAATGTAATTTGGTAAAATGGTTTACCATCCAGTGGTGTTTAAATATCTTTATAAATATTGGAATAGCTTTATAATTATTCATATTTTAGCACCCATTCTATACTCTTTGAAATATTCTTCCTGATTTGCTAGTATTTAATACAAATGTAGGAAAATACTCACTTTCTGATTAGGAGTATGATAATTTATAAAAGTAGATACAAATAAAACATATAATGAATGTCAGTGGTGCTACTTTTAGAGCTTATTATAGAAACGACACTGTTTGATTCATTTTTTTAAAAAAATAGGTGAGAAAATGTTGGTAAAGACCTTATCACCATACATGTACCCATTAATGACAGTAATAACTACAGTTACACCTTTCCATATATGAAGTAAACACTATGCAAATTTGTAATGAACCACAAAAAAAATTAATTCCAGACTTAATTTTTAAATTAAGTACAAAAAATTAAATACACAATTTATGCAAAAGTCCTATTGTTTGTTTTCTTATCGCAATTCAAAGGCTATAAATTCGGTTGAATTTAGTTTAAACTGTTTATAATATATATTTGTGGATATTTATCACTGTTTTATTTAACCGTCTCATATAACAGATCTTGTAATTGTTCTCATACAAACAATTTCTTTTTGTTTTTTTCTTTTTCCATTATGGATTATTACAGGATATTGAATATAGTTCCCTGTGCTCTACAGTAGGACCTTGCTGTTTATTCTGTATAGAAAAATTTGCATCTGCTAATCTCAAACTCCCAATCCATCCCTCCCCATTGACAACCACAAGTCTGTTCTCTATTTCTGTGAGTCTGTTTCTGTTTCATAGATAAGATCATTTGTGTCATATTAATACAAAGCAATTTAAATCAGAGGGTCTTTACTCTTCTACTATGATTTAGTTGTAGCACAACAAACTCTAGGAAATAGTAGAGAAAATATAATAATTAAATAAAATACATTTTTAAAACACTATTTTTATTTTTTAAAATAGTAATTACCAAAATGCAGACCATTAAATATGTGAGAAATATTTGTATTTGTATTTTATAATTCCAGAATAATGCAACAATTTAACATGTGTAACACCATGCCATTATAGAACTGCTCTGAAATATAGCATTATAGAACTCTTCCTGAAATGTCTATTCTTTCTATTCTATTCTATTCTATTCTATTCTATTCTATTCTATTCTATTCTATTCTATCCTATTCTATCCTATTCTATCCTATCCTATCCTATCCTATCCACTATCCTATTCTATTCTATTCTATTCTATTCTATTCTATTCTGTTCTGTTCTGTTCTATTCTAACCTATCCTATCCTATCCTATCTACTATTCTATTCTATTCTATGCTATTCTTTCCATTGTTTACCTCTTCCTCTTCCTTCTTTTCCTACTTCCCCCTCTCCAACCTCCATCTCCTCCTCTCTCTCCATCTCCTTCACTTCCTTTTCCATCTCCTCTACTACTTCCTCTCCTTTCTTTCTGTGTTTTTTTTTCTTCTGAGTTGATCATAACCTATGGTGTGAAAAATAACTGCCCTAGGGTTATGTTAACAATAATTACTCTAGAAATGTTATTTACCCATCTTCTTACTCATAATAATACAGATTCCGCTTAAATACTTCAGTGAATTGGAGGATTTTGTCTCTGTATTTTTGTATATGGCTTCTAGGTTTTGAGTTTTCTTCTTGTTTATCACAAGCTTGGTGATGTTTAGCTTATCAGTTGTGTGTCTGTAATAAAATATAATTACATGACACTAAATTATATTTTATTTTGCATTATTTTTCTTTCTAGTGCTCATTTTTGTGTATATGAAAGTAATATTGGTGAAAACAATCACAATTCAGTTATCTAAACAAAACATGATAATTTATAGATTTTTAAATCTCATTTAAAATTTTAAATCTATTTTAAATCTCATTTTAAAATAAACAATATTTATTATTTTTATGAGTATCTAAATATTCCAGAAAGAGTGGATGGAGCTCACTCTGGAGTTAAGAGATCTTAGACTGGTATTTGAATTTTTATGAGTAAATGAATTCTCTTGAAATGTACATGTGACTAGGCACAGAATAAATAAATGGTTCTGAATAGCCAAGGGGCAGGACAGGCATAAAGATGCAGATGTAGAGAATAGACTTGAGGACATGGAGAAGGGTAAGGGTAAGCTGGGACAAAGTGAGAAAGTGTCATGGACTTATATATACTACCAAAATAGATAGCTAGTGGGAAGCAGCCCCATAGTACAGGGAGATCAGCTCGGAGCTTTGTGACCACCTAGAGGGGTGGGATAGGGAGGGTGTGAGGGAGACACAAGAGGGAGGAGATATGGGGATATATGTATATGTATAGCTGATTCACTTTGTTATATGGCAGAAACTAACACACCATTGTAAAGCAATTATACTATAATAAAGATGTTAAAAAAATAAAATAAAAAAGAACGAGGGGAAGTAATTTTTAAAATTCCTTTAAATAGGTACATGTTACCACATTTTATATTAAGGAAGATAATACATTGACTGTAAGAAGTAGTATTAGGATAGATGTTCTGATATTCTTCTGCAAATGTTGTAGAAGGAAATAGTTTCCTATTAATTGACATGAATCCTAAGGTTTTAGTTAAAGTAAAAAGGAAATTTTAAAAAATGACTAAAATTTGTTAGTCTTCTCAGGGATTCTGTGTATCTAATACCTGTTGGCTCCTCACTCTAATATTGGATTGTTTTACTTCCGGACACAGTAAATTTAATTTATCTTGAAATTATACCTATGCTGGCAATTCTATCTATCTATCTATCTATCTATCTATCTAGATAGATAGATATAGACATAGATATATAGATATATACATATATTCTTAGAACGTAGTGAATCCTTCAGTCATAATTTCAATTTTAGTATACTTTAACATTTAAATCTTAGTATAGTGCATACTGTGAAGGCCTATGTAGCATTGATTCCCCTCTTCCTTCTTCCTTCCAGAATCTCCGTGTACTCATTATTCTTCTCTCCCCCACAGGGTTCTGTACCTCAGTGGATGTTTATCAATGCACATCTCTCAGATTATTTTGTCTAACAGTAATCCTATTTCCTGGAGGGTAATTGGTTTAAGAAAGGGCTTATACCCAATTCCAATCAGTTAGTGTTGTTAGGGAAATCTGTTGGGAGTTTACTGAGGAAATATCAGTGCTTGAGAAAGAGAGTAAGCTGCAGGAATAAATCATCCCTCTTCTTTCTACAGATATGGGTGCATCTCAGGGCTATATAGTCACCCTCCCAAAGAATTAACATTTTTACTAATTTTTGAAATTAATTTGCATATTTCTTATGATGACACTAATTGGTACAAAACTATATTTATTGCTAGAAATTCTTCCATGTCATTTAGCATTTCACCAAATAATATTTTCTAAAGAAGTTCAAAAAATGTATTTCCTTCCTCAGCACCTAGATATAATATGTAGTTATTTTGAGAAGAAATATTCTCAGGATCTTGTCTAATGCCTAAAAATTTTGGCATAACTTGATACCTAAGGCTGCTATGCATTCGGAGTTTGCTAAATAGCCAGGTGTTCTCTTTCAAAATGGACAAGATGACCATCGATGTGCAATTAACTGAAAATATATGCAACAGGGATATTACTGTGATATTGTATTCCATGAATTTTGTACTCCGTCCAAAACATATATATTCTTCCCAGCACATTTGGAAATAGTATGGCCGTTTTGATTTAAAATTATCAAAAGCTTTCTTTCACATCTATTGGATAAAAACATTTTTGATGACATTTCTTACATTAGTCCTTGCAAGGAAAAATCTTCCCAATACCTTTTCTTTCCCACAATCTTCCCTCTTTTCAAAGTAATTCTCATAGTAAGGTCTTCTGCAGCTTCACCTGCTTTAAATCACGGTCTTCTTTTCAGTACTCAAAAATACTCTTGAGGATTTTGTTTACACTGAGAATTGTTGGAAAAGTTTACAAGTCACTCAAGATTGTTAATTATCCATTTGAATTCTCATAATTATCAAGCCCTGAAAAAAGGTGGATTGTTTGATTAGTACTCCAGCTGCTTTCTCTAAGAAAACTCAATGTGTTGCGCAGACTTTACCAGGAAAAGTCATACAGGTGCCAAACGGCAATGTTCGCCAACTGTTAAACACGTGTAAACTCTTTGAGAAGTTCTTCCCATTTGCAGCAGGTGTCTAGCTGTGTTGTGCTGCTTAGAAGCAGAATCTATTTTAAACATCACCTGGAGAGGTTGGTCTGCTCTTGAAGCTCCTTCAGGAGTTGGCATTCAGAACAGGGTCAATCATGAAGGATTCTGGCTCCTTGCCTGAATCTCCTGTTATGTTTAGTTCCATTAGATTCAAATATACAAAACATGCCAGTGAGACGAGAAGGTCAATCATTCAGCAATTACATTAGCTGTATCTTGGATGTAATTTTTTCTGTGTCCAGACTACCTATACTACAAATACCAGAATTAAGGAGAGCAGTGTAATTGACTGTTTGCCATCATATGGGAAAAATATATTAGAATCAAGTCAAAAATTTATATATAATAATAAGGGATACCTGGTGTTATAAAGTGTCTGCTCAGCATATTGCCTTCACTTTTTTTCTGTTTCTGAGTGAATTCTCTTTCTAAACTATATGTGTACCTTGTGTTTTGCAAATGGTTTCACCCTTAAATTTTCACAAGAGGTGTAAAATGGAAAACATTTGGGGCAAGTCACTTGAAAAGTCAAATCATCAGCATTATTTTATTTACTCAAACTCAATATGTACCACTCTCTTTTTTTTTTTCTCCCGTTATTCCTTTATTTTATACTGTCTTCATCCATTCTTTATACCTGCTATCATTTCTTCTAATATAGAAATTTAAAATTTAAAAAATATTGCCCAAATTAATGTTTACAAGAAGAGTTGATTTGAAGGAAGATTTATACAATATTTTGTTTTATAACTGAAGATATTGATCTGTTTTTGTTTACTATATATACTAATATTCACATGGCATGTCATATTATACTGATGTATTTTGACTTAGTGTAAATGCATATGTTCATTTTCCTCCATGAATCATGAGGTTTTAAATTTCGACAGATTAAAGCAGATTACATAGCATATATACAAGATGATGACCTAAAATTCAGGTATGTGTAAATAATAATGCATCATTTCTGGAGTATATTCAGACGTTATTGCATATGCTTACAAGCCATTTTGAATGAATCTTCTTTGCTACGTCATGTACTATACTTGTGTATTTTACCAAGTTTTTGATCAAGTTATCTGACTTTGTTGATTTGTATGAACTTTTATATAGTAAAAATAAATAAATATAACCCATTTGTGTTTAAAATGGGAAGAAAATATTTTATAGTAAAAATAAATAAATATAACCCATTTGTGTTTCAAATGGGAAGAAAATATTTTACTTTCATTTATATTTTTAATTTATGATTTTGATTTTGATATTGATGTATTTGTCTATGTGTCTATGTGAGTTTTCTATCTTTCTTAGAAAAATGTAGATAGGTTTGAAATATAGAGAGATACACACACATATATGTACACACTCATAGATATGTAGATATAGATTCAAGGCGGTATAGATATACCTCACTCTGTATGTGTAATGTTTCCTTATATTGTCGTTATACTTTATTTTTTACAAAGTTAGTATTATTTAAGGTAATTAAATTAAATATCTTACAATAATACTTAAAGATTTTTTCTTTTTGCAGATAAACAAATGAGTTTTCAAACCTACAGGTTTATTTTTAAAAGGAGAGAAATTAGTAACCGTCACTTTTTACTTTATTTAAAAATTTTCATTTCAGCTTATAAAATTGTAGACATTTGGTGCACTTTCTTTTGTATAAACTAATTAAAATCTTATAAATTTAATAATAAATGCCACCATTGGGACTATAGATTAACAATTATTTTAACTGATGGAATTTTGTTACTTGGGTTGCATGTCAGTGTACTTACTGGGATTATAGGACAGAAGAGTGTCAACCAATTTAATTCCAAGTAAACTTCTGTAAAATATGAGCCACATTTCTGTATGTTGTCTTAAAATTTATAGGCCTTATCTAGTTTTCCTTGTCCCAGTTTATATCATTTACTATCAAAAATGTAGCCATGACACAGATAAAATTTTGCTGTTCACATTGTTCAAAAAATACTATACCTTGGGAAGTCTCTCTTTAAAACACCATTCTGACTCTGAAGAATGGCATTTGGTGTTTGATCACTCACATTAATATTGTTTTATTTTTATATCAAACAGTAAAAAGGCAGTAACATTGAATTATTGATGACATTTTTATTAGCAAACTGTGACTTGAGATGATGCTTCAAGTTTACTGGACAGGGTACCAAACTAACAAGTTAGAGTGTTTGAACCATACAGGGGCTTGTACATGAATACAATTTTCTTTTAACCCCACCATGAGGTCCCTAAATACTATCTAAAGTAGCCACATACAGAAGGAGATGGATATTTCTTATAGTAGAGCCTCAGTAAATATACATTGAAATACAAATGTAATTACTAGGAGTCCAAGAAAGAAGGAGAAAGGGAAAGAGAGAGAGAGAGAGAAAGAGAGAGAGAGAGAGAGAGAGATGCTGAGAGAGGGAGGGAGAGAGGCTTGCTTCTCAACTATGAAGATAAAGTATTTCGTTTTTTACAATGTATTAGAATCATCTAGAAATTAAAATAATCATTTTCAGCACAGCATTGCAATACAAAAATAATTTCATTAGACACTAAAAATAACTAGTCATTAAAAATTTGTAATGTTATCTTACTAACCATTCTTTTAGTGTTATTGATGTTCTCCCAAAGGTAAATGCTAGACGCCATGGTTCTCTGTTCATTAGGCAGGTATTGGTAGAAAATAAGGGCATTTATAGTTAATGTACTAAATACATTTATCATTTATAGTTCTTCAAATTTTTATTTTGCCACTGTTTCCAGGAAATGACTTATAGTTCTATGATTTTAGAGCTCAAAGTTGCTTTCAGGGTTGTATAGAAAATGATTCCAAGTAGATTTTTAAAAAATATTATTACATACAGCCCTCTGGGAAATAATTAAAATTCACCCAAAACGTTTGCTATTGCTTTGAAATCCAAAAAGAACCCCAAAATGATTGACATATATTTGTTAAGACAAAATACCAGGCTTTGGCTTCTGGAACACATGGGGCTGAGTCCATGCTGACTGCCTGGGGGCTTCGGGACAACACGGGGTCAAGTTCATGCTAATGGGAGCCAAGTCTCCTCAGGACTTGCTGGGGCTTCAGCTTCGGGACACTGTGGGGTCCAGTTCATGCTGACGGGAGCCCCATCTCCTCAGGACCTGCTGGAAGGTGATGCGGCTGAAGGAAAAGGTAATCCACAGGACCCAAGACATGGTAGCTACTAATATACTCTTCCCATGGTGCTTCTTAATACCACGTGGACTCCTACAAGGGAAAAAAGTATCACAGCTTTGGTTGAACTTGGGCTGGCCGTGTGGTTGATAGTGTCTTGGTGCTCCTGCTGGGTGTCAGGCCTGTGCCTCTGAGGAGGCAGAGCCGAGTTCAGGACATCGCTCCACCAGAGACCTCCCAGCTCCATGTAATATCAAATGGCAAGAGCTCTCCCAGAGATCTCCATCTCAATGCTAAGACCCAGCTCCACTCAACGACCAGCATGCTACAGTGCTGGACACCCCATGCCAAACAACTAGCAAGACAGGAGGACAAACTCACCCATTAGCAGATAGGCTGCCTAAAATCATAATAAGGTCACATACACCCTAAAACACATCACTGGGCACAGTCCTGCCCACCTGAAAGACAAGATCCAGCCTCATCCACCAGAACACAGGCACTAGTCCCCTCCACCAGGAAGCATACACAACCCACTGAATAAACCTTACCCACTGGGGGCAGACAGCAAAACAACAGGAACTACGAACCTGCAGCCTGCGAAAAGAAGACCCCGAACACAGTAAGTTGAGCAAAATGAGAAGACAGAGAAACACACAGCAGATGAAGGAACAAGGTAAAAACCCACCAGACCAAACAAATGAAGAGGAAATAGGCAGTCTACCTGAAAAAGAATTCAGAGTAATGATAGTAAAGATGATCCAAAATCTTGGAAATAGAATGGAGAAAATACAAGAAACATTTAACAAGGACCTAGAAGAACTAAAGAGCAAACAAACAGTGATGAATAACACAAAAAAATGAAATTAAAATTTCTCTAGAAGGAATCAGTAGCAAAATAACTGAGGCAGAAGAAAGGATAAGTGACCTGGAAGATGAAATAGTGGAAATAACTACTGCAGAGCAGAATAAAGAAAAAAGAATGAAAAGAATTGGGGACAGTCTATGAGACCTCTGGGACAACATTAAAAGCACCAACATTCAAATTATAGGGGTCCCAGAAGAAGAAGAGAAAAAGAAAGGGACTGAGAAAATATTTAAAGAGATTATAGCTGAAAACTTCCCTAATATGGGAAAGGAAATAGTTAATCAAATCCAGGAAGTGCAGAGAGACTCATACTGGATAAATTCAAGGAGAAACATGCCAAGACACATATTAATCAAACTATCAAAAATTAAATACAAAGAAAAAATATTAAAAACAGCAAGGGAAAAACAACAAATAATATACAAGGGAATCCCCATAAGGTTAACAGCTGATCTTTCAGCAGAAGCTCTGAAAGCCAGAAGGAGTGGCAGGATATATTTAAAGTGATGAAAGGGAAAAACCTACAACCAAGATTACTCTACCCAGCAAAGATCTCATTCAGATTCGATGGAGAAATTAAAAGCTTTACAGACAAGCAAAAGCTAAGAGAATTCAGCACCACCAAACCAGCTTTACAACAAATGCTTAAGGATCTTCTCTAGGCAGGAAACACAAGAGAAGGAAAAGACTTACACTAAGAAACCCAAAACAATTAAGAAAATGGTAATAGCAACATATATATCTATAATTACCCTAAACTTATATGGATTAAATGCTCCAACCAAAAGACATAGTCTGGCTAAATGGAAAATACCTGTATATATGCTGTCTCCAAGATCCCCATTTCAGACCTAAGGACACATACAGACTGAAAGTGAGGCGATTGAAAATGATATTCCATGCAAATGGAAATCAAAAAAAGCTGGAGTAGCAATTCTCATATCAGACAAAATAGACTTTAAAATAGACTATTACAAGACACAAAGAAGGACACTACATAATGATCAAGGGATCTATCCAAGAAGAAAGTATAACAATTGTAAATATTTATGCACCCAACATAGGAGCACCTCAATACATAAGGCAAATGCTAACAGCCATAAATGGGGAAATTGACAGTACCACAATTACAGTAAGGGACGTTAACACCCCCTTTCACCAATGGACAGATCATCCAAAATGAAAATAAATAAGGAAGCACAAGCTTTAAATGATACATTAAATGATATGGACTTTACTGATATTTATAGGACATTCCATCCAGAAACAACAGAATACACTTTCTTCTCAAGTGCTCATGGAACATTCTCCCAGATAGATTATATCCTGGCTCACAAATCAAGCCTTGGTAAATCTAACAAAATTGAAATCATATCAATATCTTTTCCGACAACAACTCTATGAGAATAGATATCAATTACATGAAAAAATGGGTAAAAATGCATACACATGGAGGCTAAACACTACACTACTTAATAACCAAGAGATCACTGAAGAATTCAAAAAGGACCTCGAAAAAAATCTAGGAACAAATGACAATGAAAACACGACGACCCAAAACCTTTGAGATGCAACAAGAGCAGTTCTAAGAGGTAAGTTTATAGCAATACAATCCTACCTCAAGAAACAAGAAACATCTCAAATAACAACCTAACCTTACACCTAAAGCAATTAGAGAAGGAAGAACCAAAAAAACCCTAAGTTAGCAGAAGGAGATAAATCATAAAGATCAGATCAGAAATAAATGAAAAGGAATGAAGGAAACAATAGCAAAAGCCAATAAAACTAAAAGCTGGTTCTTTGAGAAGATAAACAAAATTGATAAACCATTAGCCAGACTCATCAAGAAAAAAAGAGAGAAGATTCAAATCAATAGAATTAGAAATGAAAAAGGAGAAGTAACAACTGACACTGCAGAAATACAAAAGATCATGAGAGATTACTACAAGCAACTACATGCCATTAAAATGGACAACCTGCAAGAAATGGACACATTCTTAGAAAAGCATAACCTTCCGAGACTGAACCAGGAGAAATAGAAAATATAAACAGACAAATCACAAACACTGAAATTGAAACTGTGATTAAAACTCTTCCATAACACAAAAGCCCAGGATCAGATGGCTTCAGAGGCGAATTCTATCAAACATTTAGGGAAGAGCTAACACCTATCCTTCTCAAAATCTTCCAAAATATAGCAGAGGGAGGAACACTCCCAAACTCATTCTACGAGGCCACCATCACCTTGATAACAAAGCCAGACAAAGATGTCACAAAGAAAGAAAACTACAGGCTAATATCACTGATGAACATAGATGTAACACTCCTCAACAAAATACTAGCAAACAGAATCCAACAGCATATTAAAAGGATCATACACCATGATCAAGTGGGGTTTCTCCCGGGAATGCAAGGATTCTTCAATATATGCAAATCAATCAATGTGATATACCATATTAACAAATTGAAGGGGAAAAACCATATGATCATCTCAATAGACACAGAAAAAGCTTTCGACAAAATTCAACACCGATTTATGATAAACACCCTCCAGAGAGTAGGCGTAGAGGTAACTTACCTCAACATAATAAAGGCCATATATGACAAACCCACAGCCAACATTGTTCTCAATGGTGAAAAACTGAAACCATTTCCACTTATATCAGGAAAAAAGACAAGGTTGTGCACTCTCACCACTCTTATTCAACATAGTTTTGGAAGTTTTATCCACAGCAATCAGAGAAGAAAAAGAAATAAAAGGAATCCAAATTGGAAAGGAAGAAGTAAAGTTGTCACTGTTTGCAGACGACATGATACTATACATAGAGAATCCTAAAGATGCTACCACAAAACTACCAGAGTTAATCAATGAATTTGGTAAAGTAGCAGGATACAAAATGAATGCACAGAAATCTCTTGTATTCCTATACACTAATGATGAAAAATCTGAAAGTGAAGTTAAGGAAATACTCCCATATACCATTGCAACAAAAAGAATAAAATACCTAGGAATAAATCTACCTAAGGAGACTAAATACCTCTATGCAGAAAACTATATGACACTGATGAAAGAAATTAAAGATGATACAAACAGATGGAGAAATATACCATGTTCTTGGAATGGAAGAATCAACATTGTGAAAATGACTATACTACCCAAAGCAATCTACAGATTCAATGCAATCCCTATAAAAATACCATTGGCATTTTTCACTGAACTAGAACAAAAAATTTCACAATTTGTATGGAAACACAAAAGACCCCGAATTGCCAAAGCCATCTTGAGAAAGAAAAATGGAGCTGGAGGAATCGGGCTCCCCAACTTCAGACTGTACTACAAAGCTACAGTAATCAAGACAGTATGGTAGTGGCACAAAAACAGAAATATAGATCAATGGAACAGGATAGAAAGTCCAAAGATAATCCCATGCACATATGGTCAACTTAATTTTGATAAAGGAGGCAGGAATGCACAATGGAGGAAAGACACCCTCTTCAATAAGTGGCTCTGGGAAAACTGGACAGCTACATGTAAAAGAATGAAATTAGAACACTCCCTAACACCATACACAAAAATAAACTCAAAATGGATTAAAGACCTAAATGTAAGGCCAGACACTATCAAATTCTTAGAGGAAAACATAGGCAGAACACTCTATGACATAAATCACAGCAGGATCCTATTTGACCCACCTCCTAGAGAAATGGAAATAAAGACAAAAATAAACAAATGGGACCTAATGAAACTTAAAAGCTTTTGCACAAGAAAGGAAACCTTAAACAAGATGAAAAGACAATGCTCTGAATGGGAGAAATTATTTGCAAATGAAGAAAATGACAAAGGATTAATTTCCAAAATTTACAAGCAGCTCATGCAGCTCAATATCAAAAAAACAAACACCCCAATCTAAAAATGGGCAGAAGACTTAAATATACATTTCTCCAAGGAATATATACACATAGCCAACAATCACATGAAAGAATACTCAACATCAATAATCATTAGGGAAATGCAAATCAAAACTGGAATGAAGTATTACCTCACACCAGTCAGAATGGCTATCATCAAAAACTCTACAAACAATAAATAATGGAGAGGGTGTGAAGAAAAGGGAACCCTCTTGCACTGTTGGTGGGAATGTAAATTGATACAGCCACTATGGAGAACAGTATGGAGGTGCCTTAAAAAACTAAAAATAGAACTACCCTATGATCCAGCAATCCCACTACTGGGCCTATACCCTGAGAAAACCATAATTCAAAAAGAACCATGTACCACAACGTTCATTGCAGGTCTATTTACAATAGCCAGGATGTGGAAGCAATCTAAGTGTCTACTGACAGATGAATGGATAAAGAAGATGTGGCACATATATCCAATTGAATATTACTCAGCCATAAAAAAAAGCGAAACTGAGTTATTTGTAGTGAGGTGGTGTACCTAGAGTCTGTCATACAGAGTGAAGTAAGTCAGAAAGAGAAAACCAAATACCATACGCTAACACATATATATGGAATATAAGAAAAAGAGTTCTAAAGAACCTAGTGGCAGGACAGGAATAAAGATGCAGAAGTTGAGAATGGACTTCAGGACAGAGGGATGGGGTAGGGTAAGCTGGGGTGAAGTTAGAGAGTGGCATGCACATATATACACTACCAAATGTAAAATAGATAGGTAGTGGGAAGATGCCACATAGCACAGGGAGATCAGCTTGATGTTTTGTGACCACCTAGAGGGGTCGGATAGGGAGGAAGAGAGGGAGATGCAAGAGGGAGGAGATATGGAGATATATGTATACGTATAGCTGATTCACTTTGTTTTAAAGCAGAAACTAACACACCATTGTAAAGCAACTATACTCCAATAAAGAAGTTAAAAAAAAGACAAAATACCGACTAAACAAATTTAACATAGTGATTTTTCCTTTTACAGTTTTTTTTTCCTTTTACAGTTTTTTTAACATAGTGATTTTTCCTTTTACAGTTTTTCACTGTAATCTTGTATATGAAATATAATGAAATACACAATTTTCTGTGGTCCTTAAGAAAGTAAGTGATCAATCCTTAAACACTATATATAAAGGACTATTATCAAAAAGTACCTATATTAATAGTGTAAGGAATCTCTAAAATATCTTCCAAATTAGCTGTATTTTTGTTTATTCTCTTCCTTCTCCGAGAAGTGTGCCTGTTTTCTCATGTATGATATAAATTCACACCCTCATTTCAATCATTTTAATAATTATTTTAGATTGGTATATGGATGATGTATGCATAATGGTGGTTGATTTTGTCATTGCAATTCAAGAAGGTGAAGCAAAATTTTGTTTATATTTCTATATATAATAAAGCTAAAAAAAAATTTTAAATATTCTACTCTATTTAGCCACAACTTTTAATATCCCATAAAGAGTATAATTTATAATTTAAAAAAATTCTTTGTGTTTATACCTCTATAGGGAGAAAGGAATAAGTATTCCTCAGAGTATAATAGTTTTCAGAAGGACTATCTTGTAAAATACTGTTTTCATATGTATTTCTTGGTACCTACTTAGTAAAGAGTTATTTTAGCACTAGCATTTTTCTTATGTGTGCTACTTTAATGATACTATGCATCTTTTTTATTTAATTTCATTAGTAGTATTAAACATTAAATCCCCTAATGAACAGTTTGTTGAATACCCATTAAATTAAAAAGAAAGAAATAATCATTAAAATAATTAAGAAAACTATAGCTATTCTTCATAAATTCTCTCTAACCTGTGTTTAATAATATCCCACAAATACAAATCTGAGCTAATAGACGTTGTTTTTTTCAAAATTCTTGGTCTAATTTATAAGCTATAACACTATTGCCAAGGGAGAATTTGCCTTTTTGTGTTTGATTTTCAGATAATTCTGTTGCTTACTGACATAACACAAAGAGATGTTAAAGTGGAATGTAAAGAGGGTCTATAGATTAGAATTTCGTGCTTGTCATGAAATGGTTCTGTTTATGTAGTTTCCCAGTATGATCAATATCATTATCTTGAGATTATTGAGTATATAGTCTTGTTTTGCCATATTCTGTACACATTGCAATTTGAGTCACAAAAGATGGCATTGTTTTGTGAAACTATAAGAGAAGATGCTAATCTGACAATTTCAGTGTGAGTTACTAACTGTTATTACTCCATTTTACTTATTCATAAATCTCATAAAGATGGTAAGTTAGCATTTCACCCATTTCTTACAATAGGGTAGAGGAAGTAAAGGAGATGCGCAAATCCTTTATGCAGTTTTCTTCCATGAATCATCTTGGCTATTAAAGATTTGTGAACTCTCATTTTTGTGACAATAGTTCGTAAACAAAGCAGAAACTAGTTTGGCATGAATCTATTTTCTAGTGAATGGAAATAGTGAGAATATGAACAGGTCAATCTGTCCAATTCTAATGTAATATGAAGAATATTGGAAAAATAAAAATAAGATTATTATGCATTGTATCATAACAATAAGGTACCCCAAATAAGGTTCCTTTAGTAGCTGCTTGGCAATTTGCATTTCATTCCTAAAGTACAGAATAAAAAGAAACATTATTTCATCTCTTTTCCATTTGGGGGGGAGATATGTGTGTGTGGATATTCTGCATATTCTTATTAACAAATTGAGGCTCTTATCCAAAACAGCTAAATAATTTTGAGCCATTATTTTATATTTTTGAATTTCCAAATTATTGTCTCAAATTGATTTTCTAAATTAGTGTATCTTTATAGCATCATAATCACACCCTCATTCATTTCTCAATAGATATTACTTTTTCACTGAGTTTTTTTATTAACCTTTAAATTGTCACTTGGGAATATTAAAAATTAACAAAATAAGTTTATTATTTGAAATAAAGTAAAATATGGATGTAAAGTAATGTAAAGTGTGTATGTGTGTGGGAATCAGAAGAAGTTAGACTACCTGGAATTAAGACTTTGGCATTCTTGACTCTGCTGACAGATTAAATAAAATGAATATCTGGAATACAGGATAAAGTACAGATGAAGAAGGGAAAACGACTACAAGGGCACACATTCAGGCTTGAAATGTAAGGTAAATCAAACAAAGGTTTCTAAAATATCAAAAAGCGATGATGTAGGGCTTCCCTGGTGGTGCAGTGGTTGAGAGTCCGCCTGCCGATGCAGGGGACACGGGTTCGTGCCCCGGTCCGGGAAGATCCCACATGCCACGGAGCAGCTTGGCCCGTGAGCCATGGATGCTGAGCCTGTGCGTCCGGAGCCTGTGCTCCGCAATGGGAGAGGCCACAACAGTGAGAGGCCCGCGTACCGCAAAAAAAAAAAAAAAAGTGATGATGTAGAATTACTGGGGGATAAATATCTGAAAGTTTGCAAATTAAGGGAGAGTTACTCTGTTGAAATCTTAAACATTATCACAAACATAATATTTTACCAAATAACTGAGTAATTGGCATTCTATCTGAGACATTCATGTTATTTCCATGATTTTAATTTACTTTTGTGCCCTTTTAACATCATGCGAACAAAACCAAAATCTTACTTTAGATATAATGCCTAGTATTTTTTATTTTTTTGCAAAAGCAGAGAAAATAAGTTAGATTAAATTGCAAGTGTACGTGCTCCTAGAAGTGATAGCAAGATGATTAAATAGAAAAATGGGTATAAGTATGAATTTTCACTCCAATAAATGAGAATGGAACACACCGTAATATTATTCTGGGGGAAGTTGAAATCACATTGCTAGAAATAAGAAAATTCCTCACAATGACTAAAAAAAGAGAAAACATTTACAGAGTTGCAAGGAGGGGGTGATAATTCCAGTATGGATTTGATAGTAGATAATTCTTCAAAATACTAGTGGTTTTGGTTGGCGAGCTACTCAATTCAAGAATTAGAGTGCCTGTAATTATGAATGGACAACTTAAATATCCCCTTCCAAGGAGATGTAAAAGCAGTTTTATTAATATAACTATTAAAATAGTTTTATATATTGAGAAACGGGTGTTTCTTTGATGAATTCATTTTATCTTTAATTATGTTACATTTGTTATGGAAGCTATAATTCTAATTAGAAGACATAATTAGAGAAAATAATAAGGTTTTTATTTTAGGATAGGATAAATTTGGCAAGGAAATGTGGTAACCAGCATTCATCTTTCACATCTTATTAAAGGATTTATGCTTTTCCAAGACACATTCAGGCTAAAATCATGCTTGTGTTTTCATTAATGGGAGCAGAACAGTAATTCTTCAAGCTCATGATAAAAAAATGTATGCTGTGTTGGGCTTCCCTGGTGGCGCAGTGGTTGAGAGTCCGCCTGCCGATGCAGGGGACACGGGTTCGTGCCGCGGTCTGGGAGGATCCCACATGCCGTGGAGCAGCTAGGCCCGTGAGCCATGGCCGCTGAGCTTGCGTGTCCGGAGCCTGTGCTCCGCAACGGGAGAGACCGCAACAGTGAGAGGCCCGCGTACCGCAAAAAAAAAGAAAAAAAAAAAAAAAAAACGTATACCACGTGATATCAAGTTAGGATACAGTTTTGATGATCAGAGGTCAGAAAAGTATTCACAGTTTTCCTTTATGAAAAATGAGTTTGTTTACTTATTTTTACTAGGAAGGAAAAATGACACACAGAGACAATCTCAGTTTCCCTTTGGAAGCATACTTTACCCACTAATAAATGTTAAAATAGCAACATTAAAATTCTGCAAAGCCCTATTTATTTTTAACAGGAAAAAATGATGACAGAAATGGTCTAAAATGTGAACATATTATATGCTATTTCAAAGTTAAGTTTGGACAATGTCCTTTTCAGATCCTTTTATATTTGTATGTAGTTTTTCATGAAATATAGCTACTTGTTATTAGAACAATATTAATAATAACAGTGTAAATAGCTACCATTTTTAAATAACTATTACTGAGACTTTACTGAATGTCTTACTGAAATTAGTTAAAGATCCTAAATTAGGTACTGTTATTATCTCCATTTTACAATTTTTTTCTTTTTTGCGGTACATGGGCCTCTCACTGTTGTGGCCTCTCCCGTTTCGGAGCACAGGCTCCGGATGTGCAGGCTCAGCGGCCACGGCTCACGGGCCCAGCTGCTCCGCGGCATGTGGGATCTTCCCGGACCGGGGCACGAACCCGTGTCCCCTGCATCGGCAGGCGGGCTCTCAACCACTGTACCACCAGGGAAGCCCTCCATTTTACAAACTTAAAGATTGAGGTTTTGAAAGTTTAAATCACTTGTCCCAACTTTGCAGTTATTAAGTAGCAAAGCTGAGACCGAAAAAATTCTAACACTGTCCAAGTCTATGCTATCTGCAAAAAGAGTGACAGGTGTTGAAATATTAGGAACTTGAATTCCACATTACTTATGGAAAAAATAACCAGGGGTGGCATGTCACTGCAAAGGAATTGCTGTGTTGCCAGATGAGAATGGAGTTCTCATTTCATAGGCAGCCTAATGGGCCTGTTATGGCCACAAAAGTGTTAAAGTTGGGAAGTGAACACAGGCAACCAGGGAACTAGAGAAACATAACCTTTCCACAGGTTTTGTTTTAATATCTTTGAAGTTTCTTAGTATTTTGAACAGTGAAAGAGAATATATTATAAATAATTGTATAAAATGTCTGTTGTACCGAGATGCCCTATGTTTCCTCATACAAAGGAATATTCTCAGAGGATCTAAATTATAGTATTAAGGTTTTAAGTAGAGCTGCTCTTCAAAGTTCTCACTATGCGTCATTTGCAAATTAATCAACCTCAAGAAATACAAAATCACACAAACATTTTCTTGGTCAAATTGTTTCTGACATGTCCAAAATTAAGTCACAATTTATATGTTTCTAACTTTAAAAGGAAATCTATGTGGGACCTTATTCACCTACATAAACTGATTCATCTATTCTTTAACCTCTGGATCTCTGAGTACCCAGATGATCCCCTTCTCCCTTCTGCCTCCAAGTTGTATATAGAGTTTGCCTGCTACATAAGTAGAACACTTATCATATTGGGATTAACACAATCTAGAGAAGACCCAGGCTTCTGGACAACTCCACTCTAGATCCATCTAGTTCCTTTATAATTCATGAAGGCCACTGGGATGCCTTTCTATATTATCCCAATTTTCCTAGTTCTGATTAATTTAGTTATGTTAAATTATACAATATGTCACACAACAAAAAATAAATGAGATATGAATGCACATGGTATGAGACATCATCTCTGAACATTATCTTCAAAACTGGAAATATCTAGTCCTACTCTTTATTCTAAATGTGTTACACTGAGTCAACACTTATCAAAATGTGGGAGAAAAGCCAGTCTAAGTAAAATCATTAAAGATTGGATTTTAAGGTCCCCTGTGGCATTCCCTTCATTCATACAATTAACTGCTATGTATTGAACACACATTTTATGCTGGGCAATGTACTGAGCATTTGTGATTCCACAAGAATTAAAAAGTGTTCTCAGTACTAGAGAGACTCAAATACCTTGCAATGGACTGTGTCAGTTTCCTTATGCTGTGAAACAAATTACTACACACTTTGTGGCACAAATGAACACCCATTTATTATCTCACATTTCTGTATTCCAGAAGGCTGGGCAGGCTCAGCTGGGCTCTTTGATTTTAGGGTATCACAAGGGAGAAGTCAATGTGGCCTCTTAACAGAAGGATGGAGGGAGAGTCAGATTCCAGGCACATTCAGGTTGATGGCAGAATAAGTTCTCATTGTAGGATTGAGGTCCCATTTCCTTGCTGGCTGGCAGCTGAGAGTCTCTCTCAGATAGTAGAGGCCACCTTCAGGTCCTTCCCACATGGCGTCCTCCATCTCTAAGCCAGGAAGAGCTCCCTGTTTTTCCAAATCTTTGACTTCCTTTTCTGTCCCCTGTTGGAAAAAAAATTCTCTGCTTTTAAATGGTGCATTAAATTAGATTAGGCTCACTGGGTAATCTTTTTATTTACTATGAGTTGTAACCGCACTTACAAAACGTTGTAACTTCAAAAAATTCTTTTGCTGTTACAAAGAGTGAGGGTCATTGGGGTCAACTTAGAATTCTACATACCACCAACACAGGAGTAGACTACAGAGAACAGACTTTGCAGAGATACCTTACATTCAAATTTGATGCCACACTACTCAGTAATGCAAACATCTAAACATAAAAAGAAATGTTATAAAACAAAAGGAAAAGGAAGACTGTGGGAAAGTAGCTAAAGGGGGTGCCAAGATTCTCTTTCCCACACTGAAGCTATTTAATAGTCTTATTTCTGAACTTGTTATTCCATATTCCGTTTCATGTTATACTCTTGATCTCTAGGTGTTTAGTTTTTATTGCTGCTACTGTTTATGTTGTTGTTGTTTTTGTTAGCCAACTGTATGTATTTGCTGTTAACATTATAAAAGATTTACTTTCTCTTGGGGAATTTTGCAGAAAGTTTTTAAATCTTTAATCAAGTGAGTGTCTCTGTGTTATCAGTCAGGGTTACACTAGAGAAAAACAACCAGTGGGTATATATATACTAAAAATTTTATTGCCAGGAGTTGGCTTATGAAAATGTAGGATCTGGTTAGGCAAGTCCAATATTTGAAGGGTAGGCTATGAGAGGGCAGGCTGGAACTTTGGGGCACAGGCTGAATCTGCTGTTCATACGTTGCATTTCTTTCTTCCTTTTCTTTCTTTTTTTTTTTTTTTTCCTTAAGGGACGCTTCAAGCCCACCTAAATTATCACAACTATAAATACCTTCACAGCAGCACCTCAATTTCTGTTTGATTACATAGTTGGGTACTGTAGCCTAATTAAGTTGACATACAAAAAACACCATCACTAGTTCTTGTTTTTGTCTCTAAAGAAACAAAGACACTTGCTTTCTTTGCAAAGTGTCATTACACCACACGCTATTGAAACTAGCCCTTCCTTTTCACACTGATTTCCTCAAATGCATATTAGACCATCAGACACCCATCCAGAAGTGTTGTGAGCAAGTGCGTGGTGGCCTTGTGCATGACTCAGCCATCATGATAGTTTAGAAATGATCATCCACTTGCCTATTTTATTTTGAGGAACAAAATAGGTAGACGTGAATAGCACAAATAACACTACTCTACATATTTTATAACTTTGTTTTGACATTGCAGTAAGTTCAAAATCAACTCATACTTTTAAGTTCTAGAGCTGTTCATTGGTGTCCATAGTCAGGGTAGTAAAATGGTTTCAGGTCAAAAACAAAGTGCTACACTCTTGCATATTGTTTCTACTCAATTCTGTGTTTGCCCATATCCAGACAAAAGACCTTGAAGATGCTACAATGTAGAAAGGCAATGCTTATTAACTTGGCAAAGTTTTGTGCTTAGCTTGGTTCTGGGCAAATCTGTGGTTTTTCATGTAGACTTAGATTCCAAGCCTTCCCTAAGATTACTTCAATTCATGTATCATACTATAGAATGACAAATTGACACTTTCTTTCCCCTAGGTAATTTCTAAGTGTACAGATAAGAAGAGAAAGCAAAGGTCATCCATTTACTTACAAAAATGTTCAGTCAATAAACTTTTCTCTAAGAAACTATGGTATTGTCTTGAATATTCCAAGATAAAAAATATTAAAAGCTTATTGCAGAGTTATAATCCTTTTTAGGTATTTTTAAATGTCATTTCAGTTGTGTTACCAATAATTGCTGTCACTGTCTTCATCATTTTTTTATGCAGGTTACATAGGTCTGGAAAACTGGGAGGACAAAATGACTAGTTTTAATTGTTATATGAAAGAGCATATTGACATTTTTTTGTTTTCATATTGAATAATCATTCCCATTTATTTGTATTTGAGTCTTTATCCAAAGCTTACATGCTGAGGTCAAATTCTTCCTGAGCAAAAAATACATTAAAGAGCTATACTTTTGGGCGTCCCTGGTGGCGCAGTGGTTGAGAGTCTGCCTGCCGATGCAGGGGACACGGGTTCGTGCCCCGGTCCGGGAAGATCCCACATTCCTCTGAGCGGCTGGGCCCGTGAGCAATGGCCGCTGAGCCTGTGCTTCCGGAGCCTGTGCTCCGCAACCGGAGAGACCACAACAGTGAGAGGCCCGAGTACTGAAAAAAAAAAAAAAAAAAAGAGCTATGCTTTTGTACTTTTATAAGCTTAAAATTCCTTTCTACGTTACTCCAAGAAAATATCATAATTAAAGTTGACACAAAGTCATTAATGTCTGGAAATATCACAGACAGAGTAAGCAATCATATTTTTATGGTGGAGATTTCAGATAGATAATGCCTTTGGTCTATTTTGGGGAATGCTATGAGATGTACTATGTGATTATTTCAATCCACAAATTTTACCTATGGAGAAAAGAATTAAATATAAATCAATTTTAATGAAATCATGATAATTATATTTTGGGAGAAGATGGATTTGACAGGTTTTTAACTGAAATCAATGTGTATTAATCTATACAAAATATAGAAATAATATTTAGAAACATTATTTTATAAGTTTATGGATGTCACCATATTATTTCATAACGTGTTCTGTGTAAATCAAGATTTTTTTTTTTAAATCTTTATTGGAGTATAATTGCTTTAAAATGGTGTGTTGCTTTCTGCTTTATAACAAAGTGAATCAGTTATACATATACATATGTTCCCATATCTCTTCACTCTTGCGTCTCCCTCCCTTCCACCCTCCCTATCCCACCCCTCTAGGTGGTCACAAAGCACCGAGCTGATCTCCATGTGCTATGCGGCTGCTTCCCACTAGCTATCTATTTTACGTTTGGTAGTGTATCTATGTCCATGCCACTCTCTCGCTTTGTCACAGCTTACCCTTCCCCCTCCCCATATCCTCAAGTCCATTCTCTAGTAGATCTGTGTCTTTATTCCTGTCTTACCCCTAGGTTCTTCATGACTTTTTTCTTAAATTCCATATATATGTGTTAGCCTATGGTATTGTCTTTCTCTTTCTGACTTACTTCACTTTGTATGACAGACTCCAGGTCCATCCACCTCATTACAAATAACTCAATTTCGTTTCTTTTTATGGTTGAGTAATATTCCATTGTACATATATGCCACATCTTCTTTATCCATTCATCCGATGATGGACACTTAGGTTGTTTCCATCTCTGGGCTATTGTAAATAGACCTGCAATGAACATTTTGGTACATGACTCTTTTTGAATTATGGTTTTCTCAGGGTATATGCCCAGTAGTGGGATTGCTGGGTCATATGGTAGTTCTATTTGTAGTTTTTTAAGGAACCTCCATACTGTTCTCCATAGTGGCTGTACCAATTCACATTCCCATGAGCAGTGCAAGAGTGTGCCCTTTTCTCCACACCCTGTCCAGCATTTATTGTTTCTAGATTTTTTGATGATGGCCGTTCTGACTGGTGTGAGATGATATATCATTGTAGTTTTGATTTGCATTTCTCTAATGATTAATGATGTTGAGCATTCTTTCATGTGTTTGTTGGCAGTCTGTATATCTTCTTTGGAGAAATGTCTATTTAGGTCTTCTGCCATTTTTGGATTGGGTTGTTTGTTTTTTTCTTATTGAGCTGCATGAGCTGCTTATAAATTTTGGATATTAATCCTTTGTCAGTTGCTTCATTTGCAAATATTTTCTCCCATTCTCAAGGTTGTCTTTTGGTCTTGTTTATGGTTTCCTTTGCTGTGCAAAAGTTTTGAAGTTTCATTAGGTCCCATTTGTTTATTTTTGTTTTTATTTCCATTTCTCTAGGAGGTGGGTCAAAAAGGATCTTGCTGTGATTTATGTCATAGATTGTTCTGCCTATGTTTTCCTCTAAGAGTTTGATAGTTTCTGGCTTTACATTTAGGTCTTTAATCCATTTTGAGCTTATTTTTGTGTATGGTGTTAGGGAGTGATCTAATCTCATACTTTTACATGTACCTGTCCAGTTTTCCCAGCACCACTTATTGAAGAGGCTGTCCTTTCTCCACTGTACATTCCTGCCACCTTTATGAAAGATAAGGTGACCATATGTGTGTGGGTTTATCTCTGGGCTTTCTATCCTGTTCCATTGATCTATCTTTCTGTTTTTGTGCCAGTACCATACTGTCTTGATTACTGAAGCTTTGTAGTATAGTCTGAAGTCAGGGAGTCTGATTCCTCCAGCTCCGTTTTTCATTCTCAAGATTGCTTTGGCTATTCGGGGTCTTTTGTGTTGCCATACAAATTGTGAAATTTTTTGTTCTAGTTCTGTGAAAAATGCCATTGGTAGTTTGATAGGGATTGCATTGAATCTGTAGATTGTTTTGGGTAGTAGAGTCATTTTCACAATGTTGATTCTTCCAATCCAAGAACATGGTATATCTCTCCATCTATTTGTATCATCTTTAATTTCTTTCATCAGTGTCTTATAATTTTCTGCATACAGGTCTTTTGTCTCCTTAGGTAGGTTTATTCCTAGAAATTTTATTCTTTTTGTTGCAATGGTAAATGGGAGTGTTTTCTTGATTTCACACTCAGATTTTTCATCATTAGTGTATAGGAATGCCAGAGATTTCTGTGCATTCATTTTGTATCCTGATACTTTACCAAATTTATTGATTAGCTCTGCTAGTTTTCTGGTAGCATTTTTAGGATTCTCTATGTATAGTATCATGTCATCTGCAAACAGTGACAGCTTTACTTCTTCCTTTCCAATTTGGATTCCTTTTATTTCCTTTTCTTCTCTGATTGCTATGGCTAAAACTTCCAAAACTATGTTGAATAAAAGTGCTGAGAGTGGGCAACCTTGTCTTGTTCCTGATCTTAGTGGAAATGCTTTCAGTTTTTCACCGTTGAGGACAATGTTGGCTGTGGGTTTGTCATATATGGCCTTTATTATGTTGAGGAAATTTCTCTCTATGCCTACTTTTTGCAGGGTTTTTTTTTAATCATAAATGGGTGTTGAATTTTGTCTAAAGCTTTCTCTGCATCTATTGAGTTGATCATATGGTTTTTCTCCTTCAATTTGTTAATATGGTGTGTCACATTGATTGATTTGCGTATATTGAAGAATCCTTGCATTCCTGGAATAAACCCCACTTGATCATGGTGTATGATCCTTTTAATGTGCTGTTGGATTCTGTTTGCTAGTATTTTGTTGAGGTTTTTTGCATCTATGTTCATCAGTGATATCGGCCTGTAGTTTTCTCTCTTTGTGACATCCTTGTCTGGTTTTGTTATCAAGGTGATGGAGGCCTCGTAGAATGAGTTTGGGAGTGTCCCTCCCTCTGCTATATTTTGGAAGAGTTTGAGAAGAATAGGTGTTAGCTCTTCCCTAAATGTTTGATAGAATTTGCTTGTAAAGCCATCTGGTCCTGGGCTTTTGTTTGTTGGAAGATTTTTAATCACAGTTTCAATTTCAGTGCTTGTGATTGGTCTGTTCATATTTTCTATTTCTTCCTGATTTAAATCAAGATTTATGTAAGTTTCTTCTACATATAACACAACTTAAGTGAGTCTGAGAGATGTGTGATGATGTAACACTATTCAATTCATCACTGTTAGATTAAGTTGCTCTTGCAAATAACCATTCAAGCAAGTGTTGCTATAATCTGGGTTGATAGACTATGGCCAGTGGGTCAAATCTGACCTACTGCCTGTTTCTGTATAGACCACAAAGAAAGAAAGCTGTTTCATTTTGAATGGTTACATCTAAAATTATTATATAAGTACCTACATAATATCCTCAATTTTGCCTTTTTACTGCAAACTTTAAAATATTTACTATCTAGTCCTTTAAGAGTCTGCCAGCCTCTGTGTCAAATGAACATAGAACAATGGGGAAACAGAAAACCTGAATTCTAGTTTATTGTTTTAAAATTATTATCTATGTGACCTCAGACAGGATGCAGTTATGTTAGACTCAATTTCTTCATCTGTGAAATGAACATAATAATATGATTTGCTCACCTCATACATGCAGTAATTCCCAAAGAAATCATTTGTATACAATCTCTTTGAAAAGTATATAACACTGTAATATGGATATATTATGCAATTAGAGTACACATAAGGCTTGTCTTTAAGAGCAGGCTCTGGAGTAATTGCTGAATTCCTATCCCAGATAAGCCACTTCCTAACATTGTTGATTTAGGGAAATTTACCTTAAATTAATCTAAATTATTCTACCTAATGAACTGTCTATAAGCTGTTTTTTGTTTCTCCCAAGTTGAAGCCCTGTTAAAATATAGCTGTTGGCAGGTCCCTGTTTCCCTTGATTAGTTCTTATTTGCTTCCTTCCTGGAAATCTGCCTCCATTGCCCACTGGCAGTGAAAAATTTTCTGATAATGATTGATCTCTTCTGGAATTTCCTTCTTATGGAATTGACTTTCTTTGTGGTTCAATTGCCTGAGAAACACTCGACCCTGATCTTGCCCTGCAATTTGGTCGCTGTGTCTTTTATCACCAGCATATTGCCTCTCAGGCCAGTTCTTATAGATGTATCAGTTTTTCATAGCTCCCTCCTACACTAACTTGAGGGTCTCTCTTTCTTGTGACTTAATCTCCTCTCCAGTAGTCCTAAAATACTGAGTAGCTATTGCATATAGTGCTTGGGTGTGCCAAGTCCCAACATAGAAGTACAAATAGATTAGGGCAGATTTCCTATTATAAGAATCCCACTCTTCCTGTGTGAATGACATAAATCTCACTTGCTTGCATGATAATAATAATCCGGGGATCTAACATAAAACCTAGGAATGAAATCTTTCTAGTGGATGTTTCCACACTTATGCCAGGTCACAAAACTCAATGGTAGAGCAGCAGTCCTAGGCTTGCTTTGTCTGTGGACCATACTAGCAAAAATCCCTCATAAAAACAACCCTACTGCACCAAATCAAATACAGACATTTGTCTTAGACTAATAAAATCCTGGTTTTTCTGGATGCCTTCTATATGCTCAAAAGATTATGTCAGCTTTCATCTTAGGGCAACTCAGTGGATATCCCTCACTTCAGAGAGCTTCAGGGCTCTGAGTCATTTATGTTTACTGCCAAATTTCACACCTGCTAAGCATTCAGTATTTACCCCTAAAACATCAGGTTGTTAACACATCTATGATTTTGAACCAGCCTGTCTATTTCCCTAGCTCTTCTAAAACAGACTGAATTTAGTAGATGATCGTAAGAGGGCTGTCTCAATGGAGATCATTAACTACAATGTCCGTTCAAGGATATGTCAGAACTCAATTCAGAAAAGCCTGAATTTTTCCATCAAGTTGCTCACTTTGAAAGCAATCAAAGCTCACTAGAACAAGGATAATAGTTTTCCTATTAAATATAAGTATTGGAGAGAAAACATGAATTTTGCATCATAATGATTCTCGAATAATTAGACTTACTTCAAGCTATTTATAAAAGGGTTACTCAGGGGGCTTCCCTGGTGGCGCAGTGGTTGGGAGTCTGCCTGCCGATGCAGGGGACGCGGGTTCATGCCCTGGTGTGGGAGGATCCCACGTGCCGCGGAGCGGCTAGGCTCGTGAGCCATGGCTGCTGGGGCTGTGCGTCCAGAGCCTGTGCTCCACAATGGGAGAGGCCACAACAGTGAGAGGCCCGCGTACCGCAAAAAATAAAAAATAAAAAATAAAAATAAAAGGGTTACTCTGGTTGTTTTTAGTAAAATTTTTATGTATTTAAATTGTTGCTAAATCATATTGCTTTAGAGTGATTTTTATAGTTATGTGAATTTTTTTCTTAATTAAAGCTAGTAAAATCAGAGTGTAGCAACTTAGTTTTACCACAATCCACCATTTTGCAACTAACTGCGAGTATGTTTGTCCTCTGTCATTAGTATAATAAATTGTATGCTTTGACTATAAATGAAGATATAAATTGTGAACTATTAATTTTTTCAAGAAATATTTATTAATAATATACGATTCTCGTATTTTCATATCCATTTCACTGAGTTTAAAATTAGTAAAAAAAAACACCTTAAAATGACCATTTTATGAAATGAAAAACAACTCATTTTAAAGTGAAGAGTATAATCTCAGTGAGACCTAAAAATATTCAATTAAATTGTAAAGTTGGCTTATCATTATAAACCATGACTTATCTAAAAAGGCACCTTAAAATAACTAGTGTTTCCTTCTTTGGAAATCAAGAACCTAATTCCTGGTCTTTAGATAAGAAAAATAACACTATGTGATAAAGGTCCTTACTTTGTAGCCCCTTTGAGACAGCTGCCATGAATGAAATAGTTCTGGTGTGGTGAATTGTGATAGCTTTTCATATTTCCAAGCAGGACAGAAGCATCTGGAAATCAAATTCCCCAAAGGTTTTGTCTGTGCTGCTTTTAAACAGAATAGTAAAATGATGAAGCATGTACACATCTGCCAGTAACAGAAAACCAATATTTTGTTCAATTGGACATTATACTGAGTGTTCAACAAATATTTACCGAGTGTCTAGTTTGTATCTAGCACTTGCATTAAACATTGAGAAAGCTATCACATAGTATAGGTCCTTTTACATAAACACGTATGAAGTTTGGAAAGAAATCAGACAAGCCCCAGGAATAAAAACCTAGAGACTGGGAAATTACATTCTGATAACAATTAAAGTAAAGAAACCAGCTTTCATCTTTGACACTGTGGGAAATCACTTTATAGGCAGATCAAGGAGAAATTTAATTATAGGCAAGAAATTTGCATTTTATACAATAAGCAACTGGGGACTATTGAGGTTTCCTTGACCAAATGAGTGATATATCAATTACTAAGCTTTGTAATAACTAATATATCTTCCGATACTCTTCTTGACCACAATCAATAGGACACATTGGGAGACTGGGGTAGTAGCTTCTGGAATCAAGTTTAAGGTATTATTGGTCAACTAACCTCCTTGTCAGGGCTGCTGTAAAATGACATTCACAGTCTATACTACTAGAGGGAGTTAATGCAGTCTATATACTGAAATCTCATAAGCTAGATTAAATTGTTAAACTAGGTGTATTAGCATTAGTCACTTAAAGCCAAAGCAAGAGAAAACATCCTGAGATAATGATATTATGAATATGTTGTAGTGGAAAAGCAAGGAGCCCTTATCTTTTACACAGCACACTGAAATATTTACAGATGAGAAAATATAAGTGTCTAGGACTTGCTTCAAAAGTATCCAAGAGGAAGCAAGAGGACAAAGTGAGAGAATATAGAGGAAACAAGATTGGCCACAATTTGCTAAATAAAGAAGCTGGATGATGGAAACATGGTGTCCATCAATACTGTTTCCTTTACTGTTTATATTTGTCTGAGATTTTTGTAGTAGAAAGTTGGAAAAATTACAAACAAAATGAAAGAAAATAGTTTGTCTATTTCTACTCCAATGCCCGACATGAATCTCAGATTCCTTCCCTCCAATACAAAGACCCTTCCGAGCTCCTTCAACAGTGAAAAGCAGACTACACAAAAGGGATTTTGCTCAATACTATAATATATTTTTCTGGCTCAGGCTTCTTCCTAGAAGCCACACTTTTACACAGTAGCTGATCTGTTTCTCTGTGGTACTGGAATCAGTTTTCTTGATTTTTACCCGTTCTTGATGGAAGGAAATGCAGTGAAAACAGGTAATACCCCTCATCAACCAAAAGAAGTCGGTTCTGATATATTTTCAGTTGATGCAACTGACAATGTCATTTGAAACTCATCTGTGGGAGAATCAACATCCACTCTAAAAGAAGTCACTTATCTATCTCTTTAATTTAAAGTACTTAAATCTGGATTTTATAAAAGTATCTAAATTGTAGCTTCCCTTTCCTTCTGTTTATATAGACATATACAAAAACAAGAAAGAATTAGAGGAGGAAATGATAAATAAAACAACTTAAGGATTATTCTTTTTCTTTATTTTCTCTAGCTTACAATTTTTACAAACAAGAAATGGTGAGTTAACCTACCAAAATGCTAATGTCTAGAAAACATGTTTAGTTTCTCAAGATTCATAAACTTCCTTTAAAATCTATATAGAAACATACTTAGGTGGTATTATGATCTCCTTTCTTTTCTATTAAAAATCTGCATTCATGTATTACACTTTCATGTTTATATCTAATCAATAATACTGTAATTAGTGTTTAGTTTTTCACAGTTATAAACAATGATGTAATGCACAATATTTTCTTGGTAAATATCTGTATACACACATACACACACACACACACATAGCACAGGGAGATCAGCTAGGTGCTTTGTGACCACCTGGAGGGGTGGGATAGGGAGGGTGGGAGGGAGGGAGATGCAAGAGGGAAGAGATATGGGAACATATGTATATATATAACTGATTCATTTTGTTGTAAAGCAGAAACTAACATACCATTGTAAAGCAATAATAAAAAGAAAACAAAAGAAAACAAAAGAAAAAACAAAATTTTATTTGGGGTTTACATAGTGCATATATTGCATGTTTAACCAATAATAGTGGCTGATATTTATTGAGCCCTTATTTTGTAACATTACCTTCTTGGTGCTACATATCTACTAACTAATTTAATCTTATTTCTACATATATATGAACTAATTTCACATTATTTTATTCTCTTTTATGATCTGAGGAAACTGAAGGAAATATGGATAAAGCAACTAGTCCAAGGATTCACAACTGCTGTTTGCTATTGTCATGTTGCTGTGTCACTTCCATTTCAGGGAGTGAGTCACCAAAGTTCCTGATATTTTTCCCACTGCACCATTACTACAAAAACTTTAGTCCATATATTTGATGAATGCAAAGTAGTAAAAGTGTTATTTCAGACTATCCACAAACAGTCTAAGAAATGTTAAAAGTCTGTATTACTGTGGAGAGTTAACATTATTTTTAATAAGGAAAATAGAGTCAGCAAGGCAGGTAGAAGTCACCCATTCTTTATGTTGTGGAAGCAAATTATTGGCTTTGGCCTAGAGTGTAAAGGAGCAAGTTGACAGGAGCGGAAACTGGATATTACAGTCAGTGTAACTGAGAATAGGATGAAACTCAGTATTCAGAAGTTAACAGAGTCACTATGAAAGCCAAAGAAAAACTTCAATTTAGTAAATAACTAGATAGGAGTAAGAGGGAGATCCTTTTAGAGCCACTTGGTAACAATATCAACTTTATAATGCTATATAAAGCATTTCCATCTTAAGGCCTGTCAAATGCAGTTAGAGACTGAGAAAGCCCAATTATTTTTCTGTAATATAGAGTTACTTGCTGTGGCAAAGATGCTGAAGTTATGCTATGGTGAAATTTCAATAAGCATTAAAGAGAAACAAATGGACAATGATATATGTGTACCAAGAAGTACTTAAGAAATTCACAGCAATCATTGTTTCAAATGGAATGGCACTTTATTTCCCCATATAAAATTTTACTGAACTATTATCTGTATAGGTACTAGGATATAAAGTTTAAAGTTGTCTTAAACTTTGATTGAATGGGAAATGCTCTCTACAATTTAAGAAACCATTAGAAATATAAAGTAGGTGATTTTATCCCATCTTCAATATGATTCCTTTAGAAAATAGGAAATAGGATGAAAGGCAGGCAGACTGTTATCTTATTATGGATATAATGTGGCATTGACAGTTTAATTATAGTAATGTTCAATTAAAGAATAAATGAAGAAGAGATGTATTTTTGTAACTTTAGGTATAATGTAAAATGAGCTGCACATATTTAAAGTATAAACTAGATGAGTTTTGACAAATGTATACACCTGAGAAACCACCACCATATCCAAGATACCGAACATTTTCATCCTCCCAAATGGCTTCTTGTTCCCCTTTGTTATCCTTTATTCCACCCCCATCCCTCAACCCCACTTTTCTGCCGTCTGTCACTATGGTTTTATTTCCATATTTTTAACTCCTCGTGAATGGCTTTTTTCTAGTCAGCACAATGACCTTATGGTTCAGTTTTGAGTGTACTACTAGTTTGTTCCTTTTAATTGATGAGAAGAGTTCATTATATAAATGTACCACAGTTTATCCATTCACCTGTTGATAGATGTTTGGATTGTTTCCATTTTTTTGCTATTATGAATAAAGTCAATCATTTGTGTACTAAGCTTTCTCTCCCTTGGAGTAAATACTTTGGAGAGAGATAGCTGCATCACACAACAGGTATATATTTAAGTTTTTAAGACACTACCAAAATGTGTTTTAAAGTGATTGCACTATTTTACATTTCCATGAACAGTATATGAGGGTTATAGATGTTCTGCATCATTGTCAATACTTAGTATTATTAGGGTGTTTTTCTTTGCATTTTAACTATGCTAATAGGTTATGCTGGTAGAAAGGACTTTAAACAATTATATAGTTTCAAATTCATATGTCCATCTAAATTAGGATTTTTTTAATATTAGGAATTTTGGGTGAACAGCAAATTAATTTGATAGTTTATCACATTAGTGCTTCCCAGTCTTTCTACATCCCATTAACTGTACACTTACTCTGCCTTCCGCCCTTTCTGACTCTCCAAAAAGGATAAACATATCTACTCAATAAATAAACATGCCCTTCTTTTTTTCTATTAAGTAATACTGTTCATTAAATAGTATTTTATGTATATTTGTTTAGCAACTTATTTTTTAATCATTGCTAAAAATGTGTGTGGTTTGGTTTTTATAATGCCTAATTCTAGTCATCACTAATATTCAACATCTTTAAGTGAATTTAATAATTCTTAAAGTTTAGATATTATTTATTTCATTTTGTTTGCACTTAATAACCATATCTAAAAGAAACAAAATAGAATAAATATGAACTAACAGGAAAGGGGTAAAATACCAAGCAATTATGTCTACTGAAAGCCATTTTTCTTTTAATTATGTACAGTGCTTTTCTGTTATTTTAAAATAACTGCATCCTAAAGTGGAAATGTGATTTTAAAAATACAAAATATATCAATATTATATGTCCATTTTAAAATTATGCCCCTAGTTTAAGTTAATTCTCAGTCATTTTAATTAAACACCTTTCACTTTTAACTAGCCAGAACAATAAAGGAAAAGGCTAAGGATCCAGTTTAGATGTAACATAACAGCTATGTCCTTTAAAAGGAATGCATTATAGTTACTTTAAAAAAATTAAAGAATATTCTTGACCTTAGCAAATGTTTTCACCTATCATGTACAATATCAAGTCGATGACTCCTGGCTGACTCTTAAAATACTCAAACTATGAAAACAAAATATTTTTTTCCATAATGTCATTTATAGAATAAAACTTAGGGCTGTTTCAGGATGAGAAAGGGGAGAAAACTTTATACAATCTTTTCTTCTTGACTGCCTGATTATTTATGAATTAAGTAGAAAGAATATCACAAATTTTTAGTCAAATGGAAAGCATAATTTTATAGCAGACTGAAATATTAGAGATAATATAGCCTAGTTTTTTCACATTTTTCAATGAAATTATTAACTGGAAGCTTTTTTAAATGGCTCAAAGTTATAAAGCTAGTTAGTGCCAGAATTTTGACTATAGTCCAAGCTTTCTGATATCTAGACTAGCTTTCTTTATTTCCAGAAGTATATAGTATCTCAAATTCATGAGTATATATGAGTGAAAAAAGAGATCTGGCCTCAAAAATGTGAAAAGTTTACTTTAAAGACTGGTAAATTCAACCTGTTAGTCTTCATGACTTACACAAAGGCAGAAATATGTATAATATGTGAGACCCTATTAGCATTCAGCAAACATTCCTGCATTAGTATTAGCTCAGTGCTGCTGCTAAAAGATCAATTTCTTATTACTTTGTTAGCCTGCTTGTTTTGTTTATTATATTTAAAATAACACTGATGAATGGATACAGAAGATAAGGTACATATACATAATGGAATACTACCCAGAAAAATTATGAGCTTACTGCCATGTGCAAGAATACAGATGGACTTGGAGGGTATTATGCTAAGTGAAATAAGTCAGACAGAGAAAGACAAATAGTGTATGATATCACACATGTGGAATCTAAAAAAAATATGACAAACTAGTGAATTTAATGAAAAAGAAGCAGACTCAGAGATATAGAAAGCAAGCTAGTGGTTACCAGTGGGGATGGGGGAGGGGCAATATGGGGTAGGGGATTAAGAGGTACAAACTATTACATATAAAATAAGTTACAAGGGGCCCTGAACCAAGATGGAGGAGTAGAAGGACGTGCTCTCACTCCCTCTTGTGAGAACACCAGAATCACAACTAACTACTGGACAATCATTGACAGGAAGACACTGGAACTCATCAAAAAAGATACCCCACATCCAAAGACAAGGGAGAAGCCACAATGAAACAGTAGGAGGGGAGAAATCACAGTAAAATCAAATCCCATAGCTCCTGGGTGGGTGACTCACAGACTGGAGAACACTTATACCACAGAAGTCCACCCACTGGAGTGAAGGTTCTGAACCCCACATCATGCTTCCCAACCTGGGGGTCCAGCAATGGGAGGAGGAATTCCTAGAGAATCAGACTTTGAAGGCTAGTGAAATTTGATTGCAGGACTTTGACAGGACTGGGGGAAAAAGAGACTCCAGTCTTGGAGGGCACACACAAAGTAGTGTGCACATCGGGACCCAGGGGAAGGAGCAATGACCCCAGAGGAGACTGAACCACACCTACCTGCTAGTGTTGGAGGGTCTTCTGCAGAGGCAGGTGGTGGCTGTGGCTCACTGTGGGGACAAGGACACTGGGAGCAGAAGTTCTGGGAAGTACTCTTTGGTGTGAGCCCTCCCAGAGTCCGCCATTAGCCCCACCAAAGAGCCCAGGTAGGTTCCAGTGTTGGGTTGCCTCAGACCAAACAACCAACAGGGAGGGAACCCAGCCCAACCCATAAGCAGTCAAGCAGATTAAAGTTTTACTGAGCTCTGCCCACCAGAGCAACAGTCAGCTCTACCCACCACCAGTCCCTCCCATCAGGAAACTTGTACAAGCCTCTCAGATTGCCACGTCCACTGGAGGGCAGACAGCAGAAGCAAGAACTACAATCCTGCAGCCTGTGGAACAAAAACCACATTCACAGAAAGATAGACAAGATGAAAAGACAGAGGGCTATGTACCAGATGAAGGAACAAGATAAAACTCCAGGAAAACAACTAAATGAAGTGGAGACAGGCAACCTTCCAGAAAAAGAATTCAGAATAATGATAGTGAAGATGATCCATGACCTTGGAAAAAGAATGGAGGCAAAGATTGAGAAGATGCAAGAAATGTTTAACAAAGACCTAGAAGAATAAAAGAACAAACAAACAGAGATGAACAATACAATAACTGAAATGAAAACTACACTAGAAGGAATCAATAGCAGAATAACTGAGGCAGAAGAACAGATAAGTGACCTGGAAGACAGAATGGTGGAATTCTCAACTGTGGAACAGAATAAAGAAAAAAGAATGAAAAGAAATGAAGACAGCCTAAGAGACCTCTGGGACAACATTAAATGCAACAACATCCGCATTATAGGGGTCCAGATGGAGAAGAGAGAGAGAAAGGACCTGAGAAAATATTTGAAGAGATTATAGTCGAAAACCCCCCTAACATGGGAAAGGAAATAGCCATCCAAGTCCAGGAAGCACAGAACCCATACAGAATAAACCCAAGGAGAAACACACCAAGACACATAGTAATCAAACTGGCAAAAATTAAAGACAAAGAAACATTACTGAAAGCAGGAAGGAAATAATGACAAATAACATACAAGGGAACTCCCATAAGGTTATACAGCTGATTTCTCAGCAGAAATTCTACAAGCCAGAAGGGAGTGGCATGATATACTTAAAGTGGTGAAAGGGAAGAACCTATAACAAAGATTTCTCTACCCAACAAGGGTCTCATTCAGATTCAATGAGAAATCAAAAGCTTTACAAACAAGCAAAAGCTAAGAGAATTCAGCACCACCAAACCAGCTCTACAACAAATGCTAAAGGAACTTCTCTAAGTGGGAAACACAAGAGAAGAAAAAGACCTACAAAAACAAACCCAAAACAATTAAGAAAATGATCATAGGAACACACGTATCGATAATTACCTTAAACGTGAATGGATTAAATGCTCCAACCAAAAGACACAGTCTTGCTGAATGGATACAAAAACAAGACCCATATATATGCTGTCTACAAGAGACCCACTTCAGACCTAGGGACACATACAAACTGAAAGTGAGGGGATGGAAAAAGATATTCCATGTAATTGGAAATCAAAAGAAAGCTGGAGTAGCAATACTCATATCAGATAAAATGGACTTTAAAATAATGTTACAAGAGACCAGGAAGGATACTAAATAATGATCAAGAGATCAATCCAAGAAGAAGATATAACAATTATAAATATATATGCACCCAGCATAGGAGCACCTTAATGCATAAGGCAACTGCTAACAGCTATAAAAGAGGAAATCAACAGTAACACAATAATAGTGGGGGACTTTAACACCTCACTTACACCAATGGACAGATCATCTAAAATGAATATAAATAAGGAAACAGAAGCTTTAAATGACACAATAGACCATATAGATTTAATTGATATTTATAGGACATTCCATCTAAAAACAGCAGATTACACTTTCTTCTCAAGTGCTCATGGAACATTCTCCAGGATAGATCACATCTTGGGTCACAAATCAAGCCTCAGTAAATTTAAGAAAACTGAAATCATATCAAGCATCTTTTCTGACCACAACACTATGAGATTAGAAATGAATTACAGGAAAAAAACGTAAAAAACACAAACACATGGAGGCTAAACAATACATTACTAAGTAACCAAAAAATCACTGAAGAAATCAAACAGGAAATCAAAAAATACCTAGAGACAAATGACAATGAAAACACAACGATCCAAAACCTATGGGATGCAGCAAAAGCAGTTCTAAGAGGGAAGTTTATAGCTATACAAGCCTCCCTCAAGAAACAAGAAAAATCCCAAATAAACAATCTAACCTTACACCTGAAGGAACTAGAGAAAGAAGAACAAACAAAACCCAAAGTTAGCAGAAGGAAAGAAATCATAAAAATTAGAGCAGAAATAAATGAAATAGAAACAAAGAAAACAATTGCAAAGATCAATAAAACTAAAAGCTAGTTCTTTGAGAAGATAAACAAAATTGATAAACCATTAGCCAGATTCATCAAGAAAAAGAGGGAGAGGACTCAAATCAATGAAATTGGAAATGGAACAGGAGAAGTTACAACAGACAATGCAGAAATACACAGCATCCTAAGAGACCACTACAAGCAACTCTATGCCAATAAAAGGGACAACCTGGAAGAAATGGACAAATTCTTAGAAAGGTATAACCTTCCAAGACTGAACCAGGAAGAAATAGAAAATATGAACAGACCAATCACAAGTAATGAAATTGAAACTGTGATTAAAAATCTTCCAACAAACAAAAGTCCAGGACCAGATGGCTTCACAGGTGAATTCTATCAAACATTTAGAGAAGAACTAACACCCATGTTTCTCAAACTCTTCCAAAAAATTGCAGAGGAAGGAACACTCCCAAACTCATTCTATGAGGCCACCAACACCCTAATACAAAAACCAGACAATGATACTTCAAAAAAAGAAATTACAGACCAATATCACTGATGAATATAGATGCAAAAATTCTCAACACAATACTAGCAAACAGAATCCAACAACACATTAAAAGGATCATACATAATGATCAAGTGGGATTTGTCCCAGGGATGCAAGGATTCTTCAATATACACAAATCAATCAATGTGATACACCATATTAACAAACTGAAGTATAAAAACCATATGATCATCTCAATAGATGCAGAAATATCTTTTGACAATATTCAACACCGATTTATGATAAAAACTCTCCAGAAAGTGGGCATAGAGGGAACCTACCTCAACATAATAAAGGCAATATATGACAAACCCACAGGAAACATCATTCTCAATGGTGAAAAACTGAAAGCATTTCCTCTAAGATCAGGAATAAGACAAGGATGTCCACTCTCACCACTATTATTCAGCATAGTTTTGGAAGTCCTAGCCATAACAATCAGAGAAGAAAAAGAAATAAAAGGAATACAAATTGGAAAAGAAGTAAAACTGTCACTGTTTGCAGATGACATGATACTATACATAGAGAATCCTAAAGATGCTACCTGAAAACTACTAGAGCTAATCAATGAATTTGGTAAAGTTGCAGGATAGAAAATTAATGCCCAGAAATCTCTTGCATTCCTATACACTAATGATGAAAAATCTGAAAGAGAAATTGAGGACACACTCCCATTTACCATTGCAACAAAAAGAATAAAATATCTAGGAATAAACCTACCTAAGGAGACAAAAGACCTGTATGCAGAAAACTATAAGACACTGATGAAAGAAATTAAAGATGATTCCAACAGATGGAGAGATATACCATGTTCTTGGATTGGAAGAATCAATATTGTGAAAATGACTATACTACCCAAAGCAATCTACAGATTCATTGCAATCCCTATCAAATTACCAATGGCATTTTTTACAGAACTAGGACAAAAAAATCTTAAAATTTGTATGGAAACACAAAAGACCCCGAATAGCCAAAGCAGTGTTGAGGGAAAAAAACGGAGCTGGAGGAATCATACTCCCTGACTTCAGACTATACTACAAAGGTACAGTAATCAAGGCAATATGGTACTGGCACAAAAACAGAAACATAGATCAATGGAACAAGATAGAAAGCCCAGAGATAAACCCACGCACCTATGGTCAACTAATCTATAACAAAGGAGGCAAGGATATACAATGGAGAAAAGGCAGTCTCTTCAATAAGTGGTGCTGGGAAAACTGGACAGTTACATGTAAAAGAATGAAATTAGAACACTGCCTAACACCATACACAAAAATAAACTCAAAATGGATTAGAGACCTAAATGTAAGACCGGACACTATAAAACTCTTAGAGGAAAACATAGGAAGAACATTCTTTGACATAAATCACAGCAAGATCTTTTTTGATCCACCTCCTAGAGTAATGGAAATAAAAACAAAAATAAACAAATGGGACCTAATGAAACTTCAAAGTTTTGCACAGCAAAGGAAACCATAAAAAAGGCAAAAAGACAACGCTCAGAATGGGAGAAAATTTTTCAAACGAATCAATGGACAAAGGATTAATCTCCAAAATATATAAACAGCTCATGCAGCTCAATATTAAGAAAACAAACAACCCAATCCAAAAATGGGCAGAAGACCTAAATAGACATTTCTCCAAAGAAGACATACAGATGGCCATGAAGCACATGAAAAGCTGCTCAACATCACTAATTATTAGAGAAATGCAAATCAAAGCTACAATGAGGTATCACCTCACACCAGTTAGAATGGGCCTCATCAGAAAACTTACAAACAACAAATGCTGGAGAGGGTGTGGAGAAAAGGGAACCCTCTTGCACTGTTGGTGGGAATGTAAATTGATACAGCCACTATGGAGAACAGTATGGAGATTCCTTAAAAAACTAAAAATAAAATTACCATATGACCCAGCCATACCATTCCTGGGCATATACCCTGAGAAAACCACAATTCCAAAAGACACATGCACCCCTATGTTCATTGCAGCACTATTTACTATAGCCAGGTCATGGAAGCAACCTAGATGCTCATTGACAGACAAATGGATAAAGAAGTTGTGGTACATATATACAATGGAATATTACTCAGCCATGAAAAGGATCGAAATTGGGTCATTTGTTGAGACATGGATGGATCTAGAGACTCATACAGAGTGAAGTAAGTCAGAAATAGATAAACAAATATCGTATATTAACACATATATGTGGAACCTAGAAAAATGGTACAGGTGAAATGGTTTGCAGGGCAGCAATTGAGACACAGATGTAGAGAACAAATGTATGGACATTAAGTGGGGAAAGCAGTGGGGGGTTGGGGGTGGTGGTGTGATGAATTGGACGATTGGGATTGACATGTATACACTGATGTGTATAAAATTGATGACTAATAGGAACCTGCTGTATAAAAAAATAAATAAAATAAAATTCAAAAATTAAAAAAAATTTAAATAAGCTACAAGGATATACTGCACACCACAGGGAATATACACTATATTTTATAAGAACTATAAATGGAACATAACCTTTAAAAATTGTGACTCATTATATTGCACACCTGTAACTTATATGATATTGCACACCAACTATACTTCAATTTAAAAAAGAAAACAATTAACACTAACATTCTGAGATTTCCTCTCTCCCGATAACTAAATCACCACAAAAAGACAGAGAGGTAATATGTGAATCTGACATTGAAAGAGAAGCAGGAGGAGATTCATATAAGAATCATAAGATCAATATCTAAACAGTTGTCTTAATATAATTATAGTTAACATCAAGAAAAGTCTATGAGAAATCCAAGTGGAAAGATTCCTGTACATACAAATTACAAGCTTCCTACCACTCAGAGTACTTTTTCCTACATTACGTCACAGTTCTGACTCTTTAGAACAAACTCAAATAAATAAAGAGCAGCTTCCGTTTAGATATCCATTGAATTCTTTTTTGACTACAACATGACTCCAACAACCATATTTGTTAGACATGGTGGAGAGCAATAGCCTTGTCTGGAAAGGAAGACATCAGGTTTTCCCCTAAGCATCAAAGACCAAAGGGACAATCATTTGCTCTTTTTATTCCAAAGTTCCCATCATTAAAATATGAGTAAAATCCTTATCATAATGCATATCACATGATTCCTGTAAGAATCAAATAAGACATTAGGTGGAAATTTCTTGGCAGTTTAAGGGCTGAATTAATTTGAGTTCTTATCATTTCTTTTTAGATAGAATTTTTATTAGAATCCTTGAAAAAGCATGTTCACAACGTTTTTCTGTAAGATTGTGAATGTGTCTGAGAATTTCAACAGACCATATGAAATAGTGAGATTCACGTGAGGCTTAAGAAACTTCTAGATAAAGCTTGAACAAACTAGAAATGAATTTTTCAACTCCATAGTTATTTTAAGCTTTGATATTACATTACAGTACTTCTCTTGGAGAACTGATATATCAGAAATCATCTTAATTTTGGCCTAAATGTTCTTGAGATAGTCATATACTAGAGTAAGGTCATTTTCCTGTTTAAAAAAAAAAAAACGAAACCAATAATTACTGTTTTAAGGAAGAGGGTAAAGGAATTGCAAAAGAAAGAAAAAAATTTGAAATTGACCAACCTGAGCTAATGAAATTACATCATTTGGAAGTTCTAGATTTAGTTTATTTTTAGGCTAACGTTTATTTTTGTTGAATTTCATTTTCTGCTCAAATATAGATAACTGTTTATTGTGACTAAGCTGTTACAATGTAATATTTTATCTGTCACAAAACACATTTTTAAGGATAAAAATGTTGTTTTGCAAATCATAAAAGCAATATAACTTCCCTATACTTTTGGAAGCAAGTATTTTTGTCGGTTTGGAAATTCCTAAGCTTCAATGTGACCTGAGATTTAATTCTGTATTTGCTATGTAGTGACTCTGTGGCAGTGATAAGTTTACTTAACTTCTCAGAGCCTTAGTTTAATTGATAAAAATTTTTAAGATAATAATGCATGCTTAATATGATTACTCTGAGGATTTCATGGACAACGGCTAGAGCTGAAGTATATTCAAAGCATCTGGCACATAGCAAGCACTTAATATAAAATAACTATAATTATCACTGCTGGTTCCTATCTACACTCCCTACAAAATAGTATTATTCTTCTGCTTTGTTATTCATGAGTGTACTGCCACATAAAATCAGTTATTTGTTCAACATAGGTCTAGAAATCTACTGCAGAATTACTCATACCATCTGTAGAAAATATTTAGAGTAAAAGACCGTTGGATCCTATGAGAACAAGAAGACTCATTATTTTGGAAGTTTCATCAGTGCAATCTGACGTAGTCAGGACTTTCCAGGTAGAAACTAACTACTATGGCACAAAATTAACTTAACTTAGAATGTACTAATTTTAGTTGGTGACCATCATTGCTAATGGATGGGGTTTAAGAAAATAAGCACTATCTTAAGGTTTTAAAAAGTTTTAAAAGTAAGTCACTACTTAAGGTACTCAGAATGAAGCTTAGACAAATACAAGACCAGAGTGTTTTAACTGGAAGACCAGCTAAACATCAGAACATCAGAACACTGGAATCCATCAGATTTTCATTCACAAGTGCTGGGCTAACAACTAGCCAGGATCCTTGCAGAAGAAATTAGTAGTTATATTTCCTGTTTACTGTTTATTTTCAATTTATTTATGTGCATCAATTTGGATACAAGCAACTCTTTTCTATCAATAGTAGAACACTCTAATGCCAGTCAATAATTGAATAACGGGTTTCCTGCTTAGCAGTGGCAGAAGTTATTCTCCCTCTCCTGAATCTTGACTGGATTTCCTCACCTTCAGCTCTCACCCTCCACCAGCTGAGGGAGCAAGAGACCTCCTCTGAATGGGACACAGGATCAGCTCTCCTGGGGCTTCTCCCTGGTGCATCTCTATTTTAAATTGAAGTGTCTGCCCTATATAGTTGCACTGAAGTTTTATTTTGCCTGAGAAGTGTTACCATCAAAGAGCTTGTATTTTAACCAAATACTTTTTTAAAAAATTTACTTGATAATATAGAAGGCAAATATATTCTCCATTATGTATGATTTGTGCATCCCTTTACTGAAATTTGGGATTTTTCAAAAATGCATGTAAATATTGCAAATATAGCCCCCCCCCTCAAGAGCCCCCCCCTCACACACACACACACACACACACACACACACACACACAGTCTCTCTCTCTCTCTCTCTTTCACACACACACACACACACACACACACACACACACACACACATATCAAGGGAATGCCATATGTCCCAAGTGAGACCTACTTGGAAAAGCAGAAATGCTGAACACATCACACAGTATCATTGTGACAGTACATTTGTCAGTTTTCTCCCTGGCAATGAGATTTTTCTCACCCTCAAGACATGCAAAGGACTTTTTTCATCTGTTCTTCTTATGTTAATAATTTTCTCCTATAGAAGTGAGAATTGTTCAAACTTAACCATTTGAGGCTTTGGCATTTAATTAGGTGACCTTTTTGAGAGAATTAGATCTCTGGGAGGAAGTGATAACTTTTGAGGTCGGAGGTGTTGAAGAGCTGCTCAGGTGGTCAGTGGATGGGTATCAGCAGGTTGTGAAAGGCGCATGCCTACATTTAATATGTTGTTTGACATTTTGTATCCTCTCATGCCCTTGCTTATTTTTGTTTTAGAAAATTAGCATTTCAACAATAGTAGAAGAGATGATTTAGTTAGGTGTAATGATGTATTCTCCTGTGCTACTCAGGTTAGTAGTATAATGCAAACATTATTTTGCAAGTGTGATGCTAATTTAAAATGCTATTTGAGAAACTACATAAGAAACGCTGTACTTTCCATGTCTTGGGTTGAGTGCCTGTGTCTGTTAAGAACCTGCCAAACATGCTTATTTAGTATGAATACTTCCTTTTTTTTATAAATCAGAGTTGCACTCTGGAGGGCTGTGATCAACCTTTAAAAACATTTTACTTAGGCAAAGGTTGAAGTATGTACCACGCTTGGGGCAAAGGCAAGCCCAGCTATATCTTTTATCACATTGCTTTGGACATTTTTCAGCTTTCGTCCTGTCTTAACGAATCAGCTCTATCGGTCGATTAATTGTTTCACTGTACCTGCTATCTAACACGAAGGCACCTGGCAGAACAGCAGGAGAAAGCACGTTTATCTAAGTCCTTACGCAGCTGAACACTGTAGCTAATCTCCTTGCAAATTACAGTCAGAGTTGTAGTTCATCCATTAGGCTGGAAAAGACAAGAGTCCCAAGCAGCCCCGGTGCTTTTCCAGTTCCCAGGAGACCCACTAACCCTCGGCGTGTGTTGCCTGCGCACAGTAAGTGTTTCCTGCTAATCAGGTCAATGATTATCGCCCAGCTCCGGGGACCTGACAGCAGCCTATCACAGCAGTTAGGGAGCCATCAAACGCAGCACGCTCACCGAGGAGCTCCCGTTAAGAAATATCGCTTAGTCCTCATTTACTCACTGGAATCTCGGAGGATTTCAGCTTCTCTTTTTTGTTCTCTTAGACAGTGAGGGGCTCAGCATAAACAGGAAAAAGCAGCGGAGCATGCAGCTACTTGGAGGGTGTTGACTGAAAACTTCGCTTTCCCCACCCCGTTCACGGTTGATTCGACTGACTTCTCACCTCCTTCACGGTGAATATTTCAATTAAGGTAAGTGCCGCTTCATCTGAGTGACTGCGTCGAGCTGAATATCTGCATTGAAAGTTCTAACTGACTATACTGACATTCTGCACTGCAGCAAGTGAGTGTGTCTGTCAGGAGAAGGCTTAGTTTACAAGCAATTGTCCTAGAATGAAACCCGGTGTTTGAGGATAATATTACAGAGCAATTTCTTTTGAAATCTAAGTATTCTGCCTTGCATCAAGAGAAAATGAAAGGAAATACGAAAAGAGTGAATTTCTCATTTTACCTTTTTAAATAATCTAGAGAACTGTGTGACGCTAAGGTAACTTGATTTTGATTGAAGTGTTTTGTTGATGTCATATGGCAAAAGCTCTCAGTCTAAAAGCTTCAAAGTTAAATCAGATGGAAAGAACATTTGCAAATGAGAGTTGAGATTTTGTGCAGCTTTTTACTTTAACAACGTTCCTGAGCTCCCTGTGGGTTGAAGGATTTAGGACTAAATCCCTGAATATTTTAATAGTGTCCGTTTAGCAATTAAAATTTAAATAAAGTTTCTGATGTAGCTGTTAAGAAAAATGAACCAAAAAGAATTATCATACCACTGATATGATTTATAGTTTTTATATGAGAGGTGAATTTTTAATGAGATAATTTAATAAAAAGAAAAGTAAAGAAAATTACCTTCTTTCTAAAATACTTACTTTAGAAGGGAGAATTATTCAATAATGGATTCAAATTAAATGTTTACTGACATCTTGGCTTTTATGTTTGAAGTTGTACTTTGTCATCAAACAAGAGTGAACTGAGGTTAAACTTGTATTTTACATGGCTTAGGACAATTATCTATGTAATTTACACAAACTAGTCCACGTTATTTCTTCTAAACCCTTTTTCCTCATAAGTTTGTTAAAAATATCTAGAGGGAATGGAAGCAACTCTTCCAAAGTTAGATTTAATTATCTGAACTTTTTCTTTTCTATTTTACTTTGCAAGTGTAAATATAGTCTGATGGTTTTCTCCCACATCATGGTAAATTTCTATATAATCAAAAAATAAAGTGATTTTATCCGTATCATTATGTATGACCAATTGATTTCTTAGCACTCTAACCACGTGAGTGAATAATAGCAAGCACTTATCTTCTTATGATGTAGTACTTATACTTCAAAATGATTTTCTAACAATGAGACAAGTGCTATTTAAAATACAAATGTATACTGTCATGAGATAACACTTACACAGGTTGAATTTCAATAACATCTGTTATGCTAAAGCACAAAGTAAAATGTTGCTGCTTTTGTGTAAAGATTTATAATGGTATCTTAACTGTACTTTTTAAAATGAGCACTCATACTTCATGAAATGTTGATTCTGCCCTCCTCCTATGGGTATCCTGAGATGGGACATTTTATAAAGATGTCAGAACATTGTTTATACTAATTGGCTAACCTTCCAAAATTCTCTAGAGAGCTTTTTAAGCGGATGCTATTGCTTCCCCCACAGGAATAAAATATTTTTAGGATACCCATAGGCACTGATGTGTACTAGCTGGTTGTCTGTGTGTTTTAGCCAAAGCCTAAAAACGTTTATTTCTCTCTGTTGCACTGAGACTTCTATCTCTTTTCTCCAGCGAGGCGGTTTTTCAACTGATTCAAGATACCTCAGAGAAGTGTTTGACTAGTTACTGTCATTGAGTCTTTGGCATCTTCTTTTCTTACATTTTAAACAACATGGATAAACAGGAGGAGGCAACATTAACCAAACCGGGTCACATTTGTTAGTAACAAACTTGTACATTGCTGATAACATCTCTGTATTATAAACTGTTCCTTGTGCCAAGTTCAAAATCCATGGTGATACCCTACCCAATGAACTTTTATTAGATGTACTTAGTTGATGTATGTGACCCTTGAAGGATGTGCTTAGTGTGTAATGGGATATTTATTTTAAGAAATGAAGGTAGCTGTAGTTTTTATTTAAAAAGATATACTTAAAGTTTTTAAAGGGATTTAATCAGTGTAGTTGTTGTCTTAATTTGCATTACACAGGCTGAAAAGAGAATGAAGAAAATCTTGGTTACACTTGAGAATTAGGAGCTGTTTATGTTCGGTAGCTGCCTCAGTCAGACTTTTTTTCATATATTATCCCCAGGTTCCAGCTTACCTCTAGGTTCTAAACTGAATCCCATTTTTCATTTATTTTATGGTAATTTATTCCCTCTGTGACATCAGATAACATCTTGTAGGATAACCTCACTTAGAATAGGCAGTTTCAAAATTTAAATTAAAAAAAAATCTGTTAGAGCTTTATAAAACTTTTCTTAAGAATTATAACTGCTCCTAGGTAGGTGGTATTTTCAATAAAAGTCAAGGGGGTGAGGCAGTGTTTACCATGACTCCTAAATGCCAGACACCTGGGGGTATAAATTTTCTATGTATAATTATATAATCATCAGGTCAAAATAATGACATTGGAGATAATTTACCCCAATTTTCCAGAAGAAGAGATGCAGGCTGGGAGAGCAGGCTGGGGACCTATCATTCAAGCTCAGGTCAGACAGTATTTAAAGCTCGTAATCTTTACACTATACTTTTTATCACTTCATACATGGTGACCTATTCTGATACTCATGAATATCTGATAGTGCAACTTAATTATATCACCCTTAGAATAGTTTAATTCTTGGCTTACTCAAAATAAATGATTTTGTAAGCTCCATAGCCACCAGTGTTTGAAAGAAGCATATATTTTTTTCCTTTGAGGTTCTGAAGGAGGTTAGTGCTCAAGTCTTTGCATCAAGTTGATTCTGATTACTACTGACAGAAAAAGCACTCTACATAGGGATAATCAGTACAGAAATTTAGTATCTGCAGTATAAACCTCTTTCCAAGAGAGGTAGATATACTCTCAGATAAAAATCAAATAAAGAGTAGAGATATAAATTCGATGCCACTTATATTGAAATGGAATTAAAAAGAAGTTAAGGAGAATTTATGTTCGTGGCAAAATACATTCACAATATTAGAAAAGATAAAGAAGTGAACAGAATTGAATGTTGGAAAGTAGACTAAAGAAAAAAAATAGATTCAAATGTACGGGAGTCTATTTGTTCTACTGACTTTACATAAGCCTTCCCATATGTACACAGAGATTTGCTATAGCTAATTATGTTGATATTGTGACAGTGTTATCCAAAGCAAAATCTGGTTCAATCTAGGACAAAAAGGGAGAGATGTTGTAAAATTAGGATTGACCTGAAAAATCTAATATGATGAGCTCTCATATCCAAGGATGTGCTGAGATGTACTGGAAGCTGCATAGTTATAAAATATGATCCTTTCTTATGCTCCAGCCTGTCCTCAAACACTTAAACAGATAATATGGAACCAGATACTGCAAATAATGGATTCAACAATGATTAGAAACATGATCAAGAAATGTATAATCTCCAGCCACCAGCCAGTTTACTTTCCATTCGCTAGATTTTATGGTAAGCTATTGGCTTTTTCTGGTTGTATATAAGAATAACAGAAAAACAAAGTATATATAGATAATCTTTATTACTATTCCAAAAGAATGGACATGATCTATAAACAGTAGTATTTCAGAGGAGCTTGTTATGCTGAGCACTCACCATACATAGGCCTCCCCACCCAGAAAGTATGACATGTGTCTAGGCTCCACAAGCCACAGCAGATATGACCAGAGATGAATGTACCCAGATCTATGACAGCCATCTCTAGAGTAGCCAATGGCTACCATGTAGCCTTTCAAAATAACCATGTCAATAAAGAATGTTTTATGTAACACATAGATGATTTAGTGACCTTAAGTGTAAATTCAGCATACTGTGGATAACCAGCAGTAGATGGGCAGGGGCAGAAGTTGAGAAACATAGAGATGATGGTCTGCAGAAATCATGAATAAACTGAACTCATGAGGTTGGTAGGAAGGAAAGAAAAGTTAATTCCCTTAGGTCAATTAGAAGACAAACATTTTCTGACTCACCATAATGGCTAAGCACAAAAATGAAGGCGTGCTCCCTGTACAGAAGCAGAAAGAATATGTTATCCTGGGTGGTATTCCAGACACACCATGCGATGGTGAGACTTCTTCCTGTTTTCCACATTTTTCTCTGTGGTTTCAGTTCCATTAACCAATTCAAGCTGAGCACATCTGTGTCTCTTACAAACTAAAAGCTTATAACTGGCCCAGCATCATACATATTCATAGTCTCAGTAGACAATGAATAAGGCAGAAATGTGTAGTGGCGGAAAGTACAGGTTCTGGGTTCAGCTACCTGGGTTCAAATCCCAGGGAGGGTACTTGCTAGCTCTGTGACAAGTCAGTTAAGGTGTCCAAACTTTATTTTTATGACCTTTAAACTGGAGCGAATAAGAGTACTAATCCCACAGCAGTGCTGTGTGAAATAAAAATGATAATTAATATAACATACTTACAATTACTCAGGTGCTTAGGAAATAATAGTTGTGATTATAAACCAGAAACCTTGTTTTTAGTCCCTCACCTTACCTGTCAAGTAGAGAAAATCCAGGACGTTCTTTCTCCTTAGACAATGCACACTTGGGCCATACCAGAAGCTGGAACCATGTCCTGACACTGTGTTTATATCAGTACATTTGAATTTTAGGAATGTACACTTTTTCTTCTACTGGATTTACACAGATGTGTGGATGTTACTTTAAAGAAAGTAATTTGGGAGATGGCTTAGAGAAAACTTTCTATTTAGTCAATGGCTGGTTACATGCTATAAAACCAGACTTGAATAGTTGACAACATAGAGAGTGTAGTGTGTGCATAGCTGAAATTATTCCCTATTTTGCCTTTTACAGAAAAAGTATGCTGGCTGCTTGTTTAGAAGAGAAACAAATTTATGAAACTAATTCATATGTTGTATGATTTTATTATGATCATAACAAATATTCTGTGGAATATTTGTAAAATATCTTGAAGATGACTATCTAAAAATCTATTTCCTGGTAGATTCAAGCCTATCATTTCCTCTTCTCTAACTTATCTATATCTTGCTATGGGATTTAAATCCTCTAGTTATAAAGTTGAAAAGTTATCAAATACCATTTATACATATATATGTGTGTATGTATATGCGGAAGTATTTCATATTTTATGTGTTGATTCAAGTAAGCCCCATAAATAAAAGGTATTTTCTGCAATGGAATTCATCGTTTTCCATCCTCCAAGCCACGGATTCTTATATGTTTTGCTATATATGGGAATCAGTGACTCTGTGCCTGAAAGTGGCAGATTCCTGAGGCTTATTCCTGGAGTACTGATTCTGTAGGTCTGAGAAAGGACCCAGGAAACACAGTTTTGAGATATATGCAGGTTATTCTGATAAAATCAGAATATATAGGAATGTGGCCTAACCACTGAGGTTTAAACAACTTCCCAGGCAATTCTGACATGCAGACAAGGTTGAGGATAGCTGTTATAGAGCAGCACCTCCCAACCTGAACGGGCATGCAGATTACCTGGGCGTCTCGTAGGAAGGTTCCGTAATGGAGCCCAAATTCTGCATTTCTACCAACCTCCCAGGGCTACTGACACTGCTGGTCTATGAGAAATGCTGCTCTCATTCTCCGCCATACTGCTCTATGGTTTCCCCTAGTAGGTAATTATTCAAGGACCTACATAGGATACGACTTACAGCCCAGCTTACCTGGGCTAAAGGTTGATAAAACTTCTCAAGAAGCTCTTTTGATTATAGCAGGATGATGGGACGTTATAAGCCAGGTGAAATTTGAGAAACATTTTTTTTTAATCTATCGTTGATTCCCACTACTCACTCTGGATATAGAGTAACTGGATGTTTTAGAAGGCAACGTATTTCTAGCATGTTTAATTCTTTGCATTGCTAACACTTGCTAACAATATTTAATTCAAAGCATTGCTAACGTATTTCATTCTTTGCAGTTAAGAAAGAGCAGGGTGATCGTTGCTTTCCCAGTCCCACTTCTGAATGTGTAGAAATTTTGGACTTTAGCACTCCCCAGGATAGCTATATACCAAGGTTCCAAACGCATCACAAAGGCCAACTTCTCAAACAGCATTTCAGTTCTCTTTATTCTAGGAATGCAGTCCTAAAGCGTCATTATTTGTCACTTCAACTTTTCTTCTTTCTCAAAACTAAATGGCAAGGATATAGATTTCAGCTTTCGCCTCTATTTAACCTTTTCTCTCTTTCTGTTCCCAGCTGCCACATTTCATTGTTATTATTCAAATCTACAAAATACAAAGGGAAATAGATTTCATTAGTATGGAAACAAATTTTGGATTATTTATATTAATATTTTTAAAACTACCAACCTGCCCATAGAATTCCGTTACTCTTCCATCTTTTCTTCTAGAATGCTTAACATTTTATTAACTGTACACTTTTAAATTTATTTGATTGTTATTTGGCTCCCTCTCTAATTAGACATTAGAATGTAAGCTCCATGAAGGCAGGGTTTTTTTTGTTTGTTGTTTTATTCATAGCTGCAACCCAGTACCTAGAATAGGGCCTAGCATAGAATAGATTTTCATAAAATATCTATTGAACAAAGAATGAATAGATATTCCAAACTAATAAATCAGTTATAAGGGCCATGTGTTAGGATTGAGGCAAGTACCTAAAATATGATAGTTTTGCTTTTGCTCAGTACTGTGGGTAAGATTCAAGCACATTTCCCCAAAGATTTACACTCACCCACTTAATGTACTTAGTTTTAGTGTGTCCCTCTTAAGGGTCAGGTACTGGGCTAGATGCTATGAATACATGTTGACAAGCCATAATTCCTTTGAATAATGTTCTGGCCTGTTGGTCGGGGGCAGACAAGGGAAAGACCAGTTGTAATACACTCTGGTGTGTAATCATGAAAAGATGTGTATGGGGTGTTATTAATGCCCAGGGAGAGCTCCTGACTTAACTTGGAGGGGCCATGGAAAACTTACTAGAAGTCTCCTGAGCTATAAATGAAAGGATAGCTTGAATTAAGACAGACAGAAGAGGAGGGGTTATAAGCTGCTACTAGAAGTGACACTGTGTCCAAAGGCACAGAGAATTCCTGACCCCCTCCAGGACCACGTTAGTTTGACATAACGTTACGATAAAGTGTTGTATGTGTAATAAGAGGCAACTACATTTTTCTATGTGAAAAGACATTTGGATTCCAACCCAGGAATGACGGGGATCCATTAAAGAATTTTGAGAATGGGAGAGACAGAGTTATTGGTGCCCTATTCTGAATCTTGCATTATATTTTTCACTATTTCAAATCAAAAAATATATGTACACATACATTAAAAATACCTATGAAAATTAAAACAAAAATATATCAAGGGAGAAAATGAGCTTTTGGTGGGCTGAAGGGAGAGAGAATAAGATATCCTTAAAATGCTGCACCCAGGATCTGTGGAAATTCATATGCAGGACTTGAAACCAAACCAGAGGTGGAATGAGTGTGAATTAGCCAAGGTTGTATCCATATGTGACTTTCAGGGGCTCTGTTTTGCAGGATTAGGAGAGAAATTTATTTCAGTTTCAGAGTTCAGGAAAAATGGCAGACTCTGAACGGCCACATCTGCTAGTACTGACATGGAGTAGAATTCACACTCTCCTACCAACTGACTAGGACCGAACAGAAAAACCTCTATGTCTGTCTGGATACTTGTAGGACAATCAAATTCAGCTATTCAAATTTAATGTCCCTGACATTCTTAGGAGGCTAACATTTTGACCCTTTCATTCTATAGGCATAATACTAGGTGTTAACTCTAGCAGAAACTGCTTCTTTTGTGCAGTACTTTGTGTTGCTGTTAACTATAGCTGAAATTCAAGAGGAGATGTCATTTACTCACAGTTTTTCTCTTACCGTTATACCCCAAATCACTCTTTTTGTTTCTTTTTCCTTGCTGTTAATCTGATAGTTACTGCTGATTTCCTGATGATGGTTTCTCCAGCAGGAACCATAATCTCTGTGAAGATTGGGACCTAGTTTTGTTCACTGCTTAAGCCTTAGCACCTACTTCAGTGTCTATTATATAGCTGGTACCGATGTGTTAAAGGAAGGAATGGAGGAAGGAAGGAAGGGGGAGAGAGAGAGAGAGAGAAAGAGAGGGAAGGAGGAAGGGACCAAGGCATCTTCCCATCTTGCTATCCTCTCTTTAATAGCTCAGCAAATGGCACTATAACCTACCCAATGGGCCAGGTGAGAAATCCAGCTATCATCTTTGCCTTACCACTTTTCACACCTTACACATCCAATCAACATCTGGTCCTTTCAGTTCTGCCCTTTAAATCTGTCTCACATGTGTTTGCATCCTTGCCCCCCCACGGTTCACACCTCCGTCATCTGTTACTTGCTTATGATCTCTATGTTATACCCTTCTTCTTCACAAAATAATACTCCTTACCATCAGAAGATCGACCTCTCTAGGACAGTCTTGATCACATGACTCCTATGTTAAAGATTTTCCTTGTAATTTCCGCTCTCTTTTAGGATATTATTCCAACCTTCATGAGGCATCCATTTTTCTGGAAGTTCTGGACGCCACATCCTCTTGAGTCTTGCCTAACCTCTAGCAGCTTATTTCCCAACCACCTTGGGTTCCTTATTCCTGAGATTTCACGTTCACTGCCTGTCATATTAAGTTAACTTTTTGCCTGGCTAGATCTCTTGACCTGTAGAACACAAGATGTCACTTCATCCGGATAGATTTTGGCCACTACCAGTCTAGTAAAATGTTCCTCCTATCAGTTTCCATAATACACGTTATGCCTCTTCTACTCCAATCCCAGAGCTCATCACACCGTTGAATAATGCTAAATTCCAAAGCCTTTGATGGCAGGCTCTATGTGTGTTTCATTCACTACCTTATTCCTGGTGACAGACACTAACCTATACAAATTCTCTGTAAACAAGGACAGGTAATGTACTTCTCTGAATTCAAGGACAATAATTTATTCATAGGCTTCTTCCTTCCACTTGGGCAGTTAAATTCCTGCCATTCTGAAGAGAATTTTGCTGCTCCATGTCACCTTTATGAAATGTCAGAAAACACAAAAATATAGTAACAGTTTGATTAATTCAAACATTTACCATGCCAGTAACTACTGATATTTGTTTAATGCATTTCATACATCTTATGGACTATGTAGATACCTTATCCTTTAATGAAGAGTAAAAATTGTTCACACGCGTTTGGTAAAGGTCACCTATTTTCAATCAGCTCCTTTCTGTGTAATAACTGGCTGACATTTCTCATCCATTTGTGATCAATGAACATGCATATTTTAACTCAAAAGTCCATTCTCTTCAAAGTACCACTCTTATAGCTTCTTATTTCATAACTTGATGATGTTACGGGCAGGGTAACTACACTAATTCTTGTCCTTAGGCTTTTTTATCTTTAAAGCAAAATAACTGGTAGAACAAACAATAGAAATTGGCTATACTTGAGAATCAGTTGTCAAAAAGCACATCCTGAATAGATATGCTTTGACCTCATATGTTTAAGGAATGATTGCACTGTTATATTTAATATTACCATAAATAAACTGTACTTTATTGCTTGTCCTTTATATGTGGTGAGGTGAGATGTTCTAAAAATCCACAAAATTTAAACAACAGCATTAATTCTGGAAAGTATTAAATATCACAGATATTTAGAAGCAATCTTCCCTGGAACCATAATCCTCAAAAGGAAATTGCAGTCCTTGCAGAAACACAGTTTGGGTCATCTGGGTCTAGGTCTCTGGATTCTTCTAGAAGTCTTCACAAGGCACAAATGACATTTTAAATATCTTGTCAGGGAAAGAAGTGATTTTTAATGCAGATCCACCAAATATAATTTTTTTAAACCAGTGGCCCCAAAGGCAAACATCTAAAAGGCAGAGAGAAACAGTAGCACCAAGATAAATGTCATGACTTGTGTCTAAGGAGGAACGTCATATTAAGATAAAAGAGAAGTATCTCTTGTCAGAAAATAAAGAAGAGTAAACAGGTATAATACTTCATGATTCTATCTGTATCTACTTGGAAGTATAATTAGATATCAGAATATTTCTTCTCTACTGGATGCTATGTTATTTTGTTTTTCTGATAATTTAGAAAAAAAAGAACAGATCCAATTATGCTCTGGTGTGCAGGCATGGGGAGAGGAGGACAGAGTTAGGCAGCAGCAAGTGAGCAGAGGTAACACGAAAGTAGGCAACATAATGAAAGTGTCAAAATGATTCCTTTAAAGAAGTAAAGCTTGTTGTGTGATGGCCTGATGGTGTGTTACCCTTGCTCTTGACCAATATACCAATTTATGAAGCTACCAACCCTTCCACACTCCTGCTGTCTTCTAGATCTTTCTTAGTCCAGTTTTAACAAACTCTCGTGTTATATACCTCTCACACCTCTTTATGACCTATGACATAAAGCCTCTCCCTTGTCTTTTGTAGTAGTATCCTGCTCAAGAAGTTTGCTGATTCTGCTTTGAGTAGAAGCAGTAAAGTTAAAATGTGTTACTTCCCGAAGTAGCTCATTCCGCCTTTGGAGGAACTGATCAAGGAAAACTTTTCCCTATTTTGTTCTGTACTCATAGGTTAAATTCTGTACTCATACCTTCGAACCATGTAAATCAGGTATTAATTTTAGACAACATTAAGCTGGTTCTGAAAAGTGGGTATCAATCAATAAGCAAGGTAAAATCCTCTTTCACGTGAAAAGCCATTTACTTATCAACGGTGCCCAGGCCCTGCATCTTCGGTGCTTTAGTGCTTCCTACACAGTCTGTGGTTCTGCACTTCTCCAATGTCCCCTTTTGGACACATTGCAGAATGGGGCTCTTGAGAAACCATTCACTCTGTTTCCTCTGATCCGTACCAAATGCAGAAATTACACCCTCTATTCCATCCATACCAAATACAGAAATTACACCCTCTGTTCCTTTCTGCTTGCTTTACAAAAATATTAAAACTTGTCAGAGTTGGTAAACATTTTAAAATCTTGAGGTTTGAAAAGGAGGGTGACCCTGCTAGCATTGAAATGTTTCAGAGGCTTGGCTTTCCAAGAGGAAATTCCAGAATTAAAAGCGTTTTTGTTTACATAGAGCCAGTACCCATGAGAGTAAAAGATACCTTCAAACATCAGCCTTGAGTTTTGTGTGCAAACTACTTGCTAGATATAGCAGAATTGTTGAAGTAAAGCAGTAATACGAAGTAGGCTTTTCCTAGGTCCTGGAAGTACTTATCTAAATCTGACAAGAGCATAACATGCAGATGGAAGGAATTTAGCATTTCGGTTGCTGGATGTATTTTAAATAGCAGACACAGTTTGTTAGGTGTTATGCTTTTTTGGCATTAGTTATGATTCTGACATAAAAATAAAAAATATTTAAGAAGATCAGAGATGCCTGTTTCCAGCATTTTCTACCAGGTAAACTGTCAGATAACACAATAGTCATCTCTATATCATGTTCATAAAAGATGATCATTTGGTGTGTAAGATGAATTTGAAGTGTAGTTTCAACACTGTTGGTAATTATATAAAATGACAGTACAATGTAAAAAATAAAAATGTTATAGCATTTTTCACTTAGCCAACATTAGGAGTGCTTTTTGAGGGGGCATTGACTGAGAAGAGGTAAAAAAGGCAGGTGTCTGAGGTGCTAGAAATGGCCATCTGGATATGAATGGTGATTACATGGAGATATAGATAGATAGATAGATAGACACATGCATAGTATGATTTTTAAATAATTAAAAAATTATCTATGCCACATGGTTAGCTAAAAACTTTCTTGTAATTATAAATAATTTGTTTCATTTCTTTTCAAATAATATTAAGACTGATTTCTATTATGAAGGAAATAATACTTAGTTTATTAGGTTATTTTTATTATCATAATAGATTTTGTCCCACCAATTTGCAAGTGAATATCTCCTAGAGATTTCAAACTGATTGCACACAGATACACAGAAAAAAAATGAAGAAGCACGTAAGAAATTTCTGCAAGAAGCATACAAATTTATAAATCAGAAAAACCATACTTGCTTTGTTACTTTATAAATTTTAAAGATAATTATTTTGTATACGAGGAGATCATATTGGGAGAGTTTGAAGCAGGAATGAAATAACCACCTCAAACTTTTAACTGGACAGATGTATCTTAGGAAAAAGTGATCATAACATCATATTTTAGATGAGGACCCTACAATATAAGGATACTTTACCAATACATGATTTCATAGAAAGCAATAAAAAACAATTTAGAATGAAAAAGAAGAGTCTCCTAATCGGAATATAAGTAATGCTGCTGGAAGCTACTTCTTTTCCAAATCATCTCCCTGGAGCTCCCTGGTTAAAAAATACATTTCCCAAGACTATTTCCACCCTTTAAATTGGGATACTAAAGGCCCTTGAGTTACACATGCAACTAGCAGTTTCTTACTAATTAGTATCTCATCATGGTATATTTTTATCTGACTGGCATTGAGAAAATGACCCACTCTGAACACTGTGTTGGTGAGAAAAGGAAAGGTCTACTGCATGAGATAATCAAAGGGAGAGAAGCCCCGGCCAGGAATGACCATGCGTCCCAAACTCACAGGTGCTTGACCCTGAGGGAGAGAGGAGCACAGAGGCAGCAGGGAAAAAGGAACAGAGAATCCTGGACTAGGCTGAAGATGCTTTAGGAATTGTTCGAGAACTGATTTGCACATTGGAGTAATTCCCTTATTCCATTTTCAGATATCCATTTTTATGGGGACAAGTAAGGGGATTTTGAAAGCTGTGTAAATTCTTCCACCTACTTGAGGTCAATTCAAGTGATTATATATGCGGCCTGCTTACAAGATGCTACCTGGAATGGACCACTACAGATAGCCATAGAGAAAATTCTAATTTTCCTTCCAAATGAATAAAGTATCTATATTTTATATATATATATATATATATATATATAAAGTATATATGTATGTTTAAGTATATATGTATATATACACAGGTACTGTACACATATATGCTTATATATACTTTTATTCATTCATACACATATAACACATATGTACACATATATTCTCCCCCTCTCTCTATATATAAATATATATATATTTGTAAATATATATATACAGACATACACATGCACACACACTATTTCCACAGGACTTCTGTAATACAATATGCAAAGCAAGTTGTAGCATGTTCTTATGTTCTTTTTAAATTCCATCTAGACATCTAGAGTTAAATTCTGTGATCAACAAGAATGCATATTTCTTTTTTGTTATTACCAACAGGTTAACACTGAGAAAATGTGATTGTGTGGCTGTGTGTATGTGTGTGTGTGTGAGAGAGAGAGACACCGTACAGAATAAAGAGCCAGCATTATATCCCAAGGCTTTTCTTCCCTCATGTTGAACTAAATTCAGGAACAAGAAAGTAAGGGAATGAAACTGGCAGAACATGCTCCGTTTGCAGAGGTTTATGTAAGAAGAGAAATCCTCCTAAGAAATAAATTTAGTGGCGATAGAGTAAGAGTGAGAGGGCTCTTGGTTTCTTGGTGTTTAAAATGTGTAAACTATACACTTTATATTTCCTCATTGGTTTTTTTTTGAAAATTAAATGAGACAAAGTATGAGAGAGCACCCGTCATAGTACCTGATGAGTAGCTATTGCTCAAGGAAACAATAATCGTTTTTTCTTTGCCTTTGCCAAGCTTAAAGGGGTCACCAGGAAGCACATCCAGGACTGCAAAGTGTATCTGAAAGGGGTAGTGATGTAATGATGATTAAAAAGAATGGGTTTTTCAGTTCAACAGATTGAAATTTCAATCTGACCATGATTTCCTACCTGTGTAGATCAGGGAATTTTATTTTTTAAGGGCCTGGTTTCCTTCTCAAGTATAATACAGGTAATATTCATGACCTCAGAGGTTGTTACACAATGAGACGCCATAATAAATGTGCTTAGCAATGCACCGGACTTATAGCAAACACCCTGCCATTGTGGATATTAGCATTTATTACATTAACCGGGTGGCCCAGGTCCCCATACTTTGCCGGCATTCCCTGTGAATTCTTTCAACCTCTCCAGGTTTTAGAGTTATCAGGGTCCTGGTTACAACCTTGACCCCCAGGGTCTCTAATAATTTCAAGCTAAGAAAGCCACTGTTTACCCAGAGGATGGAAAGCTGACTTTTATTGAGACCTATGAAAATGCAAATGTCTAAACCTGGGATAATAAAATAAGATCTTATTTTCATCAAGTACCACCTTTATGGTAGCTCAGGACCCACTGCCTCAAAGTCTCCCCTGGCTGTTGGTGAAAACTCCCAAAGTTGCTTTCAAAACAAGATTCTTGTGTTTCCCTCTCTGACCTCCTGCCTTCTGCCAGGGACAAACCCTGCTGCTGAAGTCTCTTGGGAGATCACAGCTCCTCTGCACAACACTGTCCTCTGTCCTGGTCTCATTGTTCACACAAGTGCAGCTACAGGAAAAGCACACTGTCCTTCCCTTTATCGCTTTTTACTTACAACTTCAGCTTGTGCTTTTCACTAAGGTCACACAGCATATGCAGACCAAGTGGCAAGTTTTCTCATAAAGTAGAGAAACCATGGAAAGGAGTAGGATGCAGAAGACATAAACCAGGTGCCAGGCAAGGTGTCAGCTCTGAAGCCTGCAGGCCTGGTGCCTGAACGTTTCATCTCTGTGAACCCTCACTTGTCATCGGCCAGGGATCAGATCTCTGCTTCTAACCGAACTACTTTGCAATAGATCTTCCTGCACAGAGTCCAGGACCCAGCTCCAGTGAAGCATCAGAGACAGAACTTCAGACTCCATCCTGGGCTTTCATTTTGGAACCCTCATTTTCATTTCCAGATTCTAACTCTTGTGAGAATGTCCACTCATTTCAATTAAAAACCTTCTTCACTTCTGCCCACTAACCTATTCTAAATAGAAAAATTAGATGAAAATAATCCTGCATCAATTCAATCTGTATTAGTCATTCTTTTCTTTTTAAGTGTACAATTTAATGGTTTTTATTATGTTCATAGATATTTGCAACCATCATCACAGTGAGTTTTACAACATTTTAATCACCTCAAAAAGAAATCCTGTATCTTTAGCTATCATTCCCCCATTCTTCGTCAGTCCTCCCCCAGCCCCTGTTGTAAGCAGGCACTAATCTCGTTTCTGTCTCTGTAGATTGCCTAGTCTAGACATTTTATATTAATGGAACCATATCACATGTGGTCTTTTGTGAATGGCTACTTTCACTTAGCATAATGTTTTCAAGTTTTGTCCTTGTAATATTCCATTATATGGACATACAACAAGAGATAAGGGAACCCTCTTGCACTGTTGGTGGGAATGTAAATTGATATAGCCACTATGGAGAACAGTATGGAGTTTCCTTAAAAAGCTAAAAATAGAACAATCATACGACCCAGCAATCCCATTACTGGGCATATACCCTGAGAAAACCATAATTCAGAAGGAGTCATGTACCACAATGTTCATTGCAGCTCTATTTACAGTAGCCAGGACATGGAAGCAACCTAAGTGTCCATCGACAGATGAATGGATAAAGAAGATGTGGCACATATATACAATGGAATATTACTCAGCCATAAAAAGAAGCGAAATTGAGCTATTTGTAATGAGGTGGATGGACCCAGAGTCTGTCATACAGAGTGATGTATTAGTCATTCTTAAATGATACCTTGTGCAGGCTATCACTTACCCAGTGGTTGAACTGGGCCAAACCAATTTCTTATTCATTCTCTTCTGCAGTGAAAGTGTACAGTGGAGTCTGCTGGTCCATTCAGCAATCCTCTTGGGTCTTTGCTCCCGGAAAACAACTATGTGAACACTTGTAAAAACATGGATCTCCTCAAGAATGCACCTAATAAATTTGGCGGCTTAAATAAGTTTTTACACATACAAAAAAAAAAAAAAAAAAATTCAAAGAAGCAACCACCGACCTGAAAAGACCTAGCTCTAATCCCTAATAAAAATAGAATGATTAGCTTCTTATTCTACATTGTACATATTCAAAAAATGGGGTGATATTCAGACAAAGTGCAACTCTACCCCAAAGGTCTCTCATGAATCCATAGGTAATCCTCAATGCCTAGGAAAGCAACATGCAAAAAGAAGGGATAAAAACATAGTTGTTGAAAGCATAAAGGAAATAGGAGTTTATGCATCATCTAATATTTACAGCTTAAAAAGCATTACTTTGGGGCTTCCCTGGTGGCGCAGTGGTTGAGAGTCCGCCTGCCGATGCACGGGACAGGGGTGCGTGCCCCGGTCTGGGAGGATCCCACATGCCCCGGAGCGGCTGGGCCCGTGAGCCATGGCCGCTGAGCCTGTGCGTCCGGAGCCTGTGCTCCGCAAAGGGAGAGGCCACAGCAGTGAGAGGCCCGCGTACCGCAAAAAAAAAAAAAAAAAAAAAAAGCATTACTTTGGAATCGAGTTTCAACCAAGTTACCCTGTTACATTTCTTTAAGCTCTTGGTTGGAATTCTGAATATGTTTTCTCAAAGAAACATTAAGCCCAAATTTGGGAAGTTATAAGACCTTTAGTTCACATTAGACTTTACATTCATACAAACTGGTAAGAACATTTATTGTTCAAAACAAACAAAAGACTTATATTTAAGACTAATATACGAGTTAGATAAAATAAAATATATTTGTTAAACTTACCACTTTCCCAAGCTTGCATTTTTAAAACCTGAACGTCTTCTTAAACTGTGATAACTTTCCCCCAAACTTCCTCTCCGTACCATAGTTCTCAGTTTTCTCTTAACTGTATAATTGCATCTGCATATTTGCTGTTTTTCTCTTAAATTCAGGTCTTCATTCGAGACTCAGCCTCCTCTTCCATATCCTGGCCTCCATTCTCTTCTTTTTCACGCCAGGACCCCCTGCCGTGATCTGTGTAAAGTACAAAATTAACCTAGCTGTTTCCTACATAAAGCCTCCACTGGCTCTCTGTTATCTACAAAATCAGCTCCAGTCTTCCTGACATGGATAGGAGGACACAGCCTCAACTTCTCCCACCCCCGCCCCCATAGCTCTTGCCATTCCTTCCTCTGTGCATTATCCTTTAGTCACTGTGAATAATTCGCTGTCACATGAGTAAGCATGTATGCCCTTGACCACACGCACACACACATCCCTAAGGACATTTTGGCCCTTGGTGCTATTCGTCCATGCTATGCCCATGAGATGTATCTGCACTTTTCCGTGTTATCTGTATACTCCTCCATAACTTTTCTGGCTAATTCCTATTCTCTCTTCCAAGCTCAGAACTGACATTGCTTTCACTAGAACACTCTCTTTGATCTCCAGCCATCAGCCTCATTGATTATCTACAGGATACCTCAGAGATAGTGCAGGTTTGGTTCCAGACCATTGAAACAAGGCAAATATCCCAGTAAAGCGAGTCACACAAAGTTTTTGGCTTCCCAGTGCATATAAAAGTTGTTTATACTATTCTGTAGTCTATTAAGTGTGCAGTAGCGTTACATCTAAACAACAATGTACACACCTTAATTTAAAACTACTTTATTGTTGAAAAAATGCTAACCATTGTCTGAGCCTTCAGTGAGTTGTAACCTTTTTGCAGTAGGAACATCAAAGATCACTGATCACAGATCAACTTAACAAATATAATAATAAGATTGAAAAACTATGAGAATTACTAAAATGTGACACAAAGACACAAAGTAAGAAAATGATGTTGGAAAAGTGGCGCTGATAGACTTGTTTGACACAGGGTTGCCACAGACCCTCAATTTGTAAAAAAAAGAAAAAGCAACTCATTATCTGTGAAGTGCAATAAAAGATATGCTTGTATTTTACAACATTTGCCATACTGCTTCCTAATTTTCTCTTTACTGATTCGTGTTGCCTGATAGATTACACACTCTATGCAGGCCCAGAATATATCTTAAGTTTATTTATAACTTCTGTGTCCTGTACTGTGTCTATTGTATATTAATACTTGAGTGCTAATTTTGTAATACATGAATACACATATGAAAGAATATGTCTTTTAAAGGCTGTTGACTTGTGAGACCTCTCTCATCCTTAGTTGCTAGTTATCTATTTTGGACTTTTTTTGGACTATAATACCATCTTATGGTACATTGATTTAATAATGGAATGTGTCTTTTGTGTCAGAAACGGGGCCAGATCCAGTGTAACTATAAGCTACAATAATCACCAAGAAAGCATATGGATACAAGTGTGGAAAGTACCCTAAAAAACAACATGCATGGTGCTATGAGATTGTAGAAAGGGCCAGCATGGTTTAGTGACACAAAAGATGCCTGCTTGCAAGAAAAGATGTTTGAACCGAGATATGAAGATTTGCAATTTACCAGATGGAGAGGGAAGGAAGACTGTGCCAGGCTAATGGAAGAGTTCACTCAGTGGGGGGTGGGATGTTGCTGTACTCAAAGGATGGAGAGAACCCCGGGGGGTCCAAACAGAGGTGGAGGTACACAGCCCTATGAGCAGAAGTTGTGACAATTTTGGAGAATGAGGTTTGGAAATGGGGCAGGAAGGAGGATAGAAAACTATTATGTTACTTAAGAAGCGTATCAGGAGTCCCCACATTGTGGTGATGGAGAGAAATGGGTAGAGTTGAGAAATATTGAGAAAGAAAAGTCAGCATTATTTGATGGTGGCTTGGAGTGTGATGGTTACAGAGGGAAGGGGCGAGAAGAGTGAGGATGAAAACGATTTTCAGAGCCGGTGGGATTTTTCTGAGAAAAAGATGGATCGAGATGGACCAGCTTGGGCTTCCCTGGTGGCGCAGTGGTTGAGAGTCCGCCTGCCGATGCAAGGGATACGGGTTCGTGCCCCGGTCCGGGAAGATCCCACATGCCGCGGAGCGGCTGAGCCAGTGAGCCATGGCCGCTGAGCCTGCGCGTCCGGAGCCTGTGCTCCACAATGGGAGAGGCCACAACAGTGAGAGGCCCGCGTACTGCAAAAAAAAAAAAAAAAAAAAAAAGATGGACCAGCTTCCGTGAGGGATCAGCAGAGAGGAGAGATCTAACAGATCTGCATTGGACTGTTGATTTTAGGTGACTTTTAGCACCAGATTTCTACCATGTGACATTTTGGAAATCACAGATGTGGGCAGATTGTGGAGAAAAGAAGAGAAGGAATTTATGGCCAAGCCATAAGAAATACTAACACTTGTAGCTCTCTGCAGACAAGAGAGAGGAGAGAGGTCATCCTCAATTTCTTTTTATATATGAGTTTTTATTATACCATAAACTTGGGGAGAAAGGGAAAAAATCCACTTTTAAAAAATGTGGTCACACAGCACCAAAACAATGCAGCAGCCAAAGTGGGATCCTTAAAAAAAATGTTGGTATGAATTGAATTGAAATAAGTACTCATCATCCAACAAATCACTATAAAATCTATGTGAAAAATGAAAATTATGTATCTGTACATAGTGTCTTTTTTTTTTTTTTTTGAGGATTATTTATTTATTTATTTATTTTCGGCTGTGTTGGGTCCTCGTTTCCGTGCGAGGGCTTTCCCCGGTTGAGACAACCAGGGGCCACTCTTCATCGCGGTGCGCGGGCCTACTATCGCGGCCTCTCTTGTTGCGGAGGACAGGCTCCAGACGCGAAGGCTCAGTAGCTGTGGCTCACGGGCCCACTCACTCTCCCAGACCAGGGCTCGAACCCATGTCCCCTGCATTGGCAGGCAGACTTCCAACCACTGCACCACCAGGGAAGCCCCGATAGTGTCATGTTTTTAAAGAATACATTCATTCTGGGAGAAAGGTGAGGGATATATTTAATAATGCTTTGCTTTTAAAACTAATGATCTCAATTCGAATTAAGCATAGACCAGTGGTCATCATCCAGGACAGATCATGATGACTCAATATGAGGGTTAATTACAAAAGTAATCATATCCATTACCTAATTATTCAAATCTTAATTACAACTCTGCTGACCCAGTTAGTCAGGGCACAAGGCTACTGTTAGAGATGGCTGGATACTCAGCATCTGTGCTGAAGTGAGAGGCATCTGTTGCCAAGAGATGAAGTGATGGAAAGTGTCAACTCACCACCTGCGAAGTGAACAAGGCTTAGAAAAGCACACAGGAGTCTTTGCAGTGATTTAGCACACGGGGCAGGGGGAGGTGAGGAGAGGATGCACGTGTGCTCTCAAGGCATTTGTTATCCTCTGGATGGACTGTGGATTGCAAAACATTGCTTATCGCACTGTGGGGTGCTACCATTAAAAACAGAAAAAAGTAAAAATACATAAAATTGTCTTTTGCGTGTTAGATAGAGCCATAAGAAGAAATGAGCCAGCAACGCATTTTAAACATATAAACATGTTTTTATAAATTCATTAGAATCATTTATGGCCTCTAATATTTGCTTGAGCCATGCCTAATGAAAGAAATAGAATTATACAGATGAAATATCCACTTATTGTAAGTATAAATAATAAAATAATAGATTCCCTGATTGGCACCACCGATTTTGACTTTAGTAGCATCGAATGTATAATATCTCAGCATCTGATATATTTACATGCTATTATTGACTTTTGACCATATTAGATATGAAGGATTCTATTAATAATGCTATTGACTTTATATATATTTATTGTATTTGTCAACCTTGGTATAAAATCTTTATTGAACTATAATCAATTGTTTAAAAAAATGTTAGTGGAGGGAAGCAGCGTATAAAGTATGACACAACTCATTAGAACTTTAAGTATGTCAACTTTTGACCCAGCTATGGATTCACTTCCACCATCCTCAGTGTCATAGGTTTAAGTTTTTATTAATTCACATTTTGGAATGTGCGAATGAAAGAATGTTGGCACTTATTGAAGTCACAATGTTAATTTACATGAAATGTATATACATCTTTCTTCTGAGTGTAATAGAAACGATTTCAACTTTTCACATTGGTTTCACAGAAGAAAATTACATTTCAACAAAATTTAAAGTGTTTGGGGAGCTTTTCCAGCATTGCATCTCCATGCTCCTTTGTTATTGAATGACAGTAAGAAATCCTGTTAGTTCTCTGCTACTGAGCAAATTGCTTTCCATAATTATGGTTTATGTTTTAATGGGGATAGCTTCACATTAGGAGAATTATACCAAACCAGCATTGCCTCTTGGTGCTGCACAGAGCAGCACCCTGCCTACTTTACAAAATCCATGTCTCTCGTGTTGCCTCTAAGAAAAATATATAAATAAATGCTTGCCAATCTTGCATCTGAGAGAGTTTTAATTGAGGATAATGAAACATCCCTAGCTCCAAAATGAGAGTGTGATGGCCACACAGCCCTTTAAAATGCTAATAGGCAGAAGGCATTTACAGAAGTTGTGTGAGATTATACAGCATAGTGATAGTGTAGGCAGATGACAATTTGTCACATTTAGCTGCAATGATCAGACGTATTTTCCCTCTTTCTACTTCTGAAGCCGACTTGAATGAATGATTTAGGATGTTATAAAGTCGACACCTTCAACACTAAGCATCCTGCCCTTTCAGCTATAGGGCATCTGCATACCACCCATTAAAAGAAGGGGAAGTGACCAGGAAGAAGCAGAACTGTTAATTTCACATGATTTAATGTTTCTAGGTCCCACTTCCTCTCCCCATTTCAGTTGTATTTCACCCACAGAATACTTCTCTCATTTTATTTTATTTATTTTTATTTTTTTACTTCTCTCATTTTAAATCACAGTGACCCAGTAAAACATGTGTATACTTTAACTAAGCAACTTACCAATTCACGTGGGTTGCCTCAGCAGTAAGACGTGAACTTAGAAGTGATAAAGCATGGCACTGCTTAGTAAAATGCAATAAGAAATCACTCTGACAGAGCCTAGATTCTGGTCTGGGTTGCTAAATGTGTTTTCTTTTTTTTTCCTCTTTTTTTTTTTTTCTTCCTCTTTCAAGGTCGATGTTCTTTATTTTACGTGGAGTGTATCTTATGTGACAGCACAGGAAGAAATGTAGGCAGCCCAGGTTAATGTGTTTGGGGTCGAATGGTCTTCATAGTGAGGGGAATCAGCCCTCTTGAGATATTCAGCTAACATCTACAAGTTTAAAAGGAATCTTGTTTAAATGGCCACTGTTATGGTGAATGCCAAGAACTAGGAGAGGCATGAAAGGAAAACATGCAGTTGCTTATTTTAAAAAGGGAACCTCCTTATTTTCCTTTGACTGGGATACAGCACAAAGGTGTGGTTTAGAATGATTTCCCGATGCAAACTCTTTCACCTCAGGGATTTACAAGTGGAATATTTTCATTTCTGAGTTGAAAGTGTTGGTCTTTTAGATTTGAGATGACAAGTGTCTTTCCCCACCTTCATCACCTGCCAGTAACTTAAGCACCATCGGCCAAGGTGCCAGGCAATGGTCTCTTTCTCCTAGGGGACTTCACCTGCGTGTGCCTGAGTGTTTGCATAAGAGTAATCAGTCGCAAACTACATGCACTTATTAGCAACACCGTTAATTTATTAAAAGAAGACCTTAAAAAAAAGAAATCTTGAGTTAGCAACTGAAAACCAAGGTCAGATCCTAATGATTAATCTGTATATGTTTCCTGTTTTTTTTTTTTTACTATGAAATTCCCAATCTGAATATCTACTTTGCTTTATAAACGTATATTTTAAATAAAATAAGTAGGATCACTTAAAGTTGGAGTTGAACAGCATTCTTTTCATCAAGAAATTTACTCAGATACTTTTCATTAATACTTCTTGCGGGCTTCCCTGGTGGCGCTGTGGTTAAGAATCCACCTGCCAATGCAGGGGACATGGGTTCGAGCCCTGGTCTGGGAAGATCCCACATGCCGCGGAGCAACTAAGCCCGTGAGCCACAACTACTGAGCCTGCGCGTCTGCAGCCTGTGCTCCGCAACAAGAGAGGCCGCGATACTGAGAGACCCGCGCACCGCGATGAAGAGTGGTCCCCGCTTGCCACAGAGAAAGCCCTTGCACAGAAACGAAGACCCAACATAGCTAAAAATAAATTAATTAATTAATAAACTTGTTAAAAAAATACTTCTTGCATTATTAAATACTTTTCCTAACATACCTTTATTTCTACCTTACACTAAATTGAAGGATAAATATTCAAGTGTCTATCAACTGCATCATTAAACATTAATTTGTTATTTCCAGGTGTCTCATGCAGGTTTATAGAAAGCTATAGATTGTGTCTACTGAATGGCAGCTGTATCTTTCACACGAATGTAAAAAAGATACGTGAATAGAGTTTCATTTTCTTTATCTATAAACATTCAACGAGGTTTGACTGTATGTTAGAGATTGAATTCAAAACTTTTCCTTATGAAATCAAATCAAAAAGAAGTGGACAACTTGACACTTAAAATTTGAATCAGGGTTTTTACTCAATGACAATAGTTTTTGACTTTAAAAAGTTTCCTTATATATGTGTATTTTAAATTGACTTTGAAAGAGGCAGTGTTACTTTTGCCTAAATTTTATGCTCCATGTACAAGAAGGCAGTACAAAATTAAGATAACTAATAATGTTAGGCACTTAACTCTGCCAGAGAGCTCCTACTCAAGGGCACCTAAGGAGAAAAGATTCCCATAAGAGGATGCCCAGGTGAATTTCTATCAAGTGTATTTAGAACCAAATGAACGACTCAAGTGTGTTTCTTCAAAATGTACTGGGAATTATGAATGTGTTCAATTTCACTAGGATCTCCTATTTGTTGCTATAAAGTCCCTCAATATCATTTTGTACTATTTTTAGTGAAAATCACAAAGCATTCTCTTTCTTTTGTGTCTTAGAATATACAAACAGTTGCATATAGATGAAAATCTCTTTTGTGGAATAAATATAAATGGAACTGATCCCTCCACCTCCTTCATTCCATGTTCCAGTGATAGATTATCACAAAAACTCCTACTGCAATGTAAAATAAAATGCCTTGCTGCATTCTCAGATTACTTTCCCACGGAGCACTTCACTTACCTTACCATAAATAACACCAGCGTTCTCTCACTTATATACCTAAATATGCTTGAGACAGGAATGGTAAATAAAATCATCCATGTTCTGTGAAAAGAGACATACTGCAAATGTCAAGGTAAAGTTCTTTTTGATTCTAGAGTATACAGCTATTTCTTCCAAACAATTAAAATTCAGGTTGCATGCCGATAGCTCATGTGGGCTATTTCTGCAAGAAGCAGTTTAGTAAGAAGCCTTGAGGTATGCATCAAAGAGAAGGAGGATTCTGTTTTTTGGGTTTTTTTAAAGATGAGCAAATGGAATATCTTATTTGCAAAGAGTAAGAAGGAGGAAAAAGATTATAAGTAAATATCCTGAGATAAACTAAATCCTGACAGAATAACAAAACAATCAAAAAACATTTCTTGAATGCTCTTTACTAAACATTATGCTAATTAAACTAGGCTTTAAGGAAAAACTTGAAATGGCTTCGTCGTCCCCACAGAAAAATACCAATGGTGGGCTGCTTCTGGGGAGCATGACATTCACAGCACAGTGATGAGCATGGCAAGCTTAGGCCTTGACTTCGTCTAGCTCTGATACAAGAAACCAGTTTGAGAGCTCTATGTGAAAAGAGGGCAGAGTGTTCAAAAGATTGTTTTGTTTTTTCTCCCAGTTAATTGTCTCCTTTTTGGGTTAGAATTTGCTGCATTCATTTTTGTATATCAAAGGCACTCGCTCTTTATTTGCTTTGGGCCACTAGTTGTGCAGTTACTAGGAATGGAAATTTTAGATCCAGAGAAAATGTCTTGCTATAGCTGTTGAGGAATGAATGAAGTAGAAGCCCCAGGAAAAGGGTATTTATGGTTCTGAAATTATATTCTGCCTTGAACTTTAGTCCAGTGGAAAGTGAACATTTTTTTTAAATTCAATTTTTATTGTATATTGGAGTATAGTTGATTTGCAATGTTGTGTTAGTTTCAGGTATACACCAAAGTGAGTCAGTTACACATATACATATATCCATTCTTTTTCAGATTCTTCTCCCATATAGGTTATTACAGAATATAGAGTTTCCTGTGCTATACAGTAGTTCCTTGTTGATTTCCTATTTTATATGTAGTAGTGTGTACATGTTAATCCCAAACTCAATTTATCCCTCCTCCGCCACCTTTCCACTTTGGTAACCATAAGTTGGTTTTCGAAGTCTGTGAGTCTGTTTCTGTTTTGTAAATAAGTTCATTTGTATCATTTTTTTTTAGATTCCACATATAAGTGATATCGTATTATATTGGTCTTTCTCTGTCCGACTTACTTCACTTAGTATGGTAATTTCTAGGTCCATCCATGTTACTGCAAATGGCATTATTTCATGCTTTTTTATGGCTGAGTAATATTCCATTGTACATATGTACCACTTCTTCTTTATCCATTCATCTGTCAATGGACATTTAGGTTGCTTCCGTGTCTTGGCTATTGTAAACAGTGCTGCAATGAACATTGGGGTGAATGTATCTTTTTGAATTATGGTTCTCTCCAGGTATATGCCCAGGAGTAGGATTGCTGAATCATATGGTAGTTCTATTTTTAGTTTTTTGAGGAAACTCCCTACTGTTCTCCACAGTAGTAGTACCAATTTACATGCCCATCAACAGTGTAGGAAGGTTCTCTTTTCTCCACACCCTCTCCAGCATTTATTGTTTGTAGACTCTTTGATGATGGCATTCTTACTGGTGTGAGGTGAGACCTCATTGTAGTTTTGATTTGCATTTCTCTAATAATTAGTGATGTTGAGCATCTTTTCATGTGCTTTTTGGCCATCTGTATGTCTTCTTTGGAGAAATATCTATTTAGATTTTCTGCCCATGTTTTGATTGGGTTGTTTGTTTTTTTGATATTGAGCTGCATGAGCTGTTTGTATATTTGGGAGATTAATCCCTTGTTGGTCGCTTCATTTGCAAATACTTTCTCCCATTCTGTGGGTTGTCTTTTTGTTTTGTTTATGGTTTCCTTTGCTGTGCAAAAACTTTTCAGTTTAATTAGACAGCTACATGTAAACTGGACAGCTACATGTTAAAGAATAAAATTAGAACATTCTCTAACACCATACACAAAAATAAAATGGATTAAAGACCTAAATGTAAGGCCAGACATGATAAAACTCTTAGAGGAAAACAGGCAGAACACTGTTTGACATAAATCACAGCAATATCTTTTTGGATCCATCTCCTAGAGTAATGAAAATAAAAATAAATAAATAAATGAGACCTAATTAAAGTTAAAAGTGGACATTGTAATTTTTATTAGTGACAAATAACAGATATTTTTGGAAATGAAAAACTATGTTTAGTTTCAAAAACAGAGGATCAATTTTATCAATCTATCTCACTATTTTTTAAACTCTATGAAGAACAACGATTTTATCAGCCCTTAGGAATGTATTACATGCTAAATATTTTAGGCATGTGGCCTTATTTAATCTTCCCTGAAATCTTAAGGGTAGGCATTATTGCCCGTTCTATAAATGAAGGAAGTGAGTTAGAAGGCATTCAGTGACTTGCCTAAAATCAAACCCCTAGTGATTCGCAGATCTGGCAAGTCAGGCTCAGGTCTCTCTAATTCTAAACTTTGTGGTTTTTAAATCACTAAGCTATTTATACTCCCTTTTCAAACTAGCCATCCTTTATATATTAGGTAAGAGCATAAAAATAAGCCATTCGTAACTCCTTCTAGTCTAGTGATTGTCACATAGTGTCCTCCTTAACTATTGAGTCCCTTATTTATTTTCTTTTGGAGGTGGGCACATTTCTGATTTCTTAACTGCTTTCTTAATCCTTTCAGTTTAATGACCTTGCAGAATGTCTTTTGGCTTTCTGAATTTTTTTTTTTTTCTTTTTTTTTGCGGTACGCAGGCCTCTCACTGTTGTGGCTTCTCCCGTTGCGGAGCACAGGCTCCAGACACACAGGCCCAGCAGCCATGGCTCACGGGCCCAGCCGCTCCGCGGCATGTGGGATCCTCCCGGACCGGGTCACGAACCCGTGTCCACTGCATCAGCAGGCAGACTCTCAACCACTGCACCACCAGGGAAGCCCCTGGTTTTCTGAATTTTTAATGTTCAGCTTGAACTTCAGTCAGTTCTGTTTTGCTCTACTGATTTAGTTTGTCCTATGGGTGAGTAAGATTCTCCCTGCTGACCCTACACAGTACTAATAGAGTAACCTCTTCCTTCCCATTGCAGGAGCAGGAAGGGACCTTGGTGACTAGCATGCGATATAATAAATGCTAAATACGGTTAAAATATTTGGGTTTCATTGAATTTCACAAGACAGAAACACCTACCTCCCTTGCTTTCTGATCTAGCTACCACCATATTGCTCTCCTCTTTTACAACTAAAAATATTTAGAGTAGTTTGTACTATAACTTCTGGTGCTTTCTGTCCTGTTCACTTTTCAACTCAGTTTCATTTCTATCTCACTCCAATAAGGATACACTGGATAATTCCAGAAGGAAATTCTAATCACCAAATATTATGGACAATATTTTATTTAAGCCACATGTTGATTCACCACGTTCTTCTTGACTGTCTCACTTTGTTTGTCATTATCCACCTCTCTTCTTGTTTTCTCTCTATACTTGTAGTCATTTCTTATTCATTTCCTTGGGCTCAGATCCCTCCATTCTCCTGAAATGTGAGTATTTCCATGGCTCGGTCTTTCTGTGTTCTCAGCACATCCATGGCTTTTTCTGCTACCCGTACCAATGACTCCTAAATTTGTTTCACCAGGCCATTACTCCTTCGAGCAATCTGTTTTATCTCTATATCCTTCATGACTTCTCCCTGTCAAACAACTTAAATTCAGTCTTTGTAAAATGTTAACTAAGAATTCACCACCAATTCTTCCTTCTCCTCCACAACTGATTATAACTTACAAGGCCAGTCATTTGCCCTGTGGCTTCCCTTTTCTCTGACCCAGCTCAGCCAGTAAGAAACAAGCCATGCATTAATTTCATAAATATTTCTCAATTTCACCTTCTTCTCTTTAATTAAATCGTTCTTGCCTTAGTTAATATCCTATGTCTAAGCAAGAACCTAGACAATTAGAATAACCTCCTAAGCAATTCCCCTCTCTTTAAAATACCCTCATTCCTTCAGTTTCTCTTATTTTCCTGCTGTGTATAATTTTAAAAAACAAAACAAAAAAATTAACCTTGTTCCTCCCCTGCATAATCTTCAGTACGTTTCATTACAACAGATTAAATATTCATTCTTTCCAATGGGCACTTACAGAGATTGAACTATCTACCAGGCTAGGTACTGTGGAAACAGTGATGACACTGAAACTGCTCTTAAAGGGTAGATGAGAGGGGCCTTAATCAAATAACCTAGCAAACAAATGTAAAATTAGAACCTAACATGTGTTAGGAGTATATACTCAAGTGACCTGAAGAATCTGGGAAGTCAGGCAAGGAGAATTTAAGTTGAAAACAACAGAGTGATAAAAGCTAGGTTTAGAAAAAAAAAGAATTCCAAATATACAAAACACATTGAACACAATCCCTTAAATAGGAAAAGACTCAGAAAATTAAAAAAAAAAAAGGCCAGTATATGTAAATACAAAAAACAAATAGACGAGTGTAACTGAATATTTAGGGCTGTAAAAGCCATAAGTCTGGTCTTCATCCTAGATTCAAAGGAAATAAGTTGAAGGGTTAAGGGTAGAGGGAGAAGTGATATGATTATAAAACAAATTGGAAGAGACCAAGGTGGACATGGGGAGACAGAATAGAAGGTATTGACAAGAGATGAAGATAGCTTAGGATACAAGGATTGTAGTGATTATAAAGAGAAGCAGCAAAACCTAAGGGATATTTGAGGAGCAGATTCTTAATCTGTGCCTAAACATTTTAAGGTACTTGTTAATGGATTTAATGGAAGAGAAGAATCAAAGAGAGGGAGATATTAAGGATGACTCCTAGATGTCTACTCTGCAGAAACAGATGAATGTAGATACCATTCTCTGAAAACAGAGACCAGGAGAGAAGGTGGGTATTAGAGGGAGAAACTGGGCCAGATTATGATGTCTGCTTTTGTGTACATTAGATTTAATGCACCTATGCAACATAAAACGTGATGATGCCAAAGAATATACGGAAATAATTGAATATGCAGTATAACACTGAAAGTTTTGTACCGTAAATAAACAAATAAAGAAAACCAAGATTAAAATAAAAATTTTGGAGACATTGGCACACAAATGGTAATTAGAACTGTAGGCATAAATGTGATTATATGGGGAAAGAATGTAGATCTCAAAGGAAAGAAAGCCAAAGATGAGTCTTCGAGAATTTCATCACAATGTCTGTATAGAAGATGAGAAGCCTAAGAAGACTGCACGGTGGGTGGGGGTAAGGAAGAATGGTAAGAGGAAAGACAGGAGAGTGCCCTGTGACAAATGTGAGAGGAAGCGTTTCAAGGTGAAGGGAGTGATCAAGTACCTTTAGGGATATGAGTGTGAAAAAGCCTGCCAGTGTACATCAGATATGTCCACTGGAACTGTGTGGATGACTTTATCAGCAACTTTTGTAAGTAATAGAAATCTGAAGTTAAATTAGAAAAAGTCGAGAATGTTAGTGAGAGAGAAAAAAGTGAATGGAGATTCAGACAGTACATAACGCTTCTTGATAATTTTGCCTGTGAGGGAGAAGAGAGAATGATATGCTATCCATCAGAAAGTCTGTTTGTTCATTTATTTAAATGACTTGAATGGGTTTATATACCCAGATAAAAGATTTGGTTAAGAAATCAGTGTCAAATATATAAAAGGGAGAAAGTGTAATTCAAGGTGCCCCAAGTTATGTGCCATTAGCTATCTAACAAAAAATTTAACCCTGTATAAGTAAAACAACCAGCTCTACATTAGTAAACCTTGTTATAGATTCTGTAGGTAATTATACAGTATGCCCTAAAAGGAACTCCAATTCAAAAATTTTAATTTTCCATTAAGTATTGAAAATTTAATGAAAGGATTGTCTTATATAGGAGAATAGATGACTCATCTACCATAAAAGGAAGAAGAATTAAAGCTCATTGTGGATTTAGGTGACTTTGTGTGTTTGAGGAAGAAAGGTGAGGTAGTTCCCAATGTATATATCTAATTTTCTCTACTAAGTAGATGAGAAGGTCACATCCTGAAAGTGTAGCTGCAAGATAGAAATGCTGAAGAAAGCGAGTGACTGTGGAGTGGCTTAGGTAGAAAAAGTAGCAAGATTAGGCTCTCAAATAATTGAGGTTCTAGGTTATTTCCAATGTCATCCATACTCACAGTAGATGTTACAGAGAGAGAAAATCTCAGAGAGTTTCCAAGTTCCTTGATAAATGATGGAAGTGAGTAAAAACCAATCTCTTAAACAAAATCTATCCTCCACTATCTTGCTGCCTTGGACTCAGTCTTTCAAGGCAGGTTTCCCACACCCAACCAAGTTCCTCAGACTGTACCTTGAATTTCCCCCCTCTGTTTACACATGTTTGTTGCTTCCTCTCCTTGATAAATCAGTCCACTCTGTTTGTTTTGGGAACTAATGATACTCATTCTTTAACATGCAGATCACATAATTATCCCACTCTTAATACCTCCCTAAGCTTCTCAAGTCTAGGACTTTGTAGGTACTCAATTAATAGATGGAAAGGAAATTTTGATCAGTCATTTAACTTAGGTGTGAGTTTATTTTGAATTTGTTTATCATGGCCATGCTTAATTTTGCAGCACTGTTGATTTTTATCCAGTGAAATGCTAACATGATCAAGTTGAAAACTTTGAAAAACATTTTTAAAAACATTCTAGAACATGGGAGTTTTATACCATAAATTATCTTTTTTTTTTTGACTTTTAACCGAGTAACAATCTTTAAATTTAATGTATTATATTTTAGAAAAATTATAAGTTGAATTTTATTTTTTTACTTTTTGAATCTTATTTTATTTTTTATACAGCACATTCTTATTAGTTATCTATTTTATACGTATTAGTGAATTTTAGATTTGTATTAAAATAACTAACTTCTGAAACATTTAATTTGTCTTCCAACTTTAAGATAATGAGCAAAATATCATATTGTATATTTAGTTACAATTAAATACTTTTAAGATAAATTCCAAAAAGCTTTAAATGTTTTCAACTTATAGTACTAAATCTTGTCTTTTTGGACAAATGCAATTAACCTGCTTCAAAGAATAGTCCACAAGATGTCGTAAACCCATATTTGATAACAACACAAATAATCTCATTCAAATTAGTTTTGTTTCCTTACATTCATTACCCTTGAAGGAAAACACCATGAAGAATAGATGTCCAAGCACAGATAGGTGAATTCCATTTTGTACTGATGAATGCATAATCTGAGATACTACCCTCATCATTGTTTTCCTCATTACCATGATTTATTGACTGCCTAATATGTATTGGGTACTTCTCTAAGACCTCAATATTTATAAGATTATTTTTATCCCTAGGGAGGGTAGGTACTGTCGCCCTTATATCCCAGATGATGAACTGTGTTTCAAATGAATATGTTTGAATTTGAACTCAGATCCATTTGAGTCTTCACCTCACAGTCATAACCATTGTGTCAAGTTGTCTTTTCAGAGTTCACCTATTAAAGAGATTTTCAAATACAAATCATTTTACTGCATTTGTTATTATCAAAGTGTAATCTATTCATTAAATCAAATTTGAAAATAGATACTCATGAACTAGAGACAGAAAATACCTTTAGTCCCAAACTCATAATGATATTAAGACTTTCTTTTCTATTTTCCAGTCTTCTTTTGGTATTAAAGAACCACAAAACAACCTAGATTTTTTCTTAGTATTGTGAAGTTAAAACAATTCATAATACCCAGAGTTTGGAGTATTTGGGAGCAAATACTCCATGGACTTATCAGTAAGAGTAGGAATTGGTAGAGACTTTCAGAATGGCAACATGACAATATGTGTTAAATGCTAACACCGCACATCCGGCAATTTCAGCTTCTAAAAATTTAAATATGGAAATTATCAAAAAAAGGTACAAAGATGTATGAATGAAATGTTCATTTCATTGCAGTGCTGATTATAGTATTATAAAATGGTTTTAAACACCAGAAAATAGACATTCAAAAGGAAATTTCCTGCAAAAATATTACTGTTTATAGATATAGATATTTATAATTCTGAGATAAGTAATATCCTGTATAACAATAATGTATCACAATAATCCAAGGAAGGCTTTAAAGAGCATGTGAATAATTAAGTTAATGATATCTCAGAATATTCATGGTATTTGAGTTGAGTCCACGATCCTATGGATAATTCCTCATTTGGACTAGGGGAGCGAAGATAGACATCTGGAGGAGTTTAACTTTCAGCTCTGGTTTGAAGTACTAACAGAAGTTAGCCAGAAAATAGGAGGGTGTTAAAATTCTGCTAGGCGGAAAGTCCTGACCGATTAAACCTACAGATATGGGAGAAAGCCTTAAGTAGTCAGGATTATATTTTGTTGTCCTAAATTTTCTGGCATTTGCAGCATGATGTGGAAGCAAGCCAGAGCAGAAAGATATAGCTGGAAACGTGTACAGGAGTCAGATCATTTCCTTTCTTTCACTGTGAGTAGTGCTACCAACATCTCCTTTTGCTTGTATTTCTTATTCTGAATATAACAAAATGTTATTTCATCATTGGAATTAAGAGTTGACAGAGCTGTGCTTATTAATACTAGCTACTTTTTAATCAGTTAGAATGATCTCTCTGTTCTATTTAAAACCTTACAAAGAGTTGGAAAAGCTAAAAGAAAATTCTAGAGACTGTCTTTAGAGACAAGAACATGGGAAGCAACCTCTATACAGGTTGTGTGTCTATGTAAGTGTTTGGGTGTGGTAGGTGGGTGGTTCTCATCACTTTTCTCATAGTCACACAGAGCAAGCTTGCTCTAGGAGAGCAATCACAATGGCTGTAATCCAGCTTTGTGTGTGATTAATTTCTCACTGCAGAAATCAACCTGTATATAACTTTAATAACTTCCAAAGCTATATACAGATCCAACAGAAGAGTAACTCCATTTTAAAGTCTGTGCTTGAGTATGGGTTTTCTTTAGATAGTTGGACTTTTGAAGAACTTTTGAGATGCTCTATGTTGATCCTACATCTACTTGTTATGCTACATAATTTAAGCACGAGATTGTTACTGCCTTTCCCTGTGAGGCAAAGCTTTCTAAGCAACAAGTTCTACAGGGTGATTCCCACATGCAAATTAAAAGTTTCCTCATGTTCTTCCAAAATATTCTCATTTCATTTGAAATATAAATACAATTAACAACAACAAAACGTCACCAACAACAAAAAAGAAAAGCCATTTCTGCATGAAAAAATAGAAACTAGAGAAATGATACACAATTTTGGGGATTGTTGATTCTGCTGAACTGTGACCATGTGACTTATATGAACACTTCACACTTCCATTAATGAATATTTCTTCAGATCCTACAACATTTTACATACTAAGGATGCAGTAATAAACTAAAAAAGTCAGATTTCCTGTTTTACAGCATTTATACTCAATGAAGCAATAAACAAGTAAATATGTATTATATCAAATATTATAAACACTATAGAATAAAAATTAAAGTTAGAGTAAGGTGATAAAATAAGAATATGTGCCTGTGTGTGAGATTCAGTGGGAAGAGAAGGCTTCTCTGATCAGATGGCATTTGAGTTGAGACCTGAGAGAAGTAAAGGGACAAAGTATGAAGAGATCTAAGAAAAGAGCATTACTGGAAAATAGGGCTGAAGGATAGTGAGAGAAGCAGAAGAAGGGTGGTAGATGGTGAAGTAAAAGAGGTAGAAAAGAGTCAGATCCTACAGGAACTGTGTTTGGATTTTGCTCCTACTAGGGCAGTTGTATCATCTGATTAAATTGCTTCAACTTTCCTATGGAAGAGATTTGATTTGATGAGAGGGAAGGTGGAAGCAGAGAGACCAAGTGGGATGCAGCCAAAGCCAAAATTGATGATAACTTGGAGTAGGGCATTTGTAATGGAAAGATGAAATCTAATGGAGGTATCAAGAAGATATTTGAGGTAGAACCAACTAGACTTGCTGTCAGAATAGATAATGAAGGAAGAAAAGATAGCATCTATCATTTAGTATGAGAAACTAAGTTGCTGGTTGTTTGGGTGAGGAAGGCAGAAAGAAAGCAAAATATGAGATAATCGAGCAGATAATGTCACATAACAAACATGACCATCTGAACATAGGTGTTTCAAGAATAAGGAAGACTGTTCACTCAAACACATTGATTAAGATGCTCTATTTTCATCAGTAATAACTTGCCTTGAAACATATTTCCAAAACTGAAGGAATTTACATGGCTCTGAATCTTTCATTTAATATGAAAAGTCAGTATTTTGCTACTACATTTAGATATAAGAATGTTGTCATATAATATAGAGCCTTGGACACACACATAAACAGCACCATGTGGTGTATATATATGTAAAAAATAGAATTTTATATATATATATATATATGAATAATTATTTGGGGAAAATATATAAGATGAGAAGTAGCATGATTCAGATGATCCCCAATCTCTCAATAATCCTTGGAGTCAGCTAAGATCAGATATAACTGGATTGGAATCACTCCAGGAAAGGCTCAAATAGAAAGACCCCACCCCTGTAATGGTCTATGGATTTGTAGGGGGAGGGAGCAAAACATCTAGGAATTCTTTTATGATTGGTGCTTCCTGGTTGAAGAAGTGGCCCAGCTAAAGGGACATAGCTCCTGAGCGCTGCCTCTGGTATCATGTTTTTTTTCTTGAGCTAGTTAAGATGAGCTGAAACAATTGTTTGCTAAGTCACTGAAAGGGTGAAGGAAATGAGCCTCCAGGGGTATCCAGATTTGTCTCTCCTCAGCCTGAATAGACTTCATTCTCCCATTGGCATTTTCACTTCCCGTTGCAACATGACCTACATAGATGACACCTCTACAAATTTCTTTTCAGGAGTGTCCTGTTCAACCTAAAAATCCTTTGCTGCATTTTTCTAATAACACCATAGTTTCTTTGATTGTAGTTATTAAAATTTACTTTTTTTCTGGTGTTGAGGAAAACTTAAACCTAGAAAATAGGCAAAGAAACATATACATATTTTGTCCCTTTCTCAGGTTTTCCAAATATTATATCAACTTTCCCTTTGATCTTGAACTTTTGTATGCCTCCAGAATTTAGCAGAATAACCTAATAGACATAGAAGAAGCTACTACATTTTTCTTTGTTATAAACACAGGTTTTTTCCCCAAAATCTGACAGTGGATAGATGGTTCACTACTGGTGCAGAAGGAAAAGTTAACTGTACGTTAAATTTTTCTGTTTACTGTTATCACAAGCGAAGCGATGGGTAGCAAAATATCGACAAGCTATGAAACCAAGTATAATCAGAGAATCTATTCAGCCTATAAGAAAGAAATGAGTTTATTTTCTATATAATTCACAAAGTCAAGGATTTTTGTCTTTTATATGAAATGTCTGATTGAGAAATAAGTATTAATCATTTAATACATCTTTTAATTAATCAATATTGAGTTGAAATTTTCAATGTAACTCTGGGTAATTAGATATAGATCATTTATAACAATAACATTATAGAAAGAAGGGAATACTAATAAAGAAACTAAATAAAGTCACCAGAGTTCTGAGATGCTTCCCAGTGTCTTATACTCATAAAATAGCAAATTTATTTCATAACTAATATAATTTATGATATTTGATTAAAGCTTCCAGCTTTGCAAAGTGAGTTGACACCAGATGTATATGTGATTATGTGTATATGTAAAATGTATTGTTTAATAGTTTTTTATTATTAATGACCAGAGTGGGAGAATTATTGTTAATTCCAAATTCATATTAATATAACCTTTTAAAGTGTACTTTGGCTTAATCCTTACTTGTCCCCAAGACAAATGATATTGACTAATTCCTGTGGTTCACTTAATAAACCAGGTAGGACTCCATTTATATTCATTAGGGTCTGGATTAATCATCCCATTTCTTACCTCGAGCTATGTCAGAACAGATTTTCCAATTCATGATTTACATCTGATTTCTCACTAAATTCTAGACCTGTTGTTTTGGTAGAAAATAAGACAGAACTTAATTTCGGTTTTGATAGGCTGTTGGAAATGCCATAGGATCTTGAACTAATTAAAAAAAAATTTGTTATATCAATATTTGAACAAAATGTTAGATACACAGTAATACTTATTGGTAGCATATTTCTTGTTTTAATAGTACTTTACTGTTAAATCAAATGAAACCTGAAGGTTTTTTTTTTAGTCTTTACATGATACAAGGTGCTGTCCACGGTACTGAAGGAAATACAAAGAAAATGGAGATATATGCATGTGTTTAGAATAGTGTAATGAAGAAACCACAAGATTTAGTTGAAATTTGAGCCCGTTTTAGTTTTGAATTTATGATGAAACCTATTTTTAACTTCAACTTCCTCATCTATAGAATGAGGGTAATGCCAGATCTTGATGTAACTACCTCAAATGTTTGTGAAAATCAAATGAAATATATTTTGAAAATATTTTATGGATTACAGATCGTGACACTAGCCTTTCCTTAATATATTTCATAGAACATTAGCCCTGCTATGGGATCAACAGAAAAAAGTGATTCCTGGTCAAATATACTTGGGAAATGCAGCATACATTAACCATTATAACTATTCAACTTGGAGTGGCATGTTACATATTAACTTTTACAGGCTCAACAATTTTGTTTAAGCTAGAATTCTCCAGATTTATTTAACTGAAGTCTGTTATCATATGATACCTATTAGCACTGCAAAAATTATTGTACCATGGAAAAAACTGAGGAAATTATACATTATGCAAACGTTAGTTGTGCCCTTATTATTATAGTCTAGTAGAAGTAGCACTATAATTATATGAATAGCTATGGCACACAGAAGACTCCCAGTATAATAAGAGCAGTACAAATGATATCTTGCCATCTCATAGAAAGGAAATGTTAACGAATGTTGTGAAAATCAAGTAATGCTCCAAAAGATTTGATGTAAGTATTGTAGAGGATTAGACTTAGAGTTCCCTAGAGTCTGTTCCAGCACTAAGTAAGATATTTAGGTATGTATGCATATATTTAGTTTGAACATATGCATGTAGCATATGTGTATATAGATATACGTATACACACACATCACCAAAACTATGGTAAATAAAAATTTTAAAACCAAAATGTAAATAACATGTTAGAGAGAGCAGAGCCTGGAAGTGAACAGACAAGTTAGGTAGAATTCTTTTGCTTTTTTTTTTTTTTTCTTTTGTGGCTATGTTGAAATCTAAATGTTGATATGACATCTAGAAGGACATGCACATCAGACATAGATGTCATTGAGTCTGATTATTGGATCTTGGTTGCTATCTGCATTTGAGCAGGAAGAAAGATTGGTTGTGAGTCATCCTCAGAGTTGCAGAATAAAAAAGAAAATTCAGTTCAATGTGGTACCACAGAATCTAATACACTAAAATTTTCTTCCATTTTGCTATGTAAAACTTGCATTAAGACATGTTTAAAATTAATAGTACCTAAAAATATTCATTCTTACATTAGGAATATCAAGGATGGGAAAGAAAAAAGGAAGTACGTTCAGTAAAATATAAGGATAATAGCAGATTTTATACAATTGTCTACCCAATATACATTCTCCTTCTTCATTGTTAAGAGAATGCTCTTTGTGGTCAGGAAACCACATTCATTCATGAAGCCGTGGGATTCAATGAAGAGTAGTCCAGGCAACATGTGAAGAAGATAGAAGAAAAATATGGAAAGTGTCCAGGACCTTGATGATGATGTCAAGATGCTGCATCAGAAATTAACTTAAACCACTTTATCTCTGGATTTTGAGACAATTTATTTTACAGTTTTAAATGCATTGTGTTGGTGTTTTATTTTATGTACAGCCAAAATTATCCTAACGGATAAAAGATTAAAGAAGAAAATATCTGTCCTTTTCCCAGGTGCTATAAAATAACTTCATAGCATTAAAATATTTTTCTGCATTTAAAAAATTAGGGATACCTAAATTTAAGATTACACTAAAGTTAAAATATGATACTCAAAGAATAGGAAGTAAATAGCAGACAGAATATGGAAAGGGAAGCTGAGGCTGGACATTTCTAATTCTCACTCTTGCCTCCCTTATACCTCAATCTTTTCTTAAGATTTTGTCCCTGGTGGCTCTTTCTGGACTAATTTTGCATAGTTTCTCTTTAATGAGATTGACAAGCAAGTGATATGTGACTAAATAACTTTCTTGAGCAAAGTAATAAATATAATATAAAGGTAAACACAATAGATGTCAGTATCCCAGCTTCCCCATACAAAAAATTAGCAAATGGCACTTACAGAATAATTGTAAGGGCAAAGTACTTATAAAAGTGCCTGTCAGATAGTGAACACCATTACATATACAACTAAAAAGCAATGTGGAATGCTGTCCTTCGCTTAGCTCATTCACAAAGTCTAAATGTATTCCAAATAATATATTATTTCTAAATCAATATGTATTGTACTCATATTATCAGAGGAAGTAATTTTCCTCATAATCATGGAGCAGTCAGTCACTGATATTACACTGAAGCAACATCTTATAATAACAACATTTATTAGCCATATAGTACATTTATTCTAAGTAGCTAGGAGCACTTAACAGCCATTACCCAATTAATCATTACAGATCCCTGTGTGGTAGGTCAGAGTTATTATCTCAGTGTTAGAGTTAACCACACTGATGTACAGAACCAGTGAGCTATTTGCTAAACCTGGATGACTGGTTCAGCGTGTATCCAGGAATAGAAGCAAAGTCCTGATTCCCTGTCAAGGGTGCTGTTAAATGGACCATGCTAGTTTTGGGACTGGATATTCTTAAATTATTTTCTTCTAAATAATACGTAAGCATATCTAGTTTTAACTTTTAAAGAGAGCAAGAATACGTATACATGAACTTCTGACAGCACCTATTTTTAAGCATATATCTCCTAACCTCTTGATTTGAGATTCTTCTGATTTCTAACAACTTAGACTGCTGCTTAATTAAAATTTTAATTAACTGTAGCTACTGACAATGAGTAGAATAAGATAAATGTTAATTTTATGGTTCAATCAAATTGAAGGTTAGGAAAAAAATCTTACGTTTAAGGTTATCATTATTATCACAAGGAATGTGCCACCAGATCTCAGATTCAGTGAATTAGTGGTTCTGCTGCCAGGGAATAGATTGTACAACGTTAAACTAGATATATTCCTTCAATGCAGAAAAGTCAGCTCAGAAGTGGATTGAAAAGAATAATGACTTGGTGAAAAGTAAATATAATATGTATATATTTATATTCCTCATTTTACTAACCACCTCTCACCTTTCTAACTTTGAACATATAACAAAAACCCTCCTAGCTCAAATTTAGTCACTTATTTAATTGAGGTCCATTATACCTACCACTTAGGTTTGTTGTGAGCTTTAAAAAATGTCAAATAAGTAAAATTGCCTAAAAGAATTAGATATTCAGCAAGTGTCAGTGAAATGGAATGTTGGAAGTCAATTGAATCAATTCAACATATTTGATTCCCCAAAATTGAGATCCTGAGAAAATCAGAACAACTTAAAGTTGTTGATTTCTTTTCACTTTTGGATATTAATGACCTTAATGAAATATCTTCAAAACAGGCCGGGGTGTCTATTACATCCGTCCAAACCCAGCAAATAACATTTTTACCATTTTTTGGTCACACTCAGGTTTCTAGCCTTATACATATGTTATTCAGCTATGTATTTCACCCATTCAGAATTTACTATAATTAACTTTTGAAAAAAGATACTAATAAATTCAGTAACCCAATGATTGTAATGGCTTAGTTATTCCAATTAAACATATTTTAATAAGTAGTGAAGTTATACAACAAAAAAAATGAAACCCTCATGGGAATGTGGAAGCATTGGGGAAGAGCTGATGGAAGAGATATATTAATAAGAAGAAAGAAGGTATATTTTCGGTACCCTGGGCTCTGGAATTAAATCCCAAACATACTGTTTCCTTAATCTATGACATCAAGCAACTTAATTTACTTTTTTAGAACTCCAGTTTATTCATGTATAAAACAAAAATAGCTTGAGAGAGAAACATTTGACCAAAAAAAAATGAGATATTACATATAAAGCAATTAACATGTGCTTAGTCAGTAATATTCATTCAACAACGATTTCTTTCTCCTCCTTTCCCCTAAACCATATAATGTAGACATAGATTCAGCCCTGAGAAAAATGGTCTATCAGGGGCATAATTTAGACTTGGGAATGCTAGATGTAAATTATTTTTCTTGCAGGTGTTATTTTCTCAGAATCAGACTTCACTGTGAGGCTTGTCAAGGTCATTGTGTTAAACAATTCTGTATGCGTTCTTGAAGTCAGAGGTCTAAACGAACTGCATAACAGTTTGACTGAAAAGGTGCTCTGCAGATCTAGTGCACACTGTCATCAGTATGGATAAGACTGTTCATTTTCAGACTCTTAGGAGGTTTGTCAACTGTAAGGAAGAACTTTGGCTCAGTAAGCGGGATAGTGTGATTGATACTTTACTATGCATGAGAGCAGAACAGAAATGAGTTCAACCTATAAAGTGTAACATGTATCTATAACTCTCTCTATATAAATATGAGGAGAAGAGGATAAAGTGAAAATGAGGAAATGTGAAAATATATGTGTGTGTATGTGTGTGTAGAGAGAAAGAACCACACACACACACACACACACACAAATAGAGACAAAGAGAAAAAACAAGAAAATAGAATGAGATCAAGGGCCACAGAGTAACACAATAGAAAGAGCAGAGGGAGAGAGACAGAGAAAAAAGATGGACAGACATAAACATGAAGAAAGGGGAAAAGACTGTGAATCAGACAAGAGACATAGAGCTTGGATGGGCAAATAGATACAGGGACAGATAGAAAGAGAGCAAATAAAATGCATCCAAAGTAACAGTCCTTTCTTTTTGTCTGACATAAGAAAGGATGGTTATTCTTCCTTAGTGGAGTGTCGTTATCGTCAATGGGAGGTCACCAGGGAAGATGTGTGCCCCACAGTAAGGACTGTTGTCTCTCTGTGGTATTTATTTGTGCAGTGTATGCCTCATGCACACATTATTTACTTTGATTATTCTTTGAAGAAATGTATTAGACCCTTTATTTTTCTGTATGATATGTATCAGACATTGTACCACATAACTCAAAACAGTACTTGAATCATGCGCAGCACAAATAATATGTGTCCGTATCTGGAAACTGCAAGGAGAGCCAGGATGGAAAGAAGTTGAAAAGTAAAAAGCACACAAACAAAAGCCAAATTTTGCTACTTTGCTTTTAGCTTTTATGGAATAAAAAGGAAACGGGAGAGAAATAAGCATGAGTATTACCGTAAATCTGTACCCATCTGTCTTTAATTGACTCTATAATAATGCATGCTAAATAAACTGTTTTGAAATTGAATGACTCCTTCCTTCAAGTAGCTCAAGATACCAAAGTTCATTAAAGATTTCTGGTGACAGCAAAATATTTGAACTATCACTATATAAATAGAAGATACCACATTAGTCAAAGGATGAAGCTCTAACTATGAAATAGAATTCAGAAAAAATGGATCATATCAGTGGACTGAGAGGAGACTAGTAATGGAAGATGGGACATGAAGAGAAGAATCACATAATTTTAAATTGCCATCTGTTCAAAATTAATACATAACTCCAAATATACATATTATCTCCAGGCTATACACTTACAGCACTCTCATTCCATAAAGTTAAGAGTCATGATTAACCAGAACAATGACGATATTGGTGCAGAACCCACAATGAATAAAATACTTCCACCCTCCTCTGTCCGTCCTCCGCTTCCCAGCTTAGTGACATGAGAATACTCTTGCCCTTGTTCAGCTGCCATTCCTGGCAGTTATACGTGTTGGGAGGACAATGGTGACCTTTAGAAACAATGGTAAAGTATCCACTCTAATGATGGTGTTATGAAGAGAGATTGAGGAAAGTCAGTATGGTTGAGAAAGTAAAGGTTGATGTCACCCTTTTGGTCAGATATATATTCATGTGCCAGAGAAAGCTATTAGGAATGGAATATGGATTTTTTTTTTTTTTTTTTTTTGCGGTACGCGTCCCTCACCACTGTGAGCCCCCCAGCCCCGCCCCCCCCCCCACCGTTGCGGAGCACAGGCTCCGGACGCACAGGCTCAGCGGCCATGGCTCACGGGCCCAGCCTCTCCGCGGCATGTGGGATCTTCCCGGACCGGGGCACGAACCCGTGTCCCCTGCATCGGCAGGCGAACTCTCAACCACTGCGCCACCAGGGAAGCCCTGGAATATGGATTTTTAAAGCTCAACTTTCATGTCATTAATGAAACCAGACACAGAGGAGTCATATAAATACTTTATAAAAGGAAATATCCAAACCTATATAAAATGAGAAAATCTAGTTTTCATCATGATGTCATTACCTGTTAATAGCTCTATACATTTATAGTATTTATATGTTCCAAAGTAGAATTGAAGATTTAAATTGTGTCATTTAAAAATATTGCCATGTTTTATTTTCTTATGGTAGATCCTAGACCTGCAGAAGAGAAATGGGGCATGCCAAAGCCATTGAGTTTGAAGAGCAATATATTTGAAGAACTTGTCATGATAAACAAAAATCAAAGCTTTTAAAGTTATAGCTCCCCAGAGCAGGAACAAGCCAAGGACACCAATACCATTACCACTGTCAAAATCTGTCCATGGCATTAAACTTTTCAATCCACTTTGGTTTGGCAGTGTAAGGTCATTCTGGTTCCTTGAGGTATCTTTATTTCAGCAAGGCATTTGCTCCCCATGAGTAATTTACTTGATTGGCATTTATATATTCTGCTGCTTAAAATCATTCATGTGACCAGCAACTCTCAGAATATAAACGGAGAGATTTTAACACATTGTCCCACAAACCACATGCATTCCCGTATGCATTTTCTCCTGGTAATTGAAATGGGTCTAATCTAAACAAATTGAGGTTTCTCTTTTCTCATCCATATGTATGTCTCATGCCATTAATGGTGTAGGACTACAAAGGGTGAATGATGATTTCTTCAGACTAGTTGATTATTCTCAGTTGAAAATCACTTATTTTCTTTCCAAAATATTTCCATATAAACCACAAGGATTGAGGATCAACAATTCAAGTTTCTTCTGAACCTCAAGATATTTAGACAGCATTACTTATCAGTTAAAAGATTTCTTAGATTTGATTCAAGTTGACTTTTACAGTCATTCATTTACTTTTTAAACATGTAAAACCTGTCCTTTTTCTTCAGGATGCAATCATTTGTAAGAGATTTTTCAAATATAAACATTGATTTTAAAATGTATCTGAAATATAATACATTAAAGCAGCAACATTTCTATAAAATGAAGCTCTTCGGGAAGAGATATGGGAACATATGTATATGTATAACTGATTCACTTTGTTATAAAGCAGAAACTAACACACCATTGTAAAGCAATTATACCCCAATAAAGATGTTAAAAATAATGAAGCTCTTCTATATAATTATTTTATAGTCATGTTTTACTATATTTTATACCTTTCAAAATATTTTAAAATTATGTGTGTTTTTGTGTAATTTAGAAAAATTGTGCAATGTAAGGACTTGACAGTGCATAATTGTAAAAATGGTTGTTTTCCAGAGTTATTGCTTAACCTACTGTTTAAATATTTTGAGCAAAATACTTGAATGATCTTAATTTGGTTTTTTGCTTCCTAAAAATTTAGAAAGAGAAAATGTTTTTTAAATGAATGGTATTCTGGGAAAAGTTATCCCCTCAACGGACTATCAAGCAGTGTGATACAAGCATGATGAAAAACATTAGCTTCTATTCAAAGGATGTCCAGATACCCAATTAAAATGAGCAGCCACATCATTCCTGATGCAGTCATGTATTCATTCAGAAATATTTAGCATCTACTATATACCAGGTCCTCTTCTTGGTGTTTGGGATTCATCAGTGAACAAAAGAGATAAAAATCCTTGCCCTTTTGAGATTTGCATTCTAGCAAAGTAAGACAAGAAATAGTCATTAATAATAAAAAATAAAGTGATAATTGGTAAGGAAAAGAAGAAAACACAGTAAGGAGGAAGACCACAAATAGTTGAAGTGTGTGTATGTGTGTGTGTGTGTGTGTGTGTGTGTGTGAATGGTGGAGAGGGTAGGTAATTGCAGTTATAAATAGGGTAATCAAGGATCCACATATTGAGAAAGTGAGAATTCAGCTAAGACTTAAAGGAAGTAAAGGAATTGTCCTTGTGTTTATCTATGAGAAAAGCAGCAGAAACATTCCTGAAAAATGTGGATTTGTGGGCAACATCCAATCCAAGTGGCTAGGGTGGCTGCAACAGAGAAAGTAAATGGGAGATTAATAAAGTGTGAGTTTAGAGAATTAACAAAAACTGATCACGTGGGGCCTTTGGAACCGCTGTCAGGAATTTGACTCTCCTGAGAGAAATGTCAAGTCATTGCAGAGTGATGAACAAAGGAATTACATCATTAGACCAACATTCTGACCAGTCCCTTTGTCTTCTGTGTTGAGAATAGAATGTGGGATGGGGATGGTGTAGTGAAAGCAGATATATTGTTGTGAGGTGAGACATAAATGTTTACACAGCAAGTCTTCTATGAATTCATTCCCTTTACCCAGGCAATGCTCCTGGGGAAGAAACAAATTCAGTGAGAAGGCTGATCTACTATTAAACATGGCAATGATAGACCTCCTGGCAGTTAAATTAAATGGTTTGTTCTAGGAGGACAGCCCTTACTATGGAAAGTTTTGGCAGGATTTTTTCCTTCTTGTATGATTGCTTTTGGTAAACAAACCTGGAATCTATAGATTTATGGGATATTGTGTCCTGGATAATATAATGTGAATTATACAATGATAGAGTATGAAATGGGTATGTTCCATAATCTAAATGGCTCTTTCTGTGTGCATGAAGTGACCAAATATTTCATTAGGAAGCTCATCTATTTCATAGAACAAACACATTTGATTAGATGAAAAAATAACATTAGGGGTCCTAGAATTCTCCCAGCTTCACCTGTATCTTTTGTATTTGTATCCTTGAAATTATTAATAAAGTTGACACTAAATCAAATCTCTACCTCATGGAGTATCTCATTTGGCAAGCTAATTCTGGGTGTTGTTGCAGATGTCAGTAATCCAGGCAAGAAACACTGGTGGCTTATGTCCAGCAGTAGCAACAAAGGTGATGAAAATTTTCAAATTATGAATATTTTGGGTAGTATTCCTCTAATGGAATGGTTGTAGATTGCAAAATAAAGAGAAGATTCAAGAATGACTTCAGATTTTTGGTCTCATATTTTTTTCATGGAGGGTGGAGGAACAGAATTCAGCTTTGGATACAAGTTTGAGATACATATTAGACAGTCAAGTGGTGTAGGTTGAGTAGGAAATTAATACTTGAGTCTCTGTACCATTTACATGAAAAGTACAGGACTGGAGGAAGGTCTGGGGTGGAATTGTATATTTGAGAGTCGTCATCATACTGAGGATATTTAAAGTCCTGAGACTAGAGGAGAAATCCAATTAAATATATGTAAACAGAGTAAATAAGAAGACCGAGGACATAGCCCTTAGATATGACATTAAAAGGTCAAAGTGAAGAGGAGGAACCAACAAAGGTGACTGTCAAGGAGCAACCTGTGTGGTAAGATGAAGAGAATGTGATGTATTGAAAGCCATGTAAGAGAGAAGGAAGTATTAAGCCTTGTCAGATGTGGATCAGAATTGGACCATGTGATTTTGATAAGAGCAGTTTCGTGGAAGGTGAATCCACCATTCTATGAGAAAAATAAATGTTTTCATTAATCGGACATAATAATTCAGCTACTCTGCACGATGTTTTTTTAAGGAACAAATAAGGGTACTCCTCCACCCTCCATGAAAAAAATATCAGACCAAAAAGTTTGAAGTCATTCTTGAATCTTCACTTTATTTTGCAATCTACACCCATTAGTGGAATACTACCCCAGATATTCATAATTTGTTATTAATTATGCTTACAAAATGCATGCTCTCTTTTAAGTATTTTAGTATGTTAAGCTTCCAAAGTTGACCTGTTATTTTTTTCATAAGGACTCTTACATCACCTAAAATCCCTGTCCTTAATTTTCAGAACAGAGAACAGGTGACACAGAGATAAGGAAGTTAAGGAAATTCTAGAGCGTAGGATGCTAACAAAATACTCATTGGGTTTAAAGATAGTGTTAGAGATAAAAGGCATGAGTGAGAACAGAGAATGTGAAGATAGTGAAGCTGTTATGGCAGTTCAACTCTTTGTGCTCCTACTTCTCATTGTATATTTTCTCAGAGTTGCAATATGAAAGCCTAAAAGTTTGGTCGAGGTCACAGAGTGTGTGCATTCCAGGGGCCATGTGCTTTACAGGGGAGCAGAGAAAGGACTCCACGCAGAGCCGTGGGTAATTTTCCCAAACACAGTTGCCAAGGATCCTCTAGCATTCATCTTTTTCTGCTTTTGGCATTTAATATTTCTATTCACTTTGGTTTGTTTGTTTAAGGTCAAGCAAATTCCTATGAGTACTGTCCTTATTTGAAAGAATGAATTTCCTTGGTTTATTTCTTCCTGCTAAACATCATTTATATGACTACTCAATATAAGGATAAAAACTGAGAATTTCTGAAAATATCCAGCCAAGGAGTTACCACAGTGCTGATTGGGAAACACATCTAACATACCCCATGTAGAATGTTAATCATTTATTTTGTTTTCATTTTTCTGTAAAAAAAATGCCTTCTGTGAAGATATCGCTCTCCGATTGAACCCATTTTCAATCTTAACTGTATGTGCCAAATGATGGACACCCTACTGAAATGAAGATTCTATGAGGAATCGTAGAACTCTCTGGAACACATGCCTGTTTAGATGTGCTAGGACAGAAGAGCAACAAATGGGTTATGATTTTCTACTTTTCATTGACTGGTACCTATTTTATTCTTATACATCTATTATTGTTTGTTGTGTCTAATACATTTGATTAAGGGATAATAAAACACATACCCACACACATGCATATGTACACACACACACACACACACACACACACACACACACATTTTGCTACTGTGTTTTGATTATGGCCATGTTCCTTGACCTGCATTTTCCAGAAAGAAGTAACAATTTTATTTCATGGTAAAATTAACTCCAGTACATTTATACCTATCTAGTAAATAGGCTGTAAGGAGGTTTACGTGTTTGGGCTAAATAGTTAAGCCATTGTCTACCAGACAAAAGCCCAGGTGAGTTTTTGCTGTAGTAGTTATTCCGTATTTAAATAAATGCAGTGCAGATAAAATGCATTGAGATGAAAATTTGTCTTTGGTGGGTAAAAAAATGATCAATAGTGTTCATCAATAGTGATTATGTTAGACAGAGAGCTGCCAGAGAGAAAATTCATCTGGACTATGTAGGCCATAAATATAGATCAGAAAGGAGATAATATGCTTTTGATTAATATATCTGGAGAAAAAAAATGCTGCTTTTTTAAGAAAAAAAGATTTTCAAGAAAATTACACCTATGCACCATTTTCTGATTAAAATAATGAGGTTTTCTCAGCACAAGTGTGTATAATCATAGGCATATCCTCATTACCTTAATAAGTTTTATCATAGAAATTAGTCATTTTCATCATGGAGGTAGTTGAATAATAAACTACCATATTTCTTGTTGGAAAGCAGTATTTTCTTTATCTTTTATTTTCTTCTTTATGTACCATTGTACATAAAGGAGTGGGAGGGAGACGCAAGAGGGAGGAGATATGGAGATATATGTATAAAGCAGAAACTAACACACCATTGTAAAGCAATTATACTCCAATAAAGATGTTAAAAAGAAATTGCTGCTGCTAAAAAATTTACTCTGGGAAACCTGTAGATCTTTTAGGGAATCTGTATGTTCAAAAGCCTAGGGAAACCAGTGCTAGCAATATAACTGTGAACAAATTTTTAAATAATGCAATATCCTTCTACATGCAAACTTTAAAATACTACAAGTAAAGCTGTTATTGAATCACACATTTTCAAAACTGAGGGGGCGCCATTATAAATCCTGCCCTTTTTATTTTTATGTAGCAATAGTACATAAAAATGATGACTAGTGCTAAGTTGTCAATATGTAGTGAATCAAGCAGTTGTTTAAATGTATCAGAACATCTGTGAGCAACTGTGCTTGTGCTTATGCTTTTATTTTAACATGCATTGTGATCATGCAAAAAAAAAACGTATACCCTGTAATGATGATATTAAAATTGAATGTACAAGGGCCAGTGATGGAAAACAATGGAAAAAAACACAAAAAACCACCACATGGAGTGCAGCAGACACTTGATTTAGAAATACTCTAAATAAAGCCAAATTATCACCATAATATTTCTAAAGAACACACCTACTCAGCTTTTTATTTGCATCTGTGGAAAAATTAATCTTTCATTGTGTGAGTTCGAGGTCTTCATGAATGGATCCTTCAGTGAAAGGCAGCTGTACCAACTTCAGAATGGTTTTCAGTAGATTAATCAAAAATGCATTGCATCACTTAACATGACATCTGACTTGTGATAAGTGCTCGGTAAATATTATCTATTTTATTATATGCAAAGATAATGGGGGAATTATGCATGAAACAAATAGGTAAAAACATTTTTTCCTCTCCAAATGGTGCCCATGACCAACGCTCTGCGAGAGCACTTTTGTAAGATACAGTAGGCTGCTTCCAGGAATCACAACTTAGGCCAGGGTTATTTGTATTCAAGTTCAGTGGCATTAAATAGAGTTTTCTGGGTTAATGTAGGTCCCTAAGTAACATAATCTTTTTTCAAAGGGAGATTTAGCCCAAATTGTAAAGAAAAAAACTATGAAATGGATATACAGAACCCATTATAAGTAGTTGTCTCCCTCGATTTTATATGTCAGACCCAAAATACTGGGTTTGAGTACAATTCAGTGAGTTTTAATAGTATATTTCATCTACACCTAGACATTATTTTCCATGAAAGCAAGATGAACACTAATATGTTTGAGTCTCATTATAATCTTTATCCCGGAGAGAAAACATTGGAATACAGTGGATTTTTTAAAAAATTAATTAATTAATTTAATTTATTTGGCTGCATTGGGTCTTCGTTGCTGCACATGGGCTTTCTCTAGTTGTGGCGAGCAGGGGCTACTCTTCGTTGCGGTGCACGGGCTTCTCACTAAGGTGGCTTCTCTTGTTGTGAAGCACGGGGTCTAGGTGCACGGGCTTCAGTAGTTGTGGCATGTGGGCTCAGTAGCTGTGGCTTGCAGGCTCTAGAGTGCAGGCTCAGTAGTTGTGGCACACAGGCTTAGTTGCTCCGCGGCATGTGGGATCTTCCCAGACCAGGGCTCGAACCCGTGTCCCCTGCCTTGGCAGGCGGATTCTTAATTGCTGTGCCACCAGGGAAGTCCATGGAATACAGTGGATTTTAGACTCCATGTCAGATATTTATTTATTTATTTTCAGATATTTATTTAGATTGGCATCCAAATAGACTCATGTTTAACAGTGAGATTCAAATAGCTACACAAAAGATATAATAATTAATGCTATTGCATTTTTTGATTCAAAAATATTTCAGCATTTCCTTCTTGGTTTCTATTTATTTTTAAACTAAACTTACTGCACAAACTAGAAAAAACATATTCCAGATATTATTATTATATAATAACATAAACATTTATTTGAGATTTAGACATAAATTTTAAATGGCAGATTAAATATAGGGGACTTTTTTCCAGATTTATAAGAAGTATCGTAAATACCCTTCCCTCTTGTATATTTGTTGGCAAATGATCTGTATATCTATCTTGAGATCATATTTCACCAATGACCTTGATGGAACACTTCAATTTTATTTGGTGAATGTCAGGTCAGATGCATCATATATGCCTCCGTGTATGTTACTTTCATTTCCTGGTGTATGTGTAGGTTTGCAGATCTATGAGAAAATATTATCATTGTATGATCCTCTTGCACCGTAGGAACACCTACAAAATTACTCTTCTCAGCTGAGACATAATGAGCTCCTCTTTATGACCAGGTTCAATCTTCCTTCTTCATAGAACAGGTAGAAGGAAAGAGAGAAATTGCTCAAGGTGCAAATTACGTGGACTCCTGTGACCCAAATGAACTAGACCTTACACACTGCCTGTTAGGGAGATGTAAATTTCTCAGAAGCAACTAGATCATTTGACTCAAAGGGAGGTATTGATTTTTCTGCAGTGTTTCCCGTGTAGAAATAAAAGACAAGTTTGTGAAGTGGATGCTTTCTACTCTTCCTTCTGTTAAACTCTGTGTTTTTTCCACCTATAAATACTAGAGTTCATGTAGCAGAGAGGCATATTTAAAACTACATGTTTTCTTTCCTTCATTTAAAAGGAAAGAAAGAGTAGAGAGAGATATTTAATGGGGTCACAGTGGGGAAAATTCCAGCATCCTGGCATCTCCATCTATACGTCAATCGATACCCATTAACACAAGCTACATCATGCATATGTAAAAAAAACACTTGCCATCTTAGTGAAAAATGGCACAGCAATTAAAATGTCAAAAAAGGCTAAGACAATGTGAGATGAAGTACAGTTATAATTTTACTTTAAAACTTCTCAATTCTCTAGTGTTCATTGAAGTGTTTTTCTAATAATTAAAAATTTTAAAATGCTAGCAAAGTTCAGACAGCTGCTTAGTATTTTATGTAAAAATTGTATATTTTTGATCACATTTGTTGTTTGGCTAAATTAAATGATGCATGTGGTCTTTAAAATTTTTTTCTCAATGTCTTAAAGGCAGAACATACTCCATTATTTTATTTTCTTCCTTGAGCATAGGTAGATGTGACTCCATAAAATAAAATATTCCAAGGAGGACTCCTTAACATGTGTTATTTCTTTGCAAGTCGCATAAGACATCCTAGGCAAATATCATTTAATAATAAAAATCATGATAACTAAATTACATTTAAAAGTCTCTGTCACTTCTCTTTGCAACATTTTTTTTTCTCATTAAAGTACCATTTAAATTTACTTTTGTTTTATTAGTTGGTCCACTTAGGCTAAGCTTGTTTGCTGGTGATCTCTGAGTAAGCTTAGGCGATATTATGAAAAGAGGGAGCCTGCTTGCCTACTGAATACAGTTAGAGACTAACTTCTGATGAGACATGTAAGATAGAGAGCTTGTTCGTCCACAGTCCTTAGGCCCTCCACATAATCTCCACTTTCATCATTCTTAGTGAATGCTTAAGTGAAAACAGGAATAGAATATTTAATGTTATCTTTTTCCCTTTTTTGCCAGTAAGTAAAAATGCAAACCTGCACAGCTCCACCTCAGGGAACCCCAAGGGGGACATCTGTGCCAGCCAGGACTTAACCATCCACATCAAGTACCGAGGAAGCAGGGTAATGAGACCCTGACATGCTACCAGCTGACATATAGGTTTTATTAGATTAATAGCTCTGAAATGCCCGTAAGGCAGAATGAGTCATTGCATATTCTCCAATTCTAGAAGGCAGAGAATTGTTCTAGTTCATAAAACAAGTAAATGCAACTCGTGTCTGTAAATCTTTTTTTAATCAGTGTTGCCTTTCTTTCCTCCTATTGTTGGGAGCGTATTTCTTTAAACACATTAATGATGCTTATGTAATACTTCTCATTCAATATCAACTTCTTTCCTTCTGTAAAAAAATTTCCTTTATTTTTAGATATTTTCAAGTGCTTTAAAGCATCTTATGTTCAACGATCTGTTCCAAAACCCCAAACATGCACAAAATATATCATTCCAAGAAAATCATGTTTCTCTACAATATAGAGTATTCTCAACTGTTCTCTAATATCGGGACTGAATGGTACCTTGTTTAAAAGATCTTTATATCTGCTTAAAACACTAAATGTCAAACTATGCATGTTTCTTAATATTTTGGATCAAATTAAAATTTTTTTATTTGAAAAGTTAAGAGTTTTCAGTTCTCTGTTTATATGGTGGCCCTCTTTATGCTTGCTGTAATCAGTAATCTAACTTGGCCCCCAAGATTTCCCTCTTACTGTGGTACATTCCTTGCATAATCCTGGGGACTAGGATTCTGACATCTCACTCCTGTGATTTGGTGTTGGTATATGGCACAGTTGATCTTAAAATAAGATATGATTTAATCACACAGTCCTTTAAGAGTAGAGAGTTTTCTCTGGTTGGAGCAGAAGGGGAAGCAGAGAGATTTGACGTGTGGTAGAGGTTCAATATGAAGGAGGTTCTTTACTGCTGAGATGCATGGACATAGGGCACAACCTGAAAGCAGCCTCTAGGAACTGAGTTCAGTCACTAGCTGATAGCTAGCAGGACAATGGGGACTTTAGTTCTACAACCACAGGGAAATTAATTCTGCCAACCGCCTAAGGGGATATGGAAGAGATCATTTCCTATTCAAGCCTCCAGGGGAGGATGTCTTTGACCAACACTTTGATTTCAACCTTATGAGACCCTGAGTAGAAGACCCAGCTAAAATGTACCAGAATCCTGGCCAAGAGAAATGGCTCAATTATAAATTTGTGTTGTTTTAGCTGGCTACATTCACAGTGATGTTTTACATAACAGTAGACAAATAATACGGTGTTAGATGAGTTGAGGAACTTCAGCTAAAGGCTCTATTTCTTGAATGTTCTAAGCCATTATTTTTAAGTTAAAAATATCAGTTGATATATATTGAACACTTACTGTGCTAGGCATTGTTTTTCTATTTACATAGATTTTCTAATTTGGTCTTTACAGCTGCAGTGTGAGACGGTTTTACTATTAACTCCAACTTTTCAAATGAAGAAACTGAGGCTTTGAGAGTTTAAATGATTTCCTCAAGGTGAAAATAGTTACTAAGTTTCAAATCCAGAATAGAAAACCAAGAAGTTTGATGGCAGCGCTTGTATACTTATCTCTCCCTTCATGGTTTCATAGAGCTTCAAAGCCCAAAGACCAGTTAAATATTCTAACTGGAAAACAATCAATGTGGCGAGGACCCTAGTCACCCCAAGTGAAACCTGTGACTGGAATAAGAAAATCACCTAGGGTCTTGTTAGAAATGCAGAATTTTAAACCCAAACCCAGATCTTCTGAATCAGCGGCTACATTTTATCAAGAACTTTAGGTGATTCATCTGCACATTAAATTTAAAAGTGAATATAAATTCCTTGTTTGCACTATGGCCTTCCTTAGTCAAGTCACTTCATCCTGACTCCGTATCATTTCACACTTCTGTAAAACAGAGATAAACTGCCAAAACAGAGATAAATTGCCAAATATTCTTTAAGGATTAAGTCATGCCTATGTATTCAGCACATTATCTGCTAGATAAATCAGTAATCAATAGCTGTTTTATTTTAATTTTTTTCATTGATGGATGTAGACAAAGGAGAATGGGGCTGGAAACTTCTCCATGTTTCCTTCGCTCTGGATCCCAGCATTGACTTCATGGAGGCAAAGTCCTGAATTGAGGATCCAGTCTTCCGGGAGGATGGTCAGGCCAGACAGAAAGTCTCGAATGAGATAGGGAAGACTTGGCAGCCCCATAGCCCACGAGTTAGTGTTCTTATTGAAGGACAGCCTGGATCTGGAGTTAGCTGTGTGCTTGCTTTTCTCTCCTGGAGGACAGAGCCACACAATTAAAATGGAATCTTGTGCTAGTTTTCCAAATGTACAATAGTGGTCACACTGCACTATCAAAACCTTCTTGTATTTTAATTATCTCTTTTCAGAAGTTGAGACTATTAGATCAGATACTGTGTGAATTGCAAACATTATTTTTCAAGTGGCTAAAATATACAGTAAAATCTTAGTAATTAAATATACTGACTTTAACAGTTTTCAGTTACTCTCCTTTAAAAGCTGTTTTTCCTTTATTTATTTATTTTTTAACTGAGTCATAGTCTCTGTGTATTTAATCTTCTCCTTTGGAATTGCTTCTGAGGGGAAAATTACTTTTAAAATAATTTTCTCTACAATTAGGAAAATGAGGACCTACTGGCCTAATAAGCTCTTAATTGGGGAATTACTTGCTTCACTACTTGTTTCTATTGGCAGTAGAAAAATTGTAAAGAAACCAAAGGGCTAACCCCTTTTCTGATTTCACCTTTGAAGAAAAGATTTTAGCCTGATACAAAAACTGTTAAGATCTTTATCTAAAACTCATAGAATGGTTTCTCAATTTTATATTTTTTAAAAAAATAAGCCCTATCACAAGCTTATGATGCTCTAAGCCAATATCTGACAAAGTGAGTTTCTTGACTTAATAATGTCTCCCACTTATTGCTTATTTTCCCTTTTTCAGTAGTCCCAGGTTCTTACATTTATTTTAATTCCATTCATCAGTTTGGGTATCTGGCTGCATATATTTGAAATGCCAAACTACCATTTAAAGGCTGTATGACCTTAGGCAAGTCATTTAACCTCTCTGTGTCTTGGTTTCCACATGAGTAAAATGGTGTATATAGATTCATTCAGCAGGAATAAATACTAAATGGATTAATTCACATAATGCACTGAAATGCAATAAGTGCTTAATATACATTAAATATTTATGCAAGGTGTTAAAATCTCATTTTCTTACTGAAGAAGTCTGTTTATCTCTAAGCTTAAACCAGGACCACCCTGCACAGTTGTGCAGTATGTGTACTGCACAATGGCATCTTATGGAGGGAGCCTTCAAGGGTAAAATTTCATCTCTTCTCCCATCACCGAGACACATGTTCCTCAGTTTAGCCAACTCACAGCAGGGTTGTTTTTCAGATTTTTCTGTCTAGAGGGGGTAACTATGTTTCTAATCGAGTAACTGGCAAAGATACACCTTACTGGAAAAGGTAACTAAGCACAGCTCTCTCTGCCCTAACACTTATGCCTGATAAATTTTTACCTATTTTATTGAATTTGTATAGAAGTAAAGATTTCCTACTGAAACTCAAGTGAGAAAGTTTTCTAGGGGTCCACAGGCAGAAGAAACAATAGGACTAAGTTAGGGGAAGCACTGCTTATTCTGAGTTAGCTGAGTGATTGTATAATATATTTTTTTCAAATTCTTACTACAGATGGTTTGAAATTGAGTCTAGAAAAACATAGAAAGCAAGGCAAGTAAAATGGTTACAGGGAAGCGTTATAATAGAGACACTTGCAGGCCTTTAAAAGGGAGACAACCAGTAAAGCATTATAGTTTGGAGCAGCACACTATATAATTGAGCATGCAGCTTGAAATCAGACATTGTTGTGGGTTGAATTTTGTCCCCCCAAATATAGGGTCATATCCTAATCCCTGGAACCAGGGAAGATAACCTTATTTGGAAATAAACTATTTACAGATATAATCAAGTTAAGATGAGATCATACTGGATTAAGGTGGGCCCCAAATATGATGATTAGTGACTTTAAAAGAGGAAAGAAAGAGGGGTTTAGATCCAGAGACACATAGAAGACATAACAGGAGGAAGGTCACTTGATGATATAGTTAGATATTGGAGTGATGTAGCTATAAACCAAGGCAACCACCAGAAACCAGGCGAAAGGCATGGAGCAGATTTCCCTAAGAGCCTCAAGAAGGAACTGACTTTACTGACACTTTGATTGTAGTCTTCTGGTCTCCTAAACTGTGAGAAAGTACATTTCTGTTATTTGAAGCTGCCAAATTTGGGTAATTTGTTAGATCAGGCCTCGGAAACGAACACAGACATCCTCAGAAGCATTTCTATCTATATTGTACGATACTGGTCAAGTTCCCTTTCAAAGTCTTAGTATTATGGTGGTAGCCATTTTTCAATTTATAAATGCATCCAATCAATACACTTTACACCATAAACTTACACAATGCTACATGTCAATTATAACTCAATAAAGCAGGAAAAGACTAAAATAAATAAAAGTGAACTAAAATCCATGATAATTTCAGTGAAAGAATATGGACAGTGGCCATGCACGACCCACAGCCCAGAGGAGCATGAGTATTGAGACAATGTACGTAAGGAACTTAGAATAATGTCAAGTGCTTCATAAATGGTAGCTGTTAGTTATAGAAGCAGCAATAGTGACAGATGGGTGATGCTCAAAGGTTTAGGCAGTTGACATAAACAAGCATCATTCTTTCAATCACAGGACAAGTCTTCAAGTATGTGATAGATTTGTATGTGGTGAAGAAGAAGTAGACACTGTTTAGGAACAAAATCCCAATGGAGCAGATGTACCAGTTAGGAAATCAGAGAGCAGAGAAAAATGTCATGGTTTGTGTACTTAAGGGTAGACATTAAGGGTATGAGACTGTCAGGATGGAAAACCAGACGTCATGAATCTGGTTATCCTGATTATACCATGGGTTATCCTGACTACTGCCAGAAAGGTGCTATGCAAGATACTCTAAAAAGAATAGAGACTTGTTATTAATACCCGATGCCTGTTCCTAGCAATTACTAGTCTCTTTCTTCTTGATAGGGCAAATCCTGGTGATTCCAGTTCCCTTTTGTTCTTGATAGGGCAAATGTGACTTCTGCCAATGCCACTTCATCAATAGCTTACCTTGAATTTTAATGTTGAGTGGGGGGCAGGGAAAGAGAAAACAAACTTGACCAAAAGAGACCCAGAAAGTATTGTAAACTGAGTGAAAAGTTGGAGACAGATACCTAGCCTGCTCCCTAAGAAAATGACTATTGTTCATCAAATGGCATTGGTTCACTAAGAAAATGGCCCTGGAATTTAATTTGGCTGAAAGATCTTTTATGGAAGCAAAATAAGGTAGAGAATGGGAATAACAAACATGTATGGGAATAGGATGTTACTTAATTTTTACAGTAGATGAATTTCTGAGAAGCTAAGACTGGATGCACAAAGTTAAGTTTCTGTAAGAACACATTTAAAGAAATAATATCATAAAGATGTATCTATATATGCATTTATAATATATATCCATTTGCAGTAAACATCATTTCTGGACCTCCCTGAAGGTTATGGCTAAGATAGCCCTGTTTTATATGGGCTTGCCTTGTTTATGTGGTTGTGTAAATAGAAAATTCACAGCTTCCCAGGAGGCTTTTGCTTTCCAGTGAAAAGCCTTCCCAGGAGGCTTTTCGCTTTCCAGATATAACTGTTCAAGAAAGAAACCACCTCAGCACTGCTTTGTTGTAAGAGCAAAACCAGCTATCTACCAGATTTGAATATATAATTATTTTTCTTTGTCTATTATTAGGAAATATTAAAAGTAAGCATTAAGTTGGGGGCACTTTCCATGTTTTCAATTTTACTTGAATAAAGACATATCTCCCTCTCACCTACAGATGACCTACTTCCTGGTTACTAATATACTCTCCTCCCTTAATTTGGAAGGTAACGGTCTATGATTATTAGAAAAGAGTATAAAATAATGGAATGGGGGCCATAAAACACAAAGTTATAAACATATTTTTTTGTTTCCAAATTATTGTGTCTATATTTTCTTTCTAAAATTATATTAATACAGAATATTTATTCATTTTGTGTTAAACATTTTTGAGTCCTTGATTCCATTTGTTGCTAAACTGTATGAAAATTTGAAAATATAATCCTGATGGATAAAAGGGAAAATATTAAAATACCTACAGCAAGAAATTTTCCATGGCTCTCTCTAGCAGATTAATATTTTTTAATTGAAGTGTGCTTGATTCACAGTACTGTGATAGGTTCAGGTCTTCACCTTAGTGACTCAGTATTTTTCAAGATTATATTCCACTATAGGCTATTACAAGGTAATGGGTATAATTCCCTGTGCTATAAGAATATCCTTGTTGCTTATCTATTTTATATATAACTGTATCTGTTAATTCCAAAGTCCTAAATTGTCCTCCTCCACTCTCTCCTTTGGTAATCACAAGTTTGTTTTCTATATCCGTGAGTCTGTTTCTGTTTTGTATACACATTCATTTGTACTTTTTTTAAGATTCCACATATAAGTGATATCATATAGTATTTGTCTTTCTTGTCTGACTTATGTCTCTAAGCATAATATTCTCTAGGTCCATCCGCATTGCTGCAAATGAAAGTAATTCATTCTATCTTATGGCTGAATAATATTTCATTATGTAGATAAATATATAGGCTTAAGAAGATATGGTATATTACATATATACATAATCTTCTGCTAATGGGTGCTTGGGTTGCTTCCATGTCTTGGCTATTGTAAATAGTGCTGCTGTGAAAATTGGGGTGGGTTCATGTATCTTTTCAAATTAATGTTTTCACTCTTTCTAGATAGATACCCATATGGTAGTTCTATATTCAGTTTTATAAGGAATCTCCATACTGTTTTCCATAGTGTCTGCACCAATTTACATTCCCACCAACAGTGTGAGAGTTCCCCTTTCTCCACATCCTCTCCAACATTTGTCTTCTATAGACTTTTTGATGATAGCCATTCTGATTGGTGTGAGATACCTCGCTGTGGTTTCTATTTGCAATTCTCTAATAATTAGCAATGTTGAGCATCTCTTCATGTGTTTGTTGGCTCTCTGTATGTCTTCTTTGGAAAAATGTCTATTCAAGTGTTTTGTCCATTTTTTATGTGTGTTGTTTGGTTTTTTTTTGTAATTGAGTTGTATGAGCTGTTAGTGTATTTTGGATATTAAACCTTTGACAGTTGCATCATTTGAGAATATTTTCTCCCATTCCATAGGTTGTCTTTTGGTTTTGTGGATGGTTTCCTTTGCTGTGCAAAAGCTTTTAAGTTTAATTAGGTCCCATTTGTTTATTTTTGCTTTTATTTATTTTGCCTTTGGAGAATGACCCAAGAAAAAAATATTGCTATGATTTATGTCAAACAGTGTTTCACTCTTCCAGGAGTTCTGTGGTTTCATGTCTTACATTTAGGCCTTTAAACTATTTAGAGTTTATTTTTGTATATGGTGTGAGGGAATGTTTTAATATCATTGTTTTACATGTGACTGTCCAGTTTTCCCAGCACCACTTGTCAATGAGACTGTCTTTTCTGCATTCTATATTCTTGCCTACTTTGACATAGATTAATAGGCCAAAAATGTGTGGGTTTATTTCTGGGCTGTCTATTCTTTTCCATTGGTCTTTGTGTCTGTTTTTGTGCCAATACCATGCTGTTTTGATTACTGTAGCTTTGCAGTACAGTCTGAAGACTGGGAGGGTTATAACTTCAGCTTTGTTCTTTTTTCTCATGATTGCTTTGGCAATTCAGGATCTTCTGTGGTTCCATATAAATTTTAGGATTATTTGAGCTAGTTCTGTGAAAAATGTTCTGGATATTTTGACAGGGATTGTATTAAGTCTGTAGATTAGTTTGGGTAGTACAGCCATTTTAATAATATTAATTCTTCCAATCCTAGAGCATGGTATATCTTCCCATTTCTTTGAATCATCTTCAATTTCCTTCATCAAAAGTTTTATAATTTTCAGAGTTTAAGTCCTTCACCTCTTTGGTTAACTTTACTCTTGGGTATTTTTTTTTTAATTTTTATTTATTTATTTGGGGCTGTGTTGGGTCTGCGTTGCTGTGTGTGGGCTTTCTCTAGTTGTGGTGAGTGGGGGCTACTCTTCTTGCGGTGCACGGCTTCTCATTGTGGTGACTTTTCTTGTTGGGAGCACGGGCTCTAGGCGCACGGGCTTCAGTAGTTGTGGCATGCAGGCTTAGTAGTTGTGGCGCACAGGCTTAGTTGCTCCACGGCATGTGGGATCTTCCCGGACCAGGGCTGTCACCCATGTCCTGCATTGGCAGGTGGATTCTTAACCACGGCACCACCAGGGAAGTCCACTCTTGGGTATTTTTGATGTAATTTTAAAGGAAAAAAAAATTTTTTTTACTTTCTCTTTCTGTTATTTCAATATTAGTGTATAGAAACACAGCACATTTCCGTATATTAATCTTGCATTTTAATGGTGATGTTATAGGCACTTTCACTTGAGTACTTAATATAAGGTACTTCATATGTATTTAATTTATATTATTGCAAGATTAAACACTTAAATACACCATCAACAGGAGAATTTATGTCATAATGCCCTCTAAAAGTAGTTAAATGGTGTTATGGGTCACCACATCTTTATTAACACATGTTGATCAGAATTCTAATGTTAAAAATATATTGCTTGTTTTGTGGGTCATTATGATTAAGTGTTTGCAGCTATTAGAATCATATTTGGGTAAGGTGTATTTGTATAACCCAGGTACATGTTCTTGCTAGAAAAAAATGTTTAAATGGTAAGAATTGTATGATGGAAAGAGGTGGGCAATTTCTGTATATCTATTGCAAGTTCCTCAAATGAAATATGTTCAGATTGAATTTCTGAACTACTTGATACTCTCAATTTCAACTCTTAGATCTTCTCTTTCTCTACTTATCTGTGAGTATGGTAATTCATTCCTTAATCAATGCATTGCTTCATCTGTCAAAAAATGTTTATTTTACACCTGCTATGTCCCTACTGTGTGACTGCCTTGAAACTGTTGATTCCACAAAGTGCCTTCTGCTATAGTTCACCAGACTTTAGAAATTAAGTACTTGACTGTACATTCTCATGTTTATTTTGCCATTATCTGTCATTACCCTTTCATTCTCCCTCTGTCTCTATCCCTATTCCTAGCTCATGGGTTAAGAAATGGCCAGATAAATGTATTTATTCTTAGGAAGAGTTAGAGAATAGGGATTCATAAAAACACATCAAGTGCAAAAGCATCACAAAGGGAATAACTAGAGTTTAACTTGTTTGGAGACAATTTGAATTTGTTGAGTACCTATCAGGGTCAAGGTGGCAGGCTAATTCAACCAGCACTCACAATATTTCAGTAAATAGTTAAGAACCTCCTTCATGAATGCTGAAAATCCAGTGGAAAGAATAGAGACCTCATAAAAAGTTGACATGATATGATCCTAGAACCCCTAATAACTAATTGTATGGCTTTGGATAAAATTTAATAATTTAATTTTATATTTTAATGTACATACTCACATACATGCACAATTATTTTTACACAGTTGCATATATATATTATTTTAGTATATGATTTTATTGCAAATGGCAGTAGCCCTTTTCTCACAAAAGGCAACTCTCTTGACATGGGGTTGAAGAAAACTATATTCAAGTCACCACATTTCCAGAATCCCTCACTTCTTTGGATAAGTAATTAAACTACTCAGAGTTTTAGTGTCTTCCTCTGTAAAATAATGAAGAATTTTTGTGCTTCATTTCAGCTCTGGGATTCTATTTATCTTTTAATAGTATAAACTTAGTCTCTCTACCTAGAAATTCAGTAAAATTTTAACAGATTGCCATAATCTGATTTGATTCTAAAGAATACATAGTTTATTTAACCAGATAGTTTAAAAATTACAAAGAATATAAATTGCATGGAACTCAAATAACAATGATTTCAATTGACACTCAATGCATACATAAGAAAATATGGAGGGCTCCCCTGATGGCGCAGTGGTTGAGAGTCCGCCTGCTGATGCAGGGGACACGGGTTCGTGCCCCGGTCCGGGAGGATCCCACATGCCGCGGAGCAGCTAGGCCCGTGAGCCATGGCCGCGGAGCCTACGCGTCCGGAACCTGTGCTCCGCAACGGGAGATGCCACAGCAGTGAGAGGCCTGCGTAACGCAAAAGAAGTCACTGGCTACGATGGGAAGAAATTATGTTAGGGAGCCAGGGCAGGACACAATATAAGAGGTTACTGTAATAAATCACGTGAAAGGAGATGGTGGCTTCCCCTAACATAAAATATGAGATGGAATCAGAAGTGATCCCACATGTTTATAAGGAAAAGTCAACAGTTTGCTGATGGATTGATTGTTGAACTAGAAATTATGAGCAAGTTGAATGAATTTTAAAGAAATATAGAAGAAACCTCAGCATTATTCAAAAGCTTTTAGGAATGACCTGGAATAAAGAAAGAAAATGGTGGCACAAGAGATAGTGGATAATTGAAGGAGAAAAAAAAAGTCATAATTCTCTATCATTTATGAAACATTGATACTATATTAAAGTAGACTATGTAAGTTATTGAGATATTTCTTTTTCTTAGCTCAATTTGTAACTAATTTTCCCAGGAATCTAGAGAAAATACTAAATTACATGTTCAAAAAGTATACTTAAGATAATGTTGATAGGTTTCAATAATTGGATCAAATATTTCAATAAATTTTCTCCAATACTTTTTAGTTTATATCACAAATTAGTCATTAATTCTTTCATGTATTCACATATTCTTCAAATTGAGTGATGAGCTGTGAAGCAGCCCTATGTTACTCCCTACAAGTTCTAGGTACTTTCTGGGATGTCAAAATAATAAGATGGAAAACATTTTCAGAAAGGGATTTAAAATCTTGTGATGTGGCTATATCAGAAAATTGCATGTCCCTGAAGTCAGATAAATTTAATTCAATTTAAATAACATTGCAAGGTATTTATCTATGTTTGCCATAAAATTTACCTGACCCCTGGTTATGAATCTATATATTTAACTATGTAAATTTAATTTTGGCTGATGTGAGTTATTCCTGGAATACATATGCATAACTGATGTCAGTCTGTCAATATCACTAAGCCTTTGACAGACTTCCACTTTTACCTTATAACAAGGTTGGGAGTTTGGAGGACATTTTTATGTAATTCTTATTAACTAAACAGGTAGAGGATTACAATTGTTAAAATTGGATATAGGGCAGATGCCTCTTTATAACAAATAAAATACACTGCAATCTTCAATTCCAATCTTTCATTTTACCTTTAGTACAAAAATCTAGTTGGATTTTTGTACTAGTACAAAAATCTAGTTACATATTAGTTGGATAAGATTAATATTAACCCAAATCTACTTGTTTTCTGGAAATGAATTGGACTGTAACCAGTACATATGATTTTCAAGATTTACTGTTTTTTAGATCTTAGAAATTAATTATATGTCTGAACCAGTTATTGCATGGAGAAAAAAAGAAAATTTTATGGTTCTAGAGAAAATAATTTATTCCCTAAATTTGTGCCCTGACTAGAGTGGATAAAAGGACTAATCCTTCATAGGTCACAATCACAGATTTATGCTTGAATAGAAGTGACCGAACATTCTAGTAAAAATATATAGATGTTAAAGTGTAGCCTAATGAACAATCAATAAGTAAATAAATATTCTGAGAACCTACAATGTACCAGTTGACTGTCCTCTCTTGGATGAAGGTCTTTCTTTGGTTCTTGTGACAGCTTTTTCCACTACTCAGCAATTCCTTCTCAGAGTCCCGTGCCAGTCCTCCTTCCTCTACTCAGCAGACTTTCTCTTCTCCTACTGTCTAGTGTAACCCTGTGTGATCTCATTTATCTCATGGCTTTAGTTATCATCTATACTTTGATGAGTCCCAAATGATATATCCTGCTCACGTTCAACTTGAGAATGCTTGCGCATTTCAAGCCACATCAAGTTCAGCATGTCCAAAATTCAAGTCTTATGCTTAACCCAGATTCACTTGTCCAGTGTTTTCTGCTTCAAATCATGGCACTGCCATCTTCTTGATTTCTCATTCCAAAAACCTGTGAGTAATATTTACGTGATAGATTCTGCAACCAAACCATTGGATTTTGAATACCACCTCTACTCATATGGCTGCATGACTTTGGAAAAGTTATTTAATACGTCTACCCTTCACTCATATATGATATTAGAGTAATAACAGTGCTACTTTAGATGGTTATTGTGAGGATTAAATGAACTAATAAGTACGAAACACTTAAAATGTTGACTGGTACCAACAGGTGCTATATGAGTGTTAGCTATTGCTTTTATTATTCTTTTTACCTTTATCTTCCTTGACCCAGACCTTTCACATTCAACAATCACTAAGGTCTCCTATTTCTAACTCCAAAATATTTTTCAATTCTATTCTCTTTGTGTTCACCTTCTTGGCCACACCCACCATTATCTGTCTTCTAGTTGTAGAACTACTCATTTCACTGACCTGCTTAATACTGCTTAATGGTTTCCCAACAGTTTTAGGAAAAAGATCAAAATTTTTAACAATATAAAAACCTTGCTGACCAGCCTAACCTTAGTGGTACCTCTCATCCTTAATATGTATCCATCACCTCTTTCTCAGTAATCTCTTTACTCCACACACCTTCCATTTTCACTAAGGAGCTAAGAACCCTCTCTTCTCCTGATTCTGTCCCATTTACTCTTTAAGTCTTGACTTAAATTGACTTCTTCCAGGACACCTCCCTAAACACCCACCTTTCTCAGAGGACTAACTTTCTCCATATACTCACATGAACACCATACACTTTCCCTTCATAAATGTTACTGCCATTCTAATTAAGTAATTATCAAGGTAACTTTCTGTTCACATCTGTCTCAAAGGAAACGTCAGTGAGAAATAGAGAATCATGCCATTAAAACATTACTTTATCATTAACATCCAACACATGGCTTCACCATAGTAAATGTTCAATAAATATCCAGTCAATTAAGGAATAAATGTCTGGCACTATGCCCTGCTCTCATGGGATTATAGTTTTGTAGGAGAGGAGAGAGTCAGCAAAAACAAGTATGAGGAGTGTTATGAAGGAGATATGTGTCATGCTGCTTACTAGGGAGACAGTCCCTGACTTCAGCCGGGTTGATAGAGAAGGGCTTCATAAGGAAGCTTCGTGCTTCAGATGGAGATGAAAGGTGACTAAGTGTTGTCTGGGTGAAAGCACTGAAGTGTGAGGGGGGCAGGTGGGGACAGGACCCACAGACACTGAAGCAGAAGAAAGTATAGTATGCTTAGGATGGGGACACAGGCAGCCAGTCCAGGGGATGATGGAAGTTTGCCTGCAGGACATTTCCTTGGAGTCCAGTGTGTTCTAAGCCCAAAGGTTTTGCCAAAATGTTCTGCTGTAAATCAAAGCTCTGAGACTTTCTGACTCCTCTGAGATGAAAGGGGAGAACTTAGTTCACATAATGCCATGTTGAGGACTCAGGATCTGATTCAATTTTAATAAAAATAATAATAGTAATAAAGAAATTTGTTGATTTTTGCTGTAAGTTATAGTCAATAGAATAAAGTTCTTAGCTTATATATACACACACACACATGCACACAAAAATACACATAGACACACACATACACAAACGTAGATAGAGAAAGGTCTGAAAAAATACATACCAGGAGGACCTTCAAGATGGCAGAGAAGTAAGACATGGAGATCACCTTTCTCCCCACAAATACATCAGAAGTACATATACATGTGGAACAGCTCCTACAGAACACCTACTGAACGCTGGCAGAAGACCTCAGACTTCCCAAAAGGCAAGAAACTCCCCACATACCTGGGTAGGGCAAAAGAAAAAAGATAAAACAGAGGCAAAAGAATAGGGACGGACCTACACCTCTGGGAGGGAGCTGTGAAGGAGGAAAGGTTTCCACACACTCGGAAGCCCCTTCACTGGCGGAGACTCCGGGTGGCAGGGGGGGCAGCTTTGGAGCCATGGAGGAAAGCACACAACAGGGGTGCAGAGGTCAAAGCAGAGAGATTCCCACACAGAGGATCAGTGCCGACCAGCACTCACCAGCCCAAGAGGCTTGTCTGCTCGCCTAATGGGGCGGGTGGGCTCTGGGAGCTGAGGCTCTGGCTTCGGAGGTCAGATACCAGGGAGAGTACTGGGGTTGGCTGCGTGAACACAGCCTGAAGGGGGCTAGTGTGCCATAGCTAGCTGGGAGGGAGTCGGGGAAAAAGTCTGGAACTGCCTAAGAGGCAAGAATCCATTGTTCCAGGGTGTGTGAGGAGAGGAGATTCAGAACACTGCCTAAACCAGTTTCAGAGATGGGTGTGAGTGCAACTATCAGTGCGGACCCCAGAGACGGGCATGAAACGCTAAGGCTGCTGCTGCCACCACCAAGAAGCCTGTGTGCATGCACAGGTCACTCTCCACACCTCCCTTCCGGGGAGTCTGTGCAGCCCGCCACTGCCAGGGTCCCGTGATCCAGGGACAACTTCCCCGGGAGAACACACGGCGGCCTCAGGCTGGTGCAATGTCATGCTGGCTTCTGCCTCTGCAGGCTCGCCCAGCATCTGTACCCCTCCCTCCCCCAGGCCTGAGTCAGACAGAGCCCTCGAACCAGCTGCTCCTTTAACCTCTCCTGTCTGGGTGGGGAACAGATGCCCTCAGATGACCTACATGCAGAGATGGGGCCAAACCCAAAGAAGAACCCCAGGAGCTGTGCGAACAAAGAAGCAAAAGGGAAATTTCTCCCAGCAGCCTCAGGAAAAGCAGATTAAATCTCCACAATCAACTTGATGTACCTTGCAACTGTGGAATACCTGAATAGAGAACAAATCTTCCCAAAACTGAGGCAGTGGACTTTGAGAGCAGGTGTAGACTTGGGGTTTGCTTTCTGCATCTAATTTGTTTCTAGTTTTATGTTTATCATAGTTTAGTATTTAGAACTTATTATCACTGGTAGATTTGTTTATTGATTTGGTTGCTCTCTTCCTTTATATATATATATATATATATATATATATATATTTTTTTTTTTTTTTCCTTTTCTCTCTTTTGGTGAGCATGTATGTGTATGCTTCTTTGTGTGATTTTGTCTGTAGAGGTTTGCTTTTACCATTTGTCCTATGGTTCTATCTGTTCATTGTTTTTTTAGTATAGTGCTTTTTATCAGTGGTGGATTTATTGGTTTGGTTGCTCTTTTCTTTTTTCTTATTACTTATTTATTTATTTTATTTTAATGATATTTTTTATTTTTTATTTTAATAACTTTATTTTATTTATTCTTTTCCTTCTTTCTTTCTTTCTTTCTTTCTTTCTCTCTCTCTCTTTCCTTCCTTCCTTCCTTCCTTCTTTCTTTCTTTCTTTCTTTCTTTCTTTCTTTCTTTCTTTCTTTCTTTCTTTCTTTCTTTCTTTCTTTCTTTCTTTCTTTCTTTCTTCCTTCCTTCCTTCCTTCCTTCCTTTCTTTCTTTTCTTTTCTTTTCTCACTTTTTTTCTGAGCTGTATCGCTGACAGGGTCTTGGTGCCCTGGCCAGTTGTCAGGCCTGAGCCTCTGAGGTGGGAGATCCTAGTTCAGGATATTAATCCACCAGAGAACACCTGGCCCCTTGTAATATCAGTTGGCGGGAGCTCTCCCAGAGATCTCCATCTCAACCCGAAGACCCAGTTCCACTAAACGGCCAGCAAACTTCAGTGCTGGACACCCCATGCCAAACAACTGTCAAGACAGGAACACAACCCCATCCATTAGCAGAGAGGCTGCCTAAAATCATAATAAGTCCACACACACCCCAAGCACACCACTAGACGCGGTCCTGCCCACCAGAGAGGCAAGATCCAGCCTCATCTACCAGAACACAGGCAACAGTCCCCTCCACCAGGAAGCCTACACAACTCACTGAACCAACCTTAGCCACTGGGGGCAGACACCAAAATCAACAGGAACTATGGACCTGCAGCCTGTGAAAAAGAGACCCCAAACACAGTAAGTTAAGCAAAATGAGAAGACAGAGAAACACACAGCAGATGAAGGAGCAAGGTAAAAACCCACCAGACCTAACAAATGAAGAGGAAATAGGCAGTCTACCTGAAAAAGAATTCAGAATAATGATAATAAAGATGACCCAATCTTGGAAACAGAATGGAGAAAATACAAGAAACATTTAACAAGGACCTAGAAGAACTAAAGAGCAAACAAACAATGATGAACAACACAATAAATTAAATTAAAAATTCTCTAGAAGGAATCAATAGCAGCATAACTGAGGCAGAAGAACAGATAAGTGACCTGGAGGATAAAATAGTGGAAATAACTACCACAGATCAGAATACAGAAAAAAGAATGAAAAGAATTGAGGACAGACTCAGAGACCTTTAGGACAACATTAAATGCACCAACATTTGAATTATAGTGGTCCCAGAGGAAGAAGAGAAAAAGAAAGGGACTGAGAAAATATTTGAAGAGATTATAGTTGAAAAGTTCCCTGATATGGGAAAGGAAATAGTCACCCAGGTCCAGGAAGTACATAGACTCCCGTACAGGATAAATCCAAGGAGAAACATGCCAAGACACATATTACTCAAACTATCAAAAATTAAATACAAAGAAAAAATATTAAAAGCATCAAGGGAAAAGCAACAAATAACATACAAGGGAATCCCCATAAGGTTAACAGCTGATCTTTCAGCAGAAACTCTGCAAGCCAGAAGGGTGTGGCAGGACATATTTAAAGTGTTGAAAGGGAAAAACCTACCACCAAGATTACTCTACCCAGCAAGAATCTCATTCAGATTTGATGGAGAAATTAAAACCTTTACAGGCAAGCAAAAGAGAATTCAGCACCACCAAACCAGCTTTACAACAAATACTAAAGGAACTTCTCTAGGCAGGAAACACAAGAGAAGGAAAAGACCTACAATAACAAACCCAAAACAATTAAAAAAATGATAATAGGCACATACATATTGATAATTACCTTAAAGGTAAGTGGATTAAATGCTCCAACCAAAAGACATGGACTGGCTGAATGGATACAAAAACAAGACCCGTATATATGCTGTCTCCAAGATCCCCACTTCAGACCTAGGGACACATACAGGCTGAAAGTGAGGGGATGGCAAAAGATATTCCATGCAAATGGAAATCAAAAGAAAGCTGGAGTAGCAATTCTCATATCAGACAAAATAGACTTTAAAATAAAGACTATTACAAGAAAGAAAGAAGGGCACTACATAAGGGTAAAGGGATCATTCCAAGAAGAAGATATAACAATTGTAAATATTTATGCATCCAACATCGGAGCACCTCAATACATAAGGCAAATGCTAACAGCCATAAAAGGGGAAATCAACAGTAACACAATCATTGTAGGGGACTTTTAACACCCCACTTTCACGAATGGACAGATCATTCAAAATGAAAATAAACAAGGAAACACAAGCTTTAAATGACACATTAAAAAAAGATGGACTTAATTGATATTTATAGGACATTCCATCCAAAAACAACAGAATACACTTTCTTCTCAAGTGCTCATGGAACATTCTGCAGGGTAGATCATATCTTGGGTCACAAATCAAGCCTTGGTAAATTTAAGAAAATAGAAATCGTATCAAGTATCTTTTCCAACTACAACGCTGTAAGACTAGATATCAATTACAGGAAAAAACCTGTAAAATATACAAACACATGGAAGCTAAACAATACTACTAAATTACCATGAGATCAAAGAGAAAATCAAGAAATACCTGGAAACAAATGACAATGAAAACATGATGACCCAAAACCTATGGGATGCAGCAAAAGCAGTTCTAAGAGGGAGGCATATAACAATGCAAACCTACCTCAAGAAACAAGAAACATCTCAAATAAACAACCTAAACTTACACCTAAAGCAATTAGAGAAAGAAGAAAAAAAAATACCCAAAGTTAGCAGGAGGGAAATCATAAAGATCAGATCAGAAATAAATGAAAAAGAAATGAAGAAAATGATAGCAAAGATCAATAAAACTAAAAGCTGGTTCTTTGAGAAGAAAAACAAAATTGATAAACCTTTAGCCAGACTCATCAGGAGAAAAAGGGGAAACTCTCAAATCAATAGAATTAGAAATGAAAAATGAGAAGTAACAACTGACACTGCAGAAATACAAAGGATCATGAGAGATTACTACAGGCAACTCTATGCCAATAAACTGGACAACCCGGAAGAAATGGACAAATTTTTAGAAAAACACAATCTTCTGAGACTGAATCAGGAAGAAATAGAAAATATAAACAGACCAGTCACAAGCACTGAAATTGAAACTGTGATTAAAAATCTTCCAACAAACAAAAGTCCAAGACCAGATGACTTCACAGGCTAATTCTATCAAACATTTAGAGAAGAGCTAACACCTATCCTTCTCAAACTCTTCCAAACTATATCAGAGGGAGGAATACTCCCAAACTCATTCTACGAGTGATGGTGATTCCACCATCACCCTGATACCAAAACCAGACAAAGATGTCATAAAGAAAGAAAACTACAGGCCAATATCACTGTTGAACATAGATGCAAAAATCCTCAACAAAATACTAGCAAAGAGAATCCAATAGCACATTAAAAGGATCATACACCATGATCAAGTGGGGTTTATCCCAGGAATGCAAGGATTCTTCAATATATGCAAATCAATCAATATGAGAAACCGTATTAACAAATTGAAAGATAAAAACCATATGGTCATCTCAATAGATGCAGAGAAAGCTTTCAACAAAATTCAACACCCAGTTATGATAAAAACCCTCCAGAAGGTAGGCATAGAGGGAACTTACCTAAACATAATAAAAGCCATTTACGACAAACCCACAGCCAACATCATTCTCAGTGGTGAAAAACTGAAACAATTTCCATTAAGATCAGGAAGAAGACAAGGTTGCCCACTATCCTCATTATTCAACATAGTTTTGCAAGTTTTAACCACAGCAATCAGAGAAGAAAACGAAATAAAAGGAATCCAAATCAGAAAAGAAGTAAAACTGTCACTGTCTGCAGATGACATGATACTATACATAAAATATCCCAAAGATGCTACCAGAAAACTACCAGAGCTAATCAATGAATTTGGTAAATTAGCATGATACAAAATCAGTGCACAGAAATCTCTCGCATTCCTATACACTAATGATGAAAAATCTGAAAGAGCAATAAAGGAAACACTCCCATTTACCATTGCAACAAAAAGAATAAAATACCTAGGAATAAACCTACCTAAGGAGACAAAATACCTGTATGCAGAAAACTATAAGACACTCATGAAAGAAACTAAAGATGATACAAACAGATGGTGAGATATATCATGTTCTTCGATTGGAAGAATCAACATTGTGAAAATGACTATACTACCCAAAACAATCTACAGATTCAATGCAATCCCTATTAAACTACCAATGGCATTTTTCACAGAACTAGAACAAAAAATTTCACAATTTGTATGGCAACACAAAAGACCCCGAATAGCCAAAGCAATCTTGAGAAAGAAAAACAGAGCTGGAGGAATCAGGCTCCCTTACTTCAGACTATATTACAAAGCTATTTGAAATTATTTTCAAATGAAGCAACTGCCAGAGGATTAATCTCCAAAATATACAAGCAGCTCATGCAGCTCAATATCAAAAAATCAAACAATCCAATCCAAAAATAGGCAGAAGATCTAAATAGACATTCCTCCAAAGAAATATACAGATTGCCAACAAACACATGTAAGGATGCTAAACATCACTAATCATTAGAGAAATGCAGATCAAAACTACAATGAGATATCACCTCACACTGGTCAGAATGGCCATCATCAAAAAATATACAATCAATAAATGCTGTAGAGGGTGTGGCGAAAAGGGAACCTTCTTGCACTCTTGGTGGCAGCCACTATGGAGAACAGTATGGAGGTTCTGTAAAAAATAAAAATAGAACTACCATATGACTCAGCAATCCCACTACTGGGCATATACCCTGAGAAAACCATAATTCAAAAAGAGTCATGTACCACAATGTTCATTGCAGCACTATTTACAATAGCCAGGACATGGAAGCAACCGAAGTGTCCATCGACAGATGAATGGATAAAGAAGATGTGGCACATATATACAATGGAATATTCCTTGGCCATAAACAGAAACGAAATTGAGTTATTTGTAGTGAGGTGGATGGATCAAGAATCTGTCATACGGAGTGAAGTAAGTCAGAAAGGGAAAAACAAATACCGTATGCTAACACATATATATGGAATCTTAAAAAAAAAAATGTTCTGAAGAACCTAGGGGCAGGATAGGGATAAAGATGCAGATGTAGAGAATGGACTTGAGGACACAGGGAGGGGGAAGGGTAAGCTGGGATGAAGTGAGAGAGTGGCATGGACATATATACACTACGAAATGTAAAATAGATAGTGGAAGCAGCCGCATAGCACAGGGAGATCAGCTTGGTGCTTTGTGACCACCTAGAGGGGTGGGATAGGGAGGGTGGGAGGGAGACACAAGAGGGAGGGGATATGGAGATATATGTATACGTATAGCTGATTCACTTTGTTATACAGCAGATACTAACACACCATTGTAAAGCAATTATACTCCAATAAAGATGTTAAAAGAAAATAAAGAAATAATATGAATGAAATGGTTAACACAGAACCTAGCATATAAGCACTTAATAAATAGTAAATATTAAAAAGAAAATACATACCAAAAAGTAAGACTGGACTTATGTGAAAGGGGGACTACAGCTTTTTTACCTTATACCCTTTCTTTTGTTTGAAATTATCTATCCAGCATATGCTTTGGCATTATTTCTCTGATCCAAACTTTTAAAATGTAGGTAAATATCGAGCCGAAATATGTGTTTAATCTAATATACATCATTTGACGAGTGTGCTAGAGTATGTGAAATGTATCTTTAGCTGAAAAAATTTCACACTTATGTTTATATTGGATAAAGGTAATGTGGGATAAGAGCATAATTCTAGAGCTCTGAGCTAATATTTATACAATTTTAATCACTAAACTGAGGAGTTGATTTTCTATGCTGCTCCATATGTAGGATCTCTCTGCCTCAGTCTCAGCCATGCAAAGGAGTAAAAGTTCCAGTGATTTGTTTGGCAACACGTTTCTGAAAGGCTGTTTGGTCCAGCTGCCTTTACTTTGTTTCATCAAGAGACTTTGCAAAACTAAAGTAGTTCTTCATGATGAACTGGCAGGAAAGTGCCAAGATTGTTTTATTGCTTAGCAACTTGGCAGTAGGAAATGTTAAAATATTACAATCTCTTATATCTTTGAAATGAGACGGATGGCTCTCATGCTCAAATGTGATTAAGATGCAGCCACATGGCCTTGGCTTATATTTTGAGCTGGTAGGAGGAAGACAAAGAAATTGGATACTTTAAAATATACTAATAGTAGTTTCTCAGGAAACCTTGGCTGGTTTGAGCCAAATACTAATCTAAGGAATTAAGCTGTCTCCATTTTGATGTTGATAAGTGCTGCAATCCCCATTGATCAATGGGATTTCCTCTGCGTTTGGGAAGGAGGGCTACATCTATTGAGAAATTGTGTGCCAAGTAAAATCCTGAGATAAACAACTTCACAGAAGGGAAACTGACAGTTTACCATACATTCCCAGAATTTAAAGAGCTGTAGTTTGCTTTCTTTTTGTACAAATTATGGAATGGGTGAAAGTGACAGAGTGATGACACCAGCTGAATGGAAGCATAATGTAGATAACTATTGCAGATGCCTTATCACACAGTTCTGCCAACACACATGCTTCCTGCAAACCTCCTACAACTTAAACACACAGGCTCTTAACTAATGATGCCAATTTTGCAGATTGATTAGTGGCTTTCTACTGTGAATACTCACCTACAAAGGAGCATATATTAACTGGTGAATACAGGATTTTTTTTAGTAAGGTGAAGACCACCTTGACAAATATATAAATCATAAGAATAGAATTAATAAACCCCAGTGTTGTTAACCTTCCAGAATTATTATTACTGGTTTTTTTTTTTTAATAGAGAGAAGTAGTATTTGGGGAAAAACTAGAAGATTTCAAATTTCACCAAAACTTCAAATTATTAGAAGGAACATTTTAAAAGAGTACCTGCTTACCCGAATACTTTGACTATAGGATTTCATGTTGTGATTGACATTAAGGAGGAACAGTGTTTGTTAATTGATAGGATTTCCATTTATATCGAGCCTCTCCGTGCACTTGGATGCATCCTCCTTGTTTATAAGTTAATAACTGAAAATAAAAAGATGGGATTTACTGTGTCAAACATTGGAGAGGAATAAATTGACAGTGAACCAAAATATTAAATTACAGCTTCTGTCTGCATAATGTTAAAATGAAGATCTTGTAGAAATAGCTTAAAATCTGTTTGTTCTTACTCGTATTCAAACAAGCATTTGATGTGTTAAAAATTAAACTTAATTTCCATTAAGCTTCCATTGAGCTCAAAGACAATAAAATAAAGGACTTTTGCTAAATATAGAAAGAAGACATTTATTTTCATTTTGTTTTAATTTGCCCAAGTTTTATTTCTTTAAAACATCAATATAGCCACTTTAGGAGAAATTTTTAAGAAGGAAAAGCAACTAAAATTTTTACAAACATTAAAAAAACACATTTAAATAAATCCACTTATTAGTACAGAATTGGTTTAAGTATAATTGTTTTCAATCTTCCTATATTTTGTATTATAAAATTAAATATAATAAAGCTTTCATAGTTTTCTTCTTATTTTCAAAATGTTTACATTGCAGATGAAGTACATAGGCCATTTTACAAGTGAATAATCTTTAGCACATAAATCTTTACAATTCCTGAGCCAAGCTAAAACACTAAATTATTTTGTTTAAATTGTTCATGAAACCAATAAAAGACCATAAATGCTATTTTTAGTTTTAGAGGGCAGGGAAGGTTAAGTTGAATTTAAATAGCAAATAAAAATTACCACAAAGGGAGCAAGCTTTTACAGTGTGAAATACCTCTAGCTCTATAATGGAAATCTCATTGCTTCCATATGAATAATCTTTTCACCAGTTCATATTTATATCTGTTTTTTATTTAAATGTGTAACTTAATAAGATATAACTCAAATATGTGTTTATTTTATTCTTTGTTTAAACAAAGTGCTGGTATCTTTCAAAATTATCATTTTATGGAATGCTCAGTAGTGTATAAAGAGAAATAAAAAGGGTTATTCAGAGAAATTGCAAACGCATCTCTAGCCTCACCTTAATGAGGGTTCATTGCCTGTCCATCGAGCCTAGTTTTGTTTAAGCAATTATCGGACTGCTTTATTTATAGCATCCATGTTCCTGTTTTGGGCAATGGTTTCTCCATAAACTACCAAAATAAAATAACAGCGCAAGAATAGACCTTACTTTAAAAATAGATGCTGTTCCAATTACAGTGGAAGGAGAATAGTTAGGTGAAGATTTAAATTGTACCAATTATTCCTGGGAAATTGATGGAAGAGATTGAGAGGAACATACATCCATGAATGTACATGGTTATTTTCCACAATTAAAATCACAAATGTTAAGGGGAACTTATAATAAAGGGTAACAGTCATTGAATCTAACTGTCACTAATCACTGAGAAATACACAGGAGTATATTTAGTAAATGTCCTAAAGCAGCACCCAAACTGCCAGAGTGGGGAGAGAAAGACAGACAGAAAAGACAGAGAGAATATAAAAGGATATCAGTCCAAGGAGATTCAAAAACCCTGTATAAAGATTCAGAATGATATCAATTATATCCACATTTTACTGTCTGGTCTAATATAATTTGCATGTATGCATGGTCACATACACTGGTACACTGGACCACATAGAACTTATTAAAACTTGAATGCCAATTAATGACAAAATATAAAACCAAAGCCTATAATTTATACAATGTGTGTTTGCTGTCAAGACTACTTAGAAAAGTTACAAAGCAAGTTCTGAGTTGTAAGAGGCTCTTAGAAATAGCAAGTGTGCTTTGCAAATCGTACTGGAAGTTTGGGATAAAGAGAGTTTCATACAGTGACATTCACGATTAAGACTAACAAATGCTTAGATTTTAGAATGATTCTTTAATTTGTCATCGTTTTCTTTAGTGGTTTCAGCACATATTTGTTTATTTGCTACTGATCATTCCCTGTTCTCTTGCATACAATTCCAGAATCATTTATTTTTGCCTAGATAAGATTTCAGGTCCTAAATGATATCACCTCTATCACCATAGCAGATTGTCTCCAATTTTTGTTTATCTTTTCAATGATGCTATCGCCAAAGTATTTTTTCTTTCCAACTCCATAGATACATTATCCAGGTAAAGTTGGTGCCTGGGATTTAAAACTCTAAATGATTCATTACTATGGTAGAAAAAAATTTCTCTTAGTATGAGTAAAGCAGAAGTTATATCATCAATGGGAATATTAACTTTTTACATAGCATTAATATGTGTATATAATTTAAGGTTGACACAAGCGTGTGCACAAATAGACACACACAAGTCCTTCTTTATAATGGTATTTTGGTGCCAAATATAGACTTCTAAAAGATATTTTGTGGCTCTGATTATTGTAGGGTGGCATGATTCGTCTTTTGATGAGCCCTGACCCATACTAGAAAGAGCTGTTTTTCGTATGGGGACACCAAACAGCTAGCCACTCCTCTGCTCTCCTGGTTTACAGGAGCTTCTATTGAGAAAAACTGGGAATTGTGCTTTTCCCAGTAAATTTGATCCTTTAAGGCGATCAGTCCACCTGGAAAGCTCTTCTTTTTCCAAGTGCTCGTGTTTCCAACTCCCTCACTTCATGAATGGCATTCTCACATCTCCTGGTAAGCTTGCATCTTCCTCCTTTCCCACTACCACACCTGCTGTCCCAGTCCCTTTTTACCTGCCTTTGTTTTCCTATTTTTTCATGACTTATCCCTTTCAAATATGCCACTTAATGTACCATGTATTATGCAGATGGCTTTTTTGCCATCTCCCTCCTTCAGGGACAGACGTTTTTCTGGTTAGTTCATCCTTGTGTTCCAAAGTGCTTAGAAAAAAAGCTGGACCATAGAATAGGTACAAAGGAATGTATCTTAAATGAATGAATGAAAAATATGCAAATTGATGTGCATTTATTAAGATCTCTCACTAGATGGGAGAGATCTCATGTATGTTTAGATCCTTAACTTGATTGTGGTCACCTTGAAATTCACTTTCATCTTATATAGTCTGTTATTAAAATGTTAAGTAAAATACACATTAAAACTTGATTTAGTCATTTTTACTACCAGTAACCTATTATTTAAAAAAACAAAAGCACCCTAAAGTGCTTTTTGTCCTTTGTCTTGGTTTGAATTTTTTTCCCTGTGTGTTCAGCCTCTTTACTGTGAATAACTGCTCTCAGTTAAATAATCCCACAGCACCCGCTTACAGTTGCAGGGTTGCCCTCACATTCTTTGTAAAAATGAAAGCTCAGTTAAAGACCAGACTTCCTTTTGTGGTGCAATTTGTTTGCTCTTAGCCTGGATCGCTCTCTTTGCCATTTGATTTCCTCAACTGAGCAATTTATGACAGATGTTTAAGACCTACTGTCCATTAAAAGTAGCAGGTTTTAAAAACTCCATCATCATCACGAGCTTAATAAGTAAATGGCTGAAAGCTCAGCAGCTTGGTGGGAGAAGTATGTCAGGTTTGACTCTCTGACAGCCAGCTTGCTGTTGCTGTAATTAATAATGTAATGTTACATCTCTTGCTTTTTATGTGGAGACAGGGAAAGTGACAGGGATTATGGAGAGAAATAAATTTACATTGTAGCTTGATAAAGCATCCCTAGCTTTAGGAGCTCAATACATACAAAATTACTATGAGATGACAGTTTCCCAAGCAAGTTACACAAATATTTAAAGCTCTAGGCTGAAGAATCAGGACATTGTAAGAATAAAAAAGGAGAAAAGACACTTTCTTTTATCCTGTCCCTTTTTTACTGCTGCTTAATTTTTTCTCTCCAGCTGCTTATAAAAAGATCAAAGATATACCTAACTTGTCTCCCTGAGTGAATCTATTTCAGTCAATGTCACGGCCCACTCAATGTCACAGCTCACTCACTTTCCAACAGTAACATGAGTTCCTATCGCACTCCCCTTCTCATCTCTTCTGATGGGTGTCCCAACTCCACACCCCCATCCTAGAAAAGATTTTATTACAAAAAGCAAGCGCTGTAGGCTTCTCTGAGTAAGTCCTGTCCAGTGAAGCCCATGCTATTGACTGTTAGTCGTGTTCACATAAGGTCAAAATTTTTAGCCTTGTTCTTCCTCCCAAGCAGTGCATCTGGACACCTGCTTTCTCTGCCTATTAGAGGAGATGTGTGGAACCCTGTCATCTTTCCATTCATGGAATCTGAAAGTGCCACAAGGTCAGAATGGTCTTCCCAGCTTTGTGAATTGGTGGAAAATAAGTACAGACTCTGACGATGTGACAAAAGATTATCTGACATAAGGATTTGGATAATATTAACGCCATGTTATTTTTATAATTGAGTGTTATTTCTTGCTTTTCCTTATGCTAACTGTCACATTGTTGGCATGACTATTCAAGAAGCAATTGTTCGTTATCTTCAACCATTCTTCCATTTCAAATATATCTGAAAACCTTACAAGTGGATAAGAATGGTCAGAAAATGTCTTCCCTGGTGGCGCAGTGGTTGAGAGTCCGCCTGCCAATGCAGGGGAGGCGGGTTCGTGCCCCGGTCCGGGAAGATCCCACATGCCGCGGAGCAGCTGGGCCCGCGAGCCATGGCCGCTGAGCCTGCGTGTCCGGAGCCTGTGCTCCGCAAGGGAGAGGCCACAACAGTGAGAGGCCTGTGGTAAAAAGAATTAGAGAAGAAATTAACTAGTTAGAAAATTAACAATATTTCTTACTGAATTAAATAATCTCTTTGATGAAACTGACTGGCATGCTTTATTTTACTTGTTTTTATTATTGACAAGGGTATATGTTTAGTTATGTTTGTGCATAAATATTCATGTATAAACCCTGCAATGGACTGAATGTTATGTCTCCCCCAAATTCACATGTTGAAATTCAAATTCCTAATATGATGGCATTTGGAGGCAGGATATTTGGGAGGTGATTAGATCATCAAGGAGGAGCCCTCATGAATGGTATTAGTGCCCTTATAAGAAGAGACATGAGCGATCTCTCTGGTCCCATGTGACGACACAGAGAAAACAGTGGTCTGTGAACAAGGAAGCAGCTCTCATCAGTTACTGAAGCTGTTGATGATTTGATCTTGTACTTCCCAACCTCTAGAACTATGAGAAATCAAGGTTTATTGCTTAAGGCACTCAGTCTCTGGTATTTTTGTTAATGCAAGCCAAACAGACTAAGACAAGCCCATAAAATATAAACAATTTAACTTTTATTTATTCAAATCAAACTGCTTCTTTTGTGGATTAATTGTAAGTAAATTCATATACAAAAATTATCATTGTTCTGATGCAGAGATTTATACATTATTATTTTATTTAGAATTTAAGGTTTAAAGTCCATAATCTAGTTGAAAACTAGATTAAAATTTATAACTAAAAATACTTAATTTGGATTGACTTACAAATAAGAGGGTGTGTTTTATCTGCTCTGCCTCATAGGCTTCAATCTATCTAACCTAGTTTCTAAAAAGTCAGAAGTGCTACAATTTTTCCATAAATTTCTGAGTTGGATTTAGGGCAATGTGTGTGCTACAACTTGAAATTGATGGATGGATATGGGAATTCACTAATGATTGCTCTCTACTGACTGACTAAAACATACTCTCAGAGACAAACTTGCCCAAAAGTTAAATGATCAGACATACTCAATGAGATTCTTTTGAAGACACTGATACCCTCTTCTAGTTACAAGAACTAGTTAAAATAAAGTCCCTCAGAACTATTAAATAGCAAAGTTCATTGTACTCGTTTGTTATGAATGTGCAAAACAACTTTTGTCATGTATTGTCAATTTCTAACGCTTTATGTTAAATTTCAGTTTGTGTATTTGGGATGATTATCAAAGTATTCAAATGAATAGAATTATTTCAGAATTTTATCAGTTTCTAAAATGACATAAAACACATTCTGGAAAGAATATTTGTTTTGCAAATGGAATTTGCAGTAATTGAAGATAAAGCCCCTGAGCAAAGCAGAGAACGTTGCCATAGGAGACTGTGACTGCGTGAAACTTGGTGTAGTTAGTAGCTGGGAGAAATTCTGACCTGAGTTGCACAGCCAAATTGGATGAAAACTATATATAACCTAAATACCTGCCACTCTGCCTCTTTTTCAATGGTCCTTCTCTTAAAGTGTTTGGGGGAAAAAAAAATTTTTTTCCTGGATCAGGCCCTGCTTTTTATATCTTAGTTATATCTTACTACCAATTTCAACCACCCCTGGGACTTTCCTTTTTTGACCTGGTAAAAGCCTGGAACTTCTTCACTATAATTTGCCTTAAACAACTAGTCTGTTCCTTCCCTCCTGTTGTCCTCAATGACTTTGTTATTTTTTCCTCCCTTGTTTATATACAATACCCCTTGCACAAGTCTGTTGTGTATTAGATGTCACTGAAGTCTATGATGAACTAAAGGGAAATAAAATTAAGAATCCAAAACCAGCAACAACTTAAAATCATGGATGCTTAATATAACAGTTCCAGGTGTCTAATGGAAAAGAAAAGTCATGAAAACACAATAGTAAAGTGACTGCATGGCTGTACCCTAGTTCCTAGGTGTAGCTCCTGTTTGGAAGTCTATGCCCCAAACTCCCTTTGATCTCTCTTCCACTTCAGAAAAATTTTATCTTCTCCCTCCAGAAGGTTTCCCCTCATCATTCCCATCTCCTAACCAAACTCTCACACACCTTGAGCGGGGGCTTCATCTCAGCAATCCAGTGAGCTGTAGCACTCCCAACCAAAGCCTTCAGTATGTGTGTGTATCTACTAATCTATCATCTATCTATCTAATCTACCATCTATCTATCATCTATCTAGATGGGTTGATTAAAACAGTAGTGTAATGAAAAGAGTTCCTGAAGACAGTATACCCTGTACAGATTTTTCAGGCCATCCACAGTAAAGAAAAGCTTAAATTCTTCTTTCCATAGCTTTTTGCCTCCTAATAACGTCCATGGATGCTTAAGAAAAAGGTGGCAGGGCTTCCCTGGTGGCGCAGTGGTTGAGAGTCCTCCTGCTGATGCAGGGGACGTGGGTTCGTGCCCCGGTCTGGGAAGATCCCACATGCCACGGAGCGGCTGGGCCCGTGAGCCGTGGCCGCTGAGCCTGCGCGTCCGGAGCCTGTGCTCCGCAACAGGAGAGGCCACAACAGTGAGAGGCATGCGTAACGCAAAAAAAAAAAAAAAAAAAAAAAAGAAGGAAAAACGGGGCAGTTTACATTGCCTTTCAAAATAGTCCAAGCTCCCCTCAGCTAGTAGAGAACCAGCAAGCGGTCTGCGATTGCAGTTTTTCTTTATATAGGCCAGATATAATTCTAAGGCAGGACTCCACCCAACAACTATTTCTGTAAATTGAAAGGAATCAGTAGATGAATTTCTTTGTCTTTGGGTCTGGAATATCTGAGGGTGCCTCTTTGATTTACCTGAAAACAGATCGAAAAATACTCCCACATGTCGTCGCGGATATAGTTCCTCACTTATGAGATTTGGCTGCTAAAAGTGTGTGTGTGGATGAGAGAAAAGAGCCAGACTCAGGATCTCTCTCTCACCAAGGAAGCAGGTGACCTGGAAGAGGACGAGTACAGCCATTTGGTCACTCAGGAGAGAAATTTAGTCACTCCAGTTCCAAAACTCTTTGAACATTTTGAGACAGGCATGTGGGAGTTAGACTACTGATGCTAACAGCCAAAACCAGTCCCATCCTGTCCCATCGACTATTGACTCAAGATAGGTCAGGACTACGGTTAGGACCACACAATCAAGTGTCTGCATAGCCTGTGTACATGACTAATTGGTGAAGGAATGTTTTGTAAGTACGGTAGTGGTGGCTAATAAATTGGAAATCTAATATCCTATCTACGCATAGTGGCCGATGCTGGACTCCAGATGCCTGCTTTTCCAGTTTTCTAAGTGATAGTGATTTTGTGAACTTTTATATAAAAAGGCTTTCACTTAGCTATCTACACAAAGATTTGTACAAGAATGTTCATTGTGGTTTTATTAATAGTATCCAAAAACTATAAACCCATCAAGTATCTATCAACAATTGAATAAATTGGATAAAATGGATAAATTGAATGGACATTATTTCTACGATGAAATGAATTCAGCAGTAATAAAGAGTAATGACTTACACACTCAATTAAATGTAAAATTTCAGAAAACATTTTGTTGAGATAAAGAAACCAGAAAAAAATTAATACATAATTATGATACTATTTGTGTAAAATTTAGAAAAGATCAATCTTATCCAAAGTGACAGAATCTAGGTCACTGGTGACCTGTGGTCAGGGGCTGGGGTGAAGAGGTCCAGACAACTTTGGGAGGTGGTTAAGTTCTATATCTTTATTGTGGAGGCAGTTACCAGGGACTATGCAGTTGTCAAAACTCATAAAACTATATAATTAAATATGTTTATTTTATTTGAATTATACCTCAATAAATAATTTTAAAAAACTCATATACATTAATTTAAAATGTTTAGAGCTAAACATGATAAGTATTTATCTTTTATTTATACATAAATCTACTAAGCCTCAGAGATGTTTGGTAGGATCTGGGATTAGAATTCAAGTCTACTTAAATCTATCCTTCTCTTTCTTTTTATACTCAGGTTTTTGAGTCTAAACAATTTCCTCCTCTGATGAAAAAAAAATGAAAACAAATAAAAGCCTAACTTTTAAGCTCTTATCCTACTTTGCTTATTCTGTGCAAATTTCTTTAAATGATGATTGACATTTATTGCTTCCACATCCATAATTCATCCCATCTCTTGCATTCTAAGGTCCATCCGTACTCTTTTATTGAAACTTAAAGAAGAATGTCACTATCGGGCCAGAAGCTCCAATGAGTCTCAACTTTTTCAGTAATTGCCTTTTATAAAAAAGTCTTTTCAGAATTTTGTCTAATCTTGACTTAAGATTTCTGGTTCTGATTTAAGATTTCTGGTCCTTCTTATGTCTTGGATTGCTTTTCCATGATCGAAAAGACTTTGTTAACCCTTTCCTGTATCCAGGATCCTACCTAAGGTTTCTTTCTCATGCTCTTTTCAATTACTTCAGATCTAATGCTTTCTAAATATTTATCTCTTGCCTTTTCTTAAGGTCATACAACTGGTAAAATATGAAATCTTGACATCATACCACAAAGTCATCATAGCTCAAAGTTAACATGCAGCATCTTCTTCTACCTAAGACACCTTGAACCTCAGATTTGAACTTCAGCATATGATTCAGCTCCTTCCCCCTTGCATCTATCACGCAACTTATATTAGTGAAATCTTAGCAGTTTTCTTTGAATGTTTCTCTCATGTCTACCATGTATCTGCAGCTGTTCTGGTAAACAGTTTACATTTACAGTTAGCTTTAATTATTATAATAGTGTTCCACTTTCCTTCTCTCTAATTCATCCCACACATTGCTGCTGAGTAACACTCATTAAAGCCCAGATCAGTTTACATCTTTTATCTGCTTGCCGGTTTTCAAAAGCTATCAGAAAAATTAATTCGAATCAAACAAAAGCAACTAAACAAATATTTCCTTGGAACCAGAAAACACCATGCTGTGCTAAAGACCAAGCATGGATTGATAAACGAGCATATCCAGTGTCCTTATCCTGATGTTCAAAGATCTAATTTTCATTTCAACCAGCACTTTTTGTCAACTGTCATTTTCCATAGATGACTTTCAAGCACCCATTGAGATAATTTTTCCCAGAGCTTGCCCAAGTTTGTATTTTTGCTAAGATTTTTCTCACTTCCTGAAATGATGGTAATATTAACCATAAACATAAGAATTATAAGTATCATTCACAGAGTGTTCAATACAGGAGAGATTCTGCTTAGCATTTTACACACATGACTGCATTTCACCTTCACAGCAAGTCTGAAGTTGGATTTGTTATGTCCATTTTACAGATGAAGATACAGAAGCTCAGAGATATTACATAACTAGCTATGGTCACACAAATAATAAAATTGAGCCAGTCTGGCACATAGGACACACTTACACTTCTCTCTTTGATATACTACCTTATAGCATACCCTTTTCTCCAGCTTAGCCATATATGTATATATTTGATTCCTCTTTCAAACACTTGTTCATAAAAATCTTAGCTTCCTCCAAGTTGGAAGTTAATATTCCTCATTGTCTCAAGTAGATTTTGCAATAGTACTTTTTTTGTTGCTTGTCACTTAGCAGCTTACATTCTAGTCATCTGCGCACAAGTTGCTGTCTCTACAAGATACTAACAACATGAGGGCAAAGATTATGCCTTGTGTACCTTAAAATCCACGTTTGCACAGAGAAGACAGGAAATATTTATAAGATTAAGGGGTGTGCAAATATGCAAATGTCTGGATTCCTAGACCATAATTTAGAAAACTTATTTAAGAAAAAAATGATCAGTCTTAACTGCTTTTTTTCAAGAGTAGTTCTTAAATACTAAAGCCTCCTGTAAATTTCAATGACCATAGTTCTCAGCGAGAGAGAAGGAGAAATGAGGGAAATTTCCCAGTGAGAGAATATCTTGGAAGAACAAGTATAATTTAAAAAATACTACTCTGTTCCATTTCTATTTTTTATCTTGTCCAATAATATTAAATTTATGTTTACAGTGAAGTGTATTTAAAAGAGGACATATTTGTTTACCCTGAGGAATCATGTGTTCAAAATGATTGGGTAAAAATTTTTCTTTTTGTGATTTGTGTGAAATAGGAGAGCTATTTTTGAAATGTGTAAAATAATATCTATATTTAACAGAAATAACTTTATGTCCTATGAGTAGTTAAAAAAACTATTTGGACTATTTCTCATAGGATTACATTTTGCTTGGTTGACAATAATAAAAAGTCTCTTCGCTAGGTAAATTTGTCAATTTAAGAATAGAGTACGTTATCTTATTGAGTTTTATCATGCACCCTCAGCATCTATTATTCCTATTAACTCCAAGTTCAACCTCTACCTTGCCCTTTTCCTCTTCTAACTGGCATTGGGCAGATCACCTTTGGTCAAGATCAGTGGCTCATCTGCCCATCTAACCCTGAACATCAATCCAACAAAAGAGCGAATCCCATTAGCATCAGACTTGTGACTAATAAATTCAAAGGTCCAGTGAAGAGCAATAATGCACTTTGGTTCCTCCATCAGTCTCTGGCACCTCAGAAGCTAAGTGAAATGAACAGTGGGTTACAACCTCTAGCTTTCATAAAATGTCCCAGGAGGGACAGCACATTATACATACAAAATGGTAATGTCAGATAATTATAGCAGACATTTTCCAGGTCAAAAAATGTCACTGCACATCTACTTCTACTAGTAAACCAAGATTCAGTCATATACTGACTCCTTGGGATTGTATATTACAGGCATAATATCTCACTTAAAGCTATTCCCAGCGTTGCATATACTACTGCTGCCTTCTGTGCTACTGGAAGAGGATGGAATAACCTACAAAATCCATGACATCACCTCAAATAACAAAAATCTTACCAATTCTTAGATTCACTTGCATAATCATATATTCTGAAGGCGTATGAACAAATCTGAAGTTTTAGAGTGCTTGGAAATTGTGAAAGACATGGATGTTGTTCAATTTTAAGGTCCTGGGGGGAATCAAAATAAGATATTGGTTAATGTTCTATGGTTCAAAATACATTAATGTCATCCTTTGGATCCTTGTATTTAATACTATTTCTGTTGAAATATTATTTTCGATTTAATTATTTTTTTCCCCCTGCTTTCCTCTTTCATTTATTTCTAACATCTTCCTCCCTTCTTTGTAGTTTCCCCTTTACATGTGCTTATTTGAAAAAGCACAGTGTAGTTGTTTTCGATAGACTTAGAAATAATTTCTATGGAGGGCTATAAGTATGCAATACCCCTGCCCACATACACACATTTTGAGAATTTTTATCCTTTTTTGTAAAATTAGCCAGAAGTCCCTCTTTTAACACATGTTCTTTTGTTCATTCTTTGTTTGATTGAATTTTTTTCCATGGCACATCTTTTAACACTGGAATGAATCAGTGTGTAGGAAACAAGCAACCCGATTAACAGCTTTTTTATATGGTGCTGGGGATTATAACGGAAAATGGTCATTTTCTTAAGATCTTGGCAGTTAGCAGTTTGGTGCTTGCAAAGCCTGTAACCAGTCTTTTTGACTTGTGCAAGTGGCTGAGGTGGACATAAGGGTAAGGCTGAAGAAATAAGAGACTCTGCAACCCTTTGACTAATAGAGTAATTGCCTACTTTACAAATAGAATAAATCCTGGAAGTGTACCAAATATATACAAAAATTACTCAGCAGCAAAGAACATGACAGTTCATAGTAAAACAAGTGTTTCTTGATATTAATTGCTTTTTATATTTTACTCAAAATATATACAAGTTATTTATATGCAAGTTAAACTGATGATTTCAACACAATTTACACTACCTTGAGAAAAGTACATAAATGCCCTTCATGAGACGTATAGAATTTCTGCCATTCTTTTAATCTCAAATCAAAGAAAGGTGCAATGTAGCCAATAGCTTTTTCTTAGCACCTCATAATACCTAGGAGCAGAAAGTGAGGTGCATAGCAGAGCACTTTAGTTTTTATGTCTCTATATAGCAGAGCACTTTAGCTTTTATGTCTCTACAGGATGGAAGGGCCATTTAGAGAGCTGGTGACTGTAGTTTGCCTTTAATGTCATCTAATGTTTCTGAACCTGAATAGCTAAATGCATTTCCCTAAGTGTTTCACTTAACACCAAGGAGCAACATGGAGTCTTTGGAGAGTAAAATCCATTATTTTACTGTAGATAAATCAATTTCCACCTTTACACACTCAGGTCTGTGCATACTGTAATTCTATACAGCTTTATTAAAATCACTGGTATCCTTACGTAAAAAAAATTAATGTGAATCTTGGAAAAAAAGCAGTTTGTAGAATTTGCCAAAAACTGAATGAAATGAACAACCTTTTTTAAATTTCAATGAAAGCTGAAACTAAGGTCTAACTTCTCATCCCCAAACCCAAGAAGTGTCATCCAGACCCAGTATAATTTTGGAATAAATTAAAAGGAGATTCAAGCAATCATCACAGGGCTTTTTCTTGCAGAGTGTGTTGGAGTTTGGCAAAAAGTGAGAAAAACGTTTCAAAGACCTCACTGATGTTCTTGAACTGAGGATAGAAGTGAGGCCTGATGGCAGCTAGGGGAAACACTGGGGGTGGTTCACTTGGAACTCATGCCAATATGAATACACAGGAGGCTCAGGTCCAGAAAAGTGCTGGAGGGTCTCTTCATAGAAATTGTTAGTAGGAATGGAGTAAAGTCTAAGATAAGCCCACTCAGCTGGGACTGAATAAAAGCAGCAGAGAGATGGCTGAGCAGTGCAAAATGAAACAAAGCAAAACAAACAAGCAAACAAAGAATATGGCTATATCAAAACTCAAATCTTAAAAATATAAATAATTTAAAAAAAAGTTACCCAGACATCTGGCAGCAAAGAGAGATATAAACGTCACACAGGAAAAGACAAAACACCTTGTTACGTGCACTTGTTTTTTTCTTTTCTTTTTTATGTTTTCTTCTTTCATTCTTTCTTTTCAGCTGCGCTGGGTCTTCGTTGCTGCACACGGGCTTTCTCTAGTCTTGGCGAGCGGGGGCTACTCTTCGTTGCAATGCACAGGCTTCTCATTGCAGTGGCTTCTCTTGTTGCAGAGCACAGGCTCTAGGCACAGGGCTTCAGTAGTTGTGCTTCAGGGGCTCAGTAGTTGTGGCTCATGGGCTCTAGAGCGCAGGCTCAGTAGTTGTGGCACAGGGACTTAGTTGCTCTGCGGCATGTGGGATCTCCCAGACCAGGGCTTGAACCCGTGTCCCCTGCATTGGCAGGCAGATTCTCAACCACTGCCCCACCAGGGAAGCCCTCTTCTTCTTTTGTTAATGTAGAGAGAAAGAATGCAGTAATAGAATTACTAATGGTGGCATCACATTAACTACCCCTGTAGCTGAAGATCAGAAAAAATATCTCAGGCACCTATTCTGAGGGGAATAGTCACACAAGGCCTAGAGTGATAAGGGAGAAATTCAAAAAGAATGTCCGTACACGTTCTATGAGCAAATAATAGGCCTACATGGAACTACACACAGGTGAAGATCACATCCAGAGTAAAAGACAGAGTCTGTATTTCAAGAACACATTTCAGCAAACCAAAGAAAATTAAATTGTGCTGAATTTTTCTTTCAATGATATCCAATAAAAATAGGAAATCCATGAAGAAAGAGATCAAAGGTGAAAAGGAAAGTGTAAGGAGAAGGCAAAGACATGCATAGACCTAAAGAAGTAAATGGATGATAAATTAAAATTATTGCAGAAATTAAAAACCACTGAAGAAATCAAGGAAAATAATGTAGTTTATTGTTTAAAGGCTTCAGTTTGGCATAAGAGAAATCTGGGTTAAGACACTGTCATTTGTTGCAGAGATGACTTTATCCAGATTACAAAGACTTTCTAAATATCCATTTTCTCATCTTTAAAATCAGGATAATAATAGTACCTCATTCATCTGGTTGCTATGAGTATTAATTTACTGCATGAAAATCACAGTGCAGAGCAAGAAGCAAAAGCAATGCCATTTTGTTTTCATTTCAAAGATTTTTGTGTTTTGTATTTTAATTAAGATTTTATTTTTTTAAGAGCAGTTTTAGGTTCACATCAAAATTAAGGGGAAGGTACAGAGATTTCCCAAATACTGTTGCCTCCATGCATGCATAGCCTCCTCCATTATCAACATCCACAATCAGAGTGGTGTATTTGTCACAATCGATGAACCTACAGTGACACATCATTATCAACCAAAGTCTGTAGTTTACGTAACATTTCACTCCTGGTGCTGTGAGTCCTGTGAGTTTGGACAAATGAATATATGTGTCCATCATTATGGTACCAAACTGAGTATTTTCACCAGCCTAAAAGTTCTCCATGCTCTGTCTATTCATCCATCCCCCCACCCTCCAACCCCTGGCAACCATTGACCTTTTTACTCTCTCCATAGCTTTGCCTTTTTCAGAATGTGACATGGGTAGAAGCATACAGTAAGTAGCATTTTCAGATTGGCTTCTTTCATGTAATATGCATTTAAATTTCCTCCATGTCTATTCATGGCTTGATAGTTCATTTCTTTTTAGTGCTCAATAATATTCCATTATCTAAAATACCACAATTTATTTATTCATTCTCCTACTGCCTAACTTCAGGCTCGCTTCTAAATTTTTACAACTGTAAACAAAGGTGTTATAAACATCCACGTGTAGGCCTTGTGTAGACATAAGTTTGCAACTTATGGCTGTACCATTTTTTCATTTCACCAGCAATGAACAGAGTTACAGTTGTTCCACATCCTCTTCAGCATTTGGTGTTGTCAGTGTTCTGGATTTTGGCCATTCTAATAGTTGCATAGTGGTATCTCATTGTCATTTTAATTTGCATTTCCCTGATGACATATGATGTAATGTAATACTGGTCTCATTGAATGAGATAGTATTTCCTCTGCTTCTATCCCCTGAAAGAGATTAGAAAGGATCAGTATAATTTCTAACTTAAATGTTTGATGGAATTCACTAGTGAAGTCATCTAGGCCTGGTACATTCTGTTTTGGAAGGTTGTTAACTAGTATTGATTAGATTTCTAATAGAGGCCTGTTCAGATGGTCTGTTTCTTCTTATATGAGTTTTGTCAAATTGTGTCTTTCAAGGAATTGATCCATTCCTCTAGGTTGTCAAATTTGAGGGCATAGTGTTGATCATAGTATTTCTTGATTATCCTTTTAAGATCCATGGGTTCTATAGTGATGTACCCTCTTTGATTTCTGATAATAGTTATTTGTGTCCTCTCACTTTTTCTTGGTTAGCCTGGCTAGAATCTTCTTGATTTTAAATTTTTTTCCAAAGAGCCAGATTTTGGTTTTATTGATTTTTTTCCGATAACTTCCTGATTTCAATTTATTGGCTTCTTCCCTAATTTTTATTATTTCTTCTCATCTACTTAATTTGGATTTAATTTACTCTTCTTTTTCTGGTTTTCTAAGGTGGAAACATAGGTGATTGACTTTAGATCTTTCTTCTTTTCTAATATACGCATCGATGCCATAAATTTCCCTCTAAGCCCTGCTTTTGCTTCATCTCACAAATTTTGTAGTTGTGTTTTAATTTTTATATATTTGTAAATATTATTAAAATTTCTCTTGTGATTTCTTTTTTGACCCATGTGATATTTAAGGGTGTGTTTAATTTCCATTTATCTTTTCAGTTATCTTTCTATTACTGATTTCTAGTTTAATTCCATTGTTGTCTGAGAGCAGATATTGAATGATTTCTGTTCCTTTAACTTTACTAAGGTATGTTTTGTGGCCTGAAATATGGTCTATCTTAGTGAATGTTCCATGTGAACTTGGGAAGAATGTGTATTCTTCTGTTGCTGATGAAGAAGTTTATAGATGTCAATTATGTCCAGTGGGTCAAGGCTGTTGTTGAGTACCCTATAGTAACAAGATAAATCTAATTCCTCCTTCCCATCCCTTGTATGATAGCTGGCATTCATTTCACTTATATATAAGCCTATGTAAGAATATATTTATATATACATATATATATATATACATATATATATATACACATATTGAATTGAATACATTGTTAGTAATATTATTTTGAATAAACTCTTATCTATTAGACTCATTAAGAAGAAGCAAAATAAAATAATTTACCTTCATCTATTCTGTTTTCAGTGCTCTTCTTTATCTTATCTCAGTCTTTGTTTCTTACCTATATATCTTTTTTCTTCTTTCTGAAGAACTTCTAATATTTCCTACAATCAGGTCTACTGGCAGTAATTTCTTTTCAATTTTTGTTTTTCTGAAAAAGTCCTCATTTTTTCTTCACTTTTGAAGGGTAATTTCACAGCGTACAGAATTCTAGTTGTGAGTTTCTTTCTCTCAACACTTTAAACATTTCTCCACTCTTCTTCATCCTGCTCATGCTACATAGTGTTCTCCAAGGTTTCCAGATCTGTCGTTTGCTGTCTGACATTAATTTGGGAAAACGTTTAGTCATTATTGTTTCAAATATTCTATTCCTTCTCTCTTTCTTCTCCTTCTGGTATCCCCATTATATGTATTTTATACATTTTATAGTTGTCCCACAGTCCTTCACAGTCCTTTCATATTCTCTTCTTCTTTATTTTGTCTTTGTCCTCTTTGCTATTCAGTTGAAGGATTCTATTGATATATCCTCTAGCTCAGAGATTCTTTCCTCAGTCATGACCAGTATACCAAGGAACCCATCAAGTGCAGCCTTCATTTCTGCTACACTGTTTTTATCTCTAGCATTTCTTTTTGTTTCTTTCTTAGGATTTCCAACTCTCTGCATACATTGCCCTTTTGTTCATGAATGCTATTTACTTTATCCTTTAGAGTTCTTAGCATATTAATCATAGTTTTAAATTCCCAATATGATAATTTCAACATCCTTGCCATGTCTGGTTCTGGTACTTGCTCTGTCTCTTAAATTTTGTTGCTTTTGCCTTTTAGTCTGACTTGTAATTTTCTTTTTTCTGTCCCTTTCTTTCTTTCTTCTTTCTTTCTTTGCTTTTACAGCTAGATGTGATATACTGTATAGAAAGAATGTCTATAAATAAGCTATTAGTAATGTATTCGTGAGATGTGGGGGCAGAGGAAGCATTCTATAGTGCTATGATAAGGTCTTAGTCTTTTAGTAAACCTGTGTCTATGGACTGTGAACTTCACAATGGTTTCTGTTTATTTCCTCCCTATAGTTGGGACAGGATGGCTAGAGTGGACTTGATTTGGCTATGTCCCTTCTCCTAGGCAGATGGCTAGAGCCAGCTGGAATTGAATATTTCCCTTTCCCAGAGCAGTTAGTCTCTGATAATAACCCAGTAGGTTAGGCTCTGATTAACTAATTTCCCCTGAGGACAGGCCTTGTTAAGAACAGGGAGGGGGAAGGGTAAACTGGGACAAAGTAAGAGAGTGGCATGGACACATATACACTACCAAATGTAAAATAGCTAGTATGAAGCAGCCACATAGCACAGGGAGATCAGCTCGGTGCTTTGTGACCACCTAGAGGGGTGGGATAGGGAGGGTGGGAGAGAGGGAGACGCAAGAGGGAAGAGATATGGGGATATATGTATATGTATAACTGATTCACTTTGTTATAAAGCAGAAACTAACACACCGTTGTAAAGCAATTATACTACAATAAAGCTGTTAAATAAAAAAAAAAAGAAGAAGAAGAACAGAGTACACTGCCTGGCCTATTTCAAAATTGCTCCTTTTTCCCTCCCCCTGCTGGAAGCCTAAGTGGATTTTTCTGTGAGATATTTTCTGTGGGAACCTGGTGCAGCTCCTGGAAACAAATATCACAGTATTGCATGGGGACTGTGTACCCTGGAGATTTTTAACTCTTAGACTTGTCTACACTGAGCCCCAGCAGTTCATCAATTACAGTTCAGGTTTACCTACCTGTTGCTGTTTCCTGGAGAGATTTCTGCTCATGACTCCCTGTTCTGTGAAGCTGGGACTCTCTGTATTCACTTATCTCTCCAATCTTGGGGGCAGCAGTTTGTCCTGTGTCCTCCCATATTTTATGGATCCAAGAAGAATTGTAAATTTTTCAGTCTGTTCAGCTTTTTACTCATTGTTAGGATGGAGTGGTGACTTCCAAGCTCCTTACTTGAAGAATTAGAAACCAGAAGTCCTCTCCAAAGTCTTTAATAAGGTAAAGAAAAATCAATCATTTGTATGCCTAATAAGCATCTTAAACATGAAATATCTCAATGAACTTTTGTTCCATTCATAAGTAGAAAAGTGGGGTGGAGGGGATGCACATAATATAGATATAATTATACAGTCTGAATTTTAAGCTTGGGATTAAGGGAAATGTAAATTCAGTGTTCTGCTGTGGTAATTTTATAATTTTGTAATAAGTGCCTCCTTAAAAAATGTAATTATATATAGTACTTTTGCTAGAAGTTCACTTAATTACACAATATTTTAAGTTTTCTATCACTATTATCTCTCTTGTGACTTTCCAGAAGAAAAATAAGCTTATGACTATAAAATTATTAAATTTGATAAAATATAATCTGTACATTTGATGTATAGTATGGTTTGATTAATTGAATAAAGGGACTGGCATTCAAGGAGTAGAAAAAATATGCTTCATTCCATTTGGATTGCAGCTTGTTTTATAAAGTCAAAATTGTTTTCATTAGACAATCCAATGAAGAAAAAAAGAGAAAAGTAAACAAAACCACGTAGGAAACAATTATATCTGATTACCTTTCATAAATTATTTCCTTCTTACACTAATCTCTTCACATTAATGTATATTAAAGAACAAGTAAAATGTCTTTATTTATTAAAACAACAAATTATAAAATTCATACAATATCCTTTTATATTTTTTTATAAAAATACATCAACATAGCTTTTTATTAGTGTCTTTTTTCTTGCTTGCATTTCTTCATTTGTCTGTGAACCTGAATAACTAATTGCTTTAAGAACCTCAAATGTAATTTTCCTCATGTGCAAAATACTTCAACCACTGATGTAATGTTGGCCTTTTATTCTTGAGACATTTTGTCATGTGGCCAGGTATTGAAGACTACAGGGCTAACTTGGGTTCCACTGAATATGTATATTTGTTTTTCCTGTCATGCTATTCCTTTCAGTTCTAAATCCTGCTGTCAAGGCAGAAATTAACTTTGCATTGACGTAGTCCAGCACAACTAAGATGATACTCAATAAAAAGATACTTAACTTCTGGGAATTTGGGTCCATAAAAACACAGAATCACTGGTAGTTTTAGCTACTAGAGAAGAAAGTGATGGTTCAGTTCTTTACAAAGCCAAGGAAATAAAGTGTCTGAGATTTTTTTTCCCCTTGATTTCCTAGGGGTGCAAAAATAATCAGTAAGAAGCAACAAGGCAAGTTTGTTACATTTTAGCTTTGCTCTCAAAAAAGCAACTTTTTCTTTGTGAAATGGAGCTTTCCTCTTCAAATGCAAATTGGTCTCCCCATTAATGCAATTTTTATTAGCATCCTTTATTTTGAGAATAATACCAATGTTTAGTCATGAAAATCTGTAACCTCCAAGCAACCCAGGGACTCTGATATGTATTTGAAGTTATAGCCATTTTAAAATTAGAATGTCTATCACATTTCTGTTCTGTCCCTATAAATATTGGCTCTACTTTATATGAGGGAATAAAAAAGATGATCAAGGCATAGATACTTTGTAGAGTTTGGTAGTCCTTTTGCCTGTGAAGATATAATGCAAGAACCTCTAATTTATACATTCAAATTCAAGTCCTACTTGCAATGCAACTTAAGAAATAGAAGATTTAGTGGTGTCTGATATGTCACTGTTCTTTAGCAATTTTGGGTACACTGAAGGCAAAAGAATTTCAATGCTCAAAACTTCATACTAAGAGGAGAGGGCATTTGAAATTGAGCAAGGTTTAGTATTTACCTTCTACCTCCAACCAGACCGTGTACTCTTCAGGCTCTCTGTCTTGACTAGAAGACAAGAGATGCACATAAGAAGTGAAAAGTCAATCCTATTAATACCTTCTCCTTCTCAGACTGTTCCTCTCCTCGCCATTTGCACTGTCAACCCTCAACTTTATGATTCTAATTATAACTCCCCAAAACAGAACATTTGGAACATGTGGCCTGCTACACTGCTTGACACCCAATTTCCCTCATACCAAATAAACACCCTCTCCTTATTATAGTGGGAAAGGCAATTAGGGAGATTGGAGGACGACATTCCTTAAAGAAGCCACATATGACATATTCTGAGATGATGTAGAAGAGGGTAGAAAAGAGATAGGGAGTTTGGGATTGACATGTACACACTGCTATATTTAAAATGTATAACAAACAAGTACCTACTGTATAGCACAGGGAACTCTGCTCAATACTATGTAACAACCTAAATGGGAAAAGAATTTGAAAAAAGAAAGATACATGTATTTAGATATAAATTATTTTTCCATCATTTTCTAGATATATGACTATGGACAAATGATTTGGATGACTGGTACTCCTGTTTTGCTATCTGTTATCTGGAAATAATGATAGTATTTAAACGTGTTTAATTATTATAAGGTTTAAATAGTATAATATCTGTAAAGTTTAGTACATAAAAAATACTCAATTAGGAGAACCTGCTATTATTGGCATTAATATTGTTATTACTATTACACTCATTAGTGTGCATAATTGTCTACCTTACATGCTGTAATCTCATCAAGATGGGGGGGGTTGTCTCATTTATCTTTGTTGTTCTTATGCTGCCCAGCATTTAAGTACTCATTAACATTTATGGATTTAAAGTGAATAATATTTAAATGCATTGTTTCAGATCTGGGTTACATCCAGCTTTTTAAATCAAAGGCCAACAACCCATAACAATAATATACTATCCTGGGAAATAGAATAGTTCTTGGATTCTGAAGTACACATTTCAGAACTTGATTTTATGTTCTCATTCATTAAGCATTTTTATGTACTTATTTACATCACTTGAAATATAAATAAGCTAGGTAGAGGCTGACTCTCTGTCTTAAACTTTTTTATAGTCTTCAAAGCTACTGGAAAATAATTTAGTATATTCAAGAAGCTCAATAAATATTTTATAGAATCATAACACCTTAACAGACATGAAAATCAGAGCAACCTTTCTTTGTGTCCTGGTGATGAAACAGTTGTCCAGAGGTCACCTGGCTTGAGTGAGTTTACAAACAGAAGCAAAGCAGAGACAGTTCTAAAATCAGATATCATAACCCCCATCTCTCATTCCACCATAATGCATTGCTTCTTATTTCTTGATTAAAAAAACAAGCAAACAAGCAACAGCAAATCACACAGAGCAATCAAGTCTTAAGAGTAGTAATGATGGAAAAATCCACTAGCATTAGAATAAGTGCTGCAGATGCTTCAGCAGAGCTGAATGAAGGTGTTGTCAATCGTTGTATTAGTTACCAATTGCTTCATAACAAACTACCATAATGGCTTACAACAACACTCATTTATTATCTCGTAACTGTATAGAACAGGAGTCCAGCATGGTGTGGCTGATACTGTGCTTAAAGCATCATAGGACTAAAATCAAGGTATTGGCCAGGGCTACACTTCTCCTCTCAAGCTTGAATTCTTTTCCTAAACTCTACTAGTTGTTGGTAGAATTTAGTCCTTTGCAGTTGTAGGACTGTTGTCCCCATTTCCTTGACACATACCCCACTTTTATCTACATAACAACATTGGCATGTGGTATCCTGATTCTTTGAATCCCTCTGACTTACTCCTTGGCCATATCTGTCAGATTTCCTTTTCTGCACTGAGAGGGAAGAAAGATCTGCTTTTAAGGACTTGTGATTATATTGGCTATACCCATATAATCCAAGGTATTCTTTCTATTTTAAAGTTAACTGATAAGCAACTTTAATTACATCTGCAAAGTCCCTTTTGCTGTGTATTGTAACATATTCACGGCTATGAAACTGGGCATAAAAGACATGGAGCCAAAATTCTATTTATCTTAGTCACAATCCAAGGTTACAATATCAATAAAAGGCAAATGATGTCAGCCCTGATATCAAATTTGGCTGCATTTCTAATTGGTCAATCAAAGGCGAACTTGTACTATCCTAATACTATAGCTCATGAGTATAAAGTGAACTGGCTATTTTATGAATAGAATATACACATAGAAATAAAACCAGTCTAAAAAATGTTGCTGTGAAACAGTTGATGGCAATATAACACCTTTTTTGCCACTAATTGTATAATGCAGGTTCTAATCTTATTATCATATACATTTCTGAAGCTGAGTAGAAATACATGTTTGTAGCTATTTGAACGTTCTAAACACATTAAGATAAATGACAATCAAAAATGAAATTAAACCATCCAAGGAGCAGAGCTGTATGCCATAAACATAACTGCTATGGAAACAGACAATGTGATCTTGTGGTTAAAATGCATAGCACTCCAAAGTCTGTGTATAAAAGGCAGTCCTAGGAGATAACTGAATCATGTTGTCAGTATTATCAAGAGCGTTAAGCCTTGCTAAGTGTTTGAAGACTATCAAATAGCATCCATGTAAATAAAAGAGTGTTTATCTGGGTGGTTAAAAGAGAATGTAGATTACCCTGGGATTTATAGACTGAAACCAAGATGTAAACTTTAAACCTCTTTGTTCCTGGATTGTTAGCCTCAAGATTGTTCTCCAGAGATTCACAGCACTGCAACAAATCTGTAAGGCTGCAAAATCTTCCACTCTTTGTTTGCAAATCCACTGGGTTGTTTTCTCTGGGAGTTATTTTATTTCTTATTCTTTTTTTTTTAACATCTTTATTGGGGTATAATTGCTTTACAATGGTGTGTTAGTTTCTGCTTTATAACAAAGTGAATCAGTTATACATATACATATGTTCCCATATCTCTTCCCTCTTGCGTCTCCCTCCCTCCCACCCTCCCTATCCCACCCCTCCAGGCGGTCACAAAGCACCGAGCTGATCTCCCTGTGCTATGCGGCTGCTTCCCACTAGCTATCTACCTTACTTTTGGTAGTGTATATATGTCCGTGCCTCTCTCTCGCTTTGTCACAGCTCACCCTTCCCCCTCCCCATATCCTCAAGTCCATTCTCCAGTAGGTCTGTGTCTTTATTCCTGCCTTACCCCTAGGTTCTTCATGACATTTTTTTTCCTTAAATTCCATATATATGTGTTAGCATACGGTATTTGTCTTTCTCTTTCTGACTTACTTCACTCTGTATGACAGACTCTAGCTCTATCCACCTCATTACAAATAGCTCAATTTCGTTTCTTTTTTTTTTCTTACTCTTAAATGAGAGGTGATTTGCACACTTGTGAAAACCATGCACCTCAGTTTGGGACATGAACCCACATGTCGGGACTGGAACCCAGCCTAAACCCAGATTGGGACTTGAACCCTGCCAAAACCCTGACTGGGACTCAAACCCACGCAGCAAGAACTCAAACCCGGCCAAAACTCAGACTGGGACTTGAACTCACATGGCTAGGACTCAAACCCAGCCAAAACCCACAGTCTTCCAACTGAGATCACACACCTGGTTTCAGGACTTAATGGAGCTCAGGTTCTTGATGTCTCATCACAGAAAGAATTCAGTGAGAGACAAAGTGATAGGTAAGAAGTGGATTTATTTAGAGATAAGCACACTCCATACACAGAGTATGGGCCATCTCAGAAGGTGAGAAAAGCCCCAGGGTATAAGGTTGTCAATTTTTATAGGGGTGGGTAATTTCATAGGCTAATTAGTGGGAGGAGTATTCTAGCTATTTCAGGAAGGGGTGGGGATTTCCAGGAATTGGGCCACCGCCCACTTTTTGATCCTTTTGGTCTGTCTTGGAACTGTCCTGGTGCCTGTGGATGTGTCATTTAGCTTCCTGATATGTTACAGTGAGCTCAAGGTCTAGTGGAAGTTGACTTGTCTGCCATCTTAGATCCATTTGGTTCTAATCAGTTTATGTCATGTCCTTGGGCTATGTCATTCTTTCAAAGGTTGTGCCCAGCCTCCTTCCCTCCTGTTTCACTTGTACTTTGATTTCTCTCTTTAAGAGAGATGGTATACACTTATTAATATCCTGGATTTTCTCTTGTGGGCCACTATGAGGAAAGAAATTGATATAATATGTTTTCAAGTAGAATGCTTATGTATACACTAATTCCTTATGTGGAAACCACAGCACTTCTCTTCCCCAAAACAACAGAAAAAAGCAACAACAGAAAAAAGAAGAAACTTTTACTACTTTAGTTTTTAAAATAGCAAATATCAGAATGTGCAGCAGTTTTCATTGTTAACAGTTGTTCCATGGTATTTTGGTTTTTTAAATTCTCAATGTAGTAAGCAACTACTTACCAATTTAAGAAATCACCTTTAGAGTTCTTTTCTTTAGAAATATAATTCTTTGTGATTATTTTCTATAGTTAGACTTATTTTATAGGTATAAACAATTGTTTAGAGCTCTGAAGGCATAATCAAATGCAAGATAATTCCTGAGTAAAGACGAACAATATGTTTTTATATTATTAAGAAATGATCACATAGAAAATGATATATTTTTATATCATATAGGAGTCACATAGAGAGGAAGCTTTCAATTAGATGCTGTATCATTTACACTCCAACCAGGAAAAGAAAAAACACTCAGCGTATTTGAAACGGAATTCAATGGAGGGTATTCATAACGGAACGTAGAAAAGCCGAGAAACCAACTGGGTATAGTAAGGAAGCCTGACAAAAAGCTACTACTACTGCAGCCTGGATGGACAAAATATGCTGTATGGTGTGCTATTTCTAAAGTCCTGGGGCTAGGTCACCAGTCCAACCTGGAGCCAAGCTGACTGTCATGTGGAAACTAGAGGCAGCTGCTAGGGATGCCACCTGACACGTTGGAGGAGAAGAAATATCCAAGCTCTTCCCTTTTGAGCTCAAAATGCCTTCCAACACCTCTGATTGGCTAAGTCTAGAAAGAGCAGTCGACTGATAGGGTCCTTGTAAATCAGCCTATAGCACATCCCCGCCAATCAGAAGAGAGCAAGAGCTCAGCTAGGAACGGGCCCTGAGGTCATAAAGGCAAACAACCCAAAGAGCCATATCTAATGAACCTCCAACCACACCACCAGTAAGCCACCTCTGGCACGTTTTTAATATTACAATACAGTCTCTATTTATTCTTGTTCCAAAACAATGTCTTCATTTTCTCTCTCTCTCTCTTTCTCTCTCTCTCTCTCTCTCTCTGTTTCTCCCACTCTGTCTTCCTCCCCTTCCCCAAAGCTTAATGTTAGTGGATAGAAACTGAAGATTTCAGAGCAACTAGGATTTTGTTTTCTTTTGGTGTTTTTTCTCACAAGTTTCTATATGTGTAGACTTGGATAGCATCTCTTAATCTCTTGGTGACTCAGTTGATTCAGATATAAGAAAAAATAGTATCATAAAAAGATAATCTCTTTAATTAAAAAAAATTATAAAAATCTCGATTATAAGCTTTTCAAATTCTACCTTACTTAAAAATATTTTCTCCTAAGAAATGGTACCCAAGTTAAACCAGGTTAAAATACATAGGAAATTACATTTAATAAAATGACAATATCTGAAAATCTAGAAATATTAGAAACTCCAAAATGTTAGCATTAGTTTACTGTGGTTAGTAAGATTATAAGCATGATTTATAGAGGTATATATTCTGCTTTTTGCTATGTTTCTAAAGTTTCTAAAATGAACATATATAATTTAATAGAAAAATAGAAACAGAAATAAAATAATTATATTAGACCTTAGTATTTGCATTTTTGCGCACATGTTCTTGCTTTTATTGAAGTACTCTCAAGAGACAATATATAGCACTTCAAATAGTAAATATTAAACAAAGGAGAGATAATGCTGAAAGCTAATGCTAAAAAGCAAGCAGCACTGCAATTAGTTGGATTTGTTCTTTTAGACCAGCATCTTCTCCTCCCCTCAGGGAAAAAGCCCACAGAGTAGCAAAGAGTAGTGAAAGATTATTAAAGTAAGAACAACCCACATGGTCTCGGAAGAAATCATAATAAAGAAAAAACAAAAAAAAGCAGAGAGAATGAGAACTTACTCTATTTTGATGTTGATTTGGATTATTGCTGTTTTGGACATAATTTACTTTTAGTATTAAAATAACCACTATTTCCCTTTATTGAAAGTTCACTATGTGCTGTGGAATGTGCTCATCTCTTTGTGTATATTCTCTTACAAGAACACTAGGACGTGACAAGTTCTATTAACTTGTTTCTTTAACAGAAATGGATATTTAGAGAGATTTACTGAGAAATAGTAAAAAACATACATGAGGTTACACAACCAGAAAGTTACAGAGTGGGTAATCAAGTCCAGACTTTAACTTAAAAACTTTGCTAAACTATATGGTCCTCTAATACCATTGCTAAAAACTTTGGCTAATTATTTTGGTAAATATTCTGATAGAGCTCGGCTGAGCTTGGATAGCTATACGATCATAGTATTTGAAAAAGGTTTTAAATGCAATCAGGAATTGAGAGGAAAGAAAACAATACAATGATAGATCATACAATTAAGCTAGATTACAAAATATTGTAAGAGTAAGGCTTAGATAACTTTATTGACTTTTTTGTTTAAGTTAGTTTATGTTTGGGTTGATGATTCATGTAATCATCTAATTAGAAAATAACTGAATCTATAGATTTTTCTATGTTGGAAGAGTAGTTAAAACTGCTAAATTTAACAAAGATAAATGTTCGAGTGTGTGTGTGTGTGTAGACACATATGAATGCGTCAAAAATAAAAAATGACAAATATATATATATATATATTTTTTTTTCTTTTTGAAATGGAAAACTAGATCCTTGTCCTGAGCAAAAAGCCTCCCAGGCATATCAAAATTTCTCCTTTCAGAGTGTCGATTAGGAAAAGCCAGACAAAGTAATTCAGTTGAGTTGAAGTATATTATTTTAAGAACAAAAAAATTTAATCTACCATGTACATTTAATTTCCTTTTCACATTACCAGAAAAAAGAAACAGCAGAGAGGCTTAATCTACCTAATACTCTTGAATGATCTCTAAGTACATTAACACTTTATTTTATAATCATATAGGAAATGACCTAAAGAAAAAATAATAAAAATATGAGTAATATTAAATTATTTTTACATCTCATTATAACTTTAAAATGAAATCCAGAATTGAAACATATGTAATCCATACATGTACATGTATGTTTACATGCCCAAAGTCATTGATTTCAAGCAGCGCCTTCATAAAAATGATAGTATGTGTGTGTTTACATGCATTTGAAGTTTCAAATATACTTGATGGCTTGTAGGAACTTTCTCTTTGTTTCTGATAGGTGGATATAAAGTTTCCAAAGGCAAGCCATCTTTTAGCCAGTGAGAGCCTAAAGCATCTTACTGACAATATATAAGCAAGATGTTTATTAACAAAAATGACTTCTGTGGTGGCACAATTACCATTCAAAATGTTGAAAAATATGAAGCATCTCTTAACCAAAATTGAGGACAGATGGTGAACAAGCATATTATATAAAAGTACAACTGCACAGGGAATATTCGAGTGGGCAGAATGTGATTATGTAAATGAAAAATTCACTTGTAACCAAGAGCACCAAGTACGTAGTGAAACTCAAATCGAATTGCTCAACAAAGTATAGAGAATGTTCCTGGATTTATGATCATAGCTTAAAGAGTTAGTCTCTGGAAAAATGAGAAAGCAACTACATATGATCCACACTCCTCTCACCTAACCTTTTAATATTTCAGTTATTGTAGAATAAAAGGTGCCTCTAAAACAGGTATATCTCTCTTTTCTCTAACTCCATTCTATCATTATCCTTATTTTGTCAGATCACTAGTGTCATCTTAGAAAATAATTTGACAGATGGTTTCACATTGAGTTGTAACATGAATGTTACCTCTGAAGAGAGATCATGGGAAAAGGGCAATGAGTAATTACCATCACCCACCATTCAAGAAAATAACAAATATATTATATAATGATTTAGGCAACAATCTGAAGTATTCAGATTATGTGATACAGTTGAGTGTTTCAGCTATCTGTGACAAATTCTTGACTGTGCAACTTTGATAATCTGAGGAATAAGAGATGTCTTCAATAAATAAAATATACTTGTTTGTGATATAGTCAAAGGCTCAAAAATTCAGAGCTCAGAGAGTGCCCAATAGTTTTTCTCTTGATTACTGTTAAGAACTATGTGAGATTTTACCCTGCTTGTAAGCTAACAAGTTAGCCTGCCAGTTTCATGGATGCTATTAGAAGGCATGCGACTCATGGGTCAGAGACAATGTACTTCATTATTCACAGTGACAGCAGTAGCCAGTGTATCAGCATTTTCTTGTGCCTGTTCCCTTGAATCCCATAAGGTTATGTGAGAAGGACCAAGTGACATCTGTAAACAAAGTGAGTTGAATTACAGGAGAGGAGCCTTGAACTTGGGGAATCTGCATCATTTATAATGGGCAGTAAGCATGCTTGACTTTTACTCTGGGGTGAGATGTTATCTCTATCTCCCAAAACTTGAAGTAGAACTGTCCTTTTCTCCAGTGAAAGACCCATTCTCTATCTTGCATCCTTGAAAAGATGGTCCAAAACTCAAGGACAGTCAGTACCTCATTTCCAGAAGCATAAGAGGTGCATGGAGAATTGTCTCCTCCAAACTTAAGTATCATAAGTGTGAAGTATGAAAAATCAGCCCCTTGCAAAGTAGGCAGTATTTTCCCACACATTTAAATGAGGCTTGTTTTTGTCAAGTATTTGACTCAAAATATTCTGTTAATTGCTTGGTAACATTTATAAACTTTGCTCAAATTATACAGTTTAAAATCTAAAAATGATTATCTCCAAGGCAGTAATGTGTTTATACTTATAAAATTAATATAGTACCAGTGTATAAAACCTTCATTTTCTTAAGAGAGTTACTGAAAAAGCATTAATCAATGCTCTAATCCCTTCCAAGTATATTATGAGCCTAATGTGACATAAGACATATTATTAAAGAAGGCTTCTACAGCCTGTCATCATTTGTCATCTGTGTCATCACTCAGGATGACATTCTCCAGCAATAAAGTCACTACATCTCTAAGAATTGGACTCTGGTCTTGAGTTACCCACATGATGAGTTCCTAGCTCCTTTGTTCTTTCTATCAGACCTCAGGTGTACAAAACTGAGTTGATCATATGCTTCAGGTCATGGCTCACTAGCACCATTGTTCAATGCAATGCCTCTTGTTCTTTGCATGATTTCTCTTCATCCCTCTTCCATGTCTCCATATGTATAGAAACAGTTATTCAAGAGTATGTTATGTGTGTCCTTCCAATCCCCTTTCTATACTTTTCTTTAAATAGTGTCATAAGAATATTGGTATCATATTGATTATGTATGATTCTTATATTGCAGACATGATTTTTGTTGAAAATATTTTTCTACTCCATGCTTTTTCACTCAGCATTGTGTTTTTGAGATCTAGCCATGTTGCTACATGTAAATCTAGTTCATTACTTCTGGTTGTTTTATAGTGTTTCATCTTATGCCTGTAACACACTTTATATCCCTGCTGCTGTAGTGATGCACAGTTATGTGCCTACTTCCATTTGTTACCCACAAACAACATAGTGATAAAAATCTTCATGTGTATCTTCTTATGGACCCATGGGAAAAACAGGTCATGGTGTATAATAATTTACCAATTAAGGCCAGTACCCTTTACATTATCACTTGTTCCCTTTGTTTCATATCTTCTTGCTTATTATTATGAATTTCTTGTGAATTATTGTTATATATCAGGGTCTTTTTGGTATAATTTCCTTCATTTTACTAAAGTAATTAATCTTTACATTTATATATCACACAGGATTGAGGCTCTTTATATTGAAGATGGACTAATGCCTATCGATTTACTCAAATTCTTAAGCCTCTAAAGTAGATCGATTTCAAAAAGAGTAGAAGTGTGGTGCTGCAGCATGACCTAGGGGCCAGCTCTGACATACTTCATGCACTTGGACATGCAGCAGAATGGGACTCAGCAGAATGAACAGCTGGGAGAAGATGAAGAAGCGGGGGTTACACACAAGACCAAGTCCAGGGGGAATAAACAGGAGAAACCTTCCCTCCAAGTTGCCTCTCCTACCATCTAAGTGATGCCAGAGGGCTCACCTATGAAATCTTTAGTCTTCTAATTTCAGGATTTTATTTCTGTTAAGATGCATATAACCTCAATAGTGATGCTTCTTACAATGTAGAATTGATGCCACTGTGTGATACACCTGGAAGAGCAGGAAAGAGATAGCTAGCCCTAACAAAAAATTATCTACTGGATAAATAATATTTTTTAGTGCAAACTGTGGGAGGGGCATTCTTTTCTGGAGCATGAAGAACTCTAGGATTTTTTTCCAACTATAGTCAATGAAGTCGTGGAGCCCTTAGAATAGGCAGGCTGATCCCCACTGTGTCTCATGTCTTTGTCTGTAAAATATGGATGGTAAAAAGGTAGGCTTTTGGTAAGCATTAAGTGATTAATAATATAAAGTTTTTGGAAGAGTGCCCAGAAGATAGTCAACCTCAACAAATATTCTCTCTTATACAACGTTATTACATGTATTAGTTAATAAGAGATATTAGGATGATTGGTGTGTCTACTGGATAAAATGTAGCTGAATACCTCCCTCATTTTGTATGTCAAAATACATTCCAAGAGGGTCAAAGATTTACATTAAAAGGAAATGAGAGAACTAGATGAGAACATCAGAAAACAGACACGGTACCCAGGAATCTCAATGACAAGAATAACAAATTTGACCACAAAAATTTGAAATTTCTACTGTCATAATATGCTGTGAACTAATCAAAACACATGTGCTAACCTAGAAATGATATTCACAATACATCTGACCAACACTACAATATATAGTACCATAAAAGCCCTAAAATTTAAATAACAACAAAAAAGGTATGTTGTCCTGTGATGGGTTGAATTGTGTACCCCTCCACAAAAAATATATTGAAGTCCCTCACTACTTCAGAATATGACCTTATTTGGAAATAGAGTCTTCATATAAGCAATTATGTTAAAATGAGGTCATTAAGGTTGACCTTCATCCAACATGGCTGGTGTACTTACAAAAAAAAAGTGGGGGGAGATGTGGACACAGAGATAGACACGTACAGAGGTAAGAGGATGTGAAGACAAAAGGAGAATGTCATCTGCAAGCCAAAGGTCTTCTGTTGTGACCAGAAGCTCGAAAAGCGGCATAGACTAGATTCTCCCTCACAATCCTCAGAAGGAGCCAACCCTGCTGACACCTTAATTTCAGATCTCTAGCCTCCAGAAATGTAAAACAAGTAAATTTCTGTTGGTTAAGACGCCCAGGTTGTGATAATTTGCTGTAGCAAACTAACATGTGTCCCATTAAAAAATGGACAGAAACAGTAACAGTTAATTATAAACAAAAGCCAAGTGCCTTACAAATAATGGAAGCTATGAGGCCTCTGTGTTTTGTCAGGTCAAATAAAAACTTTATATATTCTCCACCTTTTATTAGATTACTAATCAAAAATTTTGGAAATGAAGATTTTAGAGGATAAAGGGCTACAGGTTCTCACATACTTTGAATGGGAGTGCAAATCCATGTATTGACTTGCAATGTGTTCAGTTTGGCAATATTAGCCAATGTTCTAAATACACAGATTTCTGGACCTACCAGGAGAAAGGTCTGGTTGTAAAGACTTCCAAGATAAATTCTCCTTCCAGAACAGTCCTGGTAATAATAAAGCTAACTTTTAAGTTTCTTTTCTTCCTCCCTCCCTCCCTCCCTTCTTTCCTCATTTAATCTGACTCCAAATGAAGCAATATCGCTTTCCAAATACATACTTTGCAAAGACTGGATAACATCCAAAAATGACCATTCCCCACACTTACATCTAAAACCATTTAAAATGACGCTAATTTTTATATGATCGAATTCAAACATCCACAAAGAAACCGGCAATAGTTGTTTAATAGCTAAAACTTTTAAAAAGCATTTTGATAATATATTTACAAAGATAAGAGATAAATATCTATTTTGTATGCTACACCTGGTGTAATATAGATGCTATATCTATTTACTTGCAAGGTTTCTAGAGCTCTGATTAGCTTCTCAATATATAAAGTGGAGGTTTGCATTCACTTTTCTCATAATATTGCGTTATGAGTTCACCTCAAGTGCAGCCTCACCAGGGACTGTTTCTTTGTTTCATTTCAATGAATGCTACCCTTACAAATGCAATATTGATTTTTCTTCCAAACTGTAATGATGCGAAGTGCAATAGCTGGACAAATTTATGTTTATTGCCACACACCTGATTTGACAAGCCAATGTACTTCCTTTACTTACATGGTACCATTATTTCATATACTGATGTTGCATTTGGCTAAACAATCAATCCAAAATAGTGTTATATTAAATAAATGTAAATGAGAAAAGGCAATACTATGTTATTTTACTTTTATATGTAACCTTCAATTCAGAATCAGTGACTTTGAAAGCCTAGAATTACCCAGATTTTTTAGCAGATTCATTAATCTGTAAAGCAATCTAATTTCTGGATTTTATTATGTAATAAGCAACAAACTATTTACTGTACAAAAAGTGATAAGGACTTTGCTGGCAGTAAAGACAGAATGCAATGCAATTTATGAAATTAAAGAAAAACCCAGCACCTGTCCAAGTCAATATTCGTCTATGTGTTCTCACTAGAGAAGAAAGGTCAATTTATTTATCATTTGAGAAAATTTGTGTGGAAAGCAGCTGCTTTAGACTATAGCTTTAGACTATAGCAGGTGCTATAGTCTACAACCGCCCCCCGCCGCCATTATTTGGACTGTTAGCTGTAAGAATGAAAGCTACCTGTATCATCTCCTAAAGTTTAGTGTTTCTCACCTACTTTAAGAGCATGACAATTTTTAAGAGAAAGGGTGAAAGAAAAATAAAGAATAATAAAAGTTAAAAGAAAGATAGAAATGTTGTTAGATCTGCTTCCTTGAGACCAGATATATCAAGATCCAAGATTAGAAGCTGTCACAGAATCATGGATTTTGTATTTCTTTCTCTGTCACCCATCTGCCATCTCTAAGTGCTGAAAGTCAGAGCGGCATGTGCTGAAATACTGTATCCATTAATCATGAGAGTAGTGAACATGTATAAGTCACACTGGGACAGGACTTCAGGGCCTCTAATGATGTAGGTCAGTGTAGATTAGTGTCTATTCCCCACTCTGGGACGTGGTGCGCTTCCTACTCTATGTTGAAGAATGTCTATCCTTGCAAAACAATCAAGGGACATTATTTGAAAGCTCATAGCTCAATTACAAAGAATAAATGTAGCTTAAGGATGGAGGAAGCTCCCTGGGCACTATAATGTCTTACTTAATATCCCTGTAGATTCCAGAGTTGCTTTTCTTTAAAACATTTCATGTATTTAAAAGAGAATCAAACAAACACAACGGTCTTATTGACATGAAAAGTCTGACACATATCCAGTTATAAGTAACTTTAAAGATACCTTTCCACTGCACCTCTTGAAAGGTGCTATGCAGAGTATTTTCAGGTATTAGGGATCAGCAAGCTGTGGACTTCTGGCCAAATCCTGCTCAATGGCTGATTTTGTAAATAGAGTCCTATTGGAACACACCTGCACCCATCTGGTTACATGTTGTTAATGACTTCTTTCAGGCTGCAAAATAGTGTTGAGTACTTATGACAGAGACCTTAAAACCCATAAAGCCTAAGATACTTCTTATCCAGTCCTTTACATAAAATATTTGCCAATCCCTAAAGTATACTGTTAATAGAAATCTGTCTGCTACATGTATCCCAGTTTCCTCATCTATAGTTTATAGAATTATATCATTTGTATGGAATTCTTTGGAATTAATAGTTTACTACTTCCTTTGATTTATGATATTAAAAATAAGCTCACTTTTTGACAATTTCTCTTCTATTTTATTTACTTTCATTTGTACTGTCTCCATTTGTATTTAATAATTCTTAGAAAAGTGGAAAATCTTTCTAGGCATACTTGAAGGCATACGTAAACTTGAAGTCTAAGATAGATGGGGCTATTGTCCAAAGGAACACTGGGCACACTATACTTCTATATTCTAGAAAAATGTAAGAGTCAATTTTGCATTATAAGTTTTCTAATGAGATCCTGATATTAAGAAAGTTTAAGAAATCTGCAAACAGAAGAAAAATAAAAATAATGTTCTACAGGGCTTCCCTGGTGGCACAGTGGTTGAGAGTCCACCTGCCGATGCAGGGGGCGTGAGTTCGTGCCCCGGTCTGGGAGGATCCCACATGCCGCAGAGCGGCTGGGCCCGTGGGCCATGGCCGCTGGGCCTGCGCATCCGGAGCCTGTGCTCAGCAGTGGAAGAGGCCGCAGCGGTGAGAGGCCCGCGTACCGCAAAAATAAGTAAATAAATAAATAAAAATAAAAAAATAATGTTCTACAGTCTTCCAAATCAATTATACATTTTCCATTATAACACACATAAACATATAACACATAGAATACATGATCAATGTTTTAAATATGGGAATAAAATATTCAGATAATTACATCAACATCATTTTTATTATCTTCCTAGTGAAAGCACCCTGTAGATAGGAAATTGTCTCAGTTTTGTTCGAGACAGGCTGCAGTGTTTAAAATTGTGCCTGGAAGATATTAGGTGCTGAAAAAATATTTGTATGCTGAAGAAATGAGCAAAAATCCAGGTGCCAATATAAGTAATTTTAATTTTATGTTTATGCTGTATTTTCAAATTGTTGTACAAAGAGAATATGTGATTTTCATAATTAAATATCAATAATTATATATTATAGCAAAATTAATGGTGTAATTTGGAAATAATACTCTATAGTAAATAAAGTTCACATGACACAGCCAGTACCTTGGTAAATAATGTGTATCCCTCAACTGGTTAAATAATTGAGTTATAAATAAAATATATTTAAATAAGTGAAATTATAGGGTGGTTCCCAAAAGAAGAAAAGCATTTCTGTCCTGTGGCATATGAAAATCAGGAGGACCATGACATACAGGGATATTTTAATAAATCAACCCTGTAATTTATAATTTTTATATATATATATTTAAAGAGTGGGTTTTATAAATGAAAACATAATAATGTGGCATATAATAGATAAAGAAGCCATAGCAATATGAATAAGACTTTAAAGAGAGTTATGTAAGAGTTATGGAGACACCTTTGATGCTTCGTAATGAGAGAAAGAAGAGTTATCTTTAAAGAGTTATGTTTAAAGAGTTAACTTTAACTTTGTAAGAGTTAAAGAAGAGCTTGAGGTAATTCTAAGGGGAAAAAGAAGTCTTGCAAGCTTTGTGCAATCTCAGTATTATCTGGAATTATGGAATTAGAGAATGTGTGCTGCTTACTGTTTTTCTTTTCCTATAATAGCTCTTCTTCCTTTCCTTCTCCCACCCCACTATTTTTCTACTTGAAAAATTAAAATCCAATATCGATTCACGGACCTGAATATATCCCTCATTATCCCTCCAATAATATACAAGAAAAACCTCTCTAGTATTACATTTAAGGTTTAGAAATAAGAAAATCATTTTAAAAATTGGTTAGCGAGCTTCCCTGGTGGCACAGTGGTTGAGAGTCCGCCTGCCGATGCAGGGGACACGGGTTCGTGCCCCGGTCCGGGAAGATCCCACATGCCGCGGAGCGGCTGGGCCCGTGAGCCATGGCCGCTGAGCCTGCGCGTCCAGAGCCTGTGCTCCGCAACGGGAGAGGCCACAGCAGTGAGAGGCCCGCATACTGCAAAATAAATAAATAAATAAATAAATTAAATTAAATTAAATTAAAAATTGGTTAGTACATACAAGTAGTTTTTTACTTGAGAAAGACAAAATATTTTCTTGGTGTTCAGAAATCCAATCGATAGCTTTGTAGCCTCAATTATTTTTGTGTCTTGAAATCTGTACTGATATGTAGCTGGGTCACCCTGATGCCTTCTTATGCCCATTAAAACCCTCCAAATTAACACCCAGCCCCCAAATCTCCTCCCTCTTCCCTTCCCCATCCCCCATGCTCACCTACTCCTACCCCATGGTGTCCCCTCCCTGTCATGATGGTCCTGTAGTCATTCCTTTCTTCCTTACATCATTCCTTTTAGAAATATAGTCTGTGCTAATCTTAGGCTCATTTTCTTCCTGGATTTAGTCCCTCTGGAATTCTGGTGAGTAAAACTCCTCACTCCATTAAGTATTGGTATTATTTAAATCTTTGTGGTTCTCCATAAAGAGTAACATGATATTTATTTTTGCAACCCAAGGGCTCTTTTGCTGACGGTGGTTCAGATTCCCATGGGAAATCTGTAAAGGTGCTTTCAAGGCTTAGTCTAGCAAGTATGTCAAGGCATGGATTCAAACCCCTCTGTTACACAAGTTCAATGCCTCCAGTAATATTTGAAAAGAATGCACTTTCTTTGTGTGTTGGAAGAAAATCATACATTAACAGCATGTCTATTGATTCCCATTGAAGCATGAAGCAGCACTGGTATAACAAATGTGGGACTATCTCCAGCACAGATGATTTCTGTAAAAATTTAGAGGATGTACATGCTGCTTAGGCGGTCATGATGAAACCCTTAGGTACTAGCAGTGGTATATCAGTGGGCAGATTCTCAAATATGTGCCATATGTGAGTATTGAGGTAGGCACTGATCACTATTATGTAAAATCTATTAGCATATGCATCGTGACCCTGCTTGATTCAGTTTATTTCAAGAAGAAAAGACAATTTCAGGTGCCCTAACTACAGTCCAAAATCTTGAGTGTGAAGTCCACCATTTGGTCATTTGTGTGTGTGTGTGTGTGTGTGTGTGTGTGTTGGTAACAGTTTTATTGTGATATAATTTCCATACCATAGAATTCATACACTTTATGCAATTCAGTGTTTTATTGGTATACTCATATAACTGTGCATCACCACAATCTAATTTTAGATCACTAGTCACTTTTGTCCTACCTGGAAGAAATCCCAAACCCATTAGCAATTACTCCTCACACTTCACACCACGTACTAGCCCTGGGCAACCATTAATCTACCCTCTGTCTTTATATATTTGCCTAGTCTGAACATGTCATATAAATGAAATTCATACAATATGTGGTCTTTTGTGGCTAGCTTCTTTCTTTTAGCTCAGTGTTTTCAATGTTCATCAATGTTGCAGCATGTATTAGTACTGTATTCCTTTTCAGTCCAAATAATATTCCATTGCATGTTGGTGTGTAAACGAGCCAAAGATAGACACTGTAAATTGACTCCCAGGGTGTGTATGTCTTCACTGCAGGTTGATACCTGTTAGCTCAGAAGCCCATGTTTACAATAGTTACTTTAAACCCTTTGGATTCTAAGTTCATCATCTAGGCCCCTTCAAAGGCTAATTTCTCTGACTGCTCATTTCCCAGTATGTGGGTCACACTTTCCTGTTTCTTTGCATGTCTTGTAAGTGTTGAAAACCAGACTTTATAAATAATATATTGTAGCAGCAGTGATTATTGACCTCCAATCCTCTCCCCTGGAGGTCGTTCTTGCTGTTGTTTGCTTGGTCATTTATTTGTTTAGTGAATTGGGTGAATTTATTTGGAAACGTATACTACGTCTACAACGTGTGACCTCTGTTCAAGTTTGTTTTCTCTTGTTGATCTTTCAACCTGGCTACATATGGTATCGGTCCTGCATCAGCAGAAGCCACCTATTTGTCAGTGGCTGTGCTTAAGCCCCTTAGCTGGTCACATTTTTACCCTCTACCACTGGATATCTGTGTGACTTGTAGGCTGCTATTACTGAGTAATAAATTTGCATTTTTTGCTCCATGTTTAGTTGGGAACTGGTACTTAAAGATTTTATCTCTAATTACTTCTGAGAGGGCACAGTACTGAGGATACACACATTCTTCATGACTGCAAGGGATGTGTATAATTTTTAAGTCTGGATTCCTAGGAGTTGCCCCGGGGTCAGAGCAGATTATTGCTCAGTGGGTGTTTGGTGTGAAGTTGTATTTAAGCTCCTTGTGCCAGTGAAATGACCCCTCCCCGCCGCCCCCGACCCATGTTGATGTTCTGGCTGCAGGCTGGGGAGTGCTTTCACATCTCTTTCATTCCCAGTTGTGATCTCTAGTGAGTGAGTACAGCTTAGCACATGTGCATAGCCTTCCCAATCCCTAGAGTTGACTGATCCCAAAGGGCTCTTCTTGGTTATCCTTTTCTTGGTTCTATTAAACTCCTGGCTGCTCTTCCATTCTGTTCGTATCATAGATTTACCAAAATCTTTAATTGCTCTGTGCAAAGATCTCCACTGTTTCATCAGCACTCTTGGACAAGGAGTTCACATTCTGTTAGAAATAAAGTGTGTCCTCTCAAACACAGCCCTGGAGCTCTTTATCCTTTTGACCTTCCTTTCTCTTGAGAAGAATACCTGAAGCTCTGCAACAGAGCTGGGAGCCAGGACCTGCTCTTCCTGTAGTGCCATCCTCATGCTATGAGTGGCCATTGGTGATGGTGGTGACACGGGGTAACCACCCCTGATCTTCTCAGTTTGCCCCTACAAATGCAGAAACTTTGCCCTACAAGTGAGCTAGGGTGGGCCCCTCTATTCTCAGCCAGGTGTGCCTGGAGTAGAGCTTTCACTCTCTGAATGGAAGCTAGTGAGAAAGGAAGTCTTATTCTTTCCACCACACCTGCCTGAGACAGCATTTCTGAAACACAGGACTTGGGATGTGAAACGCCACTGCCAGCCTTTTCCTCCCAAGATAAAACCCAAGCTTGAGATTAGGAGCTGGGTAAAGAGCCTCCAACTTCTTTGTTGCTCCTGTCCAAAGTAGAGAGCTTCTGTAGCATAGACCTGGGACATATAAATTTAATAATATCACCTAAGAAAGCAGGTCATGGCTCAATGTCACAGACTCGTTCGGTTCTTACCAAGATTTAGTAGACTTCCTCAAATGAATGTCTCTCCATTTGCTGTATATGCTTAAGACAACTTCCAGTGACTTTAAATGATTGTTTTTTATTTTTTCAATTGTACTTTCTATTTTTTAATCTTTATTAGAGTATAATTGCCTTACAATGTTGTGTTAGTTTCTGCTGTACAACAAAGTGAATCAGCTATATGCATACATTTATCCCCATATCCCTTCCTTGAGCCTCCCTCCCACCCTCCCTATCCCACCCCTCCAGGTCGTCACAAAGCATCAAGCTAATCTCCCTGTGCTATGCAGCAGCTTCCAACTAGCCATCCGTTTTACATTTGGCAGTATATATAAAATAATTTTCTTAGTAAAATTGCTGTTTTGCTCTGAAGAGTGTCTACTGAACCCCTCACTTTGCTATTCTGAAGTATTGCACCTACACGCTATTTAGTTTTGCTCTCAAAATGTACACATTATAATTTGCTCTTTTCCCTTCAGTACTGATTAGCCTCATAAAACTAGGAATTCAGGAAGACTACTCAGGGTTGTGATGAAATTTAACATCCTTCAGATAATCTTGGCTCTTTTGCTAGAACTGTGATTTAATCCAGTCTTACTCTAAGCTGATTTTCTAAGCAGCTCTCCATCAGTCCCTTGTGGCTGGCCTCCTGTAAGTTTTCCTCTATCACAGCTAGAGCATTTTTCCCTTATTTTTTTGCTACAGAATTTGAATGCAATATAAAAATCCAAACTATTTTCCAATGTAAGATATCCTTCTTCCAGGCATCGTGAAAGTGGTAATAAAAATGGAGATCCTGCGGCTTTCAGCTCTTGAATTACTACTATTAACTAAGATTTCCATCATTTACAAGGCAGTCTCTGAATAGAACTCTAAAGAAGTTCTTTTTCTCCCAATTTTGCCCCCTTACTCTGTGTAAATTTCTCCTGTGTCTGGTAGGAAGTAGCTTGTACAATTTTTTAGCCATTAGCCAAGCCTCCAGGTAATGAAATCTCAGCCGTTTTTATGATAAAATATTTAAAAATCTCATTTATTTAATCACAATTTCTTAATTTACAAAAATGGTTTCAATATATTAAGAACTGGTTTTCTACTGAAGCTTTGTAAACAAAAATTTCTAGTGAATATTTGCATCAGGGTGTTGTTTTATGTGGTAAATAGGTATGGTCAAAATGCCTCAAAAATTGTAGTCTCATCCTTGAATATAATCACATTATGATTGAGTTACATCTCTGGTAATTTTTTCTTTATTTCCTAAGAATGAATAATTGCCTCTTTTTTCTATGTATTAATCATTATTTCATCAACACACTTTCCAACAAAGTGTGAATTTCTTCTCTGCCATTTAAAAACACTATGTAATTCATTCATTTTAATTCATTAATTTCTCCTCTTTGGTGTTATACCTCTTGGAATTCTTCTTCTCTTTAATCTGGACTGGTGCTCCCTGAGCCTATATACAGTTTCCTTCCTAAAATTCCTCTCTATTATTGTGCTGAAAATTTCCTTTGCCTTTCTTTTTGTTAAATATCCTTATTACTGAATCCCATGCTTTCCTCTTCTTTTTTTTTTAAATAAACTTTATTTTTGAGCACATTTAAATTTACAGAAAAATTGAAACAATAGTACAGAGAATTCACATATATCCAGCACCTCTGAGATTATATCTTACATTAGCATGATACATTTGTTACAATTAAATAATAAATATTAACACATTATTATTAACTAGAGTCCATACTTTATTCAGATTTTCTTAGCTCTTACCTAATGTCCTTTTTCTGTTCCAGCATCCCATCTGTTACATTTAGTTTTCACGTTTCCTTAGGTATCTCTTGGCTATGACAACTTTCCTTTTTTTTTGTTGTTTTTTGTTTTTTAAACAAGACGTGCCTTTATTTATTTATTTGGCCACATTGTGTGGCTTGCGGGATCTTAGTTTCCCAACCTGGGATTGAATCTGGGCCCCCTGAAGTGGAAGTTCAGAGTCCAAACCACTGGGCCACCAGGGAATTCCCAAGATTTTCCTTGTTTTTGATGACACTCAAAGTTTTCAAAAGTACTGCTCAGGCATTTTATAGAATGTCACTCAGTTGGGATTTGTCTAATGTATTTCTCATGAGTAGACTGTTGTTATTGATTTTGCAGAGGAACACCAAAGAAGTAAACTGCCTTTTTCAGAACATCACATCAAGGGTGCTCTAACAATGCAGTTAAAAATAACACCATGAATGTAAATGTGTGCTCAAATCTGTCTTCCGAGAGAGGGAAGGAGAGAGATTGTGTTCCTTGTCATCCATACTGGAAAGATGTCCCATGTTGAGTTTCTTTTTTTTTTCTCCCACAGATATTTTTTCTTAGCTTATTGACGATACCAGTATCATATCATTTACTGTGTGTGTGTGTGTATATATATATATATATATATATATACTATATATATATAGTAAAGAGTAGGGTCTGGATAAGTCAGAGAGCAAGGATTAATGAACTCCACAGATCAAGATCAGAGAGTAATTATCACCTTCAGACATCTTTATTTAACTTCTAAGAGACAATGGAAGTGGCTTTACCATCCATACTTCTCTACTTCTCAGTGTTAAGTTTGTAACATAGAAGAGTTGGGGTTAAGATTTTGCTGCACCAGAGAGAGTGTAAATTTTCCTTTTGGTTTGGGCTTACTAGGACCAAGAGAGGTGTGGTAGGGATATTTGCTCATCCCCAATGTATTCCAAAAACGAGAACCACTTGTAATAATTAACATACCTGTCAACCTAGTAAGACATCATCTAACAAAGATAGACCCTTTCAGTGTAATTTATATAAAGTAGACCCCTTTTCAAGAGCTATTCTTAAAAACAAACACACCCAAAATTAAATAAGTAACTACAAAAACCACAGCCTTCGGTATCTCTCAGTTCTAACGACACATTTAACGGAAAAGCTGTCACTGGGTATTTCACATCTAACTAACCCCTGCTTTGATATATGACCATTTTTTTAAATCTCCCTTCTGCTAAAAGCAATGTGTGGCTCCAGAGACTCATCATTGGGTTTGGAAAGTCTTTGGAAAGCCAATTTGGCTCCACAAAATTTAGGAATAATAGACAAATGTAAAATTTTAAACACTGTGCCCGAAATCCAGTATATGGAGTAAAACGCATCTCTGGTGATGTCCTTTGTAACAAATATGTCTTCTTTAAAGTTCCCATGTTTCCATAGGGTGCTGACACCTCAGAACAAGTCTCTGTTCTTGATCTTGTAACAGCACCATTGGTGCTGGGGCAAGTGTACCCAGGTTGATGGCTCCTCATAATTTTTCCTTGTAATTTTGACTATATTCCATGCCTGAGGGAGTTGTTTCTCTTTTACTTAAGAACCAGAGTCCTTCAATCTCCTTGCATTACTTTTGTTGTGATATAACACTTTAAAAGCTCCCCGGCTGACAATGTGGCTGGAGGCTGGGATCTGCTGGGAGCAGCATCCTGCACTGAAAATAATATCTGTTCCTCTGTTCACTGAAGCACCACAGTCTTATAGAGTGTTGGAATGGATTTTAGGATCCTAATACAATAACATGAGTTAGGAAATGCGTGTGTATACACGTTCTAATTGAATGATGAGATTAACATATATTTTATTTCTTCCTGTATTTAGCTCTACAGACATAAGAATATTGTTGATGGTGTCCCCACAATTCAAATGCTACCTGACAGACAGTTACTTAGCGTAAAACTATGCTATGACGTTATTAGACATTATTCCTCAGATCTGTCTTGTTCCAAAGCCTATCTTTTCATTTATTTCTTTTATTATGATTTTTTAAAACTATACCAAGCCTGGAAGTGACCCCCAAATTCAGAGTCATCACTTAGATCCCACAGGCTGCCCTCTCATCTGACAGACCCCAGCACAGCACCCGCAGTTCAGTCTAACTGGGAAGAGGCTGGACAGCTGGAAAGTGCCTTACCTTCTCTGTGCTTTGGGTCACCCGGCCTGTCTAGCGCCTTGCTGGGTGGATAAGCTGGGCTGTTGTGCCGTTTCTGAGTTTTCAGCCACCATCCAGTCCTGTTAGCACACTGGCCATGTCTATTATAGCTTTTTTTTCTTTTCTTCTGTCTCTGCCTAGAATTATGTGTCTCTTTTTACATCCTGGTGGGTGAGGGCTGGGGGTCCTGAACCTCCTGACTTCAAAGGAACTATATTGACCTAATTGCTTCAAATCTTCTAATTTCACAGAAGATCTAAATGAGTCTAAGAAACTTTATGCTGCCCAATACTGAAGTAACTACTTTGCTTTGGAAACAGAATTTGGAACTCAGGTCTTCAAGCTCATATTCATTGTCTTGCTAGGATTTGAAACCCTTGATGCTCTCATCTATTTATGCATTCATTCATTCAGGGATAGTGGAGAACAGAATCCAAGGGGATGGGCTCTTGAGTCAGAGTGCCCAGATTCAAACCCGCCTGCTATGCAGTCCTCTGTGGACAATGGTCAAGTCATTTAACTTCTCTATTCCTCCATTCTATCTGTCAAATGGGTATAATAACACCTTCACAGAACAATTGTACTGGTGCAGAACACACAACATTATATGGAACATAGTGAGTTTTCAGTGAAAGTTGGCTATTATCATTCTATGACTGATTCCCTCAAACTTAACAAATGCTTTTTTGGTACTTACAATACACTGTTATAGATGCCAGGAACAGCACAGCTGAGAAAAGCTGACAAAAGAGACATCATTGCTACTCTTTTAGCCCCTGTTCACTCTACTCAGAAAAGTGGAACAAATAATCATACAAATAAACCTGTAATATAAATTATTACTATTGTTAATAATATTATTTATCAGTAAAGGGTTTGAGAGAAGGGGAGAATGGCAAGGGTCTAGCATGGTGTAGAGGTAGATCATGCAGGCCCTATTAAGTTCATGAATATCATCATAAAAATCCTGGCTTTTAAGATCTACTGTCTTAGCAACTTCCAGATATACAATACAGTGTTAACTACAGTCATCGTGCTGTGTGTTACATCCTCAGCATACAGTGAGAACGCTTTACATTTTTGTTTTTTGGTTTTTGGGGTTTTTTTTTTTTTTTTGCGGTACGTGGGCCTCTCGCTGTTCTGGCCTCTCCCGTTGCGGAGCAACAGGCTGCGGACGCGCAGGCTCAGCGGCCATGGCTCACAGGCCCAGCCGCTCCGCGGCATGTGGGATCTTCCCGGACCAGGGCACGAACCCGTGTCCCCTGCATCGGCAGGCGGACTCTCAACCACTGCGCCACCAGGGAAACCCGGCTTTACATTTTTAATTATAGATCTTTCTACTACAATGTGGTATGTGAGTTCCTAAAAAGCTTTGCCTTCTGCAGAATTCATACTAAAACAGCAGCATTCATGGCAAAGAATAAGATTAAGTGCATATCTTCAGAACCTATGAGGTCACCCCTGGCCATCACCATCCTAATGAAAATATCAGCTAAATAAACTACTCATACATTCCTGTAAATATAAAAACATATTTTAACAAAAAAGGAGAAAGTAATTTGATGGCAGGGATACGGGACACAGCAGGCTAAGTAGAATATGTGTCCAGAGAGAACCAAAGGAAAGAACAAGAAGTGGGCACGAGGCGAGGGAAATGGGGGGCTCTTCTGCCACACTGTACTCTTCTGTGGCTCCTTTTCACTTCAGCCTCATGACAATGTTTTGCATTTAGGGGCTGTTTTTGGTGATGTGAATCTTTACAGTGCTGGGGAATTAGCTTATGAAAAAACATACTTTCTATGTTACTTTTACATTCTTCTTCACATCACAAACACCCATTCTAAGGTGACAAAAGGAGGATGATGTGGGCCAATTAGAATTTCTGAAAGATTCCTCTAAAAGGAGATCAAAACTCAGATTTCAGACACCTCCACTTCCAAGGGGAAAGTGTATCTGGACTCATAGTGATGGTACTGATGATGAATATAGCCAGCTGGACAATATCAAAAATCTCTAATATAAAATAAAAAGGCACTGTTTAAAGAAATAACTTTAGGTATCAATGCTCACTAAAATCTGAATTTTTATAACTCATGCCCCAAAAAAATGGAGGAGAAAAAATCAATGGAACAGAAAGGCAAAAGTACAACCTAATTATATATAATAGACTAGGTTTGGGAAGTTAGAGTTCCTGCCATCCATTTATTCTACTCATGTTTATCTCCCTATCTGTTCTGTATATATGCCTGGGGTAGGATTGACATGAGTAGGGGAAGAAACATGGACAAGGTGGAAAATACAAGAAATTAAAACATTTTAGTTTTTGGTGTTAGTAATTTAAACTTGAAAACAGATGAGGAAAACGTGCATTATTTTTACACAGGCTTATTGCATAGAGTTGCAAATATCCTCGGACATCGCAAATATATTGTCACACAAACATGACACAGTTTGTGCTAGATACTCGAATTTTGAATGTTAAGAATACATTACTTAAGTAGAAATTGCGGGTGGGATTTAAACTCTATTGTTTAAATCAGTTCTATTCAGTAGAAAATAATGCAAATCACAAATGCAAGCTGCATCTATAATTGTAATTTTTTAGTAAACATTAAAAATTAAAAAGAAATAGGTCACATTAAATAGTTTATATTTATTTAACTTCTATATCCAAAATATCACCAGGTCAACAACTAATAAATATAGAAACAATAGTCGGATTTTACATTATTTTTTTTTGTACTAGTTTTTTGAAATGTATATAATTGAAAAGTAGAGCACATCTCAACATCAACTTGCGAGATTTCAACTAGACAGCCACATATGGCTAGTGGTTAGCATATTGCATAATATAGATCTAAGTTAACTTTTTATGAACATTATTTTGCCAGAATGAAAAGATGCAATAAAATATATACTGTTTATGTTTTTGTTAGTAGCTAACAGGTGCACCCCTTCAGGCCAGAAAAAAATACATATCCTGCTTTATTTCTCCTTTTGGGAGTGTCCTTGTAGGATGCTCTCAAAGTATAAATTTTAACCCTCCCCATCTCATATCTTAACTCAAGCATAGTGAATTGCTCTCACGTTAAATGTTTAAATTTGAATATTTGCAAAGAATGCATTATACTTTTTATTATATTGTATGTAACTGAATAATCATTAAACCAAATTGCAAATGACAGGTTGACAAAATGCCCTGTTTTATAGGTGTGTGATTGAATATGTATTGTTTTACTTCTCTTGTTTTGGAAGCGCTGTACATAATTTCTGGCCTCCAACATTTTTGGCCCTTGGAAACTTCCCAGGCTGTGGGCAATGGGCCCCTAGTGCCAAATGCATGAAAGTTCCCTGGCTGGAACCACATTTGTCCCATGCTGCTTACAGAACATAGATCTGCTGTTACCTTTAGGTCTCACTGCAGTTGGCACCTATAACAGGCTTTTGCTAACTTAAGTTTTGGTCACTTAAGTTTTGCCATCAGGATATTCTGTTTGCTATCTTTTTTTTTTTTTTTTTTTTTTTTTAACAGCACTGGTACATTTGCCCTCATTTCTTTATATGACTATTTATTTTCCATTTCTGATTTACGAGAGGGAAGGATTGTGTCTGTTATCTTATCTACTGTTTAACAAAGGTCCTAGTACCTTGTAAACACCCAAACCTTAGATAAGTGAATGAAAAAAAGTGTTTGTTGTAAGGGGATGTTCAAAGCTCATTTTACCTAGATGCAGGGCAGAGGTTGTCCATCTGATAGGGACCCAAGGTTGCTCTGAGCTGCACACCACCTACAAAATAATTCCTTTTTATCCAGTGTTTCTAGTATGCCAAGGCTAGAGAAACTTTTTTTAAACTTAAAGCTTATAATAAAGACTTATAAAACAATCTGAGATTTTCTCAATAACTTACATCTTAGTAAGATCATTTACGTTTAGTAATTTATGTTATTCTTTCTTTCATGGTCCTATTCTACCTATTCTCTAACTTCAGAGAATTTTTTTGCTTTTTTAAAACTGCTTTGTTTTTTCCTTATTCTCTAAATCTCTGGTTCTCAATCTTGGCCTATTTTGCTCCTCCCAGGGAATATTTATCTGGCAATGTCTGGAGACATTTTTTGGTTGTCAAAACTGACTGTGAGAGAGGATGCTACTGTCATCTATCGAGTAAAGGAAAGGGGGTGCTGCTAGAAATCATAAAATGCACATGCTGGCTCCCCAGCAACAAAGAGTTATCCATCCCAAAAGGTCAATTGTGCCGTTTGTGAAATCCTACTTTCAGTTCACTTTAAAAATAGTGATCCTGGAAAAGAACTCTAATACAAAAAATACGTGCACCCCAATGTTCATAGCAGCACTATTTACAATAGCCAAGACATGGAAACAACTTAAGTGTCCATTGACAGATGAATGGTTAAAGAAGATGTGGTATATATAGACAATGGAATATTACTCAGCCATGAAAAAAGAATGAAATAATGCCATTTGCAGCACTAATGCCATTTGGATGGACCTAAAGATTATCATACTAAGTCGACCTAAAGATTATCATACTAAGTCAGACAGAGAAAAACAAATACATGATATCCCTCATATGTGGAATATAAAAAAAGTGATACAAATGAACTTATTTACAAAACAGAAATAGACTCACAGACATAGAAAACAAACATGGTTACCAAAGGGGAAAGGCGGGGATGAATTGGGAATTCAGGACTAAAAGATACACACTACTATATATAAAATAAATAAACAACAAGGACCTACTGTATAGCACAGGGAATTATATTCAATATCTTGTAATAAACTATAATGGAAAAAATCTAACAAAGAATATATATATATATATATATATCTGAATTACTTTGCTGTACACTTGAAATAATGTAAATCAACTATACTTCAATTACAAAAACAGTGATCCCTGTTTTATTCTTAATATGATTATTAAATTAAAAAAATGATTGCTTCTATTTATGATATACCTGTTGCTTTATTGTAATTCATACTTTTCAAGTCTGTAAAACAAACTCAGATGTTTTATCCAAGTTAACAGGTTAAAGAGCAGTGACCATTTACCAATATAACTCTTTTAAAGACTTTCCTCTCTGTTTCTTTAAATGTTGGCAGATATAATGAAAGTTTTGATGACTATCATCATGTAATTCTATCAATTTAATGTATCTTTGTTAATCTGTTTTATAGGTCCCTTTAGATGGAATATAATATAGCAGAAGCCTTTTCATCAAAAGGATTGATGCCTGCATTATCATTTCTGCAATAAAAGAGAGAGCTAAGTGGTAGAGGCCACAGACACCTCAAACCTGGATTCCACAATACTGCATTAAGTGCTGGAGTTTTTATTACTCTGCTGTAGGAAAGCTTTTGCCAATGCTTACAAGGAACTGTTTATCCCTGCTGCTCTGGGTCCTGTTTGATGGAGGTCTCCTAACACCACTTCAACCTCAGCCACAGCAGACTTTAGCCACAGAACCAAGAGAGAATGTTATCCACCTGCCAGGGTGGCGATCACATTTCCAACGAGTTAAACGTGGCTGGGTATGGAATCAATTTTTTGTGCTGGAGGAATACATGGGCTCCGAGCCTCAGTATGTGGGAAAGGTAATGGCGTGTTTCTTTTGACAACAACTTGATGGCAAGGGGGCTTATGCATTGTGTATTGTGTATGGATGTTTTGCACAGGAGTTGAACAAACCGGTGAGTAGAACACTGGAATTGAAATCTGAGTGACCTGGTTTCTCTTCCTGACTCAATGGCCTGGGTAAGCTTTGGAATATCATTTAATCCCTCTTTGCTTCCATTCTCCCTGGTTATTTTAATGAAGTTAATATATATTCTGTTCCTATTTTTGGCATTATTCGCCAAAGACATGAAGTTAATATGTGTAGATGAAATTAAAACTGTTACTATAACGCATTATTGGTCATAGCCATTCTGGAATTGTTTACCAATGAGAGACAGGAAAAATCAGCAGGTATAAATAGTCTACATTTTTGTTGATATCTTTGAATGACCAGAATGTCTCCCTTTCCCTCCCTCTTGGAAAACATGATATACCATTTAGGTTGTGGTTCTGGAGTATAGATGGTCTCAGACTTACAATCGTTTGATTTAGGATTTTTTAACTTTACAATGTCATGAAAACAGTATGCATTCTGTACTCGCATAACCATTCTGTTTTTCACTTTTAGTACAATATTCAATAAACTACATGAGATAGTCAACACTTGATTATAAAATAGGCTCTGTGCTAGATGATTTTTTCCGAGTGTAGGTTAATATAAGTGTTCTGAGAATGTTTAAGTCTGTCTAGGCTAAGTAATGATAATCAGTAGAATAGGTGTATTAAATGCTTTTCGACTTACAATATTTTCAGTTTACAATGAGTTTATTGGGATGTAACCCCATTGTAAGTTGAGGAAGCTCTATATTTGATTTGGCTTGCTTATACTTTATAAATAATTCCATTATTTTAGGCTTTACAAGCTATTTATGAAGCTATTTATGGCCAAAGTAATAAATGCTGGAACCCAGATATGTACACATAAATCTCAACACAATACACAAATTTTAATCTTATTGTAATTTTAAAGAAATTAAAATTTTTTCACAAAATAGTTGATGGCAACTGTTTCAGCACATTTGTGTTTCACTGCTATTTTTCTTACATAAAATTTTTGACTCATGTCTATAATAGATAGACCGTATCAATGATACCAGAATATTTTCCAGAAAAATAAATATTTTATGTATTTTGATATTTCCATTTTTTAATTTTCTAAAAGATTTTTCTATGGTTTTAATAAAAATATTTATGTTTGAAGAGAGTTTAAAATAAATCCAAAGACAGAAATGGAAAACCATAGTAGAAGGAGTATTAGGAAGCTGATATAGAAGATTATGTCTCTGGAATATTAAAGTCCCTAGAGATTTCAGAAAACCTAAACTAATGAGAAACATGATGAGTCTTATGATTCTAATACTGGCTCAAAGGAAGCAAATCTATTCAAGATCTAAATTCTTTGCCCTATGATTTTAGAATTTACCTTTTGGAAATTTACTTTTAAAATATTGAATAATACAGTGGGGAAGGTCTTCAGATAGAACCTTGCTGAAAATGAACATGTAGCCAGGGTTGCCCTAGTGTTACCAAACACAAGTTTATGTGCCCGATGCACCGTGAGTCCAAACAAACCAAAACATCAAAGTTTGGAGCAGAGAAAGGTTTATTGCAGGGCGATACAAGTAGATGGGTGGCTCCTGCCCCCAAAACCCTGAGCTCCCTGAAGGCTTTCAGCAGGGAGGCAAGGTGAGGGAGGGGTGTGGTTAGTTGTTGCAAACTTCTTGGTGTCGGTATCCTTTGTTCTTGCAGCTGTCCACATAGGCCAGGTCAGGATGTTCCTGTAAACCTCCAACAAGACAAAAGTTATTCTCTGTTCTGCAACTTTTTATCTCTACATGAATGGACTCTTAAAGGTCAGAGTCTTGAGAATAGGTTATCCTGTATATTTCAAGCAATAGGCAACATTCTTTTACAAAAGGTGCAGAGCCAGCATGACTAAGCATAGGCAACAGAGTACAAAGGTAAAAGAAACAGATCTAATATGGAGTCAGATTTGTTCTTCCCTATTACACTACTGTGTATGGGCCCTGAGCAAATTTATTTTCTGTGGGGTACCTATCTATACATAAAATTTGAGTCACATCAAATCAGTCTTTGAGTACCATTCTGGCAGTCCAATTTTTAGTGATCTTGCAAAAAATATACAATGCCGTTTAGCAGGAGTAATATCCTTGACAGGCCGTCTACTAGGAATCAGGGCCTGGTCTTGTGGCCCTGGGACAACTCCATAGGTGGTAGTCCTGAGGTCCATATGGTATCTGGTGAACCCCAAAATTGAGCAGAAAGTCAGAAAGACCCTTAAAGGAGAGAAATGTCTGCTGAGGCCCAAGCAATTCTAATCCATCCCAGGGCACCCCACTCAGATGGCATTGCTCCACAAATAGCCCTCGGCACAAGATGGGCCTTAGCAACTTTTGAGGAAAGCACTCCCAAGCATGGATGTCCCCTGATGTTACCATACATAGTTTCTGCTTGTATGATTCCTCTATGTGATCACAGAATATAAAAAAATCACTAACCTTTTCTATGGTGAGATAATTTCATGTTGTCCTGGTGCACTCATTTCTTGTGAGTTAATTTTGCATAAGGATTGAGTTTTCAAATCCAAGACAAATGAAGAGGGCATAGCTCTAGAACTCTGCCTCCTGGGTGTCAGTTATATCAACTCTGCTTGTGATGGAAGCTGGACATCGCATTGAGGTTCTGGGCAAATGTCTGCTGAGAAGCCATTCTCTGGTTTTGACTAAAGCAGATCCATAGTCTTTGCTTGCCAGAATTTGAGGTGAAAATTTAAATTTTGTTGAAAATTTAATGAATTGACTTTTAATCTATCCTAGCTAGTGTAGTATTTCACATCCCAATGGACATGATTAAAAGGATCTAGGAGCTGCTTATGCAAGCTTTGATAGCCTTGAATTCTATTTTTATAATTACTATGATAGTATGGAATTCACCCAAATCATTTAAGAGATGAATTAGTGTTTATAAATAGATTAAAAAGGTCTAAGATCTAGCCTATTATGAAATTAAAATATTATTTTCATAGACACATGGTTCCCCATTTGTAAAGTATAATGAAAACCCATGGTTCTCAGGTAATGTATGTTTCTAATGCAAATGAAACAACAGTTGCCAAGATTTCCTTTCCACATGGAAACTAATTAAAGTTTAATTAACTCTGTCTTGATGATTGTAGATGTGGAAATAGTGATATGATAACATTGGGACCAATTCAAGCATTATATATATGTGTGTAAACATATAAATATATTTGTGCTCCTGCTTTTCTCTGGAAAGGCTCTGAGACAGTTCATAGTAAAGCAAGGTGCTATAAATAACATGGAACTCTGTGTCAAGGGAGTGCACAAGTGTCAAGAACAATGGTCAACTGAACTATTCTAAGTGAGCTTCAAATTTAATGTATGTTTCTTTTCAGCAAGAACATACATGGAAAGTATTAATTTGTAGAGTTCCCACTATTGGAAACTCCACTTATTGAGAGAAAAAAGCAATTTCCCTACCTTCAAATATAAAATAATTTCTTCCGGTAGAAATTAAAGGGGGGTGGTTGAGTGGCTTAATAGATATTAGCCTCAACACTGTTATATTTAATATTTAAAAGGAGCAGGTGTTATTGTTGACATCCTTTCAAGAAAGACCAAACCTTGGTGTTGCTTATAATGAATATTATTTTATATACAAATACATCCCAAGTGTGTCAAGAGGCAAAATCAATGCTTTTCTCAAATAGACATTTTGGATTTACTACAACACTTGGACACGTGTAAGGTGCCATATTGCAAAGCAACACAGAAATTAATTTGATCAGCAAACATTTTAAATTCATTTATTACCTGTTGCTCAAAGTCACCTCAAAAAATTATTATTAAAGACACACACACGTGCACATTTGCTTACACACACACATGCACAGTAAGTTGCTTATACCAACAAATATAACTGGGTGTCTTTGTCTGTATAGTACTAAATTATGTCATAGCCTCAAAGCTATGTATCAAGAAAGTGCTACCCATCTCATCTTCAAATAATAATTTAGAAAATTGAGTTGTCACTTCAGATGATCTTTGTTAGCAGCAATTCTTAAGTTGAAAGTATTTAAAATGGCAGAAAGATTAAGAATTGAAGCATATCTAAACCTTAATTTCAGAGGCATTTCTTTATTTAACATTTTTCGTTGAGAATGCATTACAATTTCAGAAAGCATTAAGCCTTGTGGGGATAAATTTAAGTATGAATGTCTTTAGATTGAAATTATAACAGGTAAGCTTTATTGAGCATCTTAAGGCAGGATTTTAAACCCTTTACTTACCAAAATTTATGTAGTCTTCACAACAGCACTAGGGGGAAGATTATTAGTAGCCCCATTTTACACATCAGAAAAGTGAGGCACAGAAAGTTAAATAACTTCCCATGGCCCAACACCCAATAAATACTGAAACTGGGATTTTAAGCCGGGTAGAGTGGGATAATTTAGTTTCATTGTACCAGAAGGTATCACATTTTATTGTCCTATAAGCATCTTAGGAGTAAACAATAATTTTAATACAACAATTAATTTTAATACTGTGGCAAAGACCCTATGAGGAGCTGTGAAGACAAAGGAAGGTCTATGACTATGCCTAGAAGATGGAGGAATTCAAGGAAGGCTTCATAGATGACGAAGCACCTGAGATGAGTTTCGAAGGATGACTTTATTTTTTCAGAAAAGATAGTCTGAGGAAAAGTTTTTATAAGCACTGAGGCTTGAAAGTGTTAGGTGAGGCTCGATAACTGTATTTCAATATAGTCAGAGAGTGTGAAACCAACATTTCAGAGTAGGTAGATAGAGAAAGTGCAGAGGCTCAAGTCTGGTACCAAGATCAGTAATATCTGTTCTTTTAATTTTTTTTGATTGAGATATAATTGACATAGAATAGCAGTTTCAGGTGTACAATATAAGGATTCGACATTTGTATATGTTGTGAGATGGTCACCCCAATAAGTATAGTTAACATCTATCACCACACAGTTACAATTTTTTTTTTCTTGTGATGAGGACTTTTAAGATTTACTGTCTTAGCAACCTTCAAATATGAATACGGTATTATTAAGTGTAGTCACCATGCTGTACATTACAGTATTATTTGTTCTTAAAGGCATCAGGATCCATAGTATCTTGGTTGAGGATTCTCATGGACAGAATTACAGTTCTAGAATGATTACTCAGAGATCCATTTGAAGGACTTGGAGACAGAAAAACAGACATGGAGATGAGGAGCATATGAAGGGGAAGGTCACAGTAGGATTGTCTCGGAAGTAATAAAGGAAACGGGATATTAGAGTTGGACATTTGAAAGGTAGACAATAGAAGATTTCCAGATCCATTGGTCAAGAGAATATAAAGGATGAGACAAATAATTAGTGGATAATCATATGTAAAGAATGAGAGGGAGAAGGGGAAAAAATGATGTAGATTCCTGGTTTCTGTTTTGCTGGTATTCTGTATAGATTTGGTTTTAGAGTAAGAAATAAAAGGATCACTGCTAATCATTATATATCCAGAGTTGCTTAGAAGTATCCAAGTGAAGTATCTCATAAATATTTAGACACATTAATCTAGAGTTCATAAAAGATCCTATGGTAGAGATACAGGATCAGGAGTAATTGGTATACAGATGGTGGTCAAAATCACATAAGTGGGTAACAAGCTAGGAAAAATTACAGAGAAGATATGAGAACCCTGATTTTTAACTGAAAAGCAGATGAAGAATAGATAGATCTAATTAATAAGAAGTAAAAGACAAACGTGTAAGAGTGTTATGGAAAGTAAAATAAAGTTTTAAGAATAAGAAATGACAAATAATGTCAAGCTCCACAGGTCAAGTTAAACAATGACTGGAACACCTCTACTGATTTTGTCATTTAGTGAGCGAGAGGTAAACTTACTCAAAGTGATTTTAATCATTTTCTCTAGGGTTTGAAGAAAGGAGAAAGGGATGTGTACAGCCTGTAGATGGCATTTCAAAAGTGTAGGTGAAATTGATTGGTGTATGCTGGTTTGATCTGATAGGGATTCTATTAATATTTTCCAGAGAAAAAAAACCAATAGGATGTATATAAATGACTTAAGGGAAATGACTTTTTAAAATATTTTCTTGTGGTAGAACTAATCAGCAATGTGTGATTCTCCTCACCAGCAAGAAACCCTAAGAAAGGAGGAGAAGGTGTAGGTCACTGCATCAATTCATTATTGAAGTTTTTTTGGGGAGACATTGCGATGGAATAGACAGAAGAGTACTAAAAAAGAAGTCCAAGAGAAACCAGGATGGAACTACAAACACTAAGGTTCCAAAGAGACATACCAATAAAAAGATATGCTTTTTTTTATATACACGTGCACCTCGGTGATATTTCAGCTTCAGTTTAAGACCACAGGGATAAGGGAAACATTGCAATCACGTGAGTCACACACAGTTTTTGGTTTCCCAGAGCAAATAAAACTTAGTTTGCACTGTACATAGTCTATTAAGTGTGCAGTAGAATTATGTCTGAAACAACAATGTGCATACCTTAATTTTAAAAAAAACTTTATTGCTAAAAGATGCTAACTAACCATCATCTTAGCCTTCAGCAAGTCGTAGTAGTAACATCAAAGATCACTGATCATATCACCATAAAAATATAATAATAACAAAGAAGTTTGAAATATTGGGAGAATTACCAAAATGTGACCCAGTGGCAGGAAGTGAGCAAATGTGGTTGGAAAAATGGCGCCAATAGACTTGCTGGACACAGAGTTGCCATAAAACTTCAGTCTGTAGAAAGTGTAATATCTGAGAAGCACCATAATGTGAAATGCAATAAAACAAGGTATGCCTGCAAGTGTGTGTATGTGTGTATTCACATGTATGTGCGTGTGTGTGTGTGTGTATATATATATATATATATATATATATATATATATATACACACACACACAAAAGTCAAGGCAGCAGCAATAGAATTTCATTTTTTTAAATAAGTATATGTAGAATGTGTTTTGGATTAGTAAAAAAAAAACAGAATAAGAAAGGAAGAAAAATAGAGATAGTAAAATAGCATATTAAAATGGCTATAACTGCACTGCAAAATTATTTGCCTATCTGGAAATTCTAAATTAACACAATATTGAGGTGATATTTTGACTCATGTACATATCTCTTTGCATCCAATAAAAATGCAGATTATATCATAAAGTTATACCAACACATAAGTTATTTTCATGGCTCAACATCTTTCTTTCTTTCTCTCTCCCTTTTTCCCTTCTCCCTCCCCCTTCCATTCTTTCTTTCTTTCTTTCTTTCTCTTTCTTTCTTTCTTTCTTTCTTTCTTTCTTTCTTTCTTTCTTTCTTTCTTTCTTTCTTTCTTTCTTTCCTTCCTTCCTTCCTTCCTTCTTTCTTTCTTTCTTTCTTTCTTTCTTTCTTTCTTTCTTTCTTTCTTTCTTTCTTTCTTTCTTCCTTCCTTCCTTCCTTCCTTCCTTCCTTCCTTTCTTTCCTTCTTTCTTTCTTTCTTTCTTTCTCTCTTTCTTTTTCTCTCTCTCTCTTTAGTTCATGAGTCACATAGCTTTTTGAAAAGCCTATAATGTGCTTTTCATGGTTCAGTTTACTCCTAAAGTGTGAGCTTTCAATATCAGAGTAATCCCTGCTCATTTGAGATTCAAGGTTCATCACACCAGCTCAATCTTCATACAAGATTTAAAACTTCATGCATCCTGTTGACTCCTGCCTCACTTACATACCTGAGAACCTTTGCAGTATATTCAAGTACCCTAAATCAAGGTCTTGTTTCTAACCCATTCTGCTGCCAAATGGATTGACCTTGCTGCTAATCAAAGCATCTTTAGCTACCTGCTCTTTCTGTAGCAAAACATCAGAATAAACCATTAAGTAAGCCTGATATTTTATTACACACCTTGGTTCTTAAACATATCCCTGAGTTTTATAGTTTCTCTCAATACGTGAGGCTGTCTTTGAAATAATCATTTTGGGGTATGATTAGACAGCAATATATCTAAAAGGAAAATTGCTGAAATAGAATTTGAGTAAATAAATAACACAATATGCTAAAGTTCTTGTCAAATAGTCGATGCCCATTGTATGCCAGTTCTTCTCTCTCCTTTACAATTTATTTCTTGCTTCTAGCATGCTAGTTGTTTCATAATAGCTGTGCCATAAAGGTCTAATGGGGTTATTTTAATTGAATTGTCAGGGCCGTGAGTGAAATTCAACTATCTTTAAATCAATATATGAATCATTAAAAACAACATTTCAAAAATAACATGGATGGCTTTAAGATTTGAGCACTCATTTCTTTTTCTCCTTCTTTCTTCTCCTCCTGTTTTTCCACCTTACCTCTAATTATCTTTCAATCCTTCCTCTTCTTCTGACCACTTCTCTATATTATTTAGGGATTTGCCTGAGTAGTTACTTAAAAGCTAAGATAAAGAGTTCAGAGGCTTTGATTCTAATTTCCAGGTCTTATAATAATTATCCACATGAAAGCACACGTGTGTCAATTCACATGACTAAGAACATAGTGGAACATCATATACCCAGATTATGCTGTCACCAGAAATAACCCAGATGCATTTGTCACAGACTTCACAGTACAGATCACTCTGTGTGTGTGTGTGTGTGTGTGTGTGTGTGTTTATGTGTATGTTTCCAAAATTTTTTTGGTAAAACATTAGTTAAAAGAAAGTTCGTTGGATTCTTTGGAAGACAGTGCTTTCTGTTGGCTAACATTGATGAACCACTACCACTTACATATTATACCAGATGATAAGAAGTGGGGCCCAATGGAATGATTAGAGAAGTACCCTGGGAAAGGCCACCTGTATGATAAGATAACAGAAAAAGCAAGTACAAAGTGACCTGAATGATAAAGATTTCAAATTTAATGTTCTCATCTTCCAACAATATTGAATTGATGAATCTATGCCACAGTTATGCCACTCAGACCTACACTTGTAATATAGAGGGGTTCTTTGGATACACTTTAAACATAACAGATATTTGAGAAAAATTCCTTTTTCTTGACTCTGAAAAAAGTGTGACCACTGTCATAGGAGGTACTATCTACGTATGTTTCGTTGTTTGTGAGGAGCAACATAATTTATTGCTACTGACATTTAATCAGTACACCTAATATATGAAATTACTATTATAGAAGCATATGTTTTCTACTCCTGGAATTTCCCATAGAGATTGCATAAAGGAGATTTACTATATAGCATATATCAACATAACCACTTTAGAGTAGACTTCTAATCCATATTCATTCTCATTATTTCTTTTTTCTGTTGTTGTTTTATGGCATTTGTATACTTTATTTTTTTTTAACATCTTTACAGAAGTATAATTGCTTTCAAATGGTGTGTTAGTTTCTGCTTTATAACAAAGTGAATCAGCTGTACATATACATATATCCCCATATCTCCTCCCTCTTGCATCTCTCTCCCTCCCACCCTTACTATCCCACCCCTCTAGGTGGTCACAAAGCACTGACCTGATCTCCCTGTGCTATGTCGCTGCTTCCCACGAGATATCTATTTTACGTTTGGTAGTGTATATATGTCCATGCCACTCTCTCACTTCATCCCGGCTTCCCATTCCCATTCCCCATGTCCTTAGTCCATTCTCTACGTCTGCATCTTTATTCCTGTCCTAACACTAGGTTCTTGAGAACCTTTTTTTTTTTTTTTTAGATTCCATATTTATGTGTTAGCATACAGTATTTGTTTTTCTCTTTGACTTACTTCACTCTGTATGACAGACTCTAGGTCCATCCACCTCACTACAAATAACTCAATTTCATTTCTTTTTATGGCTGAGTAATATTCCATTGTGTATATGTGCCACATCTTTACCCATTCATCTGTTGATGGACACAGGTTGCTTCCATGTCCTGGCTATTGTAAATAGAGCTGCAATGAACATTGTGGTACATGTGTCTTTTTGAATTATGGTTTTCTCAGGGAATATGCCCAGTAGTGGGATTGCTGGGTCATATGGTTGTTCTATTTTTAGTTTTTTAAAGAACCTCCCTACTGTTCTCCATAGTGGCTTTATCAATTTACATTCCCACCAACAGTGCAAGAGGGCTCCCTTTTCTCCACACCCTCTCCAGCATTTATTGTTTGTAGATTTTTTGAAGATGGCCATTCTGACCGGTGTGAGGTGTTACATCCTTGTAGTTTTGATTTGCATCTCTCTAATGATTAGTGGTGTTGAGCATCCTTTAATATATTTCTTGGCAATCTATATCTTCTTCATTCTCATTATTAAACAATGCTGCTCCTTTGTTGTTTTTGTTGGTGTTCTTGTTTTCTGTCAGCTATCATGAACAAGCAGTATTCCACAGTTTCATGAATGTTGGAAGAAAACATGAGATGCCTGGGTCATAGAAAAGGGACATTCTTACTCATAGCACAGCAGGCAATATAAGCATCAGCATCATCGAGTCAGTTCCCATTGTCTCAGGTGCCAATAGGCAAAATGGATAGGTCAGATGGGTACCACCACATGCTGTGGGTTACATCACAGGAGAGGAACCCTAATAATTCCCGTCCTTCATTTGGAAGGGAGATATTATCGTTATTTTGTTGTATTACAAGCATTGTGTGTACTTTGCTTTGGAAGAAGACAATATATCTCAACATTTCAAAAGTTGTAGCTATATAAAATTCTTGAAAATATAGTCTTGAAAAAGGGCATTCGGTGCTTTCTGTGTAAGACCTGCAAGAACAAAAGAGACAATGGAGAATTATCTCTCAACGTGATATGGTGTGTTGACTCACTAAAGCAACACCAAGTAATACAGTGAGTTAGAAGTTAGGAACAGTTTAAATACCTTCTTCTGCCAGCTAACTGAATTGCTTTCTCAGTAGTCAAATGACAGCTCTCTTTCTCTCTCATTCTCTTTTTTATGCAACATAGAAAAATCATATTCTCTTCCATTCTGAATTTTGGACTCAGAATTATAAATATAAAGGAGTAGTGGAACTGAATGTATGAAGAAATGTCCCAAGTCTACTTCTGGCCCTTAGTGATGTTGGTCTCCACAAATGAACTATCTTCTCAATAAGTATAACCTTTTCAGTATACATTCTTATTTTTTATCTTAGTGATAGAAAATAATTTGTCTTTTAGCCACTGGGTATGAATAATTGTTTGGAATATAACCTCCTCATAATTATAATTATAGTCTCACTCCTTGATTAAAATTACCATTTCCATCATAAATGGTGACTTATTGTAATAAGGGATGAAGAGTTCATATAGAATTAATTTTCTCTTTATTTTACAAAGTATTCAGTGATATTTAATTTTGAAATAACTTGAGATAGTTTGGAATTATTTATGGGATTTTATCATACTTTCAGCCATCCATTTTAAAGGATATGAGATTGTAATTCAAAATGTTTTCAAAGTGATGGGCAAGGATATTTTTGCATGATATATAAAAGATTCTAACTACTATTCTCTGTTGAGTAGACTTATAAACTAAACAATAAATTGGTAGCATTGACAAGAGAGAATCATAGTTATGTTGGCCATGTCAGCTACTATCGCAAATTCATTTCAAATAGTAACTTTTGAGGCCATTTTAACCAGTGTTGTAGCTTTAAAAAACAAACAAAATAAATTAAAACACAAGGAAAACCATACTTTGAAAATAAAGCCAGATAATAAGAAATGGTTGAAAACATAACCCTCCAGTAACTTTTCACTTCACTTAAAATATTTTGAACATCAAATAGGAAAACATTTAAATTATTTTTATTATCCACTATATGATCATGATCAGGAAATTCCTTTAAAATTCTTCCTTTGCTTCATAACTGTCTACAAATAAGAACACTGAATGTTTTCTTAAGTCTACAGCTACACTCATGTAGTTCTAAAGAAGCACATGGAAATTAGCAATAGTTTAATTTCTAACAAATGATTGAAGTAAATTGTTTAATTAAACAATCAGAGCTTCTTATCCCATTTAAAGCCTAGCTTTAAAATTTCATTGAAAATAAAACTGAGACCAAAAATAACATAAGGTAAGTATAATTATTCCTTTCTTTTTCTTTCTTTCTTTCTTTCTTTCTTTCTTTCTTTCTTTCTTTCTTTCTTTCTTTCTTTCTTTCTTTCTTTCTTTCTCTCTTTCTCTCCCTTCTTTCCTTCTCTCCTTCCTTCCTTCCTTCCTTCCTTCCTCTTTCTTTCTTCTTTGATTAGAAAATGTCTTAAGAGAACAAAATAAGGGGAAATTTAGGGGAAAAGTAGAGTCTATTCTAATGGATAAAAAATAGTAAATATATCTACAAAGATGCACTAGACTTCCTTTTAGATAGTATCATTGAAGACTTCCCAAAATTCATACATATATTTTCTATCAGGGAATTACTCCAAGGTACACACTTTATTGTGAATGTTTGCATATCCCTTGGTTCCCTGGAGGACACAGAGCAGTGAGTGACATATCTGACCGCCTCTCTACCCCTAACAATTGGACCTTCATCATCACCCCATGAAAGCTTGTGCAAACACTATGTGTTTCCAGTTAAGTGAACACTTGTAAATATCTGGCTCTTGTGGATCATGAAAGAGCAAGTCTCCGTCTTCATGGTTTGGAGTTGGAGTAGTGGAAATCAGGAGAGGATGGAAGAAAGTAATTTCCGTGTCCAGTTATTCCTGAAGAAATCCATGTCCCCAATTTCCCAGTGTGTGTACTGACAAGCTCCTCAGTATACGTTCCTTTCCCTGATCCCATTGCTTTATTTTTCCTGGAAGGAAAGAGTGGTTCTGATACTAAATTTGGTTGAAGAATCTTATCCACACATTTCCCCCCCTAATAGTAACAAGTATCTAAGCACCTTTGAAAGTGCTTCTCTGCTTAATGGCTACCTCTGCTCATGCTATCCTTTACTTCAAAGTCAGGGAATTCTAGAGAAATACTTAGTGCTATAAAGAAAAACCTAAACATAACCAGGAACCTTTCAAATATGAGTTTTGATCAGGAATTGGCAAACTATGGCTTGCACACCAAATCCAGCCTGCAGCCTGCTGTTTTTGTAAATAAAGTTTTATTGGAATACAGTCATGATTGTCTACATACTGTCTATAACTACTTCCACACATGATGGCAAAGTTAAGTGTTTAGGACAGAAATCTATTAGATCACGAAACCTAAAAAACTTACTATCTGGCTCTTTACAGAAAAATTTCTTAGATAATTACACTTGGCAAACAAAAATTCTGTATGGACTTAGGTCTTTCACATGTAGACACTCAGAACTGCTCACTCAATCCTGTCCGTCTTGAGGATTCAGAATTCTCATTCAAAGGCTTGTTCTCAGAAATGGGTCTCCTGGGAGAGAACAGGCAGGGTGCAATGAAAAATCCTGCCCTCTTTTGTGGCTTTGAATAACCTTACTACCTCAGTATCCTCATCTGTAGAGTAGGGATGATATGGAAAGAAAATAACAAGGTTATTGTGTGGGCGAATTAATCCACGTATGGGACGATGTATGAACATTCTCAGCCAAGTGTCATTAATGTTGCTGTGCTACCCTCACTCGACAATTTTTTGCCCAGTGAGTGTGGACATTGTAATATTTCTGGATGGAATATGGGTTTCACAAAAAGGTGTCTAGATTAATCAGAATGTCATTTTCATTCCTTGGAATAAGAGAATCATATAGGATGGATCTGTCATATTCTATGGAGTAAGACATAGATCCCCATTTCCACTATTACTCCTTAGTTTCCCAAGAATTTACCAGCACCACAAGCATGTCCATGTTCCAAGCTCTTGTTCCCTTATCTAAGGGTATCCAAATGGCCAGAACAACAGTAAAAGATAACCTTGGACATATAGTCACAAAAGTGGAGGAATGATTACTAGAATTAATATAGCTCACATTGTTGGGAGTGCAATGATTCCTATCATAAAGCACAGAAGAAGTGAGCTTATTCAGTGTTAACAATGTATTAGAAAAGTCAAGTTAAAACCAAATATATTCATGAGAACAAATGAATAAAATCAAGACCCAGAGACTTGTAACACGCTAGATTAAATCAATGTTAATATGTATAGTGGATAAAATCATTTAAACACTATTTAACAGACTTTTCATTTCTTTGGTTGGTTTAGACACATTTGTTATGTATAACATCTGGCTCCTTTATACTCGTTACAATAAACAATTACAAATAAACTTTTCAATTATATGTCAAGTGAAAAATTTTGCATTTCATGAAAGAAATCTAGTTTTCATAGCATAGAATGCCAGTGTTTAAATTCAATGTTTAGAAGTGATAGTTATGACATATTTTTATGAATATGTACAAACATGCACTTGTTAGTTAATTTGCCAAGCATATTTCTAGTTTTTGCCTCCACTGGTTAGATTGTTCTGTAGCATACAATCTTTGATTAAATATCAAATTTTAGTTATTATATGGGACATTGAATACATTTAAGAAATGATTATTTCATTTTTGTCATTCAATCAGTTTTGAAGTATAGTCACATTTATATTTCAAAGGTGATGCCTTCATTAGTGGCTAGGAATACATATTACTGAGTGAAATTTTTTGGATCAAACAATGATCAAGAGCAGCTACTAAGTTAATAATTAAATAACTAAGTAGGGGAATATTCCAGTTCAGTTAAGTAGAAAATTACTTCCAGAAAAATAACTATATATACTCTCAATACACTAAGCTTCGTGGGTGAGAGTTCAGAAGAACAAACAAGGTATAGATTAAAAACTGGGGCTTCCCTGGTGGCGCGGTGATTGAGAGTCCGCCTGCCGATGCAGGGGACGCGGGTTCGTGCCCCGGTCCGGGAAGATACCACATGCCGCGGAGTGGCTGAGCCCGTGAGCCATAGCCGCTGGGCCTGCGCATCCGGAGACTGTGCTCTGCAACGGGAGAGGCCACAACAGTGAGAGGCTCGCGTACTGCAAAAAAAAAAAAACAAAAACAAAACAAAACAAAAAAAAGATATAGATAAAAAACTAAGAGTAGGTAAGGACTGGGGGAATTTTAGGATGAGTGAAATGTGAACTTGGATAGAAAGGAAGAGAGAATGCTGTCAGAAATGAAAATATAAGTTTTGATGTGCTCCCCTTATGTTCTCGGCTTCAATAATATAGATCTACACAATCAGGTCCTATTTTGAGATGATAAGAAAACAAGCTCCCATGAACCAACTGAGTGGGATGTCTAGTCCCTTCCCAAGTGGCTTGCACCTGTCATGAAGAAGCTGTCCTTGCAACTGCTTCTGCAGGGAGTGAGGGGCTAATTGCAACAATGTCTTCGTCTCAGCTCTACCTGGCCTTGCAGTGCAGGTCTCTGCTGATTTTTTGAGGCTAAGCCAGATCTCTGTGACGCAAGGGAATGAGTGTTTTCCTCTCAGCAATAATGCAGTTGGGGATAAGGTTATGCCTGATGTCAGGATAAAATTATTAATAGCACACATTTTTACTTTCAAAAGTGTTCTTGATGGATGACAAATTATACAACCTCCATAGTGTGTACATCATTTAGAAAACTGTCTGGGCCACAAAGGTTATGTCCATATTGTTATAGCTCTATTAAACCATACACGTGCATGCAGCGATTTTGCCCCAAGCATGCCCTTTGCAGTTGATTGGCAGAACATCCCGAACCAGAGCTGTATTCTAGACCTAAAATAACACTCTTCTCCCATGGTCTAGTCTTGGTTTTTGACACAGAATTTTCCTGATCATTATGGCTACTTTTCCTCTATTATTCTTCTGAACACTTGCCTCAGAGTCTCTACATACACTGAACATACTTAATCACATTAATAGCCTTTATATTACTAGTAGAAAATTATTCTGCTCTTTTATAAACTTTCCAATAGAATAGATATGTAGAAGAAAGTTTCAATCTTATTTTAACAGTCAATATTAGCTAAGATTTGGACAGACCCTTGCCAAACCAAAATGTCTTCTTAGAAAATTGCCCTTACATCAGTGGGGAGGTGCGATGGCATATACTTACATAAATAAAGTAGGCCTCTATTCATTTTCTCCAGAACTAAGAAAAAGATTTGTCCAAAGGTAAGTTCTAGAGGTCAGAGACTTACTAGAAAGCATCTAATTGAAATTTTTGTAGCATCAAATATATACAAACCAAAACTCCATCAGATACCTACTGACATTATGGTGGGAGATAATTTGGTTATAAACACACTGGTTCCTCCAACTCTAGGAATTATTTATAATTTTTTCTAGAATTTGAACAGATTAAGAAGTTGGGAGAGGAGATGACAGAATGGAGATGGTGTTTCTAAGAACAGTTTCTTGAAAGAGTAGAATTTCTAGTGTTTAGCAAGTGACCTATATTATTTATTATAGTTTAGAGGTAAAAAGAAGAATAAAAAGTTTCCTTGACCAGAGGGGAAAACAACTGCATCTTCTGAGATATGAGATATGATACGAGATAGTTTTCAATAACAGTGGAAGATTATAAAATAATACCTTTGGTGTTAAAGAGATAAGGACTTAAGCATAGGAAGCTATGGCTTTGGTGTAAGGTTCAGGAACTATAAGAATGGGAGACATTTGAAAACTGCTATGAGAGATGGGCTGATAGAGTAAATGTTATGAGGTGAGATAAAAATACTAGCAACAATTATGCCGATCATGGAGCACAGTAGTTTTGTTTTCTGCATATGAAGGGTAAAAAAAGTAGTGTCATAGAAAAGTTCAGTCAATTATCACAAGTAGCTCATAAAACCGGGGAGCTGGGGTTCAAAAATAGGTCTCCCTGTGAAGCCAGAGGAGTAGGAACTCTGATACAGGGAAGGTGGTGTGCCTGCCTAGTCAGGATAGCATTTGACAGTGTTTTATATGCCTTCTGGCAAATAAAGCATGTTAACAGAGAGTAAAGCAAGCTCCCTAATGAGACCAGGCTGTTGGTAAAAAGCTCTGGGAAGGCAAGTAGTGTCACACGTATTATTCATTCTCATGATGTCACTTTCAAGGAGATAAAGAGATGATGTTGAATGAGCTATAACTTAAGACATGTTAATTTAGTCCCTGAAGAAGGACAATGCAATTACTCAATTATCGGGTAAGGCGCATACAAGGGAGTTTATGTTTCAGTGGAAATGAAGAGCTTTGGAGCAGTAAGACTTACAAGGCCCCACTCCAAATATTTCTAGACAAATCAGAGTGGTACTTCAGATATTCTCCTTCATTAATCTAGGATGATTTTTTCAATGAGAGATTCTCAGATTTCTTAAATGTAAAAAAAAAAAACCCTGAAAAACATAACGATTAAATAAGTGTATTAGAGATAAGAAAACCTTCTTCAAGTATCTATTTTAAAATCTAAGTGCAAAACATGCTTGCTGCATAAATCTTAGATGGCAAAATATGCAATGACATATTCCTAAGAGATTTTAAACTCTGCCTTGAATAGTCCCTTGGTTGGAATTTAAGCTGTTAATTTGTTATTATTTTTTACTTACTTTCGTGAAAAAATACTTTAAAATGAATTCCCATGCTCTAACAAATTTTAAGATACATTTAACAGGTGTAGTAAATGTTTATTTTAATTGAGGAAGAGATTTCATAAAGCTTGACAGGGAAAGTTATGTGGAAAACAACAAATGTATATACCTTTTGTCAAAAGAAGTTTTGAATATAATTTATTGATTGTTAGGGAAAAATAAATCTTGCAAATCAAAACAAGATGAGTAAACTTTGTTATTTTCTTGTCTCATTAGAAAGCAAAGGGGTGAAACTGACAAGGTAAAAACAAAGCCTGTGTGTGTGTGCACAAAAATTTCAAAAATAAATTTAAGGCCTGTGCCACCACGCAACTGGTTCTGTGGCTTCGTGAACAGAAGGGAGATTAGAGGGAGGCTGGGTGGGCTGTCATAGGTGAACGATTCCCAAGAAAATATTCATAGATACTGGGTGAAAGAAGATAATCACACATAGCTTTAAGTTGCCAGTTGTGCTTATTGAAGTGAGACCAATGAATTGTAAAATAAAACAGTGACAAAACTCCTATTCCCTTATCATTGTGAGGATATGCGGGAACAATGTAGCAGAAATAGACTTCAAACAAGATTATGAGAGATGAAAAAAAGTCAAAGAAAGATAAAATTTAATAGAAAGCCTTGTTGATTTTTTTTTTTTTTTTTAACTTGTGCTTTGTCTGTGCAGGGCAAAGTGCTGAAGACTTTTCACACATCACTTCCTTTACTTCTCCTGAGATTTTTAACCAAAGAGTTGTAAAATGTATGAAGCTGTGACCTACATGTTTAAATCCCAGAGCAGTTAAATGAAAATATTCCATGTGGTAAGAGAAATTCCAAAATATTCGAAACCTTTACTTTCAGTTCTTGGAGACAATGAGTGAAACCCATAATCCCCAAGTAATATTTCTTTAAAGTCTTATTAGTTTCTCTCTCACAACATCCAGGTGCTTCCTCCAATGTATCCCTTTTCAAACTACACTCTTCTCAATCTCTGAAAAGTGTTTTCCAGTTCTTATTCTCTTCCACCATGCTCTCTCACAATTTTTTTTTGGTCCGATTAAGCATCACAAATGCCAAATAAATGGTTTCCTACTATTTAGGGATAAATTTAAGGACTAGGGGATGAGAAGTGACCGAAGTAATCCAAGCCAGAATCATTTTTAGAGGGTAGTAAAAGGGAAAGATAAGAAGCTCTCTTACTTTAATAATCTATATCTTGTCACATGTGTATTTTTATTACAGAGATGACAAAAACAACACTCAGAGAAATGATGTCAGGTAGCCAAGGCCACTGCTCTTTTAAGTGGAGGAGAGTAGCCAGGGTTAAAGCCCCTGCCTCTTTGAAATGAGCCATATTGATTTGGTCTATCTGACAACAACTACCAAAAAGCTAACGTAGAATCATCTATGTCTTCCCAATTGTACCCTTTATATTATACTGTACATACTGATATTGGATAATTATTTATAGAATAAAAATATATTTTATTAAAAATGGCAACTCAATAAAATTTTTGAAAAAGATTATTACTTGGAATCTAGGTGAGTTTCTCTTAAAATTCACTGTCATAATAAAGCAAAATAGTAATTACAGCTCTTAATTGTTAAGTGCCTCCTATGTAAACAAGCCCAGAGTTAGAGAGTTCAAACTGTACCATGAGTGGGGCAGTGGGAGGGTCCAGCTCTAAGTGTGTCTATATTCAGGAAAAGTCATCCATGTCTTTGTAACAGCAGTCAGGTTTTATTATAGCCCTACTTTCCCTAAAGCAGGAGTTATTTAGGGTTTATCACAATTGCTTGGAGTAACTGTTACAAGAAAAAAAAAAGAATGAAAAGAAAAGTAAACTTTCAGATTCCTTTCTGACGGAGTATGAGTAGGTCTTGTGTAGGATATGAGAATCTTCTTTTTTTTTTTTTTTTTTTTTTTTTGCGGTATGCGGGCCTCTCACTGTTGTGGCCTCTCCCGTTGCGGAGCACAGGCTCCGGAGGCGCAGGCTCAGCGGCCATGGCTCACGGGCCCAGCCGCTCCGCGGCATGTGGGATCTTCCCGGACCAGGGCACGAACCCACGTCCCCTGCATCGGCAGGCGGACTCTCAACCACTGTGCCACCAGGGAAGCCAAGAATCTTCATTTTTAACAGAAAATCCTCTTGAATCAGATTTAAATGTCCCAGTGATCACACTTTGAGAAACATTGCCTTAGACTTCAACAAAAATACTGATTGGTGGTTTAATCACCTCTTACATGTTAATTTAAAGACAAGTGCACATGGAGCAGATGACATTCTCACAACATTGCTGTTTTCATAGCTGAACTCTCACTAGGAAATTTTAGTTTCCAAATTGTCAGCTTTTTCAGAAACTCTCAGTAGAACACCAAGTATTAAGAACAGACTGTAATTGCCTCAATTGCTTGTAATGTACTACAGAAAAGAGTTTGCAATTGTCACAGTAATCCAGGACTAAATTAATTCCAGGTGTGTGCAGCTTGAAAGGGTGAGAATTGGTTAGCAGATGAACTGACACAGTGAGTAGAAAATACATGTAATGGCTGTTTAGAAGTGTTTAACTGCTGAGATGTACAATAGAAAGTTTAACTGGAGCTTTCTATTAGAAAATTGAGATACTACTAGCCAGTATATTACTAAATTTGTTTAATTTAATTAAGCAAGTCTTTGTGAACCTATATTATGTGTCAAGTTGTGTTTTGGACATTGGACATACTATAAGGAGCTCATATTCAAACATATTTGAAGTTATATAAGCACAATACAAAATGTTCAAAGTGATTTTGCAAACCTAGGTTACAGATGTGCTACGGAAATGAGTGGTCAATCCCGATAGAGTGGTCAGTACTCTAGAGAGCTGGGAAACTCTAGAGAGTTGGGAAATTATTTTCCTTAGGTCAGGAAAGAGAGGCTGGACAAAACCCAGAGAGATTTTATGTAGTAAGTAATAACCAACCTTGATTTTTTGTTATAGGAACTCAGCATTTAAAGCAACTTGTAGGGGACAGGAAATGAGTGGAGATACTGTAAAAAAAAAAAAAAAAAAAAGCTGCATCTGCAAGCATGGGTGCAGGCATCAATAGGCACCTCTGGTGAAACTCTAAGATGTTCAGAGCATCTGAAGCACAAATAAGGAGCTTAGAAAGAGAAAGAAACGATGTGAAACTGTTCCAAATGAGCCACCTCATGAGGGCTTTTCAGTGACTGGTAAGGCACTTGATTTGTGTTCTGTAGAAAAGAGAATATATTTTCTAGAGGGTTTAAAGCAAAGGAGAGAAATTATCACTTTTCATTCTCATAGACCCCTCTGATGGCAAATAGAAGTACATTGAAAATGCAGTGAACTTGAGGAAGGAAATCCATGAAGAGACTGGCACAGACATCAGGGCTTGAACTAAAGCAGCAGCAGTTAGCATGGAGAGAAAAGGACAAATTCAAGATATATTTTAGAATTAAAAGCAGCTGAACTTGGGCAAGGAAGAAGAGGAAGAACTCAGAATTACTGGTTGACGTAATTCAGTGTGTAACAGTGCAGCGACATAAAGCTCAATCAATAGAATTTCAAAAACTCATTTTGTAAGTGTTTCTGAATTCTGGGCAGCAAACTTGTGTTGGTAATAGATATGGACCACTAACTCCTAGCATACCTATATATCAACTCCAGCATATGTATGTATCAATACCAGCCAAGGATCTTTAATTCATAAATTTACTAAACCAACCTAAGAATTTTTGACAATGATTGAATCCATACTCTGTAATGAGAATTATATGCAAATTACTCTAGAGTTCATTCATGCATAAATATAAGCAACAAACTATAAATTGTATACTTCATGATGTATAACTCATAAATAATGGAAAAATTATTATAATTTCTTTTTGGAATATTAATAGATTCATCTTTCACCTAGATATGCAGATCTTCATTGTCGCATAGACTACTGGTATCACAGTCCTATATTGGGCTGTCATTCCCTTTACTCACGCTCCTTACTATTATTTGCAGAATGTCCTTACTAATTCTGCCTGAAAGTAGTTCTGAAGCTTTTTCAGTACTTTCTATAAAGGCTTTTATTTGTCTGTTTGTTGTTTATACGCTGCAAAATTTGAGCTAGCTGTTTGCCATGTTAACCTAAATGTTACGGTAATACATGCTCTCTCTCTTTCTTTCTACTCTTATATCTTCTTCCTTCTTTTCTATCTCTTTCTCTCTCCCTCCCTCTCTCTCTTCAATTCTTTTATCTTTTCATATCTTAGGCACTTAATTTTTTCCCCCTTTGGCTGCACTGTCCTCTGTGATCAATAGTTCACTCCTTTACCATGGAAAAATCAGTTATGACTAGATTTTAAACTAAAAACATATTCCCTATGACAATCAGCACCATTATAATCTTCATATGTACTAGCATATGAAGCACTTTTTATTGTTAAATACCCAAAACATAACTCAAAATCCCAAACAAGCAAAAAGGAATTCATTGTGCTCAAACCATGAACTATTAAGAATGGACTAAAGCATTGAAAACATCATCTCTTCATTTCTTTTTAAGTTTTTCACCTGTTTTTTCTGTTTTTTTTTTTAATATAGGACTTTATTCTGTTAGATAGAGTGTCTCTACAAGTTGAAAACAATAGCCACTGTCAGTTAATTACATATTCATTCTCAGCCTTATGATGAAAGAGAAATGAGACTTCTTCCTTGCCAAATCTGGGTTATCTCCTGTGCCCAATGCATGGCTAATGTGTGTCCAGGGAGAATTGGATGACAACGATTTACCTAGCCTGTGTCCTGTGATTATCCCTGAAAACAAAGGTATTTTAATTGGCAACCTTCACAGAAAGATATTTATTTAGAGAGGCAAATATGAATTCTGTCAGAGGAAGGGTATGGTATGGATGAAACCAAAACCAAAATATCCATTATGCCCTCTGACGTTCTTTACTACACTAGTTACAGCTCAGAGGCATTCAGTGTGACCATGTCACACATTATCCTGCCTGCCTTCAATAAAAAGAGAAAATGCAAAAAAAAAAAAAAAAGAGAGAGAAAATGCTAGAAGGGCATTGAGTTGTTAAAATATGAGTAAAATATTGAGAATAAGTTTAGGTATGTTGTGTTTGAGATGATGACCAGTTAGAAGTTCAGTGTGTTAACTGGACTTTGGAGTTGTGGTTAGACTTAGAGATATGAATTTGGAAGTCAACAGCACAAAGGGGAAAGTTAAAAACTGGAAGTAGATACAAACATCTACAGGGACAGGAATTCAGCTTTGAATCTCTTTTACCAGATTCAGTGATTGACACAAAGGGATACTGAACAACGGTTTGATGAACAGCTGGGGCAAAGGGCGTGTAGAGACTTTATTTTCAGCTTTCAATTTTTGTTTTTGATACTTGCACGTAATACATAAGCATAAAGACTTGGATCAGGCACTTACATGCCAGATACCACTGAGCAGAAAGATGTGTGGACTGGGCCTGAGTGGTACAGATTTTCAGACTTTAGGCTTAAAGTTGTTGGGGGGATGCCGGCAAGCAGTTAAGAAGAGGGTGCAGTGAGCAGCAGTTCCTGAAGAGACCCTCAAACGTCCTTTCTTCTTTCCTTAAGCATCTGAGCAGGTGGGTCTCCAACATTTAACCAAGTGGATTTCCAGCACCATCTTGAAAAAACATGAGACAAGTGGTGAGTTGTTCTCCAATTTTTGGAAAATATTTCCAGGTGAAAGCACTTTTCTACCTACTAAAGTAAAAGAAAAAGTAACTGAGGGTGAACCATGAAGAATAATTTTCTATTTTATTTTTTTTAACATCTTTATTGGAGTATAATTACTTTAAAATAGTGTGTTAGTTTCTGCTGTATAACAAAGTGAATCAGTTATACATATATATATATATATATATATATATATCCACATATCTCCTCCCTCTTGCGTCTCCTTCCCACCCTCCCTATCCCACCCCTCTAGGTGGTCACAAAGCACCGAGCTGATCTCCCTGTGCTATGTGGCTGCTTCCCACTAGCTATCTATTTTACATTTGGTAGTGTATATATATCCATGCCACTCTCTCACTTCGTCCCAGCTTACCCTTCCCCCTCCATGTGTCCTCAAGTCCATTCTCTACATCTGCATCTTTATTCCTGTCCTGCCACTAGGTTCTTCAGAACAATTTTTTTTTTTTTTTAGATTCCATATATATGTGTTAGCATATGATATTTGTTTTTCTCTTTCTGACTTACTTCACTCTGTATGACAGTCTCTAGGTCCATCCACCTCACCACAAATAACTCAATTTTGTTTCTTTTTATGGCTGAGTAATATTCCATTGTATATATGTGCCACATCATCTTTATCCATTCATCTGTTGATGGACACTTAGGTTGCTTCCATGTCCTGGCTATTGTAAATAGAGCTGCAATGAACATTGTGGTATATGACTCTTTTTGAATTATGGTTTTCTCAGGGTATACGCCCAGTAGTGATATTGCTGGGTCATATTGTAATTCTATTTTTGGTTTTTTAAGGAACCTCCATACTGTTCTCCATAGTGGCTGTATCAATTTATATTCCCACCAACAGTGCAAGAGGGTTCCCTTTTCTCCACACCCTCTCTAGCATTTATTATTTCTAGATTTTTTGATGATGACCATTCTGACCGGTGTGAGGTGATACCTCACTGTAGTTTTGATTTGCATTTCTCTAATGATTAGTGATGTTGAGCATCCTTTCATGTGTTTGTTGGCAATGTGTATATCTTCTTTGGAGAAATGTCTATTTAGGTCTTCTGCCCATTTTTGGATTGGAGTTTTTTGATATTGAGTTGCATGAGCTGCTTGTATATTTTGGAGATTAATCCTTTGTCAGTTGCTTCATCTGCAAATATTTTCTTCCATTCTGAGTGTTGTCTTTTCATCTTGTTTATGTTTTCCTTTGCTGTGCAAAAGCTTTGAAGTTTCATTAGGTGCCATTTGTTTATTTTTGTCTTTATTTCCATTTCTCTAGGAGGTGGGTCAAAAAGGACCTTGCTGTGATTTATGTCATAGAATTCTCTGCCTATGTTTTCCTCTAAGAGTTTGATAGTGTCTGGCCTTACATTTAGGGCTTTAATCCATTTTGAGTTTATTTTTGTGTATGGTGTTAGGGGGTGTTCTAATTTCATTCTTTTACTTGTAGCTGTCCAGTTTTCCCAGTACCACTTATTGAAGAGGCTGCCTTTTCTCCGTTGTATATTCTTGCTTCCTTTATCAAAGATAAGCTGACCGTACGTGTGTGGGTTTATCTCTTGCCTTTGTATGCAGAGGGTTTTGTGACTCAGATTTAGTGTAAAAATGTCTCAGACTATAGTAGTTAACATCTTTTCAACCATGATGACTTTCACATATATTTTAGCTTTTGATTCTTTAGGGTAATATTCTCACACTACAGATTAAAACAATTTTTATTTAAAAGAACTGAGATAGTTAAATGACTGCCAAGTTTATAAGCTAGTCACTGTCAGGATGAGGATGAAAATCTTTGGATTCAGGGTTCAGGGCTTTTTCTACTTTATCAGAACTGCTGTACTGCAGCAACTTTTAATTAACTATGGCTAAATTGCCCTGGGGCTGTAGAATAAACATTTTTATTAAATAGATAATGTATTTAGTTGTAAAACTTGTGAAACCATTCAAATGGCCATTTGTTTTTATAATAGTCCAGATTGTTGGTTTGATTATCAATTCACTCAGAAGAGCTACACTATTTGAAGAAGTAAATAGCCAATAATTTTCTCAACATTGCTTATAATTTTGTAATTCCATTTGGGCATGCCATTAGATTTCCATTGGCAAAGCTACTTTCTAATACCAATGAATTAGCTGAGTGTGTTAGTTTCCTATAGGAGCTGTAACAAATCACCACAAATTTAGTGGCTTAAAATAATGCAAATTTAGTATCTTATAGGTTTGTAGGTATGAGTCTCAATTAAGGTGCTGGAGGGACAGGGCCCAAGGGGACATCTGTTTCCCTCGTGTTTTCCAACTTGTCAGGGCTGCCTCCGTTCCTTGGTTTAGCGTTTCAGCCATCCATCTTCAAAGCCATCAGTAGTCTGCGAGTTTTCCTCAGGTTATATCATTCTGGTTCTACACATTCAGAGTCAGATCTCCTTCTTTGACACTCTTAAGGAAACTTGTGAGTACACCGAGTTTATCCTGTTAATCTAGGATAATCTCCTCATCTCAAAATAATTTAATCACAATCTGCAAAATCCCTTTTGCTATATAAGTTAATATATTTACAAATCCCAGAGATTAGGATGTGGGCATCTTTAGGAGAAAGGAGAGAACTCTGTTCTGCCTGCTACACTGGGTTTTGATTTTCAAGGTTACGGTTTCCAGGAATTTTCATATTTTATGTCTGGGATAATATACGATTTCTCTGTATCTTTGTTGATCTTGCTTCCCAAATTCAGTTATTTTTGTACTCAGTCTTCTCCATTCTCAATTTTAGAGTTCATTAACACAGATTACAGGTGAGGATTACAAATAAATATAAATTTTCTTCCAATACTCCCAGAAATCAATATTCATTTCCTAAGTAATCAAAAATAAAATTCTCTTAGATTAGGAAAAATAACCGTATTAAATCATAGTAATCAGTTTTCTCAAAGCTGTTCTTTTGTGTCTTTGGCTGGCAGCTACTAGCTTAGAAAGATCTGTTATAAAAAGTATTTTCATGTGAAATCTTGATTAAGGGAAATTTTGTAGGACCTTAAAACATCAATTAAAGCTTGATTAAATTTTACATCCCTAAAGGCTAGTAACAATTTCTTTTTCCGGATGACAAAGAAATATGCCCTGTATATATAAGGTTCATTAACAGTGTCATGGCTCTAAAACTCTGCATGTAGTAATTATTCCAAGGTAGCTATGGGCAAAAAAAGAAAATCTCTAAACTGAGCCCAACGACAGAACTGCATCTCTCTGTCTTTCTATGAATGACTATCCATTAGAGAAAATGTTTTCCAACTATGGCTTTCTGAAAAACACTCCATCTCCTGGGTTTGACAAGTTCTTTTCTTGAATCAGCTTATCATATTGTCATTTTCATACCGTATTGGGAATGCATTCTGTTATCATCCAGTAATTGTGACTATAGTCCCTGGATACACCAATATGTAATTCTCCACTGCTTTCATCTTCAGCATGTTACCTGTCCCTTAGCATTCAATCATCATAAGCAATAAGTGTGAAGAAGGCAGCCAACGTTCCAAAAATGGATATTTTCCTCCTGCACAAGCACATGCAACAATTGATTTACAGTAAGCCAGAGGAAAAAGCATTTCCATTATTAGTTCACTGCACCAATCATATGATCTAAGGTACTTTTTTTTTTTTCACAAGTGCATAATAGAAGCCAGTTAATGGCCCTAATATGTCAATACCAGCTGCCTCTCTCCAACAGTAGGTAGTTGCTTCTAGTTTAACCTTAGTTGATAGGAGTGGTAGATACTCAGAATTGATCAATGGAGTTCTATGGATTCAAAGGGGATTCTCATATAATCCTAATGAGTTCTGGCAGCTGGCATTTATATGGCTTAACAGCTGTCATAAAAATAGAGAAGAGTTGAAGCAGTGGTTGTTTCCTTTTAGAATTTTTGAAAGGTTTTAGTTTTTCATAATGTTAAATCAGGACCAGATTTTTAGAGTCTTCTTCTGGGGGGGGTGTGTGTGTGTGTGTGTGTGTGTGTGTGTGTGTGTGTGTGTGAAATGTAAAAGGATACAAATTAACTCTTTTCATAAATTAAACCTGTTTTTCTTCATCATATTCAATTCTAAACTGAGGTCAAGTCAAGAACACCTGATGATTGATTATCTAATTTTCTGATTTTCTGTTGGTAATTGAGTTTTTACATACATTTTAGCCCTATTACCTTTGCTGTTCTCATTGTATTAAATAATAAAACAATAAACATTATTTAGTTGCTTACAGTTTTCACAGCATGTTAGCATACTTCATGTTCTTTACTGCTGTCCATAAGATTGGATGCTGGTAGAACAGTTAATATTATATCATATAATATGGCTAAGGCCAGAAAAATTAACTTACCTACACAAGGTTAATGCTTCTAATAATTTATATAAACTGAATCTTTCCCTTTGATCTGCTGATGACTAATAATATGGTCTTTCTATTTTATTCTGCTACTTGAGTAGGTCTTTGTGTGGAGAGAGGAAAACACTGCAACTCCAAGTCATTCCAATTTTCCACAGGACCCAAAACACTCATGAATGAAGCCTGACCTTTTCAGCACTCAGAACACAGCCTAACCAGTGATCGGAGTACTAGTGAATAATTATGCATGAGCAGATATAAGACATTTATATGAAGTATCTGGTCTCATTTGCTTATCGAGAACACTGACAAGTTTTAGATGATTAAAGTTACCTGTATCAAGAGTGATATCCTAGACTCCAATCTAATTTTAATTACTTGTTTCTCTTCTTCATAACACATTATTCTTACTAATTTGGAAAATTGACAATTGACTTATATCTTCCCCTGAACAGTTCCTCAAAAGTTACAGTAAAATATTTTTCAGCTATGAAAGCTTGATTTTCTATAAAGCTTACTTTTTATCAGCTAGTCTGTGAATAATGTCCTGTCTATGTAGAATAGTGAGGCTAGAAAATTATCCTTTATAAGTTAAGGTCTTTGGTGTAACATGAAGCCAGAGAGAGCAGGAATCTTCATTTTGTCCTGGGATCTCTACTGCAGGACATGTGCTGCACGGTTCCTCAAATGGTATTTTCTTTCCACACGTGCTTGGAAACATACCATGTGTCACATCATTTTCCCTTACAATACCGAAAAAAAATGAGCCACATTCACTCTAGAGAATTAATCAGAATTCTTTCACTCATGGAATCATTTTCTAACCTTTCCTTCAACAACTTTATTGAAATATATATTGAGGACTTAAAATGAGACAGGCAGGTAGAAAAATATTCATGCTGATTATATTCATAGACACTAGGAAGGAGGATGTATTAATCAAACCATCACACAAGGTTATAATTACAAATTGTGGTGAGTGCTACAGAGGGAACCTCCAAAGCTCTATGAGAAGAAATAGCATGGGTACGACTGGGCTCTTACACTGGGTAAGAATTTGACAGTGGTTCTCGCTGTCTTATTGACATGTAAGGACTATTTTATCTGAATTCAAGTGTTTTCCCTCTTCCTTTATCCTCGGGTTTCAATATCCATCCTTGTTATTTTTGCCTGTAGAAGAATAGCAATATCTAAAATAATAATAATAATAAGGTTGTTGTTGAATTAGAATTCTTGCAGAGGTGTTTTCTCTTTTTCAAATAACCATCATAGTAGATATTTCTATCCAGGGAAGATCCAAACTGCTGTTTATAGAGGACCCATCTCTTCTAAAACTGACACAGAAATAAGAGGTTTTATATAATTGACTCATCTGAAACGCCAGTGTTTGCTTCTCTATGAATAACTCTGTTTTGCAATATTTTGGAAGAAGATTTTGTCTTTGTCAGTTCTGACAAAATTGAGGTAATATAAAACTGTGGAGTAGGTAACTGCTTTGGAAGAATTCAAACATGTACCTAAACCACATCTGGAACAGTAGACTCGACTTCCAAACTTGCTTCTTTCACTTTTGCAATGCTGAGACCATATCATAAGAAAATTTCCTGGAGCATATAAACTACAGCTACATTTTCATTGACAGGATTCAGGTATACCAGTGCATTTGGCAAGAAAAATACATTTCTAAAATTTCTGTTTATACTCATTACAAAAGTGCATCTCTTTTGTCATTAAAAAATGTAAAATAATAGTTTCTAAGCCCTGCCCTGTTCTTTTTTTTGGGGGGGTGGGGAGCAAGTTGTTTATGTAGTCTCATGACATGAGGTAAGAAATTTATTTTAGCAATATAAAGACTTTGGGGAAACTGTCCCTACTTTCTTGACTTATTGATTGTTCTCCTCTGACCCACCTTGGCAAGGCTATGCACCCCTCCTGTGTTCCCCATTGCATCTTGAACTTCTTCACTCAGCTCTGCACTGGGAGCCCTTACTCTTTATATATTGTCATCTTTCCCTTCAGATGCGAGGTCCTGATAAACAAGGGACTGGGCCACCTTTCTCAAAATGAATCCCCTGCTCTTAATGTACAATAGGAAGTCAAGAGGTATTTGCTGAAGTAATGCCATCCTTTCATTTCCTTAAGCTGTAGAAATTTATTTTATGCTCCATATGAATAATTCTAAGAATGCATATTTTTATACAGATAGATATAAACATTATATGTAATATATAAATTAATCATATGATTATTATATAATATATCAATATTATATAAAATCATATATAGTATATATTACTATATAAACATAATTATACTGTTTATATGTAAACATAATTATATTATTATAGATAATGTTTATATTTGTTACATATAATATTTATATCTATCTATAATATATATTCTTTATATTTATCTATCTTCCTATCTGTGAGATTTATTCATTAATAAATATAAAAGTCAGGAAAGAAAATTTCTTGGATTAGAAAATTTATATTCTCTGTTAGCCAAGGTCAGCCATGTGTCATTAATCCTATAAATTGCAGATCCTGAGAATTCTAAATTCAAAGAAATGAATACTTAAAACTTGGTGGTGATTGTTTCTCTTCCTCTGCATTTATGCATGATCAGTCAGGTCTATTGCAGTGATGTTTTGTTTATGTTTTGTATTTTTGTTTTGTATTGTATTTTTATTTGTTTTGTATTTTTGTATGTTTGTTTATGTATTCGTAGTTAAGTCAATGGGTTTTTTGTTGTTGTTAATTTTAGATTGGGAATCAGATTGGCAGAACAATTGTTGAAAATTATTTACTCACTACACACATGTTCCTTTCTACTTTTTAGTGAGATTTTTATAAGGACAAAAAAAATAATTGATGTAAATGTCTAATAAAAAGTAAAAAAATAACACCTAAAATAATGTAGTATGGCACAAGGCAGTGCTTGCATTTGGATTTTCTGTGTACTAATTTAAATATACTTTATACATGATGATGTTTTAAAGTTATTTATATCATTGAAGTTACATATATTGTTGAGTAGCTTTATTTTCACTGTATTTTTAAAACCATTCAGTGTGCCTTTAAGTGAGAAAATGCAAATGATTTCTTAAATTGAAGATTATTGTTTGCCATTTTTATCTAAAGTGGAGCCAGAGAGGCATAAGCAGTTTTATATTGCAGGCCTAAAGGATTATTGTGATATATTAGGTAAAACATTCAGGAAGAAAAAGGGCCAAAACACTATAATGTATTATGCAAGGAAAGTGGGTAGTTATCTTCTATATCTGTAGCCACTGCATAGTGTAGTTTTGAAGATAGTAACATTATATTTTCAGTTCACAAAAATCTCAATCACGCTGAGCCTTCATTTGGGTAATAAATTTAACTCACTGCAATACTAAACAATCATCTCCCCAGAGAATTGGAACCTTTTTAGATCATGGACAACCTCTGTACTCCCACCCAACTCCCAGGCCCTTTGCAGTTGCATGGGATCACATGACTACTTCTGGCCAATGAGCTGTGAGTGGAAGTGATACATTTAAGGACTGTCCAATAATCCTCCACATCTTGCTTCCTCTGCATCAGTAACCTGGAAGGCATGTGTTGAGAGTGCAAAGCCAAATTATGTTCCATCTTGAATAACCGCATGAAAGAATGCCATCCTAGAATGTCCCAAACACATGGCCAACTTGGTAATTTAACTTTTGCTGTGTTAAACCTTTTATATTTATGAGTTAATTTATTAGCACAGGTTACCCAAGCCTCTTTTTTGGTAGCTTTATTTTCACTGTATTTTTATTTATTTATATATATATATATATATATATATATATATATTTTTTTTTTTTTTTTTTTTTTGCCGTACGCAGGCCTCTCACTGCTGCGGCCTCTCCCGCTGCGGAGCACAGGCTCCGGACGTGCAGGCTCAGTGGCCATGGCTCACGGGCCCAGCCGCTCCGCGGCATGTGGGATCTTCCTGGACCGGGGCACGAACCCGTGTCCCCTGTATCGGCAGGAGGACTCCCAACCACTGTGCCACCAGGGAAGCCCCCAAGCCTCTTTTAATATGCCCCTGAAAGCATTTTTTATCTCCGTGGTACACTGAATATCTTTTCCCACCTCTACGTCCATAATGGTCTGGTTTATGTGTAGTACGTGTTTAGTTTATTTCACCTAGCTTTGTAGAAAGCTGTTTATGCATACTTTAGAGGATAAAAGCTTCATGAGGCTAGAGATCCTGTCCTAATCATTGGATTGTATACCCCAAACTAGCAAACTGTTTGCTTATTTATTCAATACATATTTTTGATTACTTCGATGTGCTAATTATTAAGTAAATTATAATCTGTACAACTGAAAATGAAATAACAGGGTGTTGAAATAGGTAATACCCAAGGGGAGTGCATCCTTCGGAGCGTTCATTAATGTGAAGGAGGCAGTTCTACAAAGTAGAAAAGCATACACAGAGGATCTGAGTCTGATGAGATCTTGATTTTGGTAGGGTGTGAATGCTCAGGGTGGTTGGTAAGCATGAGGGAAAATGGAACAAGATGGAGTCACAGAAGTCAAGTAGATCATGCATGGCCTTGCAGACCAAGGAATTTGGATGCTGTGCTATCTATAGTTGAAACCTATAGAATGGATAGAATGAGGGGGGCAATATGACCTGATGGCTGTTTTTTAAGGTCTTATAGTTGCTCTTTGAAATTATTGCTGGAAGATTGTTTAGGATGGAAGGAAGAAGACCAGCTGGATTATTTTGTAGTACTTTGGATATAAGATAATGGAGTCTTTGTTTATGGTGCGCATGGAAATAAAGACAAGGAAGTAAAGTCCATGTATTATTTGTATGCAAATCAAACAGTATGTACTGGTAGTAATTTATTCTTGGGGTATCAAAAGAAGGGAAAAAACAAAGGTGACTTCTAGACTTTGGCTTTTAGCTTAAATCAATGTTATGTAGTATGACCAATAGAACTATGAGATAGAAAGAAGGAATATAGGCTTTAATACTTAGAGATTATTTAAAAGTGCAAAATAACCAAATCCAACGTTTTGCTCCATCAGTTTCCTTCAGGATATGATAAACAGATACTCCATTCATAATAGGATGTCTGAAGTGAATAGCCACATGCCTCTTCTAATTACTTGCTCTAATGACAGAACCAAATTGTCTAGCTACATTTAGGATTGATCAAGTCAACACAATTTTTTCAGTCATCTGTGACTATTGACTCACCATATTCAATTTGAGGGACATTTTTATTTTCTATTCCCCAGTGTGATGCTCTTTTTACTCACATTCTTTCCTTGGCATGGTTTGATTTGCTCTCTTGATAAAACGAAGGATCACTGAGAAGTTCTTGGTCACCGTTCTCTGGGCCATTAGTTCAGGAGCTTTGCCTAGTGGCTTCTGCTGCAGACAGGCTTCTGTGGGCTGCATCAGCAGTTTTAGGAAGATTATAGGGAAAAAGTGGGCGTCCTTAGGTAAAAGATTTCAATTTCCACTTTCTACCTCTCTGCTGAATATGTGGCTGACTCTTCATACCTATATATCAAGGAGAGGTTTATACCAACTGTTCTTAAAAGCTTTGTTAAAGTCTCATTTTCAAAAATGTATACCATGTAATTTCAATATATATTTCCACTTTTCAAGCAGTCTTCACTGGCTTCACTTCAAAGTCATTCTGCTTTGCTTCCACCTTTTACTGATTGATTTATATGTTTTTCTCTGACAAATCTCATTTCCTCTTTTCTTTCCCCAAGAGCAATACCATCCCTCCTGGTTTAATATAATAAAACAGCACTTAAAATAGGGATAATCATAGTAACCATCACATAGAAACTTTAAGATTATTTAAAGAAATATTTCATATAAAGAACTTACCAGAATCCCTGAGCTATGAACTGAATTGTGTGTCTCCAAAATTTGTATGTCAAAGCACTAAACCTCTCATGTGACTGTATTTGGAGATAAGGCCTTTAGGAGGTAATTTGGATTAAATGAGGTTGTAAGGTTGGGGCCCTAATCCTATAGGACTGGAGGCCATAATGAGAGGAATGGAAAGAGATTTCTGACTCTTTCCCAGCACACACACTGAGGAAAGACCATGTGAGTACACAACAAGAAGGAAGCCATCTGTAAACCGGAAGAGAGTTCTAACTAGAAACTGAATCTTCTGCCTCCTTGAACTTGGGCTTCCCAAACTCCAAAACTGTGAGAAATTAATTTCTGTTATATATGCCACCTAGCCTGTTGTGTTTTGTTATAGCAGCCTGAGCAGACTAGCACATCCTCTCATATAGTGGTACTTCCATAGTATTATAATTATTATTATAATAATTTCACTAATCTTATATCTTTAAATGTATCTATGTAAATGTAAATCTTATATCTGAAACTCGCATTAGAACAAACTATTTTGTTCTACAGTGGTAATTCCATAGTATTATAATTATTATTATAATAATTTCACTAATCTTATATCTTTAAGTGTATCTATGTAAATGTAAATCTTATATCTGAAACTCACATTAGAACAAACTATTTTGGGCTCCCAGAAAAGTATTCCAGTCTTTCTATCCTAAGTGCCTAAGTATATGATTTCTTTATTTTCTTTATTTTATTTTACTTTTTGTCTGAAATGCTATGCATCATTTTCTCTGCTCAATAAATGGTACAGTTCTAATGACCAAAGCCATGGGCCAAGGACACACAGTTTGACACTCAGCACAGACATTTCTTAATACATACTCTCTAAATTTCCTAAATTTACTCCTTAGGACATATGTTCACTTCTATACCTCTCACCTAAGTAGAGGGTACATGAAGGTCAAGGTATCACTTTAGTTGTAGGTCTGTCTTCAACATACAGAACAGGACCAGTGGCAGGGCAGACTTGGCTATATGTGTACTGATATACCCAATGATAAAATACCCAATGATAAAATGATAAAATACCCAATGATAAAATACCCAATGATAAAATCAGGAAAATTTGAAACATTTCTGTTTTTAGTAGACCATTGGAATATTTCTGTACTTAACACTACTATTAGCCCTAGTCTTCAGCAGAACATATTTTGGAAACTGTTACCACAGGCTCACTGATAGGCTAACACTTGAAAGTACTAGTTGTGTAGAGATATTTTAAAACAATATGACTTCCATGTAACAACCATAAACAAAGCTCCTTGCCTACTTAAACAGGTCTAGTTAGAAGCATAGTCTGACTTCAGACAGTCTAGTTTCTAGTCTCAAGATATTTGTGCGTGTCCTTGAATATTTGTTTATTCATTCATTTATTCAACAAATAATATTGAGTACCAACATGTGTGCAATTCACAGGGAACCAAATAGGGAATATCACTGTCATCATGGAACTCATATTGGTTTTTGAGTTACATTTACCCAGTTAATCATCATCAATACAACTAAGACAACATAAACTTTCTTACAGATTGAGTTAAGATTTAACAACAGTGTTTTAAAATGATAAGGCAATAAACGTGTGTAATAGTGGGTTTTTGCGGGGGAGGGTTAGCTCTGATAAGTCTTTTTTAGAGTAAGCACTCATTAATCTTTACCATAAAGAAGAATGAGGTGATTTGTTTTTTCAAAATGTGCCTATTGTTACTTATGGTTTTAAAAATTGAAGAACTTCAAACTAGTTTAATCAAAAAAAAATACTTATTGGAATGACACTGTAATTTTTTTATATACAAAAAATAGCAGATAACCTGGACTAAATAATGGTAAGAGCCAAAGCAAACAGAGACCTTCACTGAAAAAAATCCAACCAGCCTACATGTCCCTGCATCTACTCATCCTCAATCTCTCTCTCTCCCTAACCCTTTCCTTTATTTGCTTTTCTAAGGTCATGACATTCTTGGCCCCAAAGTTTACATCATCTCCGTTTAATAGAAGGGCATTTCTTGAGATTAGTCTTTTTATGAGCTTGTCCAAAAATTCATAGAAAATAAAACTGTAATGAAAAAAGTTATTATTACTCAAAAAGAGATTAAAGACTTAATTCAGTTGATACACAGTGAGGAGCATCTGGACACCAGCTAACTCTCTCAGCAGCTGGATTGGAGTTTTCAGAGAGCAAGGAGAAGAGAGGGGTATGTGATCTTAGAGTCCAGCCAAGGTTGTGCTTCCTTCATCTTCAACTGCTACTAAATTTGTCCTTGGAACAATTGGATTTTTCTAGTTTTAGATGTTTCTTGTTTGGGATCATTGGTGTAACCCTTTCCCAAACTCTCTCAGAACAGTTCTTCTTAGAGCCGTTGCTGTTAGCCATTAGGGTTATCTGTTAGTCATGGTTTAATCAAAAAAATAAAGGAGGAGGTACAAGGAAAAAGAGGACAGGAAAAAAAGGAAAAAAAAAAAGAAAGGAGGCTAGTGTCATAGCAAGGTAATCTAGGTCTAAGTTAATAATACTATAGCCCTTATTGACCCAAGAGTCCACTCTTAATCCAATCAGGTTCAGTTGTGGTGGTGGGTTATAAAGTGGAAAGAGAGGCTGGGTTCTTCCTTTGGATAGAGCAGAGGCATTTTTCATAGTAACAGAAATGGGCTGGCACAGAAGAAGTCTAGCGCTGAAAGTAAACAAAGTCAATAAATGTGGTTTCGATAAGTCTGGTTACTGAAGGAAACTACTGACTTCTTTGGGTAACACAATATGTCAGTCAGAGCTGTCTATAAGAGAACAGGTTTACTTCAAAGAGGAGTAAAAATTACTGAAGTGGAACTAGTTAAATACAGTTATTGCCGTGTAAGGTTTTCCTACATTGAGTGAAGATTGAAAAGGAGAACTTTTAACATCTCATACAAATGATTCTATAAAGGGGAATAGAATAAAGTTGCAAAATATTTGGCTTGTATGAGCCTACATGGACCTGAATACAATCACTCAATTCAGATTAGCAAGTATCACAGAAGTGTTCTGTTTACACTTTTAAACAAGTGCATCTCCATTATTACCAACCACCCAGAAAGATCACAGGCTACAATCTGAGGAAAGTATCATGGCTTCTTCCATTTGGTAATATATTCAGTGATCACAAAATATCAGTGTACAGCAATTTCAAAACAATGACACTCAGTGCAGCCACTGTGGAAAACAGCATGGAAGTTTCTCAAAAAAACTAAAAATAGAAATACCGTATGATTCAGCAATTCCACTCCTGGGTATGTATCCAGAAAAAATGAAAAGATTAATTCAAAAAGATACATGCGCCCCAATGTTTATAGCAATGCTACTTATAATAGTCAAGATATGGAAGCAAACCACATGCTCATCAACAAATGAATGGATAAAGAAGATGTAGTATACATATATATATATATACATTATATATATACACATATATATGTACACAATGGAATATTACTTAACTATAAAAAAGAATGAAACTCTGCCATTTGCAGTAACATGAATGGGCCTAGAGAATATTATGCTTAGTGAAATGTCAGAGAAAGACAAACACTGTATGATATCACTTATATGTGGAATCTAAAAAAATAATACAAACTGAGGTATATGCGAAACAGAAACAGGCTCGCAGATATAGGACACAAACTAGTGGTTACCAAAGGGGAGAGGGAAGGGGGAGGGGCAGGTTAGGGTTATGAGATTAAAAGACACAAACTACTGTTTATAAAATAGATAAGCAACAAGGATACAGAGTATAGCACAGGGAAATATAGCCATTTTCTTGTAATAACTTTTAATGAAGTATAATCTGTAAAAATACTGAATCACAGTGTTACACACCTGAAACTAATATAATATAATAAATCAACCATACTTCAGTAGAGAAAAAGCTTCCATAGAAGTTTCCCAAAGCTTTCCACTTAATGTCCTCCTAATGACTAGAAAGATACTAAGTGTAATTATTATTACTTTAATAGCTTGAGAAATCTGTTGTCCGTTAGTAAGAACTTCAGTATAATCGAGGGTGATTATCAATGGGATCTACATAAATGCTAATGTAACTTAGCTCTGTGATTGTGCAGGCTTATCTCATTCTTAAAAACAACAGATAAGGGCTTCCCTGGTGGCGCAGTGGTTGAGAATCTGCCTGCCAATGCAGGGGTCACGGGTTCGAGCCCTGGTCTGGGAAGATCCCAAGTGCCACTGAGCAACTAGGCCCGTGAGCCACAACTACTGAGCCTGCACGTCTGGAGCCTGTGCCCCGCAACAAGACAGGCCGCGACAGTGAAAGGCCTGCGAACCGCGATGAAGAGTGGCCCCCACTTGCCACAACTAGGGAGAGCCCTCCCACAGAAATGAAGACCCAACACAGCCAAAAAAAAAAAAAAACCAGGTAAAACAAATATAATAAAAAAATGGCATTCATAATTATTCTGATTTAGTTTAGCTATTATCAGTGACCATTCCTTAATAGCAAATTATCATTATATAATTCTAAAAAGGATATAACTGTGACATTGCCGTACATAATGAGATAATAATAGATTTCTACCAAGTAGGGTGATAACATGCAAATTCCTGGTTCCACTTACCTTTAAAAAACGAATTACATATTATAGGCATATGGTAGGAAACAAAGTGTCCATTCCAACTAAGTTTGTCAGCTCTCCTTTTTATGACCATCTATGAACATTCAATATGATATTGTAAGCTAAATGAATTTATACCAATTATTTGCTTCAGAAATCTCTGGTGTAACTATCTGTCAAAGTACTTCACTGTGAAAGAAAAAAGTAAGTTGAAAAGAAGAATATATGTAACATTATACTGGGACTCTATAAAGCCGTGGATATTATATCATGATTATATGTTTAAGTAGCTGAAAGTCATTTGTAGTCTTAATATGCATGGATGATATAATAAAGGACATGATGAACATGGGCCTTAAACCATGCCTGAGCAAGAGAATGGTGACATTTGTCTAAACGTTGCATGCATTCAACACGTTTTGACAGATTTTATTAATACAAATGATTTTCAGAGAATCAGTGTTCAGTTTCAGTGATAAAAAATGTAAATTTTCATTTCTCTAGTTGAATTACATTTCCCTCATGCTATGCTAGCACTACTTTTAAAAGGAATTGGTGCAATATGTATATCTATATTTTGTGATAGCTATTGTATTCTGAAATTTAAAAGTATTACTTTAGGAGTAACAACATACAACATAGAAAAGTGTATTAAAGACTCACTGAATAAGTATTACTTTAATAGGAAAGACACAGTGTGTTAAAGATTTGTCTTTGCAATAATGTTTAACTGCAAAGTTAGCTAATGTTATCTCCTAATTAAATAAAATCAGCCGTGAGAAAATTAACAGATGATTACAATGAATAGTTGAGCCAACGTTCTTCCAATTTTATCTTCTGCTTTAATTCTTTGGGAAATTTTCCATTATTTTTGCTTTTTATACTTATAGGGAAAGGTCAACACGATATTCATAAATGAGTCTATTTTTATAGTATTTATGCTTCAGTGACATCAGTTAGGTCTTATATATGCATATTTAAAATTTGATATATTCTGCATATATATGAAATATTTTAAAGTGCATGCCTCTTATATGTAAATATTTTTTTCTGCTGAAGATTAACACTGTTAAATATTGACATGCTTTTGGGGCTGTACTACAAGAATCTGAAAATGATTATGATGTATTCACTGTATTCAGTGAATTCAGTGAATATTTAGTGTATTCATGATGTGTTTACTGTATTTTTTTTTTAATTAAGTGGTTCCATGGCAGACCAGATAATCCAGATAACTTAGGAGGCAAATGGGTGATGTTATGATGATTTAAACTTTTCTCACATAGTGAATTCTTTTCTTTCTATGCTTCTGTTACATAGCAGGATGACTCTATTGCATGCTGACATTTAACACTGATTCACCTGTAGCTAGCACAAGTGCGACTCACTCTACCCTAATAAGCCAGTTATTCCTAACCTGTACCATCAAGGGAAGATTCTATCAACTTTCCTTACATACTTTGCAGAATAAATGCACAAATGTCCTACATAAATTCTAGATATATAAAATCATTTGGTATATCTGAGATATATTATGTGTGTGTTTGTATGTCATGAAAAATCCATATATTTAAATGAACGTGTACTTAGTGAACTTTCCTTATTATCCAAGTATTATAAATGGTGTTATGGGATATTCCCAGCCAATATGAAACAGAACTCTTCCCTTATTTTATTTGCACATTACTAAGACAGTTCATCTCACAGTAAATAGAATCCTTTCTCTTTTCTTACTTCAAGATTCTTCCTAGAAGCTAATACTGAAAAAAGAAGTATATTAAAGTAAACTTAAAAATGAGACTCACAAACAGCATCTGAGACAAGAAAATAACTTTATTTCCTTAATATAAAAATCAATTAGCTTTTGAAAAATACAATCAAAAGCTTTAAGCCTTCTATTTTAGGATCTAACGATGAGGTTTTTTGTTTGTTTTAGTGCCTTATCCTAAAAATAGCTAGGAAATGGGAACTTAACCTGCATTCCTTTTATGGGTGATATTTCACAGCCAATGTGAGTGGACTTAATAGTACAGACTCTTAAGAACCTCACATGTTATGGAACATTGCACAGATGTTTATGGGGATTTACACCCCCTTCATTGTCTATGTATTTATTTATAGTTTTAGCATTTAAGAAGAAGCATGAGTGAACTGATATAAGCTCATAAACATTTAGATCTTTCACTCTATATTTTGACATATCCATGTAATTTGGTCACTTCTCCTGACACCTTGTAACTTGGTATACATTTCAGAAAAAATTCCACATGAATTCATCTGTATCAAATAAGGAAAATACTACATTTGCATTTAGAGTTGAAATTTGTTATATTCATATAGGATCAAGTTTGACTTAGTAAGTAGTTTTAAAGTAACTTAAAACCAAGTTATAGTTATACTTTCACATACATTGATTCATTTTGGTCTCACAATAATCCACATTAAAGAAGAGTAGATATTGTCACAGAGGAAACACAGTTTGAAAGTAATGAAATAACCTGCTGCAGATCACATACCCAGTAAGTAGCAAAGGCTAAACTGAAATCAAGGTTTTCAGGCTCCAATTCTCCATTTTTGAAAGTTATGTAACCCAACCAATTAAATATATTAAAGGTACAGAGACATCTTTTAGAGTTCTGTACTACTAAGGTCTATTATGATTTTCTATGGAATTGCACATAGACATTTTAGCAAGTCTGTAAATCATTAGGGTAAAATCTTTTTGCCTGTAACTAGCTATCAACTGAAAGACAAGCAAATTTGACTCTTAAAAATAAATCTAACTTGTAAGTTGGAGAGACACTGACGCACTTTTTCATTCTGCTTAAAGAACTGAATTGAAATTCAAAATATATTAATTCATCTTTCTCTTTCATATCACAAATCATTTATTCTCCTTGTCACTACAGCAATACACGTTTTCTAGTCTACCAACTTTTTCAATTATTGAAAAATTATATTACATTGAAATCTTAAAAACTTTTCCTCACTCTCTCTTTTTCTTGATGTTTAAAACTACAATACAAACAATGGAAAAGGAAATTTACATTTCATTATAGACCCAGCATGGCATTGCTCGTATTCAGAGGCTCTGACAGCAGGCATTTTTGGATGTCTCTAGATGTGTAGACTGATTTTTGAAAATTAAAATAACTTTAAAAAATACAATGTGTATTTTAATAATATAAATATATTTGTAGATTTTGAATGCAATTAATTTTTAAAATATTAATCTGTACTTTGGAAATAGAGAGTTGACTTCATTGAGATAAAAGCCAGCCAAGATTATAAACTCTACTAATTCTTTAAAGTAAACAAAACATATTGAAGAAATGGCTTTGCCTTCCAAATTCTAGTTTTCTTTATTTGCAAAACAAATGTGCGCTAGGCATATGTGAAATGTCAAATACTGCATGCCCTTTGATAGCATGTGAAAGAATGAGATTTAAACTGTTTATAGAATATTCATCTTTTTTGCATATTTGCTTGTTTTCTGCTTTTTTCAAAAAGGATTAATATGTCTTCTAATTATATATAATTTAACAGAATAAAATAAAATAAAATAATTTGGCTGAGGACATAAGAATGGAGAGAAAATTAAAGTAAGAGAAATTCTATGAAATGTGGGATTAATTTAGTATACAAAGTCCTTGCCAGCAAGAATTATTTTCTAGAAGTGGGGTTCACATGTGGTGCTTAGCTTTCTGTTTCTATCTGCATACAGAAAATACGACACAGTTGCATGATAGTACTTTCCAGAAGTTAAATGTACACACACACACACTCACATCTTTTTTCTTAGCACGATGAATTTTTCCTTTTAGTCAGAGAAGAAAATATCTGACTGGCTTAATCTAAGGAAGAATTTCCTATATCGAGAGAAAATGTTGGGCTACTGTCCTTCCAACAATCCTTCCTAAATGTTGCTTGTCTTTATTATCTTCACATGAACTGAATGGGAGCATGTACACGGTCATTTCCCCTGAAAAGGAACTAGAATTCAGCAAGTCTTTATTGAGCATTAATTGCAAGTCAAATACTTAAAAGCTAATCCAGGGCCTTGTAAGGACACATTTATGAAACAAAGGTCAGTTCACTTCTGCTAGAGGGAAGCTTCAACGATTCCTCAACAGCAAACATCCTCTCAAAATCCTTTAACACACTAAGGAAGAGAAATTAAGCCCCAAAATTCTGAAGCAAAAAGGTGCAGAATATAAAGCCTGTGGGGAGATGGATACATACACGTATATACACATGTATATAATTTTAAATGACATGCATCTATTGTAGACAGTACAATAGAGAGAGAATTAGTTAAATAATAGAGATGACTGAGAATATTGCTGACCCAGGGTGAGAGAAATCTTGTTTCTGGACACAATTGAGAACAGTGAATTTGTAATAAGCTGGAGACAATTCTGTGTTCTTATCCAAGAGTGGATAAACCGGAAAGTGGGAGTAATATTGCATTAGCAGTTTGCACATTTCATTCTGAAAAATATCAAGGAGAATTAAAGGGGCAAGAGATTAGCTAAGCTATAATTGGTGGGACTTCCCTGGTGGCACAGTGGTTAAGAATCCGCCTGCCAATGTAGGGGACACGGGTTCGAGCCCTGGTCCGGGAAGATCCTACATGCTGCAGAGCAACTAAGCCCGTGCACCACAACTACTGAGCCTGCACTCTAGAGCCCGCATGCCACAACTACTGAAGCCCGTGCACCTACAGCCCGTGCTCTGCAATGAGAGAAGCCACCATAATGAGAAGCCTGTGTACCATAGCAAAGAGTAGCCCCTCTCACTGCAGCTAGAGAAAGCCGGTGCACAGCAACGAAGACCCAATGCAGCCAAAAATAAATAAATAAAAACAAATTAAAAAAATATATATATATAAAATTGGTTCTGGGCAAAAAAGCAATAGAGTTCCATGAAGCAAAGAGCACTTGTGATTCGGGTGAAGTGAGGCACTCACCCAGAATAAACGCCTTGCTAAATCAAACCTGGTTAAACCCAAGACACATGAAATGCATGTGGTTAAAGGATGGGGGTTAAGGACCATAAATAAAAACGAACCTTTTTTGCAGGATTAAAACATCTTTATGTTTATGTGAAAACTGTCATGGAACAGGGTGAAGAGGAGGAGAAATTTTACAATTACTTTTATTAGCTTAAACTATAGTCACATTTATGCATCATCAGATTACAGAAAATGTTAGACCAATACTGACATGCCTTCCAATATGATGGTAAAGTAAGGGCTTGATGAATGTAAAAAGGAAATATTTAAGATAAAAAAGAACTTAGCATATACATTTCTCACTAATACATTTAATACTTTTAGCCAAAGGGCCTCTTATTTTAAACTAATGAGGAAAAGAAAGGGTTGATCTTCATTTTCGGCAATAGGAAAAATTAAGACCTTCCTCCTACAAGGCCTAGCATTAAAAGTAAAATTTAATATAATTTAATTTAATTTAATTTAATTTTGTGCTGCAGTTGCTGAGTTGATGTTAATATAAGGTAACTGCTTGGGAAAGAGAATCAAAAAGTAATGTTCCTCCAGGGAATTATGCTTATCCTAGAATAGTGTTGGCCACTTGTGTCAATTCTGATCACCAAGTTGTGATTACATGTGCAAGAGACTTTTTTGGGAAAAGACATGTGAAGCACCAATCAGAAGGTTCAAAAGAAGATAGGAACAGTCTTTGGATTGTGATGCAGGTCTGACACCTGTGAAAGGAAGAAGGATGTGTAGGAAGACCCTCACAAGACACAGAGCAGTTCTGAAAAATGGATCATTGGCTGGGCAGATGGAGAGTCTTCTAGCTCAAGTCATAGGGGTCTGCATCCTGCAGATTTGCTTTGTGTGGAGAAAGAGAAGAAAAGTTTCTCCCAAGAATTCTTATCCATGGGCTTTCCTTGGCACTGGGTAGTGGTCTCAGAAAAACTTCAAGTCAAAAAATGTAGTTTAAAAATAATCTCAGGTTAAAAGTAATCTCAGAGAACCAGGAGATGCAAGCCCAAATCACCTGTTGAGGAATGTTTCTTAAACTCAGATCTCAAAAATTTCCTCAGATAAAATTCCAACAAAATGAGTTCACAACAAAAACATCACATATCACACAAAGAGATAAGTCACCATAAGCAGGTGTACAGAAAAAGCAAAATGTATAATCAAAGCTGAAGTCGTTGTGGAACTTGAGAGTTTTAATAATAAAAATACAATTTAAAAAACTGGCACATTACATGTCAGGCCAAGTCCTAACTGCTTTGGTAAGTAACTCATTTCATCCTCACAACAATCCCATAAGGTAGATGTTACTACTTCCACCACATAGTTGTTAACAAATATATGTCCGTGTGTCCTGTTACCGAAAGTGAGGTCTATCTGCTTGCCGATCAAACGCGAATACTTGAGAGGCAAAGTTGGTGGAAAGGGAAGTTTGCTTTATTTTGGAGGTGGGCAGCCTGGGTTGGGGGATGGTAGGCAGACTTGTATTCAAGGACTACTCACTCTCCTCACTGACAATCACGGGGCAAGAGCTTTTATAGGTGAAGGGAGGGGGCTACATGCAGAAACAGCATGGTCAGCCCTGACAGTCATCTTGAAACTGTCTGACCAGTGTCATCTTTGTTGTTTTAGGTACAGTTAGTCTTCAGTTCCGGGGTCAGTTTGTTCCCATTTCTCTGCGGCCAATTCTCAGAATTGCAGCAGCTCATGTCATGGCTACAGTCTGGTCATCCTGTAGTTAACTTCTTCCAGCCGGTCGAGGTCTCAGTAGCTACAGGACAGCTCACAGGATAGGGCTCAGAATGTTATCTGTAGCCCTTGAGGAGGAATTAAAGCTCTTTGACTTTGCTTAATGACTAAACTAGTATTATTTTGTCCTGTTCCTTTGTTTCTGCATTTTCTCATTTCTCTGATTAAACTTTTGTTCGGCTAAAGTTTCTTTACAGACAAAAGGCAGGCAGAGACATGGCAGGGGAAGGATCATAGGGTCCTGCTCTGTTTCACTTCAAGTGCCAAGGAACTGTAGGGATACGGCAGTGTTGGGAGTACAGCCCTGAAGAAAACAGAGAAAACCCACTGCCTTCATGGGGCTTGCCTTTCGGTGAATGCAAATTTCACATTAGCCCCTCTAGTATCTCCTTCTGTCTCTGTGTTTCTCTCTCTGTCCTCTCTTTCTTCCCCCTACCTCCACCACACTCATGTACACACACACATACACGTGCACAATCATTTCTTTGGCAATGGAAAATAAACAGAATAGTGGTAACAATGATAGAAATCTAAGACAGCAACAACATGACAGAACTATGTAAAACAGGTATTGAAAACATCAGCCAATACATGTTATGTAGCCTGGCTACTCGGTGATTGTGTATAAATGAAGGAAATCTAGGAAGAATTTGTGACTTCACCAGTCATTTTCTTCCAGCTGCCTGGTTAGTCCTTAGTATTTTCAATTTGTATCTCTAGGAAGTAATTCTTTAAGGATTCTCAACAATAACAGTAGAATTAAGCGAAACCAGAAAATGTTATGATTCAGACAAGATAAAGTCCTCAGCTCTAGATTTTGCAAATTAATTGGTGCAAACACTGAAATGTCTGATTTTTCCAAAGTAGGGATAGTGGAGACAACAATTAATACGTTGTGGTCAGTGTTTCCACTTTCTTTTTATACTAATGTATGAGAAGACTGAATCCAGGTTCTGTCTTTGATTATCATGATTAGTTTCCTTATCTAACTCTATCTATTCATCTTCTTAGATATGTCCTAATCAATCTAAAAATAGAGATTTTCCTAAAATCCAAATTTAGTGAACTTGAATGCAGCTAGTTGTGGAGGCCAATATTCTTAGATTTGTTTATGGTTCATAGCCCAATTTCTTCAAAAATGAAATAAAATGACATTATTTTAAACGTTTATAAAATGATATAAGCAAGAGAATGAAACAGATGATAGTAATTTCAGTAATAGTAACAAAAACCGTTTACTGAGGGATTGATGCAAGCCTGTTATTGGGAAAACATTTTATATGCCTTGTATATTTTCATATTCAGAGTGACACTTCATGCTAGTTACTGTTAGTGATCATATTACACAGATGAGGAAATAGAGATGATAAGAAGACTCTAAAGGAGAGAACCTGGACTCACACCAATACTTGACTCAAAGCCCAAGGTCATTTATTAGTTTGTAAATATTACATCTATAGGTGAACCTACCAAAACCCTGAGACATGTGATTCAATACTGTGGTGTTGTCATATTTAAATTGTGAGGAATATTTATATTTAACAGTATGGAACTTAGAAGCAGAACTTTAGATGAGAGGGTTGTTTGAGTGTCTTAATAAGGATTAAAACCATCAAAGTAAATGACATTTCCTGAGATAGGATTCCAATTAAGGAGAGAAGGTGGCCTGAAACAGGCACATACAGGTGGAGATCCAGTAGGTGGGGAAAAGACTATAAACCTGCAAAGAAAACTGATGAGAGGGTCAGATGGGTAGAAGGATAATCAAGTTAGGGTAGTGTCTTAGAGGTCAAAGAAAGACTATTTCAAGGAGAAAGTGGTAAATAGCATCAAAGGCTGGTAGAAAAAGGACTGAAAACTGTTCCATTGAATTAAGCCAATCTGAGCCTATAGATAACTTTCTCAAGCTGCCCACATGGAGGGATAGGGCTGCAGGTTGTCAGTGTGGTGTATAGGTTTGACATCACCATTGCAGAGAGCAGGAGAACAAGTTGAATAGATGTGCAATTTCAGGTAATTTAGGGGAAAAAAAAGTACATTTGGAGTAGTTATTAGAAATTTATTCATTAATTTAAAAAGTATTTATTGAATAATCCCAGTGAGCAAGGCACTGTTCTGAGTAGCTGAGCACATTTGGATGTAAAAACAGACAATATCCCCTGCTCTCTGGGAAATTAAGGTCTAGCAGGGTGATAAAGAAACAATGAATGCCAGGTAGAACACTTTACACAGTACTTTCGAAGGTGACCAGTGTTATTTAAGAAACAAGCAGACCAGAATTAGGAAGATCAGGAGTGGTTCAGATGTAAGAGTGGGTTGCAATTTAACATAGGGTTATAGCAAATATACTTAATTTTGATGATATTTGAGCAGTGATATTGACCAGAGGAAGTACGAATTAGCCATGTGGATATCCAGGAATGGCACTCTAGGCAAGGAGACAGGCATGCAAGTTCCATAAGGTGGCAGGCCCATGTGCATGGAGTCCGGTGAGCAACGGGAGAGGAAAAGCAGCAGAGATGAAGGAAACAATGGGAATGGACTATGGGAGCCAGAAAATGGAGGGACTCAAAGTTCATTGCAAGGATCTAGCTTTTGTTGAGTGAAATAAGAGCCATTTATATTGCTGACAATGTGCGCTAGTCCCTGATTTTCTCCAGTAGTGCTCAGTCTGTGGATCGTATGCACTGAGAGTTGGCTTCACCATCTGTTTTGACAGTTACTATACAAAGAGTGACCGAGGAACTGACTTTTGACAAGTGTCTTATGAAAATTCAGGACCATATGCTCTCAGCTTGATAATGCACAGAGAGAAGAAAAGAATAGATGGTGATGTTGGAAGAAAAGAGAGGAAAATGGACTGGGGATTTTATAAGAATGTTTGTAGTTCTCATAACACGGATAAAAAAGATAAGTTGAATACAGAATTTGAGGGTTTTTTGTTTTTTTTTCAAAATTGGGCCATCCTATTTCTCCTTACTTAAATCACTTCCATTTCCAGAACTAAATTAGTAATTCAAGGTTCTGGGACAATGAGGAGAAAAAAGATAATTCTGAATCAAAAATGTTTTAATACAGCATGATGTTTTAAATAATATGTTTCAAAAAGAAACTAAATACTATAATTTTTGAATTTGCTTTAGAATAAGTTTAAATCTTTTTTCTTCCTTTTTTTTTTTTTTGGCCTACAGGCCATTCATTTATTACTTATAAAACTAAACAAAGAAAATGAAGTTTTATTTACCCACTATGTACAAAGAATTAAACACTGGGAAATGTTTTCTTTAAGAAGCTTTAAGAAAACATATGGATGGCCAACAGACACATGAAAAGTTGCTCAAAGTCACTAATTATCAAGGAAATGCAAATCAAAACCACAGTGAGATATCAACTCACACCTGTCAGAATGTCTGTTATCAAGAAGACAACAAATAGCAAGTGTTGGTGAGGATGTGGCAAAAAGGGAATCCTCATGCACTGCTGATGTGGATGTAAATTGGTACATCCACTTTGGAAAACAGAGTGGAGTTTCCTCAAAATAATAAAAATAGAAATACCATATAATTCAGCAATTCCAGTTCTGGGCATTTTCCTAAAGGAAACAAAGACACTAATGTGAAAAGATATATGCACCCCTATATTCATTGCAGTATTGTTTACAATAGGCAAGATGTGGAAGTAAGCTAAGGGCCCATAGCTGGATGAATGGATAAAAAAGATGAGGTGTATATATATATTTTGTGTGTGTGTGTGTGTGTGTGTGTGTGTGTGTGTGTGTATATATATATATATATATATATATATATACACACACACACACACATACACACAAAATGGAACATTACTCATCCATAAAAAGGAATGAAATCTTGTCATTTATGACATCATGGATGGACCTAGAAGGTATTATGCTAAACGAAGTAGTCAGACAAAGAAAGACAAATACCATATGAGTTTACTTATATGTGTAATCTAAAAAAAACAAAACAAATGAACAAAATAACAAAACAGAAACAGAGTCATAGATACAGAGAACAAAGAGATGGTTACCAGAGGGGAGGGGGCTGAAGGGGATGAGTGAAATAGATGAGGAAGATTAAGAGGTACAAGCTTCTGTTTATAAAATAAATGAGTCATGGGGATGAAATGTACAGTGTAGGAAATATAGTCAATATTATTATAATAACTTTGTATGGTGACAGGTGGTAACTAGACTTATTGTGGTGATCATTTTGTAATGTATAGAAATATCAAATCGCTATGCTGTGTAACAGGAACTAACAAAGTGTTGTAGGCCAACTATACTTCAATTAAAAAAATGAAGTAAAGAAAAAGTGGCTTTACAAAGCTCACAGTCCAGGGATAAGGATGTCTTGTGCATGAGTAGTGCATGAACAGAGAAAAACACAATAAATACATGGGAGCACATTAAAAGACTTGGAAATAGCTTCTAAGAGGACAGATTAGATGATGATGATTTACCAGGTAATGTAAGATTGTTTAGGTTATTATGATTAGGAAATCCATCTTTCAGGACCATACACCAAAGGCAAATCAATATGACAGTCAACTCATTGTTCTTAATTTTGTTCTGAGTAAATATTAACCAAAATAGAGAAGCCATAACTATGATAATGTGTTATTTATAATATATTGTATTGAAATACACAGACACAACAATTTTTAAGAATAAAATCAAACTGATCTACAGAATTCTGTAAGGGTAAACTTTTTTATTAGGAAAAAAAATAATGCAAATTGCACCTACATACTTTTTACATCTAAAGTAAATTTCTATTTCTTTGGGTGGGTATGGAGGAACTAAAATTACTGTATCCTAGACCTACTGCTCTAATTTTGAGCTGGCTGGAAAATAATTTTCTAGAAAGTCAAGTAGTAATTCTATAATTTACTCTTCAAATTATTTCTTCATTTATCATCTCCACATGATTTTCCATGTTGTAGTAAAATATTTTTCCTTAGGTTAAGTATATGCCAATTACCCATTTTGTGTAAGCCCTGCCAATGCAACACTGAGATTATTCAATGAAATGATTCTGTCCCTTAGTACTCAGAAGAACAGCCCACTGTGAATGCTACTGAAGTTATTTCAAAACTTGATTCCCAATAACAGTGTTTACTCTGACATTTTTTACTTGACTTTCCTTATTTAACAGACTAATGATAAAATGAAATTGTTAGTTTCTAGATAACTGAACCTATAAATGTAAAATCTACTTCAAGTGTTAATGATCTGCTTTTAGGATTGTTTAAGTTACTCTGATAAAGGAACAGCAATGCAAGAAAAATAATCATATTTTAATTAACTGTGAGATCTGGCTGCATTTACTAATTCCAATTAAATAAATACTGATTCTTTCCTCAGCTTACACAGAATTCACATAAATACTTGGAGAAAATGTGAAGATTACAGTTCTTTTTATACATGTATAATATACATCCATTATCCTAAAAATGTTATATATTATATAAGGCAAGAATCATTAATAAATTTATAGAAGCAAATTCCATTCTCTGACTGGATGTAAGATCCCTTAACACACATTTATAATTACCACACGGGTAACATTAAAATGAAAAATATTCATTTTTTTAGGTATAAATACACTAAATCAAAAGCTCATTTTTGTTTAACTATTTTTCTTCAACTATATTATATCATTTTTAAAAGTCCAATTTATAATGTTCAAAACAAGACCAATCAGCTACCTGTCAGTTATAAATGCATTCCAAATTTTTTCTTAGAGTACTCAGTAATCAAGTACTTCTATGTGTATCCATTTTGAGTCAGTTTTCAGAGAATCATACTTTAATCAGGAAATCTTAACTTTATAAATATATTCATAATATTGATTTTTTTAATATTACTGTGCACCCTAAATCTTGTATCTGCAGGCTAATGAGATACTTTACTTCATGATGTGTCTCCAGGCTAATGGAGATACGTGAACTATTATGATCAAATTGTACATAATATTCTGTATTAAAAGAATCACCTATACATCCCTAAAAAAATCACTATATTTGCACTTTTCTTAAAAACTTACTTTTGCTCAAACATTATTTACAGAAGCTCAAAAAACTTAAAACTAGACAATTTGTAATATGTTTGATTGGATTTTAATTATGCTGCAGAAAGGATATGGAGAAGAAATCCAATAAAGAAAAGATAATTATTTCAAAATATATCTTTTATTTTGTTAGAAAATACAGTGAAACAATGAAAATGGCATTATCAAAACACAAACTTCAAAACAAGTTTCTCCAAATTAGTATATAGAACTTTGATTTGCAACAGAGAAGGTAGTTTGTGTTTTCAATAAAGGTAATTCTCATTAAATTTTCTTGCCTTTAAAATTCTTTACAAGAGAGTTGTTTCATTAATTATTAGAGAGTTTATGGCACGTTTTCTTTGCATAAGATATTTATTTAGGAAAGTACAACATAAAATGGCTCAATCAAAACTGTTTAGTCTAGTATTTTTTTCTTTTCCTTCCTCCTCTTTTTTTACTGTTGTGGTACTCATGTATCTTCTGGCTGTTGATTCATCTATATTTTTATTTTTATATTCTTCCTAACATATCTGTTAGTTTCCTAGTCTAATTTTCTTTTTACTTTTTTTTTTTTTTTGCGGGCTCTTGGTTCATGAGCACGGGGTCAGGCCAAAGCTCCTGCAGTGGGACTTCTGAGTCTGAACCACTGGACTAACAGAGAACCTCAGACCTCAGGGAATATTCATCAGAGTGAATTCTCACAGAGTTCCTCATCTCAGCACCAAGACCCAGCTCTACCCAACAGCCTACACACCCCAGTGTTGGAAGCCTCAGGCCAAACAACCAGTAAGACAGGAACACAATCCCACTCATTTAAAAAAAACAAAACAAAACAATGATACGGCAAAAAATTATGTCACAGATGAAGGAACAAGGTACATACCTACAATACCAAATAAATGAAGAGGAAATAAGCAATCTACCTGAAAAAGAATTCAGAGTAATGATAGTAAAGTTGACCCAGAATCTCAAAAATAGAATGGAGCCACGGATTGAGAAAATACAAGAAATATTTAACAGTGATCTAGAAGAACTAAAGAACACACAAACAGAGATGAACAGCATAATAACTGAAATGAAAAATACACTAAAAGGAATCAATAACAGAATAACTGAGGCAGAAGAACAAATAAGTGAGCTGGAAGATAAAATGGTGGAAATAACTGCAGAGGAGCAGAATAAAGAAAAGAGAATGAAAAGAATTGAAGACAATCTCAGAGACCTCTGGGACAACACTAAATGCACCAATATTGGAATCATAGGGGTCTCAGAAGAAGAGAAAAAGAAAGGGTCTGAGAAAATATTTGAAGAGCTTATAGATGAGAACTTCCCAAACATGGGAAAGGAAATAGTCACCCAAGTCCAGCAAGCACACAGAGTTCCATACAGGATAAACCTTGGGAAACACACACCAAGACACATATTAATCAAATTAACAAAAATTAAATTCAAAGAAAAAATATTAAAAACTGCAAGGGAAAAACAAAAAATAACATACAAAGGAATCTCCATAAGGTTATCAGCTGATTTTTCAGCAGAAACTGCAGGCCCGAAGGGAGTGGCAGGGTATACTTAAAGTGATGAAAGAGAAAAACCTACAATCAAGATTACTCTACCAAGCAAGTATCTTATTCAGATTCGATGAAGAAGTCAAAAGCTTTTCAGACAAGCAAAAGCTAAGAGAATTCAGCACCTCCAAACTAGCTTTACAACAAGTCCTAAAGAAACTTCTCTAAGCGGGAAACACAAGAGAAAAAGACCCACAAAAACAAACACAGAACAATTAAGAAAATTGTAATAGGAACATACCTATCGATAATAACCTTGAATGTAAATGGATTAAATGCCCCAACCAAAAGACACAGACTGGCTGAATGGATACAAAAACAAAACCCATATATATGCTGTCTACAAGAGACACACTTCAGACCTAGGGATACATACAGACTGAAAGTGAAGGGATGGAAAAAATATTCCATGCAAATGGAAATCAAAAGAAAGCTGGAGTAGCAATACTCGTATCAGATAAAATAGACTTTAAAATACTGTTACAAGAGATAAGGAGGGACACTACATAATGATCAAAGGATCAGTCCAAGAAGAAGATATAACAATTATAAATATATATGCACCCAACTTGGGAACACCTCAGTACATAAGGCAAATGCTAACAACCATGAAAGGAGAAATCGACAGTAACACAATAATAGTAGGGGACTTTAACACCCACTTACACCAATGGACAAATCATCCAAACAGAAAATAAATAAGGAAACACAAGCTTTAAATGACACAATAGACCAGATAGATCTAATTGATATTTATAGAACATTCCACCCAAAAGTGACAGAATACACTTCTCAAGTGCACATGGAACATTCTCCAGGATAGATCACATCTTGGGTCACAAATCATGCCTTGGAAAATTCATGAAAACTGAAATTGTATCAAGCATCTTTTCTGACCACAACACTGTGAGATTGGAAATCAATTACAGGAAGAAAACTGTACAAAACATAAATACATAGAGGCTAAACAGTGAGTTACTAAATAACCAAGAGATCACTGAAGAAACCAAAAAAGAAAAAAAAAATACATAGAAACAAATGACAATGAAAACATGATGACCCAAACGACCCAGCAATCCCACTACTTGGCATATGCCCTGAGAAAACCATAATTCAAAAAACGTCATGTACCACAATGTTCATTGCAACTCTATTTACAATAGCCAGGACATGGAAGCAACCTAAGAGGCATCGACAGATGAATGGATAAAGAAGATGTGGCACATATATACAATGGAATATTACTCAGCCATAAAAAGAAGTGAAAGTGAGTTATTTGTAGTGAGGTGGATGGGCCTAGAGTCTGTAATACAGAGTGAAGTAAACCAGAAAGAGAGAAAAAAATACTGTATGCTCACACATATATATGGAATCTAAAAAAAAAAAAAATTGGTGATGAAGAACCTAGGGGCAGGATGGGAATAAACACACAAACCTATTAGAGAATGGACTTGAGGACAAGGGGAGGAGGAAGGGTAACCTGTGACAAAGTGAGAGAATGGCATGGACATATATACACTACCAAGTGTAAAACAGATAGCTAGTGGGAAGCAGCTGTACAGCACAGAAAGATCAGCTCAGTGCTTTGTGACCACCTAGCAAGGTGGGATAAGGAGGGTGGGAGGGAGGGAGATGCAAGAGGGAAGAGATATGGGGATATATGTATATGTATAGCTGATTCAGTTTGTTATAAACAGAAACTAGCACACCATTGTAAGGAATTATACACCAATAAAGATGTTAAAAAAAAAAAAACCTATGGGAGACAGCAAAAGCAGTTCTAAGAGGAGTTTTATAGAAATACAATCTCACCTCAAGAAACAAGAAAAATCTCAAATAAACAATCTAACCCTACACTTAAAAAACTAGAGAAAGAAGAACTAAGAAACCCAAAGTCAGTAGAAGGAAAGAAATCATAAAGACCAGAGCAGAAATAAATGAAATAGAAACAAAGAAAACAATAACAAAAAATCAATAAAACTAAAAGCTGGTCCTTTGTGAAGATAAACAAAATTGATAAGCCCTTAGCTAGACTCATCAAGAAAAAAGAGAGAGGACACAAATCAATAAAATTAGAAATGTAAAAGGAGAAATCACAACTGACACTGCAGAAATACAAGGGATTATAAGAGACTACTACAACTATATGCCAATAAAATGGACAACCACGAAGAAATGGACAAATTCTTGGAAAGGCAAAATTTTCCAAGACTGAATCAGGAAGAATTAGAAAATATAAACAGACCTATCACAAGTAATGAAATCGAAACCATAATTAAAATCGTCCAACAAACAAAAGTCTAGGACTAGATGGCTCCACAGGTGAATTCTATCAAACATTTAGAGAAGAGCTAACACTGATCTTTCTCAAACTCTTCCAAAAAATGCAGAGGAAGGAACCCTCCCAAAGTCATTCTATAAGGCCACCATCATCCTGATTCCAAAACCAGACAAAGATACTACAAAAAAAGAAAATTACAGACCAATATCACTGATGAACATAGATGCAAAAATCCTGAACAAAATACCAGCAAACAGAATCCAACAGCACATTAAAAGCATCATACACCATGATCAAGTAGGATTTATCCCAGGGATGCAAGGATTCAATATATGCAAATCAATCAACAAATTAATGAATAAAAACCATATGATCATCTCAATAGATGCAGAAAAAGCTTTTGACAAAATTCAACACTGATTTATGATAAAAACTCTCTAGAAAATGGACATAGAGAGAAGTTACCTCAACATAATAAAGGCCATATATGACAAACCCACAGCAAGCATCACACTAAAGGGTGAAGAACTGAAAGCATTTCCACTAAGATCAGGAACAAGACAAGGATGTCCACTCTCCTCACTCTTATTCAACATAGGTTTGGAAGTCCTAGCCACAGAAGTCAGAGAAGAAAAAAAATAAAAGGAATACAAATTGGAAAAGAAGAAGTAAAATTTTCACTGTTTGATGATGACAGGATACTATACATAGAAAATCCTAAAGATACCATCAGAAAACTACTAGAACTAATCAATGAATTTGGTAAGGTTGCAGGATACAAAATTAATGTACAGAAATCTCTGGCATTCCTATACAGCAGCAATGGAAATTAGAAAGAGAAATTAAGGAAACACTCCCATTTACCATTGCAACAAAAAGAATAAAATACCTAGGAATAAACCTGCCTAAGGAGGCAAAAGACTTGTACTCAAAAAACTATAAAATACTATTGAGAGAAATCAAAGATGACATAAACAGATGGAGAAATATACCATGTTCTTGGATTGGAAGAATCAATATTGTGAAAATGACTATACTACCCAAAGCAATCTACAGATTCAGTGCAATCCCTATTAAACTACCAATGGCATTCCTCACAGAATTAGAACAAAAAATCTTACAATTCATATGGAAACACAAAAGACCCTGAATAGCCAAAGTAATCTTGAGAAAGAAAAATAGAGTTGGAGGAATCAGGCTCCCTGACCTCAAACTATGCTACAAAGCTACAGTAATCAAGACAGTATGGTACTGGCACAAAAACAGGAATATAGATCAATCGTACAAGATAGAATGCCCAGAGATAAACCCACGCACATGTGGGCACCTAATTTACAACAAAGGAGGCAAGAACATACAATGGAGAAAAGACAACCTCTTCAATAAGTGGTGCCGGGGAAACTGGACAGCTACATGTAAAAGAATGAAATTAGAACACTACCTAACACCATACACAAAAATAAACTCCAAATGGATTAAAGACTTAAATTAAGTCTTAATCTAAGACTTTAAATGTAAGACCAGACACTATAAAACTCTTAGAGGAAAACATAGGTAAAGCATTCTTTGACATAAACCACAGGAAGATCTTTCTTGACCCACCTCCTAGAGTAATGGAAATAAAAACAAAAATAAACAAATGGGATTTTAAAACTTTTGCACAGCAAAGGAAACCATAGACAAGACAAAAAGACAACCCTTAGAATGGGAGAAAATATTTGCAAATGAAACAACAGACAAAGGATTACTCTCCAAAATATACAAACAGCTCATGGAGTTCAGTATCAAAAAAACAAACAATCCAGTTAAAATTTGGGCAGAAGACCTCAACAAACATTTCACCAAGGAAGAAATACAGATGGCCAAGAGGCACATGAAAAGATGCTCAACATCATTAATTATTAGAGAAGCACAAATCAAAACTACGATGAAGTATCACCTCACACTGGTCAGAATGACCATTATCAAAAAATCTAGAAGCAATAAATGCTGGAAAAGGTGTGGTGAAAAGTGAACCCTCCTGCACTGTTGGTGGGAATGTAAATTGATACAACCACTGTGGAAAACAGTATGGAGGTTCCTTAAAAAACTAAAAATAGAACTACCATATGACCCAGCAATCCCACTACTGGGCATATACCCTGAGAAAACCATAATTCAAAAAGAGACATGTACCACAATGTTCATTGCAGCTCTATTTACAATAGCCAGGACATGAAACCAACCTAAGTGTCCATTGACAGATGAATGGATAAAGAAGCTGTGGCACATATATACAATGGAATATTACTCGGCCATAAAAAGGAACAAAATTGAGTTATTTGTAGTGAGGTGGATGGATTTAGAGTCTGTTATACAGAGTGAAGTAAGTCAGAAAGAGAAAAACAAATAGTGTATGCTAACACATATATATGGAATGTAAAATTAAAGAAAAAGGTACTGATGAACCTAGTTGCAGGGCAGGAATAAAGAGATAGACATAGAAAATGGACTTGAGGACACGGGGTGGGAGGGAGAAGCTGGGGCGAAGCGAGAGTAGCATCGACATATATACACTACCGAACGTAAAATAGTTGGCTGGTGGGAAGCAGCAGCACAGCACAGGGACATCAGCTCGGTGCTTCGCAATGACCTAGAGGGGTGGGATAGGGAGGATGGGAGGGAGACTTAAGAGGGAAGGGATATGGGGATATATGTATGCATATGGCTGATTCGCCTTGTTGTGCAACAGAAACTAACACAGTATTGTGAAGCAATTATACTCCAATAAATATCTATTTTTTAAAAAAACTGTTTAGTCTAGGGACTTCTCTGGTGGTCCAGTGGTTAAGACTTTGCCTTCCAATGAAGGGGGTGCGGGTTTGATTCCTGATCGGGGAGCTAAGGTCCCACATGCCTCACGGCCAAAAAAAAAAAACATAAAACAGGAGCAATATTTTAACAAATTCAATAAAGACCTTAACTGTGGGCCACGTCAAAAAAAATATATTAAAAAAACCCAAAACTCTTTAGTCCATTTTTTGTTACATTTATCAGTTGAATATATGACTTTAATATTCTCTTTTTTACATGTGTTTTACATATATGTGCTTATTACTACAAATTGTAAGTATTTTTACAAATACTGTTGCACAAAGAAAAAATCTACTAAGTCAGAATTGGTTTCAGCTGCATAGAATAGAAATCCAGCTATAACCTCATGTCAGCAAGCCATGGAAAAGATGAAGGAAAAAAAAATGGGAGAGATGAAAGAAAATCAGCAAAAAGTACATACCAGATGAGTCTGTCCATTTAAAAAAGCTTTCCTAAAAGCTCCAAAAGGTTTCTTCTATGTTTATCTTATTAGTCAAATGGAATCCCAAGTCTACCTTGTCGCCAAGATATTTTGGGGAGGTGAGCATTTTAATTAGGCATACTGCTAGCCAAGATACAGCTCATTGATAATAGATTCTATTAATATGGAATGATTCTATTAATAAGAAGACAGAGGAAATGGATATTAGATAGGCTACTAGCAGTGACTGCCATACTCATTATCGACTTTGCAACCAGATCCCAAAACACTAACAAAGATATAGATTGCTAAAAATAGCAGTTCAAGTACTTCAGTGGAATCAAAGATAGCAGATCTCACTGTCTTTTATGATTTAGTGTTCTGTAGTAATTATTTACTGAAAGCTGCAGCAAGTAAATGTGGGAAATGCAGAGTGTGGAGTCACTTACAACTGCCTTTTTACTCCCTATCTTCTAGCTATGGTTATTCAATATGTCTCGGCAGTGATTTTTTTTTTTAATTTATACAATGGGAGAAATTTTAAAGTGAGCACATTATTTTTCCCTTGAAGATTGAATGCAATATTCTTTGTTTCTTTTACATGACAAAGATGTGAGCATCTTTCTAGATGCTGCAATATTAACAATCAGTAACAGCTATCACATTATAATTGGAGAATGAATCAGCAATAATTGTGTCACCTTACACCTAGAAACAATCATGGAGACAGACTGATTCTGAGTTGCTATAGCAGGAATCAAGGGGTTTAGTCTAGCTCATTGCTTTTTGGTCTAGGTTAACCAGGTAAAGTGACCGCCCATGTCTAGTTTTCTAGCTCTCTCTGGGACTTATACATACCCCTTGATCTATTTTGTTCTGCAGAGATAATTTGATCTCAGACAGATCCCAGTCCCAGTATTCCATGTGTCTTTTATAGAGTACACATAGATGTTGGCTTAGCCTATCAAATATGAGCATATAAGCACAGAAGAACATTAGGCATAAGAAGAGGCAGAAGGCAAGAGTTTAACCATGACTAAACCTCAGGAATATTAAGAGCACACTGGCTCCAACAAAACTAGAAGCAAGAATGTAGGCACAAAGGGTTGGAAGGAAATAATAGCTAACCCTTAAGAGTGCTTACTTTTTATACTGTAATAAACTCTTTTCCTTTACTATCTTATCTAATCATCACAACCACCACTATTATCCCCATCTTACACAAAAGAAATTAACTATTTTGCCCGAGGGCATAGCACCAAATTTAGGCAATTAAGTTCTAAAGTCTGTGCTTTTAAAGGATATTCTATATCTACCTAAAAATAGCAAATAAATAAAACAATTAAATTAAAATGGAAGGTTTCAACTATTGCTGAGGTTACTGCTTTGAGAGAAACACTGATAGATTAACCTATCCACGTTTATGACTGGAAAATTACATAGCAGGTGGGCACCTATAGGCTAGACTAGCGGTTCCAAAGAGATGCCTTTAACTGATACTGTTCACTAATAGTAAAATTTATCACAGACGTTATGGAAGACATTTAATGGCTACAGTCTTCTTAGAGACACGTTCTGGGAATATATGTTTCTGGCTGCTGCAGTTCTTCTCAGATCAAATCATATTTCTTGTGAAAATAGTGTAGCGTTAACTGATGGAGCATAAACCTGAAGGGATAGTTCAATGGGTTTGTATTCTGAAATGAAAAAAAGAAGTCAGTTTTATTTGCTCTTAGACTCAGGTTTTGAATCAAATAATATTAGATGCATTGGGAATGTTAGAAGAGACTGCCTCAAGTTTGCATTTTAAATGTCCATGCTTCATTTTTAAGACCAGGATAAAAGTATGTGACAAAAAAAAGCATCTAGAAGTTATTGAACAATTTTCTCGTGGTGGAACAATATGTCGACATTAATTGATATTTGAAGAACTGATGAATCTCAGCTAAGAAAACATAGTAAATAAAAGTTAGTTTGTAAAAAATAAAATAAAAAAGAAAGAAATCAATGACTGCTATTGCTTTAATAAGGATTCCCTGCAAGTATCCTGCTGCAAAGTGTAAATGGGAGAAGCACTTCAAATCTGAGCACCTTGAAGGGAACTAGAGGACCCTTAAGACCCTTTTAAGATTGTTTCAGTATTTAATTGACTAGGTGTGGTGCTTTCAACAACGTTTTAGGTGTGTGTTAAATGTAGTGAAAATTAGATTCTTCTTTATATGTGTCATATTTTGAAGGAAGAAATCTTTTAACTTACCGTAAGAGGGAAGAGAACAAGAAAAGGCAGAGGATATTGGGCTGGGTAATGTACTAAAGGGTGGATTAACTTCTCAGGAGACCAACAGTGGTTCACCAAGGATATTCATTGCAATGTCACAAGAGAATAGATGGTTCTTATATGTTTAAATTTTCTTTCATGTGAGAAACCATTTTATTACTAGTCTTCTTGAAATGCTGACCCTGGAAATATTTTGTACAGACTTAATATCAATGAAATTTTACTCAGAAAATTGCAAATAATAAGTAAGCTGGTTTTCCTGATATTTTGGAGAAATACTTTAAAAATAATTAATGTATGACTTGATGTTAAAGTTATTAATGACACAAAATTATTAGGCCTTATTTTAAGCAGGAAATGATTTGTGTCCTATGTGCTACATAAAATCAACTTGAGATATAATATGCAAGAGAATATTAATGTTGGTACTAATAGTAAAAATTACCCATGATTTTGGGGGAAGGTCTAGAATTGCATTATCATTGGGGTGTATGTATGTATGTATGTGTATATATATATATATATACACACATATGTATATATATATAATATATATGTATATATATAATATATATATATTAATTTTGAAAGCTTAAATTTACTCCAGATTTACTAAAACAGATACTCTGAAGCTTTGTTCTTTCCTTTACTGCCTGTTGTTGCTCTATATCACTAAATGTTTTGTTTTTGTTTTTGCTGTGTATGTAGGTGGTGCTTATTATAATTAAATGCATAGGTCACTGAGGAGGAAAATTAACAGTTATATAAGGCACTAAGAAGAAAGTAAGGAGAAGGGAGAATTTATACCTCAATACTGAAGTTCATTTTTGTCTACTTCACACATAATTCCTGGCTTTATATTATAACTTCAGTCTACCAGACTGAAAGAGTCAAAAACAAGAGCAGTCTTTTTAAAAACATTTTTATGGCAACTTTTCCTGCTAAGGAAGTATATCCACAGCCCTCAAATCACTTCATATCATGTAATAACTTTTAAAACTCTTATCCTAAAATTGAAAACTATATTGCAAGGTGTGAAATTACTGTAGACTTTATGAATATTTTTAAATAACAGATATATTACTTAATATATAGTCTATTTGCTTTGGAACGTATGGATTTATTTGGTTTACCCAGTTGCAGGGAAAAAAGAAATAACTATTAAAAATACATGTATTACTGACATTTTCATAACTGTCATGAGAAAGAGAGATTCTTGTCCACATAAAAAAGGAAAGTAAAATTTTACTCATTGAACCAATTATACTCAACTATTTATTGTGTGTAAAAGTGTAGGGAAAAGGAGCTGAACGTCTTCTTTCTATATGCAGGTGACATAATTCCAGTTATATCATGGCATTTCTAGCTATTTGTCACAGTGTTCCATGGAGAAATATCATTTTTCGACTTATCCATCATTATTTACTTCAAAAGTGTATAATGTATAGTAGACTATTTACGGGTAAGATAAATTATATTGTAGCTTTAATTTCTCAGGTTTACAACTCTCACTTGTGACATAGAAGATGAAGAGATTTGACATCCATTTCAAGCATGTAACTATAATTTCATAAAATTTTATGTTCCACAATATATAATGTGCGATAAAAGATGTGAAGTGCAGAAAATACTCACCATTAACTACTTCTTCGTGACCACGTGTATGGGCCTTTAAAATAGGGTAAAATCTTGGGGGAAAATGTTTTTTGTTGTTGTTGTTGCAAAACTTCCAAAATAGATTAGAGTAAAATTAAAAATAAAATAAGAGAGCATGTGCATTATTAGACTAAGTCAGGATACCTGAGTCTTGTTTCTAGCCTCTCAACTGTCGAGCTGCAAAATATTGAACAAATATTTTAATATCCCAAACCCCAGGCTCTCATTCTCATCACAAAGGAGGAAAAGATTATTAATGATGTCAAAGAAAACAATATCTATAAAATAATTAGTATACTTATATAAATTACTCAAATAGAAAACATTAATATAATTATTAATAATCAAAAGATCCCATTTCCTTTGATTTATATTGTTCTCTACACACGTACCCAAGTCTGATAATAAAGCTTATGTCTACTAATTTCACTCCATGTTATTTTTCCTGTGTTGCTAATGGAGCTTGAAATTGATGTAGTCCTTTTGAATTTCAACATAGATCTAGTCTCAGTCCCTGATAATTTTTGTTGGTACTGACTTTTTCTTCATATAAATTCACTAACACATTTATACATGAAATTATAATGAAATACATTTAATGTAATTTATCTTATCTGAAGCCATCAGGAAATTAAGGCTCTTTTACTTGTGCGTTAAATTTTATAGGCACAGAATATTTTAATGTATTAATTATTATTAGGCTGCTTTCATGAGTCATCTGGCCCCAAAAGAGTGGCAGATAATTTCACTTGGTGTAATGAAAAAAACACTGGGCAGAGAGTTGGATAACCCAGATTCTATTCTGATTTCTGTAATTAACTCCATGATACTGAGGAAATCACTTAGCCTTTCTGATTCTCAATTTCCTCAACTGTGAAATGAAGCAATTGAAACAACGTTCTCTCAGGCACTTTCCAGTTCCAAAGGCCTGATTTTATGTTGTGACAGAGCCATGCATTGAGGCTATTTTTTTCTTTTCTTTTTAAAGGTATATCTCCTTCTTCACCAATTGAAATTACACTAACTATTTTTGGAATAGCTGATCCCAAGTATTATTTAGTTTAAGAGTTGCCTATGATGAACACAGCTGGGAAACAGCCAGAGTGGTTGGTTTCTCCAGTCAAGAAGTTATGCAGTGGTTTGGACTGGTGAGTTCAAGAGTCATGGTAGAAATAGTTCTAGAACATGAAAAAGCTTAAACCTCAAGTAGAATGCCTTTAAAAAAATTTTATATGTGAACTGATATCTATATATCTGAGCTGACTGCTCAAATGCATTTTTTTTTCGGTATGCGGGCCTCTCACTGTTGTGGCCTCTCCCGTTGCGGAGCACAGGCTCTGCGGCCATGGCTCACGGGCCCAGCCGCTCTGCGGCATGTGGGATCTTCCCGGACCGGGGCACGAACCCGTGTCCCCTGCATCAGCAGGTGGACTCTCAACCACTGTGCAACCAGGGAAGCCTTCAAATGCCTTTTTATTCTTCTTTCTATGAACAGAGCCAATAAGTTTCAAGCATCATTAACAGCAATGGTGTACTCAAAACCAACAAATGATATGCCGAGTTCTCAGAGAAGGCTTCAGGATATAAAATGAGTGGCAACTTTGTCATATCTGCAAGCATAGAAGGATCACAGAAGCAAAGGACTCAGTGTTTAATAAGGCAATGAATTAAGCCTATTTTAAACTAAAATACATCATTATTTGTATGTGAACAGAATCAAAACTTGGAATTAAAGAAACATTACGTTCAACACAAAGTGTTTCCTGCCCCACAATGGTGGGGAATCTGCTTGGGCAGCAGCTAAATTGTGGTATCCTAAAGGTCCAAGCAGAGAATTTCAAAAGCATTCTGTGCATTGTTACAAGTTTTCCAGATGTACACATGATTCTGGATCGGGGAAAGGAACTGGGGAGAAACTGTGGACCCTGACCCTGTCTCATTCAACATATTCTGCATACTGATGTAGCTGTTAAGCTTTCTTTAAAAAAAATCCCATATTAAAAATAAATGCTTAGAACAGTTGGCTTAGAGAATACTCATAAGAACATGATAAAATTAATGAATCTAAGCATTTGATTAAAGTTTAATTACTGGTCATTATTTGAATGGCAAGTGGAGCAGAGGCCTTCACCACCGCGTGAGTGTCTGTACATAAGGGGATAGCACGTTTCATCTGACTTCACACAATGATTTACATGATGACAGCTCTGCTCTCAGTCCTGAGCTCACCACACACCAGATCAACTACCCAGATTTCCCACATTATAAAGTTAAGATTGGCAGACATTTTACTCTTACTTAATACAAGAAACAGTCATTTTAAACCATATAAAGGATGAAAAATTAGCAACAATAAAATCTTTTGCGGTTTTTTTGCTGACCTTGCTGTAGAACATTAGATCCTCTATCCATGTTGATCTTTGGGGACTTACTGATGGATTTGCCCCCAGATCTGTGGAATGCAGTCAGTATTCAGTAAGTGCTTATTGTATGGAAAAAGAAGGTGGGTGGTTCTGATTTGGGGTCAGTTAGACAGGATTTTTTTTTAATACCTGGCAAAACCAAATTCAGAGTAGGAGATTTATAGGTTTATTCTACATGGAAAAGTCTGAATGATTCCTGGAATTGACACGATGGTGTCAGAATGACTCCCTCTCTCCTTTCCTTGTTTCTCTCATCTCAGTCTGCCTTTGTGTGTAGACTTTGTTTTCTTCTGTTTTCGAGGTGTCTCCATTATTGTCCAGCATGTAGAGTGAGATGGAGAACTATCTTAATAGTCAAGCAGGGACTTCTTTGACCGGAAAGGCAGATTCTTACTAACATTGACCAGATCTGAGATCTGAGGTCTCTGCCCATAGAATGGCCAAAGGGACAAAATGCAGTACTTAATAACATCACTAGATTCACACAGGGGATTGGTACAGGATCACTTATACAAAGGAAGCAGCAAATGTGTTTACTAGAAATAATAAAGATATTGGTAGGAAAAATTAAACAAGCAAACAAATTCAATAATGTGTTAGAAAATTGGAGCACATAACCAAGAAAGCAAAATTATCTCTTTAATTGAAAGTCACGACTTACATTTTAAAACTAAATAACAATAATATTTGATTTCTGTAATTATCTACATGTGTCAGTTTTCTCTTGCTGCATCACAAATTCCCACAAACTTAGCAGCTTAAGACAACACCTATTTATTAACTCACAGTTCTGCAGGTAGAAATCTAGCACAGCATGACTGGGTTCTCTGCTCAGGGTCTCACAAGGTTGAAACCAAGGTGTCAGCAGGGTAGAATTGATCTCCTTGCTATTGTAGAACTGAGGTGTCTTCATACAGCTAGCAATGACGTGGGGACTGCCCTCAACTCCCTTCTGTATTAGCAATTTTCAACATGGGTGTTTGTTTTCTTCCAAGCCATCCGAAGTATGTGTCTCTGACTTCCTTTTTCTACACCTAGGAAAAAACCCTTCTGCTTTCAAAGATCACATGTGATTAGATCAGGCTCACCAAACATAAAGTAACCTTAAGGGTTAAGTCCATAGTCTTCCCAGTCCCGGGAATTTTACAGGGAATGTACACCAAGGGGAGAGAAACCTTAGGCAGTATAGTAGAATCCTGCCTATCACACCATATATGTTGGAGTTCAATCATAATTTAGAATTAAGGCTTGATTTGGATTCAGTTCTGTATTATTTATGATCTAAAATAATACAGTGAAGTATGATCGGACCCTGGTTGATCTCAGAAATTCTGTCTATAACTTACCTTAATCAGCAATCAATGATATATGAAGAGAAAAATATTGTAACAAGCAGTGAAAGGAGATCAGTAAAATATATTTTTTTAATTTAGGAAAGAATGCAAATATACAGTCTATGGTATTCGTATGTCAGTTTCAGGAAAATGTGCTACAAACACACATACATACATGATTCCATGGAGTCTATGAATTAGTAGGAAATTTCAATCACAAAGCAACTCAGTTTCTTCTGAAAAGTAATCAAACTTTGAGAGATTTATTCATTTCAGGTCTCAATCAATGTCAAATTAAACATCTGCCCTTATAATCCTGAATTCTTTGTTTTAAAAAAATTTGACCTTTAAAAATGCAATAGCCTGAAATCAGTTTATTTCACTCAGGCACCCAATACTACGTATCTGCTAAGAAGCAGTCAAAATTGAGGTTCTAGTATCTGTGAAATCTGTGCTCATTTTTCTTTTTTTTTGTTCTTTCCTTTTAAGGTTAAAGTCAAATTGGACCTATTGTCTCTTTGGTGGTTTCGAGGGAATCCTAGTAGCCCTAGTGGGAAGTGAATCCTGAGAATGATTCTTTCCTTAGTGTGTTTATAATGAGAGCTTTAAAAAAAACATAGCTAACCTATACTTAGAAACAAGATGTAACCTACTGCATTTCTTACACAGAATAGTAACTTTATTTCTCTTTAACAAATTGAAATTTAACATCAAGGTTACTCATTTTTATACTTTTGGCAAAAAATAATATTTAAAGTATAAATTATCATGCAGATAAGATAATATTTATGGCACTGTTATAGGATATAAGACTGAGAGAGATGAATTCTTAACAGTAAATTTGACATAAAGCTTAACTCATGATACAAAGAAAGCAACCTATTTAAGTAATTGGATTTTTTTTTTGTATTGGTGATATTATACTTTCAAAATCCACTTAAAGTAGTTACTGTAAAGTGAGGAAAGGAAATAAAAGACTTCAATGAGATGGCTTTGTGCTTTAACACATAAAGCAATCCCCACAGTAATGCATGTTACAGAAAATGGGTCACCTTCAAACCACCCTTGAAAAAAAGCAGATAATATAATTTCAGATTGTGTTCTTAGAGTATTGTTTTAGAGTATGTACATCTACTTGACCTTTATTCATTTTGCAGAAATGTGCATGTGTGAGCACATGAAAACATGTATAACTACCACCTCTTTCTCTTTCTTTCTCTCACATACAACACGTACACATGTCTAAACATCCTCCCACAAATTCCCATGTCTATTTGTGTGGTTATTAGTAAATTGTGACAAAGAAACCACACGTGTTAATGACTATTTCTCTAATTAAATAGTTACTCCATTTCATCTTTAACATAATTGATTTGTATATGTTTCAAAGCAAATTATAGTATAACCATGGGCAGAAACTCAGGAAAATAATTTTCATTGAAGAATTTCACTGATATAAAAGTTAACTATATTCTCTTCAACATAAATATTGTTCACAATTTTCTAGTTGACTATTAATTGTTCCAAATCTATAATTGACACAGCATATTATTTATATGATTTCTAACTATAAATGTAATATCACTTTGTACTTTAAGAAAACACAAATATAGCATTTTTAAAATTATACAGCATATGCTTACAAACATTTTCTATAGAAAATTAGGTTTGAGAGGCATGAAACTATAAAAAGAAACAGTATTTCCAATGGATATCTTTGTTGTTATGACACATAGTGTTCCCTACTGGACTCTGGACTCCTGTGTCTTTGAGAGCAAATACTACGTGATGTTCTCTAGAGCCTAGTGCAATCACTAGTGGGCAGTCCAAAGCATTTTTGAATGAAGCCAATCTCAGGAATGCTTCCATAATAATGCAATTGGGTTTTGTTCCAACTGATGTCACAGAACACTTGGGTAGCTAGCATCTGTGGCTAAGCTAATTATGCTTACCAAATTAAAAGAAAGCTCCTTTGGTTTAAGTGCTAGTCGCATGGGATTAGACTACCTGATTGCAATCTCAGCTTTGTGTCTTTCTGTGTGTGTCCCGAGCCAACTTGGCCTCTCTGTGCCTCAATTTCTATATCTCCCAGATGGGGATGATAATAATAGGGTTGTACTCATATGGTTGTTTTGAGTATTAAAGTGTATAAAGTATATAAAGCCATTAGAAAATTGTATAGCCAAAAGTAGAAGCTTGATAGGGTTTCCTAACATTATTTTGTGTCCAATTAGTTTTCTTGCACCTATTTACATAAATTGATATAAGTGAAGTGGAAACAAATATTGCTATCCTGGGCTTGTTTGGATGTAAATAGAGATAAATGAAGGGAAGTGGACATTATGAAGTTAAATTCTCTACAATATCCTCCATATTTTATGATACAAATATTAGAATACACATTTTACGTATGAGGATTCTGAAGGCCAAAGAAATTTGTTAACTTACACAGTAACATCCAGGTAAGAATGAATGGGTTTGGGACTCTAACCCCAAATTTTGATGCTCATAATCATGGATTTTAGATCAATCCATGTTTTATATTAGAGTTAAGATTTGGGTCTGTCTGCTTTATTAGAGTTATTAGACGCATGTACTAAGAAGTTAGGATAGAACATGTAGCTTTTGAAAATTAAATTTTACATGTTGAACTATTAGAATTTAGTATAAAAATTTTATCTATAAGATTTATTATATTAGGATATCATTTTTTTTGAGAGTTAAGTAAAGCTTATAAAATGTGTAACACAGTGCCTGATATTCAGTAAGGGCTAATAATAAAAGTAATAACATAGAGACAAAATAGTAATAACTTAATAAATGATATCTAGCTATAATGTTGTATTATGATTATTAATAATCCATGATTATTGGCATTATTTTTTGTATATTTTTGGCATTTATTTTAAATCTAGAATAAATCACACAAACCTATCTAGTATTCTGAAAAGTAACAACATTTGAAATCGTACATAAAATTCACTTTTATTCCAAATAGAGATTCTGTTACTGACAATTTGATGACTAGTTTATTGTGGGAAATGTTTTTTTTTTACCTAAAATCTGGCTTTGTGAAAAATGTTTTACAGCTTTGGAAATGTAGGAAAGAAATTATTTTAACCTTCTTCCCCACATTTTTCCTCCCAAATCCAGGTACCATGACAATGACCTCTTAAACTTTTACAGAAATACCTATTAGTATAGTGTGACACTCTCAAATGATATGATATAATCTGGTCAAGGTAAAGTTGTAAAAGATGACAATCTAAAAACATAGTTAGGATGCCCCTCACATGTAACCACACATGCAATCTTCAAGGAGAAAAAGAAAGATGAAAGAGAACATTGGGTGAATAGTATATATTTTTCTTTAATGGGATGTATAATATATCCAAGCATAGTAGCTTTTGTTGCTCCCAAGCACTGCAAATTGTCTTTGTTCTTCTTTGCCCTTCCTTGGCTTACCTTGGGGGAGGTGTGGGCCCTTTTGAAATGAATTTCTACTCTCTTAAATAGAAGGTGAAATATTTCCAGATGATAAATAGCTTTGGGTCTGTAACCCAGGCAGGGGAGTTCTCAACTAACATTGGGCTGTTAAAGGTAATTTCCAGCCTTGTAAAGTGATATTCCTTTTGCTCAAATGACAACAATCAAGCTAGGAAGAACAAATGAGTCCCCTCAGGGAGCAGAGTGGAATAGAATGTCAAATATTCTTGGACGTCCAGTGGCTTACAAAAGAGAGAAATTTTGCATTATGGCATTACCCAGGCAGAGTTATAGATCATCTTTGTGTCTGGTCTTCTTTCACAAATAAACAGTGCCTTAAACATAATCTAATCACTTTGTAGCTGATACAATGGCCACTGTGAGGTTCTTGAGAACTAAGCAGCTACAAAGAAGACAAACTAAGTATTTTATGTTCACCAAGGACAATGTAGCAAAAGTAGTTTGTTTTGTACATAATAAAATTATTTTGTCCAAAGAAATTCACATAAAATTTTCTCATACTCATTTTGGCCCATTAATCTGAATGAATCCTGTATGTAAATAAAAGTTACAATATTACTTCCTAGCTCATGCACTAACTGCTGAACCATAGTACTAAATCATTCTACAGCCTTCATAATCATAGATTTTAAAATTGGAAATAAGTATTACTGTTTACATGCTGTTATTACAGCAACATTTACTGAGGCATGCCCTGTACTGGGAAGCTTTCCCCTAGACTGAATGTATTTATGGAGATGGCTGGTGGAAGATGTCTGTAATCTGTGTTACAAGGATGTCGGTATTAAGTAGGGCATGCTGTTATGGCACCACATTGGCTCTTACATACTTAGAAGCTGAAGAGATATTCTAAGATAGAAAAGTAAAGATTTAAAAACACACTGGGAAGTTTCACCTTCTAGCAGACATTCAGAATGGGGCCTAGTTTCCTGAGAAAGATAATGATGAGAAAATAATTAATATAAATAGGCATGATTCTTTTAAACTTAAAGAAAACACAGACACAAAATCCAAATGCAATGATTGAAACTTTCTTGGATATATGTTCAAAAAAAATAAAGAACTAAAAAAGGTATTTGGAGAGACAAGAGGAGAAAATTGAATATGGCTGGTTATTAGGTGATGATGGGCATAATGCTGAATGGGGTGGTGTGGCGGGCATCAGACAGTTTAGCCCATTTCTATAAACTGATAAGTGTGTGAAGGATTGGTGACAGGTCAAGTAAGTTCAAAACTACTTACAAGTATTTATATTGAGAGGGTTCCAACTAAGGAGGGGCAATTCTGAAAAAGACTCAGAAATGCCATTAAGACTCTTAAATGATTAAGAGAAAAGGAGAAAGACATGCAGGGTAAAACATAGAGATTAACTGATAGTCTGTATACAGAATTCCTTCCACCTACATGATAATGCATGGAATCCAGACATAAATGAGCAGAAGGTAAACAATAAAGAAATTTTGAAAAAAGAAGTTCTTCTGTAGAGAATCTGGAAATAATTAGGGCAGTGATGGAACTCCACTGTGGTTAGAATGTCCCCAACCAAATATCTGAAATTAAAAGGAATGATTGATTCTCTTTCCATTCAACCTAGGACAAAACTGCAATCAAAAAATTCAACCCACAAGTTCAAAACTCCATCCTTAAATATGAACAGACAAATGAGAGTCTTCAGACATTTAAGGAAAGCCAGCAATATGAAAGTCAAAGGCTCAAATACCAAAAACAAAAAAATAATCTAAGGAACAGAAAATTTAGGAAACACACACACACACACACACACACACACACACACACACAAATTAGAGTCCTCAAAAAGATTCAAGAATTCCCGGTGTCCACAAAATAGGAGCACAGTTCTATTAAAAGGGGACATTCATAGTAAAGGAAAAAAATCTTGGAAATTAATATACCTGTCGTATGTGTGTGTACACACATGGGTATATGTGTATTGACTTTGAAAATGCTGAAAATAATCAATAAATAATTTTAAGATAAATTTTAATTTTTTCACAAAATAGACCAAAAGATATAGAAATGAATGACTGTAGAAAAAGTATATTATTTACAGAAGGTCCATGAGATGTAACATTGAGCATATGAATTCCAGAAAGACAACAGGAAACATGGAGGATAGAGCATAATCATGGAAATAATCATAAAAGGAAATTTCTCAGTGCTGAAGGAAAATAGTTTTTGAACTGAAGGAACTTACTAAGTGCCCGACCCAAAGAAAGAAACACAAACACATATCAACTCACATCTGGAGACAATGTTCAAAACACAAGCACACATAAACACACACTTGGAGACAGTGCTCTAAATAATTAGAATACCAAAATAAAAATAAGATTGTAATTTTAGAGTAAAATAAAATGGGGAGAAGAAAACAGACTCTCTACTTGCAATGGAAATATAATCAGACAGACATCAGTTTTACCATTGGTTTCTAGAAGACTAGAAACATGCCTTTAAATGTGTGAAGGGAAAATTATTTCCAATCTAGAACTATATGCCCAGACAATAATTAAGTATATGTGTAGGTAAAGAAATAAAGGCATTTCTGACATCCAAAGACTAAAGAAACTTACCTCTCACAGACACATTCTCAAGAAGTTATAGGAAAAGCAATTATACTCTAATAAATATGTAAAAAATAAATAAATAAAATAAATAAAAAGAATACATCTACAAATGGAACAATTCTCATAGAAAAAAAGTTATAGGAGATTGGCGGCAACAAACAAATTAGTCAACTAATATAGAAGAAAATATAAAATCCAAGAAATAGTGTTTCAAACCAGGAGATTAATAAAGAAAAATTCCAGGTTGAAAATCATACAAATGCTCTAGTTTGGAGTAGGAAGAAAGAGGGGTCCCTGAACAACGTATGTTTCGAAAAGGAGATTTGATGTTGGCCCTGAGAAATGAGGTGAGCTTAAAGATATGAGAAAAGCAAATAATACAAACAAAAAGATATCTCAAAAAACTCCATATGCAAAATGAAAATATTGTAATCATATTGACACTGTATGTTATTTGGCTATGAACAAATATATGTACATTATTATAATTATCAAAAGAGTGTTAGTGTTTTGTTTAGTTTTATTTTATGTTTTAGCAGCAACTGATGGAGAGGGCTTTGAAGGCCTATGTATTAATCGGGGTTCTCCAGAGAAATAGTCAATAGGATATATATTTATTTATTATCAAGAATTGGTTTGTACAATTTTGGAGGCTGACAAGTCCCGGGATTTGCAGTCAGCAAGTTGGAAACCCAGGAGAACACATGGTATATTTCTATTGCAAAGACCAACAGGCTCGACTCAGAACTGATGTTTCAGTTCAAGTCTGGAGGCAGAATAAAAACCAGTGTCACAGCTTGAAGGCAGCCAGGCAGGAGGAGTTCCCTCTTACTCATGGAAGGGTCAGCTTTTTTGTTCTATTCAGGTCTTCAGTTGATTGGATGAGGCATACCCACATAAGGGACCACAGTCTGTTTTACTTTGTCTATTGATTCAAATGTTATTCTAATCCAGGAATATCCTCACTGATATACCAAGAATAGTCTTTGACCAAGTGTCTGGGCATCCTGTGGCCCAGTCAAACTAATACATAAAATTAACCATTAGAGCTTACTTTTAAAAAAGAGACCAATAAATAAATAAATACATAAATAGACCAAATTGACAAAATCTTTATGCTTAATTCTGTATAATACAGACAATGGAATTCAGGGATGAGAAAGGGAAGGAGTTTAAGGGGACTGTAAAGGTGTTAATGTTATAATAGTAGAAAATAGAGAACCACAGTCACGTTGTATGATTGAACTGAATTCAGACCCAAAGTACACGTATACTATTCAGACCAGTGTTTCATTGATAACAAGTACAATAAGAGATACTAAAACTCTACTGGAAAAAAAAGAGGTGGCATGGGGTTTGCAAGTCAATAAGTATTATTCAAATTGATAAAAGAAATACTATTATAACATTTTTTATTTAACAAATATCCACATTTTTTTTTAATAAGAATTCAACAGAAACAGTTAAAACATGATTTCCCTGGTGAATGAGACTGAGAAAAGGAAGGTAAAATTGTGCATTACAAGCTCTTCCATACTCTGATTTTAGCCATTTCAATGTAGTACTTTGATTAAAATACCTGTGATTAACTTAAATAGATGTAATAAATTCATACTTATTGATAAAGCAAATTGTTATATAATCCATCTAAAATTCAGGTTATAAAATAGTATGTAGTGTACCATAAAACCTATAGATATATAATTAATAAAGTAATTTGCAGGTATATACATCAAATGAAATACCTGTTCACACAATTTTTGATTTTCTAGCCAAAACTTTTCAGAATCATACATTTCTCCTCCCAACATCCTCCATGCCCTCCTCATGCCTGTAACCACCCTAATCCTGGCAAATAGCAAATGGAAATAAAATCATTGCTGGGTATAGTGATATAAAAAGTATTTCCCGGGGCTTCCCTGGTGGCGCAGTGGTTGAGAGTCCGCCTGTCGATGCAAGGGACACAGGTTTGTGCCCCGGCCCGGGAAGATACCACATGCCGCGGAGCGGCTGGGCCCGTGAGCCATGGCCGCTGAGCCTGCGCGTCCGGAGTCTGTGCTCCACAACGGGAGAGGCCACAACAGTGAGAGGCCCGCGTACCACAAAAATTATTTCCCATTTTATGTGCACTCTTCAACCCAGAGAAAATAAGAATAAATTTCTTTTTTTCTGCAGCAGTTTGTAAAATATAATCTGAGAGATGCTAGTAAACACTTAATTTTAGATTAGCTTTCTCAAAACTTTTAGACACTGGAGTTCAGATTTGCTTACACTCCGAAGCTAGTCCTCGGTATCTTTTTTAAGCCTCTCTCGGCATCTCATTTTCACGCTACATCTGAGATGACTTGGAAAACATCAGAAAATAACAACACCACTTCCACAAAACAACTGCCTGGACAGCGCATGTTTCTATAGCTATCACTTATGGAACTCTCTGGGAGAAATTTTATTTTAAGTGTCAATACTAAAAGATGATATTATTGGATTTGGCTGCTTCAGTCAGTAAATATAGTCAGCGCCTACTCAGAAACAACTTTTTAAAAAAAATAATCAGAATAAGAAATATTTCTTGCGTTATTTTTAAATCACTATAAAGGAAAATAATTTTATCCTTGTGGAACTATTATCTTGCATGGAACTTAAAGCCGCTGTGTAAAATGGCATCATGTGATTGTTCATAGTTAACACAACCCAAAGATTCAGCAAGTGAATCCTTCTGTAACCCTCCCGCCTGCTAAATGCAAATAAAACTGAGAAGTAGCTTCATAACGTAAGCTAAGCCTGAGTTGCCTTGCTAAAAGTTTAAGAAACTGAACTCATCTGTAGACATCAAGTTCTGGAATCATTCAAGATTCACAATTTTTTGATTCATAAAATTTACATTTTTGGTCTTTATAATTACCCTTCTATTTATATTTACCTGTTTATTTAAGGAATTAAGACAACACACACATATTCATCACGTTTATAAAAGGATAAGCAAAACCCATTGAATCATTCAATTTCCTTTGAACAAATGTAGTACAGATATTAAAAAGTAATTCTGAAAAGTTTCAAATTATACTGAAAATGATTATGGTATATTGTTATTGAAAATGTTGACTTGTTTCTCATTTTTATATCATGTATATATATATTTATAATCAGATAATATTAGATATACATATAAAACATATACAAACATATTTCTATATGTATACCCTTTCATTTATATATGAATATATGTGTATATATAATGGAAAGTGTATAAAATGATAAAAGAAGTTATCTCTAAGTAAGAGGGTGATAGGGATTTTTATGTTAGTTTACAACATAAACTATTATGTTATATATGTTCTCTATTCAAATTATTTTATATGTGATACAAAGCAAATTCTGCAATACCCAACATCAGGCCAACATCATTTATTTAACATTAGAATTGACGTTGCAAAAATACCAATACTTTTAGCTAGTCACGCATGTACTGGACTCAATCAATACTGAATAACTAATTTTATTTTATTTATTTAAAAAATATCTTTATTGGAGTATAATTGCTTTACAATGTTGTGCTAGTTTCTGTTGTACAACAGAGTGAATCAGATATATGTATACATATATCCCTATATCCCTTCCCTCTTGAGCCTCCCTCCCACCCTCCCTATCCCACCCATCTAGGTCATCACAAAGCATCAAGCTGATCTCCCTGTGCTATGCAGCAGCTTCCCACTAACCATCCATTTTACATTTGGTACTGAATAACTAATTTTAAACATTGCCCATCAATGCTGGGCACTGCAGGTGATCTTCTTTAAGGTATTAACATGCAATGAACTGCTGTAACCATTCTAATCCTCTCAAGAATTTTACATTCATCCATCTCATTTTCAGTTCAAATTTAACATATTTTCACATATTTCTTCTGAAACTTTAATCTCTGCAAAACCCAAATTTAAATTAGAAGGAAAAGGTAGAAGTGTAAAGAGTAGCAGCAACTGAATTTAATTTGGATGTTGAATAGAGCTGAAAAGACATTTGCTTTTTTATTCATATGTCAGTTTGAAAAGAAAACAGTTCTGATTTTGGCTAAATGAAAATCTTTTTTGGTGACTCTACTTGGATCACATTGTAAAAACCTACTTAAAATTTTCACTTGCTTCCACAATATTACAACATATTCTTTGGAGCCATTGGCAAAATAGATCCAGTTTATAAAGACATTTGCTTTTGCATTGGGCTTTTGCTTGTCTCATATCTTTAGGTAAATTTGAAAGTAAAAGTAAATGTTCATGTGTTGAATATCTTTAATAGTATGGATGAAATTTGTAATTTGAAATTCTTAAGTTCAAAGAACATTTATCTACAGCTTGATTTTATGCTTGAAACTTCCTATGCTTCATAGCAGTTCATAAAATATTAGGAGGAAAAAACGTCTTCCTGTCATTCTTTGCAATTTTCCTTAGACTTGAGTAAAATATACAGAAACTTTTAAAGAAAAATCAAAACCTGGTACCCCCTTATAATTTTCTCATTGTTTAAATTATATCATTTACCCAGTACAAATCCTTTGCTTATGCTCTTATAAAACATACTTTCAGAGCAATTTGAAGTAAATACAAATTCACAAAATGAATAAAGTCATTTTAATAACATGAATATGAAGGATGACGTTATTTTACTGAAGCTAAAGCAGAATGTTGAGTTTAAGAGAAAAGATGTAGCCAAGTTGAGTTTTGTGTTTTGGTATTACTAATATGAATACACAGAACGCCTATTTGCAAAGGATAACTATATAATTTAAAATATTTTCAAAGCTTTTATGTTGTGTTGAAGCATTAAGAAAAACAACTCATTTTTACCCCAAATTTTGCAAGACACCTATACTTGTGTGAAAAATTTAAATCACAGCCCAAATGGCTATGGTCACTTTAAAAGTTTAACATTTTATCTTTGACTGATCCGTTGACTGGAATGAGCTTTTAAAAATAAAAATTTGGGGCTTCCGTGGTGGCGCAGTAGTTGAGAGTCCGCCTGCCGGTGCAGGGGACACGGGTTCGTGCCCCGGTCTGGGAGGATCCCACATGCCGCGGAGCGGCTGGGCCCATGAGCCATGGCTGCTGAGCCTGCGCATCCGGAGCCTGTGCTCCGTAGTGGGAGAGGCCACAACAGTGAGGGGCCCGCGTACGACAAAAACAAAAACAAAAACAAAAACAAAAAAACCCACAAAAAATAAAAAAAATAAAAATTTGAACATTGAAATCAAATGGCTGTACCTAAATGAGTGAGAATAGTTTGAAATATTTTAGATCAGCATTTGGATAAAAAATAATATTATTTATAAGAATATGTATCCTTTTTAATTTAAATAGAATGTAAATCTATGTTATTTATGAAATATATGAGTACACATATTTTTAGAGAATTATATATAATGAAATATTTATATCATATTATTTATCTATATACATTTATTCTTGGATAATTTATAGATCTCCAAGACTATGTCCATCTATCATTAATTCTTGGACTCCAGATTGAAAAACACTGATTTACAGTATCACAATAATAATTTCTCTTCTCTTTGGTCCTCTCCCTTATTATATTGATGTGTGTCTTATTCCATACTGTATTATAGTGAATTATACATGTGTTGAATTTCAAAAGAACTTAGCAGAAATTAAAAATTTTCTATATTATAACATTTCAAATATATAGAATGGATTAGGGCTAACCATTTGCCTGTGAATCTGAAAGGATAATCAGTTATTCTACCCATTGCTTGGCTGAGTAATACTGAATAACTCATTGAGAGTCAGTCTGTTAAAATGAGATACTCCATAGTACATATCTGAAATTGACCTGGTATATCAAAACTCTCCTCTCCTTTCAAATGAAAAGGCTCAGTGTTTTCTGATTTTTTTTTTTTTTTTTACCATATCTCTCACTGGATTCACGTCACTGATTTCTAGCCTCAGAGTATTTGGAAGTTGTATGATTTAATATATATGACCTAATTTATTTTAATACAACAATCATTTTAAATGAAACTCTAAGTACACTTGAGTTGTGCATTTCATTTTATGAAAATTTTATCCCCCAAAGTATATAAAAGAAGTAAGTGTTCAAAATAGTTGTATTTATGCATGTTGATGGATTTGGGGCTGTACTTCTAACCTCTGTAATGCATGGAGAAATAAGATGGATTGACAGGAGAGTGAATGAAAGGATAGGGATATGATCTATCTATGTGATAAGTCGAAAGCTTATATGATTAAATTGGAAGATAAACAGTGGAATCTCTGAGATATATATAGGTATATATAGGTGTCCACCATACATTTTTTCAACTTTTTTTGTGTGTTAAAAATGCTTATAATAAAAAAAATGGTGGGAAAAAAAAGGAAAAAAAAACATAAGATTTTGGTTTAACTTTTCTGGTAAAAAAATTATACTGCAAGTATGGCTTTTTAACGTGGGGCCATCTCTTTAATGGTGTTTCTCTGTCTCTCTTTCTCTCTCTCTCTCCCTAAAGCTCCATTCTGACTTAGATAAGGGAGAGGGCACTGTTAAATACACCCTCTCAGGAGATGGCGCTGGCACCGTTTTTACCATTGATGAAACTACAGGGGACATTCATGCAATAAGGAGCCTGGATAGAGAAGAAAAACCTTTCTACACACTTCGTGCTCAGGCTGTGGACATAGAAACCAGGAAGCCCCTAGAGCCTGAATCAGAATTCATCATCAAAGTGCAGGATATTAATGATAATGAGCCGAAGTTTTTGGATGGACCTTATATTGCTAGTGTCCCAGAAATGTCTCCTGTGGGTGAGTAAGCGAATCAAAATTCTGTCAGATGAGACGAGGCCTTTTCAACATTTATTTTCTCCAGGTTGACGGAAATATCTGGTTTGTAACTCAAGATTATTCCTGCACTGTAGAGGATACAATTAATTTCATTTACTTTTTTTTTCTACTTAACTTTATTTTTTCTTCCTGCTCCATTCTAAATATGTGAATAGATACAAAAATATCTAGGATATATAACATGCTTCACTATTTTACAATCTTTGCATTTCCCTGAATTCATGGAATTCCTTTGTACTTTAAGTACATAACTCACTTTTTACAGTAATTGATTGTCATTGCAAATTCAGATGCCTACACAGTGTGAAGGTAACATCAAATACCAGATAGTCCTTCTTCACTCAAAATAAATTATTCAAAGTATGTATTGCATCTGAGTCTCAAAGTGGTTCAGAAAGGGATGTGTTGCATTCTTTGTAGCTATCCATAGAGACTCTGAGAAAAGGTATTGTACCCTTTGTGGCTATAAGTAACCTACAGTAGTTATTCCATCAAACTAGGAAGCAAATATCATTATGAAGTCATTACTAGAATAAATTTACAGTTAAGCTATAGTATCATCATCATTCTTAATAATTTAAATAAAATATAAATTCAACAACTTCAATTCTCAAAGTCCTATAATATGTATTTTAAGGTCAATGAGTTAAGGATTCCAGCTTTACTGACAAGTTTTAATTATAAATTTTATTTCTTAGTCACCACTGCCAATCGCTCAATTTATTTCATAGTAACTTCTGGTTTCTAGCACATGTGTAAGATAAAGCTACTCATCACTTCTAGGTTTCAATTTGAAACTCTCGTATATGAGCCATTGTTACTATTTCCCATGTGTGACATTTCTCGGAGGGTTTCTGCTGTCCCCCACAACCATCCCAGACATGCAAGGAAGATTGCACAGACTACCCTGAGGGCGACACAGGTTAGTGGCTGTAGGAGTTGTCACATGGATTTACCATAAATGCACTTGAAATTGTGTCTGTGACCTTATCAGGTATTCAAAGACCATATTCTCTCCTTCACTTAAGAAATCAGCTCAGAGGAGTTCACTTCGATTTAAAATTTTTGTATGCATATTCAGGGCTGCAAATCTTTTATTCAGTTTCTGCCATTTTTTTTTTTTTTTGAGCTGCCTCTTTTACGTGGTGTTATGATTGCTACAGGTTTAGAAATACAACTAGGAAAAGATATTAGAAACTAGTCCCTGAAAATGGGGACAGCTGTTTTTAAACTTGTGTCTTGGTTTTACAGGGGCAGGAAAATGAAGGCAGTACTTTGAGGAAAAGTATGACCTTTAAGAAGACAATGCAATCCAGTACATAAATTCTTTAACCTGGTGCTTATTTCATGTAAATTGGAAATATTTACACGAATTTATGGCCTTTAGTGACACTTTATTACTGAAACAGCATCCTTAAAGCAAACACACACATCCCTCTACAGTATTAGAAAGTTCTATCTTATTAGATAAACAATTAGTTTTTTTGTGGTGCCAATTAGGATAAAGGATAGGGTCGCAGAGCTGAGCCCTGATATAAGGAGTTTGCAGCTAGTGCCTGGAGAGAGGAATAAATCTGGGAAATCAGGCAAAGGGGAGGTGAGTGAAAGAACAAAGTGGGTCCAGCTTTAGTACTGGAATGAGACAGAATTTGCTGTGCTGCCACGAGTTATCAGAAAGATCTATGCAAGAATAGGTTCTTTAAAATGTCTTCCCATGTACCGTAACTGAAATTTCTCATTGGTTATTCAAGAGACCTTAGTAAATACCTAAACTGGTTTCCAATGCACCCTCCCTTTTAATTTTTTTCTTTTTAATAACAGAACAGTATTTCTTTTGAGTGTGGAACCATAACATATGTCATGAGTTCACCCAGGTATTCTTGGACTATATTAACATAACATGCCCTTTTCAAATAAATACTAAGAAGTAGAAACACCACTTGCAAATTCAGTATTAGAAATGAAATACCTATCAGGCACTACTTTTGCCATCTTCTGGAATCCTACCTATACACCTATAACCAAATACACCTGTTAGAGACCCAGTTAGATTTGCGGTATTTCTTGTTTTGGCTTTTACCTGAGCAACTTAAAGCTAGCCAGAAGATGCTGTGTGTCCAGATATAACATTTATGTCCCTAGAGCTCCTGAACTCCATTCCCAAGCACACCCTTCTTACCATATGGAAATGGTTTAGTGCTCTAAGTCACTTTATCTAATGATTATTCTTTTCTTTATTTTCTTTTTCCACATTCCTTCTAGGCAATTCCTGCTTCTGTATCATTCTCCTTGGAATATTAAAATAATGTTTAGTCAACACCAGATAGAACTAGCCATGGTGTATTGGGCAATATAACTATTGTGGCAAATCTCACTGTTGGCTTTGTATATCTGTGCTTGAGGTATCCTCTAGGAGATAACTGTCCTTTCCCAATAACTGAGGATGTTCTTATTTCACTTTTAATAAAAGACTCAACCAATTTAAAAAGAATAGAGTAAAATAGCTTATTGTCTAATGCAAAAGGTCAAGAAATAGTCTATTAAGCAAATGTCAGTTTAGCAATAATGGATTGTACATCTGAACATATGATGAACGATTAAACCAGGAATAAAAAAAAAACTAACAGGAAAATTACAAAAAAAACATAACTCTACAAAGGGAGGATGGTGGTGAGCAGGGTGGGTGGAGATTTTAGAGGAAAATCAGTATTTAAGATTATAAGACTATAGAATATATTTAGTCCCAAAAGTTGAAGAAAATTCTCATGAATCTATGAATTGTTTAAGAGAAAGGTCACTTTGTCACTTGTGCTACATCCAATATGCCATGGAAGTAATTGATATTCACAGATAAAGTGCTTTTACTCTGACCTAAGGAAATTACTTAATGATCCAGATATTCCCCAACTCAAAGTTTCTCCTTGGAGACAAATTTGGACGTTATGAATGTGGTCTTAATTCTATAAGATCACTAGAGTAACAATGAATTATAGTAATGTGCCTTCTTTAATATCTGATGATTTCACATCAGTAGGGTGTGCGGTTTAAGTTACTTTTCCTAGAGTGCTGACATGTATAACATCTTTAAATCCATATTCATACCTGCATTGTCTTCCTCAGCCTGAGCTAAACCAGTTTTAGGCTGCTGATTTGGTTATTCGTAACCAGGTCCCTATGACACATTTTATAGATGTCAATTGTGAATCATGATTTATTAAGTTAAGACCTACCATTTCCTGAGCAATAGGTAGGGACCAGGTGACCTAATAGAGATTTGCATTCCTTGTTTTATTTAGCCATTACAATAACTCCGTGCAGTATTGTTTACTATTTGATCTTTATTTTTCTATGAAAATTCCTATGGATCAGAAAGTAGGAATTAATCCCAGGCTCTTTAGAACAAAGTTAATTGCAATCAGTTGTACCCTTTTTCTAGGGTTAGTGGCTTCTAAAATTTCTTTGGGAGCTTTAAATTTATTTTTTAATCTCAGATGAACTTGTGAAGACTTCAGAATTCATATTATATTATTGTATTATATTATAATTTGAGGATGGGGGTCCATGCTTAAAACAAAAAATCTGAGGAATATATCTCTTATCCACTGATTTTAAAAAAATGTTTAGAGAAGTTTAAATAAAACAGATATACTTAAAGGAAATTATACTGCTGGTTTCATAGAAAAGTAAATAACATGTACCCCCTTGCTTTTTTCTATGAATTATATTTTGATTTACATGGAGTTTGGGGATATATTCCAAGATGAAATTGTTGGTGGAGTTTTTGGTAGGTTATTAAACAGAGAATATTTTCTACACGGTCACACCTAAATAGTCCAACTCCAAGAAGGAAATAATGAAGACTGTGACTATACTTAATATTAATTTATTATACCTTTATTATGATTTTGAAACATACGTAAATCTCCACACTTCCTTGCTTTCATGGAAGTGTTATAGAAAGAGAAACCAAAAAATGATAGAAAACACCTTATCATACAAGCCAGCCATGGCCACATAGAGCAGCTCAAGTAATATAGAATGAACAGGCAAACTATCATTGGTTTCTATCTGTGCCCCATAAGCATAGTCCTTGTTAGGAGACTGGAGAAAGAATGTTGGCTGTTTCCTACAAATAAAAACATTCTCCTTATACAACCAAAATACATTTATTAAAATCAGGAAATTAACATTAATGCATTATTACAATCCAATCCTTAGACTCTGTTCAAGCTTCATCAATTGTCTCCATAGTGTCTTATATAATAAAATGTTCAAGGTCAAAATCACCTACTGCATTTAAATGCCAGATCTCTTTAGTTTCCTTCAGTCTGGAACAGTTCTTGACATTTTTGACTTCCATAACCCTAACATGTTTTTCCTGACCAGTTATTTTTTAGAGTGTCCCTCATATTGGGTATGTCTGATGTTTCATCATGTGAAAATTCAGCGTATGCATTTTTGTTAGGTATATCACAGAGGAGATGCTGTATTCTTCTTGTTGCATTCTGTCAGGTAGAACATAGTTTCAATTTGTCCTACTACTAATGATGTTCATTTTTATTACTTCACAAAGGTTGCATATTACTTATCTATTGCTGCATAATACATTGACTAAAAGCTTGGCAATGTAAAATAACAAGCATTTATTGTCTCACAGGAGCATGGATATCCAGGAGTGGCTTAGCTGGGTACCTTTGACTCAAGGTCTCTCAAGAAATTGCATCCAATCTGTTGGCAGGGGCTATGGTCAACTGGGGGGAGGTAGGAAATTGCTTCCATGTTTATTCATGAGGTTGTTGGCAAGCCTCAGTCCCTTGCATGGACCTCACCACAGAGCTACCTTGCAATATGGCATCTGCCTGGCTCCAGGATGAGCTAATAGAGAGCTAGAGAGAGAGAGAATATCTATGATCAAAGCCACAGCCTATTTATAATCTACTCTTGAAAGTGATACCCTATCATTTCTGCCATATTCTAATCGTTAGAAGTAAGTCCAGTCCACATTCAGAGAATGGAATTACACAAGAGCATGAATACATGGAAGCTGGAATCTCTGAGGGCCTTCTCTACCTACCACATCCACCACTGTCCCCAAAGGTATGTCATACAACATATACTCAGCCCCTTTCTAGGACCCTAAAATCTGTTTTCCCCTGATTGTATTAGTTCATATTCCAGAAACTCATCATATAACTCAAGTCCAAGTGCAAATGAGGTTCCTTAGACTTATTTCCTCTTGATCTGTAGACCTGTGATGCTAAAGAGACCAGCTGCTTATCTCACATACACCCAACGTACAATGGTGAGATAGGCATAGGATAACTTCTGTAGACATTTCTGTTTAAAAAAGGGGAAAAGGCACAGAATAAAAAAGAGTTACTGGGCCATGACATTTCTGAAATCTAGCTGGTAAATGCTGAATGCTCTTTGATTAGGTACAAGGGCTGGGAATATTTGTCCACAGATCTCAGTTCCACTATCTGGGCTCTTGGTTCTCCATTCTGAGTTATCCTTTCTTTTTCATGAAATATAGCATGTACTTGAAACTAAGGAACTCTCTTTCTTGGCTTTCCTCACTGTACAATCTCCAACTTTCCTTCTTCAGTCCACTCTTGTGATGTTTCTACATGTAGAACTCTTTTTAAGAACTTTGTAGGTGCTATGGCTATCCCAGGAGTCCTCATTCGTTTCACTGAATTGGACAAAAAAAAACCCCAAAAAAGTCTTCAACATAAATTCTTCTCTACCTTGGCCCTATTGGAGATGCCTGAAAGACAAAGCCCTCACATGAATTAGAATCCTTATTGTTTGCTGGAAAGAATCTTTGAATCACACATATCATTAAGCTCTTAAGAGGGAATTTTGTCTGACTAGACACAAAGCCACAAAGACCATGATCTTACTAAGGTCCTAACAAAACATTTTATAGTCACTCTCATGGCTTTATCTTTTGACCATGCTCTCTATGTCTTAGACTTAACCTTTGCTTAAAAGTCATTTCTTAATTTTAACATCACATGCCATCTGGAAAGGCCAGGAATGTTCGAAAGAAGTAAGACCTGGAACCTTTTGGTTTAAAAGTCACTAGGTTCATTTTCCATTGTCCAAATAAATATAGGCAACAGTTTTGCTAAATTTCTGTCATTGCATAACAATGATGTATTTTCCTCTAGTTCCCAATAAGATATTGTTACTTTGTTGCAAGCCCTCACCTACAGCCCTTCCAAGTGAGTGTTGATTCAACCAACAGTGTGTTCAAGGCACTACTGCCTGACAGTGCAACCATTCCCACATTTTAAGTATTTGTTATGGCAGCACCCCACTACCAGGTATGAAATTGGTATTATCTAGTACTATATAACAAATTACCCCATGATTTAGAGGTTCAGAATTTTAAATATGTATTATCTCTTGGTTTGTCTGAGTGTCTCTGCTTCAGAGTTATGGATTTCGAGTTAAGCTGGCTATCCGGAATATGGTCTCATCTGAAGATTCACCTGTGTGAGGAAGCAATTCCAAGCCACTCATGTGGTTGTTATCTTGGAATTGATATCCTTTCACTTCTGCCATATTCTATATATTTGTTAGACAAAGGTGTGAATACTGAAGGCAGTCATACTGAGGTCCATCTTAGAGATTGTCTATATTAGGTGATGATTCTACCGTAAACTTACTCTTTATCTTTTCTGTAAGTATCACATATTTTGTTAAAGGTATCTTAAAACTGGAGGAATAATTTAGCTCTCATCACATTTTCAAATTATCCATTTATTAATTTATATCTGTGTGGTCTCCAGGTTTTAATTTCTATTACATTGATTCTAATCGATTGTATCAACAAAAAATTAATCAGTTGATCTAAGAAAGAATTGGAAAATTTTATTTGAGCCAAATTTGAGGATTATAATGTGGGAAGAGCATCTCAGAAAGCTCTGAGAACTGTTCTGCCCTGTAGAAGTCAAGACACAGTTTATATAACTTTTTTGAGATAGAGGGCTGTGCATTAAATGATGTATTATTAACAGTTTACATAATCCAGATTTAAGTGCCAATGTGGTGGGTCATGTGACCCTTTACAAGATCAAGAAGGAATATTATCTTGTAAAAGAATGAAATTAGAATGAAGAACACTCCCTAACACCATACACAAAAATAAACTCAAAATGGATTAAAGACCTAAATGTAAGTCCAGACACCATCAAACTCTTAGAGGAAAACATAGGCAGAACACTCTATGACATAAATCACAGCAAGATCCTTTTTGACCCACCTCCTAGGCAAATGGAAATAAAGACAAAAATAAACAAATGGGACCCAATGAAACTTAAAAGCTTTTGCACAGCAAAGGAAACCATAAACAAGACCAAAAGACAACATTCAGAATGGAAGAAAATATTTGCAAATGAAGCAACTGACAAAGTATTAATCTCCAAAACATACAAGCAACTCATGTAGCTCAATATCAAAAAAACAAACAACCCAATCCAAAAATGCACAGAAAACCTAAATAGACATTTCTCCAAAGAAGATAAACACATTGCCAACAAACACATGAAAGAATGCTCAACATCTCTAATCATTAGAGAAATGCAAATCAAAACTACAATGAGATATCATCTCACACCAGTCAGAATGGCCATCAACAAAAAATCTACAAACAATAAATGTTAGAGATGGTGTGGAGAAAAGGGAACCCTCTTGCACTGTTGGTGGGAATGTAAATTGATACAGCCACTATGGAGAACAGTATGGAGGTTCCTTAAAAAACTAAAAATAGAACTACCGTACGATCCAGCAATCCCACTACTGGGCATATACCCTGAGAAAACCATAATTCAAAAAGAGTCATGTACCAAAATGTCCATTGCAGCTCTATTTACAATAGCCAGGACATGGAAACAACCTAAGTGTCCATCAACAGATGAATGGGTAAAGAAGATGTAGCACATATATACAGTGGAATATTACTCAGCCATTAAAAGGAACAAACCTGAGTTATTTGTAGTGAGGTGGATGGACCTAAAGACTGTCATACAGAGTGAAGTAAGTCAGAAAGAGAAAAACAAATACTGTATGCTAACACATATATATGGAATCTAAAAAAAAAAAAAAAAGAAGGAATGTTATCTTTTAAGGAGTTGTCTTGTTGGTGCCTGCTCTTTATTGTTGAGCAGGTATTCCTGCTGATGGGGGAAGTTAAGTCAATGCATAATGCAGATACACAATGCACAGTGAGGGGAGAGGGTAGGCCAAAGGGCAGAGAAGAATTTTTATATTTAAATTTTTCTTGTCTTGCCATAAAACATGAGTTTTATTTCACAACTGATATCATTATTTTAAATTTGGCCAATGAAAGCTTCTTTAAGTTGAGTTTTATGTCCTTTTAATATTACCCTTAATTAGTTGAATACTCCCTTACTCTCTGGCTCAAAAATATGTTTGGGACTTGTCTTGCTTATTTGCTGCCTCAGTCCAGAAGGAAGCTATTTCTCCAAGGAGTTCTCTCCTCACCCTTACGGAGAATAATGTTTAGAAGCCCAAAATCTGGCTGCAGCTTGCTCTCTGTTATTGGAGTATCATTGCTCCCAGCCCCTCTCAGTGGGTACAGCTAAAGAATATATCTATGGACATGTACATACATAATATTTATTTCTGCATCCTTCTACATATTTTGAAAACCATGATTTTGTACCAATACCTTCAACTCTAATCTAACACAGCCATTCATTTCAGGTTTGTTTGCTTGTGTTTTTTTTTTTAATCCTTGTATAATTTATAACTTTCTTTTCCAAGAGTGAGAAATCCAGCTCTTGTTGTCATTAATATATTTTCTTATTTGATCAAGCCTAATCTTTCATTGCCACTACCCCTGCAGACCCCTTGCAGGTGCCCTGATGACTCCATGCCAACTTTGAAAATCTGCACTGGCTGTTTCTCTTCTCCACTGTAGATGGAGGTTTTGCTCACCTCATTACAGCTCTCAATCCATACGCAAGGCCGTATTTCCCCCACATAGGTGACTTCCTCATGAGAAACAATCTCTGATACCCCTTGTCAGCCCTTCTATGTGGACACCTCCCTCACTCTGCTCTGGCTTCAGTACCTTGATTTGGTGTATTGCAGCTTTTCCCCATCTCCTCCAATTGCCTATCTCTGCCAGCACCAAAGTTCAGCTAGGCTTTAGGACTGAATTATTCTAGAAGATAAGCAAAGAGGAAATGGCTTTCTTTGATTCTTAGAGGAATTTAGGGTGTTTCTAGAAGTGCTTACCTCCGAGTTGTATTTTCCACATGCATTAACAATGTTTAAATCATTCGTTTTGAATTTCCTCCATAATTTGTTGAGCTGAGGCCAAATTTTGATATGAGAGGCCAAAAATGACCTAGGAAGTAGTTGATAAGGCCAGAAGCCAAAATAAATATACTGGTTTTTCAAAAAAAAAATTTTTCCATATTGGGACATATCTTTTCTATTCATAGTCAATGAAAAAAGATTTCTACAGAGAGACAGAGGACAAACCTCTGTTGTAACATGTTCTAGCCACACACTGTGTGGGCACTGAACTTAAGAGTCCAAATCCATGCTCTACCATTTCCTAGTTGTGAGGCTTTGTGTAGGTTATTTGACCTCATTGTGCTTTGGTTTTCTTACTTATAAATGAGGAATAAAAATACCTTATTCCCAGAGGTATACTGCAAATAGTAAAGGAGAAAATGTATAACTAACACTGATCCCAATGTCTGAAAAAAATGCAATCAATAAATTGGGGAGGATCCTGTTAATAATTTGGCTATCATTCTCAGGAAAGTAGCAGGAGAATGCCTAACCTGTAGACATCCCAGCTAATTATCTTACCCCTTTTTTCTATATCGTCCCTCCCTGTGACACACGAGCTCAATATTTACTATTGTTTTTTTTCAAACTATGCCAAGTCTATATAAGAACCTAATAGACTTTCTATCCCAATTTACATTTACTTTGGTGTAGAGTACTCTTTTCTCTTACGTATAGAGACAAGCTGTTGATTTGTAAGAAACACCAATTATCAGATGACACTTTTGCTTTGCAATCTGCTGAATGACTTTCACACATTTGATGAAATTGAGCAAGGTCTGATGATCCCTCTGGTGTCAGCTGCAAAGTGTCCACAGCACACAGCACAGCAGAACCATTTTCAGGGCCATCGAATATTATGACTGTGTGTTCCAAGAGTGTTTTATCCCTCTGTTTGATTCCTATGTTTTTATTAGCGGTGCAATTGCAAAGGTAACACTATTGACAATGTTTGTGTGGCCTTGAGAGAAGCGTATGAATTGTTTTAGTAGCAGCACAGTGTGTCCCGAAACATAAACCGTTCTGCATTGATAGTTGCTTTAGCAGCCACTGATCAGCCATAAATGTTAAAAATTAACAAGAAGTTCCTTTTTTTTTTTCTTTCCTAACCACCAAATGACTCTAAGCGTTAAATAAATGTTAGCAGAAGCTGCTTCTTGGCCACCGAGTGGTTCAAAACATTAAACATATTTTCAATGTATTACTCTTTTTCCAGCCTCCAAGTGGTTATAAACCTTAAATATGTTTTATAAAAACTGCTTTGCCAGGATGTAGGAAGTCCAGCTACTAGCAGGATAGCTATCAACATCATTTTTCTTTAAAGTTGGCCTCCAGCTGTGGTACTGTTTCTTTTTGTTTGTTTTTGGTTTCTTTTTTTACCTTATTTGCTCTATTCTATTTATTTTTTGTACACAAAAGCAGGCAGGAAGCTACCTTGGCCCAATTGTCTCTTGCTTTATGATAAGTGATCATGGGAGAGCGGTTGCACCTATAAAAAACCCTGCAGGCAACGAAGAGTTCTCTGAGGTTCAATTGCTTGTACTGGGTATTCTACATAGATGTCAGCTCCATTTTCCAAAATAATTTTTGTTTCTGCTTTCCATTGTGCAATGTGTTGAGGTATGAAGATGGGTATAAATTAAGCTTGGTATTAAGGAAAATAACTTCAAGCAACCAGACACTGATGGATTATACTCGTTGATCAAGGTGAAAATATTCCATCAAAAGAACAGACTCAAAGACAGACAAAATGGCAAGACTACTAAGTTAATGATATCTCTAACCCAAACATGATGAAGGACTTGAAATCTATGTCTGGAAATAACTCAGCATGACAACAGCATGCAATTCAAAGACAGTAAAGAACACGTCACTATATAAAAGTGTTTCTAGGAATCAGCAAGGAAAATCTGTTTATTTTAACCAAATTCACAATATCCAGAGTGGCTCTGATTCAATTGAAAAGATGAATCTGCTCTGTTATTCCAGGCAGAGTAATTCATCAAGCCAAATAAATACTCAGAAAAGCTTTTATTTGTACAGAATCCAAGTGTTTTCCAAACCATATATTTTATTTTGCTAAATGTTTTATTCTATGTGTATGTTCAACAGATTCAAAAATTTATGGGACACCTATTAAGTACCAGACACTTTTGGGAATGATGGTTAGAACCGTGAGAAAAACAGACAAAACTACCTTCAGAAAGCTTTCATTCCAAAGGTCTAGTGCAGGGGGCAGCAAACTACACCCTGTGGGCTTCTGGCACATCATCTGTTTTTACTGGGATACAGTCACACTTGTTCATTTACGTGTTATCTGTGGCTGATTTCACACTGCAATGGCAGAGTTGGCCACAGAGACCAAATGGCCTGCAAAGACTAAAATATATATAGCCGGATCCTTAGTTTGTTGAGCCATGTGTTGGGGGATTATCAGAGTAGGTTAAGGTAAGGTCAACATTTTAAATAGACGCATGAAGAAGGAGAGTGTTTACTACAGAAAAAACTTCCTCAAAAAGTAAAAAAGAAAGAAAGAAAAAAAAAAGTCAAACGGCAGGACCAGAGGGTAAATGAAGGGCAGAAGCAAGTCCCACAGTAACAGGGTGCATGCGGCATGAAATTGTACACTCGCATTTAACTGGTGCTGAAAGGAATATTTTGAATTTATTATAATTATGTAAGCACTGCCGTAAAGTATTAAAATTTCATGATAAAGTATTTTTCTGCAAAACAATTCTTATTTCAATTACATAACTGTATTTTTAAATTAAAAAAATATTAAAACTGAAACTAAGAAGTTTGAAAGAAGAGAACCTCTAGATTAGGTTGAAAGATTCTTTCCCCAATGGTTTCTCAAGATTCTTAAGTTCTTTGCCTCAATAGGAAAGTTGAAAATTACTGAAACCAAATGTGAAAACAACAGCCAGTATTAACAATTACTACCCTGTAAGTGTTAGAGGAAACTTCCTTAGAAAGTAAGGTTGGTGAGTTGATCAAGGTTGGCACTATTTTCATTTCTGACCAAGAAACTGAAACTTAAAAACAACAAAAATATCAGTGACTACAATTGTATAAATAATTAACAAAAAAGCATATCAAAACATGGTACAATTTGTTTAGTTGGCAATGGCACTAGAAGAAAAAGAAACATCAATTAAACTGTCAGCCATGTTAATTTTGCTTCTGAGAAAAACATTGTAATGGGATAATTTCATGAAACGCTTTGATGGCAAGAAAGTGCCAAACTATGATTAGCTACTGAACAATTCAATTTAAACAAGAAAGCAATTGGTGGCAGCCTGACTATTGAGAGGTTTTGTTTCATGCCTTTTTCTTCTCTTTTTTCCTTTTTTTAATCAAGTATATGCTGTTTGACAGTGAAATAATTTATTGTAAAAACATTGTTATCATAAGAATTTAGTAGAAACTTCACTATAAGAGGAGAAAACATATTTCCATTTTTAAATCTTTTTAAAAATACCATTACCATTTCTGAAAAAAAATTGTCATCTCCATAGATGTAGTATTTTTTGTAACTAATATTAAGTTCCTATTTAGCTAAAGGCCTCAGTTAGAAGCAATTCACTCATATTATTATGTTTATATTTCTATTGTCAACTATATTCATTTAGTATTTAAACTGAGTTCTCTTTCATTATTCTCATTTCTGCCCAGTTAGCCAGAGTGGATATTCTAGAATTTAACAAGGTCATGTAAATTTTACTACCTATATTTCTTATCCTTCTTACTTTAAAATAATAATCTGGTATATACCTAAACTAACAAAGAGTTCCAAACATCAGAAATAGCAATGGGATTATAAAGAATTCATTTTTCTAGCAGTCTTAGTTTTGTACAAAAATGTGCTTGAAAACAATGGATAGGCTTCCCTGGTGGCGCAGTGGTTGAGAGTCCGCCTGCCGATGCAGGGGACACGGGTTCGTGCCCTGGTCCGGGAAGATCACACGTGCCGCGGAGCGGCTGGGCCCGTGAGCCATGGCCGCTGGGCCTGCGCGTCCGGAGCCTGTGCTCCGCAACGGGAGAGGCCACAACAGTGAGAGGCCCGCGTACCACAAAAAAAAAAAAAAGCATAGAAATTCTATTTTTTTTTTTTTTTTTTTTTTTTTTTTGCGGTACTCAGGCCTCTCATCACTGCTGCCTCTCACGTTGCGGAGCACAGACTCCGGACGCACAGGCCCAGCGGCCATGGCTCACGGGCCCAGCCGCTCCGCTGCACGTAGGATCCTCCCGGACCGGGGCATGAACCCGCGTCGCCTGCATTGGCAGGCGGACTCCCAACCACTGCGCCACCAGGGAAGCCCTGTATTTTTTAAATTGTGACTTATGTGTCACCTGAACAGTAACAGACCGCCCTGTGTAATTACTAAGAACACTGTTTTCATATGTTAATTCCCAATAACAGAAGCAGGTCTAGAGTTTCTAAACCAGGGAGAGCTTTTAGAGTTAAATAGTTTTGAGTGTTTTTCCTGCAATAATAAAATTATTATTTTGTATATAGCAGAGAAAGGAAAACTTTTAAAGATTATTTTTGGGTCCATATATTTATTTCTGATGAATGTTAGTGGAAAATATCTTAAGAAGGAATAGTACTACTGACAAGGGCAAGGTTAAAAGAGTGTTTACAGAACACTGGTAAGAAAGGTCGTAATTCTAGAAAGGCAGAATATTACAGGGAAAACAAAATAGACCTGGAGTATCAAAGATCTGCATCCAGATTTTATGAAATCTGGGGGGAATGTTTAGAAAAGTGCTTCCTTTTTGTAAAGTTTGATGGTACTATTTGCCACTAAACATGTTATAAGGATTGAAAGAGATACCATTTGTCAAACAAACAAACAAAAATATTAAACCCTAGAAGGATTTTAATAAAATGCTAGGAATTTCTTTCAGCAGCTTTTTCTCCTTTGGGATTTTAGATCTGGAAGAGACAAGAGTCTTCAGTTACATTTTTTTTTCCTATTTTCATCCTTGCAATTGTTCCTGGTAAATCATATAAGAAGGACAATTCTAAAAACATCTCCTTCTAAGAATACATATTTTTTTATGAAATACAATTCATCCAAAGTATTTGAATAGAGACTCAGAACACAGGAAATGAGATATTATGGATATAAAATATAATAAAATACTGTGCAAAAGTATGTCTAGTGGATGTTAAAAGTTATGTCTTAGAGGTTCAAATTCATGAAAGTGGACTGAACAAACAAATTTTTTCTTCTTTGTTTCAAAATACCATTGAAATAACACAAAATAATACTTAGAAAATATACCTATAGGAAGCTGGGAAGTATTTCACTAGCAGACCAAAGAGTAAGGAATTTCTGAAGGATATAAATTATATCAGAGGAACTTATGGTTTTGGCCACCATGTAATTATTGGTATTAGGCTTGACTTTTCACCATAAGCAATGATAAAACTGGACGACCTATATAAAACAACAGTTTTTTAATGTATGTGCCAAGTAGTACAAGTTTGTCACCCTTGAGAGAAGGGAAGCCATGAATCAAGTCCTACATTTAGCTGGACTCTTTGATTAGGGGCACTTTTCCTACTATGGCACAAGGAATATGACTCTAAGAATAATGTCTAGAGACAGAGATTATAGGTGGGAGCTGCTGAAGTGATTGCAAAACTTGAGGACTGCTGAAGTGACGGGAACTTGTGTAGAAAGTAAGGAGAGGCGCAGAGAAGCACTGAAAAGTCAGAGTAAGGGTCTAGGAGCGACTTTCACCAAGGGCTGCTCTGTGCAGGCACAGAATTAACCTCTGTGCCCTGCTGAAAGCAGATACTTTGAGGCTGAGATAACACAGGGTGGGGAGATGTTGAAGTTATAGACTAGCCACAGGGGAGAGATTTCACTGGACATCTCACACATTTATGTGAGGCCCCAGAAAGCCTGTGCATTAGGAGTAAGGGCCATTTCCTTCAGTAAAGGCTATGTCCTCTGTCTAAAAACAAAACTTGAAAGAGACTATTCTTAATAAAGAATTAAACTAGGCCTGAGAGATCAAAAGTATCTGCCAGTAATTTAACTGCTTTTAAAGAATTATCTTAAGACCCTTTAAAATAACATCCAGATTTTCTACAGTGTATTATTAAAATTTTCAGCATACAGTAAAAACAAATACGAATTATGCAAAGAAGCAGGAAAATTTGATCAATGATCAAGGAAGAATAAACAGTTAATAATAATAGACATCATGGCAACTCAGGTTTTGAAATTAACAGATATATATTATAAACATATTTTAAGACTAATGGAAAATATAGTCATAATGATAGAACAACAACAACAAAAATAATAATGGACATTCCAGAAATAAGAAGTACAGTATACCCAATTATCTGTTCACTGGCAGGACACAATAGCAGATTGCAGGTATCAGAAGAAAGACAAATGACATTGAAATCAGAGTCTTTGAAATTACACAATCTCAAATAAAAGAGGAAAATGCTGAGATAAATGAGATTGACATGGGATGATATCAAACCATCAAACATATGTAGAGTTAGAATCCAAGAAAGATAAGAGACAAAATGAAGCAGAAAAATATATTTGAATAAATAACTACCAATGTTTCCAAATTTTTATTAAAAATTTCAACTTTGAGGTCCAGGAACCTCAAACAAACAACACACACACAAAGCTTAAAACAACCAATAGTGTAAATAAAATAGAATAATTTATAAATATTCATTTAATCTGAGGTAAGACTGGAAAAGTTAAGAATAAAAACAACTGGGAAAAAAATCCAACAAATAGTAAACAAATGGCAACATAGTAGATTTAAACACAGCCGTATCAATGACTAACTGCAACATACTAAACACATATTAGTTTACTAGGGCAATTGTAACAAAGTACTACTGACCGGTGGCTTAAACAACAAAAAAATATTGTCTGTTATTTCTAGAGACTAGAAGTCTCAAATCAAGGTGCTGGTTCCTTCTGAGGGTAGTGAGGCAGGAACTGTTCCAGGCTTCTTTCCTCAGCTTGTAGGTGGCTGTCTTCATGTACACATCGTATTGTTCCTGCTGGTGTGTCTGTATCCAAATCTTCCCTTTTTATAAGGATACCAGTCATATTGGATTAGGATTCTAATGACCTCATTTTAACTTGGTTACTTCTGTAACAACCCTATTTCCCAATAAGTTCATATCCTAAAGTATTGGGTGTTAGGACCCCAACATAACCTTTTTGAAGGAAACAATTCAACCCATAACAGACTCAAATTAAGAGGCAATAATTTCCAGACTGAATAAAAAAGAAGACTGAACTACACACTGTCTACTCTGAACGCTCTTTAAATATATAGACAAAAATAGCTTAAAACTAAAGAAAGTGAAGGAAGATATTCTATGGAAACATTAAGCATAAGAAAGCTGAGGCAGGGCTTTAACACCAAAGTGGTGTTTCAAACAAGATGAATTACTAGAAATAAAATGAGATATAAGAAGGGTAAATTCTTCAGAAATACATTTTAGGGCTTCCCTGGTGGCACAGTGGTTGAGTCCGCCTGCCTATGCAGGGGACGTGGGTTCGTGCCCCGGTTTGGGAAGATCCCACATGCCATGGAGCGGCTGGGCCCCTGAGCCATGGCCGCTGAGCCTGCGCGTCCAGACCCTGTGCTCCGCAATGGGAGAGGCCACAACAGTGAGAGGCCCGCGTACCGCAAAAAAAAAAAAAAAAAAAAAAAAGGTTAAAAAAAAAAAAGAAATACATTTTAATTCTCAATGTATTATATATTCATTTAATAACAGAGCTTCAAAATGCATGGAGTAAAAACTGACAGAACCAAACAGAGAACAACAACAACAACAAAAACCCTTTACTCATAGTTAGAGATTTTAACATTCAATTCTCGGTAATTAATATATAAATATGAAAGATTTCAAAAACACTATCAACCAATGCAATCTAGTTTTCAATTATAGAACATTACACACAAAATTACATCATAATTTTTTTTTTTTTTTTTTTTTTGCGGTACGCGGGCCTCTCCTGTTGCGGAGCACAGGCTCCGGACGCTCAGGCTCAGCGGCCATGGCTCACGGGTCTAGCCGCTCCGCGGCATGCGGGATCCTCCCGGACCGGAGCACAAACCTGTGTTTCCTGCATCAGCAGGCGGACTCTCAACCACTGCGCCACCAGGGAAGCCCCATCATAACATTTTTATCAAATTTAACCTGGAACATTTGTGAAGAAGGACTGAGTATTCTAGGCCATAATTGTATAAATCAGCACAGTCCCCAGCCTTTTTGGCACTAGGGAAGCCTTCGGGAGTGGTGGGCTGATGGCTCAGGCGGTAATGCGAGCGATTACAGATGAAGCTTCACTCACTGGCCCGCCGCTCACCTCTTGCTGTGCGGCCTGGTTCCTAGCAGGCCGTGGACCAATACCAGTCTGCGGCCCGGGGGTTGGCAGCCCGTGGTATAAATTGCATAAGATTAAAGTCTCTTCTGAGGTAGAGCAATGGTCTTTATGTTGTTTGGGATACTGGTTAAATGGTTGTGTATATTTGTGAAAGCTCAGCAAACTGAACACTTATGTTCTATACATTTTACTGCATCTAAATTCTCATAGATAAATAAATAGATAAGTAAAAAAAAAAAAAAGCAAAGTCAATCAATCATATATAAAAATCCTGGCAGTTAATCCCAATAGATATGCATAGTCCATATCCCATACTGTCAAAAATGAAGACTTTCTATAAATGTTATTGTTTGTTTGAACAAAAAAAAACACCCCAAAACAAACAAAAAAACCTTGAATCAGAAGTAGAAGTAATGGAATTTGGGCACACTATGAGTCCATCAGGGAATTTATTACACATGCTTGTCCTCCTTATTCATAGTCAATGTTTGCCTGAAGTCTTTGCTCTTAGAAGAAAACACTCTGTTCAGCTCTCTAAATTATGAGTTCAAAGACAGGTGCTCCCAAGCATTGGTAGCAGAGTCCCTGAACACCATAGCAAGCAGAAGAGACAGAAATGGCCCCAGTTTCAGAAACCTACATATTGAGCACTGAAAAGAAAGCCCAAACCACAAAAATCTTTCCCATTCTGACCCTCACATAAGTAGCACAACCAGAGTTTTAATAACTAGAACCTGCAATTACTTGACTCAAATATTCTCACGTGAGCAGAAGAAACAATCTTTACTTGTAATACTTAATCCAGACCCTTGACACCAGATATGAAGTGAAAACCGGCAATCATCGAATGTTTGAATAAAAACAATAAAATAAAGATACAATAAGGAAACAAAACAAATATTAAGGAAGTAGAATTAACAAAAGAAAGTAAGTAAAATGTAAATAGCATTATATCCTCAGAGAGAAGAGTCACTAACATATAAAATAAAACAAACTGCCTATTACAAACAACACTCGGGTATGTTAGAAAGTGAAAACACCATTGCCAAAATGAAATGTAGCTGATATGCTAAATAACTGAAAATACAAAGTTGATGTCAAAAGAGTATTCCAGAATCTGAACTGCCTATTGGGATGGATTTGTATGATTAAAAGTAAGAGCAACTATTTAAAGAATTTCCTTGGATGACCAAGACTTGTTACTTTAAAGATGGCAACATTGCTAGTTTATTAATACATTTTTGTGTCCTGTTTTTAGACTTTATTTTCTATGTTTTTACAACTGTATGCTAAATTATAAATAATTTATCCTAAGCTATATTCCTGTATATTAATTCTACCTTTGATTTTGTTTAATCTGCTTGAGAACATATCCTGATTGTTTTTCTTTTAATTTGAGTAATTACATTTATATTTATTTAATCTCCCACATGATATTTTTTATCATTTTTTCTTCTGCAATTTTTGGAACTTTTTAAAAGTTTCTGAGCAGTAAAATATATATTATCATCATCCAATATTGTCCAATATTTAAAGTCTTTGTGGGTTTAGCTTTATTTTTTTAATGTTTCTGTTAATTCTAGTTAATTTTTCCTTTTGTTTTATTGTGTTCCCTGAAAATATTGTAAGGTTTAGGTTGAAGATATCGTTATAAAGTATTTGAATTTGCTTCTACCTGGTCACTACATAAGTGAGGCTACCTTACACAGTGTTCGTCTTGAGATTAGCTGGGTCACATAGGTCCAGGTCATAGGTCCAAGATAGGACAGGTTTACATCTGGTTCATCTTACTCTGAGGGTGTAGGCTTTGGTGATATTAACTTTTTGGAGGAGAACTCTTGTTACACTTCTTAACATCTGTTAGACTGAGACTTTTCTTTCTTTCTCCTTTACCCTGAGACTGTCAAATAAACCTGTATATTTGTAGGGATCAGAAATGTCCTGCTGGAAAGGTAATATCCTCACCTCTCTGGATTCCTCTTTTGTCTTTAAGTTTGAGCTGATAACTCATTAAAATCTTGTAAACTCTCAATGCTTTTTAAAAAGTGTTTTAAAATGTACCATAAGTGGTATTTTGGACTGTTTTCAGTGGGAGGTATAGTTCAAATAACTTATCCATGCATTACTGAAAACTGAAATCTCTGCCTATTCATATATGCAGTATATTTTGTATGTTGGGTCATTTGTCTTTTTCTAGTTAATTTTATTTTAGAAATCATTTGTGGAACCTATATTTTATGTGAAAAGAGATTGGCATTAGTTTAAGACAATACTAGTTCCACTAATTTCCACCTGGATGATGATAGGCAAGTGATTTGACACTAGAAAGCATGTATTTCCCCCATTTTCTCATTGTAAAATGGGAATACATAACTGGGCTGTGTATGGTTTAAAGAAATTAATATATAAAAATCTAACATGATACCTGAAAATAATAGGAACTGAATAATAGCTGTCTCTGCCACTAAAATTCTTGGATGGGACTGTTACGAAGGAGCACACTGTAGAACTGCTCTACTCAATAATGTGAACTGCATTGTTGTCTTCTGGGGCAAGTACTTCCTCCAAACAAATCAAACCATTTCACTCACACAACTTTTCTCTGTCTCATAACTTCCTGCTATTCTTCTGTTTGCATTTAATAGAGGTTAAGCTCTTTGCTCACAATCATAACCAAATGGTTCCTAGAGAATAAAGCTACTGAGAGAAGCCAAACATTGATTGAATTAATCACCAATCTCTCTGTCTTTCAGAGATATATCAGTTTTTCCTCCAGTAATAAAATCTCTCTTACCCCACAGTAATAAAACAGGCAGATGATCTGATAGTTATAAGCAACCCACAGAGCTTCAGAATGCGGTCTTACTTCTGAATTTTAGCTTGTGGGCATTTTTTTAAAAAGATCATTTAATTTACTAATAAAGTTACACTAACTTGGTAACTGGGAAGCAGGCACATTTCTCCCCAATGTGGTAAGGCAGAATGAGCTATCAAGTTGTTGTCCTCTTTTTTGAAATGATTAAGCATTAATTTAGATATAAAGAACACACACACAGAGTACTCTGAAGGGATGAAGATGGGGAAATAAAGCACACATGCTCAGCCATACACAGAAGACATATGTAACATCTCATTTTAACTTCAAGGACAGGATGAGTGCCAATATTCTAAAAAATATATTCTAAGTTTTTTAAATTAACTAATCTGTGTAGTTAAGTAGATATTTTATTGCCAATCAATATGCCTGAACCAAACTTACAGCAATGAAAATAAATATCGTTATCATTAATTTATAAAAAATCATATTTGTGTATGCATCAATATTATCTATATATTCTGATTAAATGATACACTGCTGAAAGGAGGACAGAGATAAAGCTTATTTTATATATTAGAATTTTTTTCCATCTATGTCAACCTAGGGGATGAGACTTATACCATTCCAATGTTATTAATTCATGTGTAATTGGTGTCTATTTGCTTAGAGGTATTTTTTGTTTGTTTGTTTCCCATAACTCTGGTCTGAGAGATATCATACGGTGACTTATATCAGTTCAGGTTGAAGGGAAATAAACCAGTCCACTCCCAAATGTTTTCATACTTTAATTGAGGTGGAGTAGGGTTGGTGTTGAGCAGCTTTCCCTACTAAAGTCACAAGTCTCTGGCTTAAGTCTACTTCCTTTATAGGAAATGTTCTTCCTCCTCTCCTTAAGAACAAGGGAGGTTCAGAACTTTCGTTTGCATAATTAAGATAGTGCAAGGAAGTACTTTTATTATCAAGGATATCTGTTTCAAAGGGACTTTCTTTTAGCACAGAAGAATAAGTGGAATATTTTTGTCTGTTTTTATTTTGCATGTGAATATATTTTAATTCAGTTTCATCAAGTAAAGGAGAATTAGAAAGGGAAATTATGAAGTCATTTCAGAAAGAAAGAAGGTAGACAAAGTTTATAAATATTAACACTCTTAAAAACTAATTGTGTGTATGTCTAATCATGTTTAGAACAATGTTATTTTTGTAAATGAAAATGCATTGTAAAATATTTAGAAACAATTTTACCTTTTTATTATTATTATTATTATTATTTTGCGGTACACGGGTCTCTCACTGTTGTGGCCTCTCCCTGTTGTGGCCTCTCCCGTTGTGGAGCACAGGATCCAGACGCACAGGCTCAGAGGCCATGGCTCACTGGCCCAGCCGCTCCGCGGCATGTGGGATCTTCCCAAACCGGGGCACGAACCCATGTCCTCTGCATCGGCAGGCAGACTCTCAACCACTGCACCACCAGGGAAGCCCGTTTTCTAACTTTTTAAAATTTTATGTTGCTGATTTGGTATCAATATAGTCTTGCCTACATGTTTTAAATTAATATTTACCTGATATACCTTTACCTATACTTTTACTTTCAACTTACCTATGTTGTATTTGAAGTTAGTTTCATGTAGTGGGCATATTGTTGGACTTGGTTTATTTAGAACATTTATATTTAAGATAATGATTGGTATGTTATGGCTTGTCTGCCATTTTTTATTTGTTTTCTGTTTGTTTACTAAGCTACCCATTCCTCTGTTTCTCTTTTTTTGCCTTCCTGTGGGTTATATGAACACCTTAGGATTCCATCTTTATTTTAGTGTTTTGGGGTATATGATTTTGTTTTGTTCTCTTAGTTGCTCTAGTTAAAATAATGTAAATATATACAATAACTTATAGTCTAGTGTTATTGAAGTTTTACCACTTTGAGTGAAGTATAGAAACCTTATTTCTATGCAGGTCCAATTTTAATCTTCCTACTTTTTAAGCATAATTATCAAATATTCTTTTAGTTTTCCTTCATTTCACAGTGTCTATTTTCTTCCCACCGCTGAAGGATATCGTTGCTGAATATAGAATACACACTTCACAGTTTTTTCTTTCAGTACTTAAAAAAATTATTTTCCACTTTCTTCTGGTTTTTGTGGTTTCAGATGAGAAATTTACTATCATTTAATTATTATTCTATAAAATGTATGATTTTTCTCTGTTTTCAAGATTTTTATTTGTCATTCACCTTCAGAAATTTAAGTATGATGGGTCTTGACATGGATTTCTTTGGATTTATCCTACTCAGGATTTGCTCTGCTTCTTGAATATTTAGTTTTATGCCTTCCACCAATATTGGGATGTTTTCAGTCATTATTTTTTGAATACATTTTTAGTCCCATGCTATCTTTCTTTTTTTTTTTATAACATCTTTATTGGGGTATAATTGCTTTACAATGGTGTGTTAGTTTCTGCTTTATAACAAAGTGAATCAGTTATACATATACATATGTTCCCATATGTCTTCCCTCTTGCGTCTCCCTCCCTCCCACCCTCCCTATCCCACCCCTCCAGGCTGCCACAAAGCACCGAGCCAATATCCCTGTGCCATGCGGCTGCTTCCCACTAGCTATCTACCTTACTACATTTGTTACTGTGTATATGTCCATGACTCTCTCTTGCCCTGTCACAGCTCACCCTTCCCCCTCCCCATATCCTCAAGTCCGTTCTCCAGTAGGTCTGCGTCTTTATTCCTGTCTTACCCCTGGGTTCTTCATGACATTTTTTTTTCTTAAATTCCATATATATGTGTTAGCATACGGTATTTGTCTTTTTCTTTCTGACTTACTTCACTCTGTATGACAGACTCTAGGTCTATCCACCTCATTACAAATAGCTCAATTTCGTTTCTTTTTATGGCTGAGTAATATTCCATTGTATATATGTGCCACATCTTCTTTATCCATTCATCCGATGATGGGCACTTAGGTTGTTTCCATCTCCGGGCTATTGTAAATAGAGCTGCAATGAACATTTTGGTACATGACTCTTTTTGAATTTTGGTTTTCTCAGGGTATATGCCCAGTAGTGGGATTGCTGGGTCATATGGTAGTTCTATTTGTAGTTTTTTAAGGAACCTCCATACTGTTCTCCATAGTGGCTGAACCAATTCACATTTCCACCAGCAGTGTAAGAGTGTTCCCTTTTCTCCACACCCTCTCCAGCATTTATTGTTTCTAGATTTTTTCATGATGGTCATTCTGACTGGTGTGAGATGATATCTCATTGTAGTTTTGATTTGCATTTCTCTAATGATTAATGATGTTGAGCATTCTTTCATGTGTTTGTTGGCAGTCTGTATATCTTCTTTGGAGAAATGTCTATTTAGGTCTTCTGCCCATTTTTGGATTGGGTTGTTTGTTTGTTTGTTATTGAGCTGTATGAGCTGCTTGTAAATTTTGGAGATTAATCCTTTGTCGGTTGCTTCATTTGCAAATATTTTCACCCATTCTGAGGGTTGTCTTTTGGTCTTGTTTATGGTTTCCTTTGCTGTGCAAAAGCTTTGAAGTTTCATTAGGTCCCATTTGTTTATTTTTGTTTTTGTTTCCATTACTCTAGAAGGTGGGTCAGAAAGGATCTTGCTGTGATTTATGTCATAGAGTGTTCTGCCTATGTTTTCCTCTAAGAGTTTGATAGCTTCTGGCCTTACATTTAGGTCTTTAATCCATTTTGAGCTTATTTTTGTGTATGGTGTTAGGGAGTGATCTAATCTCATACTTTTACATGTACCTGTCCAGTTTTCCCAGCACCACTTATTGAAGAGGCTGTCCTTTCTCCACTGTACATTCCTGCCACCTTTATCAAAGATAAGGTGTCCATATGTGCGTGGGTTTATCTCTGGGCTTTCTATCCTGTTCCATTGATCTATCTTTCTGTTTTTGTGCCAGTACCATACTCTCTTCATTACTGTAGCTTTGTAGTATAGTCTGAAGTCAGGGAGCCTGATTCCTCCAGCTCTGTTTTTCGTTCTCAAGATTGCTTTGGCTCTTCAGGGTCTTTTGTGTTTCCATACAAATTGCAAAATTTTTTTTCTAGTTCTGTGAAAAATGCCAGTGGTAGTTTGATAGGGATTGCACTGAATCTATAGATTGCTTTGGGTAGTAGAGTCATTTTCACAATGTTGATTCTTCCAATCCAAGAACATGGTATATCTCTCCATCTATTTGTATCATCTTTAATTTCTTTCATCAGTGTCTTATAATTTTCTGCATACAGGTCTTTTGTTTCCTTAGGTAGGTTTATTCCTAGATATTTTATTCTTTTTGTTGCAATGGTAAATGGGAGTGTTTTCTTGATTTCACTTTCAGATTTTTCATCATTAGTATACAGAAATGCCAGAGATTTCTGTGCATTAATTTTGTATCCTGCTACTTTACCAAATTCACTGATTAGCTCTAGTAGTTTTCTGGTAGCATCTTTAGGATTCTCTATGTATAGTATCATGTCATCTGCAAACAGTGACAGCTTTACTTCTTTTCCGATTTGGATTCCTTTTATTTCCTTTTCTTCTCTGATTGCTGTGGCTAAAACTTCCAAAACTATGTTGAATAAGAGTGGTGAGAGTGGGCAACATTGTCTTTTTCCTGATCTTAGTGGAAATGCTTTCAGTTTTTCACCATTGAGGATGATGTTTGCTGTGGGCTTGTCATATATGGCCTTTATTATGTTGAGGAAAGTTCCCTCTATGCCTACTTTCTGCAGGGCTTTTATCATAAATGGGTGTTGAATTTTGTCAAAAGCTTTCTCTGCATCGATTGAGATGATCATATGGTTTTTCTCCTTCAATTTGTTAATACGGTTTATCACATTGATAGATTTGCGTATATTGAAGAATCTTTGCATTCCTGGAATAAACCCCACTTGATCATGGTGTATGATCCTTTTAATGTGCTGTTGGATTCTGTTTGCTAGTATTTTGTTGAGGATTTTTGCGTCTATGTTCATCAGTGATATTGGCCTGTAGTTTTCTTTCTTTGTGACATCCTTGTCTGGTTTTGGTATCAAGGTGATGGTGGCCTCGTAGAAGGAAATTGGGAGTGTTCCTCCCTCTGCTATATTTTGGAAGAGTTTGAGAAGGATACATGTTAGCTCTTCTCTAAATGTTTGATAGAATTCGCCTGTGAAGCCATCTGGTCCTGGGCTTTTGTTTGTTGGAAGATTTTTAATCACAGTTTCAATTTCAGTGCTTGTGATTGGTCTGTTCATATTTTCTATTTCTTCCTGATTCAGTCTTGGCAGGTTGTGCATTTCTAAGAATTTGTCCATTTCTTCCAGATTGTCCATTTTATTGGCATAGAGTTGCTTGTAGTAATCTCTCATGATCTCTTTTATTTCTGCAGTGTCAGTTGTTACTTTTCCTTTTCCATTTCTAATTCTATTGATTTGAGTCTTCTCCCCTTTTTTCTTGATGAGTCTGGCTAGTGGTTTATCTATTTTGTTTATCTTCTCAAAGAACCAGCTTTTAGTTTTATTGATCTTTGCTATTGTTTCCTTCATTTCTTTTTCATTTATTTCTGATCTGATTTTTATGATTTCTTTCCTTCTGCTAGCTTTGGGTTTTTCTTGTTCTTCTTTCTCTAATTGCTTGAGGTGCAAGGTTAGATTGTTTATTCGAGATGTTTCCTGCTTCTTAAGGTGGGCTTGTATTGATATAAACTTTCCCCTTAGAACTGCTTTTGCTGCATCCCATAGATTTTGGGTCGTTGTGTCTCCATTGTCATTTGTTTCTAGGTAATTTTTATTTCCTCTTTGATTTCTTCAGTGATCACTTCATTATTAAGTAGTGTATTGTTCAGCCTCCATGTGTTTGTATTTTTTTACAGATCTTTTCCTGTAATTGATATCTAGTCTCATGGCGTTGTGGTCTGAAAAGACACTTGATACAATTTCAATTTTCTTAAATTTACCAAAGCTTGATTTGTGACCCAAGATATGATCTATCCTGGAGAATGTTCCATGAGCACTTGAGAAAAATGTGTATTCTGTTGTGTTTGGATGGAGTGTCCTATAAATATCAATTAAGTCCATCTTGTTTAATGTATCATTTAAAGCTTGTGTTTCCTTATTGATTTTCATTTTGGATGATCTGTCCATGGGTGAAAGTGGGGTGTTAAATTCCCCTACTATGAATGTGTTACTGTTGATTTCCCCTTTTATGGCTGTTAGTATTTGCCTTATGTATTGAGGTGCTCCTATGTTGGGTGCATAAATATTTACAATTGTTATATCTTCTTCTTGGATCGATCCCTTGATCATTATGTAGTGTCCTTCTTTGTCTCTTTTAATAGTCCTTATTTTAAAGTCTATTTTGTCTGATATGAGAATTGCTACTCCAGCTTTCTTTTGGTTTCCATTTGCATGGAATATCTTTTTCCATCCCCTTACTTTAAGTCTGTATGTGTCTCTAGGTCTGAAGTGGGTCTCTCGTAGACAGCATATATAAGGGTCTTGTTTTTGTATCCATTCAGCCAATCTGTGTCTTTTGGTGGGAGCATTTATTCCATTTACATTTAAGGTAATTATCTATATGTATGTTCCTATTCCCGTTTTCTAAATTGTTTTGGGTTCGTTATCATAGGTCTTTTCCTTCTCTTGTGTTTCTTGTCTAGAGAAGTTCCTTTAGCATTTGTTGTAAAGCTGGTTTGGTGGTGCTGAACTCTCTCAGCTTTTGCTTGTCTGTAAAGATTTTAATTTCTCCATCAAATCTGAATGAGATCCTTGTTGGGTAGAGTAGTCTTGGTTGCAGGTTTTTCTCCTTCATCACTTTCAGTATGTCCTGCCACTCCCTTCTGGCTTGTAGGGTTTCTGCTGAGAGATCAGCTGTTAACCTTATGGGGATTCCCTTATGTGTTATTTGTTGTTTTTCCCTTGCTGCTTTTAATATGCTTTCTTTGTATTTAATTTTTGACAGTTTGATTAATATGTGTCTTGGCGTATTTCTTCTTGGATTTATCCTGTATGGGACTCTCTGTGCCTTCTGGACTTGATTAACTATTTCCTTTCCCATATTAGGGAAGTTTTCAACTATAATCCTTCAAATATTTTCTCAGTCCTTTCCTTTTTCTCTTCTTCTGCATGGACCTCTATAATTTGAATGTTGATGTGTTTAATGTTGTCCCAGAGGTCTCTGAGACTATCCTCATTTCTTTTCATTCTTTTTTTCTTTATTCTGCTCTGCAGTAGTTATTTCCACTATTTTATCTTCCAGGTCACTTATCCATTCTTCTGCTTCAGTTATTCTGCTATTGATCCCATCTAGAGTACTTTTAATTTCATTTATTGTGTTGTTCATCATTGCTTGTTTCATCTTTATTTCTTCTAGGTCCTTGTTAACTGTTTCTTGCATTTTGTCCATTCTATTTCCAAAATTTCCGATCATCCTTACTATCATTATTCTGAATTCTTTTTCAGGTAGACTGCCTATTTCCTCTTCATTTGTTAGGTCTGGTGCATTTTTATCTTGCTCCTTTATCTGCTGTGTGTTTTTCTGTCTTCTCATTTTGCTTATCTTACTGTGTTTGGGGTCTCCTTTTTGCAGGCTGCAGGTTTGTAGTTCCCGCTGTTTTCGATGTCTGTCTCCAGTGGCTAAGGTTGGTTCAGTGGGTTGTGTAGGCTTCCTGGTGGAGGGGACTAGTGCCTGTGTTGTGGTGGATGAGGCTGGATCTTGTCTCTCTAGTGGGCAGGTCCACGTCTGGTGGTGTGTTTTGGGGTGTCTGTGGACTTACTATGATTTTAGGCAGCCTCTCTGCTAATGGGTGAGGTTGTGTTCCTGTTTTGCTAGTTGTTTGGCATAGGTTGTCCAGCACTGTAGCTTGCTGGTCGTTGAGTGAAGCTGGGTGCTAGTGTTAAGATGGAGGTCGCTGGGAGATTTCCGCCGTTTGATATTATGTGGAGCTGGAAGGTCTCTTGTTGACCAGTGTCCTGAAGTTGGCTCTCCTACCTCAGAGGCAGAGCCTTGACTCCTGGCTGGAGCACGAAGAGCCTTTCATCCACACGGCTCAGAATAAAAGGAAGAAAAAGTAGAGAGAATTAGTAGAAGTATGAGGAAAGAAAGAAGGAAAGGAGGGAAGGAAGGAAGGAAGAAAGAAAGAAGCAAAGAAGGAAAGAAGGCAAGAAGGAAAGAAAGGAGGGAAGGAGGGAGGGAGGAAGGAGGGAAAGAAGGAAAAAAGACAGAAAGAAAGAAGATACAGTAAAAATAAAATAAAGTATAATAAAGTTATTGAATTAAAAATACTTATTTAGAAAAAAAAAAGGGACGGATAGAACCTTAGGACAAATGTTGGAAGCAAAGCTATACAGACAAAATCTCACACAGAAGCATACACATACACCCTCACAAAAAGAGGTAAAGGGGGAAAAATCATAAATCTTGCTCTCAGAGACCACCTCCTCAATTTGGGATGATTCGTTGTCTAAAGGAGGGAAGGAAGGAAGGAAAGAAAGAAAGAAAGAAAGAAAGAAAGAAAGAAAGAAAGAAAGAAAGAAAGAACGAAGGTAAAGTATAAAAAAGTTATTAAAATTAATTATGAAGAAAAAAATTTTTTTTTAAAAAACATGGACGGATAGAACCCTAGGACAAATGGTGGAAGCAAGACTATGCAGACAAGATCTCACACAGAAGCATACACATACACATTCACAAAAAGAGGAAAAGGGAAAAAAATCATAGATCTTGCTCCTAAAGTCCACTTCCTTAATTTGGGATGCTTGGTTGTCTATTCATGTATTCCACAGATGCAGGTACATCAAGTTGATTGTGGAGCTTTAATCCGCTGTTTCTGAGGCTGCTGGGAGAGATTTCCCTTTCTCTTCTTTGTTCTCACAGCTCACAGGGGCTCAGCTTTGGATTTGGCCCTGCCTCTGCGTGTAGGTCGCTGGAGGGCGTCTGTTTTTTGCTCAGACAGGACGGGGTTAAAGGAGCCGCTGATTCGGGGGCTCTGGCGCACTCAGGCCGGGGGGGAGGGAGGGGCACTATGTGCGGGGCGGGCCTGCGGCGGCAGAGGCTGGAGTGACGTTGCACCAGCCTGAGGCCCGCTGTGCGTTCTCCCGGGGAAGTTGTCCCTGGATCCCTGGAACCTGGCAGTGGCCGGCTGCACAGGCTCCGCGGAAGAGGGGTGTGGAGAGTGACCTGTGCTCGCACACAGGCCCCTTGGTGGCGGCAGCGGCAGCCTTAGCGTCTCCCGCCCGTCTCTGGGGTCCGCGCTTTTCGCCGCGGCTTGCGCCCGTCTCTGGAGCTCCTTTAAGCAGCGCTCTTAAACCCCTCTCCTCGCGCACCAGGAAACAAAGAGGGAAGAAAAAGTCTCTTGCCTCTTTGGCAGGTGCAGACTTTTCCCAGGACTCCCTCCCGGCTAGCCGTGGTGCACTAACCCCTTCAGGCTATGTTCAAGCCGCCAACCCCAGTCCTCTCCCTGCGCTCCGTCCAAAACCGAAACCCTCCATGCTATCTTTCTTATCTCTTTTATTATCATCTTATAGGTCTCTGAGATTCTGTTCATTTGTTTTTTCCCCCAGTTTTATTGATGTCCAGACCAAATAAATTATACTTGTATGTCAAATTCATTGATTTTATCCTCTGTCTCCACTTTACTATTTTGCCCATCTACTGAGTGTATCATTTCCATTATTGTATTTTTCAGTTCTATGATTTCCATTTGGTTACTTTTTTTTTTTTTTTTTTTTTTGCGGTATGCGGGCCTTTCATTGTTGTGGCCTCTCCCGTTGTGGAGCACAGGCTCCTGACGCTCAGGCTCAGCGGCCGTGGCTCACGGGCCTAGCTGCTCCACGGCATGTGGAATCTTCCGGGACCAGGGCACGAACCCGTGTCCCCTGCATCGGCAGGCCGACTCTCAACCACTGAGCCACCAGGGAAGCCCTGGTTACCTTTTATAACTTCTAAATCATCGTTAGAATTTTTTATTTTCATTTGTTTCAAGAAAATGCAAAATTGCTTATTTAAGTACTTGGACAATGGCTGCTTTAAAATTCTTATCAAATGATTCCAATCTCTTGGATGAATTGGTTGATTCCAGTTCATCTTACTGTTGTTGCTATCTGTTGATTCTCTTTCATTCAGGTTGTGATTTTCCTAGTTGTTTGTATGACAAATGATTTTTTATTGTATCCTGGATATTGTTGATCTTAGGAGACTCTGGACTTTTTTTTATCCAATAGAACTCTATTGATTTTTTTTAACATGAGGAGTGGGTGGGTGTTCATGTTCAGCTTCCTGTTGGGCCCTACTAACATCACTCTACCGAAAGTGGGGTGACTGTCCCCTTGAGGACTGCTGAGGTAGAAGTTCAGTTATTCCCTCCACCCACTGGCAACTTCCTGGTGAAAGTGGAGCACTGACTAACACATCTCTGTTGCCTCCAGATGAGGATATAAGCTCGGTTCCCTGATTCACCTCACTGACATCAGGGAGGGGGAAGTGGGTTCTGATTCATATCAGGTTGTTGCTGTCAAGGAGTGAGGCTAGGGATAGGCTATGAAAGTACCTGGTCTGATCATTGGAGATCTTATCACAAGTTCTTACTTTTACAGTACTTATCCTTATGGCTTAAATAATCCATGCCAGCCTATCCCATGGAATATATGAGAGATAACATTGCATATTTGTTCATGATGTGGACTCTGGGACAGGGTCTGAATCCCAGTTTCATACTTGAGTATGAATATATTTATCCATATGCAGAATCTTCAGATGCAAAACTAGCTTTGTCACTCATCATGTCTTAATTTTCTTATCTGTAAAATGGGAGTGCTTAGAGCTCATAAGGCTGTTCTGAGAAAACAAGAATTGAATGCAAGCAAAGTCCTTAGGACAATACCTGGCAAGGTGTTAAAATTTCTTTAGATGCTAGCTTTTGTAGCTTTTGTTGTAAATCCAGTTCTGCTCAAGACAGTACTACTTTCATTGTTATCTCAACATAGTTATTAATAGTGCCCTTATTAACTCACAAAGGTATCCCAGGTTAGACAGTAAATTATGTAATTATTTTATTTATATTGTTTATTATATAACTATCACCATTTACTCAGTCCTTGAAAATTCTTGAACTCTGTGTCATCAGCATTCTTTACTCTGCTGAACACAGTATGAAACATTCTATTCAAAGGCTATTTTGAATGGTGAATTAGAACAGAAATATGCAGTTCAATTTCTTAGTGATATCGAGCAAGGAGGTCTTTTGACATGGTAGAAGGAGCACTAAACTGGCAGTTAAGAGAAATGCCTAAATATGTTTAGAAGGATGCTAGTTTTATTTCTAATCTCAGCTACTGATATAATTAAAATGTTCTGTGGCTCAGCTTTCTCCTTTGTAAAAACACAAGATTGGACAAGATTATCAATAAAGATACCCTTAAAATTTTACTCTGAAATTGTATGTAGACATAGCCATTAATACAGATATATAGATACAGATATGGATATGATTATGAATTTAAAAAACGGATATGCACCATTGCCTTAAAGTTTTATAACTAAATTATTTTCAGGGCTGGGTTTATAAGTATGCGACCTATGCATTTGCACAGAGCCCTGTGCTAGAATGAAGTTTTTAATAATTTTGAACAAGGTGTCCCATATTTTAACTTTGCACTGGACCTTCAACTTCTGTAGCTGGTCCTGTTAATTTGTTGACGAAACTCCTGTCTAGAAAACTATCAGATTAATCAGGCAATGGTTAAGAAAACAATTTCTGCAGTTAAATATTAAATTCTAAATTAGTTTACACAACAACACTAGCAATATTGCCTCCCATTTTCTATTTCTTTGTGTCTGTTCTTTAAAAGTTAAAGTACAGTTCATTCTTGAGTTGCCACACTAGTGAATGAAATGACAAAGAGAGTAACAGCAATGTAGAATGCTGCTCTGTAATTATAAAGCAGTGACACAGCTCCAGATAATCCTTTTGTGTGCTGGCATTGATTAGGGTGTTTTGGTTAAGTCAAAACTTTACCTGATTAAAACCTAGGTTCATATTTTATTTTCTACACACCAATATTAGGGAGAAGTACCACATACACAAAATTATTATCTGGAAAAAAATAGTCCACCTTGGAATCAAAACATATGTCAGCAATCAGTTGCATGTAAGAATAAATTAAATATTATGTAAATATACCTACTTAAATTTTTACTGTAAGCTTTTTTTTAAAGTAACTCTAAATGGAAAAAAAAATATGTTTCTCATATATATATATAAATGTATAGATTCTCTGTGCCCTGCTTATATATTTCTCACAGTAGTCAATACCAACTCACTACAGGGTCATCTGGGGGTTTCACATTGTTTTGGGATTAAATATTGGGATTTGACATTGACACTACCCTTGCGTTTTATTTCAGCCTAGTGAAGCAACTCACAAATAGACTGTAGGCAATATTCCAAAGAAAATACACCATTAAACAAATAGAAATGAGAGTTATATTTCTAGCGTTAGGATGTAAAATGTTTTAGAGTTTTGAATATATACATTTGTGTATGTATATATATAGATATATACATTATACATGATTATATATTTTATGGATAAATATACTCAAAATTTCTCTCACTATAAAAATTAAAATATAAGAAAAAATTAATAGAACACTAGTAATGTGTAATTAAAAATATAAAATGTTAGGCAGAGAGTCAGGAAATCTAGATCTATATCTACTATTTTTATAACTATATGTACAACTGTATTAGTCTCTTTTAGTGCCTGTAACACACTGCCACAAACTTAGTGGACTAAAACAACACAAATTTACTATCTTACAGTACTCGAGGTAAAAAGTACAAAATGGACTTATGGGTTAAAAACAAGAGCTGCATTGTTTCTGGAGGTTCTAGAGAAGAATTCATTTCTTTGCCTTTTCTACCTTCTAGAGACCACCTGCATTCCTTGTTTATGGCCCTTTTCTTCAATTTGGAATCACATCACTTCAACCTCTGCTCCAAAGTTACTCATCTCCTCTGTCACTCTAACTCTCCTTCTTACTTATATAAGGACCCCTGTGATTGCATTGGGCCCACTCAGATAACCTAGGATCATCTTCTGATCTCAAGATCCTTGGATACTTATATCTTCAATGTCCTTTTTGCCATGATAGGTGACACAGTAACAGGTTCCAGGGATAAGGATGTGGACATTTCGGGGAGCCACTATTCTGTCTACCACAGGAGACAATCTTCACTTTCCAGATTTGAAAATAAAATACTCTTCCAAACAACAATGAAGCTAGATTAAGAAATAAAACCAGCCATGTCAGTCTCCACATTGAAACTTGAGAATGATTACTACATCCTTCATTCTCATTCCATGTGGAGAGACATTCCATTGTGTGCCTTGTCACTTAATGTCTTTCAAGTCAAAGACATCAGCCAGTTTGCCAAATATATAGTCTAAGAGTTTTTGATACAGATGCTTAGATTTCAACTACATCTAAATACACAATCACTAATTTAAGCTTGATTTAGTGGAACAGACTTTGAGTCCCATTTTTTAATGGGAATGACCAGTCACATTTTTCAAGTTTAGTTTTAAGCATAAATTGACAAATTATTCATAATTTGAAACATCTGGACTCAAAAATTTTAAAAAAGAAATTTCCATATAATGAAAAATGAATGTATTAAATATGTATACAATTTAAATGACTGTTATCTTAATTTCTATATTTTCATAAATGTTGAACAACTTCAGAAACCATTATCTTGTTCCAAATATTGTCAAGCAAGGTGCATTTCCTTTTGATGTTTAGATGGTTAGATTATTTCACATTTTTCTCTTAGGGATTATGTTGCTATCGCAAAACTTGCCTTTGGCTAGAGTCAGCTGCCTGCAAATTTTTACCTACCAATAGTCAAAATTATATTGCAAACTAGTGTGGTTTCTGGTAACTAAAATAACCTGCAGCTAGCTTGCAGGCAGCAGTGAATATTAAAATGGATGTACTAAAGTTCATTTCAGAACTTCAGTCCCCTTGGAAGTGAAGGAAAATCCGTAACTGTGAAGTCTGTGACTCTCTCATGAACATAATAGATTCCAAGTACAAACACAGGCTTAGGGAGAGTTTACAGACAATTCTGGGATTTATGTTATAAACTCAGATAGACAATTTCTTTTTTCAAAATAAGTATAAAAGATAGAGGGAGGGCTTCCCTGTTGGCACAGTGGTTGAGAGTCCGCCTGCCGATGCGGGGGACGCGGGTTCGTGTCCCAGTCCGGGAGGATCCCACATGCCACGGAGCGGCTGGGCCCGTGGGCCATGGCTGCTGAGCCTGTGCATCCGGAACCTGTGCTCCGCAACGGGAGAGGCCACAACAGTGAGAGGCCCACATACAGCAAAAAAAAAAAAAAAAAAAAAAAAAAAAAAAAAGATTAAAAAGATAGAGGGAGAGACAGTGAGGGAGAAAGTCAGAGATACAGAGAGAGACAGAGAAATAGAGAGGGAGAGACACTGCCCAAAATGCATATATAGCATTTTTTGTGATCACTATATTACGATTATCTAGTAATATGGTTAACTTTATACTACGTGGCATAACTGTGTATAGTCAGATTCATATAAATCACTTTCTGAAGAAAAATAGATGTAATTGGATACTAAACTAGTTTCCCACAGCTTATTTATTCTCAAGGGTATATGTGGTGGGGGGATGATGGTGGGTCTTCATAACTCAACTCTTTTTTGAAATAGTTATGAACTTCATAAGTTAAGTGAAATAAACTTGATGAGAGTGTTTTGCATGTGGAAAAATGTAATAATGTTCTCACATTTATGTCAAGTAAACAAAAATTGGAAAGGTTTTATTTTTACCCCCAAATAAATGAAAGTAAATTAATACATTTTGAACAAGAACAGACTCATACTCCCTCCAGGATGATATCCAAAGCCTTAAGGAAGTTTGGCCTGTGTTTAGAATTTGAGACTCATTTTTAATAAATAATAGTTATTTATAAAGCTTTCTATTTTTTTATTTAGCATGAGTACACAATGAAATGATTTTTCAATAGTTTCTCTGATTTTTTTTAATTTTAAAAAAATTTCTCAGATATTTTTAATCATTAGGCAAATGGAAAAATGCAAGCTCATTAGGTAAAAACTGGTTAAGCATAACCAAAGCAGAAATAAAGTTTCATAAGTTCTTTTTTTTAATTTAAATTTTTTTTTATTGAAGCGTAGTTGATTATAAGGCTGTGGCAATCTCTGCTGTACAGCAAAATGACTCAGTTATCCACGTATACACATTCATTTTTTAATATTCTTTTCCAGTATGGTTTATCACAGGATATTGAATACAGTTCCCTGTGCTAAGTTCTTGTAATTAATAGTTGAATAGATATTCAGGTTTTCAGAGTTAAAAGCACCAAAGCAAATTTTAGGCTCTTTTTCCATTTTTGTCTTAAATATGGCTATCCATGCAGTAAGTAGTGCATATTTTTATACAACTTCCTTCTTTGAGCATTTTAGTAATTGAGGTTAATTATTTGCAATTATTCTGAAATAACTCCTAGTAATCTAAAACTAATTTTCTTTCATGATGAATGCAAAATGCTTTACTTTTATTAAGCAAAAATGAGAAGAAAATAAAATTATTTAATTGAATAAAAGAGATGAGAGAAACTCATTTTAAATTTTATTGTGACTGCTGTATATGGAAGCTTTATTAAAATATATATTTTGTGAAAGTGTCTATTAAACCCTAATCAAATATTTGTATATATAAGCTTATTGTATTTTAAAAATATGATTATCATATATGTTTGAGGAGATTCATTTATAATATATAGAACCCAAAGTGCAGCTAATTTTTCCTACTCTTCCTGTACTAATATTCAAAGTTCTTTTTTTCTGTAATTTTATATTTGTACAAAATATACGGTGACTATATATCATTTTTCATTTTAGTACAGTTTTTATAAAGGTTACCTATTATTTACACAATTTTTTTTTCTTTGTCAGTACATATGCAGCGAACTCAATTTTTAGAGGGCTAAATATTTTTCTATAACACAGACATACTGAAATTTATTTAGCCATGTCCTTATTAAGGGATAAATAATTTGCTTCCAGGTTTCATGATTATAAATAGCGTTTCAGTGAACAGCTTTCAATATATATCTTTGTGCCCATGTAAGAACAAAAGTATTTCTGAATTCACCTGGAAGTGTAGTAGTTAGATAAGAATGTGTGTTTCTAAGAATTTTTTCTCAATCTCTCCCTATTCAAACCCGGTGGAAGAAGACAAGGAAATATAGAAAAGATAGAAATGAAGAATTCTACTTTCTCGGATCTTGAAAATGAACTTGTGAGAAGAAATAGTCAAAGGCAAAAAGTAAGAATAGAGGAAGAGTGAGGTTAGTCCAAACAAAAGTTACTGACTTGTCAAATTTTGAACCGATATTTTCCTATTTAAAACACTTCCCATTTCCAGAGTAAAATTCCCTTTCACATTATACAAGGCCTTCATGACCTGACTTACAGGACTAATACTGTTCTGTTATATGGCCCTGTTGTGCATTTATATCATTATACAACCTAGAGCTCCCATGAGCCCTGGAAACTCCTATGCTGCCATCTTGCTGACCTCACTCTCCCAGGCTGTTTTAATCCTACATGGCTATGCTTTGAATTTTCTTTGCTTAAGTGATTCGTTCCATCCCTACACGAGTTGATTACCATAATTTCTTAAGTACTCTGTAGAAACTATCCTCTTTGCTAAGATTTTCCTGACATCAACTTAAAGCATATTTTACATATCTTTCTCCTCTCTCATCCCTCTGCAACTAGCACACCTCTACTACAGAGCTTATTAGACTTTGTAGATATTTTAGTTTAAATGGCTGTATTCTTTAAGCTTCTTAAGAGCCATAAACTTTATACTGTAATTTATTCATTTTTGTATGTTTATCACATAGCACACTGGCTGAGGCAAGATGTATGTTTAATACATATCTATTCAACAAATAAGTAAATATATGAAAAAAATAGATGAATGAATGAATGAAAGGACCTAGGAAGTGGAAAACAGACTTATGACTGTTTAAACGTTTCTTCTCAATTAATTTAGAAATATGAGAAAAAAAGTCAAGGGGGAAATGCTACCCATTCATTTAACGAAACACATTAGTTTCATCAAGAATCATTTCCCCTGCTCTACTGTTTCAGATTTGTAAAGCTTCAAAGTTTGCCAATATCTGTGTAAGTATGACTGAACTGAATAAGAATTTTTAATAACATACCATAATTTAAAGATGGAGCATTTTGGGCTTCCCTGGTGGCGCAGTGGTTGAGAGTCCGCCTGCCGATGCAGGGGACACGGGTTCGTGCCGCGGTCCGGGAAGATCCCACATGCCGCGGAGCGGCTGCACCTGTGAGCCATGGCCGCTGAGCCTGCACGTCAGGAGCCTGTGCTCCGCAACGGGAGAGGCCACAACAGTGAGAGGCCCACATACCGCAAAAAAAAAAAAAAAAAAAAAAGAAAGATGGAGCATTATGGAAAGTGAAAACAAATATATAAAATTATCTTATGATCCCATCACTAAGAAACACTGTAATCTGTTTTAACTTAACACAATATATGGAAAACCATCCAAACATGATTGGAAGAGGTAGAAGTGGAGGAAGGAAAAAAATGAGAAAAATCAGGGAAAGGAGAGAAATGAATGGAGAAGCGGGAGAATGGGGTGGGAAAAGAGGAAGAGAATTTTTTTTCCTCCCCCACCAACATCTCTTCCTCCCAGAAACCATGCACATGCGCATCCATATAGAGACACACATACACACGTATTTTGTCCTTCTGTGTATATATATGTGTATGTGTGCGTTTCTCCTTTTCTTATTTTTTTAAATTTATTTTATTCATTTATTATTTTTTTGGCTGCATTGGGTCTCTGCCGCTGCACTCAGGCTTTCTCTAGTTGCATCGAGAGAGGTTAACTCTTCATCGCGGTGCACGGGCTTCTCATTGCGGTGGTTCCTCTTGTTGCAGAGCGCAGGCTCCAGGCGCACGAGCTTCAGTAGTTGTGGCACGTGGGCTCAGTAGTTGTGGCGCACAGGCCCAGCTGCTCCACGGCATGTGGGATCTTCCTGGACCAGGGCTTGAACTCGTGTCTCCCACAGCGACAGGTGGACTCAACCACTGTGCCACCACGGAAGCCCTCCTTTTCTTATTTTTAACAGAAGTTTATTTCATATATTCGTTTATGCATCAAAGCATGTCTCCAAGGGCTTTCCTTATGAGCATATACTTCTTTTTTCAGAAATTTGAGTGGTCTGCTGTGTGGCCATATCTGGAGTTAGTTGAAGAGTCCTCTGTGGATGGACACTTTGTTCTCATTTTTCTTTTATGTTCTTAAAAATACATTCACATTTTAAATTAGTTTTAATTCATAATAAAAGAATTTTACACTTACCTGGAACTTTATGGTTTAAAAATAACTATCTTATATATTATCCTATTTAATCTTCATGTTTGTCCATTGTTACAAATAGAATGTATAACCATGGCACAGAAAAGAGGCCTGATGAAGACTTCTGAAAAAAATGAATGAATAATTGAATGGTTTCAGACTTTCCATGGGAGGTAATTGAGACTCAGCAAATTTTAGCTATTGTCATGTTCAAAGAAGAGTAGTAAAAACAGGAGTAGAATTTGTCTTTGGGCTCTATTGTTTGGACATTCTTGCTATCCCAACTGAGAATTTGTGAATTTAATCAGGTAGGTTGGATGCATCTCAATTACATTGTCAAAGGAAATGATATTGTGTTATATTTGACAAAAACATTTTCATATCGATCATCCTAATACATCAACTCTGTCTAAATATAGAGCACACTCTGACTAGCACTGTGCTTAAATATGAAGCAACTTTTTGGGAAGCAATCTATACTCAGGCAAACCCTCTTTCTATTACAGTAGTGACCTGTATTAAGGTGATACTCTGTATTATTATTTGTATAATTTAACAAATAATTACTAAAATATTCTCCTGATAGAAATTATTTATTTTGCCCCAGCATGAACTGTGAAATATAGAGATCATTTTTACCCTTTGTTCCTCCTCCAAATGGCTGAATAATCTTTACAAGATAGGAGTATGTTTTTATAATTATTAAAATGTTTCTGACAAACGTAATCTTCTGTGACTAATATGACCAACTGACTCTTATGAAATGTACCAATTAAAATGCATATCATTTCTGGTGAATTGTATGTGTGTGTGTGTGTGTGTGTGTGTGTGTGTGTGTGTGTTACTCCAATATGGAATTGTAAGTTTGTAAGAATTGAAGTTGAAAAAGTTGAAGTGATATAATGTTTTCCAGAGAAAAACACCCTGTGACACAATTTGCTGTTTTCAAGCAATCCTTTTGTCAAATAAATCTCACGGCTGTGCCTAGAATCCATAGATAGTAAAAAGATTTAGTGACTGCTTTGCGCTTTCTGTTAGTTTTATCTTCTATCTGATTACAAAAGTTCCACATGGCAGTACACTGCCATGTTTGAGTTCAGTGAATAAAAGTGTAATGAATTCGTCCTGCATTACTGTTCCTTTCCCACCTCCTTTATCCAACAGTTGCCATGAACTTCTCTCCTATACGTCTGTACTTGGGTTCATTATAATCTCCTATTCTTATGTTGGTGTTTTCTACCATTTCGTTTATATATCTAGAGCAACCTCCTGTCTCACAGTTGAAAATTTCCTCCTCTACCAGTGCTAGTCTGTTTACATGTTTTGTTAATACAATCTCCAGTCCAAAGGGGTTCCCCCAGGAGCATTATATGCTGTAGAATATGTAGGGCATTTTCCAGCTGTTTTAAACCCCTCCTTCCACTTTGCAATGATTCTTGATATGCCCCCAATCAATCATACCTTAATTATTTAAAAGTGCTGTTTGTTATTAGCTTGATTTAATTGATGTGCATTTTGGAATGCTAAAAAATGTCACCTGTGCTCTGCTCTGTTCTCTGTTAGAACGCTGTCTTTGAAGCCCAATGCAGTTTTCATTTTAGTAATACATAAAGCTCATTAGATTATACAGGTTATTTTCCTTATAGTTAATTCTGATGTATAAAAAATAGAAATAATTGATGTTCAAAGTAATAAAATTAATAGTAGCACAAGTAAGATGACCTACAAATAATAGTTATAAACTGAAGATACACACCATGGTGTTTAATCAATTTCAGTTTTAAATTGTCTTGGTGACTGTGATCTACATATTAAACTCGTGTATGTCCAGAGAATATCTTCCATTTGTTTACAAATACTCTACCTAATGAATATTGATGATGGTCTGCTAATGTTGAATACACATTTTTTATTTTTTTCCCTAAAGTCAAAAATAGCTCTGGCAATATATTATATATAATCAATGATAAAGAAATTACGAGTTTTGTTGTATGGGTGTTTTTAACCCACTTTACTACTCTGAGATTCTAAAAGAAATAGCAAAAATAATAAAATGATAAAATAAGATGCTCATGTTTGATAAGAACTTGTGTGTGGGGCTTCCCTGGTGGCGCAGTGGTTGAGAGTCTGCCTGCCGATGCAGGGCTCATGGGTTCATGCCCCAGTCTGGGAGGATCCCACATGCCGCAGAGCGGCTGGGCCCGTGAGCCATGGCCGCTCACCCTGTGCGTCCGGAGCCTGTGCTCTGCAATGGGAGAGGCCACAACAGTGGGAGGCCCACATACCGCAAAAAAGAAAAAAAGAAAAAAAAAGAAAAGAACTTGTGTGTGACTTTGTCCAGTATTGCAACATTTAATACTTTCTCTTTTATTATTTCTTTGAAACAATATACAATTATATTTTGATAACAGATGGGGTAGTGAAAACATACAACTAGAAACCACAATTCCTAGATATTTCAAGCTTTATTATGTCACAGTTCCTTTCACAGAGAGAGCTGGATATTTTTTATTCATAAAGTTAGTGATTATAATGTCGGTGTTAATAGCGATAATATACTTTAGGTAAACCCAAACACACAAAAGTATTTCTTTATCCAGCGATGGAACTATTATTTCTTTCTTAGGAAAGAAAATGGAGACAGCGAAACATTAAAGTTATTTACTAATTTGGCTAATTAATAGAAAAATATTAAGATTAAAATTTTCTACAGTTTGGAAGTCTCTAGACCATTTTTATTATGTATCAATATGAGTTTCTATGTGCTAGGTAGTTTTGCTGATGCAAATGTATTTGACAAGAATATAAGATATTCTTAATTCTCAATACTTCAAATAAAAATGACTATTTTATTATGATAAAAGCAAAATGATTTTTGTGTTCCCATATTGTGTCATTTGTATACAATATACTAGTGTTGTTTTGTGAGACTCAATCTGGTGATAGGGAATTGACATCAATACAACAAGTAAAAATGCACTGATTACAAAATTGAAGAGTTAAACATTTTGTTTTTTCAATCTCAGGGTGTGTATTTCAAGTGTTGATCATTTGTGCCCTCATAGCATTATTTTGATTTGAAAAATCTCTATGACACCTTGATATCTAAATCATTGAGACTGATAAACGAAATTTTTTTTTTTTTTTTGCGGTACGCGGGCCTCCCACTGTTGTGGCCTCTCCCGTTGCGGAGTACAGGCTCCGGACGCGCAGGCTCAGCGGCCATGGCTCACGGACCCAGCCGCTACATGGCATGTGGGAATCTTCCTGGACCGGGGCACGAACCCGTGTCCCCTGCATCGGCAGGCGGACTCTCAACCACTGTGCCACCAGGGAAGCCCTAAACGAATTTTTTTTTTTTAATTTGGTAAAACAGGAAAAAAAAATACTATTTTATTTCTCCAAAGAAAATTTTTGAGGGTAGAAATCTGACCGTCATTGGCCAAATCATTTGGTAGCCTAAACAGAAACTTGTTTTGAAATGACACATTATTGTATTTTTAAAAATGGACTTAAAATTGGAAAATGATTTAAACCACAATGTAGCAGGGAGCTTGTGCAAGAGTCTCATATGAATAGTTTTTTAAAATGTCATTTACTAGCCTAAATGTCAGTCAGTATTTGGCATATTTATTATGCATTGAAGAAACAAATGGCACTTTGCTTTATTCAGGAATAATATTGTTCAAGTGCAGGGATTAGTGAATATTTCTTTTGTTCATTGATCCATTAGTTCATGCAACCTTAACTCCTAGCACTCTGGGATCTGAACTGCTGCTGATCTTGTTAAGTTTATTTTCAAATTACTTCTTTATTAGCCTATTCTAGGTAGTTTCTAATTAGACATCCCCAGATGGTATGAATCAAGCAGCTGTAGTCTCAGCTGGGAACAAGCGTGAAGGAAATGCTCATCGTTTTATTCTTTTCTTAGCTTTTTTTTTTCTCTCACAACTTTCAGTATTCTCACAGTCTTCACAGGATTTTGAATACTGTAAATCGTTGGATCATATGCTCTGGAATACTAATAATGTATCCTGTTCTAGCAGGAAATACGCAGGGTCTATGGATATAGTGAGCCACTTGGATTTCTGAATGATCCAGATCTTTCATAGAAAATATGTCCATGAATTAAAATTAATACCAAGAACACTTTACACACTTAGAGCTCAAGATCTTTTGGAGCAAATTCATTGTCCTTAGCTGTTCATGAACTTCCCAAATCCTTTAAAAATCTATTTTGGGCCATTGGTTATAGAATGTGATTCAATAATCCACCAGTTTGAGTCTATCTTAATTAAGATACAGTTCATTTGAGTCATTTTTTCATAATAAAAATAAAGTTATCAACTATTAAAACCACAATTATCAATAATTTTATGTGTTCTTCTTACTGTTAATCCACACATTATTTCATTAATCCTAAGAACTGTATGTGCTATTTTCACTATATGGTATTTTTAGTCTAAAGAGAAACTGAGGCTGGAGGAATTTCCAGCAGCAGACAATAAGGAATGCGGTAGAACTGGGAGTTATTATTCTAATAATGATGACCACCATTTATTGGGTACAAAGAGTCAACTGTGTGCTAAATTCTCAGTAAATAGATTTTATTCAGGACAGCCTTATAATGGATCTTCCAAACTTGGATATTTTGATATAGGACAAACGTCAGCTAGATGAGATGATGGGAGATGGCTGTAAACTAGGATCTTCCCTGGCAAAACAGGATGTAGGATCACTATATAAAAACTCAAAAAATGTAATCACTCTGTATTTTAAACTTGGGAAAATGAGATTTAAAAACCGTTCCAAAAACCATTCCTCAGCAAACATAACTCACAAGCAGTAGTACAACCAAGTTGGCATCAGAGTCGAACCCTTCAACTTTGAACTATCCTTCCACTCAGAATTATTAATCAATCCCTTTCAAGGGCACTTTTCTTGCTCCAAACACAAGCACTCATTGCCCTCATAGTTCATGGAAGCCTGTGTTCCTTTCCCACCCTCCACCCATTACATCAGGGATTTGAGACGCTATTTCTAGTAAATCACAAATATTGCCCATACTTCCTATGTCACTAGCCAACTGGTGGGATTTCTGATGACATTACCTAACACCAAAATATCAGTGACTTGCATTGCATTCCCTGAGGAAAACTATTTGGTGTTCAAAATGAATGATTCCAGGTAGAATTTCATGGCAGCATTTTGGGCTGTGGGATTTTGCAAACATATGAAGGCAGTATCATCAGGCATATTAGCTCGAGGACATATCCAGATAACAAATCATAATGACTTGAAATTGTTCAGTTTTCCTGTCTTTCAAATATACTTTATTAGCTTGAAAATTAAGCATTTATTAGTTCTGATTGTAAAAGTAACACATGGTTGGGTTGGAATATTCTCTATCTGCCACCACAAGAAAACTAATTAATCTAAATCCTTGATTGACCCAGATAAGCCCAGGTTGGGGGGCATGGGAACAGTAGAGAAAAGAGAATGAAAGAAAGTAGGACTCAATGAAGGACATGATGAGAAGGAAAAATTATACAAGAAGAAAGGGCTGTAATGCCTTGGGATCATTAGTGAACTTTAATCAATCTTTCTGTCCCACTCTCTCACCACCCTACCCCTTCGAGTTCTCATTAACAAGCTATTCACTTCCTGGCTAGTTGGAGAATAAGATGAATGTTATGAAATTATATGTATCACTATATATTATTTTTTCTCAGTCACAGATTTTGCACCTAATTACCATGTCACTGCATCCTGAAATGGAAAATGTTTTATCTCCATGTATCTTAACAGTCTATTATGACTAGGAGAGAGGAAAAAAGTATATAGAGTCAGTTATCATAAGTTCAAACTACATTTTGTTTTGTTTTCCAAAAGAGAGAACATTTACCTATTTCATAACCACAAAGACAGCCACCTGATTTCATATGTTAGATGTTGACTGGGGAAATGAAGACATAGAAAACCCCCCTACAGCCTTATTTTGATACCCCTATGGCTTACCCCTTCTTCTTCATTCTCTAGGAATGCTCTAATTATCATAAATCTCCTTGTTTGCCCCATCCATTCTGAAAACCTGTGCAGTAAGAGCGAATTCTGACTTGTCTTGCATGATCCATACTATAATATATGGGAGAGCGAATTCTGACTTGTCTTACATGATCCATACTATAATATATGGGAGAGCAAAGAATGAAGGAGGAAAATCAAGAATGATTAAGAACAAAGAAAATGTGTCTGCTTTGAGAGAAGTAACATAAAAATTGAAGGAATAAGTTATACAACAAATGTTACAGATCACCCAAAAATGCAAGATGGAATGTAGATTTTGCCATTTTCTGGATTAGTCAAAAGACTAGTACATTGAAAAGATAAAATATCCAATGGCATTAATCTGTTTATTAGCAATGAATGAAGGATGCCAAAAGTAAATATGCAATTAAGAATTAGTATACACGTTGTTATACAGCAGAAACTAACGCACCATTGTAAAGCTATTGTACTCCAATAAAGATGTTAAAAAAAAGAATTATATCAAAAACGTTCTTGACAAAACTAACAAAAGACATGAACATACATTTTAAGGATGAAAGACACAAATGGTCAATAAACTCTAATCCCCATATAACACTGTATTGCCCCTCTCCTCTCTCTATCTCCCATCCTTCTCCAACTCTTTTTTTTTTTTTTTTCGGTACACGGGCCTCTCACTATCGTGGTCTCTCCCGTTGCGGAGCACAGGCTCCGGACGCGCAGGCTCAGCGGCCATGGCTCACGGGCCCAGCCGCTCCCCGGCATGTGGGATCTTCCCGGACTGGGGCACGAACCCGTGTCCCCTGCAACGGCAGGCGGACTCCCAACCACTGCGCCACCAGGGAAGCCCCTCTCCAACTCTTGACATGAGTCCATAGTGCTCTTTGGAGCATGCAATCCATCATATGCAAAATTCTATATTTCCTCAATCTCTTCTCTCTTATTCCCTTCACCTTCTTGCTCTGAACAACACTGATGTCTTCCCTGAGAATATTTCTTCTCCAAAAATTTTTATCAAGTGATGGCTGGTTTTTCTCCCCCAGACTTTGTGCTGGGAACTCTGGAACTGAGAATGAGTTTTTCATTCTCCTTGTTGTCGTTTCTGAATCCAACGTGGGTTTTACCTACACTCTATAAAAATACACATCACCCCCTGTTAGTCTCTCTCCAGTACTACCCTCATCATATTTCTTGATGATTTCAAGATTCATAAAGCTGACTGATGATCATTCTAAATCTCTAGCTTCGTTTTCCTGTTTCCTTGAACTTTCTCTCTCACTCTCTCTGACACACACCACACAACTACACACACACACACACACACACACATGTATACCCACAAGGACTTTGTCATTTAACTACTTTAGCCACTCACTCTCATGGTTATAGGCAGGTGTTTTTATCATCATGGTATTTTCAATAAATGTACTCTCCACAACCTCAATTTCAATCATGTCAATTCCTGAACACAATCTTACCCATTCTTTCCCTCTAATCATGCAATTCTAGAAAATTCCTCCCACTGAGGACTATTATTCATTTATTTTAATGTATCTTTACATTTAATCTCTCCCATCCATGGCATTACATTCTTTCTTACCCATCTTAAGTGTTATTGTTGATTGTTATTATCACTGCCTTGCATACAACTTGAAGTTTTTTGCCCTGACCCTGGTTAAATCTATATGTTTACTCCATCCTTATAATCATGACAATGTGATGCATCTGCAGGTTATATAGCACAGACATGCCAGTTTGTCTGCTGTGACTACAAGCTCCAAGTGGTCCCATATGCCGTTTAGCTGTCCCATGAAATTCCCCATGTTCATTCAGTTGACTACTAGCCTAGAGACTCTTTCTTGTATGTTATGCTGTTTCCTCAAACCTCCAATACTTCTCCACACTCTCTCTCAACTGATGTCCTAGTTCAATTTTTATTGAGAAAATACGAACACTCAGAAGAGACTATCTTCCCATCACTTCTACCACTGTCCCCACATCTGTGCACATACACTTGGCCTTCACCCCTGCTACTCTGGGTGAAGAGCAACTCCTCTACTCACGTATTATTTCCATTCACTTTTGCTTGTTCAAGGACATCTTTCAAGCACAAGCAAGCCCTTTGATCCCTTCCCCTTTCCCATGGTACCAGCGATATCAAATCCTGCCTTAGAATATCAACTGGTTTATTTAATAGTTGGAATTAATAACATGCTTTTTGTTATTAACCCTGTCTTCAAAAGTTTATTCAACCTACTTCCCAAACCCTAGGGCTAGCACATTCACAGATTCCAGTAAAGTTAGTAGTTAGAATGGCCTTGCCTAAAAGATATTGGTACCTAAGAAAATCACATAGAGAAAGAGAGAGAGAGACAGAGACAATGACAGAGAAACAGAGAGAGACACTGTAGTTTAGCATTCTTTGGAAATTGGACTAAGATTTTCATTGGTTCTGGTCAAAATCCAAGGTTCCTTCTAAAAGTATCCACCAAAGGCTAGGAGATGAGGAAGTTTATCTTGTCTGTGCAAACCTCAATTGCAGAATTTAAGCCACATCAACAATTATGTCATTGAGTTACCTAGAACAGCCCAAAGTAGGGCAGTCTGATTCCCAGGGTGCTCCAACACCATCCCAAGGTCAGTGGTAGGGTGGAAAATTCAGTTTGCCTTTCTTAGTCATGGTCAGAGCTTCCTGAAGCAAAGATATGCACAACACATTCAAAGTGTGTGACATACGATTTTTTTTTTCAAAAAAATGTCACAGATCAATCTGAACTTTCAAGGGAGATGAAAGATTCTAACACCTAAAGAAAGATGACAAGATGTGTATTTTCATGACAAAATATAATTTAAAAACTCTTCAGATACTCCCTCACAAGACGCCAGATATCATTTTTTTTTTTCACCAAAAGCATATTATTGGAGTCATAATTCACATCCAAGGAAACAGAATAGAAAGTCAGTAGAGGATATAACAGTCTACTTTCAATTGTTCTGTCTGTGCTTCCTGGCCTGTTTTTGCTATAGCCACAGGGCACATTCTGTGTATACACTTATCTTATTAATTAACATGAAATAGTGAGAAACTATGCCCAGCAATATAAAAAAGTATCCATGATTACAGATAGCTGACCAAACTGATGCTTAGGGTTCTTATATCTAAATGCAGCTGAAGGGATGCAAAAATATACACAAAAAAGGCTAATCAAAGAAGAACCAAATTTGTTCCAATGAGTAAATACATGGAACTATTTCTTATAATTGACAGTGTCACTTTACGTGGTGACAGTAGCTTCTAGTAAAATGTAACATATTGCTTTTATTTTTTGATCAAACGTGGCCAATTGGTCAAAAGAAAATTCCATGGGTTTTGATAGGGAAACACTCAAAGATGGAATTCAAGAGTCACACTCAGAGGCATTCATATCAGTAGCAGAGGCACAAGTCATATCATACCAGAGTGTTATTGTCAATTATAATTAGAGGCTTATCTCATCTTCTGTTATTCGCTTAAATGATGAAGAATCTATTTAGTTAAATGTTTCAGAAATACAATGTTTTAGACAAGACTTGAGAGGCAGTTTCCTTTAGAGCCACTCTTGCATATATTCATGATTTTTTTTTCAATTATCTTTCTTCACAAAGAAAAAAATTGTAAAATGCATTGTGATTTTCAGGAAGATGACATGTACCCTAAAGCAATGTGAATGTGTCTTCAGGAACATTCAGGATCTGGTCCTCCAAACTTCAGGGCTGTATTCATACTGTAACCTGGGTTTTTTCCTTTGTTTTTACCTTTTTTTTCTCTTGGTTTTGATTGTTGTTTGTGTTTTGTTTTCAGTTTCTTCATACCAAGAAAAGGACAACCAGATTCTTGATTAAATTAAACATGTCAAATTCCTCAGGAAGATCTACATTGGCATGCACTATTGTATATGATAGTTCTAACTGATTATCTCAGCCAGGAAAAAGCATTAGTAAACTGTGGCATAGTGAGTAAGAAGTTCTAAATAATATAGTTATTTGTAGCATCACCTGAGAAACTCAGAATAGACAATCTCGGTAAAATCTATGTAAAAAGTGGCTACATTTGAATAATTGTGGGTAGTTAGTATTCAAAGCAAAATTTTCATATCAGCCTCAAACTTGTCACATAAAAGAAGGCTATGAAATCCTTACATTGTCCAACACTAATTTGACTTAAAAGGAGCTATCTTCCAGCTTTGAGAAATAAGCCATGAGAGATAGAATATAGGCTAAGGACAACAGTGGGGCAAATTAAAGAATAAAAGTTATTTCTACCAGTTTAAAGTTTGAGACTTGGTAGAAGTTAGAAAGGGTTGCAGGTAGTAAATGAATAGCTAGCAACTGAACACAGAAATTTCATTCCTTCGTACTGTATTCCTGATTCTCCCCCAGTTCACAGGAGCAAAGCACCTAGTGACTGTTGTTGTAACTTTTAGTTTTCCTATTAGAAAGTTTGGATTAATGTTACCATTAATGGAGTTATTACAGTCTGAGCAATTGATTGCTTTAAATGGGAAATGTAAGTTACTACAAAGAGGAAGGAGACGGTAGGCTAATTCTTCTCTGACAATCCAAAACTTTTCACTTTCTCCACTGTGGATACAGTACACAACCAATACATCACAGCTGCTAGTAGCGTATCTTCATGTTCCAACAATCAGCCATAAGTCTTGAATTCTGTAGAAGAGAAACTTTGATTACCCATGTCCACGGTGTTAAAAAAAAAAAATACTGATCTAAAACCCTACCTAAGACTGTGATAAATGGTCTTATAGAAAACAAGAAATGTTGTGATGGCTAAAAATATATCATAATCTACATGGCTTACAAGATCTCACTTTGAAGCAACACCCCAAACTTATAGAAACAAATTAATAATACAATTGTCAACGTTAAAAAGCAAAAGATTTGTCGGTATGGGTATCCTAGAAGGATTGCTATATATTCTCTACAGAATCACCAAAGAAATCAGAAGCAACCTAGCTAATTGAAGACCTGGGGAACATAAGGAAATATAAAATCTGTCCTCATGTATCTGAAGAGCTGGAAGGAAGACTAGACGATTTAGTTTTGCTCTGGGAGATAAAACAAGACCTATTAGGAAGATTACTCTTGGGGGTAGAAAGAGCTGAGACGGGGAGAGGGTAGGGTTGTAAGTTGGGACAATGTCTCAGTTCAGTGTAATTAATAACTAACTCTGAGAGGGGTTTAATAAAATTGAATTATATACTGGTGGTATGTACGTGATCTATGTATATCTATATCTATACATCTATCTACAGAGAGAGTGAGAAGCTTGTTAATGTGTTCAAGCACATGCTGAAGACTGTTTCTCAAAAATCGTAAGCAAAATATTCTTGCATTTGGATAGAAGTGTGAGATGCTGTTTGAATTAGACTACTTGAAATGTCTCTTCCAATCCCCAAATTCTCTAATCTACCAATCATAACATAACTTAGCTGTACTGTAGGAAAAGAGAGAAATTTGATATAGGAACGATATTAGAGGGATAATTAATAGACTTGAATTGGTAGAGAAAAATATGCTATAAAAGGGATTTGATAGGAGAATCTAAGCAATGTTTTCCATTCCTTTATGCCTTCTGGAAGCATATAAGTGGATTAAATTAAAAAAAGAAAGGAGGATGGAGGTCGAGTGGATTGCAAGTAGTTTTTCACCACCTGAGGAAAGGATACAGAAACAGCATTTACACTCTTTTTTTTGTAACCAGTATCTATATCCACCTATCTAAAGCTGAATGAGTCTTGTAGCTGATAGCATTAAATTTGAAATATATTGCCTAATAACATCTTATTGTCTACCTTTACATGAAAGGTTTCTGCACAAGAGAATTGAACCTTGGACATTATTAAAAACTCTTTGGCTCTGTTTATAAGAAAGATTAGAGATCAGTACATTCATCTGTATGTTCAATAGTCTTTTTGGTGAGCAGATGTAGATTTGGTGACTCAGCGTTTCTGGGAAAAAAATACTTTGAGAGACAAGGTTCACCTGAAAATATTCTACACAAGATTTCTCATTTGTCATGTTGCATTTTTCTCTTCCAGTTTAGAAACAATTTGAGATTTTGCCAACAAGTTAGGTAGTCTGCAGAAATGCAGATAAGTGGGCATTTTAAAATTAGCAAATAGTATAAAAAGGAAAGCCAGCAGTTTTACACAGGGAAAAGCTTTGAGTGGGCTACCTTGTCTCTCCCTGATGGCCCCAAAGTTTCTGAGATGGATTTTGTTCATTTTGAAGCCAGCCAGAACACACAAATAGCAGAACTCCAGTTCACACTACACAGAAGGAAATTTGTCGTGGCAGATTTTCCCCCCTATCGTATCTATAAGAGAAAAAGGAAGTGGCATCACTGAGGTATGAGCGAACAGAAAGGATTGTATTTCTTTTTCATCTGGTGATTGGACTGACCCCAGTGCACTTTGCTGTGACTCACAGAGGCTGCTTTAACTAATTCAAAAAGGAGCTGCATGATGAGCTGGTCATGGCCTCTAACACTTGCTTCTGGCCTCACACAGTTTGGGTTGGAAAGAGCAGAGTCCCTCAGTAGCAAATAAAGGAAGAGAAGAAAATTGCTTTAAGGGGAACTAAGTTAAATTCAAAAAGAGCACATCCACTTTCCTGTAGGAATAAAGTACACAGGTTAGTTTCAGGACCAGATGGAAGAGATGCAAGATCATCCTTGCTAAACTTATCTTGACATTATGACAGTACAGATGCTTCCAACTTAACGATGGTTCAATGGACACTTTTTTTTTTTTTTTTTTACCTTATGACGGTGCAAAAGTGATATTCAGTAGAAACCATACTTCTAAGTTTGAATTTTGGTCATATGCAGTAAGATGCTCTGTTGTGTTACTGAGCAGAGGCAGCTTCCAGTCAGCTAGGTGATCACGAGGGCAACAACCCATACACTTACAGCCATTCTGTACCCAGACAACCGTTCTACTTTTCACTTTCAGTATAGTATTTAATCAATTACATGAGGTATTCCACACTTTATTATAAAATAAGCTTTGTGTTAGATGATTTTGCCCAATTGTAGGCTAATGTAAGTGTTCTGAGCACATTTAAGGTAGGCTGGGCTAAGCTACGATGTTAGGTGAATTAAATGCATTTTTGACTATGCGTTTATGGGGACCATGCATTCTGACTTACATTAACCCCATCGTAAGTTGAGGAAGATCGGGATATGGGCTATGCCAACTTTATGTAAATTTATCTTATTTATGATTTTAAGGTTTATAAGATAATTTAGGATTGGAACACTAAAGCTATATAATTCTTTACTTCTAAAATGTGAAGTATCATGCCTTGTGCCTCTTTAAAGTTCTTTTCTTTATTCCTCACATTGCCCAAGAATAAAGTCCTCAACAAATGCTATTGATCAACTTTATGTCCCTCAAGGACAGACACAGAAGACAGATGACATTTTAATGTTTTTAGAGGAAAAAGACTTTTCTATATGTAACTGCTTCCTAAAATGTGAGCAGCAGATGTAGAATTAGGAAAAATCTGCAGTTTGCAAGCTTTTGCTGCAGAGGAGGTTTTCTTTGCTGAAGCAAATTTGACTATCTAAACATTCATGATCCTTTTTCTTTGTCTCACTACTATTCCTATTTTTTCCAGTTACTTTCCTACATGTTTTTGGATTGTTGGAAGCTCATAAAAATGAAATAAAATTACAGGAGTGAATACACCACACAACATCAAACTTGTGTCTATACCATCTTAAAATGCCATACTGTTTCTTTGAATGGCTTCTTGTGTCAAGTCACAGAAAAGGCTACCTCGACTTTGAGGATTACTGACAGGTAGTTCCAGAGTTTCTAAAAGTAACTCATGTTCCTCTAAAACTTCAACAATTTTCTGATGGAACTAAAATATCTGACTTTAGAGGCAAGCTACTCTTTTTCAGTCAACATATTTCTGTTTGTTGTAATTGTTAAGCAGCTGTATTCCACCAGGGCTGGGACGTCTGTCTGATTTTGCATTATTAATTTTACTTAATGCTTGGACAGGGTTGGTCTCAATAAGTATTTGTTGAATGAATGGATGAAAGATCAAATGAATGAATGTTTTATACAATATTCCAAACTTTTTTACAGTGTATTATATATGCATCCATAATTATATATGTTAAACAAAATATATCATAATATTACTAAAAGGGAAATGAGAAACAAAGTAAAATGAATAAAACATGTTCAATGTTTTCTCATTTACTTCTTACAAAATAGGTATGAGGATATTTGCCCTAATATTGTCATTGGGAGCACCAACATGGGATAGATATAGAAATCTTTCTTTTCTTAAATATTTGAGGGGATGTCATTCAGAATTTCTAATATTAAAACGCTAACTCTGACAATGAGAATGTTTGATCCTCATGTGACAGGATTATAATGATATTTAAATAATGAATATAATGTTAATTAAAATTTTAATGCATCAAATGATTCCTCACAAATAGTGTTTAGATTTATTGTATTTATGTATTTAGTAGTAAATTATTATGTATTTATTAGTCTGTTTCTCCGTGAATGAAGTCCATCTACAGCAGCTTTTGCGAAGAGCATAGTGACATCTAGTGGTGAAAATAAATACTGCAAATGGCTAAGGTTGGTGCGTGGAAATTTGAGGGTCAATTGTATTGCAATAAATCTGACAATTTTGCTAATAGAAGCTAAGAAGAATTTGCATGAAAGGAGGAAAAATAGGTGGTTTATTAGATATGACAAATCTTGAATGGAATTGAAACATTATTAATATGTTTGTTTCTGCGTGCAATAAAAGAGATTTTAAATTGTCAAATCTAAAAAACAATTAAGGAATAGAATTACAACTAAACTTTGAATCTTTGAGTCTGGTAAGTAACATTCCATTTGAATCTTTTTGTCTGGTAAATAGTATTTTATAAACCGATACATGTTCTAAGTATATAAATGCGATCAAACATTTCAGTCTAAGCCATAGCAAGGGAAATTGAATGAGGAGAAATAGCTCATCTGTGTAAAACATTACTATGTGGAAAATAAAGCCTTAAAATAGATTTATCCCTACATTTGAATATAAAGAAGCTTTGACCAGGTGACAACACTTTTTTTATTTGTGAATAGTTTGGGTCATATTTTCAATAGAATAGAATTTTGTAACTAAAAATTTGTTTTAATGCAGTTGTTATCAATCCATGTCTTTGTAGTAATTATCATATTGACTTAGTGGCATTTAATCGGGCTTTGAAATTTAAAAAGAGCAAACAGGTAATGCTTGCAGTATTGCATTACAATAGGCATAAGTTAAAAATTTTTATTCTCCAACAATCTAACTTAAATGTCTGTAAAATGAGAAGTATACAGGCTATATGGTAAAGAAACTGATAACCAATGATGAAATAACTAGAATTTAAATTATCCAAAAAAAGTAATTGGGGTTATCATATAATTTCTATCTAAATTAAGATAAGTGACAATATGATGTTATAATTTATACCAAGATATATTCAAATACTTTGTTAAGAAAAATGGATTCTTAGACACAAGGTATGCCTTAGTATAAAATAAACTTATTATAGTATATAGCTAAGAAATTAAAACTACTTTAATCCCAATATACATTTAAATGCATGTAGGAAACTGGAATAAATTTTCCAGTATGTGACGATTAATAGTGAAATAACAGTTTCTAAATGGTAATTTTATGTGTATTTTAAAAGAAAATAAAACAATTGAAAGTATCCTTTAAATAACACTGTGTATCAGTGTATTTATTTTTGTACTATATATGAAAAAGCACCTTAAAGGTATTAAAGGAATATTTTCAATAAAAAAGAAACTTTATAACTTTCATCTAGAGCTAAAATGAACAAGTGTTAAAGATTTTATTTTATTTATCTTATTATTAAAGGGAGAACCAGTAAGGTGTTACAACTGGTATAAAGGAGAAATCAAAGGAGCACAAATTTATATGAAGAACAGTAATGTTGAAATGAATTTGAAAATCTGGTTTATCCACAGGACAATAATCAATTGCATTCCAGCAGCCTTAAGTAATCTGTATTTTTATGGACAAGAAATATTTGCATTAGTATCTGTTTTCTCTAAATTAACTTCTATTTCTACAGAGTTGTTTAAGTAGCCTAGTCAAAGTCTTCATCCCATAGTCTTACCTTCATATAATTACTGAAGCCTCCAGCATTTCATTGAGAGGTTAGTCAGTAATCTATCTTGCCTATTCCAAAGTCTAATTTTTCCTTGAAAAATAGACTTAGTAGGTTCTTCACATCCAAAGTGAATGATACTTAATAGTTATTACTCAGTGTCTAGCATGGAAAGTAATAACCATCAGTGAGAACTCAGGAAGCTCTAAGATTATGACAGAAACATTTTGAAATAGTCAAAGAAAGATTAAGATTTTTTACATAATATTCACTTCAGAGCTGCAGTAGCTTGCAAATAAAACTTCAGCCAAAGCACATCCTATTGTATATTTCCCTGCTTTAGTAGTGCAAAAGGAAAAGTCTTCTACTTTTCTAACATGAAGATCATTACACTGATTCATGTGTCAATAATGAAAATATCACTATGATCAGTGAGAATCTGCAACAGAATACATAGTAAAATTAAAAATCAAACAGAAGTATTAGTACAACCTCTTATTCATTAACTGCTAAAATTTGAAATATGATTGCCTCTTTCTTTCTAAAAGTAGTCTCCAGACACAGCAATGCGGAATATTAACAAGCTCTTTCCTTTTTTCATTATGGTTGAAAGAGTGGGTTGACATTATAACAGCTTTAGAAAGTTTTATTCATTATTTTTGTTTATTTGTTTCAGTCAATGAAGATTCAAAATATTGGGGTCACATCAAAACCTAAAATAAATCTTTCAGCATGTAACATATAGATAAAATATCATAGATTGTGGATCACATTTGACTTGTTTGTTTTCCACCCCCATTCTGGGGAGTGATAGGTGTTCTAAGCAGACAGTTTAGGTCTTATGGTGGAAACACATTATGTCCTATAAAATGTTCCACCCAAATACAGCTGAGCCAGGATTTAGATCCTCCCAATTAGACATAATCTCCATCTTAAATTACAACTCCTAAATGTCTCTCTTACAACATATCACTTTTCATCTTGCATTATATTTTCTCCATAGCTGACCTGCAAGCTCTTTGAGGGAAGCTTGGCATTGTTGGAAGAAAGTCCATGTGGGTTGTGTAATTACATGAATCTATATTTCAGTTTTGTTTTGGCTCTTACTAGCTCTTTGGGCAAATTGTGTAATCTCTCCAAATATCAACTTCTTCGTATGTGAGATATGAATAAAATAAATTTCTCACGAGCTCATGAAATAATTAGATGAGATAATATTTTTAAGCTAATTGACACAAAGGTTTTAAACAGTATAAGCAAAAGAAAAAAAAAGAAAAAGCTTTATTTTCAGCAGAGTTTAAAATTCTTTTGAACAAAGTAATTCAATAGATATTTGTTGAATAAATTCCTTAATAATAGACAAAGTGAATTCAGACATCTACGCATTTTTAATTTGGTATTTTATTCTGCCATGTCTTAAGTGAGGCCAAGCATTTGTTACAATGGTGGACCTACTGCAAATTTATTGAGCTAATCTAAACGGTGGCTTGCTTTGTTTTTCTTCATGAAATGAAATAACAGTGAGCCTGATAGCACATCTCTGTTTAGAAAAAATAGGTACTGGATGATATTCCACATATTCAGAAGACTTGGCTTCCATCAAAGAGAGGATGGGTAAAGTTAAGGATTTCCAGAATGATTTGTACTGATCATAGGTGATTTGGCTATTCAACTGGAAGAGCTGATGAAGCAGATTTTGGGTTATGTACAAGAGGAAGAAAGAGTAGCCTTCTTTGACAATGTTTGGCTTCAAGAAAATAATGGGTAAAATGAAAAGCTATCTAAATATGAACTATTACTTCCATTTTAAAAACACAATCACCTTCAAGCCTGTATTTCAACAAAAACAGTCTAAGTTAGAGACATAAATCTATTTTATATTTACCTACCCATTTGCTTTCATTTTCATTCCTGTGATACATAAATATATTAAAGGTAACTGAGAGGTAAGTTCAGAAAGTTATAATAAAAATACTGAGTACAATTCTATTAAATACAATTTCAAAGTCCAATTTCTTTTTTAAATCTAATATTAATGATATTATTAAGGCTTTCTAAAAATCACTATATAAGTATTCCTTTAAGGAAAAATATTTCAAGAACAAATGAGTTTTGCATGTATAAATTACTTTTTGCAGAAGAAAAATTTTAAATCCTAAATAATTTATCTTCATTCCTTAGTGACTTAGAAAAACTAAGTACAGTATCTTAGCAAGACTACTTTTAATAGTTTTATATTTCTAACCATGTTGGAATGAGCTTTAAGATTCTTTCCAAAAATCTGAGATAATTTTCAAATAAATCAGAAACTAAATATTAAAATCAAGCTTAGATATTATCTTCTGTGTTTCAAAGACAGTCAAACTTCTGTAGTTTCTCATTATTACATGATGACTAAGAACTGTGAAGTAGGGAGAAAATAAAAATACAAGGTTTATAGAATATCTAAAATTGTTATCAATAAATGCTGGAGAGGGTGTGGAGAAAAGGGAACCCTCTTGCACTGTGGGTGGGAATGTAAATTGATACAGCCACTATGGAAAACAGTATAGAAATTCCTTAAAAAAATAAAAATAGAATTGCCATATGACCCAACAATCCCACTACTGGGCATATACCCAGAGAAAACCATAATTCAAAGATACATGCACCCCAATGTTCAAAGTGGCACTATTTACAATAGCCAGGTCATGGAAGCAACCTAAATGCCCATCGACAGATGGATTGATAAAGAAGATGTGGCATATATATACAATGGAATATTACTAAGCCATGAAAAGGAACAAAATTGAGTCCTTTCTAGAGACATGGGTGGATCTAGAGAGTGTCATGCAGAGTGAAGTAAGTCAGAAAGAGAAAAGCAAATGTCATATATTAATGCATATATGTGGAATCTAGAAAAACAGTACAGATGAACCTGTTTGCAAGGCAGAAAGAGAAACACAGACATAGAGAACAAACATATGGACACCAAGGGGGGAAAGTGGGGGTGGGATGAATTGGGAGATTGGGACTGACATATATACACTAAGATGTATAAAATAGATAACTAATGAGAACAGGCTGTATTGCACAGGGAACTCCACTTCGCTGTACAGTAGAAACTAACACAACATTGTAAAACAATTATACCCCAATAAAAAATAAATAAAATAAAAATGTATGTTATTGAACTTCATCCTTTTACAGGTAAACATATAGAGAAGAAGGTAATATGAGGGGGGAAAAAAACCATCAGAAATTAAACTGCCAAGATCTGACCAGTTAAATGAGGGAGAAGGCAAAGACTATTATTGGGATTTTTGAAAAAGACACAATGAGTAACCCCTCTCATGACCTGAATTTTGAAAAAGTTGAGAATGGATACTGGAGGGAAGCATTCGGAGACCAAAAGACACATCCATATCTAGTAAGATTGCTATTGAAGAGTGTAGGTTATAATCTACACGGAGGTTTTCAAATACGAAATCCCAGATTTAGACAGATTTAATCATTAGCAGTGTGAGGCTGGGTCACAAACCTGCCATTATCCCTCCTCCACATGTACCAAGTAGATCAGCTGGAGGAGCAGGAAATTCATTCCCCTACTTGGGGCAGAGAATTGAGTAAAGGTATGGGGTATGGAGCCAGGGCAATGCACAAGGAAACATCAAGTGCAGGATGGGCCTAGAGACTGTCATACAGAGTGAAGTAAGTCAGAAAGAGAAAAACAAATATTGTATAATATCGCTTACACGGGGAATCTAGAAAAATGGTGCAGATGAACTTATTTGAAAAGCAGAAATAGAGACACAGACATAGAGAACAAACATATGGATATCAAGGGGAAAAGGGGGTTGGGTGGGATGAACTGGGAGATTGGGATTGACATGTATACACTACTATGTATAAAATAAATAACGAATGAAAACCTGCTGTATAGCACAGGGAACTCTACTCAGTGCTCGGTGGTGACCTAAATGGGAAGGAAATCCAAAAAAGAGGGGATATATATATACGTATAGCTGATTCACTTTGCTGCACAGTAGAAACTAACACAACATTGTAAAGCAGCCATACTCCAATAAAAATGTAAAAAAAAAAAAAAAAAGAGCAGGAAAGATGTGTTACTCCCCACTCTCCCAGCCCTGGATAGTCTTTCCTCAGTAGAATTTTCTCAGGGGTGCCATAAATGAAGTCTTCACATTTTTTACATTTTATTTGCTACCACTTGTGTGTGTATCTGTGTGTGTTTAATGGTGAAAAAAGTGGGCAACCTAGATTAGGAGAATAAAAACAAAAATAAGGGAGCAAGATGGGGGTTGTGGGGAGAAGAAAGAAAGACTTTGGTTCTTTTAATTAGCAAAAATATGTATTTAAATCTAAAGTGTATGCTCTATTACTTTATAATAAAAAGTGATTGTCTCCACAGTGTTAATGAATATAACCTTAATTCATACATGAATATTTTTTATTCATCTATCTATTCAATAAATATTTTTGAACATCTAAGAGTGCCAGGTATGGCTGATACTAGGCCCTGAGACAAATACTATTATGTCTAATATAATCATAACATGTCAACAGTAACAAGGATGATTATGTAAGTGTTCTATCTACAAGGAATTCAGTGTTGTGTGCTCCACAAACCATACACCCACATAAATGTAATTATCTTTGTCTCTTATATACTTAACACAGTGTCTGGTAATTAGGAATTTAAAATAAGTTACACGTTCATTGAATGAGTTGGATTCAGGAAGATCATAATTATAAAACAGGTTTATTTTCTTTCCTTCACCACCTCCAAACAAGATCCATTGAAATAGTCTTCTTGCCTCTGGATTTGAAACTTGAATACAAAATGTGTCCCTTTTGTGGTTTTCTCAAAGAGTCCAGTTGTCAAACATCATTTTCATCTGATTCAAATCTTCCTTTTGTTCTCAGATCAGGCCTGATTGGAAGCCAGTGTTGGGGATGTAGGAAGAATATCATTAGTTTCTTCTCTCTTCCTTGCCCCACATAACATATTTCCTCCCCACTACTCATTGACTGTGATCTCCAGTCCCTCTGAAGTTGGGCTTGTAAAAGGCAGTTTTACAGAAGAGTATAACTGTCGTCTTGATTGATGTTCTCTGGGTACAGCTAACTCAAAGTTCAAAGAATGTCTCTAATTTGTGGAACACGTCTGTGGTTGCTGGGTGGTACCACCCTGGGGACAATGGCTCTGTGCTGTGGCCCAGGCATTGCTTCAATTTGTTAGCACTTGCTTTTACTGGTTTCACTTACACAGTCTCTATCTGTGGGGTTTTCACAGTCTTTAGACATTCTTTTAAAATAAAATCCCTTTCAAAACCACTCAAGAATAGTTCTATTTCAGAACGTCCACATCTGGCTCCTACAATGCAGCCTCTCTACCCTGCGGTTAGTGAAGTAGAGCTTCCTCTACCACTGTTCTAGTAGTTCTCTAGTGTTCCACCTCTCAAACTAGGCCCCTTTTTTGGTCCTCCCTTCTTTAAAATTTTTCAAGTATGGGTCAAGCGATCCCTCTGAGCCCCAAGGTCCCCAGTATACTAGTCAAGCCTTCCCAAGCTCTCCATAGACCTTCGTTTGGTTTGAGCATCATCGGGAGAGAAGGAGAAGGCTAGAACCCTGCATGGCTTGTCTCTCCAACCTGGCTGCACACCGCAGTTCACCTGGGAGCCTTAAACACTGCCAACACCTATGTTCCATGTTCCACTCCCAGAGGTTAGAATGTAATGTTTCAGGTGTGGCCTGAGCAACTTAGTGATTCTACTATGTGGTCAAGGTTGACAAAGCTGCTCTAAAGACACCCTTCCTAGTGACACCCCCAAGAATAACCTGGGGGGTGGCTAATGGTCCACTTGAGGTTGACTGGTTTGGGATCACCCTCTGGGCCAACCTTCCATAGATGCTGCAGATCTTTACAAGTATGAAGAAATTGACACTTTTTATTCTCAGTCTTGGGACTTCTATCAAAACTCTGAGAAAGCAGAAGTTCTATTTAAAATCCCGTGGTGTTAAGTGTTTATTCAAGTGATCTGACTGAATGCAGAGCTGATGGGTGGGATTCAGAGTTATGAAAGTCCCTGGGGAAAAAAACAAAGCTGCTTAACAATTTTCTAATCCATTTCCTTTCTGTGTCTCATTTTGTTTTCAATCAAAAAGCATACTATGTCCCTGGTTTAAATATCATATTTAGCTTACCTACTATCTACTAGAATCAAAAAGTGTCAAAACTGAACGTCTCAAAATCACACAGCTTGAGTCTTAATTTTCTCTTGGAATATCTAGCAGCTGATAATTTTCTTTTTAATATATTTTTGGAAATAGTCTCCATCTCTCTTGATGTCCTCTGACTTTTATGATAAAAAGTGTACACAAACTGCCCAAACTAATTTCTTTTTGTAAATCTTAGTGTTTTGTTAGTCAATGGATTTTGCAATTGGGGTATTTGAAATAGTTCAATCCACATAATATAGCCATTATATTCCAACAAATTTAATGTAGTTTCAGAAGTTACCAACTTTTCCAAAAGAAAGAAATTTTTAAAAGACTTTTTGAGGCTTAATTAAGTTTGAAAATAAAATAAAATCTGAGTGTGCTACACGTAAGGATTAATATTTGAATAATTGTATAACATTTTATATAAAATAATTTTACTTCCATTTTTTAAGCTGAGGAGTGATTGTGATCAAAAGAAAAAAAAATACAGGTTTCCTCTCAAGAAATACAAGTGTAGATGAATATTTTCCATGTAATTTGAATAAACAATGTCAAAGTTAAAATTTTATGCATCTTTAGTTTATATTTTTTAATTATATTTTATTAATTTTCATAAGGAACCTCTCCAACAAGAGCACAAGCTCTGTATGGTTTCAATCATGTTTAATCTTGTTTTGTATCTTCTAACATACCTTATATATAGTAGCTTTTTAATAATAATAAAAAAATGTTAACAATAATATCATAGTATCATTTCATCTAGCAGCCCCTCTTTTAGCAATTTAACTAAACCTTAGACAAAATTAAACTAGTGATCAACAATACAGAAATTCTAATAAGTATTTAAATATAAACACTGAGTATGATCTCTAATTTATAGCTGGAGGATGGTTTTATTTTTACAGTTTGTATAGCAATTTGATACTTCTACATACTAGGATTTAGATCCTGACTTTAGTGAAGAGCTCAGGGTTTTTCTAAGAGGTAGATAAGATAAATAATGAAATGGCCATCAGTGGAGAGAAACAGTTACTATGTCTATCTGTGGTCTTTTTAAGAGAGTAAATTAAATACTTGCTTGGGGGAAGAAGACAACACATATGTTATTTTCATTTCTTATAAATCAACTTTGCAAAATAATATCTTTTAAACACTACAAGACATTAGATTGTTATACATAACAAGGCGGAGCCTTTGAGAAATACTCCTCGAGGGCATTTTGGTTCCAGAAACAGAAGTTGCTAACTGGGTTTGTGTTGTTGAGTCCTCTGCTTCCTTTACCCTTTGGGATCTGAGTTACTGAGGTCCCGGAAAGGCAAACATGGAGGGCCTATCAATCACCTTTCCCTTAGAGCCAAAGAAGGGATGACTTTGCTGTAGATAAACCTCAGTGGAAGATTTATGTAATGAGGTTTCTCAGATTGGTGGAATCTGTCCAGTTTTATTCTATCCCGTGTCCCAGCATCTTCTCCTCCTTCTTTTAGTAAAAAATAAAAATAAATTATATATCTATATCTATACTCTGTTGGGAACTACCTCTCCTTTACTTTTCTCTACTTTTTGTGCTGTGGGTTCCAGCAGCAGCAGCAGTTCCAGAGATAAAATAGATTTGGTCAATCGGTTGTAAGTTCAGGAATGCCACACAATCCATGAGTTCCCATTCTAAGGCTTCTGTTAGAGTTCTCTGTTAAGAAAGGGACATTTTCTTTCTCCTGATGTGACTGAGAGAGAAAAAAAATATATAAACCTGAAGACACAGGCAGGTTTGTTGTCACTGTGTCTGAAATAAGAGACACTGCAAAGGAAAGCAGAGCCTGGAGATGAAAAGCACGAATCCTGACGACAGCTTTGGAACCTCTGGATCTGATATGCTTGAAGCCAGAGCACTCCTGATTTCTAGGTTAAGTGAGTCAATAAAGGCTATTTCCCCTTAAGGTAGTGTGAGTTGACCTTCTATCACTGGCAGCCGGAAGAGTTCTGAATAATGGATCTTGGATGCTGTGTCTGCAAGCACATACACATTTTTCACATGGTAACTCATTTATTTTTATTTATTTAGTTTTTAAATTTTATTTTATTTATTTATTTTTATACAGCAGATTCTTATTAGTTATCTATTTTTTAAACATCTTTATTGGACTATAATTGCTTTACAATGGTGTGTTAGTTTCTGCTTTATAACAAAGTGAATCAGTTATACATATACATATGTCTCCATATCTCCTCCCTCTCCGTCTCCCCCCCACCCTCCCTAACCCACCCCTCTAGGTGGTCACAAAGCACCAAGCTGATCTCCCTGTGCTATGCGGCTGCTTCCCACTAGCTATCTATTTTACATTTGGTAGTGTATATATGTCCATGCCACTGTGAGGTATCACCTCACACCTACTTTCTGGAGGGTTTTTTTTTATCATAAATGGGTGTTGAATTTTGTTGAAAGCTTTTTCTGCATCTACTGACATGATCATATGGTTTTTCTCCTTCAATTTGTTAATATGCTGTATCACGTTGATTTGCATATATTTAAGAATCCTTGCATTCCTAGGATAAACCCCACTTGATCATGGTGTATGATCCTTTTAATGTGTTGTTGGATTCTCTTTGCTAGTATTTTGTTGAGGATTTTTGCATCTATGTTCATCAGTGATATAGGCCTGTAGTTTTCTTTCTTTGTGATATCTTTGTCTGGTTTTGTTATCAGGGTGATGGTGGCCTCGTAGGATGAGTTTGGGAGTGTTCCTGCCTCTGCTATATTTTGGAAGAGTTTGAGAAGGATAGGTGTTAGCTCTTCTCTAAATGTTTGATAGAATTCGCCTGTGAAGCCATCTGATCCTGGGCTTTTGTGTTTTGGAAGATTTTTAATCAGTTTTAGTTTCAGTGCTTGTGATTGGTCTGTTTATATTTTCTATTTTTTCCTGGTTCAGTCTAGTAAGGCTGTGCTTTCTAAGAATTTGTCCATTTCTTCTAGGTTGTCCATTTTATTGGCATATAGTTGCTTGTAGTAATCACTCACGATCCTTTGTATTTCTGCAGTGTCAGTTGTTACTTCTCCTTTTTCATTTCTAATTCTATTGATTTGAGTCTTCTCCCTTTTTTTCTTGATGAGTCTGGCTAATGGTTTATCAATTTGGTTTATCTTTTCAAAGAACCAGCTTTTAGTTTTATTGATCTTTGCTATTGTTTCCTTCATTTCTTTTCCATTTATTTCTGATCTGATCTTTATGATTTCTTTCCTTCTGCTAACTTGGGGGTTTTATTGTTCTTGTTTCTCTAACTGCTTTAGGTTAGGTTGTTTATTTGAGATGTTTCTTGAGGTAGGATCATATTGCTATTAACTTCCCTCTTAGAACTGCTTTTGCTTCATCCTATAGGTTTTGGGTCATTGTGTTTTCATTGTTATTTGTTTCTAGGTATTTTTTGATTTTCTTTTTGATTTTTTCAGTGATCTATTGGTTATTAAGTAGTATATTGTATGCCTCCGTGTGTCTGTATTCTTTACAGAATTTTTCTGGTAATTCATATCTAGTCTCATAGCATTGTGGTTAGAAAAGATACTTGATACGATTTCAATTTTCTTAAATTTACCGAGGCTTACTTTGTAACCCAAGGTATGAGCTATCCTGGAGAATGTTCCATGAGCACTTGAGAAGAGAGTTTATTCTATTGTTTTTGGATGGAATGTCCTATAAATAGCTATTAAGTCCATCTTGTTTAACGTATCATTTAAAGCTTGTGCTTCCTTATTTATTTTCATTTTGGATGCTCCGTCCACTAGTGAAAGTGGGTTGTTAAAGCCGCCTACTATGGTTGTGTCACTGTTGATTTCCCCTTTTATGGCTGTTAGTATTTGCCTTATGTATTTCAGTGCTCCTATATTGGGTGCATAAATATTTACAATTGTTTCACCTTCTTGGATTGATCCATTGATCATTATGTAGTGTTCTCTGTCTCTTGTAATAGTTTTTACTTTAAAGTCTATTTTGTCTGATATGAGAATTTCTACTCAAGGTTTCTTTTGATTTCCGTTTGCATGGAGTATCTTTTTCCATCCCCTCACTTTCAGTCTGTATGTGTTCCTAGGTCTGAAGTTGGTCTCTTGTAGACAGCATATATATGGGCCTTGTTCTTGTGTCCATTCAGCCAGTCTGTGTCTTTTGGTGGGAGCATTTAATCCATTTACATTTAAGGTTGTTATCAATATGTATGTTCCTATTATCATTTTCTTAATTGTTTTGGGTTTGTTATTGTAGGTCTTTTCCTTATCTTATGTTTTCTGCCTAGAGAAGTTCCTTTAGCATTTGTTGTAAAGCTGGTTTGATGGTGCTGAATTCTCTTAGCTTTCGCTTGTCTGTAAAGGTTTTAATTTCTCTGTTGAATCTGAATGAGATATTTGCTGCATAGAGTAATCTCGGTTGTAGGTTTTTCCCTTTCATCACTTTAAATATGCCCTGCCACTCCCTTCTGGCTTGCAGAGTTTCTGCTGAAAGATCAGCTGTTAACCTTATGGAGATTCCTTGTATTTTATTTGTTGTTTTTCCCTTCCTGCTTTTAATATTTTTTCTTTGTATTTAATTTTTGATAGTTTGAGTAATATGTGTCTTGGCATGTTTCTCCTTGGATTTATCCTGTATGGGAATCTCTGTTCTTCCTGAACTTTGTTAACTATTTCCTTTCCGATATTAGGGAAGTTTTCAACTATAATCTCTTCAAATATTTTCTCAGTCCTTTTCTTTCTCTCTTCTTCCTCTGGGACTCCTATAATTTGAATGTTGGTATGTTTAATGTTGTCCCAGAGGTCTCTGAGACTGTCTTCAATTCTTTTCATTCTTTTTCCTTTATTCTGCTCTGCAGTAGTTATTTCTACTATTTTATCTTCCAGGTCACTTATCCATTCTTCTGCCTCAGTTATTCTGCTATTGATTCCTTCTAGAGAACTTTTAATTTCATTTATTGTGTTGTTCATCATTGTTTGTTTGCTCTTTAGTTCTGCTAGTTCCTTGTTAAACGTTTCTTGTATTTTCTCCATTCTATTTCCAAGATTTTGGATCATGTTTACTATCATTAATCTGAATTCTTTTTCAGGTAGACTGCCTATTTCCTCTTCACTTGTTTGGTCCGGTGGGTTTTTACCTTGCTCCTTCTTCTGCAGTGTGCTTCTCTGTCTTGTCACTTTGCTTAACTTACTGCATTTGGGGTCTCCTTTTCACAGGCTGCTGGTTCATAGTTCCTTTTGTTTTTGGTGTCTGCCCCCAGTGGCTAGGTTGGTGCAGTGGGTTGTGTAGGCTTCCTGGTGGAGGGAACTAGAGCCTATATTCTAGTGGATGAGGATGGATCTTGTCTTTCTGGTGGGCAGGACCACAGCCAGTGGTGTGTTTTGGGGTGTCTGTGACCTTATTATGATTTTAGGCAGGCTCTCTGCTAATGGGTGGAATTGTGCTCCTGTCTTGCTAGTTGTTTGGCATAGGGTGTCCAGCACTGTAGCTTGCTGATCATTGGGTGGAACTGGGTCTTAGTGTTGAGATGGAGATCTCTGGGAGAGCTTTTGCCATTTGATATTATGTGGAGCTGGGAGGTCTCTGGTGGCCCAATGTGCTGAACTTGGCTCTCGCACCTTAGAGGCACAGACATGATAACTGGCCAGAGTAGCAAGACCCTGTCAGCCACACAGCTCAGAAGAAAAGGGAGAAAGAAAGAAAGAAAGAAAAATAAAATAAAATAAAGTTATTAAAATAAAAAATAAAATAAGAAAAGAAAGAAGAGAGCAACCAAACCAAAACACAAATCCACCAATGATAACAAGTGCTAAAAACTATACTAAAACAAACAAACAAACAAATTATAAAAACGGACAGATAGCATCCTAGGTCAAAATGGTAAAAGAAAGCTATACAGACAAAATCACACAGAGAAGCATACACATAACTCACTCACAAAAGGAGAAAAAGGAAAAAAAAAAAAATATATATATATATATATATCATTGTTCCAAAGTCCACCTCCTCAATTTGGGATGATTCGTTGTCTATTCAGGTATTCCACAAATGCAGGGTACATCAAGTTAATGGTGGAGATTTCATCCGCTGCTCCTGAGGCTGATGGGAGAAATTTCCCTTTCTCTCTGTTTGCACAGCTCCCGGGATTCAGCTTTGGATTTGGACCCGCCTCTGCGTGTAGGTCGCCAGAGGGTGTCTGTTCTTTGCTCAGACAGGACGGGGTTAAAGGAGCCACTGATTCGGGGATTCTGGCTCACTCAGGCCGGAGGGAGGGAGGGGTAAGGATGCGGGGGCGAGCCTGTGGCGGCAGAGGCCAGTGTGAGGTTGCACCAGCCTGAGGCACTCTGTGCGTTCTCCCGGGGAAGTTGTCCCTGGATCCCGGGACCCTGGCAGTGGCAGGCTGCACAGGCTCCCGGGAGGGGAGGTGTGGATGGTGACCTGTGCTCGCACACAGGCTTCTTGATGGTGGCAGCAGCAGCCTTAGCATCTTATGCCCGTCTCTGGGGTCCGTGCTGTTAACCGCGGCTCACGCCTGTCTCTGGAGCTCCTTTAAGCAGGGCTCTTAATCCCCTCTTCTTGTGCACCAGGAAACAAAGAGGGAAGAACAAGTCTCTCGCCTCTTCAGCAGCTCCAGACTTTTTCCCAGACTCCCTCCCGGCTAGCCGTGGTGCACTAGCCCCTTCAGGCGGTGTTCACGACGCCAACCCCAGTCCTCTCCCTGGGATCTGACCTCGGAAGCCCGAGCCTCAACTCCCAGCCCCCACCCGCCCCAGCGGGTGAGCAGACAAGCCTCCCGGGCTGGTGAGTGCCGGTCGGCACCGATCCTCTGTGCGGGAATCTCTCCGCTTTGCCCTCCGCACCCCTGTTGCTGCGCTCTCCTCTGCGGCCCCGAAGCTTCCCCCTCCACCACCCGCAGTCTCCGCCCACGAAGGGGCTTCTAGTGTGTGGAAACTTTTCCTCCTTCAGAGCTCCCTCCCACTGGTGCAGTTCCCGTCCGTATTCTTTTGTCTCTGTTTTTTTTTCTTTTGCCCTCCCCAGGCACCTGGGGAGTTTCTTGCCTTTTGGGAGGTCTGAGGTCTTCTGCCAGCATTCAGTGGGTGTTCTGAAGGAGTTGTTCCACGTGTAGTTGTATTTCTGATGTATTTTTGGGGAGGAAGGTGATTTCCACTTCTTACTCTTCCGCCATCTTGAAGGTCTCCCCGGTAACTCATTTAGGTAAGTGGTGGCCTGGGTGTTAAATGGGGAATAACTGCCAAACACACCCCTATAGATAGTAATATAGCTGAGAAACATACATTTTCTAAACTGGAACAATCTAATTGTGTCAAATAACAGCTATTTTCTCTCTGTGACCAAAGATCTCCCATTTGACACCCATAGCATTTGGAATTCCACAACCAATGAAATACCTCTTGAAATGGGTGAAGGAAAAGATATTTAAGGTAATGATTCCTAGGTTCCAGTCTACGATGATGTTATCACCAATGAGTGACAAGATGGGAAAATATCAGGACAAAGTCATGCTTTATTTTTCTTCCTTTAGTTAAATTATCTTTATTCTGAGGTTCTCTCTCTCTTTTTTTCCCCTTGTAAATGTCTCTAAGGAAATGAACGTACAATTTGTACTGTATTTCTGTAATGTTTATTTTGCTTTGTTGGCTGTCCATATTCCCTAGAATAAAATATGGACAATGATTTACTGACCTCAAGTTTTATTAGTATCATTGTTGTCATTGTTGTATGAAGATGATGAAATGATACTGGTTTGAGAAATCTCAAAGTATAGGAACCAGTGTTTTATTGCAGCTAAATATTCTCTTCTTGATTATAATTGCAGTGTGTGACAACTCATTACATCTTTCACTACTGGACAGTGAAAAATTGTGAGAAAAACATAAAGTTTACGAACTTGTTTTTTCCTGTTTTCCTGGAGATAGTTCAAATATACCTGTATACTCCTCAGCATTGGTTAATGCCCGGGGTTTTGGGTAGCCTCCATCCTGGTGTATATTCTATGGGGCATGAAATAAATGGGTTAAACACAAGCACAAGTGTGATACAATCACAGTGGTATGGATAAAGTTTTCAAAGTTGTGAATAATCATTATTGGAGTTATGGCATATCTCAGAATCAATGGACAAACACAAGAAGGGAAGATATTGGAATAATCCAATAACAATTGGAAAGGTTTCTTTAGAAACTTGGGTAGTGATGATGTTCAGACAGATGTAACCTAAGTTACTGGAAAATAGAAAGAGATTTTCTTTATTGTTTTTATGTGGTCTGTTTGTTTCAAGAGCTCTTCGAAACTATTAAATCAGAGAAATCTTAGTAAAACTCAAACAAATATGTTCTCTTTTTCACCATCCTCATTTATCCCCTGCTCCTAACTTGAGGAAGATCTCACAAGTGTCACATGAAGCAAGCAAACAACAAACCTACTCTCACTGTCTGATTTCAAAAGCATTAAGGAACTATAACAGCCTTTTCTGGGGATTTATTGATGATAAAGGAAGAGGTCAGAGTAACATTGTTTGGAAGCTTAGCTTCCCTTCCTGTATTCATGTCGTTTGTTATGGGCTTTTGTCTGTCCCTATACTATAGGCAGAAGGTGTTTCTCTGCTCCTTGTTTGGGGGCGTGACAATGTGACTTGCTTTGGTCTCTTTGTATGTTGAGAGATATGACACAAACAGACACTTGACATGTGCATGCACAGGTGTTTTGGTTTTGTTTTGTTTTATTAATGCTCTGTAAATGCCGTGAGGGGAGCTTCTGCCAGATACCTGTTTATAACATTAAGTTGGGTCCCAGAATAAAAAGTCCTCAGCCCAACCCACATGGGGCAGCCAAGCACAGCTGGACCCCCAGATTAAAACAGAGTCACTAAGAACAGCTCAGCTTAAATCAGCAGGACCATGAGCATAAGAAGAATTGCTTTTTGTAGTTTGCACATGAGTTTGGGGGTATTTATTACACAGCATTTTATTGTGAAATAACTGTTACAATTGTTATCACAGAACATCCTAAGAATTTTCCTTTCAACACTGTCTCTCTGCAAATTCTCAATTGCTCTGACAGATATACGAACCTACCTCCTCTTTCCCTATTTATCTATGCTGTGATTTTATTCTTCTATTCAACTCTCCATTAAGTGAAATAACCGAGAGGAGAGCACTTTCTGCTTTGCAGATTTGTATCACTACTTTCCTTTAACACAAATACTACAGGGCCCCCACTGAGAAACACAAAGAAATAATCCATCTTCTCAAGTCAAGGGAGGGGATAGGTAATACTTACATTTTTCACTTCACTGGAACAGTTACAACCCCTGGGGCACTCTTCTGAGCTTATGACATGGATAAACTCACTTGATCCAAGCTCATTTTTATACAGTTTTATAACAGTGAAAACAGAGTCTTGGTAAAGAGGTGATATTATTCTGAGAACCTAAAGTATTTGGGTAGAATATGTCTGGGCAGATAATTTTCCATTTTCTAGAAGAAGGCAGACACTAGAATCTGTTCCAGAAATGTGAAAATAAAATTCCACACCGAGAAGAGCAGCAGAAATTTTATTCTGGATCACATTTCTACCAATATCCTACCCTAGAGGCTTTGGGTAGTCCTAAGGTTTTGGTAAGGAAGCATGCAAGTGGGTCTTCTTTGATTACCACCTGGGATAGAGCTGGGGTAGGGACTCCCAGATACAGAGTAATCATATTTTACTTCCAACTTTAAATTGGTTGCAGCAAGCATATGCTTTTCGGAAGTTATTTCCATCAAGCTCACATTGCCTGATACAGATTATCCCAGTGCCCACCTGCAGTCCCCTCCCTTTGCCAACACAGAAGCAAATTATATTTCATGTGCTTGCTTTGCAGTTTCAAATACAGACTCCACTTCAGTCTCACCCGGTGCTCTCAAGCTTAGTGAGAAAACCATGCCACTCTTGTCCTCTTTCCTTTCCTATCTGGGTCACTGGCTTTGTGCTGTCATATCTTTCTCTGCGTCTTCCTCCAACTCCCACCTGCCCACACCCCAAACAAACACAAGAGGACTTTGGCAGAAGGGTTTTCAGTTTAACTTTGTGCTATTTTTAAAAAACTTTTCATTCCCTTTATCACCTTCTGACTGGCAGCTACGTGCAGATCTGTGGCACTTCAGATTTTCTAGTGCAGGGTGAGGTACTGTTAGAGTTTATATGATCAGTCTCCCCAGTAAGAAAAACAGTCCCAAAGTAGGTTCTTTCTCCATAAGACTGGGGTTGTCTTTTGTAATAGCCAGCTTATCACATTCACTGCTGATTTTCACAGGAGCTGGGCTCTCTCTAGCCAAAACCATCATTTCTTACTTTATATTTGTGAATAATGACAGGGGGCAGCTGGAGAGAGTATTGGCTCAGAGGAAACCAGATTGCTTCTAAAAGTGTTGCATCAGGTGTTGAAGGAAAACGTGGGGCTCACCTGTGAACTAAAACAGTGTCAGCCTTCAAAGTTCTTATCAGTTGCCTAAACTCTGTGATTTAAGAAACACAATAAAAATGAATATCTTCTTTTGGGAGTTGAAGGAGAAAGCAAAGACCAGCCTAAAGGTTTATGCTCTGTAAATCATGCAAGACAACAGAGTCAGGAAGTGACTCATTTGTGATTATTATTCAGCACCTCTTAACACCTCTCCTTCCCGGGAGAGTGAGGTGATGAGAAGAACCTCAGAGTTGTCTGTTTCTCTCCTTTCAGCGTCTATTTATTATTCTGTAGCTAATAAGGTGTTGCTATCTTCTAAAGTATGTGTCAAAACCTCATTATGTTGAACATAGAGCATTACAAACTTCAGTGTTTGCTAAAGATATAAAAACAGAAGTCTGCTCAATGAATATGTGTGGCAAAAACACTAACAGGAATGGCCGGACTAATGAAAAACGCTAACCTGCCTGCTTCACGCAATTATATACACATCTGGAAAATATTCTATTTCAAGAAATTAATCTATTTTTGAACACGAATTCTATTTTCTAAAACTGCTTAAAATGCTAGTCTCTAAAAAGGATTTGAACATTGAATATTAGAAGTTGACATGACTTTATAAATGTAAATGCTTGCATATAGTACCGTATTATCAGAGTTTCTCTTAAATTTTCATTTCTGTCTGTTGTCTGACTTTCTCCTTTACATTCTTCCTTCTTTTCTTTCAAAATTTAATATTGAGAATCTAATACTTACCAGGCAGTGTTCTAGACACTATGAATTTGATCAAAAAAAGATAAACAAATAAATGGATATAAGGTCAGGTGGTTATAAGTGCTAGAAAGAGAAATAAAGCAAGAAAAGGGGGAAGGAAAAGGAGTGACTGACTGCTAGGTATTTTATTTTATTTTAAATTCTTTCCAACAACGTTAAAATATAATTGATACATAACATTATGTAAACTTATGGTGTGATAATTATATATATATAATGTATATATATAATTATGTATTATATAATTATAATTAAAACAATGTGATAATTATATATATATATTATGTATATATATAATTACCAGTATAGAATTAGTTAACACATGCATCACCACACAGTTACCCCATTTTTGCAGTGAGAACATTTAAGATTAACTCTCGTAGCAACTTTCAAGTATACTGTACAGTATTATTAACTAGACTCACCATGCTGTACATTAGAGCCCTGGAAGTTATTAATCTTACAGTTGGAAGGTTGTACCCTTTGACTAATATCTCCCCATTTCCCCCACCTCCCAGCCCCTTGTAACCACCAATTTTATTCTGTTTCTGTGAGTTCAATTTTTAAGATTTTATAGATAAGCAATAACATACAGTATTTGTCTTACTCTACCTGACTTATTTCATTTAGCATAATGCCATAAGTTCCATCCATGTTTTCACAAATGGCAAGGTTTCCTTCTTTGTATAGCTGAATAACATTCGACTTTACACACACACACACACACACACACACACACACACACACACACACACTATATACCCAGAAATGGAATTGTTAGATCATATGACAGTTAGTTCTATTTTTAGTCTTTTTGAGGAACCTCCATACTGTTTTCCATAATGGCTGCACCAATTTACATTCCCACCAACAGTGCACAAGGGTTTCCTTTTCTCCACATACTTGCCAACACATGTTACTTCTTGTCTTTTTGATGATAGCCATTCAAACAAGTATTAAGTGATACCTCATTATGGTTTCGATTTGCTTTTCCTTGATGATTAATGATATTAAACACCTTTTTATCTACCTGATGGCCATTTGTATATCTTCTTTGGAAAAATATATCTCAGCTCCTTGGCCCATACTTTAATTGGATTATTTGTTGTTTTGCTGAGCTGTGTGAGTTGCTTATATATTTTGGATATTAATCTCTTATCAGGCATATAGTTTGAAAATATTTTCTCCCATTCCGTAAGGCTCCTTTTCGTTTTGTTGAATATTTCTTTTGCTGTGCAGAAGCTTTTTAATTTGATGTAGCTTGTTCATTTTTGTTTCTTGTGTGGTAGGTATTTTAAATATCTCGATCAAGAAGGCCTCTCTGATGAGATGGCATCTGACCCTAGACTGGAATGAATGAGCCAACTGAAATATCAGGGGAGAAGAACTTTCCTAGCCCAGGAAAACAAAAGAGGCAAAGACTGAGAGGAGAGTACATTTGACTGAAATGGGTAGACTTGGAAGGAGAATGATGGGAGGGTGGATCACAGTGATGACCAGAGCCCGGCCATTGTAGTCAGTTGCAAAATTTCTAAAACTGAAGTTAAAAAATTATAGAGCAAATTTGGTTTCATATAGTTATTTTCCAACCAACCAGTGAAGAAAATGCAGATTCTGGGAAGTCAGCAGTTGTTGTCTATTTTATTCACTGCTTTATTTCCAATGCCCAGGAGACTGCCTGGTCAGCACTCTATAGTTGAGGAAAGTCCCTAATAAAATTAGGATATGGTCACAATTGGTATAAAATTATTCACTCATCTCTTTTTAAAAATTATTTTGTTTTTACTTTCTTTTAACATTTGTATGTTTTTAGTGAGTTTTAAAGCATATACATTGAAGCAAATGGTTCCAAAATGCTCTAAGATGAAATAATTCCCTACAAAATTGTCTGCTGTCTTCCTCCTCTGCCTCAGCCAACTTCCTGTGCTCACTGATGCTCAGTTAAAAGTATTTTTGATTTTTTTCTATTTATCTTTTATCTTGAAAGATAGAACTTCAGTGGTAATCAAAGCATACATTTTTATGCTATGCAAATACATATGTCCTTGTCCTTGGTTTCCCTCAATACACTTGTAAACTTTATGGTTATTGTGGAGGTGGGGAGTTCCTATGTGCTTTTTCCTATGTGCGTATCCTCAACCTCACCTTCCAGTGGTGCAAAACATGTCTCAGTACATTAGCTCTTCCCTTAACTTAGACTCTTGAGGAAGTCTTCTCAGTCTTTTCTAGCCACTCCAATCTGGTGGGGTTGCTCTCTAGAATCCAGTGCCTGAGGGATCTCCCTTAATCATCCTCTTTCCTCCCAACTGTCTCTTGTGTTCACTCCTTCTTTTCCCCAGAACTTCTGATCTTCTGCTTCAGTCTGTTTCCATGGTTTGGAGGAGCACCTGTCCCCTCCCTAACTGCTTCCTGTGACAGGATGCATGGTAGGTAAAACTCTTTGAGATCTTGTGTCATAAAATAGAAAAGAGGCCAAACACCCTGCAAGAAACATGACGAAAATGTAAAATGAGGTTTATTGGCAGAATTTAAGGCAAAAATCTAGCAAAGCAGACAATGGTTCTAACTGCCCAACACAGACAGGGATGGAGGTTGGAGAAGACGGATGCTTCCCTGAAGCAACTACAAATGTGGGTCCCTGATGTTTTAAAATTTTCCGATCTTGAGTTGTGTTTTGGGTCTGTTTTTATCCATCATGCAGAGCTCTTAGTGAGACATTTTCATTGGGAAATTCATGTCTTTACTTTTAGGAAATAAATTGGAAGCTACATTGTTGATTTTTCTGAGTCCCATTTTCTCTTCTCCTTCTGGATCTCCTATTACTCAGCTACTCATCTTCTAGTTTTGGTTCCTACTTTCCATCTGTTTTTTGCCTTACTTTCTTGGAGATTTTTTCAAATCTCCAAGATTTGAAAAAAATCAAAAGATTTTTTTTCTTTTAACTCTTATTATTCATTTGTGCTTTTATTTGTCATCTCTTTTGGCTGACTGCTGGCCCAAGAACCATATTCTGAGTAACAGGAATCCAAAAGAGTCTCATTTTCATTTAATAAGCCTGTATGTTTGTTTATTACTTGCAAGTCCCATTCATAACCAAAAGGGGGCAGACCTCTAAAACAGACCCTACAGAAAGCAACAATATAGAGATAGAATTTAATAATACTGCTTTGTTTGTATTACCATACTTTTAATAGATTCCATCTATTTATACCTTCATCTGTTCACTTGTTTTCTATACATATTTCTTGAGTGTTCACTACATGACAGATATTGTTGTAAGTTCTATACATGCCAAGAAAAATGTTTTCCTCAGTGTCTGCTATACATTCAAGTGATAGTGATAATAGTGCAAGAATAGGCAGATAAAGCAAAAATTAAGAAAAATAAGAAATAAGAAAATTAAGAAAAATTAAGAAAATAATTGAATGAATGAAGTTTGGAAAACCTCACCATGGCTATAGAAGACTGAGGGGCTGGGATATTATTTGCCAAGTCTGGATTAGGTGCAAACAGACCGAGTCAGTAAAACACCTGATTTCTTGAGAACTCAGAGTTGCTACAAAATTATATGTGGAAATGGATGGTTGAAGTGAGACTGGAGACTTGACAGAGACAGAATCCAGATAGATGCGATGGTGGTCATTTGCCAAAATTTGACAGCAAGGCAAAAATTTTGTTATGTAGGTATGAAATCAGAAAGCATTGAAGCTGTAGTTTCAGGGATATAATAAATCAAAGTAAATTGAAATATCACTTTTAAATTCAGTTGGGAAAGCATGTCATAGAGCTAGCATAGTTCCAATGAGTTTCTGACAAAAAAGGATATTTGAAAATTTTCAATCAGAAGCTATTTAGCTGGATTTAGAATGGTTGAAAATTTGCATGGCCTCTTATCATGTGACATGGATCCCACCAGGTAGAAATAAGCCATAATCTGACATAATTATAAAAGATATACTTCCCCCTGTTTTGCCCACTTTTGGAACTGAAGTCTTAACTCTACTACTTAATATAATTCCTAAGTCCCAGGCATCTTATAGACTGTATAGAAACATTTTGTTCTTTTGTACTGGATTTTAGAAGACGCAAATATTTTATTGAAATAATTCAACCTACATTTTACAGTGTAAAATATGCAACACGTGCTAGAACGTGAACCATCTCACTACAGATTTGGAGAAAACCTTGAAGAAGTACGAGTAATCTCTTCTCTGGCTGAGTCTAGATCAACCTTTTAAATTCATTTATATTATTCCACAAATATTTACCAAGCAATTGTTCTGTCTCAGAGACTTTGCATGCAGAAACACTGGTGAGAGAGAACAGCATGGAGCCTTTGTTTGCAATGTGACACATGCTGTGGGACTGTGATGCTTACTTGTTTTCTCAAGAATTTCTCATCTTTATTTAAGCACAGGTTTTAAGGATGAATGTGTGATGCCGCAGCCCTTTGCATCTGTGAGTGTTTAGCATCACTGTTGCTGTTTCGCACTGTGTTAACTCTGCTAGCTCTTCAGGACTCTCCTGACTTGTGCTGTGATGGTGGTGGGGATCAGAGGAGGTGGGGCTTGAATTGTTTCTTGAAATATTTATTTTCTGTTCAAAGTCCCAATTAGAAGTGATCACCCAGAGTGAAGAAATAGAAATGACACTTCCCGTGGAATGTCCAACATTTGGTTGTTACACTGTATAACTCCCAGATCACTGCCAGTTTTTAATGCATCAGTGTAGTTTTACTGGAATAAATAGTGAGTGTAATAACATTGATAAAGCTAATATAACATGATATAAATGATGTGTTATAGCCCTTAGCAATTTAATTATGTAGGATTGCTCTTAAGCAGATTAGATACCTGTCCTATATAGATTTTATTATTATTTACTGGTAAAAGTTTTGTTGATTATTGTCAGAAATAATACCTAACATATCAAAGTTACTTGAATAACTACTAAATAGTGTTTCCCTTCTTTCCATCTTCCCTGCTTTCCTTCCTTCCTTCCCTCCTTTCTTTAATAGATACTAAGGCACATGCCCTGGAATGCAAGAGCATATATTCTGAAATTCATGACCATATAGTGTAGAGAGCTGGTACCAATTAGAGTGATGATTATAAGTAGGTACATTGGAGATACAAATTATGAAATTAATATTATAAATTAACATTCATATATCTTTAAATGTATTTATATCTATACCTATAACTAATAGTATATTAGTATATCTATAACTAATAGATATATTCATATTTATGTCTATAACTAATTATAGATTTTTTTATTCACATGATTTACAAATAAAATGAAATAATTTGAGGATTACAAAATTTTTTGGCAGTTTCCTTATCTTGATTTTCTCATCTTTATAATGGGAATTATGATGAGTTGTTGTGAAAACAAACATGAATCATATCATAAATGTTAAATAATATAATAAGCATGTAGCACTTAGTGTGTTTCCTGGCTCATAGCTAATATTCAAAAACATTAGAATAATGATAATGTTAATAAAAATAATTGTTTTTAAACAGAGTCCTTTTAAATTAAACTTCAAAATAACTTTCTTATTTGTTACACTTTCATCCTATTTACATTTCTTAAATGTCTTTTCTAGACTATTGGATTGCTGCCTTGCCTTAAATGTCTCTGAAAACTCTGATTGCTTTGCCATTGGAAGTCCTCAAATATTTGAGGCCATTTGAATTTTAAATGAGTTCAAATTTTGAGGTTGTTCTTTTTCTCCTAAAGAGTGCCTATCTTTGATTTTTGCAAACACAATAAACTTGACATGTTGTAACTTTAGCCTTGTTACTAGCAAGCTCTTTAATTAGGGTCTTGATTGACCATATCCAGGAACTGCTTTCATGGCATTTTACAAAGTATTTATTTTCAAAGGATACTATGCTAAGTTCTCTGGTTATTATAAGAGATGCCTTCAGACTGCCCTTGTATTCAAGAAACCTACAAATCAGGAATGAAGCTAACTGTGTACATAAAGATCTATAATGTGAGGTGGCATGCAATAAATACTTTAATATAAGTAGAGAGTTTTGTGAAAGCACAGGGGAGGAGAAAATTAATTCTAGCTAGAAAGGTCATGGATAAATTCATGGTGGTTACGATACTTAAATTTAAATTTCAAGGATGAGTATATTTACAGCAAATATAAAAAGTGTAGTTGGGAAGAACCCCCCGGTGAAAAGAAGGAGGAATTAAATCATAGAGGTAGAAAGACTATATTTGGGAACTGAGAAGTGAACTTTTTCTGGAAGACAAGACAAATAGTGAGAAATTGGCTGGAAAGAGAGTTTGAACCATGGAGAAATGCCTCTTCCATTATAAATTCTTTCTTCATTTTGTTTGAGTTCCCATGATAAAATTCAAGATACATGGTCATCCCCTCTCCACCCCATTCTTCATGATTACTTATCTCTATTCAGCTTGACATTGTTGTTTACTTATCAAAAATTTCTTTCATAAAATTTAAATTCTTTCTCCTCAAATGGTTTCTTTAAGAAATTTTAATCTACATTTCATGGCCTCTAGTATGGATTCTTCTTATAATTTCTTCCCCAAATAAACCAACCTTTTGATTAATTCTGATGATTTAAGCAGTGGTTGAATATTCAGAATAGTACTTTCACTACATAAGGTCACACTTTTAATTAAAAGGGAACACATCACTTTTATGATGACTTTAGTAAAAATATCAAAGCTGTTAGAAACATTAAGTGGCATATAACTCACAATTTTCTTTACATTTTAAAATGCTGCTTTCTATAATTCAATTATGGTATATAATTATTTTTGGGAGTATTTGGTTGGTGTCATAAGAAATGAAGAAACATTCTGATACACTGCAAAAGATGAAATTTGGAGAGATATTTTTACTTTGATTTTTCTAAATGGGTCTGATAAGTGTTTTGTAACCCTGAGTTTTTAATCTCGTAAATTATGCCAGGAAAATTTGTGAAATCTTCATATAAAACTAATTTTGTTGCAAATATATGTATACATAACTGACATGTAGTATATCATGTTCCTGTGATTGTTTCAGAGTTAGCTTAAATACAACAAAAAAGAAAAACTGACAGTTCTCTCTTGTCAGTTTCTTTTTTGGATAGCTCTGAAACTTTGAGGTATATAAAATAGGTTAATGATAACCGTCCTTAGAAACCTCAGATCACCTTTGTCAGTAAATTTTCATTCAACATAACAGACATTCTATGCTTCATTCCTCTTCAGTAACATCAAGGTTTCACTATGGAGAATTTGTTGTTGTTGTTGTTACCAAAATATAAAAGAAATCAATGTCATATGCTCTGAGGATGCCAGAAGCTTTCTAGATGTCCAGAGTCATATGCATCAATTATTTTTGACCAACGAACTTCAATTCCTGGATTGACACTGAAAATTTCTCTCAGCCAGATTTGTAAAGAAAACCTGTGACCATTAATTAATGGGGACATTGAAAATGACATGCCAGGCTGTGTGATTCTATTTACAAATTTTCTTTTTTTCCTACCACTTTATTGAGCAACATTTCAGTTGATCACTATTTTCTGGCAATTTCTATTGAAGTAACACAAATTTTATGTTGATTTTTTAGACAATTTTTTCCAGATTTAGTCATAAGCAGCTATTTTTTTTTTGGTTATTTTGTATTTTCCAATTACTCTGTGAATACAGAATGGAAAACTAAAAGTTTTACTTATTTTCTTTTGACTTTTTCTCCAGCAATACTGTAAATTGAGACTTCTAAATTGTCTTTCTGTGTCAACTTCTCTCAGTATGACAATATCTAGTTACATCCATGTTGCTGCAAATGGCATTATTTTGTTCTTTGTTTACAGCTGAGTAATATTCCATTGTATATATATACCACACCTTCTTTATCCATTCCTCTGTTGATGGACATTTAGGTTGCTTCCATGTGCTGGCTATTGTAAGTAGTGCTGCAATGAACATTGGGGTGAATGTATCCTTTTGGATTATGGTTTTCTCTGGGTATATGCCCAGGAGTAGGATTGATGGGTCATATGGTAGTTCTATTGATATTTTTAGTTTTTTAAGGAACCTCCATAGTGACTGTATCAATTTATATTCCCACAAACAGTGTAGGAGGTACAGTATCACTTTTCTAAAGTGTCTGGGAAGCCTGGGGTGTCAGCAAGCTTAGCCATCTGTCAGTCATTCAGTGATAGTTACTTTTGTCTCATACATTTTCAGTCATTTCTCAATCTTAGGGAGTTTATATTTTCTTGATTTCAAAATGACAGCTAAATTATGTTTGTTTACACATCAGTTAGATTGTGGATTACCTTGAACTGCACTCAGTGCTTCCACCGGGTTCAGTCTTTAAAGGTTATTATGGCAACCTGATGTTTTATAGGGGAATGGAAGCAAAAGAGGTGGAGTTCCCATAGTCTGCTGAGAATTGTTATAAGCTGTATTGCATCATATTCATGCGACAGCTTCTGAAATTGTCTATGTGTATGGAAAAGAGTGTACCATCTCTTAGATATTTTAGCTGGGGAAAACATGTTGCTTGCCACATTTTAATTGCCCAAGCTGTGAAGATAACAATCTATATTTGGAAAAGAGCTGGTATTAAACATATTGGTTGTTTATAGGAAAGATTCATGTATTATAATTTTTCAAGATCACACACACACACACACACGCACACACACACACACACACACACACATATTCTTACAGTCCTTTGGCGACTCTCAAACCTTTATCCATTTAAGTACATATGATTGGCTATCATTCCAGCTGACAGCGCAGAGAGCATGCCTCATTTATGACCAGAGTTCATCTCTTAAACCTGAAACTAAGTGGAGCCATGAAAGCCCATCTGCCTTCCCTAAAGGTAGCCGGTAGCTCCCAAGGGAAGGGGGTTGTTTAGTCTGGTTCATTCTTTTCCTGGAACCCGGGGTGCAGCCAAGAGGCACACATTGCTGAATGGACGTGAGGTTTGAGGGACCCTGTCCAGTGCTGTAGTGGGTGCACCTATGCTCTGTTTGCTCCGGTGCATGGGGTGCTCTTAATATCTTTACCATCATGCACAATCTGTTGAAGGAAATGATGGGTACTTATACCTGCCCACTTGGCAGGACTTGAGCCTTTCTGGATGGTAGGATTGGGCTCCCTTTCCTCAGTGACTGCAGGTGGAGAACAGAGAACCCCTGGGCTCTGACACACTTCAAATGGCAAGAGGTGGTCTGTTGTCAGCAGCTCAGCTGGCCCCTGAGGAAAGAAAGAAAGAGCAGCAACGTGGCTAAAAGAGTGATGCAGTTTCCCGTGATGTCACCTTTGTAGCTTAGAGAAAATACGCTGCTGCTCTAATAGACTGAAGTTTGTTTCTGGAACAGTAGGTTTTTTAATGGAAGGATGAGCCCTCTGTGTGCACTCTGCTAAAAAGGCTCCATGCATTAATAAAATACATAGATTCAGAGCCGTAATTTCTGCTCTCTACTCAGCGCTAGCACAAGCCTACTCATTTCTGGCTTCTTTTTTCTTCCCTCATGGAACCGTAATGCCCTTCCTTGCTGCCCTTCCTTCCAAATTTTTCATTTGGACCACAAACGTTAACCCCATTAGTATCCCTGCAGAAGGGATGTGTGAGGGGCAGGGCGTGGAGGGTGGATGGTGGAGGGAGGTATATTCCATGTCTCTCAGAAAGTCCTTGGAAGCTTCATACAAATTTATCTCTTCTCGTTTGCTTGGTTCTCTTACCTAAACTGTCTTCCAGCCTGCCCTTTTACAACAAATAAAGCTAAATGGCTTAAAAAGTCAACTAATTAGTAATAGAATAGCAGGTTAAAAAGTAATAGTTGTCTGAAAACCAGTCCTTTTTCAGTTTATTTAGTATACAGATCCAATTTACCTCACATTTTAATTAATTTGAGCAAATATCATCAACACACCTATGCTCTATGCAGTCGTTCTTATGTGTGGGAGCTTTTGGAGGGATTAGAAACAGTCAAAGTCATCCAGAAAGAGAGACTTACGCAGATAATATTAGATTTCTTTGTATGTTCTACAGAGATAAAGATAATAAATCAAACAACTCTATCTCAGTTTCAAAGCTTGGTCAGAAAAACCTTTTGGAAGTTTCAAATGCATTTTAAATTCAAAAAAGAAACAATGCTCTTATATGATTTGGATAAAAATTATGAACAGATTTACCAGAGTAAAAAAAATCAGGTTACCCTTTTTTCAAATTGTATGTTTATTTTGGGGTGTGTGTGTGTGTGTGTGTTTTACTGTATTTCTACACTGATTAAACACCCATTGCAATTTATTTTGTTGTATGTATTATATGTGCATGTTTAAGTATATTTCTACACTTACTAAACACCAATTATAGTTCGTTTTAGATCTATTTCCTTTAATTATTTCAATGTACCAGCACCTACAACAGCCCCATTCACAAGTATTAAATAAATGGTTTCTTGAGTGAATAATTAATTAAAGTACAAAGCTCTTGAATCCTGCTTCTAAGAAGTAAAACCTTTATTCCTCGATTCTGGCTGATGACACAGAGAAAAATCTTATGTAAGCTAACTATTTGCTTAAGGAAATATTTCAGTTTATCTATAATGCTTCTAGGTTTCAACACCAGTAGTGGAGAAGGGTTATGTAATTAATTCTAAACATTACATTTGTTTTTATATTGTAGCAAATGTGAGAATATACAGCACTTGTTAAAAACAATCTTAGTGTGACTCTACACTTGTACATTTTACAATAAATATGGATCAAAATTTCAAAACTATTTGGAATTTTTTGAAAAGTTGAATAGCTCAAAAAAACCTAATTTTGTAGTACTGCACACATTCAAAGACGTCGTTAGATACAGCTGCTGACAGTTAGAGACAGCTATAAAATGTAGGCAGCACTATTGAACAAGAAGAAGAGCCCAAATATTCCTCTAGGTGTGTCTGTGCTCATAAAGAGATGCATCTGAACTTGCCCCTTCTTTTATGTGCCCATTTCTATATAAATTCTTTGTGCACTTCCAGACCCAATTTTGTTCTCTTCTCCCACCCTGTTGAATTTTCCTTTTGTTGTGGTCATTTGTTTTTTCAGATACTATTAGTGTAATTCCTGAATCCTGTCTTCTGCCCTCAACCACAGCTTAGACTAAATAGTTCCTGCAAAAACCCATTTGGACCATCCATTCATGCTTGCAATTTCACAATTACTTGCAAGGTAATGATCAAAACTGTTCTAAGTCATTTAAAGTGCAGTGCAAATGAGATGCCTGCTAGTAGATATGGATGTTCAAAAGACAGGGATAAGAGCGAGATGCAGGAGGATGTTGTTAAGTGGCTGGTAAGTGGTGGGTAATGGGGGTACAGCCATTAAAGGCAACCTTGAGCTACTCAATCCTTGTTTCCAGAGCAAGATCCATTCTATGTGAAGCATTGCTGATTGTTTGTTTACGCTTTCTAAGCATTACTCTACATCATATTAATAAATTTGAGGATATAATCATTTTATTAATTATGTTGTTATTTAAGTACATTTATTGGATTCATCAGCTTTTGTAAGGAAGAAAACAGAAAAGAATATGCTTTTGCTTTTCCTAATACCACTTCAGGCAGCATCACAGTTTCTTTGAGGATCAGAAGACCCATAGATCAGATCCCTGAGGACCATTTCTTATTAGAGTTTCCAAAAGATTTCCCACTGTAGACAAATTTACTTTGGTACCAACATTTTTATAAACATATTTATTTATGTTCCTGTATTTACATCAGAATAAACATTTCTAATATATGACATGAGTTTCTGCCACAGGAAAAATTTATGGCTTTCAATACTCTGATGAATAAAATTAGACTAGAAGAAGAAAGTTTATTTCTTTCTCAAACCAAATTAATCTCTGGATCTAAGTAACTATCTGCATATGATTGTGAAACCTGAGAAAAGTGACAACAGTGAAATACGCCACTTATTCTACTGCCATCCTAAAATCACCATCCACTCTACAGCTGTAGGATTCGCTAAGGGGATTTTGTTGCATTCCAGGAAAAATCATGTTAAACCAACAAGATAGCTCATCACCATGACTGATAATCACCCTGAGCCTTGCCAAATATCTGTATGACTAAACCCAGAAGTTATTTCTCAATCATTAGTTTTTTTTATTATTAAATAAAAACAAACAGAATTACTAAAATTATCACAGGAGTCATTTCAAAACGTTATGCATTTTTTATTCTCAAACTAGAGTTCAGTTCTATAATCCTTCTTACTTTTTGATATAATGGTAAGAATTTAAATATGATTTTATTAGTCTGAAGTCAAAGCAATTTAATTTAAAGCTGAGTGTCCGGTATCAGCTTGTCATCATAGTCAGGGGCAGCTAAATTTCCCAGCACAGGGTGAGAACAAGTCCAAAAGAACTCAAATTAATAGCCATCAATTAAGAATAAATTTAGAGTTTTTCCTAGTTTTCTCTTTTTCTCTTCAGTCCTTCCTTCCTCCCTTCCTTTGAAGTTTTGATTTGATCCAGCCCCACACTCTTGCCTTGGTTTGAAATAATTAATAAGGTACTCTTAACCAGAAGAATTAAGTAAATCTAGAACTGCACCAGAGAATATTGATTTACTCGAAGAAAACATTTACTGTCCCACACAGAGATAAACTCAGCTACTTTGGCCTCATCCAAACATAGATGACTTAGCTCAGGAATTTTGAGTCTGTGATGGATGCAATGTTAATACTTCTTGTTGAATTTTCCAAAAATAGGGTTGGGCCTGAAAACTCCATATTTGTAAATTGATTTTGTTTCAGATGTAAAAGGGATTGGAACATAGTGTCAAACACCTGAGTGTATTTTTTGGAACACTTAGTCTTTTCCTAATTCATTATCTCAAATGTTATACTAACCCACTAAAATCTATGAGATCCTATTCTTAATATAGAACTATACATTGCAATTATGATATATGCATGCAATTATGATATTTAGAAATATGCACTTCAATTATGATATATGTAAGTTACTTACATATACCATATGGTGGGTCATTCTTTTGGGAAGGTGTTTTGGGTATATTGACATATTAACTTTTGGACTAAATGTCATCACTGATTGGAATTCTATTCTACATTCTATGAAGACATTTATCTAATTTGGGTAACACTGACAACAGATACGACAATTGTAAAAAGTTAGATTTTTTTCCTCTCTTTCAACTTGTTTTTTTATTTTGTTATATTTCTTTAATATAAAACTATATTAATTTTTTAATTTAAATTTTCTATTTTTCCTTTTTCTTTTTTCTAAATAATGCTATTTACTTTTACTTTATAAGCTATACCTGACAGTGTCCTTGTATTTTTGATACAGTCTGCTAAAATAAACTTGATTCAGCTACTCTACTTTTCAAATATATAGGAGATCACAAAGAGTCTTGTACTTTATGTACATCACTATTGCAAAATCTACGTATCTTGAGTAACTGTGTAATTGTGCTTTAATGGGGGTGGAACACATCTTATTTATTAACGTGCAAATTCAAATAAATAAATATAAAACTCATAATAATCTTTTATCATTCTCCACTGAGTTTGAAGTCCAGTGTACATTAGAAGAGTGAGAGCCCATGAGAAATACAACAGTTGAAATCCTTCCTTAACCAAATAATTATCTGAAAGTAAGAACGCAGGTCTTTTTACTCTTCTTATTTGCCATTAACTATGATACAAAAACATTGAAAGAATTGTATTGACTTTACACATTTATTCAAGTTTGATTCATGAAAAGTTATTCTCATTTAAGTAGCCATTAATTAAATATTGGGTTGGCCAAAAAGTTCGTTTGGGTTTTTTCCATAAGATATTACAGACAAACTCTAAAGAACTTCTTGGCCAACCCAACATTTGGGGTAGATGCTGTGCTGGGTAATGTGCCTGAAATGGGGAGATTAGTGAGGGAAATAAATCTTAACCGTTAAAGTACAGTAGTTGCTTAGATTCTAAATACAAAGAAATACTCATAAGACACCTCCCCTGAACCCCAAATCACACAAAGTGTGAGTGCTTGCTATAATTTGGCAAAGCTAAAAGTAGGACATTATGACTGGAATTGATTAAGCATCAATCATTTATAAGCCCTTCCTATATTTCCTGAAACATAGAACGAAGCTTTGAGATTTATATTTTGTTGATTAGATATGGCTTGTATTATAAAGGGAAGTGCCTTAGGCTGTACCTGATACTTTACCGCATTCCATAAGCAATAAAAGTCAAACCTTGCCAGTTGGTAACTTATATGCTGAGAACAGCAGCTCCAGCCTCTGCTGCAAGCACAAAACGGTTTTAGGTAAAGGCATAGAGAAAGAATAGTATTACTCTTATGGATATGGTAACTTCTTACATCAGAGAGGAAAAAAAAAACGGGAAAAAAACATGTATATTTAGTGATGTCTAGAATGCCAAAGAGCGGAAAAATATGTCTTCCTCATTTTGTTCAACATTCAAGACAGTGATGACGTGTTATCAAGGCTTCACACATGTGAATACCTGGACGAGAAAAAGGCTTCTTTGGGTAAAATTTTTTGTTTCACGTGACTTCTGTAAGAGCAGCTTCAAGAGTCTAGCTTCACAGTATATTACTGGTAATATTTTTCTTTCTAAAGATAAACCCAGAAAGGCGATGTTGGCCTGTCTGGTTACAGGCACAGCAATTACAGCTTTGTTAAAACCGCCTCTGACAGGGAGGGGAATGTGCTCGGAGCCTGGCGGGCCTCCAGATCTGAACTGCAAGGAGTGGGAAACCAGACATCCCTCGCCCACTCTGCTATGCTCAATTACATTACTATTAAAAAAAAAAAATCCCTTACACATTTTGGGGCTCAGAAATTAAGACCTTTTTAAAATTAAGTACTTTTATTATCTAATACTATTTTTTTAAACGTGTCATTTTTCTTTTTTTTAATTGAAAACTGTTTGAGATAAAATATAAAAAATGTTATGTATGATGAGGCATGTTGATCTTCTATTTTCTTAGTTAAAAATATGAGTAGCGGGCTTCCCTGGTGGCGCAGTGGTTGAGAGTCCGCCTGCCGATGCAGGGGACACGGGTTCGTGCCCCGGTCCGGGAAGATCCCACATGCCACGGAGCGGCTGGGCCCGTGAGCCATGGCTGCTGAACCTGCGCGTCCGGAGCCTGTGCTCCGCAACGGGAGAGTCCATAACAGTGAGAGGCCCGCGTACCGCATAAAAAATATATATATATATATATATATATATATATATATATATATATATATAGCATTTTAACTATACTCCTTTTCCCATCAGATCAGATATAGATGAGATACATAGATATAGATATAATCAGATATTCTTTTCTATTTTAAATACTTAGTACCTATTTAAGAATAAATTAATTCTCTAATATGTGCCTATTTGTATATGAAAGGATATGCATTGTGCCATTATCTATAATGGTGAAAGCAAGAAATAAACTAGATGACATTAATGATGGATTAGTTTTTAAAAAATAGTGAGATAACTCATTTGCTGAAATACTGTGTATTTATTAGAAGCATGTCATCAATAATATTTAAAAACTGAATTGTTCTCACTATTATTACATTTTAAAATGTAGGTTTTAATGTATTATGAGTAGTATGTATCAATTTACTTAAATCTGTGGAGAAATGACAGTAAAACTTGGAAGTATTATCAGAAATAGTCCTAGATATTGGGATTATGACTGAATTTAATTTCTATAACGATGTATTGCTTCTGTATTTAGATAAAACATTGTATATTATTTTCTAGACTGAAGTGCTGTCTATCTTCTGGTGTTAGTGAAGTATGTTATCGATGAGCTAACACGTGAGGTGTTTGCAATTAACTAATAATTATCTCCTTAAACCTTGAAAACTAAGAAATCTCCATGTTTCCTTTAAAGAAATAGACATTTAATAATCAGAATTTATATTAAACAAAATTCTGGGAGAAGAAAGAAAAGAAAGCATATGTCCTCTCTTTTTCAGATCCTCTACACAACTAGGTTAACATCAATTTAGAAGTTAACCTTTGCATATATTGTAACCAAGTCTTTGCCTGTATATTACAGCCCCAAACTGGCTAATTAGCTCTATTCGAAGACTCTCCTGAATGTATCTGTTTATCTTACACCCTCAGGCTTTTTGTGTAGACTGAGCGCTCAATTAATTGTCTCATTAATTAGTGCTCATGGAAAAAAGCTGAAAGATAACCTGGGGCTGAGAGAAGAAAGACTGGATTTGTGGCAGTTCCCGCTCATGCCATCTACTCCCAGCACGGGGCCAAGGGTAGCCTTATTCCATTACCTAATGGAGTTAATGCCGGTTCTGATCGAATTAATATAAAGGGCAGTCTCACACAACCTGGTACTGATTTTTCTACAACTCAAGAATTCATTTCTGGAGCCAGGAGTGACATTTAGCAGTACCGGAGGGACCAGGGGAAGCAGAACAAGGACATGGTGAAAAGCCATGTTATACAAGAAATAGTTGAAGAGTGTGGAGTGTTCAGCTGGAAGAAAAGAAGAAAGAATAAAGACGAACATGACAGCTGACTTCCAATATTTGAAGGTCATCATGCGAGCTATAGATCCTCTGTCTCCAGAGAGCAAAATGGGGACAACTTGGTAAAAATCACAGGAGGCAAGTTTTTTAATGTGTGAGGAAGACCTTTATAACCATCAGAAGTGTCTCCTGTTATCATTGATGATCATGCAGAGAAAGGGTAATGGTTTGTCAGCCGTCTATTAATATCAGCACACTGTCTGCCTGCCATCTTTTTATTAATCTGCCATTTACTATCTTAAATGCTGGTGAGGTGGAGCCAGTGAATTGGCGATTAAAAAATTAGAGAGATAAAAGAATAGTCAATTTTGTGGTAATAATATTCTAGGTAGTTAGACGATTTCATTGTTGATAGCTAAATATTTTGTATTGTGACAGAAGAAATCCTTTTAACATTGTCTTCTCCAAATATTGAAAGCTATTTTGTCTGTTGATCAAAATAACATGAACAGTTTGATTGAGGGTCATGGTGTACTCTCAAGAAACTTTTGTAAATGTGTGGATTAAGGACCTTGGGGAGATAATAACCCAGATTCTGAACCCATTCATTTTTATTTTCATTTTTCTTCATTAATACAACTCATACTATTCCTGAGCAACTGCCTTGTGTGTTTGGAGGAACACGTTCATTTCTACTTTCTGGTATTCACTTATATCACTTTCATCACTTGGACAGCTTTCTTCCAACACTCCTTTCCTCCAAACCCATTATTCAAATTCAAAGTTCAGTCACCTGTGCACCACAAACCTTTCCCAACTACTCTAAACATGTAGATCAATCTCATCAAACCATTTTTCATTTGATTGTCATAAACTTATGTTCTGTCTGGTCCACTGTTCTAATTGTTTTGTGTATCTTACAATTCGATTGCAAACTTCTTAAAGTCAGAGAATATAGCATGGATGAAATGGGGTACACATTTTGCTTATTTTTTGGTACCAGTTCCTAAATCATCAAAAATTTAATAGGGGTATATAAAAATATGGATTCTCAGAATCTCCAGTGATGGAGTAAAACAAAATCTGTATTTAAAACAGAAATAAATAAACTACTCAGGTGATAGTAATGATCTGTCAAATTTGGGAAATAATTCAGATGAGATGGCATCACTTTCTCTTTTCATGCCCTCCACAGTCACCCCATCCCCAAATTCACACATCCATATGTATGTAAGCATCCACCTCCACACACATGCATGAACCATTGAGGTTAGCCACATGGATGAAATAGGGACTTTTGGTGACAGTAGGGAATGCAAAGAAAACTTGATTGGTTGTGAGAAGTTTTGACCCTCCTGGTAATGGGACTAGAAGACAAAAAGATGCAATATTCAAACAAGGCTGTGTGGGAATCTGGGCATTAGAGAAGTATCTCCAAAGTCTCAGAAGAAAATGTGTAAAAGAGGGCTGGAGAGTTAGCCGTTAGCAGCGTCGCACGCCTCTGGAAGGGGCCTGGCAACATCCTACCTCATTAAGGAGTGAAACTTTATGATGTTTCTCAAAATGTCTTCAAGATGAGAATCATAATGAGTGCTTGTTAAAAATAGATCTAACCAAGCACTTTCATATCATTGGTTTTAGAGTACTTGGAATGGCATCCTGTAATTGATTTCTTATTTTATAACTTAAGGAATATATATATGCACACACATACACACACACACACACACACACACACACACACACACATATATATGAATATATATGTATATAATTTTCAACAAAAACTCATTGATCACTGTATTCCAGGCACTGTTCTAGATACAAGAGATACATACGACTGTGAACAAAACAGACAAAATGTCTGCTTGGAGGGATTTGTATCTTACTGAACCTGTTTAAGTACATTCTAAATTGTAACATAAAATGCATATCTTATCTGGTAAAGTAAGTTTAAAACACTGATCTAAAGTCATTACCCTTTGTTTAGACTGTTCAGATTTGTAGTTGTGGTTACTTTACTTAAAGGAACCAGGGCTATAGGGACAGCTATGGGGGTAAGAGGCATTTGATAAGGAGAAGGGCCTAAGATCCTTCTACACATAGGTGGGAGAAGATTCTACAATCTTCTTATATATAGATGGGGGCTGTTGGGCTACATGGTGCTTAGAAATGGTAAGCCGTGTCTATAACTTCAGTGTGGGCTTCAGAGTCAAACAGATCTGCAACCTTGTCACAGCTTACCAGTTATTTGATATATGAGCACTGAAAACTATCTTAGCCTCTCTCTTCCTTAGATTTCCATTTGAAGATAACTTCCAGAGATATGTATTTTTAATTATTAATATTTTGCAGACAAGAAAACAGAGCTTAGAGATGCTAAAACATTTGCCAAATTATAGATAGATAAATAGATTTCTTTAAAAGCCTATACATGTGAACAATATACATATACGGACATGAAACATTCTTGATTTCATCAATTACTTTGCACCACTAATTATGCAAACCTAAATGTTATTTCAGTGGTATCAGTATTCATTGCTTAAGCTCTAAATAAGAGACAGTTTAGAGTGGAGAAATCTTATCTGGTCTATCATAATGGAATCCCTTTCTCCTTCAGCTACATTTTCATAATACTAAATTTACTATATTTTTACATTATGGTTATTTATTTCTTCCATCTCTACCAAATAATCATAAACATCTTATTTAAATATTTTATCCACCGTACCATATAGAGTCTAAAAATAACACTCAAGTAAGGGGTCAACAAATGAGTAAGTGAGGGAGATTCAAAGAATCATCAGGGAATAATTCTAAAGTAGGGAGGTAAAGAACAATGGAAACATAATCAAAAGTCTTCTCAGATATTGCCAAATTTAGAAAAAAAAAGAATAAATTTAATCAATTCAAATAAATTTGCACAAGTCTGAAAATCCTAATAAGAACTTTCTATCCCTTTCCTTATCAGTTGATTACATAAATAGTGATATTAATAAAATACTGCTATTGTCATATCAAAACACATGTAGATAATAAGAACATTTCCATTGAACACTGGAGGAAACTACTGGCTCCATAACAGTGATGACCACAAGTACTGGCTCACTGCTTCATGGGCAGAGGCAAGCCTGTACCAAACTTATAACACTTTCTCAGCCCACCATTAGTCCATGGTACATTGATCTGGCTCTGCCCTAAAGAAACATATTCTGACCATACACGCAGAGCTGTCAAAAGGATTTTATTGTTCCATCTTAAAAGATGAGCCCAAATCAAAGTTCATCATACATTTTAGGAAAACTACAACATAAATCATTTAAAAGAGAAAAGAAAGATCTTGTCTATATGAATTATTTGGAGACACATTTAAGAAAAAAATGAGATATTTTCCAAGCAATAGAACAGTGTCTAATTTTTTTAAATGTGAGGAAGGAATAAGGAAAATCATCAGTCAAGAGCATCTAAGGATAATAGCTCTAGAAAGAGAAGACTGAGAGAAGCTGAGACAATTATGAAAGAAATAGTATAAGAGGCATATAATCTATGGATATGAGCAGTAGGTTGAAATTATTCACCCAGTGGACACCCTGAATAATGAATGAAAAAAAGAGATGAAAATATCAGAATGCCAATGATTAAGAGAAAATTCCAAAATTTCAGAGGGGAAAAAGAAGCACACACACACACACACAAATCAAAACAAAAAGAGGAGAACAAGCAAATAATTCACTTTATGTTTATTATTTATTTATTTTTTTAACATCTTTATTGGGGTATAATTGCTTTACAATGGTGTGTTAGTTTCTGCTTTATAACAAAGTGAATCAGTTATACATATACATATGTTCCCATATCTCTTCCCTTTTGTGTCTCCCTCCCTCTCACCCTCCCTATCCCACCCCTCTAGGTGGTCACAAAACACTAAGCTGATCTCCCTGTGCTATGTGGCTGCTTCCCACTAGCTATCTATTTTACGTGAGTCTGTCATACAGAGTCAAGTAAGTCAGAAAGAGAAAAACAAATACCGTATGCTAAAACATATATATGGAATCTAAGAAAAAAAGAAAAAAAAAAGTCATGAAGAACCTAGGGGTAAGACGGTAATAAAGACACAGACGTACTAGAGAATGGACTTGAGGATATGCGGAGGGGAAAGGGTAAGCTGTTACAAAGTGAGAGAGTGGCATGGACATATATACACTACCAAACAATTCACTTTAAATGGAGAATGAGAATGACATTAGTCTTCTCATGAGCAGCATAGAAACAGGATGAACCTTAGGAGTCAATGAAGTAATGGATTTTGTGTTATAAAGAAAGATGATTTCCAACCAAGAATGGCCAATCTAGGTGATCAAATCTATTCCAAGGATAAATTCAAGGAAGTACATATACAAAAAACATTCCCAATACATGTCTGGAAATCATACTAGGATCTCCTTCAAAAATAAGGGACTAGGGCTTCACTGGTGGCCCAGTGGTTGAGAGTCTGCCTGCCAATGCAGGGGACACGGGTTCATGCCCCGGTCCGGGAAGATTCCACATCCTGCTGAACGGCTGGGCCCGTGAGCCATGGCCGCTGAGCCTGCGCGTCCGGAGTCTGTGCTCCACAACGGGAGAGGCCACAGCAGTGAGAGGCCCGCGTACTGCAAAAAATAAATAAATAAAAATCAATAAAAATAATAATAAAAATAAGGGACTAAACCAAGAAAGAATTAAACATGACAAGGACACATCTGAGATATCCATCCAGCAAAGCAGTGTAGGAAAGCAGGTGCATGGAAGGTTGGTGGGGAGAACTACTTGAGAAAATAAGAATTTAATAACATACTGATATTAATTAGTGTTTGGAATGTTTGTAATGCACTGATGATATAGTAAAGAAAATAGAGTGTAAAGAAGAAATATAATTAAAACTCTATAAAAACCAAAAACATTTATATAAAACAAATGTAACAAATGAACTAAGTATTGTTGCTTTTAGCCATATGAATTTATTCCTTGATAAACTAAAATATATTTGTAATTTATACATATAAATCAATACACGGGACTTGTATTGAGATGCAACTCCAATTCAGAATGGTGAAATATGAAATTATATTATCCAGGCCATGCGTTCAAGTTTGCTACCAGCAATAGTGTTTGAACATATATTGGGGAGCTTGTACAAATCTTTTCTTAAAAGAGTGAACCATTTTGAAGCTAAAAATTATGCTTCTAGCTACCCAACCCAATTCAATCTGCACATAACCATTTTGCTGTGACCTAACCGGTGATTCAAAGCAGTGGCTGAGGAATCAGACCAACTGAATCATAAGCTAGTTCTAAAGTTGTTCAAACTTGGGCAAATGATGTAAGCCTTGTTGCCTTAGTTTCATCACCTGTAAAAAGTAGATGATAGTTTCTTTCTCACAGTATTGTTGTGAGGATTAAATGCACTAATATAAAGGAAGTGCTTAGAACAGAGCCTATTATAATAAGTTATTGCCTGATAGGGTAGTTGCAAAAATTAGGTGAATAGTATATTTGAATAATGAAAACAGAACGTTGCCTAATATAGCACTATAAAAAGTTTAGCAATTCAGTATAGTAGTTTCAGTATAAATGAAAAGACATAGATACCTGCCAGAATGCAAAAGCAGTACAGCCAATCTGTTTCTGGTTCAAACGACTTGGGTTTTCCTGATTAAAAATTTAATTGAAAACACTGATAAAATAATAATGATAATACATCTTTTTGATCATTTCCACAATTGTTCCACATGATCTTTGTATGTGTCTGTGTGAGTGTGTAGCAATAAAGCAAATTAATAGATATCACAAACATCTTGACAAGAGTAAATTCAGGCAAAGTATGATTTCCCGTAATGGGAGAATCAGCGTGAGGCATCAGTGTCTAATTTATTAATTTATCACAAACAAAAAAATCCACTGAAAATAACTGGTGCTAAAAATGTAATGCTGAAACCTAGGCATTGCTTCTTTTTTTTTTTTTTTGCGGTACGTGGGCCTCTCACTGTTGTGGCCTCTCCCGTTGCGGAGCACAGGCTCCGGAAGCGCAGGCTCAGCAGCCATGGCTCACGGGCTCAGCCGCTCCACGGCATGTGGGATCTTCCCGGACCGGGGCACGAACCCGTGTCCCCTGTATCGGCAGGAGGACTCTCAACCACTGCGCCACCAGGGAAGCCCTAGGCATTGCTTCTTAATTAAATATTGGCAATATTGTTTGCTCTAATCTTTAAAAAGTTCCTTTGTAATCTATTTTCAGCTTAAGACACCTATTATTCATCTTCAATTTTCAAATCAAAAAATCATGAAGTGTCAAAATGCCTGTAAAATCAGGGCTTATATACAAGATTAATTTCCACTTTTTCTGAAAGTGAACATATGGGCTTCAAAGGTGCTAGACTTATAAATAGTAAGATTAAAAGAAAAAGATCCAGGCCTCAATGTACATATTTCCTATTTATTCTTAGGTGTGTGTAGCTACTTTGACAATTTCTTGTACACTTTCTAAGTATTCAGTTCGTTTGAAAGTTTTATTTTATATATATTTACAGGTCCATTAGTAATCATTTAATATCAGGCAGACTAAAACTTAAAAGTAATACTAAGTTTAACAAAACAATATTGACCACTTGAATTAACAAAAAAGTGTAATGTAACACTTTTTCTTTTATTGTGGTGAGAGCACAACGTACATGAAATCTGTCCTCTTCACAAAATTTTAAGTGAACAACATAGTATTATTAACTACAGGCAGAATGCTGTCTAACAGATCTCTAGAACTTGTTCATCTTGTAGAACTGAAACTTTATAATCATTGAACAGCAGTACCCCTTTCTCCGCTCCCTCAGCCCCTGGCAACCAACAGTCTGCTCTCTGTTTTTATAGTTTAACTATTTTAATACTTTATGGCAACCAACATTCTACTCTCAGTTTTTATAGTTTAACTATTTTAATACTTTATGTAAATGGAATCATGCAGTGTTTGTCCTACGACTGGCTTATTTCACTTAGCATAATGTCCTCCAGGTTCTTCTGTGATGCTGCATATGGAAAGGTTTTCTTCTTTTTTAAGTCTGAATAATATTCCATTGCACCTATATACCACATGTTTTTCACCCATTAATCTGTCAATGGACATTTAGGTTGTTTCTATATCTTATCTACTGTGAATAATGCTACAGTGAACATGGAAGTGTGGATATCATTTTGAGAACCTGATTTCAATTCTTTTGGATGTATACCCAGAAGTGGCATTGCTCTATCATATGGTAGTTCTATTTTTAATTTTTTGAGAAATTTCCGTTCTGTTTTCCATAGCATTATTTTACATTCCCATCGTTGTACATCCCCATTAACAATGAACAAGGGACAGGAATTCCAATTTCTCCACATCCTAACCTACATGCCCTTAAAAAAAAAATAATAGCCATCATGATAGCTGTGAGGTGATATCTCATTGTGGTTCCAATTTGCATTTCCAGTTTGATAAATGGTATTGAGCATCTTTTCATATAATGTTGGACATTTGTATGTATTCTTTGGAGAAATGTCTGTAAGTCCTTTGCCCATTTTTAAATCAAATTGCCTGTAGGTTTTCTTGTTATCAGTTTGTAGGGGTTCCTTATACATCTTGGAGATTAACCTCTTACCAGATACATGATTTGCAACTTTTTTTCCTATTCTCTAGGTTGCCTTTTTACTCTGTTGACTGTTTGCTGTACAGAAGCTTTTTTGTTTTATATAGTTTTATTTGTCTACTTTTCCTTTCATTGCTTGTGCTTGTGGAGTCATATCCAAAAAATCTCGGCCTAAACCAACGCCATGAAGATTTTCCCTTATGTTTTCACTACAGTTTCGGTTCTTACACTTAAGTGTTTCATCCATTTTGAGTTGATTTTTGTGTATGGAATAAGACAAAGGTCTGATTTTACTTTTTGTATGTGGATATCTGGTTTTCCCAATACCATTTGTTAAAGAGATTATCCTTTCCCATTGTGTATTCTTTGATCCCTTGTCAAAGACCAGCTGACCTTATAAGCGTGGATTTATTTCTGAGCTTTCTATACATTTTCAGTGGCCTACATTTTTATCTTGGGATGAAAGAATGGTTTAACATACATAAATTAATTAATATGATACACCACATTAACTGAATGAAGGATAAAAATTGCATAATCATCTCAGTAGATGGAAAAAAAGCATTTGACAAAATTCAACACCCTTTAATGATGAAAACTCAACAAACTGTATATAGAAGAAATTTACCTTAATATAAAAAAGACCATATTTGAAAAAGTCATAACTAACATCCTACTCAATGGTGAAAAACTGAAAGCTTTTTAAGATCAGGAAGAAGCCAAGGATGCCCGCTTTTGAAAACTTCTTTCAACATAGTACTGGAAGTCCTAGGCTGAGTAAATAGGCAAAAAAAAGAGAGAGAGAGAGAGAGAGAGAGAGAGAGAGAGAGAGGGAGGGAAAGAAAGAGAGAGAAAGAAAGAAAGAAAGAAAGAAAGAAAGAAAGAAAGAAAGAAAGAAAGAAAGAAAGAAAAAGAAAGAAAAGAAAGAAAGAAAGGGCATCTAACACTGAAAGGAAAAAGTAAAAATTATTTCTATTTGCATATGGCATAATTTTATACATAGAAAACCCTAAAGATGCTCCCCAAAACTATTACAATTAATGAATGAATTCAGTAAAATTGTAGAATACAAAAATATAAAGTGAGTTTCATTTCTATCACTAACAACAAACTATCCAAAAAACAAATTAAGAAAATAACCTCATTTACAATATCATCAACGAGAGTAAAATACTTAGTAATAAACTTAACAAGGGAGGTGAAAGACTTGTATCTTGAAAACTATAAAACATTGATGAAAGAAATTAAAGAATAATAATTGGAAATACAATAATGATGTTTTGAATAATTGGAAAAACATCTCATGTTCATGGATTGTAAGACTTAATATTGTTCAAATGGCCACACTACCCAAAGTGTCTACAGATTCATTGTAATCTTTATCGAAATCCCAATAGCATTTTTTCACAGAAATAGAAAAAACAATTCTAAAATTCATATAGAGCTACAAAAAAATCAGAATAGTCAAAATAATCTTGAGAAAGAAGAGCAAAGCAGGAGTCATCACACTTCATGATTTCAAAATATCTTAGAAAAGTATAAACATTAAAACAAGTAGTGTACTGCTAAAATCTCAATTCCAAATTAAAAAAGAAAAAAGTTATACCAAGTATAGCCAAACAAAATGGAACAGCTCAGTCACTTTACAAAGAGTTCCTGTGCTTCCTGGAAGTGATTCAGGGGAGTGGCTAAAGACAAAGTCTTTGTTGTCAACTGCCAGAGTTTTCCCAGCCTCACAGTTTACCAAGAGTAATTCAGCATTTGTAAAAATGGAGGTGATTATAGGAGATAGGATTGTTTCAAGCATTAAGTGGAATAATGCATATAAAATCTTTTGGTCAATATTTGATACACTGTGGTAGTTCAATATATATTAGTTATTGTACTCTAACTTTTTCTTAGGAAAGAAGAGGGAGCTACAGATGAGTATAATTTTCTGAGTCCCACAAAAGAAATCATAAAATAAGCTTAAGTTCTTTGAATACTACCTTTTAAGATCAGAGTTTTCTTTTGGTTTTGCTTTTTTTTTATTCTTATATTCTCAGTGCATAGTGTAGTATTAGCTGCCACAACAATGATCACTTAATTGATGGCCCTATAAATGAAAAGCTAATGAAATTTCTTCCCAGAACATATCTGAAGAGGTGCCCTGGTATTTAGCCTTAATCACTATATTATTGGGTTGGGGTTCTTGGGTTCCTGTACTCTGGACATTATGGAAGACTCAAGGCCTCACCTCATTGCAACATCTCACCCTTCAGACTTAAAGATGGAAGCCATAAGATGCTGAAGCTTTCTCTTTCAGATGGAAAATCCTAAAAATGGGGTTTAGTAGGACCCTGCATTCTAATACTTGGACTCACAGGAAGTGGATGCCTGTGGATCAGAAAATATCAGGACAAAAGAGAAAAAATAAGACAAAAAGCAATATATGTAGAGCAACCCAACTGGAGAATGATCCTAATCAACAGAGAAGCCCTAGCTTTGTTCCCTAAAGTCACAGACTAAAAGAAAGCCATGCTCCTGGGCCTGACTCTAGTGGAAGGAAACTGTGAGAATCTACAGACAAGACAACAAGGGAGACCACGGCAGCAGGACATATAATTTTCTTGGACATGTAACTCCTCAGCGGGGTATTTAAAGAATGGACCTAACTGCTATCAAAAACTTCAAAGACATGAAACCTTCTGCTGAATGTGACCCTATGTTCAGTGCTCTAAAGAAGTAAGAGGAAAACTTGGAACTGAATCTCAGCCCCAGCATGCATTAAGGACTGGTTTGCAAATGAACTTCCATCCAGCTGCTAAATCTTTACAAACAAGGACATCAAACCCTTTCCTGAAATTTATCTTCTCACAGCTTCTTTTTTAATACCACAAACCCATAATTCATAATTGTACCCAGCAAAATTGCCCTTCACCAAATTTTCAATCTACCTTTTATATCAAATGAGTCGAATTCATCACTGTAATATTCTGAATATTCTTGTGCTTCTGGAGCATCATCTCCTGCTGTCTGTCCACTTTTCATCTGGTCTCTTTTCTGTCTCCTCAACTGGGTCATAAAATAAATTCATGAATAATCCCATCTAGCTATAACTCACTTTCTTTTAGGCTTTTAATCTCTTTTTGTCTTTTAATCTGCAGTATATTTTATGGCTGGCTTACAACTTGAAAGCTTTTAAAAAAATACTGTATATGAAAACTCCATATAGTAATATATTCACCAAAATATGGGAAAGGAATAATTTTAGCAAGATGGAAAAAAGTCATGATAAATAATAGAATTATAAGTGGATTGAGATATAGTTTTTATTTGGAAATAATGGCATAGTTAATTTATGACATATTTTTGTCATCAAGCATGTATTTTAAAGTAGCATCAAATTTTACCTATTTAAGTGACAGGAATGTCTCCCTGTTAGCATATATTGTGCAGTTAATAAGTTCAATGTTCCATACAGTATGCATTAAAATTATAGTTTAGTGATATAATGTTTTTTACCTTTCTTTTTATGTGTTACTCTGAAAAGTTCAAAGGGGTTAATAAACAGATCACTGTCCTATAAAGTCGTGATAATACATATGTTATTTTTCTTTTTTGATGAGTTTTAAAACTCACATCCAACTTTTAAAGTTTTTTCTAAATGAAAACATACATTATCCTGAGAAAGATATCTATAACTTTTTCAAATTCAAATCATAGGTTCCATTCTCAGGAGAGAAACTTATATGAAGTGACAATTTGATAAAAACTTAGGTGAAGTGAAATAAAGTTGATAAATCAATCAAAGTTTAATCTTATTAACTATCAATTTAATCAGGGGTTTTGTCTAGAATTACAACATGTGTTTATATCCTGGAATCTAAAGACATCTATTCCAAATCTCCCATTTTATAGATGAATAAACTGAGACCAGATTGTCTTTTCCATTGTCATTTGCACATCAGTTGAGAGAATTTGGATTAGAAGACATATGAAATCTAGTAAAGTTTGAATTTTGTTTAGCTGCAGTACCTTTCTACCCTGATGAGTTGGATTACAATGAACAAGTACAGATGACAATTGAACAACACAGGGGCTAGGGGCTTCTACCCTACATGCAGTTGAAAATCTGGGTCTAATTTATAGTTGACTCTTCATATCCATGGTTCCTCCTTATCCACAGTTCTACATCCCTGGGTTCAACCAACCATGGATCATGTAGTAGTGTAATATTCACCATTGAAAAAATTTGCATATAAGTAGACCCAAGCAGTTCAAAGTTGTGTTGTTCAAGGGTCAACTGTACTGTACTGTAAATGTTTAAGTCTTTTATTTCTTTAAAAATTGCTAAAACTAAATGTCAGCCTAAATCACTGCAACATTTAACCACAGCAACACAAAAGGAACAAAATCTAAATATTAAATCACAGTACTTATACACAAATAACACATCTTTCTCTATTAGCTAAGATTAGTTAATCAATAATGGCTAAAATTACTGCTACTTTATAGCTGAACATGCTTTCTATCAGTATACATGTTTATCTTTGAGCACTTTTAAATATTGCAGTCATGTGGCATCATCCTATCTTTTGAGTTTCTGAAATAATCAATAATCAAGATCACTGGATTCCAGGTAATGGGAACTGATAGAACTAGTTCTGGACTTTATTGTAATGAATTTTCCATAGATATGAACTCAGTACAGTCCTTGTTTTTACAAAAGTTTATTCCCTTCCTTAAAACTGGGTGTAGAATCATACACTCTTCGATAGATTTAGCAGGGCTTGATATGTCGAGATCACTGACATGCTAGTAATTGATTTCTTGTATTTTTTTGCCACTTTGTGTTCTAAAGTCACTTTTGATTTGAAGCTGCTCCTTTGATTTCTGTAACAGACAGCAAAACAGCATCACTGCCATAAAGGATAAGACCAGGGGACATTGAGTTTTTGACCCAAGTCAAGAGATGTAATAAAGGCTTCACTGGAAACTTCTAACATGGGCTGATCAAAAATATTTTCTAAGCCAAAATCATTTATTTTTTATTAGCTTATTCAAGAGAAATTTATTAAGAACATATTAGGCACCAAGCTCCATAGTAGGTACCGGAATTAAAAAAGAACAGTACGCAGTCTTCACTCTATATGGAGTGATTGCTGCCTAGTGGAAGCATGAGAGACGTGGCATGACACTCTGTAAGCATATGGAAATGAGTTTCTGGAAGAGGAGTTATTGAGGCCAATTTTTAATTTGGGCTGAAGTTCACCTGGGTGAAACGAGACCTTTCTGATATCCACAACCCAATCTATAAAGAGCAGGATATGAAGTAGCACTATGTCTTAGGGAAATAATATTGTACTGAGGCAGCATAAAGTAGACAGAAAGTTTCATAAGAGATAAACCTGGAAATGTAGGTAAAGGCAGATTCACAAAGGGCATTAGAAATAATGCTGAGGACAAAATCAAATTTGCATTTCTGAAAGATAAATGTGGCTTTAACTACACAGGGTGAATGGTAGGTGGTTATGAGAGGTAACGGGGAGATTATTAATATCTTAAAGTCATAATCCAGGTAAGAAACAGTAAGATTTTGATGAAAAGTAGTGACAGAATGTCACAAACACATTTTAGCAATGTTTAGTCAATAAAGGGGACTGGAATGGATGTAAACAGTAAGTGATTTAAAAAGTTTAGAATGTAACCAAGAAATTGGATGTATCTTGGTCAAGTTAACTGGTAGTTTTGTTATTTAAGCAACTGGAAAATATAAATGATGGTTCAGTCACTAGTACCTAGAGGCAAATATGAATGATACTGTAGAGTTAGGCATATAGGATGAGAGACAAAACTTGGGGTGCATGAATCTTTAAAGGGCAGGGAGAGGAAAAGGGTGTGTAAAGAAGACTGAGAAATGGTGATCAAGGAAGAAAGAAGAGAGCCAAGAATAAATGATGCTGAGCAAGCCAACCACAGTTGGAAGCAACCTGAAGAAAGAGATTTGCATCAACCAATTTAAATGCCCCTAAAGAAGACAAGTAGACATGAGGAGCCTCTTTCACTGGTGGTAGAAAAGATCATTTAATCAGAAGCAGTACTGAAAAGCTGAAGGAAGGCAGTTGTGGGCCTAAAATGTGCTAATAGGCAGTACTAGGCTCAGGAGAAAGCAAGATTTCAACTAAGGGAAGGAGCCAGTGGAAGTATTCTGTGGAAGTGAAACAATGAATGAGTTTGTCTGTAGTACACCCAGTGGTAGACTGGATTATGAGAAGTGGCTGGGAAGCAGGCAATAGTGGAAGAAACCAGAAGGGGGTGATTTACATATATTGTTTAATGTACACTTTGCAAACTCTTTATGGAATTCAAATATGTTTCCAATTCTTGGTTGAGAGGCTCAGAGTTCTTACCCAAAAATGAATTGACAGAGCTCTAATTTTTGTGGAACAGTGGATAAAACATATTTCCCGGAAGGGAGATTTGGAGAAACTGAGGAGTTGAGGTTTAGAATGAAAAAAACAGGCGGATATCAGACTATGAACGGTTTTGAAAGAGTTCAGACTGTGTGTAGTGATTCATAACATACCACCGAAGGATTTGGACAGAGCCATGATACGTTCAAAGCCCTGTAACCAAAAGACTAACCTGCAATAACGGAAAAGTTATTTTAAAAAAGAGGTAAGATTGGTTTCTGTTTCAATTTGCAGAAAGAGTTACTGGAATTAGAAGGAAACAAGGAAATCGTAGCCCATCATCATAAAGTTGAAGAATTTTAACAACCATTTTGATGTGGGCACCCTATGTGCCATTTACTATGCAAAGCAATTTACATGCATTAACTCATGAACGAGTTCTATGAGGACCCTACTACTTGTACTCCCATTTTTAATTTGAAACAACAGAGGCTTAGAGTGTTTAAGTGACTTGCCAAAATTTTGTTAATTCGGAAGTAACAGAAAACCCCAATCCATCGCCAAGTATACGATCTCATACAAAAAGGGATGTATGGTCTCAAATCATCAAAATGGTTATAGGTTGAGATTCAGGCAGGTTGGGTCAAGACTCCCCATCACCTTTCCTGGAATTCCCAAGTGTGTGTGGCCTCTTGTGTGTGTCTGTCTCCAGTCACGTTTCCCCCAAATGTTGAAATAACTACAGCCAGACGTTTGTGCACCAGAGTGCAGAGAAAAAGAAAAAGAGAGCATTTCCTAGAAGGTCCTATCAAATATCTCCTCTGGTTTTATTGGCTTGAAATGGGTTATATTTACATTCCTGAACCAATCATTATTAGCCAGAAAAAAAGGTTCATGTTTGTTAGTTTAGACTTGAGCCAAATGCATCCATGGAAGTCAAGTTCCTTGTAAGGTATACGGAAGTGTGAGGGAGAGAGTGATATATGAATATGTATATGAACAGTTCCTACCATTAGGTGGGATTAATTTTTTCTGGGAGATTACTACATTATCCACTACAATTACAGTACTATCCTTACAGAAGTGAAATAATTTGCAAAGGATCATTTATCTATTTAATCGCAGAACTGGTTCTAGGTTTCAATACTTCTGACTTCTGGTGTATACACACACGTACACACATATACGTATATACATACATACATACACAGTTTGCATTTTTCCTTTTACTAAAACTAGATAAAGTGATAAGTGGTTAGGAAGATAGATACAGATAATAGAGTAGATACATACATACATATATGCATATATACATAGATCTCTCTTACCCTTAACATGGCAGAATCATCCAATCAAATAAAAACAAATAATTTCAGGTGTGTTAGGTGTGTTTTAAATAAATTCTAATTAACTGGTCCTTAGTACCTTGGCTAAATGCATTTGAATCAGAAGTAATTTCTTTATCCTTTAAGAATATAAAGCTACACAGCAAAAATACAAACCTTACTGAATTATAGCTGAGAGCCATTGAGTGAATGAATTCCAAGCTCATACATTTTTTCATGATTTCTATGGAATTTCCCAATGACAACTTCTGTGAAAATAATTTCTAAATTACATTAAGTACAAAGGAGACAACATTGTACCATCACTAGAAGTCAGAGTTCAGTTATGTGTTGCTGGGAGCAGACATTAGGGTTTGTATTGGTGTTCGTGGTATAGAATTCTTGGCACACAACAGAGAGATAAAGTGCTCATTAAAATGGATTCACTTATCCATCAAAGTACATTTGAATCACAAGGTGTAAATATGTATAATCTAAAATATTTAGAACATATCTGGGAAGAAAGTTTTATAACCTTAGAGTGCTTCTGGATCATTGGACTGAATAACAAATCACAAGTTGATGTCACAGCATTACATGTGCCAGGGGATACTCTGAGGCCAGGCTGAGCAGAGTCAGAGTTGGTGGCAGAGGAAACCAAATTGCCTGCTCTGATCCTAGAAGTACAGGTCAAGGGAGCATAACTTCTGTCCTGGAGGATTTTTTTGGCATATGTCTTTTTTGATCCTTAAAATTTCTGATTCCTTCAGGCAGGTTTAATAAGTATGCAAACTCTTCATTCTTGTGTCTCTAATAAAGTGACCCAATATCGTCAGAGTCCACTTGTTTACATTTTAATATATTTTAAACACACATCTCAAAATCACATTTTTCTAACATACAGGAGATAAAATCCAGATTAGTATTCAATATTCAAATAATATTCAAATATTAAGGTATGGGACTTAAAGACAGGAATCATACTAGTGTATATGTTTGGGAGTTGTCACCCTCTGTGTGATGCAGGAGAACAAAAAGTGAGTATATATGTATTTATTTTATTTTACATATACTCAAATAGCACATATTGTGTGGGAAACTATTATAATTTCTTTATAAATATTAGCTGATTAAATACTTCTATAAAACGAGTACTCTTTTTTCTTTTTTTTTTTTTTGGTATGAGGAAACTAAAACAGAGATGTTAAGTAATTTGCTTGAGGTCTCACAGTTTGCTAGTGGTTGATCTAGGATTCAAACCTAGGTATTAAGGTTCCAGAGGCAAAGATGGTAAACACAATGGCAAGCAATGTAGCCTCTCCTAATTGAAGGAATCTCCTAGGGAAGGTGTGTAGGACTGGACTTCTCAATGATGGCTACTCGTCAGACTTATCTGCAGAGATTTTTAAGTGTTTCTGATACCTGGTCCACCCAAGAATAATTAAATTAGACTTTCTGATGAGGGCCCAGGAATTGGTATCCTTAATAATCCTTGTAAATGTCTTATATGCAGCCCTGGTTGAAGATAAAGAGGACAGAGGAGTCATTTACAACTTTACAAATATAGAGAGAATCAACAGAAGGAAGCTAAGAGACAAGTGTTCATAAGCAGTGCAGTGAAATCTAATGTAAAATTGATAAAGACTCAGTTCCCTTAAAGAGTAAGCTCACCTGCTGTGCATGTATGTTTAATTTTACTGTGTAAAGTCTATATAGTTATAGTTTCAATGTCTTATAGTAACCTAGGCCTGTAAAGTATGTCATATGTGTGCACACGCCCTCAATTGCTTCCCTCTATCTGACTCATTTCTGAAACCCTCTCTGCTTTACAGTTCTCTGCTGCTTAATGTCTTCTTTATGGGATAAAATGTACATTTATTTTCCAATCTTATTTGGAAAGAAAGTGTATTATATTTATAATTCTATACCTTTTTAACTCTGTATTATTTCTTGATTATAATGCAGTGTATACATAAGGCAGAAGCAAAGAGAAAATATGTTGCATTATATTTTTATTTCTTTTCCTGTTTACACATCAATCCTGAGAAGGGTTAACATTATTCAGCAAATAAATGTATATTGACTTTCATCAGATTTGTGTTCCAACTTGTGGCTAAATCTTGTTCATGTGATTTTTTAAATGTAATGTCACTCATTTCGGGTTCTGCTTTCTTAAATGAGAACAGAGACGTGCATTACAAATTCAAGACAAGTTAAGCTCTCAATTTAGTGTTAAAAAAACTCTAAAGGCCATAACTAGGTTCCAGGTTGCGCATTTCAAGTATTGTGTATTGCATTTGTGTCTTTTGTGTGGATTTAGGAGTATTACAAGGATTCACCAATAAACATTTATTTGGGATGTAACTCATGACAGACATTAGATGTACAAAGAATGAATATGGAAGGCTTCTGATGTAAAAGACTCTGTATTCCATGAGAAGAACAAATGATGCGTAGAGTTTAAAAAAATCAAAATTGTACTAAGGCTATTGGGAGTGCACAGGAGTGGACAAACTATCTGTGCTTGGGAGCAGAAAAAGAAGGACTCACAGAGGTGACAGTAGAACTGGGACATCAGGAGTGAGTCGGATTTCTCCAGATGGTGGAAGTCAACGTCCTTCAGGCAGCAGGATCACCTGGGCAAGAGCACAGAGGTGTGAAAGAGCCTCAAATAAACAGTAAATAAGTATGTACAGTGACTGCATGGGGTCCCTGGCAGCACAGCTGGAAATTAATCTGGGAGAGATATCGAAACCCATTCATGTCATGCTAGTCATAGCATGTCAGTGAGTTTAGATAATGCTCTTTCATTAGGAATAAAAATCCATTCTAAGTTTTTTTTTCTTTTTTAATTCTAACATTTTTTTAAATGAATGAGAGTAACTTAATCAATCTCATGTTATAGGAAAATTACTCTGATGCTCCTGTGTAAAAGGAGCTGGAAGAGGAAGCAATTAGAATGTTCTGGAGCCTTGCAGTTGTGAGAGTGAAGATTCAAACCAGTTGAGACAGTGGCAGGGCAAAGACAAAAAGCAAAGGACATATTCAATTTATAGAATGTCCTTATACATCTGAGAAGTTTTAAAAAATGAAGAGGTCATAAATTCAACAGAATCCAATTATGTTTTCAATGTATTTCTAGTAAATTTGTTTATTTAATACCTTAAATGCAAAAAAATACATAGAATATAAACCTGTCATGCTGGAAGTGGTGTTTGACAGAAAATAATTAAGTAGCATATTATTTTTTATCGTATGTTGAGGATAGTACCTGGTGCATGGTGTGGACCACTGAACATTTCTTGACTGAAGGAAGAATGAATGAATCAACAGATCAATGCCTACTTTAGCTGAAATCATGAGATAGTTGGGCTCAGTTCTATTACCACCTGTCTACTATTTTGTATGAGAATGACTTTCAGTATCAATAAGAATGATTTTAGCATCATTGGGCTTCAATTCTTTCATTGTGAAATGCAGACATTGTGTCATTATTTCTAAAATTCATCCCCATTGAGAATATTAATCTTAATGAAATCAAATAAAGTATATCACATCTTGCATGAGCAAACAGAAGTAGGCCATGTGTAGTTGCATTATGAAAGAAAGCTGGCTTACTTTCTCTAGGCTCCAGAACCCTCATCATGTGCATGGAATAGAACTTAGGCAGGAGAGATAATTAAAACTCTCTGAACTTCAACATTTAGAGTGGTTACATTGTCATCCTGGGTTTCAGTGATAGAATAAACTCCAGGATGATGGCTTCGGAGAAGAAGACTACTCCAGTTTCTGTGGATCTCACTGACTGTATTATTTCCTTGTTTCATATCAAACATGCCCCAACCACAACCTCCCACTCCTACCTCTTGGGTATTTAGTGTTTAATAGTGTCAGGAACTGGTGTGCTACACAAGCACTGACCAAGGTAGTCTTTGGAGATGTATGTGCTCCAGACAATTAGTTGCATCTTCTTAATGAAGGGAGTATGAAGTCTCTCTTTTGCATTAGTTTGGTGAAAGCTGTGGACCAGTAAACAAAACAAGCTGATATAATGCTGTTTAATTGTGTTCTTATAAACTCATATAGAGGTAGCTCAAAAACTCTTAAATAACTTACATCAGAAACTGCTTTTTCACTAAAGTTATTCACCACTGTAACTTAGTGTATATAATTTTTTAATATCATGGATATTACCATGGATGAAACAAGATATTCTTGCTATCCCGTGATCCTTTTGAGTTGGACAAAAGTGGAATTGAATGATGCCTATTTGCTGTTTCTATAACTTATGGGAATACTTCTTAATTCACTCCTTTAACATTTGAGCTTAAAATTATTAACATAAAGAATATAATATACATTTGGAAAATATTTTTTCTATATACTTAGCAAAAATGTATTCTGCATTGAGCATATGGTGACCATTAGATAGAAGTTTATTAAATTTGTTACTACATACTTTCTAGAAGATATAATACTTTTTTCTTCAAATATATCCTCAGAGTAAAACAACCCACTGCTTTTCAACTGCAATATTTATACCTAGAATTGGGCATTATTCAATATTTGTAGACTTTACCTGTATAACACATGTGTGATGAAGTGATAATGAAGTTCTAGGTAAGTGATTTTTCTGGGGGGAAAAATCATTACCTAGAAGAGAGGAGGGGAATTGACTCTTGCAACTGTTCATTCTTACATCATTAAGGAGGACATACATTTGATAAATCCTTAATATAGATCCCCAATGCCTACCAATGCTTTTTTGTCCAATAATTATTAGAGATGCTGCAAATATTGCTGTTGATGATGATGAAAATGTTGATGATGGATGATGTTGAATAATATCAGTTATCATTCTTCACAGCTTAGAAATGTTTGCCTACTTTTGGGAATTCCCTGGTAGCTCAGTGGTTAAGGCTCTGAGTATCCACTGCAGGGGACATAGGTTCAGTCCTTGGTCAGGAAACTAAGGTCTCGCAAGCCGTGAGGCCAAAAAAAAAAAAAGTTTCCCTACTTTCCTTCTAGTAGTGTCTTCTCCTGGGAAAGACTGTTGTAATAAAACATATGCTTTATCTGTTGATATAACTAGGATTCACCAAAACATCTTAAGATAAAGCATTTGGCATTGAATGTCTACTGAAAGTTACGATTTCTTACTTTTTCAGCATTCTAACACTTCATGTAACAAAAAAGTAGAGGTGACGAGATGGTTCATTCTCTTAGCTTTTAGAGCAAACCTTTAAGATTAAGTTTGTTCCTGGTTGGCACTGTCTTAAGAAAAAAGCCTGAGTGAGTAAAATGGAGCAATCTTGCATTCCCCAAACTGACAGTTACATTGAATGCCTCCAAGAGATGAAGCGTGTTCTGTCCACTGTGTAACTTTGGATGCACATTTCACTCCCTTTATGCTCAGTAGGCATTTCCTTCCTTCATCAGCAGCATATTATTTTATTTATACTGAGTTTGATAATTTTGATTCTACTTTGTTCTCAATTCAGAATAGTAACACTGAATGGACATTAAGAAGAGATACTCATTTAAAAAGTTCTTAGAGGAAGACTTAACTATGACTATGAATATGTAAGACAAAACTGCTGAAAAAAATCTCCCGTTGGGCTTCCCTGGTGGCGTAGTGGTTGAGAGTCCGCCTGCCGATGCAGGGGATACGGGTTCGTGCCCCGGTCCGGGAGGATCCCACGTGCCGCGGAGCGGCTAGGCCGGTGAGCCATGGCCGCTGAGTCTGCGCGTCCGGAGCCTGTGCTCCGCAACGGGAGAGGCCACAACAGTGAGACGCCCGCGTACCGCAAAAAAAAAAAAAAAAAAATCTCCCGTCAACTTCTCTTAGTACATAAATAATATGGCCAAGTGTCAAGAGATGAGAAAAGCTACAGATAATTTGGATTGTCTTTAAAGTTTTCCTATGTCAGTGAACACAGAATAATTCAGTCTTGAGGCATAAAGGTGCTTCTCTAGCTAGAATTGCAATTATTTTCGGTTCCTCATTTTCTCAAATATTCTGTCCTAATTAAAGGCTTCCTAAATGAGTACGTAATTGTTGATTTTTAAGCTGCAATTGAAAATTACTTACACCTTCTAAAGTTCAGTAAGCCTTTAAACATTTTAGCTCTTCTATTGATATCCTAATCATGCAATTAAAGCATCTACAGTAAGCAGATGAGCTAATGCAAGCGGTGTCATGTTTTCTTTGGTGTACAAATCAATAAATCTATTGTGATGACTTTCAGGTCAATGACCTAGCTACTGGAAATGGACACAGCTTTAAAAATAGATATTTAAAAGAGGTATCACTTGTATAACAGCTAATATTGTTGCTCAACATTTTGGTTATAATAGTTCAGTTATTCTCGGTGACTTCATATACTCACTGAATTAAGGAATGCCATATTCCAAAGGAAAATGGAGTCCAGAAGATAAAAGACATGACCTTGAGCTCTATAAAACAAAGATGCTAGAATCATATGGTCTTATTTTCCAGGTGCTTATGTGCTCCAGGTCAAGGCCACGGATGCAGATGACCCAACCTATGGAAACAGTGCCAGAGTCGTTTACAGCATTCTTCAGGGACAGCCTTATTTCTCTATTGATCCCAAGACAGGTAAATTTTTTATTAGAGACAACATTGTCACCTCCCTTTCCCATTCTAACACTGCAATAAAGATTCAATGCGCTCCCCATCTAGCAAAGGAAGATAAGATCTTACCTTGCTGCTGCAGAGCTATTTCTTTCAGATTGAACTTGGTATAAATATAAACCTTTTTACACATATATGCCAAGTCCAAATTTGTTAGTTAGGAATTCTTTGTATGATTTAAATTTTCCAAAGTCTAGAAATATTTGTTTTTTTTTGTTTCTTCTAGCTAAAATAGCTTTTTATTTCAGTTTTTCTTGGTTGGTTTCAATTATATTCCATTTTGGGCCTAATCAACCCAAGATTATGGAGTTTCTATTGCTATCTTTATAGATGGGGTTATAGATGGTGACTTTGGAAAAATATAAACTTATGCTTCTAGTAGGGGAAAGAAGAGGGCTGACAAACTTGAAACCCCAAGATCATTAATTCTTCTGGTCTATGATTTTGAAGCCAGTCTCGTTTTTAAGTCAAACCATTGAAATTCCAGTTTTCAAATCTATGGAATCTATGGAAAGTATGGAAAGGGCAGGAAAACATGCAGGACGATTTTCTATTCCCTTTAAAATGAAACGAGATCCCCCTGTTTCTAGAGAATCTGTTTTTGAGTGAAGATAGTTTTTAAGGAGCTGCAGTCATGCTGACCAGTTATCAAAGCTCAGTGTCACAGTTAAAGCAGAAACTCCATAACGACAGTTGTTTTATCAACTCTTATATAATACATAACATGTTGCATATTAAATTCAATACTGTTTATCATATCGGTTTAAAGTAATGGAATAAACTGTTAACATACTGGACTAATAAGTTACTTTTAAAATTTGTAAATAGATCTTTAAAGAGCTACATTGATTTGAAGGGTATTCGTTTCCGACACTATACATGCAAATGGATTAAACATTTCAAAATTTATACTTCCTCAGAAGTGTGTGGGAACTGGAATACCAATTAGATATAGGTTAGTTAATAATTAACCATGGATGGATGTTGCTTGGAAACATAAGGTCAATTAAGTGAAAATAAAGAACCAGCAAATTTTCTGTCAACTAAACCTGCCATTCTGTCTGTCCTCACTTCTCACCCTTTTCATCAAGGCAACAGGGGGCCAGAAACCATCAAAAGTGAACGGAACAAGGCTGGGAGCTGCTCCCTTTTGTAAACTTGAAAAGGAATAGATTGTAGTAAGGACAACATTAGTCCTTTAAGAAGGGAACTTCAGTGCTGAAGAAAATACAGAAAGGTTCAGGACAAAGAAGCTCTTTTGGTTTGGAAGTAGGATCAGAGATCAAAAGCCACGGGGTCAAATGTTAAGATTGAGTGTGTAATGGAGAGATTACACCTAAAATGTAAGTTATTTTCCAGAAGTAGGCAGTGAAGACAGGAGAAGAAAATGTTTGGCAATATAGGTATTGAGGAAGTTTTGTGGTGGCTATTGTTGTTTAGCTTTGGGAAAATCATATATTTGTGGAAAAAAGGGAAAATTGTTGATAAGAAAGTTTGGGGAAGTTTTCAATGAAGTTTATGATGGTACAAAACTCCAGAGGAATTAGGAAGGTTTGTGCAATAGGCCAACTGTATAGACAAATAATGAGATTATCTAAGATACTATACAACCTTTTATCAAATGGGAACATTATGGGTTATTTTTTCTTATACAGTTACATTTTCCAATTTTACCATAACTGGGAATCTAACAGAAGTAGAAGTAAGGACAATATCTGTCTCCTAGATCACTTCAGCCTCTGAGAAGCACTTCTCACAGACAGAAAGGATGGGAGAAAAAGAAAGGAAAGTGTCTAGAGATTGGTGAGGAGGGAGGTTTTTAGTATTAGGGTACGCTTACTGAGTTTCAGTGATTAATTATATAGAGTAGATGAGTTTATATACTCAGAATAAATGTGGCAGAAGCAGGATCAAAGATTTAATATTGGAAAAATAACTATAGACAGAGACCATACCTAACTAAAAAAGCAAGATAAAAATCACACAAAGGTGAATCGAAGCGTAAAGCGTGGGTACGGAATATAATTGCTTTGGTCAAATTAATACTGGACAGACAACAATTACATGAAGGGTTTACTTGCCCTCCCATTGACTTTACTTGTTCAATATCAGCTTTAGATAAATTCTAATGCCTTCAGAAAGTATCATTTTACAGAAGAGTATATATATTCATAATATGCCTTTTCTAATTGTGTATTTATATTTTTATATCATGCTTATTATTTAGAACTGAAGGTGAAACAATCTGGCATGAACTATGGAATAGATTTTTTGAAGCATTGATTTTCACTGGAGACAGAAGTCTTGATACTAACAATGCCCCAGACCACTAGACAGGAAAAGAGTGGATGGTGAGGCACTTCATTAATAGAATGATAACTAGTTCTTCATGCACAGAAACCATTAAGAAGACTTTTTGTCAAATTTATCACCTTGTGGTAGGTAAGAATAAATCAAAACTCAAGGATAATTGCAATTTCTCAGAAATAGCCCCCATATAGCTTCCTTTTATGATTCCTTTTGCTGTTATTAAATAAAATGCATGAAAAACTAATATTACCTAAAATTTTCCACATTTGAGTGTAGAAACCAGTTTAAAATAATTTCTAAAGGAAGAGTCTTATCAAAACTTCTGGTGACTAAGTATTTATGAAGAGATAAATATAACTATTTAGTATTCGTTTGGAATGAGAACTTTTTTTAAAGGTTTTCATTGACATTGCTGTTTGACAAACATTCCTAACACCTCTATCCAAGGTATAAATATGGCAGGTTTATTTATAAATAATATAAATTGATGCATTCTATGAAATAAGCCCCGAATTGAGTTTAAAATTGGCTAATTTGGCAATTATTTGGCTTACCTAAGAGAATGTTTACTGTAACTTAAAATTTGCATGCATTCATGTATATGCCTCAATGATTATTAAATATTTTAAAAAAACAGAAATGTAGATACATTTATAAAACATTAAATAACATTGATCCTTATTATAGTTAATGTTTATAAAACACTAAAATATTTGTCATATTGGCATATTATATTATTATATGTATTTTACACTTAATATTTATGATACATTAGAAAAACACTTATAATCTATAAAATGTTAAAGAGGTATTGTAGTATTTTATTTGATGCATGAAATTGAGATGCTAAATATTTCCAGAGCATTGATAATAGAATTATTTCATTTAGGAAAACAAACATTATTATAAACTTGAGTTTATTATAAACTTGATTGATCTCATGACTTAATTTACATTTAAAATTCTTTTAAAGTATTTGAATTTTTCCCTAAACGATTTCAAAATCTAGTCTGAGTTGGATAACTAGATATTGCTATTTGGTGTATCATGTGGTGATGATATGTTGATTTTTCTAAATAATCTGAGCGCCACCTGAGAAAGCGTTATATTGATAATACTATTTTATCTCAACATTTTAAAAAATCTATAAGCTTTAAATGGCTCTGTCATGGTAAAATATATATTTTGCTATTTTAACCATTTTAAGTGTACTATTCAGGGACATTATGTACATTCACATTGTGTAACCATCACCACCACCCATCTCCAGAACTTTTTCATCAGTGCCTTTTTGTTTATGTGCACTGTCAAAAGTGCATATTTATAAGTCTTTATGTTATGTATTTACATGTGCATTTTTAGGATTCATATGAAAACAATTGAATGAGAATGGGATTTCATGCATGAGTTACTTTCTTTTTCTCTCTTATCCACTATCCTGATACTTCACGCTCTATGATTCTGTCCTAGCTTCTGTTTGGGAAATCTGATGAAGTGCTGAGAGAACTGACACTTTCTCAAGATTTTTAGTTCGATTATCACCTTTTGATTAGAGATGATTATCTTCAAGCTTACTTCCCAAATAGAACATCACCCCCCCGACTGATATTTATTCTTTTCAGTCTTTAAAAAAAAAATGTGTTAGTGTTTTAAAGCCCCATAATGAAATTAAAGCATGGGTCAGACTTTATATTTTGGGCTAATTCTTTATATAAACTACTATGTACATATTTACAATGTTTTATGGCCTGAGCATGCCTTTGACTTTAATTCAGAGAAAAGTCTTACAGCATTTAGAGTCACTGCTGGTGAGATAAAGACAGAAGCTCCTTTTTTCTTCAAGAGTGAAATAGGAAATAGACAATTATTAAGATTAAACAACATGTGCCATTATCACTTTTGTAATATTTTACATATATGCAGTAAAATTACATGACTAAAAATGTACCGCAGACAATGGTTCCCTTGTATTCTGCCTTGTCACACTTCACGAGAACTCTGTGTGAACTCCACTTGCCTTATTTTAGAAACCATGGAATGCACACATCTGCAGATGGAACTCCGACTATTTGGTCTTGAAAGGAAAATACTCCAGGCGGATGTGATACATGCCTTTCGGAAGTTGTAGAGCTCTCATGTAGAAGAGGAGCTAGCTGTATTCTCTGCTGCTCCAGAGGGCTATCAATGGCATGAATTACAGGAAGAAAGAATTTTGGTTTCATTAGGAAAAAAAGATGTTGATGATTGTCCATAAATAAGAGGGGCAGGTACCTCATGAGACTGTGAGCTTCATATTACTGGAAAATTTAAAGCAGGTAATGAGCGATAAGCCAGTGGTGCTGGATTTGGGTATGGATTTCCCAGATTTGGGTAAACTGATGCACATTTATTTATAACCAATGACCTGGCACGTCCTGTGCTGCCAGGATACTGAGATGCATCAAGCCAGTCCTCAAATAGATCCCCATCTACTCGGGGGAGGACATCAGGTCCTCAGAAGATTACATTTGTGTTTTCTAGGATACCATTCTATGATACGTAGTGTGACTACTGGGCACTAGATATAGACTCACAAGAGCAGGGAAACTCCTGAGAAAAGAACTTTTGGGGAAGTGACTTCTAAATCTTAAAGAATAGTTAAGGCATGTTATGGTGCAAAGTCGGACCATACTGTCTTTAAATTTTCTTCCTACCTAAGATAACCTGATAACTCTTCTTGTCCTCAAAATACATTATTGGCAACAGTTTTCAAAAAATTATACAGCTTATCTGTGTAGTCATGAACACCATATTTTTAATAAAGCTTAAGAATGTACTAGCTTTTAAAAAATTCTATTACAGAAGCAGTAGGAAACTAATTCAGTATAGAATTTTAGTTGGAATGACAAATACAGTCCTATGAAGATGACTTTGATGACAGATATGAAGGAAGTAAAGCAGCTGTTTAGGGTTACGTCTTGGAAAGAACATTTCCAGCAGAGGGAAGAGAGGGTACAAAGCTCTAGTGAACAAAGGAGGGAGTTGTGGAAGATAAGATCAGAGAGTTAAGATCAGGGAGTGGGAAGATGGAGATTATGTGAGGTCTGTAATCTGAGCGACCTGGACAATCTCTGAGGATTTCTGATTGGAGGGGCTCTGTGACTGCTTCGTGCTCAGACCTAACCACTGTGACTGTTCTTTAGAGAACAGACTAGTGGTCTAGGTCTCCTCTGGACTCTAATCCTCAGTGAATGGAGAATGCAGCCATTCATCCATTGTTCATTCTACCTTTCTGTATCTATCTCTTCCTATCTATATCTATCTATCTATCCATCCATCCATCCACCTAATCTATCTGAATAGTCTCAAATTAATAATTAGCATTTTTCAAGCTTTATTGAGATATAATTGGCATATAGTGCTGTGTAAGTAAGTGGTATACAACTTGTTGATTTGATACACTTATATATTGCAAAATGATCACCATCATAGTGTTAACCACACCTCCATCAGGTCACATAATGACCATTTCCTTTCCATGCTAAGAACTTTTAAGAACTACTCTCTTAGCAACTTTCCAGTATATAATACAGTAATATTAACTGTAATCACCATGATATACATTCTATCCTTATAACCTATCCACCTTATAACTGTAAGTTTGTGCCTTTTGACCAGAATCTCCCCATTTCCCCCACCCCACAGCCCCTGGTAGCCACCAACCTACTCTGTTTCTATAAGTTCAGCTGTTTTAGAGTCTACATATAAATGATATCATAGACTTTTTGTCTTTCTCTGTCTGACTTATTTCATTTAACATAATGTCCTCAAGTTTCGTCTATGTTGTTGCAAATGGCAGGATTTTTTTTTCATTCTCATGTCTGAATTATTGAATTATATTCCATTATATCACACCTTCTTTATCCAATCATCTGTTGATGGACATTTCTGTTGTTTTCATATCTTGGCTGCTGTGACTAATGCTGCAATGACCATGGAGCACAGGTATCTCTTCAAGATCTTGTTTTCACTTTCTCTTGATACATACTCAGAAGTGGAATTGCTGGATCATATGGTAGCTCTATTTTTTACTTTTTTTTAAGGAACCTCCATACTATTTTCCATAGTGGCTGTACCAATTGACATCCCTACTAACAGTGCACAGGGGTTCTCTTTGCTCCACATCCTTGCCAACACTTTTTATCTCTTGCTCTTGACTTATTGATAACAGCCATACTAAGAATCATGAGGTGATAAGTATCTCATTGTAATTTTGATGTATGTACATTTCCCTGACGATTATTGATATCAAGCACCTTTTCATGTAACCACTGGCCATTTGTATGACTTCTCTGGAAAAATTTCTATTCGGTTTCTCTGCCCATTTTTAAGTAAGATTTTTTTTGTTTGTTATTGAGTTGCATGAGTTCTTTATGGTATGGATATTAACTCCTTATCAGATATCTGATATGCAAATAGTTTATCCCATTCCATAGGTTGCCTTTTCATTTTTGTCTATTATTCCTTTTGCTATGCAGAAGCTTTTTAGTTTGATGTAGTCTTACTTGTTGATTTTCAAGATGCCTTCCCAGAGAGTTTATTTATCTTTGAAAACCACTATCTCACTTCTCTCCCACTCTGTGATCTTATTTTATACCATCCCTCCCAACAGTGGTATGTTGCAGCCACATCAACCTCCAAGTTCTATTCTTTTTTTTTTTTTTTTTTTTTGTGGTACGTGGGCCTCTCACTGCTGTGGCCTCTCCCGTTGCAGAGCACAGGCTCTGGACGTGCAGGCTCAGCGGCCATGGCTCACGGGCCCAGCCGCTCCGCGGCATGTGGGATCTTCCTGGACTGGGGCACGAACCCGTGTCCCCTGCATCGGCAGGCGGACTCTCAACCACTGCGCCACCAGGGAAGCCCCAAGTTCTATTCTTGTATGCTTTGAAGAAGTAGTGCTCTCCTCCTTTTCGTCCCTGGGATACTCCTCCCTGGGTTCTTTCTAAGTCAGCCTCTTCCACTTCTCTGGGATTGCAGTCTTTCCTCAGAGGGGACATTTCTGATACTACCTTCAAGAGGACTTTCTTTCATTTTCCTCATAACACCAATCACCATCTGAAATTAGCTTAATCATTTAAAAGCTTCTTTATGACCTCCTCACCACTTTACAGGAACACATACCCATTAAATGTACAGTCCATGAAGGAACCTTATACAGAGACTATATCAATTATTTTCCCAGATGACAACAGATGATACCCAGTTGGGCAATTTGAGATTAGTTTAATAAAAGGACTCTTTATTAAAGTGCAAGCAGATTGTAGGGAAACCATAAGGGATAAGGCCGGATCTGGAGAAGAAATAAGAAATGAATGCAGTTACCACACTGGGGTTGAAGGAATGAGGGTGTTCTAGAGTCACAGGCAGAGACCATGGCTGGAGAGAGTGTGGAATGGAATGTGGGGGATCCATGGAAAGAAATACCCAAACTCATTCTCCTTCTATCATCTAATCTCCTGTCAATTGGCCCAGGACAACCAGAAACCAGAGAGCAGAGAGAGGTCTAGAAAAGTATATATAGTGGAATTGGAGGGGCAGATGGAAGCCATTATACCCTTAAACCTAGGAACAGTACCTGAATGAAACATATATTTTAGTACAAGTGTTGACTGAATCTACTATCCCATGTTTCAATCCTGCAGTTCAGCACTCAATTCAAGAAAAAACTCAGATAAAACCAAATCCTTGATTATCACATGTAATATTTCATGATTTTTCATATATAGTATTGCATTATTTTCATCTCAAAAAGTTTTCATCAGCATATCTAACCCATTTTCACAAAATAAGCTGAGATCCACCAAAACTAAGGGACTTGCCTATAACACCAAGGTGATTGCAAAGGGAGAATATATCCCCTGGCAGATTAGCATCCTTTGGTACTATAAGGTTTTATAACCTTAATATAAGGTTATAACTCTCTCAACCATATATTTCCATTCATATTGGCAGAAATAAAATCTATTTTTCTCATTCTTAATTTGCTCTAATTATCTTGCATATGTTCGAAAGTTCATCAGGTACAAGACCATACCAGTATTCAATGTAAACTTGCATACCTACTCTTTTTTTTTTCTAAAAAATAGGATTTATTTCATAATTATTTCAAATAAATTAAGGTTTGTGGTATCACTACTGTGGAGTACCTGTGGAGTATTTATACTGTTTTATAAAATGCATGTTTTTTCTTTTTAATCTTAAACTATTATCATACAAGTTTGTTGCTGTACCTTTATATACAAATACTGAAAAATAGAGATGGCTACTTGAACCTAAATCTAAGATCTGAAGTGACAGGATGTAGCATTTCCTTCGGCTGGTTGCATTTTGCTATGGAAGCACTTTAGTCCAGTCGTTTTCAAGTTTCCTCCTTGCTCAAGACCAGGCAATCCATTTTCATTTGTTTGGTTTTAAATGTTAGGAAGTATAGAAACAACCAGTGGCCATAAGAAGAGTAACTTTTTGAATAGGAGATTCCCCGCGCCCCCCCCCCGTCCCCGGTTTTTTCAATAGGCCACAGTATTTAAGGATTCTCTACTCACAATGAATTTTGTTGTCTGCCTGATTCCCCAGATTCAACTCTAAAAATATTCTAGAAATGCCGTATGCTATTTCTCTGGGACAGTGGCTCCTAATGAAAATGGTGGTGGGAAGGGGAAGCACATCATGGTTATCAGAGGAGATTTCCTTTGAAACTACATACACAACTCTTTCCTCTCTAAATTCTAACATACAGTCTTCCAAAAGCAGCATTAAACTAAAAGGATGGCTGGATGCGTCGGCTAGATCACCTATCAGACACAAAATGGAGGAGTGCAGGGCAGTTAGGGGTATTCATGACAATTACATCAAATCATCAGAAAACAACTCTAGTCTTAAATAAGTCTGATAATGTTTATTTGCTCTCTTTTTCATAGAATCAATGTTTTACATATGCATACATATATCATAAAATTTATATATCAAACATATTTGTAAATTATATTGAAAATTTTCATACCAGAAATTGAGTAGAGTAAGAAATATACATATATACTTACTGGAAATGAACTGAGTAAAGATAAATCTGGTCAACAACAGGAAAATACGTTATGAGTATGAATTCAACCCAGGCATTTATCTAGAAAATACAAATATTATAAGGCAGGCAGAAGTCATGTAGCTTACGGCATGTAGGACCAGGCCACTGAGATGCAGAGATGAAGAATCTTAGTTAAGACACTTGGAAATGAAGCATCAGAAATCCAAGCTGAAGAAAGGACAAACAGATTGAAGTAAAAGGGTGTCAGTAGCAGTGTATGAGTAAAACTGCAGGAGAAAAACATGGAACTTGCCTTTTTTGCAACAATTTCCTGCCAAGGGCCAAAAGAAATTTCAGATTGTAGTTAAGTCTGAATTAGCAAAAGAACAGCATTAGGTAAGTATAGATAAAATAAGGATGTATATTCAGTTTGTGCTTAGGATTCTATATTTTGTGTTGACAATTGATATTAAATTTGTTATTCATATATGCCTTATTATTTAAGAAATAATATCAAAGACACATGGGTTTAAGACAAATTTTCTGCAATCTCTCCCTAAAATCATTAGGTATAGATTGGAATTTGTTATAAAATTTATTCACAATTTACCTGCAATAAATCCAGAAGGTTTTAGTTGTTACACTATGAATAAATATAAATATAAATACAGACATAAATATAAATTAGTTCTGCACCCAAACACAAGAACAGGAAATGAGTAGGCTATGTAAATATGCATATATATCATGATTCATGATTATAAATTATTTATAGGGACTGCCCTGGAGGTCCAGTGGTTAAGACTTCGCCTTCCAATGCAAGGGGTGCGGGTTCAATCCCTGGTTGGGGAGCTAAGATACCACATGCCTCGTGGCCAAAACACCAAAAGATAAAACAGAAGCAATATTGTAACAAATTCAATAAAGACTTTAAAAATGGTCCACATCAAGGGCTTCCCTGGTGGCGCAGTGGTTGAGAATCCGCCTGCCGATGCATGGGACACGGGTTCGTGCCCCAGTCCGGGAAGGTCCCACATGCCGCGGAACGGCTGGGCCCGTGAGCCATGGCTGCTGAGCCTGCGCGTCTGGAGCCTGTGTTCCGCAACGGGAGAGGCCACAACAGTGAGAGGCCTGCGTACCGCAAAAAAAGGTCCACATCAAAAATAAATGAATAAATAAATAATTTATAGATTCCTTCCTTCAATTCGCCAGTCATTCCACTAGTCAGATGGTCAACCATTCTTACTGAGTTTTTTCTAAATGACAAGCACTCCATTAGAGGTTGTAGTATAGTAACTTGGTGACAAGAGAGACAAAATCCCTGCAATGGCAAAGCTTAATAAGATCTAAGTACAAAAAACCTGTGGCTAATATAAGTAAGAGGAATCCTGAAAGACAAAATAAAATACACAAAGGAGATATTCAAGTGTTCAAAGAAGCAAAGTAATATATATGTATCCCAAAAAATAGATAAGAATGAAGAAGATGTTATTCTTTAGAAATCTCATCTTCAGTGTAATCACTTAATTTTTTTTACTATATATCTAAAATATATATTGTCTAACAATTTAATTCTTTTTTAAAGGTAGGAGCATTCTGTATAAATTATGTCTAACTTGGTTGACTTAGTGAATGACGACCATCTTTTAGAGCCAATACATTGTTCCTTAACCATATTCCACAATGCTGCACAGCATTTCACTATATGGCTATTACCACAATATATTTAATTATATCCTAACCATTGGATGTTTTGGGTGTTTCACTTTTTAATACACAGAATTTTTGTTAGCATGTTTTTTTGCTAATGAATCTAGATAGAATCATTTTCTTGTTGTGGACTATTTTATTTTTGAAAACTCACCGTTTGTGATATTTATCTTTTATTTTTTTTCCCCCTTAAGGTGTTATTAGAACAGCTTTGCCAAACATGGACAGGGAAGTCAAAGAACAATACCAAGTCCTCATCCAAGCCAAGGATATGGGCGGACAACTGGGAGGGTTAGCTGGAACGACAATAGTCAACATCACCCTAACAGATGTCAATGACAATCCACCTCGATTCCCAAAAAGTATGTTTTTCCTGTTAAGTCGAAATCAGTGCAGCTTTTTAAAAAATGTCTTACATTTCATTGAATTTTACAGGAATTGTAATAATTTTCCAGACACTTTTTGTCTTTAGGAAGCAGAAGCTAAAAATTAAATGTCCTCAGAATTACATTTTTCCATTAGAATCATGCATAGTGTGATTTTAATAGAAAAAAATATAAATGAGTCAATAGTTGTACGAATCATGTTATCAATTCTTATAAAAGTAAAATATTCACAATAGGTTGGGATCTTGTCTAATTTCTTACTAGTTGAAAAAGTAATATAAATATGAAAAGTACAATGTAATTTAAGATTTATGACATATATGTCACTGTACTATTTGTTATATCATATAATTAGCATAAAATTTTCTGCCTTCACTTTATCAATTATATGTGTTGAATCATTTCTGTATACTTCCCTGGAGATATCAGATGACATTGCAGTGATGCTATTTCTCTACTTTAGTTGTATTTTATTTTAGTTTTGCAGTAGGTGAAAATTGCTACACTTTCTATGATAATAGAATAATTCACACCTATATCTTCTCTGTAACTCTATATTTCTTATTGAAAATGAATACTTCTCACTTGTGTTACATCCAGTTTTCTTTTGCAGTATTATATTTAACACCAATAAGTACCTGTTCGACTTCTGGTACATTTTCAAGGATTATAGTTCAGTGTTCCTAGGATTTAGAATACAGAAACTGTTTCTTCCATTGCTTATAATAAGTAATTTGATAAAGTCACTAGACACTCATTTGCATGAACAGTTTTAAAAAGCAAAACAAGGCAAATCATTTTCCTCTTCTAACTCCAGGAGAGTTTGAGTTTATCTACTAAAGTATATAACAATAAGAATATTTAACTAAATGGATATTTTATTCCTCTAGCTGTGTAGTTTTACATAATTTACTACTTTGTCATTTTTGTCTTAAAATGATCAACCTATATTTTCTTATGGAAATACACTTACTTAGTGATCAGAAAGTCAGTGCACTGAACAAATGTTATCAAAGTGGCAATTAGAAATCATTATACTTTAGCAACTGGGATGTATATGACAAATGGCTAGTAAATATAGGTTATGACTAATAACACAGAGTCCTAGAGCAACACTTTCCTTGCTTTCTATTCAGGGAAACCGAAAAAATATAAATAAATATTTCAAAGGAGAAAGAAATAATGCATTTGATTCTCTAGAATATGGCATTAAAAAAGAACATGTTCCCACCTCAAAAAGACTGATTTTTAACAATTTTACTGCTTATTTGTGGCAATCTGTAATAGCTAATGGAGGAGACTAGTTTGAAAGATTGTTCTACTTTTACATAAAAGGTGACATTGTACATTTGAATTCTGTTTTGGATTTGTGCATAAAAAGTGTGTTCAGTTTAGAGTATAAGAAATAGCAGAGTTCTTCCTAGGTAGTGTCAGTATTCTTATTCACAAGGATGATAGTGAGGTTTTTCAGATGAAGAGTGTAAAACTCAACCAGTGGAAGGAAACAACTTCTGGGTATGGATGAAGGGTAATTTGCAAAAGTTTGAACAGCCATCCAGACAAATAGGCTGGAGTGCAACAAAGAAATGAAAATATCTTAATGGGAGAGAAACTAGAGTATGGTTAGGGAACCAAGATGGCATGCTCAGTTCCCAGGGAGACAGGAAGATCAATTCCAGATCTTATCTAGTGAAAAGAATCTGTGCAAAGCAGCAGGCTTCTTTGGAATTTATTTGAAGTTGCATCTGTAGATCTAAGCGTAACTAGATGAGACCCACTAGGAAAGATTATGGGGTTAAAGGCATTTGAACTTTTAGAGCATTTTCATGCTGTGTCAGGAACTTTATCACTTTCGTATTTCCTTTCCTCAGAAACACTCTGAGATCTTTATTTTCCACATTTTACTGTTAAGAAAACTGAGACTTAGATTAAGTTGCCCAAGATCATCAACGCTGGCAAAGGCTTTATTTTGATACTAAAGTTCAAATTTCTTCTAGTTTAACATACGAAAATGAAAAGATAGTCTTTTCTTTTACCTGCCACTCTGAAACCATATTTTTTAGACACGTCTGCAAAAATGTCACATGACATAGGCTGAATTGTCATCATAAACAGAAATGAGAGGGTAGAAGGAATATACCAAATAGATCACTGTGATCTAATTATTTTCTTCTTGTGTTACATGCATATTCGAACTATAGCCTGAAAGTATAATAGGTGAGAGATATTTTTGAATCATGAGAAAGAAGAGAGTTTTCACATTTTTCATGAATAAAAAATTAATCCCCTTGAAATCTTACATGCCTTTGTGTCAAGCCCTTTTTACTGTACTGTTATTTTGATTTATATTCTTCAGAGGAAAAAGACAGAATACATTCATAAACAGAAAAGCCACCTCTTTAGAAGCCAGTGCTCTTTCTGCAGGAATATTTCTCACATGGATCAATTAAACTGAAAATATGACATGAAATGACAAACTGAAATAATAACTTTTGAATGTAAAAGTCCAGAAAACAAATATTTCATACATAATATAACTTAACAAGAGAATTTCCCACAGCTAGCTATATTTGTTCATGTCTGTTAAGCAATTATGCTGAAAAGAAAATCTTCCTTCAATTGAACTTCATGGAGCTGCATCTTTTTCATTGCTTAAAAACGCACAAGATCATTTCTTAAAACTTACTAATCATAATTCATTTTGGCTTTGTGTGTGTACATATGCATGTGTGACATTGTTAAGCACCCGTTTCCATCCATTTCCTTCTATAAATCTGTTAGAAATGAAAATAAAATTAAATGTCATGGCCATTTGTAGGATGCAAGTGTAAAGAGTTTGCTGTTTTACTGTTGCCAAATAGATGGTTCCTGAGGCATCAGAATTTCCTGCCAATTTCATTTGATGATGGTGACAATGATATTTACTAATAAGTTACCATGTGTCATGCATTATGCAAAATGATTTGCATATATATTCCCATTTAGCTTTACAATGACTGTATAGTATTTTCTCAATTGTAGAAATAAAAGAACAAGGGTATATTATTAATAAAAGTTAAGTAACTTGTCCAAGATCACACAGCTCCTAGGTAGGAGAACCCAAGACCTAATCTTATGAAGGGACTTCAGAACTTTTTATCACTTTCCCTCTTAAAAGGCAATTTGCCTTTAATGCCTGTGTTTTGCCCCAAAAGTCCTACAGACAGAACTGTTCACAAACAAAGGAGGGAATACTGTTTCAGAAATAGAAATAATACCAGGCATGTTAAAAGAGCTCTACCTGTAGTCATATAAAAACAAAATATTTTCTTTGTAAAATCTTTTACATATACTCATATAGCTTCCATCTATGATAATCGAGGACATCCGTAGAGGATTTCCATCTGTCAAAATAAGCTACAGCAAAATGCTGATGGTTTCCATTACTTGAATTTTAAATAACAAGACCATCTAACAAGCTGGTCTGAATTATACATTATGAGATCAAATCGATTAAGTTTTGTGGTTAATTCACATTAGGCAAAATACTTCTCTCACTTGTCTCTTCTGTGTAATAGTTTTGTAATGAATAAGAAAACAACTTAGGTGAAATAAAGCCCTCATAGTTTACATAAAAAGGGATAATTTGTAGGAAACGTAAAGAAGTGTTTGCTTCTTTTTCCTTTCTTTTTCAATATAATAAGCATTTAAGAGAACTGTATGGTAAATGGATTCAAATGCAGAAAATAAGACATTAATATTTATTTTATGACAAATTCTTAGTCATAAATAAAACAGTTATTTTAAAGTAAGTCTGTTTTTTGGGAATTCCCTGGCACTCCAGTGGTTAAGACTTCGAGCTTTCACTGCTGTGGCCCAGGTTCAATCCCTGGTTGGGGAACTAAGAAGATCCAGCAAACCAACTGCAGAGTGAGGCCTAAATAAATAAACTAATAAATAAATAAACAAAATAAAGTAAATCTGTTTTCATCAAATGCCCACCAAACATGTTTATATTGACTGTTTCTAGTTATAGGACAATTGATTCAGTTATAAGTCAATAAAATATTATTTGTACAATAGTTATTTTCTAAAACATATAATTGTATCCAATATTATACCTAGAACCATGAACCCAATTATATCCAGATGGGGCACAAAGTCTGTTTCTCTTTGTTTACCATTTACCATCTTTATACCTGGAAAACTATAAGCTTTGATACTGAAATTTACTTAGTAAAACCATGTAATAAGTCATTCCGAATACAGAAGTAAAGAGTAATTGAATTTTGACAGCTACTCAGATCCAGCCTTAGAAAATGTACCATCACGTTCTGCCAGGTGTCCAAAGTTTGATTGTCATGGGGATAACTGAGATTGACTACTAAATATATAAGTTCATGTGTTAAGTTTATTTTTAGATATAATATTTGTACATATTTATATTTTTATGTTTATTTATATATATATAATTTGAGAATTCAAAACTTTATATAGATTTATATATTTATTTAAATAATATCATAGGAGAAAATTTTTCCGGGATTTTGAGTGCCCAAGATATGTCTGAATATGTAAATGTGTGTATGCTGAGAATCACTTCGGTTCTTTTCACAATCTCTTTCTGTGTCTGTTAGGGAGTGAATTATGTACAAATCTCTCCTTCCAACTTATCTGGAGACTCTGGCCAAGGGCCTGCTTCCTACCTGCAGATCAAGTACAAATAACTGTTAACACCCTCAGCATGTTTCTAAATGATGCCTCTGAGGCAAAGGTGGAATTTCTGTTCTTATCACTGCCTCCAATATGCTATTTTAGGTGAAAGAATGAGAAAGAGAAGATGGTGGCAATTACTCTGAAAGAATACCAAAAGAGGCATGACTAAAATAATGGGTCTTATGTGAGCTCCACTACTATTAAAATGAGAATGACTACTTCAGCTTCACTCAAATATTTGAGATTGGAAGGGTGGCGTAGACCAACTGGTCTGCAAAGTTAACTGTATAGATCAAATGTAAGTGAAGGCTTTCCTTAATTGGAACTGGGTGTCGGTTTTAAATAGTAATAAAAAATTAATATATGAAGGTGTTAATGATATAAATTCATATTTGCTTATTCTCAAACTTAGTACTGGTGCCAATTTAGCATCAACTTTAATACACAGTTTAATTCCCATAATTTAACCTAGTCTGTGGCTTTTAGGTCAGTGTCTCCCAAAGATATAAATATGACAAAAAATTAGATCAGTTGATCTTTGATATTGTATGTATGTATGCTATATGACAATTAGATATGCTCCTCATTCGGGAGGAAATGTTTAAAAAGCATTAAAAGTCGGGCTTCCCTGGTGGCGTAGTGGTTGAGAGTCCGCCTGCCGATGCAGGGGACACGGGTTCGTGCCCCGGTCCGGGAAGATCCCACATGCCGCGGAGCGTCTGGGCCCGTGAGCCATGGCTGCTGAGCCAGCGCTTCCGGAGCCTGTGCTCCGCAACGGGAGAGGCCACAACAGTGAGAGGCCCGCGTACCGCAAAAAAAAAAAAAAAAAAAAAAAAAAAAGGCATTAGAAATCATAAATTTTAGGGGTTAAAAAATTATACAAAGCGTTTATATTCAGGTATCTTCCAGTTCTCACATAGAATGCGAGCATGAGTCATATTTGATGACTCTTATTTCTATTCTTGAAAAATAAGCCAAGACACGTTATAAAACTAGCTTTTTACTAAGGGAAATAAGCATTTCAAGTTTAATTCCCAAATGGGCCTTTGTCTACTTCAATAAAAATAAATAAGAAACAACTATTTCCTGAAGATAAGGCATGCAAACGATAAACTGGGACTTATTCACCAGTGGCTCTCCCAGGGGTTCTCAAATTGTATTTGCCTTAGGAATTCCTTGGGATCCTATGTCCCAGCGAGGGAAGTTCTGCTTCAGTTGACATAGCTTAAATCCAGAAATCTGAATTATAGATAAGTGTTCCAGTAGATTGTGATATAGATAGTCTGCAGGGCACAATTTGAAAATCTGTGATGAAGGAGCAAGTGTTGATTCTCTGAGAAGGCTTTTTCATTATTCGTTAGCTAGAGGTAATGAGTTAATTATTTTGTACCTCGTGAGAATTTTTTGATTCATGCAAAATTCCACCTATTTGGGTGGAGACTGAGTATTAAAATGTAGCCTTTTTTTTTTTTTCGCGGTACGCGGGTCTCTCACTGTTGTGGCCTCTCCTGTTGCGGAACACAGGCTCCAGACGCGCAGGCTCAGCGGCCATGGCTCATGGGCCCAGCCGCTCCACAGCATGTGGGATCTTCTCGGACCGGGGCATGAAACCGTGTCCCCTGCATCGGCAGGCGGACTCTCAACCACTACGCCACCAGGGAAGCCCGACAAAATGTAGTCATTTTAAACTAAGTATTTTGAAAGTTTATTTTTTTTAACATATTAAGCACTCATATACAGTTGTACGTCTTGTTTAGAAGTTTTCCAAAGAGTTTACGGATGTCAGATACTGATGCTTTAAGGCTGAACTCAAACTGGATCAAAATGAATACAATTTGAAGGCAAGCTCAGTGAAAAACTTTGCACTCCCAGTTCTCCAATGAGAAGTGATTAGTGAGTTTCACTAGACTCTATGCGGAGAGATGTAAGCAAATGAAAAATAGCAGAAATAGAATGTTTAAATAATTTTTCATTGCTATAATTATCATTATTCACATCATATTGTGCTTTGCTAATGAGTATATGAGTCCTTTTAAAATAGTACTGACACTTTTTGATGACTTATTTCGTTCTATTTCCCATGTGGCAAAGTATAAAAGATTGTAGCCTGGTTGCTCCATTGCCCCATTAGCAGACTCTCAGAAGAATTATGCTTATGAGCTGGATGGCCAGTGACCTTCTTGAGGTGGCAATTACAATCATAATACTATTTTAAACACTTTTACCCAGAGTAAAGGATATATGCTATGATTGTTAATATCATTTCCCTAGTTTGCTTAAAATGCTTAAGTTTATTTTATTATTATTTCAGTCTTTGAAAATCACATTATAGTCAATTAAAAATTCCTGCCACACAAATGGGACCTAATGAAACTTCAAAGCTTTTGCACAGCAAAGGAAACCATAAACAGGACGAAAAGACGACCCTCAGAATGGGAGAAAATATTTGCAAATGAAGCAACTGACAAAGGATTAATCTCCAAAATACACAAGCAGCTAATGCAGCTCAACATTATAAAAACAAACAACCCAATCCAGAAATGGGCAGAAGACCTAAATAGACATTTCTCCAAAGAAGATATACAGATTGCCAACAAACACATGAAAGAATTCTCAACATCATTAATCGTTAGAGAAATGCAAATCAAAACTACAATGAGATATCATCTCACACTGGTCAGAATGGCCATCATCAAAAAATATACAAACGGGGCTTCCCTGGTGGTGCAGTGGTTGAGAGTCTGCCTGCCGATGCAGGGGACGCGGGTTCGTGCTCCGGTCAAGGAAGATCCCACATGCTGCAGAGTGGCTGGGCCTGTGAGCCATGGCCACTGAGCCTGCACGTCCAGAGCCTGTGCTCTGCAACGGGAGAGGCCACAACAGTGAGCGGCCTGTGTACCGCACAAAAAAAAAAAAAAAAAAAAAAAAAAAAAATATATATATATATATATATATATATATATATACAAACAATAAATGCTGGAGAGGGTGTGGAGAAAAGGGAACCCTCTTGCACTGTTGGTGGGAATGTAAATTGATACAGCCACTATGGAGAACAGTATGGAGGTTCCTTAAAAAACTAAAAATAGAACTACCGTACGATCCAGCAATCCCACTACTGGGCATATACCCTGAGAAAACCATAATTCAAAAAGAGTCATATACCACAATGTTCATTGCAGCTCTATTTACAATAGCCAAGACATGGAAGCAACCTAAGTGTCCATCAACAAATGAATGGATAAAGAAGATGTGGCACATATATACAATGGAATATTACTCAGCCATAAAAAGAAACAAAATTGAGTTATTTGTAGTGAGGTAGATGGATCTAGAGACTGTCATACAGAGTGAAGTAAGTCAGGAAGATAAAAACAAACACTGTATGCTAACACATATATATGGAATCTAAGAAAAAAAAAAAAAGGTCGTGAAGAACCTAGGGGCAAGACGGGAATAAAGACACAGACCTACTAGAGAATGGACTTGAGGACATGGTGAGGGGGAAGGGTAAGATGGGTTAAAGTGAGAGAGTGGCATGGACATATATACTCTACCAAATGTAAAATAGATAGCTAGTGGGAAGCAGCCGCATAGCACAGGGAGATCAGCTCTGTGCTTTTTGACTACCTAGAGGGGTGGGATAGGGAGGGTGGGAGGGAGGGAGATGCAAGATGGAAGAGATATGGGGATATATGTATATGTATAACTGATTCACTTTTTTATAAAGCAGAAACTAACACACCATTGTAAAGCAATTATACTCCAATAAAGATGTTAAAAAAATTCCTGCCACTTTTATACAATCATATATATGTATTTATTCATACTTGTTCTTGATTCTTAAGAGAATTGAATAAATACTATCTTTACTTTTCTCAGTCAACAGTGCACTCTATAAGACAAATATCTATATGTATAAATATATTACAACCACAGTAGAATTCCATAATAGGAATATGATCAGAATAATTATTGGCATAAATAAGATACAGTTATTAGATCTAGCTGGGATTATTAGGAAATATGAAGGAAAAAGCATTTAGGAAGAAATATATAGTAAGAATTTAACAGACTGAAAGAGAGAAGGTTGGTTGAAGAGTGCCGCACTCCTGAATTATACACATGTATTTATGTATGTATGTGTGTGCTTTTGAGTAGAGAGGCAATATCATAAATCAATATGTTTAAAAAATAACTTTGTTAAGTTGGTAAACACTGAAGTAGAGAGATATGGCACAAACCCAGGGCAGTTGTTTGGAATAAACAAACAGCCAGAATTGAGAAATACACAGCAGCAGAATAGAAAGGACTTTGTGATCTATTGGATTCAGAGATAAGTAAGATAAAGAGCATGTGAAGAAATTATTTAAGTAGGAGATGGTTTTTCTGCTGATATGCTGAAATTTGAGTGGAAATGAGCAAATGATGGCCGAAAATATAGGGAACCTCAAAGAGAAGTCAGAGTCAAAAAACATTTCTGAGAGACATTTAATGACAGAAGTGACAAAGGAAACTTGAGGCATGCATGAAATTAATCAGATTAAAGAGGGCATAGTTCTTTAATTTTGAATGTAAGAAAATCCAGGAGGTAGAATGAACAAAGGTATAAAGAGAAGCTTAAAAATCACCACCTCAAACCTTTAATACATATATTTCTGACAATGGTGTATATTTTTAACCACAGTTGTGAAGGTATCCTAAATTCTCATTTATGTCACATGGTCTAAATCTATTTCATATTTGCCTTATTATTAGTCTTAGCATTTATATAGGCAAAGAAATTGGACTTACACGTATTTATGAAAGTTAAACACGATATAAATAATACTAAAACCATGGAAACAAAATATTTTGCACATAAGATATCTATTTTATTAACAAATACTGGACACAATAAATTATATCCTTTAACAAATAATGTTTCATGGATTGCTAGTTTTATAGAAAAGTAAATGCAAAAATGGCTATATCATTTTTTTGTATGTATAAAGGCATAAAAAATTAATCTCTTCCCTCAAGCAACTCTGTGTATAATGGAGAATTATACTATTTGAAGTAAAATGAATGATAGACTTATGCACACGATGATATACAAATGTGTAAGATGGGTACCAAATCATTACAGAGCAGATCTGAGAGGATGTAGAAGGAATTAATATCAATATTGATTTCTGAAACCTCTAAGAAGAGTTAGCCAGTGGAACAGCAAATGTGTACCAAAATATTTTAGACCATTGAAAAAACGTAATGTATTATTTAAAGAATCGTGAAAAAATGGAAGTGCAAAAACAAGAAAAAATTTCATCAAAAAATGACTTGAAGTTGTCATTGAAAGAATGAAGAATAGAATTTATATAAAAGGACATTAGGAGCAGTGGGAAAATGAAACATTTTAGGCATAAGCAACAAGATAGGGAAGAGATATGTAGCATTCAATTATAAAATACAGTCAATTAAAGAAAATTTAAACCATTGTATACATACATTAATGCATTAACACATGATGAATATTTAGAAATAAAATTTGTAGATCAATGAATTTGGTGCTATTGAAAAAATTAATTTTGGTTAAGTTTATTTTCTAGACTAGTCTCACAATGTTTCAAAAAAATCTGTGAAAAATCAAACCCTTGGTTAAATAAGCATTCCCAGGTGAATTTGAATTTCAAACATTTTTTGGGCCTAGTTTGTAAGATGTTGAATATATTTATAATTTATAATAAAACCTCAGGTGTGACCCATTTTTGTGAAATTATTGGGCAATATCAATGAGAATTATCCATCTACTATGTTTTGTTAGGTGGGTCAGAAATTACATAGATAAGGACAAAAGAAAGGTTTACATGATTAATGGAGGTTTTAAGGGAATATTAAATGTACTCCATAAAATGAATGCACAACAGAAGGTTATTGATGCACTTGAAACGTTGTGCACTCTTGCCAAAACCTACATCATGTTTACTATGTAATGGAAGTAGTGGTTATATAAATCACATATATTAAAAATACATATTTTTGAGAATCAGGAACACTTTTTATTCTGACAATCATTAAGTAACATAAATGGGTTTTTGTTTCATAATTCATTTGGAATTGGTTTGGTTGGAATTTTCAATACTGGCAAGTGAATGACGAGACAAGGCAAAGCCTGTCAAGCCATCCATTTCCAAACTGAAGCCCCATCTGCACTGGCCCAGTTTGGCTTGGGGGTGGACTGGCAGACAGGAGAAGTCTTAATTTTGCACATGGATCAAATCACTAATTAATATGATATACTGGAGATTTCTGATTTCCAGATCTAGATTTTGGTAATTGAAGTCAACATAAGACTACTATTTGAAAATGAACAGAGAAGGCAAAGCATACTGGCAATGAAGAAAGTCTAAAGGAACAGTGAGAGACAAAGGAAAAATAAGGTTTTTACTACATCTCGCATGTTGTACTTTTTTAGACTAATGGTAACATGATGTGGGATAGTCTAAAAGTTCAGGAAGCTGAGATATCCCCTCTATGATATTATTTTTTTCTATGAAATATGAGACATGGTCATATGAGATATGGTTTTTGCTTTTATTACCTTTTTATTTTCCATAGATAAGGCAAGATCATTTTGTGTGCTATTATACTTGCTTAAGTAATTAAAACACTAAAATATTTATAAAGCAACATTTTACTTCTCTGTAATTAGACGGTAAATCACACACACACACACATATACACAAGATCACTATTTGAACAATTTAATGTCTGACTTCAATCACTGAATCAACAGTTTTATAGTAATATGCGTTTATTTTCTAAATTTTATTTATTTATTTGTTTTCATTTATGAAGTTTTTGTTTTTTAAAAGTGTACAATTCGGTGCTTTTTACTATACACAAAATGTTGTGCAACCATCTCTACTAATTCTGAATATTTTTATCATTCCAAAAAGAAACCACATAACCATGAGCAGTTGCTCTCAATTGCATCCTCCACTCCCGTGCATAATTTTATCTATTTTCTGTCTCTGTAGATTTGCTTATCTGTACACTCCATAAAATGGAGTAATACAATATGTAATCTTTTATAACTAGCTTGTTTAACTTTGCACAGTATCTTTAAAGGTTAATCCATTTTGTAGCATTTATCAAAAAATAGTTCACATTTATAAATTGACATATATTTGACATACAATATTATGTTAGTTTCAGGTCTAAAGCATAGTGATTTGACATTTAAATTCATCACTAAAAGATCACTACAGTAAATCTATTGACCATCTATCCTCATACAAAGCCATGACAGTACCAGTGATGATATTCCCTACTCTGTACAATATGACACTATGATTATTTATTTTATAACTGGAAGTATACACCTCTGAATTCATTTCACCTATTTTGCCCATCCCCATCCCCTTCTTCCCCTCTGGAAACCACCCATTGTTTTTTCTCTGTATCTATGAGTATGTTTTTGTTTTGTTTTATTTTCTATTTTGTTTTTTAAATACCAAATATAAGTGAGATCATATGATATTTGTCTTTTTCTGTCTGGCTAATTTTACTTAGTATAATACCCTCTAGATCCATCCATGTTGTAGCAAATGGTAGGATTTCATTCTTTTTATGGCTGAGTGATATTCCATTGTATATATGTACCACATCTTCTTTATCCATTCATCTCTTGATGTTCATTTAGGTTGCTTTAATTTCTTGGCTATTGTAACTAATGTTGCAATTAACATATGGGTGCATATATCTTTTTGAATTAGTGTTTTTGTTTTCTTTGGATATATATCCAGAATTGAAATTGCTGGATCATCAACACTTATTTTTTGGCTTTTTGATGATAACTATTCAGACAGGTGTGGGACAATATCTCATGATTTTGATATGTACTTCCCTAATGATTAGTGTTGTTGAGCATCTTTTCACATGCCTGTTGGTCATCTGTACTTCTTCAGAAAAATGTCTTTTCAGGTCCTATGCCTATTATTCAATTTTTTTTTTGAGTTTATGAGTTCTTCAAGTATTTTGGGTATTCACCCTTTACTGGATATATCATTTGGAAATATCTTCAATTCAGAAGTGTGTTTTTTTAGTTTTTTAATAGTCTCATCTGCTTATTTTTGGTTTTGTTTCCCTTGCTGGAGGAGACATATCCAAAGAAATATTGCTAAGATAGATTTTAAAGAACACACCACCTATGTTTTCCTCTAGTAATTTTGTGGTTTCAGGTCTTAAATTTAAGTCTTTAATCCATTTTGAGTCTATTTTTGTATATCATGTGAAAAAGTGGTTCAGTTTCATTATTTTTCATGTACCTGTCTGGTTTTCCCAGCACCATTTATTGAAGAGGTGATCTTTCCCCCACTGGATATTCTTGCCTCCTTTGTTGTAGATTAATTTACCATAAGTGCATGGGTTTATTTCTGGGGGGTCTCTATTCTGTTCCATTGATCTACTGACCTAACAGTACCATTGACCTAACAGTACCATACTGTTTTCATTACTGTAGCTTTGTAGTAAAGTTTGAAATCCATGAGCATGATACTTCCAGCTTTGTTCTTCTTTCTCAAGGTTTCTTTTGCTATTAGTGGTCTTTTGTGGATCCATACAAATTTTAGGATTATTTGTTCCAGTTCTGTGAAAAATGGTATTTGTATTTTAATAAGCTTACATTAAATCTGTAGATTGCCTTGGGTAGAATATTTAACAATATTAATTCTTCTAATCCATGAGCATGGTATATCTTTCCATTTGTTTGTAAGTTTTCAATTTCTTTTATCAATGTCTTTTAGTTTTCAGAGTACAGGTTTTCACCTCCTTGGTTACACTTATTTCCAGGTATTTTATTCTTTTTGATCAAATTGTACAGAGAATTGTTTTCTTAATTTTTCTTCCAACAGTTATTATTAGTGTGTAGAAATGCAACAAATTTCTGTAAATTAATTTGGGATCCTACATCTTTACTGAATTAATCTATTAGTTCTAATAGTTTTCTTTCTTTTTTTTTTTTTTTGGGTGGAGTCTTCAGGATTTTCTATGTATAAGATACATCATCTGAAAAGAATAACAGTTTTATGTCTTCCTTTCTAATTTGGTGCTTTTACTTATTTTCTTTTACTTATTTTTCTTGTCAGATTGCTGTGGCTAGGACTTCCAATACTATGTTGAATAAAAGTGGTGAGAGTAGGCATCCTTGTCTTGTATCTGATTTTAGAGGAAGTGCTTTCACCTTTTTACCATTGACTATGATGTTGGCTGTGGGTTTGTCATATATAGCTTTTGTTATGTTGAGATATGCTTCCTTTATACCCACTTTGTTAATAGTTTTTATCATAAATGAATGTTGAATTTTGTCAAAAGTTTTTCTGTATGTATTGAGATGATCATATGATTTTTATCCTATGATAATGTAATGCATCACATTGATTGATTTGTGGATTTAGAACCATACTTGCATTCCTGGTATAAATTCCACTTGGTCATGTTGTATGAACCTTTTAATGTATTGTTTAATTTGGCTTGCCAATGTTTTGTTGAGGACTTTTTCATCTATATTAATCAGGGATATAGTCCTGTAAATTGATGCTGACCTCACAGAATGAGTTTGGAAGAGTCCCTTCCTCTTCAAATTTTTGGAATAGTTTGAGACAAATAGGTATTAACTTTTCTTTAAATGTTTGTTAAAATCCACTTGTGAAGCTGTCTGGTCCTGGACTTTTGTTTATTAGGAGTTTTTTGATTACAGATTAAACTTCATTACTAGTAATTGGTCTGTTCAGATTTTCTATTTTTTTCTGATTCAGTCTTGGAAGAATGCAGTGCTTCTTGGAATGTATTCATTTCTTCTAGGTTGTCCAATTTTTTGGCATATAATTTTTTGTCATAATCTCTTATGATCCTTTGTATTTCTGTGGTGTCAGTTGTAACTTCTCCCATTTCATTTTTGTTTTTATTCATTTTAATTTCTTTTCTTCTTGATGTATCTGGCTAGAGGTTTATAAATTTTATTTATCTTTTCAAAGAACTAAATCTTAGTTTCATTGTTCTTTTATATATATATATATATATATATATATATATATATATATATATATATATATATTTAGCCTCTATTTCCTTTATTTCTTCTTGGCTCTGTGCTATTTTCTTCCTTCTAGTAACTTTAAGTTTTGCTTATTCTTCTGTTTCTCATTCCTTTAGGTGTAAAGTTAGATTGGTTATTTGAGATTTTTCTTGTTTTCTGAGGTAGGCCTATATCATAATCTTCCCACTTAGAACTGCTTCTGCTGTTTCACATAGGTTTTGGAATGCTGTGTTTCCATTTGCAAACTCTGTGGTTGTAACTTCCTTCCTGTTTGCCAGTTATCATCCTGGGGGTGTGGGTCTTGAGTATAATCCATCTCCTCCCCTTCTATCCATCTTGTCGTGGTCCCTTCTTTATATCTTTAGTTTCAGAAAATCTTTTCTGTAAGACTTTAGGTTGTTCTCATAGTTAGTTGCTCTGTAAGTAGTTGTAATTTTGGTGTGCCCAAATGATATGAGTTTAAGTCCTTTCTACTCTGCCATCTTGATTCTCCTCTCTATTTTCTAAAATTGAAATGTAAATGTAATATTTCAAGTAATCACCTCCTTAAGTGGTCTCAAGTATATTCTTTCAAGTTCTTAAAAATGTTTAACATTCTTATCAATTTGAAATAATTTCTACTTAGGCCTAATTACCTCCAACTTAGTTATTTGTTACATATAGATACGTTTTATGTGCAGCTGAACATTGACTTCTTATGTATTGTTTTTCAGTAACTTTAGATTAGTTATTACTATAAGCATAAAATAAAATGTATTTCAAAAGAGAAGTTGTAATGGATTATTCCATCTTCTTTTTATTTTCTATTCTTATGGCTGAATGTTGTCACAGTACTGTATAATTCATTCATGCATTTAATGTATTTATTCAGGTCCTATAATCTTTATTTCTGATTAAACTGTAACATATTAATTTGTATTTTGTTAAGTAAATATATATTTTTGGTGTTTTCATCAATACTTGGAAATTTTCTCAAAGAAAAAGGAAGGGAAATATATATCCTTTGTCCTTAGGTATTAATGAATGTGCACACATGCACACACACACACACACCCAGTGCAAGTTCTAATAAAGTATAATTTTTTGAGTAGCATTAGTTACTTAGAGGATGCTCACTTAGCCTATAATTAAGTAACGAATACTTTTACCTTTGGAATTAACAGGGCACATTACCTGTAAGATGCTAGAGAATTTGATCACTATAATTCTACCTTAGTTCACTACATGCAGTTTTCTCCCTTTCTATGGGAACATGGTTATTTTTGTTCAGCCTAGCATGCATATTTGATAACTATGTAAGTATATATTCTTATTGACTCTGTGAATAATTTCTTGTCACCTGTCTTCTATCTTAATGTGTGTTGTAGAGGTAGTGCCATTAAGATGTTTCATATGTGTCAAAAGTAGGATGTCCAGAAAATGATGGCAGTGTAATTACATGGTACATCATAAGCGATCCAACTTTGGCACAGGTGAAGATTTACTTCAGTTTTGAATTAATCCTAATGACCCTAGCTTTATTGCTGTTGAGTTTCTAGAAATGATAAAATGTCAAGTCATTGGAAATAAAATGACAGAACCTAAACAATCTGACAAGACTAATGCATAGTTTCTCTGACTTGTTCCATGTTCTGTAGACTTTATTGCCAACTACAATGTTCTACTGAGAAATGCTTGTCTTAATGAATGCATCTTCCACCTTACTACAATGTATATCTGTTATGCAAAGAACAGAAAATTCAGTGCTCTCTATGTGTTTGTTTTATGTACACTAAAACCTCAATGTAGAAAACAGATGTAAGTGGAAAACACTGTTTTACTTCTATTATATCTTAATTTTAGTAGGACATGTTAGTTTAATGCTATTAAGTCCATCTTTTTAGGACAAGACTAATATTTCAATTTAATGACAAGTTTTCCAGTGCTTAGATAATTATGAATTTTTCAGGCAAACTACATGATGACAACTTTTTCTAAAACTGCTATTTAACTTATATTGATAGAGGATAGCAAAGTATGACTGTCTTCACATTTATTGTTATTAGCCTCATAAAATGTTCTTTTATAAAACATAAGAGTCATATCTCAGCCTACAGTCTTGAAAAGGCATATAGTCTTTCATCTATAGTCTGTATTATCTGATGTCCTTTAGCTAGCCTCTCAGAGTTTAAATTTTTTTCTGACATTGAAAGGTCTCAATTCTGGCTAAACTCTTCACCTTCACTAACCATAAGCCTAAGTGATAACACCAGACTAGATTATTTCCCTTGATTTTTTTATTCTATTATTTTTACTTTTAAATGTTCAAATGAAAAGCGAACTCATAAACCTAACACGTAACCTAAAGTTGCTCCCCCCGAATAGCTTGGATAAAGTAAGCAGAAATTTTCCAAGCTTTTACGTTAGATGCCCATATTTTCCTAAAGATTCCATTCAACCTTCCCCTTTCTCCAGTGATGCAACACCATCACCATCATGCACTGCTTGACCATGTTTTTAACTTGAAATCCACTACACTTGACAGCTCCCTATCTCTCTCAAATCTCTGCCAGCTATGTCTTCAGTAATTTTTAGTCATGTTTCCTAACTAAATATCCTGTTAGAGGAGCATTTATTTTCCAACATAGAACTCCACTGCTCTATTTGGAAAAATTCAAGAACTTTCGTAACACTTACTGATGTACTGTTAGATTAGACCATGACAGATCACACTATAGATTCAAGGCTTTTGGTGTTTCTTCATTTCAATATCACAATCACACAATGAGACACAAAGGTTGTAGACACGTTTCTGGTAAATCATAGGTGCTAAGAAAGGAAGAAAAAAGGAAATAAAAATACTTCACATGTTCTATGCCTTGTCCTCTTTCTTTGGAATTTGTCACTGAGAAATTTAGTACAACTTTATATAACTGTGTCACATGCTTTCTTGCCACATTAAACAGGAATTCAGGCATCCTTCTGTTTGCTAATATCTCAGGAGTGCTTCAGTAGGATTAGGGTTTAATATGGCTATTGTGAAACACATGCTCTATAGAAACTAGGTTGCAAAAGCCACCTTATGTCTTGCTTACTAATCATGGCTATTTGAACTCAGACAAATTCCCCTTGGATATCTGTCTTTACCCTTTTTAGAGGCAATGGTTATACAATGTAACCCATAATTTTATTCTTTTTCTTTGCTCATGTTTTCTCAAATTCAAACCCTGCTTTGAGTTCACAAACATTGGACAACTCTATAGGATAGCCACTCTCTTAAGTGTTTAGGGAATAAAGCCTAATGAAGCATAATTATAGTCTACGAAAAGTTGCTAGTTTGATAGATAAATATGAATTCTTCAACCAAAATTATTTTATAATGTCTACATAACACTCCATTGTTGCCATTTGAAGTATTTTTATTTAGTATCTATTTATTTATTTAACATTTACATTTTCTCTTTTAGAGAGATTTCTCATATCTTGTTTGAAGGCAGTTATACTGTTAATTAACTATTAAGTTAACTAATTAAGCAAGTATTTTATACCACTGTAAAATGTACTTTCTGTCTATTACATGGAAACAAACAATTTTAGGTAAATACTTAGCTCTCTTGAGACTAAATATATTATATGTCCCGTTGAGGTAATGTCCATTGGATGGATATAAATAAGGCTGATTTTAACATTATAGGAGCAAAAGGTAGATATCCTTTTTGGAGGCAGCGGGTAGAAAGGCAGATGGCAAGATTTAAGTGCTTCCTGGGCTAATGAAATTGGAAAATTTTGTAACCGGTTGTGAAACAACAATAGACCTCTAAAAATAACTGGGAATAAAGAATTGACAATTTGGCAGAATCTCCATAAAATGTGAATGATTATTTTTTCTCATATCTCAAAGGAAACAATTGTAATACTGTAATGTAGCTTGTTGAATGAACTTCAGCATCCAAAAAACATATTAAAACCTTCCGAATTTAATTGCTATAAATGTAACTAGAATTTCAAATCAAATTAATTACCCTGGTTGCTTTACTCATGGGAAAGTAGAATCCAAAATCTACTAACAGAAGCTTAAACTGGTGTCAGTATTAATTTAAACTTTATATTTTTGTGTTTAGTTTTGCTTTAGCATTTGCATTTCCTCCTATTTTCTTTCTTTCCGTTTTTTTGATTTAAACAGACTGCTGTTTAACCTATTAATATTTATATTGGTGAGATTTCAGTAAAATAGCCCATATTTTTTTCTTCACGTTATACCTTACAAAATTTTGTAAACTCTTTTAAACAATGTATATATTTTCATTTTTGTGAGATACCATAATTTTTCTTGATTCTATTATATTTTATATAGATAGAGATTTTTATAGGTTTTTCTGACTCAGTATCAAATTTATAGTAATGTCGGTGCTCCGCCTGGTGGTACACAATGAGCATTTTACTTTTCTCTTTTCCTTAACGTTAAAAAATTGGGAGATAGAACTTTATATCCTGACTTTAAAAGTGTGTAAAAGTACCTGATACAGCCACTGTGGAGAACAGTATGGAGGTTCCTTAAAAAGCTACAAATAGAACTACCATATGACCCAGCAATCCCACTACTGGGCATATACCCTGAGAAAACCATAATTCAAAAAGAGTCATGTACCAAAATGTTCATTGCAGCTCTATTTACAATAGCCCAGAGATGGAAACAACCTAAGTGTCCATCATCGGATGAATGGATAAAGAAGATGTGGCACATATATACAATGGAATATTACTCAGCCATAAAAAGAGATGAAATTGAGCTATTTGTAATGAGGTGGATAGACCTAGAGTCTGTCATACAGAGTGAAGTAAGTCAGAAAGAGAGAGACAAATACCGTATGCTAACACATATATATGGAATTAAAAAAAAAAAGTCATGAAAAACCTAGGGGTGAAACAGGAATAAAGACACAGACTTACTAGAGAATGGACTTGAGACTATGGGGAGGGGGAAGGGTAAATGGTGACAAAGCGATAAAGAGGCATGGACATATATACACTACCAAATGTAAGGTAGATAGCTAGTGGGAAGCAGCCGCATAGCACAGGGAGATCAGCTCGGTGCTTTGTGACTGCCTGGAGGGGTGGGATAGGGAGGGTGGGAGGGAGGGAGACGCAAGCGGGAAGAGATATGGGAATATATGTATATATATAACTGATTCATTTTGTTGTGAAGCTGAAACTAACATACCATTGTAAAGCAATTATACTCCAATAAAGATGTTAAAAAAAAAAAAAAAGTACCTGGAAGGGAATCTACTAAAAATTTACTAAGTATAAGTTGAATATTAGTCTGTAGTATACTATACTTAAATCCATTGTAGATTAAATATATATACATGTATTTAATACATAGATATAAATATATATATATATATATACACTTATCATTTTACAAGTAATTTTTAGTTTAATGATTTATACTTATTGAGGAAATAGTTCATCTATTATTATATTCATTTACATATATGTTTTATATTTTTTTATGTTAGGACACATAGCCTTATTTTTCTATAAATATCTAAATATCTGTCTTCTATCTATCTATGTATCTATCTATCATCTATCTATGTATCTTTTTAATCTGTGTCTTGTATCCTGGATTCTTTTGCATTAGTATCAGTTTATTTCATGAGTATTCCCACCTTCACATTTGATACTGGTTACACTTAGATGGTGCTAGTATGTAAAATATTTCTTCACAGTAATTTTAATTTAACACTTCCTACTATTTATAATGACCAATTGAAATTCTACAACAGAATCTATTGAAGTGAAAAGTGAAATTATTACTCCTAATTATAATCTTTAACTGGATAGCAAATTGCCTTTCAATTTTGCACTATTATGTTTTAGAGTTGATTTATTTTTTGTAGACTATATTTTCAAGGCTGGTAATCTTATTTTGTACTTTACTAACTCCATTGTATACAAAAATTATATATATCTTATCAGGCATTTTCCATCTGAAAGTTCCTGAGTCTTCCCCTATTGGCTCAGCTATTGGAAGAATAAGAGCTGTGGACCCTGATTTTGGACAAAATGCGGAAATTGAATACAGTATTGTTCCAGGAGATGGGGGAAATTTGTTTGACATCGTCACAGATGAGAATACACAAGAAGGAGTCCTCAAATTGAAAAAGGTATATAGACATGTTTTTCAAAGTAGATTACCCAATAAAAATTAATGAACAGAAAGACTAAAACTTGAAAATGACAGAAATTTTAATTTTCCTTCAATGAGCAATATTTTAAATTAAAAAAAGATCAGGTGACTATGAAGTATTCACTCCCAGAGACACTTTTATTCTGTGATTCACCAGGTATATATTTTGTGTTGAAAAAATTAGGCCTATTAATTTGCTTAAATCCTTAAAAAATTCTTACCACAGTCTAATTTTAATTTAATTTTTTAATGTTATCAACTCAGACGAAAAAGTTAATTTAAAAATAAGATCTAGAAGTAAACTCTATGCACACCAGGCTTGGTCTTGCCCCTTTTATTACTTTTCTGAGAATATAAATATCTAATTCACACATTATTTGTGAGCCTGGAACTCAGACTGGAAGAATTCTGATATGGGCGAGCGCTGCTACTGGCAAGTGGACGAAATGAGAATGGGTAGTGCTGGGTTTGAGGGGCTATGACAAGGGAAGTGAAGAGAAAAATTATCGAGAAGGAGGGAGAGGACAAAAAGGTGGAATGCGGTGGGAAGCCCTCGAGTAATGTTAAATTGTTTTATATAAAAGAGGATGGAGAGCAAAATTCAAAATATTGGAAATGAATCCTTATCTCAGTGTATGTAGTTTGTTTTTTGTCAGGTAGGGTCATGAAGAAGAAGAATGTAAATGTGAGAAAGAGAAAAATCATGACTGTATTTGGGGTGTGTAGATTATTTCTATAACAATGAGGTAAATTATAGGAATTTCCAATAATACAGCACAGGCAAAAAAATGAACTTCATTTAATTTAGTACAGTTTTTCCCTCTCCCTATTATAGCAAAGTGCACTCTATTTATCCCAAAAGGTGGTATACCATACACATTTAATTTTGATACTTGTGATTATTTTAACCTGCAAAAAGTATTTTTACATTCAGTCCCATTAATCATGCTGCTGTGTCCATATTTGCTCAGGAACTCTGAATTTTATCAAAGAAACAACATATGTGGTAATAAAAATAATCCTGAAAAGAAACAGTTTTCATGTAGATGATTTATCAACTTTTAATTCCTACTATTGCAAGAAAATTGTGCTTTGTCTAGAAATTAATTTAATCACATGGTCTCATTCAGCAAAATCTTTCATTTATGCTAAATTTTCAGAGTATACCTAGAAAAAATAATTGTGTCAAATGTTTATTCCATTATTATTTTGTTGTGGTTTTGCTTGTTTTTCTTTTTTCTATTCAGTAACAAATCCCTTAAAATCTTGTCACAATTTTTTTAAAATGATCTCAATATATAACAATGCTTAAAAGGTGTAGAGATATTAATTCATATTAAACAGATATAAATTCTCTTAGTAATATGAGAAATAATAGAAAATATTTTATATCAATGATTCATAAACTTAAGTTTGAAATTAAATATATTTACAAAGTAAAATTGAGGTACAAAAGAGTTACATTGTGTATAATATATATATTTATATTAATTTATATTTACAGAGATACAATGAATGCATTTTATATTTACACATAGGATTTTATATTTTGTATTGATTTACACTTATTTACCATCTATGCCAATAAATAATCAATGTCTTAGTGTCAATCTGGGAAAATGTATGACATTCTTTTTTACTTTTTAACACAATTGAAAAGGAGTAGTGTGCTAACTATAGAACTTTATATTACCATGTCAAAATGGATTAATCATTGAAAGTAACGACATAGTTATATAAATCAACTTTTTGTAAATACTTATTATGCATAATCTCTAAAGCAAGAAGAATATATCTTCTGCCTTTTTAGTGTATGGAGGTGTCATAAAGAGTGAAAGAGTCTTATTTATTTTGTATTTATTTTGTTTATTTTTTTTATTTTCTAGTTTTTAACTAGATTAAAAGTGATATTTGTGAAATTATAGCATACCTTTATTAAAATGGATTTACATATAATGTATAAATAGTCTGGAAAGTATATCTCGAAGTAAATATATATATATATATGTATGTTTATAAATACATATATTTTTCCTCCTGCAGTGGATAAATAACCGTTGCCCATTTTGCTGGCATAAAATTTGTTATCTAAATAAAGCTCAGGGTCCATAACTAAAATTCACTCCTTCATTCACCAAACATTGATGCAACAAGCACTAAATCCTAACCCATTCTGGACTCTGGGGGGCAGTGAAGGAAACAGACACATTCACTCTGCTCAAGCAGCTACTGTTCAACCAGGGAAGTTAGACAATAAGTAAATTTAAAAGCACTGTCAGTGTTAAATTTAAGTTTGCAAAACACAAATCAGGGTAAAAATAAGCAATTTAGAAGGTAGTGGCTATCCTACAGTGAGGTAGTCAGAAAAGACTTCTCTGTTAGGATGAAATTTCAGCAGAGACCTGAAGCAAGCAAAAGATGAGCCATATGGTATCTGAGTGATGTGTGCTCCAGAAAGACTGAGCAGCAATTGCAAAATCCCTGAAATGGGAGTATACCGGGCAAGGAGGCCAGTGGCACTGAGTACAGTGAATGGAGGGGCCCATAGCTGGAGATGAGGTCAAATATGCCGACGAATGTCCCATCATGGAGATCCTTGGAGACCAGGCAAAGGCTTGAATTAAATCGTGATACGAGAAGACCGTGGCAAATTTCTATCTAAATTACCATTACCCTTGGTAAAGCCAGGATATGCTGACTTTTCTGAGGCGAATAATGACTAGGGAGTAAGGACAGAAATAGACCAGTTAAGAGACTATAGAAATAATCCAGGAAGCCAATGATGGAGATATGGTCCCTGATCTTTATAGCAATGAAAATTGTGAGAAATGGTGAGATTCTGGCTAGATTTTAAAGGGACGGCCCAAGTATATTTTTATAAATGTTCTTAACATCCAGTAAATTATGTCAAACATTTGAATAGATTTGTTTTTAGCATTCTAATTTGTTTTACTCTCTAAATAAGGAGACATCAGAGGCAATCCATACCAGCTAACCTCTTATTCTGTTGGAAAAGAAAATTGCAACCTACAGACTACATTTATAAATCTGTAAAAAATAACTCAGGGGAATATTTTTGTAACAAAATTTTGAAATTATCTATTTATCTATCTACCTACCTACCTATCTACATATCTGGTGTATGTATTATTTTGAGTAAATATGTGTGTGTGTGTATATGTGTGTGTGCGCGCACGTGCTCACATACATATATAGATATATGACTTGAATAACTATGGCAGTATATTTTTCTAAAAATAAAACAATGAGGAAATATTCTGTTCAATAAAGCCCACGAAAAACTCAAAATTAATTTAAATAATGTAAATTCTGTACTTTTTATTGAGGCATAATTGACACACAAAATTATATTAGTTTCAGGTGCAACATAATAATTCAAAATTTTATATATTGCAAAAGATCACCACAATAAATCTAGTTAACATCCATCACCACACATAGTTACAAATATTTTCTTGTGATGAGAATTTCTAAGATTTACTCTTTTTGCAACATTCAGATATGCAACACAGTATTATTAACCTGTAGTCCCCATATAGTAACTTACATCCCCGTGACTTATTTACTTTATAACTGTAAGTTTGTACCTGTTGACTCTCTTCACTCATTTCACCCCCCACCCAACCCCCACTTCTGGCAACAACCAATCTATTCTTTGTAATCTATGAGCCTGTTTTTTTCTTGTTATTTTTCTTTTATGTTTTAGATTTCATATATAAATGAAATCATATGATATTTGTCTTTCCCTGTCTGACTTATTTCACTTTGCATAATGCCTTCAAGGTCAATCCATGTTGTTGCAAGTGGCAAGATTTTATTCTGTATCTCTATATCTCTAGGTTCCACATCCAAGGATTCAATCAACTGTGGATGGAAAATATTGGGGAAAAAAAATTTCAGAAAGTTCCAAAAGGCACAACTTGAAGTTGCTGCACACTGGCAACTATTTACATAGCATTTACTTGTATTAGGTATTACAAGTAATCTAGAGAATATTTAAAATATATGGAAGGCTGTGCATAGGTTATATGCAAATACCACTTCTATTTTTATAAGGAATTTGAGCATGCTTGGATTTTGGTATCTGCAGGGGTCCTGGAGCCAATCTCCCATGGATACCAAAGGATGATTGTATATACCACATTTTCTTTATCCATTCATCTCTCAATGGACATTTGGGTTGCTTCCATATCTTGGCTATTGTAAATAATGCTGCAATGAACATGGGGTTGCATATGTCTTTTTAAGTTAGTGTTTTTTTGTTTTCTTTGGATAAATACCCAGAAATGAAATTGCTGGATCATACAGCAGTTCTATTTTTAACTTTCTGAGGAACCTCCATACTGTTTTTCATAATAGCTAAACCAATTTATACTTCCGCCAACAGTGCACAAAGATTTCTTTTTCCTCACATCCTCTCCAACACTCATTTTTTGTCTTTTTGATAATAGCCAGTGTAGCATATATGAGGTGATGTCTCATTGTGTGTGTTTTTCTTTTTTTTTTAGAAGATGTTGGGAGTAGGAATTTATTAATTAATTTATTTTTGCTGTGTTGGGTCTTCGTTTCTGTGCGAGGGCTTTCTCTAGTTGTAGCAAGCGGGGGCCACTCTTCATTGCGGTGCGCGAGCCTCTCACTATCGTGGCCTCTCTTTTTGCGGAGCACAGGCTCCAGACGCGCAGGCTCAGTAGTTGTGGCTCACGGGCCTAGTTGCTCCGTGGCATGGGCACATGGGATCCTCCCAGACCAGGGCTCGAACCCGTGTCCCCTGCATTAGCAGGCAGATTCTCAACCACTGTGCCACCAGGGAAGCCCTCATTGTGGTTTTGATTAACATTTCTCTGATGATTAGTGATGTTGAGCATCTTTTCATGTACCTGTTGGCCTACAGTTCTTTAGATATTTTTTGAGCGAACACTGTATTATAGGGCTATTTATGCGTGTGTTCAGAGAGTTCTCAGAAGACTTTATCTTGAACTTATTCAGAGTCCCAGAAGAAGTAGATGTAAAATCATAAATATGTATGTAAATATCAACAGCAGTATTTGTTCCATAATGATCTTAAAATTACTCTTTGGAAACTTCTCCCTGCAATATTTCAGCATAGAATTGCAATGAAGGGTTTTGATGTAAAACCAAATTCATACAGAAATTATGTTTTTAAGTATATTACATGCATCTAGAAAGTCTAAAAATATATACTCTACATTTGAATATGTATCTGTTTTTGAATATAATGATATTCTTTGTTTCCGGAGCATTTTTCTTTTTTAAGCTCACTTAAAAAATAAATGAAAATGCTTAATATTCTCTGAAGCACATATTCTCACTATAGTTTTATTTCCAAAATTTTTATTTACTTTCCCTTTACCATTTCCCCCCCTCTCTTCTTTCTGCATGGAGGGAGGGTGTACGTGTATAAAAATGATGGTCATGCTTGTATGAGCTGAGAAGAATGAAAAAAAAAGCATTTTTATTTTATTTCTTTTAAACCTCAACTTGGATTCAGTTTATGAGCACTGTGACAGAATGCCATTTCACTGTGTCACTTTGAATTCAGAATAACATTATGCAACTTTATATATCTCTACAAGGCACAAGATATTGTTTTTTTTTTTTAAAGAAACAAACTACTCTTACTTTATACTTACGTCCTATTGCACTGAGGAAAGAATGAACAAATCAAAAGTGCCCTATATGTTGTTAAGTATTATAGCGATAGAAACAATAACAAAATTAGGGTAATATAACTTAAAAAAATTTTTTGTCACATCTAAAAATTGGGCGATAGGTTACATTTAAAATAAGAGAGAGTAAGGTATTTTAAATTCAGCAATTTCATTCTTACATGAAAAGTTAAATGAAATACATTTTTAGTCAGTAGTTTTTATTTCCTACTGGATAAGTGAGAATAAATATATACTTATTGGATATAAATATAAAGTTACATGAGTTAAAAACATTCAAGAACGGAAAATACATATTTATTTATAGGCACACTGTAGTTTTCTTGTTACTGATTAAGAAATTTAGGCAATTAAATAGTGGGATGAATACTTAAATTATACAAAAGAACAATTTTAATGTCTTGAATAATTTCTAAGCCAGTTCTGTGCTATTTCTACAAAATATCAATCTGGAACTAACAAGTAATGATATCTGTTTAAAATAAAGAACGGTAAAGTGATTTCCTATTTAGTTTAAAATAAGTAAAACTTTTTTGGAATTAAAAAATCCTTACTATTTTGCTGTACTTGGCAATATTATTTCATTTCAAATAACCATAACTGTGATCACAGTGAATCCAAGGTGAATTATTTTCTTTTTCCTTAAAAACAGAAGAGCTAAAATATTTTATTCTTCACCAGAATTTTAAATAAATAGGCTAAACTCTCAACTGGTCTCATTGGACAATTTTATTTATGTCCCATTAGTCACTAAAACTCATTTTCTTTTTGACATCTCAGATAGCAGGGGAGTGAATTCACATCAAATGATTTGGTAGCATAGCACCATCATGTGGTTAATTTTTGAATAACTCTTAGAAAAAATAAAAAAATTAGGAATACCTTGTTTTATATAACCAAGCATACACCTCAATTTATTGTTTAAAATATTCCTGTTTTTGTCACACAAACATGAAAATTTCAAAGAAAAATACGTGGTGTTTGTTTCTGTAAATATTATGTTCCTGTTTTTGTAAATACTTATCTTCATCTTCTTTTTAAACATCTCACTTCCCTAGTCTCATCAACTCTCAACTAGCCCCCAAGTTGACATAACCAATGAACATTGTTTACCGCCTTGTAGACATTTCTAACTTGTGTGTGTTAGTCTTTTCACACTCAAAATGTCCAAAGCTGAATTCCTTGTCTTCTCCCAACCAAAGTGTGCCTGTTCACATTTTCTCCTTCCTGGATAAGGCCCTACTTCCTCTCCAGTTCCTTAAAGCAGAAATCTAGGCTTATTCTTATGCTGCTTCCATTACCATGAACTCCCCTTTCTGAATAGGATGGGAAGCCTGATCACTGATTCCTTCTGAACTTGGATTAAAATTTCCCTTTCTCCTCTTCATGGGTTGACCTACAACAATCCTTGTTACTCTTTTCCACCACTTCAATGGCTATTTTCTGAGCCACACACCTTATGTTCATCCATTTACTTTATGAGTGAATGGTTGAAACCTACATCTGTTTATTTTACTCACACTCCTAATCTGTTTCTGACTCCTATCACTAGTAAGATAAAGAGCAAATCGTATATTTTCTATTATCATCTTCTTCATACACACACACACAGACACACACTCGCACACACATTCACCTGCTACATTCCAACCACACCAAACTCACTGCAATTTCTACGGAAGATGCTGTGCTATTCTTCCTTCTGCATAGAAGGCACCACCCTACATGAGCATTTCTATTAATTTTTTCCTGTTCTTTAACATGGCTGTCACTCATGTCCCTCACCAAAGAATTCCTTGAGTCCCTCAGGGAAAGTTGATCCCTCCTTACTTTCTTCCCCAAATGTTACCATTTCTGTCCAAGCACCTATGAGACTTAAAGGTACTCATATTCTAAATGCATCTGCTTCTTTCTACTATAGTTTAAGCCCCTAAAGACACTTTGCCATATCCATATCTGTGTCGCCATGATAAAGGAAATGCTTAAAATATACAGGGTGTTTAAATTTCTTTTTTAAAAAAATCATGTTGATTTATTGTTTTAATTTCAGATGCAATACTTTTCTTAGTATTCATATACCATGCAGAGTTCAACATGTTTTTAAAGTATTTAGAAAAATATTGCTTTACTGATTATATAAATGAGAAATATGAAGCTCATTGGAGAAAAGTAAATTTTTCAAGACTACACAACTTGCAGTAAATTACAGAACATATTTGAAAAGCATATACTTTCAACTATTGTGAAGAACAATATATATTAGGGTAAAATGTAAGAGTGGACATTCAAGAAGTTAAAAAGAATTCCCCCTCCCCCGATGGTCATGACTTACACTGCATGTGCCTATAAAACATATATCTTGCTTAGGCATTAGTAACAGTTGATGAAATCTTTTCTTTCTTAGGGAAAATATCACCACAAGCCCTCAAATAAAAGCACTGGACGTTCTTCCAATTCTTTTTTATTTTGTTTTATCTTAGTTACTGAATTTGTTCCAAAAATTATTGTCACTGAAATATGGCTTAGAAACGATGCCATGATTCTTAAGTTAATTCATTAAAATTATCAAAAATTTGCAGTTCTGCACAAAAACCTAGAGTTGATAACTTGCCCACAGAAAAATTAAATTCATTTCTAGTAAATAGTTCTGTAAAAATTTTTTTAGAGATAAGGTATATTAATTATATGTTTCTTCATTTTAATATTTTTACTTGACAGACACTTTTTGTCTGGTAATTCTATTGTTCTTTTAAGCTTTTAAAATTTTAGAACTGAAATACTGTTAAAATTTGTCAAAACTAAAATCTACATTTTAAAAATGGCCACATTTCACTGTTTCCCCTTTATGATAGGGGCATTCTCATCTGATAATGTGACAACTTTTCTCCATCAGATAACTGCTTGACATTTTTTGTATGTGTGACACTGAGTTGAATTTCTTCCTCAGTGATGACGGGATATACCAGACCCTCCCATAGCTCCTTCTCACATAAACACACACGCATTCTTCCCCATCTACCCCTGACACACACAATACACATCTGTCTTCCAAGTTTTGGATTTTTCCATAGCACTTATTACCACTTGGGATGCTACCATTTGCTTATTTATCTTATGTCCCATTACACTATTTTCCTCATAAATCTTACCACTAACAGAAAAGTATTATTTACTTATTATTCGTTCTGGCTCTCCCTCTCTCTCAAAAAAAAATGGACTTAATTTAACTCATGAACCAAGATATCCTCAATTCCTACTGTGACAAAATAAAATCTACTCAAATATTTGATTCAATTTATGCAGAATTAAATTGAATAAATCAATTAAAGAAGTAGGTACAGACATCATCTATGGATGATTTAATATGAGACTTGAGTAGTGGTAGAGTTTTAGACTAATTTATTAGCTAATAGGAAAGTCTAGCAAGGAGTAAATGAATTGACTACTGTATTGTTAAAAAAATTAAGTTTGAGGAACTTGATTTTCCTTTAAAATGATGCTTGATCTGAAAGTCTTATCTTTATAGTTCAGCCTCGTATCATAAACCTCCCTTACAAGAGCTTGTTCCTAGTGTCTTTTTATCTTTGTTCAGCCTGGTATAAATCTGCTTTCTTGTTGCTTGTCTTGAAAAGCATCTTCTCTTTCAGATACATTTACAGCCTTCAGTTATTTGGGTTCATTGACAATTTTCCTTTCCATTCACTGTTAAGACCTATGATATGACTGAGAGAGTAGAGTCATTTCTAAAGGATACATTTTGTTAAGAGTGAGGACTCTACTGTGATGGTGAAAATGGTACATGTTCATCATAAAAAAATGAACCAGTAGAGAAGAGCAGAAAGTAAAGAGCGATGAAAGCACAAGCAGTTGTGGGTCAGAGCATAGTATATGTGAGTCTTCTGTTCAGGGTCTTCCAGGCTGAAATCAAGGTGTAGGCCGCTGCTGCGACTGATCTGAGGCACAGAGTTTTTTCCCAAGATTACTTGTTTTGGCAGAACTCATTTCTTTATGGCTTTATGACTGTGGGCCCTACTTTTTTGCTGGCTGTTGGTCAAGATCTGGTCTCAGTTCCCAGAGGCACCCCAGGCACTTGTCAGGTGGGCTCCTATATCACAAATTTACTTCTTCAAGGCCAAGAGATCATCTGTAGTACCTCCTTCTACTAAGGCTCACATGATTACATCAGACCCTTCAAGCAAAATCTCCCTTGTGGTTAACTGAATGTTAAGTGATTAAAGACCCTGATTATATTTCAATCATTTATTTTTCCATAAAACTTAACAAATTCAAGGGGTGATATCCCATTCAGTTCAGAGGCCCGTCACACACTCAAGGGCAGCAAATTTTACAAGAGATTATAGAAGAGATTATCTTGTCCTTGGGGGTGAGAATTTTGGGGACACCTTGGGAATTCTGTCTACCAAAGCTACTTTTCAAATTCCTCAAAATATAACTCTAGCTCTCCATTTTCACTCAACATTATCTGGAAACATGATGAGGCCTGGAAGAGCACAGGGAATTATTCTTTTGTATTTTATGCCAAAAATTGCTCATCCCTCTTTGAAATGAGAAAATATTTTTGTACTATAATATTTTATGTAGTTTTTCATGACCTGGACCTCAGCAAAGTAAAAGCAGAGAAAGTGGCTAAAAACAAAGAATCAGAAAGATTATATCTTGCCCAATTTTTTCCTTTTATATTCTAATGAACAATTAAATATATCCTACTCCATTTCTTTTTTAAATTTATTCATTTATTTGGTTGTTCCAGGTCTTAGTTGTGGCTCGCCAGCTCCTTAGTTGCAGCAGGTGGACTCCTTAGCTGCAGCATGCGAACTCTTAGTGGCAGCATGCATGTGGTCTAGTTCCCTGACCAGGGATTGAACCTGGACCCCCTGCATTGGGAGCACGGAGTCTTAATCACTGCGCCACCAGGGAAGTCCCTCCATTTCTTCACAGTTTAGGTTTCTTACTGTACAACTCCCTACGATATAATTGTTTCCTGAAAATCCTGGTTTCACTAACCTTCCTTTATCGAAACATCCTGAGGACAAAGGAACTACTCAACTAAATTCTATTTAATCAATCATTTTCTTACTTTTCTAGAAAGGTTCATAAAACTGAATGCACCCCAAGCAGTACCACAAAATTTTCTATTTATTGTGCGAGAGCTAAATTATTTCCACTTCATAATAATGGATTTCTGTTATGGAATATGATTCATTTCCTAACAATAATAAAAAATCCTGTTTTTTCTATACTTGTTTCAGATAAGAGGATTTTTGTTGATTACAAAGTTAGATGAATTTCATTCCTCGCTGCCATCCCACCCCACCTCCTCCACAAAGAGTGGTGGGTAGTCTGTCAGATGAGTCGGATAAAGTCAATTAGAGAGAGATTGGTATTGATTTTTGTTTTTGCTCTTTCTGAGCTATCCGATTTTATACAATGGCATTGCCTAAGGGCCAGGGTCACGAAGAGAGGTAAGGCCCTCTAGGATATTATTGTGACATTTCTCCTACAATTTTCTTCAGTTGTTTGATCACTGCAGGAGATAAGTTTTCAGTCATAAAAGAATATCTGTATGTACAGATAGTTTCTTTCATCTCACTCTTTATCACCCTGCCCACTAAATATTTGTCTGCTGTGACAGGTCAGGAGTTCTTAAAAGGCATAGATTATGTCTAATCTCCTAAAACAAAATATAGAAAAGGTTTTGGAATTCTCCCTTCATTCCTGGGTTTGAAATGGACTCCAAAGTGGGAAGTCAAGTCCATCAGAGAGCAGTGACATGTTAATTAACTAGGTAAATAAAATTGAGATCTTGTCTAGAAAGAATTTGCCTAATCCTACAGACAATCAGAAGCATTCCGATGTCTAGGAGAAGTATAGAGGGAAAGGATGAACAATTGGTACTAATTTCTACATTTTAAGAGAAGTTAATTCTGGGCCAAAGAAGGGGGTAAGTATCAGTCAAGGCAGCTCAAATAGCCTTCTAGGCAAAAGGACCTGAGATGATAAAATCAAAATCGTCTTACACTAGAAGTTAGGGGTAACTATGATAAAAAATTGTATTGTTTAACATTCATCGAGATGGCATTTAGAGTTTACAAAACACGAAGTATATTTCTATATGTTCTTTAACTTAAACTAGCTTGTACAGCTTATAAATTATACATCACTCAAGTATCTCTTATGGCACCTGATTTCTCTTGAATACATCAAATGATGGGGGACTTACTACTTATTCAAACAACTCAGTCATTAAACAAGATGGCAAACCTTATTTATCTTTGCCTCATTCTGTCCTCCTGGAATGTATCCCAGGTCTTACCACCATGTAGGCAATCAATACTTTTTAAAATTAATTTAGTTTTGAATGGTTTCGTTTGAGATTTCTTCTTCTTTTAGCTTAAAGTTGCCATGTTTAATAATTTATTGTTAATTTCCCATTGAGAGACTTATAGAATAACCCTAACTGATATTCAATATTTGTAAAGGTTTATCCTTTTTTGTCTCTGTCTTCTTCATTCCAGGATTAACATTCCAAGTAATGGTAACAGTTTTGCATTTTTGGTTTGAATAATATTTTGTTACCCTATTTTGTCAATTGGTTGGCTTTTCTTGAGCCTGATCCTTTAACAAAACACTGTAGTCAAACTGTGGGCTGATCAAAACAGTAGCATTATCATCTCTTTTTCCAGATATTATGTTTCTGTCTGTTTAATCAACAGTCCCAATATCAACCATGACGTATTAGTCAATAACTTTACTTATATTGCTTTAAGACAAATGAAAAGTCTTAGCAAGAAGACAGAAATTGAAGAAAATCAGTATTCTATGTAAACAGGTATGAGCTGAATAAATAAAAATATAAAAACTAAAAGAAAGCATTGAGTCCAAGGCAAAGAAATACATGAATAAAAATTGGACGAATTAAACAAAATAAGGGGAACGATTACAGGGAAGATAAAGATAGATCCTCCTGAGTGAAAATTACTGTGAAAGAAACTTAATGTCAAGTCCAAGAAGTGTTACTGTTTGCTATAAAAAACTTATAGATTTGTGAGTTTTTAAGGATTTCACAGTGATTTTCTTTCTTTTCTTTTCCCTTCTTCACTGGAAAAGCATAAAACAGCAATCTTGTCCTTAAAAGAGAGAAATATACCCACTTTATTTCCCTCAGGTGTACTGAGGCAAAATAGAGATATGTTGACACAGCAATTAGCACATCATGGGAGTCATACCAGAGGGAATTAATTTAGAAAACAGAAACTTCTAAAGGTCCCAGAAAATCACTATGTTAATTAACTATGTTAATGTTAATTTCATGTCTTAGTTTGTCATACGTGATTAGAAGTCACAGCCAGTGACCTTAAAGTTTTCATTTTAATAAAGCACTACAGCAACAACATATTTCTGTAATATAATATTTCCAGTTATTGGGAACATAAAACTAATATTCAGAAAAAGGTAAATATAAGCAGTGTAAAGTGAAAAATCAACGATCAGTGACTCCAAGGACAAATTACAACCAAATATTTTGTCTCATGTTGTTCTTTAATCCTATATGTTCAAAGCCTTAATTCTTGGTCATATATCCTGATCATGCATTACCGTGCCTACTAATTCTATGTGTAATGCTGACAACACAAAGGACCAAAACTCTGGATATAGTCCTTGGCAGCAAAAATACCTAGACATTAAAAGTATTCAATAGAAAAGGATATTATTGTCAAAATAATAAAATTTGTCCAAGAAAAAAACATAGTTTGCTACACCAAATTTTTAGCTGGAATCTAAAAGTATCATTTCAATTTTGTTGTACTTTTAATTACTGCTTAATTCCACCAGATGTCAGTACTGGATAAGAGCATCCTTAATAGGTACTTGATCTCCTGCAGTTGTAACCACTCACGTGAAAGGAATAAGCCCTATGTAGTACATATGTGTGCATGTCATTTAAATGTATGCAGCTGATGACATGTACAAGTTACCCAGACACTTCTACAACTGGTCGACTCTTGAAATGTTTAACTTGTACTTCCCTTACCCACTAATTATTAAAGGAAAATGACCATTTGATATTAACTTGCAAATTACTCTGTCCACCATCGTTGCCACATCCTATATGAATGTATCTCCTCACTTTTGATTTGTCCCCGCTACAGCCATTGGATTTTGAAACAAAGAAGGCTTATACTTTTAAAGTAGAGGCCTCCAACCTGCACCTTGACCACCGGTTTCACTCTGCGGGCCCTTTTAAGGACACTGCCACAGTGAAGATCAGCGTGCTGGATGTGGGCGAACCGCCGGTTTTCAGCAAGCCCCTCTACACCATGGAGGTTTACGAAGACACTCCAGTTGGGACCATCATTGGCGCCGTCACTGCCCAAGACCTCGATGTCGGCAGCAGTGCCGTAAGGTAAGAAAAAGAAACGATTTCTTTTCTGTGTCAGAAAGAGAAAGAAAATAAAACAACACTCTGACCAGGCTTGCATGAATTATTTAGAGAATACAATGCTTGAAAATCACTTTACATAGTAAGTATAAGAATAGAAGAAAAAAACATAGGATTTAAACAGAAACATCTGATATCAATCCCTGCAACAGGGTTTAGTAGTTGACCTGATGTTAGGCTTGTCACTCATGCTGGTCAACCTCAATTTTTTTATCCACAAAAGGGATTTAATAGTAAGCCTAAAAGGATGATTCTCATGAATAACGATATTAAGATACTTTCACAGTGCCTGAAATATCATAGATATATAATACATTTTTCAATTATTCTAAAATCTCTGTCCCTTACCCAAAGTTAGTGCTTGAAAAAGATTGTTTTACCGTTTTAAATTTGCAGCTCATTTTTTCACTGTGGCAGTTGTATATGCTGATGGAAGCATAATTAGAGTTAGTCTTAAGGTAGGAGGCATTGTGGAGTTGCTCAAAGCCCAGACTTTTCAAGAAGTTCCTTACTGGCATAAGGCTGCTTGGTAGTGAGTCAACAAAGTAATCGATGGAATAAGAAAGAGTAAGAAAATACACCCCCCCCCCCCCCCCCCGCCATGAATGGCACTTGCATTGCTGAAACATGGTGGGATTCCCTTTTCCTCCCTTATAAATCGATCCTACGACGTATTTTGAGACTTGTTCTGATTCAACTTTGCTTCCTCTGTATGCTTAATCCCTTCCAGGTGCCCACGTGCCTACAAGAACGGGGTGGGGGGGGAGGAAGAAATTAACATACGTACAAAACAGGAACAGACTCATAGACTTTGCGGTTGCCGATGGGGAGGGGGTGTAGGGGAGGGAAGGACTGGGATCTGGAATTAGCAGGTGCAAACTAAAAGGAGAGAGAGAGAGAAACGTGATTTGTTCTAAATCTTCTAACTCTAAAGGGTTGAAGCTTATAGTATGCAAAATCCAAACCAAAGAACACTTTAAGTAGGCTTTTAAAGCAAAACACCACTCTGTCGACATAGGAAAAATACATAGACATATATCTCACAAGATTTTAAGCCATGGGGTAATTAATGGTTAAAAAAAAAAAAAGCATCCTTTCAGCGGTGTTCTCAACACATTCATAGCACAGAGAAAAATTTCAGGATGTGGCTTGAGAGCATGAAAGCTCTGCTCTTTGTATTTGTCTGAATCCATCCCCCAAAGTCGCCTGAACACTTTCCTTCTTGAAGCATGTCTGTGATCAAGAAAGAACTAAAAAACCACATTTGTCTTGGGAAAGGGAAGAAAAAGAGCAATTATTGAGTGCCCCTACATGTCAGGTTGAATGCTGGCTCATTTCCTCATTGGGTTCAAGTTGTTCTACATGCTCATATTACAGCATGATTCACTGTCAGTTAAACTCCAGAGAAGTCTATTTATTACCAGTGTTCACAGGGCCATTCTCAAGAATCTGCTACGTTAGTAGTTGTTATACATTAATCTGTCATCATTCATCAATCTTGTTCCTGAATACCCTGAGTGTGCTGTTGGTCATTGTGAAAGTAGAAAATGCCTGCTGAGTGGATTCATAGGTAATTTCAAGAATGTAAACAGAATGGAAGAAATATTGAAGGCTGTAAAAAAGTAATAAAAAGGTAAATAAACATGGATTGAAATTCTCTACAGTTCAATAGATGAGAATTGTGGGACATAGTGGGACACAATATCTTAGGGAAAATGCTAAGTTGTTTAATTTACTATATGTACTATTTTTTATTTTGCTTTATTTTTATTTTATTTTATTTTTTTGACTGCATTGGGTCTTCATTGTTGCACGTGGACTTTCCCTAGTTGTGGCGAGCAGGGGCTACTCTTCGTTGCGGTGTGCGGGCTTCTCATTGCAGTGGCTTCTCTTGTTGCGAAGCCCAGGCTCTAGGCATGCGGGCTGCAGTAATTGTGGCTTGCGGGCTCTAGAGTGCAGGCTCAGTAGTTGTGGCATGGGGGCTCAGTAGTTGTGACTCGTAGATTCTAGAGCACAGGCTCAGTAGTTGCGGCTCACGGGCTTAGTTGCTCTGCTGCATGTGGGATCTTCTTGGACCAGGGCTCAAACCTGTGCCCCCTGCACTGGCAGGTGGATTCTTAACCACCAAGGAAGTCCATATGTTCAATTTTGAATACTGATAATAGCAAGATGAGGTCGAGATATGAATAAAATATTATTTTAATGAAATACTTTAAAACCAAAAAATTGGAGAGTTGAAAAGTAAAAAATACCACCCAGTAAAGGTAAGGTGAGAATTACAAACTTCTAAATATAAGAAAATGATTAGATCAAGACCCTGGTGTGAAGAATAAAAGAAGGCTACATTTTAGAGAAATTGTCCAGGTACAAGCCTATTTTCTTTATCTGTTTGTTTGTTTGTTTTTGATGTCACAGAAACTAGTGTCTGACAAGTGCTACTTTATGTGAAATGAAATAGTATCCCCAGTCTTTTTTTCTAATGGGCAGCAGCCTGACTCACTGAAGCTGCAGACAGAGATGGATTTAATTGATCCCCGTGAGGGGTTGTCAAAAGACAGAGGAGCTTTTGAATCAACATGAAAGTTGTCTTACTTTCATTTTCTTGGAGTAAGCAATAAACTTGAATCATGTCAGTTGAGGAATGTGGGGTATGGATCATCTCTTCTTGGTCTGAAAGCATGTTCGCTCACTTAAGAATGATAGTAAAAATATGTTATAAAAAATAAGCATCAAAATGACAAGTTACTTGGCATGTGTAGGTATGCTCTGTTTGTTTTGTCTTCCTTTGCTTTACTGCATTTACTGCTCTGCATTACCCTTTTCATAGGGTTATTGTGGAAGGTATTAATTTAAGATTAGGTTATTCCACACCACTGGGTATTTTATAAATATTATTACTTCATCATCACTGAGCACAGCAAAGAGGCAGAAAGCAATGACATTAACCAGGGATTGCAAAACCTTAGAAGAAAGGTTCAGTTAGGTGTAATGCCCCCAAATATACCATATCCTGTCCCCTCTTGTTGTGAGCTTAATTTCTAGTTATTGTTTCCTTTGTGTTTCTAGACTTTGCCTTTAGATGAACTGATTTCCTGTCTCTAATATTCTATATCCTTTGACACTCTTATTATATAGTTCATGGGAATGATTTCTAGTGAGTCCAATAGGAGTATAATGAGTGTACCTACCATTAGTGAGGTGGGGCAGTCTCTTAAGAAATGAAATTTAAAACAGGTGACTATTCAGTTACATTGGAAATTAATATTTGTTTTGGATATAAGTGATTTAAGTTACAGAGAGATTTCAGTGGATAATTCTGCTCAGTATGTGCTATTTTTCTTTTGTTCCAAACATTTAAAAATCGTAGTTATCCTATGAATTTCAAAATAAAATTAATCAAAGTATTTTTCTGTATAAAATGAGAAAATGGACAATTCCATTCTAAACCTACCCATGTAAGATGGGTTGGATAAGAGACTGATAAACTAAAATCTATTTTATGTATATAAACGTCCATGTGTAAATTATTATAGTAGTTAGTAGAACAATTGAATGGTTTATTTTTCAAGTTACCTCCTTTTGTTTGATGATATGTCCAACCAAAACCCATCACGTAATATCAAGTAGTGAAATTGATTAATAAATAGAAAACCATTATCAATTATCATAAGTAAAAAGTAATACATAAAATAATTAATAACTGGTTGTTAAAACATAAATGTCTAAATGAGTCCCACTTAAAATTATCTTATATTCCATATCTGGTCTGTACTTTCCATATCTGGTCAATGCACTTTTGGAAACATTTTTGTATCACTTGAAATTGATTTTTTCATCGTGGATTAGGAGGCTATCAGAGTAGCTGATTTTCATTTGAGGGCCCTTTCCAATACACCAGAAATCTTGTTTTGTGGACAAAAACCTAAGCTCAAATACAAAACAAGCTTAGAGAATGAGAAGAAACAGAGGCCCCACTTATCAAGTGATATCCTAGAGCAACACATATAATTTACTTTAAATATTAATTAAATGAAATGGTAAAAATTAAAAACTTGAAAACTTGCTCGCTTTCTAGTTTTCTCCTATTTAACAAGATTTTTGTAGGAATTAAATGAGGTATCGGTATAAAATGTTTTATTTTTAAAATTTTTTATAGATTGTATATTTTTTAGATAAGATTAGGTTCACAGCAAAATTGAGAGAAGATACAGAGATTTCTCATATGCCTGTTGCCACCACACATACATAGCCTCCCCCTTTAGCAGCATCCCCCATTGGAGGGATACATTTATTGCAGTGATGAACCTACATTCACATCATAATCATTCAAAGTGTATAGTTAACTTTAGGATTCACTCCTGGTGTTGTACAGTCTGTGAATATATTTATTATGACACGTATCCATCATTGTAATATCATACAGAGTATTTTCACTTCCTTAAAAATCCTCTGAGCTCTGTTTATCCCTCCCCACACCAATTCCTGACCTTTTCACTGTCTCCATAGTTTAGCGTTTCCACAATGTCATATAGTTGGAGTCATACAGCATGTAGCCTTTTCAGATTGGCATCTTTCTCTTACTATTTACATAAAGCTTTCTCCATATCTTGTCATAGTTTGATAGCTCATTTCTTTTTAGTGCTAAAATGTATTCTGTTGTCAGCATGTACCACAGTTTATTTATCCACTCACCTACTGAACATCTTGAGTGTTCTTTAAGTCCTAGGAATCACTAATAAAGCTGCATAAATATCCATCTACAGGTTTTTAACCTGGACATAAATTGTCAGCTCCTGTGTGTCAATACCAAGGAGTGCAATTACTGGATCAGATGGCAAGAGTATGTTGAGATTTGTAAGAGACCACCAAACTATCTTCCAAGGTGGCTGTGTCATTTTGCACTCCCACCATCAATGAATGAGAGCACCTGTTGCTTCACATCCTTGACAGCATTTGGTGTTGCTGGTGTTCTGGATTTTGGTCTTTCTATTAAGTGTGTAGTGGTACCTTATCGTTGTTTCAATTTGCATTTCCCGGATAACATATGATGTGGAGCATCTTTTCATGTGCTTATTTGCCATTTGTATCAATATATCCTCTTTGGTAAGATGTTTGTTAAGGTCTTCCACCCATTTTTAATTGGGTTGTTTGTTTTCATATTGCTCAGTTTTAAGAATGATATTTTTTTCCAGTGCATACAAATAAGCAACAAAAGGTTTGCCTTTCTTTCATATTCTCAACTACACATACAATCTCATCGTAAAAGCGAGATTATGATGGATGCATTACTTGTTAAGAGCATGTATGAAGCTTATACATACTCAATTGTCTCACTGAGTCTAACTTGCGCTGAGTTTCTGGACAGTGGTTACCTGTGGATGACAAGGAGAGATTACAGATATGCAAACCTGAAATATTATAAAACTCAGGACTAGAATTAAGAAATATGAAAATGAGGGTCATCAAAACTCCACTTTTCTCTTTACCTTTGTTCACAGAATTAAATTCCATCCAATTAAAACAACATCTTACCCTCTATTTCATGGCCTTCATCCTAGACTTCTGCCATTTTAGGTGGCAAAACCACATGCATCCTCATTACTATTCTAACTCACTTCTCTTTCTTCTTATCAGTGTTGTCTTTTACACATCTTTCATATTCACTAAAGACACTATATAACTCTATCATGGTATTTGTCATTTTTAGCTTATTGCATAAATATATATTTACTTTTTTAACCACCATCTTCAAAACCAGAAAATGAAAGGGTGTTGGAGAGTTAAGAATATTTCCTTGTTCTTTAAAATACTATATGCAAAATTAATTTAATTTTAAAATTTTCTTGATGTATTTATCCTAACATATAAAGCAACTGGTTAATGAAATGTAGAATGTTTATGTATGTTTATGTGTGCATTTATAATTTTTAATTGATTATAAGCAGATCTAGATCTAGACCTAGATATATAAATATAATAGGTCTTTTTATTTTGTAAGGGTCTGTAGACCAGGGTGTTTGGATATAATCTTTATAAGTCTTAATTTCTGCTATTTTATCACAATGTAGTCAGGGATATGCTTTTCTTTTTCTTTTTTTTTTTTTTTTGTTGGTAAAATGGCCTTTTGGTTCCTTAGCTTCTATAAATAGAATTAATGGAAGCTAAATGCTACCAGTGCATTTGCAAGTAGACATTATACAAAATTCAACTTCAAAAAATAATTCTCTCTCTCTCTCTCTCGAGTCCTAAACACTAAGTGTAGCACAGTTGTGAAAAAGTCAAATAGGGCAAACTTCCCACATGTTATCATGTTTAGCTACTACTGCAATGTCTAAATTCCACACTCCGTTTTATTTTTTTCCTGTAGTTTCTTTGAAATATTTTATAATATAAGTTTCTATCTGCTTTTTCTTTCCATGTCTACCATTTGTACACAATATCTCTATTCTTTTTATTTTACATTCTTTGCATTTTTTATCTACTTATGTTCTCTATACATTTTCAAATGATCTAAAAATTTACAATATTTCTTTCAGTGGTATTTAATCCTAGCTGTTGTTAAATGCCAGTGGTTATCCCCACTTAGAATTAATTAAGTAATTCATGAAAGATAGTTTCTGACAAAGAGATGAACACGTTTTTTGTAAGGTGAGCTTTAAAAATGCTTTCTTATGTAGAGTCCAGTTACTTGTTTGGTATAACTCTAATTACTCGTTCAAATTTTAGTTTCTATTATTTAACAGAGAGCAAAATAATTTATTCTTATGGCTTGTTCTCTTTTTTTTTTTTTTTTTTTTTTTTGTGGTACGCGGGCCTCTCACTGTTGTGGACTCTCCCGTTGCGGAGCACAGGCTCCGGACGCGCAGGCTCAGTGACCATGGCTCACGGGCCCAGCCGCTCTGAGGCATGTGGGATCCTCCCAGACCAGGGCACGAACCTGTGTCCCCTGCATCGGCAGGCGGACTCTCAACCACTGTGCCACCAGGGAATCCCCTTACGGCTTGTTCTCTTAAAAAAAATACTGAAAGTTCTGATAGCAATTGGGAAAAAACATTTTACCCATAAGGTTATATATGTATTAAGATAAAATTGTTAATCCTTTTTGAGTACTGCTTACCTTATCTCTTTCAGTTAGCATTCACATTGTGAATATTTGCAAGAGACACATCTGGTAAAGGACTTTTCTCCAAAATATACATTCTTAAAAGTCTAAGATGAAGGAGATGAAATAGAGGATGAGAAACTATTTTAATTGGAGGGAGTAGAATTGTGGCACAAAGGTAAAGAAAAAAGTTGAGATTTGGTAAACCTCATTTTCAGATTTTTTTTTAATGCTAGTTCTGAGCTGTTTAATATCAATGACTTGATTTGCATATCTGTAATCTCTCCTTAATCTTCCTGCTTAACCATTGCCCAGAAACTCAGCAGAAGCCACTTCCAGTGAAACAATTGACGATATGTAAGCTTCCTACAGGTGCTTATCAAATTATTCATCCATCAGAATCTCCTTCTTACAATGAGATTGTATTTGCAGTTGAACAATATTAAAGAAAGGAAGTACTTTTACTAGTATACTCTGCTTATTTTGTTTGCACTGGAGAAAAGAGCATTCCCTGTACATTTATACCAACTGAATGTTTAAGAGTAACTCATTTGAGAAGTTGTTGATGGAGAATTTAACTTAATTGTGAAGAATGAGAAATTCCTTTGTGAATAAACTTATTTTGTTTTCCCCTTCGAATGATGTATTCATTGATGATCAACATAAGAGGAGCTATTGCAAGGAACATGTACCAAGATGAACAAGTTTACTCTTGTTTGCTTCAGTGGCAATTAACTAACAACATATAGTGACATTGTAATAACTTATTTGTATGTGTCTTTGGGCTGAGCCCTTTGGTCACAGTTCTTTAAACATCACAGCTATTATTTTACAGTGGTATCAACTGAGGCCCAGGAAGACCCAATCATGTCTTCAGTAAAGATGGAAAAATAATTTGAACATAAGCAGCCAGATTCTAAAGGTCAAAATACTAATTGCTCTACTGCTAAAGGTTAATCTAAATATATATCTGGGTTTTTGAGTTGCTTTGTAATTCTAGGATTGTTGAAAATACAAATAAATTTCATAGTTTTTAGTAGCTTCTAAAACAAAATAGAAATTCAAAACAAGTCAGTAAAAAATGTACAATATTTGATTCTTTAAGATATGGTAACTATGGGCCTTATTATATACCTGCAAGAATTCTATACACTTACATAGGTTTCCGTGGTTTAAACCTTACAATAACTTTAAATCTGAAAAATGTTTAATTCAACTATGAGAAAATTGACATTGTTCAGGCTGGAAATATAGAAACAAAATGTACCATTCTTTTGTTGACATTTTTTGTACATATGGAAAAAAATCTTATTACCTATTACCTTTCATTTTTCTAGACAACTACAAAGTCCTTATAAGATTTAGACATAACTAAGAATTTATTGACAAAATCCAGTGGATTTGTGATACAGATCTACAGCTCTAATTTTTATGAGGATTGGATCTTGGTAGCCAATGATGAATTTGCTTTTATTTTAAGATATTTTATAGTATTCTAATGATACAGTGGCTGCGTGTCCAGATATTAGGATGGTGAACAGTTTTTGAGGCTATCTTGTTATGCTTCACATAGCTCCTAAGAATGAAGGAATGTCCAAGTCTGTGATCTTTATTACTGACTTAAATGTTTTGGGTTTACATTTTACCTGCTAGAGGTTAAGTTTCTTTGCTTTCTCTCAAAGTGCTGAGTGCTCTATGTAAGTGCAAATTTCATAGCTGTTTCCCTTCTCTCTATAATTTATATACATGCTCTTAGAGAATAGCCCTTTTCTCACAGTTGTTTGAAATTTTAAAATTATTTTGATTTTTTAAAGATTAGTTACTTTAAATATGTAATAAATAGATATAAATCCTTCTCCATGGAAAATATTGTAAGAATCAGGATCCAGTTTATAAGCTGCCCCATATTATTTAATAAGAGAATGTGAGTAATTTTCAGAGAAAAATGAGCTAAAGAGTAGATAATCACAGGAGAAAATGAAAAATCAGTTACCAGAAAAAGAAAAACCAAAACAAAACAGTAAATAAAAGTTTTCTTTCAAATATGGTGTCCATATTTGGGTATCAAATGGTAAATGACTCTAGTTAAAATGACATCTTTCTTCAGAGACATTTGGCCGCGGCCTCCAGTGACAGTAAATAAATCCAACTTGATTAGGAACGACAGGCATTTGATTCAGTTCAAGGGAACAGTTGTGATAAAGCTATATAAAAAGACTTCAGAATAAATATGTCTAAATACTCAAAATATATAAAACAAATATTTCCATGTGTGAGTGTGATCAGGTCATTATTAAGAGGAAAAGTTAGATGTCCTTATAAAATAATTAAATGCATACAGGCAAGTACAAGATATTATGGATAGAACAATAAATTCAATCCTACTCTAAAGAAACTTTCTGTATAATCATGAAAGCAAAATACAATTATTTTGCTCTTCTTATTTGAGAAAGACTGTTAATACAAATTGAAATAAATAAATAAGATGAAAGAAGTAAGAATATAGAAGTTTGTAATAAGGAGGCAATAAATGCTTCCTACAAGAATTTGGCAAGGCTTCATGGGAAGACCTTGAGCAAAGGCATAATCACATTCTTTACTTATTTACCCAGGTATTATTGTCCATATTTTTAATAATGAGAAAACTGCCATGACATGCTTGCTATCTAAGCTCTTAAGTGCAGAGCCCATTTTATATATATATATATATATGTGTATATATATATATATATATTTAACATCGTTATTAGAATATAATTGCTTTACAATGGTGTGTCATTTTCTGCTTTATAACAAAATGAATCAGTTATACATATACATATGTCCCCATATCTCTTCCCTCTTGCATCTCCCTCCCTCCCACCCTCCCTATCCCACCCCTCTAGGTGTTCACAAAGCACCGAGCTGATCTCCCTGTGCAGAGCCCATATTTAATCAATATTTACCTAAACTTTATTTTCTTTCCATTAGAGGAAGCTGCTTTGAGGTCTCTGAAAAATAAACCAAAGGCCAGGTGTAAAGCTTTCGGAGCAGACGAGGGTTAACATCTAGAAACGTAAGATCATACACAGTCAGCAGACCACATATGACTATTAAAAAATAACTAAAAAAAGACTCTCAGAATGAGGAAAGCATAAGCAACTTTGAGGAAAAGTATAGCAATTATGATTTTAATAATATGTAGAATATAGTGTATTTCTTTTTCTTTAGAGAGCTATTTTATTCGTATCACATACTTCCAAATAGAATTTAAGGACAGAATAATTCTGCCTTTATTAATTTAATAATTTGATCTAGTGTTTAACTTCTCATCAAACATTTAAACCAAACGACAGAGCTATCTAAACTAAGATGTAATCTGTGATGAGGAAAATAAGAATGAGGAGGAGGGTTAGGAAAAAACAAAACTAAAAGGAACTAGTAGGAAATTAGCAACTACTATTTAAGGAAGTTTGAGAGAAACATATTAGGATTCCTCAGAAAACAATTTAATTGCGATGTTGATGAAGCAATTACAATCTAAGTGTTGTATGTGGCTTAAATTCTTAGTAAAGTGTTTATAGAAATAAATTGAACTGAATTTACTTTCATTTAGTTATCTGCCACCAGACCAAAAAAAAAATTAAAAAACAAACACTAGCAAAGAGTGAAGAGTAAAGAGATTTTGATCTATTATTAGTGCCTGGACAAAATATCGCCTACCTTGACCTGAGTCATTACTCTTAACATTATTATTGCTTAAAAAATGAGATGTAATACTTTTATTTTTTTATTTTTTATTTTTTTGTAATATTTTTAAAGTACTCTGTATCATCAAGTACTATTTTACAAAATGTGTTTGAGAATTGGGATAGGGTCAAAGTTAGCTTTTCCATTAACTGTGAGAAAGCTATTAGGCAAATTAAAAGAAACAATTTTAAGGGGAGTGTTTACCTAATGAAGAGAACAAAACTTTAAGGCATTTCTGAAAACTCATTTTCAGAAAAATAATAAAATTGTTCTCTGTCGAGTGGTCTGCACAAGATTAAGTTAATGCATTAATTTTTGATTTCCATTGAATTGTTAAAACAAGTTTCTTATCAACAGTCACTGTGCATACTTTTTATGAACTATAGATTTGTATCATATATCTATCCTAAGCATCTTTTTTTAATTTGAATTTCATCTACTCACCAAGTAAGTATAACATGACTCAAACACAGTATGTACCTAAAAGTTATACTCATTTAAACTGGGGAGTTGGGCCAAATTAGACAGTTTATATTATATTGTGGTTTTTGCTGAAACCCGGCCTCTGCACACCAGCACCAAATTGAATCTCCAAGACAGATTTCTGGGTGAAATAGAAAAGAATAGCTTTATTGCAGGGAGCCAAGCAAGGAGTACAGGGCAACGAGTGCTTAAAAGACCCAAACTCCCGGAAGGCTTTCAGGGAAAGGTTTTTAAAGACAGGGTGAGGGAATGGGGTTGCAGGGTGTGTGATTAGCTCTTGGACGTTTTTCTGATTGGTTGGTAGTGAGGTAATTGCGAGTCAGCATCATCAACCCTCTGGTTCCAACCAGTCTGGGGTCTCCGTGCTTGTGGGCAGCATGCAGTTCCTTTCTTCTACCTGCTGGGGGTTTCAGTATCTGCAAAACAGCTTAAAGGACATGGCTCAGAAGATCCTTGACTTTGTTTAATGGCCAAAGTATTATCATTATTTTGTCTTGCTTGACTGTTTTCCTTTCTTTCTGTATTTTCTCACTTCTCTAATTAAATTTATTCTTTGAGTAAAGTGTTTCTACAGACAAAAGGCAGCTGGAGGACATGGGTGGGAGTCTATCTTGGGAAATCCTCATAGGGTTGTGCTTGGTTATGTGATTAGTTGCAATTAAGATATCAGTCTACCCTTAGATTGAATGTGGACTGTAGCAAACCCAAAGTAAACCAGTGATGGCTAACTCTGGGACGGTGATTCTCCTGAAACTGATCTAGACACTTTATAACCGGGTCATGTCTTCTCTGAAAATATCCAGGAAATGTAGGAGTGTTTTCATTGTCAGTTCATTGATGGCCACATCCTATCTATGTCTCCTAATTGCTACAGTGGGCAAAATACCACAGTAGAATATGGCTATTGTCTAATGTTTATCATTCAGTCAGGCACAGGGATCAGCCAGTTACACAAAGGTAGGACCTTAGGAAAATGCCAGGACCTAGTGTTAAAAACCTAACCGGCTATGGGAAGATGCTGAAGACGTTTTTACTGAGTAGAAAATGTTCAGCTAAGAAGGCAGTAAGCTTTCCAAGAGGATAACATCCAGAGGAAGGGGTATCAAACATCACAAGGTGATGGAGATAAAAACTAGACGCCAGAAAATAGTGAATGAGAACCAAAGCAGCATTGTAAGAAATAAGGCCTGGCTATTGTGCCCATGGTTTGTACTTCAGGTGTTTGGGGTTGGGGGGCTTCGTAGTTCAGGTGTTTTAAATTTGAAGGCTACATATGTCACAACTTTGTTCTAGAACAAAGCACACATTTGTGTGATAGGAAGAGTTTTTTTTTAATTGAAAAATAATACAAAATAATCAATAATGTGGAAAGAGAGAGGGAGGAAAGGATATATACACACACATACATACATGTACACACCCCACATGAATGATTCCATACCTAGGTACATATATCTTATCTCATTTTGTCTATACCACACTTACTTTTATATTGCTAGGTAGGTATTATTTTCCCAAATTTTACAGAAGACAAGGAGAACAGACATTAGGGAGCGAGATTCCTAACCTAACTGCACAAGGTAAGTGAAGGAACCGGTATATCACCCTAGTTCTTTCTCCAGAAAGTTCATGTTCTTAATTCTATATCTATTTCTTTGCCTCTCAGGGGTGGTTGATTTATGGAATGCAAACTCTATGTCAGTGTTAGACTGAAATGACTAAATAAATGAAATTTGCTTACTCACCTTCTAAGATATTGGATTTTGGTTGATAGATAGAAAGATAAAACAGAGATAGGCACATTATTTTATGTATGCAATAAGTAAGTTCTTGAATTTTTAAACACATTACCAGATAGACCTAAATTTAAAATGAACTGTGGGTGTGTAATGATTCATTGTGCATAGATTCTGTTTGACTCAGCTTTCTAAACTGTAAAATATGCTGTAAGAATTAACTAGAAGTAAGGTGATCTATTGTCACAGTTTTTACTGGGACCAAGGAGTTTTTTGGATCTCAGGATATTCAGCACTAGTACTGAGAAAGTCCTCTGCAAACCAGAAAGGTTTTGTTGTCCTAAATAAGACATTCCTAAAACCCTAAATAGGGTTGAAGTAGAAATATTTAACTATTATATAGGTAGTAAGAATAGGATCTGTGCATTGATTCAATGTAGTGTTTAAGTTCCAGATACTATAACGTGCAAATAACGTCCCAGGTCCTTGGCAACACATAGATGAATAGAGTAACCTCAAGTAATTTAAAGGGCCTTGAGTAAGAAAGACAATCACAGGCACAAAATGTACATAATCTGTCTTATGTTTGCCAAAATCTGCAAAACAATTGAGTGCTATGAGCATCAGAAAAGGACCTATTCATTGCAGAGATTTGCAACAATGCAAATACGTGCAGAAGAGCTTTAAATAATATCATGCAGTTTAATTGGAGTAAATGAGAAAAGAAGAAAGGAATTCCAAAAACTGGTGGAGTTTCTACTTAAGGAATGGCAGCATGAGGAGCTCTGCAGACATGCTCCCAGTTAAACAGCATAAATGGTGAAAATTATTTTTTAAAAATTACAATCATATATGGTCTCTGGAAAATTTCCTAAGAGCATATAGCAAATGAAGAAACATTTATTCAAGAAGATCTATTAAAACACGATAAGAACATCAAGAGACTGTGGCACTTGACCCCAGACCTGTTTCTTCCCTTCCACTCCCATCTCCCAGCTCAGCCTGATAGAGATTTCTCTCTGGACTCTGCATGGAATGGCTGAGAAAACATGGCTCCTCTCTCCTCAGCTCTCAATCATGGGATACAGTATCTTACCAGGAGGGGCAGGATGCCAGCGTTTCTCATCTTCTCCAACTCTGAGTTTCCAGAAGCGAAATTCCTGGTGAGTGTGGTTGAGATTGGCAGTTTGTTTCCTCCACTCACTCCACTTCACTCACAGGGCAGAGGCCCTACGGCAGGCAGTCTGATAATATAGGGCCTCGTGTTGCTTTTTGCACTCCCATAGAGTCAAAATGAGAAGACCATCATTCCTCCATCCACTGCCGGCAGCAGTGATGCAGAGAATTTCCCAGGGTAAGAGAGCCCGTAGGATTGGAGAACTTTAGCTCTTCCCAAAATATTTTCCTTTATTTTTTTCAGTTTTAAGAGACATAAAATAATAAAAGTACTAAGTAACAATGTTTTATTGTATTTTTTACTGTATCAGTGTACTATAGATAACAATATATATATTACATACATCTATAGATATATAATAGCACATGGCTACCTAGGAGTAACATTTCTATATTTTATTAGAATTAAGTTAATATAAATTTGAATCTAAGTTAAGCTGCATATGGTAACATCTAGAGCAGATAATAAGAAAATAACTCAAAAATATTGTGTAACATTATTAAAAGAATTAACATTCCACTAGAAAATATACACTTAATGAAAAAGAAAGTAGCAGAGGAGAAATCAGAAACCTTGCACCATCACAATTTTTATCCTATAGAAGTGAAATTTCTGGAAAATTGGAGCTTATCCCAATTAATGAATTAAATGAAAAAGTTTTGAACTAATAAGTTTAAAATGTTTTAAAACCTACCACCTACTGCACAACTTGAATATATGAAAATGACTGAATTGTTCATTTTAAATTGGGAAATTGTATAGTATGTGAATGAAGCTATTATTAAAAATAAGGCTTAGGAAAAAAGTAAGCATATATTTGAAAAGTGAGGCTTTATTGCAGAGCTCAGAGTAGGATATATTTGTTAAGGTTAGAACAGAGTGCTAATAGGAAACAATAATTAGAAAGTATGTTCCATGCAAAGTAAGAGAAATAGATTTCATTCTATATGGAAAATAGTTACAGAATCTCAGCATTGCAAGGTACATTCAGACTCTCCAATCACGCTCAAATTTGTTCCACCACATCTGCACCAACTATTTCGACGTCAATATTTGAGTAGTCCTGGAGCTTTATGGTTTTCTGAGGAAACCCGTTATGACCCTGTGCAACTCTGACATCAAAAAGTCTTTGATAGGGGCTTCCCTGGTGGCGCAGTGGTTGGGAGTCCGCCTGCCGATGCAGGGGACGCGGGTTCGTGCCCCGGTCCGGGAAGATCCCACATGCCGCGGAGCGGCTGGGCCCGTGAGCGATGGCCGTTGAGCCTGCGCGTCCGGAGCCTGTGCTCCGCAACGGGAGAGGCCACAACAGTGAGAGGCCCGCGTACCGCAAAAGTCTTTGATATACTTATCCAAAATCTTAATTTCTATAGATTCCATTTTCCTGTCCTATCTGTATCCCACTGAAACATAACAAGTAAATCTAACACCTCCTTCACATGAGTGTCCTGATCAAATTAAAGGCGGCTAGCATGTTTTATGTCTTCTTTCCTTCAGCCTGCATAGCCCTAGTTATTTCAACTACTCACAACCCATTGAATCAAATATCTTTCCAGCCTCTTATCTTTGTCTCTTGGCAAGATTCTGGTCTACAGGAAATGCTAACAGCCTTGTCCCCTTCAAATACATCCACCCTGTGCCCTAAAAGTGATGAACTCTTAACCCATACCCTAATTATACGTTTCGAAGTGTTCATTACTCACAAGATCATGTCCCACTTCCTTAATAGAATTTACGAGACCCTCCTTGACCTAAATCACTTATCTTTTTTCATGTTATTGTGCCTTTCAGATATTTTCCCGTATTTCCCAACAGCTTATATTTTCCCACACAAACTCTATGGTTTTGCTACTGCTGTTGCAGCTTCCTGAAATACCTTTCCTCCTCTCCTCACTTTGTCTGCCTCTCTCTTCTCGTGAATAATTCCTTTATAGCCTTCTAATGTCAGCCACACACCGTGTGCAGGAAGGTTTGCCTGAATCAATACATGTTGAACCAGGCATCTTTTCTTTGCACTCCTGTAGTGTCTTTTCTTTCTTTCTACCAGGCATAAAAATCATCTGTTTATATGTGTTTCCCCAACTAGACTCTTTATTAGTGGGCATCTTACTTTACCACTTTTTATGTGTTTCAACCCTAGTACAATGTCCAGTGCACAGTGGGCACTCCACAAATATTTAGTGAATTCTACAATTAAACACCAACCATCGTTAGTCTACACCAACAATTCTTTAGAAATGCTATAGTCACGAAGGAGGTTCAGTAACAATTTGCTTCTTAAATTAGGCATGTGCTCAAGTTGAATAATGGTGTTGAAAAGGGGTATTGTGAGAAGATGCTTTTTTGTTCAGAAAAGGACATCAGGCAATAGAGAGAATTAAGCTCCTTGTATCTGGTACTCCTTGAGTTTTAAATGTACCTTAAGTTCATTTATAATTTTTGAGAGCATTTCTATGAGATAGCATGTTACATTGAACTCATAAGGCATGCATTATCATAAATCAACAACAGAAATATCAAAGGCAGATGAAAACCTTGGTTCATACTCTGATCTTATCAGTTACTAACAAATATTGACAAGTTATAAATGTCACCTATAAAGCAAACTAGTTTTGATCTAGCGCCAAAATGATATGCAAACTGCCCCAGTTTTAGGTAACCAGTTTGTCAAAATTATAACTTGCAATTTTGAAACACATATCTTAACTAACTTTTTGTGACTGCCTGGGGATTTAGATGTGCTGACTACTATGATGTCATCTGTTTCAGCCACTGTTTGTAAGGACTTCACCTTGATTCCCCGGCCAGAAAAATGGTGATAAACATATTGTGCATTCAGTCTTTTGATTAGCAGAGCCCTTTTCCACTTAAAAATGATCCATTTAAAATTGGTAAGACTATCTTATAATAATTATATGGAAAACATTGATGACCTCGTTCAAATATCAGCTCTAAAACTTTCTAACTTTGTGAACTTCAGCATATGTTTTTTTACTCATATGTAAAATGGGGAGATTAGTAATACTCATTTTTTAGGGTCGTTCTGGGAATTTGTTAACATATATAAATATATAGAACAATACCTGGCACGTGGAAAGATTTCAAAATGTCCATTAATATGATGATTGAAAATATGTTTGAAAATAATTTTACATATATCACTCTATATATCCACTGTTACATAAAGGTTTATACAAATGCAATATGTCTTTTATTCACTTTCTTGCATTTCATAGTCCAGCCGCTTCACATAAAGAAGGTAACATCTGTTACTATCAAGAAGGTTGGCTAATACAGAAGATAAAGAGACATTATTAGCCAAGGTTACTGTTTTTTGGGTTTTTTTTTTAAGAAAGTTGTCCTGATATTTAGAGTAATAAAACAACCATGACCCTTTTATATGTGTTTGAGGGAAATATTTCTGTACAATTATCCCATTGTCAGTTAAAAATTTTCCCCTTAGTTTCCCTAACATGTTTTTTTTTTTTTTTTCTGTCCATGGAAGCGAAGACTCTACCTGTGTTCTGACCTCAGTTCTTTGTAGCTATTTCCAGATGCCTCTCCCACCCCCAGCTCTGCCCACAGTCACCATTAAGGAATATTTTACTGCTTGAAAAAGTTTTAATATTCAGCAGGTTAAGGAAATCAATGGTCAGCTTTAGAATTTTAGTCTCTGCTGAGCTTTCAAGGTGTCAAGGCCCTAAAATAATACGAACAGCAGGAGTACTAAATCTTTCATTATTTCCAGTTTCCCCTTGAGCATACTGACTTTGTGATAAAGAAGCTGTCATTTATACTCTTCTTTATTGCAAGGTAGGTAATAGCTGCAGGAAGAAAAATAAGGAACTGTGTCAAGTTAGCCTGACTGCCATCATGATTAATGTGTAATCATTGCACATTTGCATCTACTCTTTTTTATATACAGGTACTTCATAGATTGGAAGAGTGATGGGGACAGCTACTTTACAATAGATGCAACTGAAGGAACCATCTCTACTAGTGAATTACTAGACAGAGAAAGCACCGCGCAGTATAATTTCTCCATAATTGCGAGTAAAGTTAGTAAGTATGGCATGGACGGAATCAATGTTATACTGCAGTTCTTTGGATTTCACACTCTTAAATGAATCCCTGCTGAGGCGTTTTCATTTTCGGACTGACAGCCAAGTGGTCTCTTGGGGAAACTCAGAAACCGGCTCCTTTTCCTCATAGCATAAGTTCAGAAAAATTGTGACAGCTGCCAGTGAGCCCTGTTTGCAGGACTGGATGAATATCTAGCAGTGCATTTCATGGTGAGATCTCATCCTTTTCCACCTGTAACCTCAAAAATCCACCGGAGTTCCGTCTTTCCACGTCTTCATCCCTGTATATATTATTGAGAGCTTCACAGACCAGGCAGGAGGAAATAACCATCACATGAAATCATCTTTTCTGAAATATTTTCTGAAATTGAAGAGAGAATTTTTAAATTCACCCCTCTTCTCTCTCTCTCCTTTCATTAAAATGTATTTTGTTACGAACATCATTGTGAAATATACAAGAGTTTTAAGTACAATTCTTCAAGTGCAATTCTTCACTCAGAATCTATAGGATTGTTAGGAATTACTCCTTGTGTTGGTTTCTGCTTGGTCCAGAAGTGATCCTTTAGACTGAGAGTGATTATAGGTCTTATGTCTTTGGCTGGACAATTCAGGATATTATCACAACTTCCAAAGGTAACAGATGAGGGTGGGAGTGGAGACCTTGGCTATCAACATAGTTGTCTGTAACAGAAGTGCATCATACCAGTCCTTCTGCTTAGGTTCTCTTGAAAGATTTGAGGAAATCCCTTCTGAGTATCTTTCATTTTGTTTTCCTCCTATTCTCTTTCGTGCCTCTGGTACAAGTACTCTGACAGCTAATGTCACCTTTCAGTGCAGGGAGAAGCTAACTGTGAACATTTCTGTTAAGGGGTTTTTGGTCCGTCTCAACTCAGTGGGTGTAAACGGGAAACAATTTTGTTAATCTTCAAAAACTGCTTCCAAACATGCATAATCAGACACCTATTCCCGGGCCTTAATGATGCCTTTAGCTGATTTCGTTACTTCTATATTATTCTGATTATTAAAGGTAAATTTAGCATAAAAGAACATGCAGCTTCTGTCTTGTTTGTTGGACTACTTTTCTGTTATGTTAGAAGACTACTGCTCTGAGGCTGCCATGTCACATGTTGTGGTCAGGTTGACAATCCCAGCTCAGCTCAGCCTTCTAACCATACCTGCCAGAGCGCTGGATATGTAAGTAAAACCATCTTGCAACCTCTAGCCAGGCTGCTTGCTAGCTGAATACCACAATGTAGCCTCCATCATTACCATGTGAAATGGAATATATACTCAGCCAAATCTTGCCCAGATTCTGATGCACCAAATTGGGAGAAATACTAAAATTGTAATTATCTCAAGCAACTATATTTTTGTGGTCATGTGTTGTTGTACAACAATAGATAACTGAAGAACTCAATGACACCATAAGTTGGAACTTTGATTCCTTGGTAATGGAGGTAAAGATTCTCCAGCTGGAGTAGAAAGGAGAGAGAGAGAAGTAAAATGCATAAATCTCTCTTTTAAAGATTTTTTTTTGAAATATAGTTGATTTGCAATGTTGTGATCATTTAAGATGTACAGCAAAATGATTCAATTATACATGTATATGTATAAATATATATATATATATATATATTCTTTTTTTACATTCTCTTCCATTGTAGGTTATTACAAGATGTTGAGTATAATTCCCTGTGCTATACAGTAGGTCCTTGTTGGTTATCTATTTTATATATAGTAGCGTGTATATTTTAATCCTAAACTCCTAATTTATCCCTTCACCCTCTTTCCCCTTTGGTAACCATAAGTTTGTTTTCTATGTCTGTGAGTCTATTTCTGTCTTGGAAATAAGTTCATTTGTATAATTTTTTTAGATCCCACATATAAGCGATATCTCATATTTGTCTTTCTCTCTCTGACTTCGTTTACTTAATTTGATAATCTCTAGATCCATCCATGTTGCTGCAACATAAATCACATAAATCACATAAATCTCTCTGATCTGCCCCCCAGAGAGTGCTCCCCTGGTTGCCACTGCTTCTAAGATTAAAATTGACTGGCTAAATGGACTGCCCACATACTCTCTTCATGTGATTTTTGAGTTATTTGGTATTGGGGTCTCTGAGCATCCCATTTGCCCATGAACTTGATATGGGCACCCAGTGGTAGAACTTACAGCTTCTTAATTCCAGGTCCCCGTGTGTAGCAGACGGCTTTCTTGGATGAATTAATAGCATGAGTTCTCAACTCCAGCTTTCTGTTTTGTCCACTAGACCCTGAGGAAATTCATATACCCTGGTCATGCTGAACAGGTACATTACAGCTTGCTCCTCTACCATATGCTTTCTCTGTCATGCTGTCTCCTTTCAAATCTGTCCTTCTTGCTCTGTTAGGTTCTGAGAGCTGATCATCCAGTCAGCTGCCTGAGAAGACATTCTATCAGGAGAGCAGAACCAAATGCCAGTCCCCCAGTTCTCTTTAACTTGTTTTCCTGAAGTTTCCTTTCATGCTAGGCATCTTTCTTCTCTCCCATATCACAGTTACATATGTTATTCATCATTCTTTAACTCTGAATTATTTCCTTCATCCATAACACTGAGGAAAGCTTAACTATAATATAGTTAGAAAATAAACTTTAGTATTCTAAGATCTTTGACAAATAGAGTAAAAATGAGATGTCTAAGTTATGGGTTATAAGACCTCTATCGACTATATTATAGTCACTCTCAATTCACTTGGATATAGTAAGTGATAACTGACCAGAGGTAGACTATTCAAAAAATTTCTATTTATCAAAAATGTATTGTCCATAATAGAATATTTTTCATTAGAAAACTATCTTGTGCGACCTACCCTTTCTATTAATGCACATGCAAAGCATGCATATTTTTAGAAGGAGGAGTATTAGGTCCAGTATCTTAACTCAAGATGAAAGTCTGCAGCTAGTTATTCACTCTGTACTGTAACTCTAAAAGGTCTCTTTCTCCCCAGCAGCTACTATAGCTACCAAAACCATCACCATGGTGTGAGGGCACCCATCATAGCAGGTCTGCTACCTGCAGTCAGAGCCTGAGCTTCAAACATTTGGAAAATGGCAGAGGAGTATGCATTCATACAGTGCAAGCAAGTGTCATTGTTCCTTAAAAGCTTAGATTCTTCAAACTTAGAAAACTGTATTTTGTTAATTATTAATATAATGAGGGCACATGCTGGCTCCTCTCTGACCTGCTGGATGTAGTTTTTACCTAAATCCAAATTAGGAAACCCCGTTGTGTGGATTCTCGTAAGTTATGTTGGCTCTCACTTGGACACATGCAGAACTGAGACTTAGACTCATAATCCATACATACACACAATGTAAAAGGGCTGCCAAGCTAATATTTCTAAGATATCTACCCCTCGTCTATTCCACTGTCTATTCAAAGACTACTGTGTGGAATTTAGAACCCTCAAGGAAGTCTGGTAGGATGAACACTATACACCTCCATGAAAAAGAAAGAGGCTAAGTATATATCACATGGTAATTAAAGATTCTGCAATAAGAGTGGATTATTGTGGGTCTTGTTTTGTTTCAGTTCACAGAGTTTGAAAGTAAACTTTATTTATATTTTAATGCATAAGGCTGCTTTCAATGATCAAATTAACCAGCCTCAGCAGGAAACTCTCATTATGGTGAATGACTGAGAAATAAATAGCCCACACTTGCCCTGCCAAGTGGAACATAATTGTTTAAGTGTACCTTACTGCAGATTGAACTAGCAAATGTTTTGGCCCTGACCCTTCTATAAAAACTCTCAGGTGAAATGAAATGGTACAATGATTGAACAACTTCCAATTAATTAAAAAGCAGTCATTAATCAGTGTTGCTATAGTCCAAGGTCCAAATAGTTTTATTAGACTACTAATAATTCTTTTATGCATTATTGCTTTGCTGTTTTTATACTAGTCTTGAGAATTAAAAAAACGCAAGCCCCCCAAAATCACTTCATTCAAATTATCAGAAACTTCCAATAGGCAAATGTTTCTAATTTCTTTTTTGTTTTGGTGTTATTATAACACATATCATTAGACAAAGATAACTACATTAAAGCCTTAGAACTTTTATATAATTATAAAATAAATGGATGATACCAAAGACAATTCTTCTTTTCTTGGTCATTTTAATTATCCAGATGACAATAGATTGTTTCTATTGTGAAAGAGTTCAAAAATCAGTGGTAGACTTACTGCATGCTATATTTGGGGAAAATGTTATGTGTAAGTATACCATTATGAGTTAGGATTAAATTGTTGAGTAACTTTTAAGGTTATGTAGCATTAGAGCTACTTTGCTTTAGCTTCTTTTTACTTCAACATAATGTATGTAGTATCATCTTCATATATACAGAAAATCAAACTGAGATTATTGTCTATAATTTAGGCTCAACATAACTTCATCTAATTTTTTATAAATTGTATAGAACATTATTTACATGAACAGTGTTAATGGTTGTGGGTTAAAACTAAGACTGAAGTCTGTTCTTAAGGACAGTTTAGGAATAGAAACTGACCCCCAAAATTATTCTAGTTACTTATAACTATGCAAATTATGCTGAATTCCAGGGACTTCAGACTTAAGTGCACTCTCATATAGCCTCCAAGGGAAAGTTGCAAAAGGTTTATATTGACCAAACTGTGGTCATTAAGTAATGAAGGATTTAAACAAAAATAAATAGGTTTTTTGGTAGAATTTTTTAAAGGGTTTCTTCTGCCTGTGTGCCAAATAGTTAGCCATGAAATGGTGTTCTCAGACCAAATGAGAAGAAAGGACCTAATGTTTCTATAATAATTGTAAGTGATAATATTATAAATTAGTAAACCAAACTATTATAGTAGCTTTATATACATTCACTCAATTTATTACTGTCCACATTGTAAGAGTGAAGAAATAGAGGCTAAGATTTATTTCCATGTGTCACACAGCAAATGATGACCAAGCTAAGACAGGAGCCCAGGACTCACACTCCAAAACACAATTTCACAGGGACACATATTCACCTCCTTAGGCTTCATTTTTAAATAAGTTAATAGTAAAATTAGTCAAGGTGATTTTTACATACATAGATAATTAAAGTAAACTATAGTAAAAATTTTTATGTACATTTGCATTGTACATATAATTAAGCTGAAATTATTGTTAGCCTTGGCATCTATCTATCTATCTATCTATCTATCTATCCACCTACATTTAAGCTCGTTGGACTGCTTACCTATTAGAAATCTATAGTGCATTTGCATTTTAGAAATAAAATACAGACTCAAAGTATGAGAATAGGGAAATATGTGTGCAATATTATGTGTGTACCAGGGTTGTAGGTAGGTAGATTGCTATCTCTATCCAATAAGTGTTAATTACTAGATAAGACTCAAGCTACAAGAGTTCCTAATGATTTTATTGTGAAGGATCCTTTTTGATAATTTCCCTGTATATGGAAAGATTTTTGCCTACCGACACTATATGGCCTCCTCCCTGCTGGCTGCCCTTAGTGGCAATGCCTTTGTCAAAGACATAAAGAAGATCCTGGACAGTGTGGGCATCAAGGAGGTGGATGACAGCCTGACTCAGCAAGGTCACCTGTGAGCTGAAAGGAAAAAACCCTGAAGATATCAGTCACTGCTCAGGGTATCAGCCATCTGGCCAGCGTGCCCGTCTCCACGGGGCAGATCTGCAGCTCTTGCTGCTGCTTCAGCCTTGGCATCAGCAGAGAAAAAAGACGGGAAGAAGAAGGAGTTGCAGGAGTCAGATGACTCCCTGGATTTATCCTGTTGAAGTAGAGTTCTGCTCCCCTGCAAAAGTGATAAGATGTCGTTTCTGACATCAGCGGTATCGCTGATCCCCCATTCTGTTTAGTAGAAGCAAGTCACTAGATCCAGACCACACTTAAGGGCAAAGAATTACATGGAGGTAACTCATGTGGGTATCAGGAAGTGGGGATTCTTGGGAGCCATTTGAGAAAGTTGCCTACCTGATGTGTTTCTTGACAACTAGACAAGTCTTTCAAAAAGTGAAGAAAGTTTAGAGACCATATTACTTAACTACTAGGCCTGAAAATTTTGTGAAAAAGACAACAATCTGGTTGAATTCATAAGTATGCAACCAAAATGCAAAGTGCTGTAAGATAAAAAATAATTAAAATAATTATTTTTGAAGACATAAGCATAGTATGTCACACAGGAATTATCATTTGAGCTGAGTCTTTAAAAGATGAAGAAGATACTGAAAAGGAGGAAAGGAGGGTATTCTAGGTTGAGGAAACATCTTAAGCAAAGGCAGAGAGGTATTAAAGCTCATGTCCAGATGAGAAATTACAAGTAAGGTGGTGCAATTGGTGCCCAGAATGAGTAGGGAAGGCTAAAGAAAATGCATTCAGAAAGGGAGCCTGAGATCTCCTCTCTATTCTCATATAGAATATAGTATTGTTAGGTACAGTCACCATACTGTACAGTACATCCCTAGGACTTATTTATTTTATAACTGGAAGTCTGTACACTTTGATCACATTTACTTTTTGCACACCTCGCACCCCTGCTTCAGGCAACCATTTCAAGATCGATACAAATATCAGATCATTGTGTTGTACACCTAAATTAATATAATGTTGTATGTCAATTATATCTCCATTTTTAAGAAAGAAAGAAAAGAAAGGAAGCCTGAGGCCTTATCAAACAGAGCCTTAAATACCACATGGAGAAATTACAAAGTTTTTTAAGTGGGTTTTTGAGCCCATCCTCATTTCTGCTGTTTCTACTATATGTCCCTAGCTCAGCATATGTCCAAAGAGACATATATCACTTCTCCAACTTTCCGCATCTGGTGAGTCTGGAAGGTAGTTATGCAAGGGACCTGCATTCCTGTAAACCAGCACTGGCTGGGTTACATTGTATCCATCTGGGTGACCGAGGTTAACCTCATCAGGATCAAGAGACAAGAGTGAGTCTGGATTCTCTGCAGTGTTTGAGCCGCAGACATTTCTTTCTAATCTGGCCAGTCTTTTTTCAAAAGGGCACTGTAAGTCATATGCACATTTGAGAATAGGCATGCAGGTTGGCCCTTTCTTTTTTACTACTGTTCTTCAACTTCTTAATTGTTACCTGAATCAGAATCACCTGGGACAGTATTCCTGGACCCCATTCAAGACATACTGAATCAGAATTTCTGGGATTATTGCCAAGAAACTCTCCATTTTAAACAAGATACCTAGGTCATCTAATAGATACTGATGTTGGAACCAGTGTGCTAAATTCTCTAAATATTAGCATGGATTTGTGGAAATAAAACAGCTTAATGTTACTATGAAGACATGTACATACTCAGAGAGTGTAGTTGACTTCTGAGGACTAAATAAAACCATTGGTTTCAATTATGGATTGAAGACATTATTTTTTCCTATTTTTTCTCAAATAATTGCCTTTCTCTTACACTTCATGAATATGTTACTTTGCATGTATGAGTCTAGGTAGTTTATGTACTATTTAATATTTCCCTGAGTAACTATATGAAACTATCAATATTTTGTATTCTCTAAGAAAGGTATCTTTGATTTATACTAGTATTGGCAACAATTTACTAGTACTTATAATGCAGAAAAGTAACACATACTTTGAAGAAAGAAGCACTTATAAATATTCAACCATTTTATAAAGGCTTCAATGTGTTGTATACATGGAAATAATAATCATTAACACCACTATAGTCATGGACTTAATTTAGAAATGATACCATTTTTCTCACTATTATATGATGTGTCAATATAATAGAATCCAAGTTGTTATAGTTTATATTTTATTTTAAACTTTCAACTGCTTATGGGTATACTACCATAATCAAACTATTTAGGAGTAGTTTAAACCAGTAAAATTGCTCTATCAAAATCACATACAAAACAATATCAGGCTTTTTTTTTCCTTAATTAGTATCTGATTTTTCTCCAGAAATTAAAACCACTTGATGAGCTTTTCACCTAATGGTTGAAATTTGGATAAAAATTATATTTTAGATATGTACAGAAAATTTTAACATCACATATCAAAATTGGAATTTAAAAATAAGAAACATTTTTACATTGAAAATGTTATTTTATTGACCTCATGGACTATATTGTATTTCATCTATTTATATAGGAATCCTCTCAGATGTGAACTTCCTAGTATCAGGGACTTTATCTTATACCTCATTGACGCCTATGGTTTATTATACTCTCTGGAACACATAGATATGTACATAGTTAATGAATAAATTGTGAGTAGCTTTATAGGCATCCCATCCTGCTGATTTGGGCCTTGGAGTTCCTGGTAAGTTGCTTCTTCTCAACCTCTGTGCTCACCCGGAGTATGTTGGGCATGATGTAGCTGGAATGGACTGGACGCTGGAACAGGCTTAATGAAGTCCAGAGGGAAGACCTGTCAGCCCTTCTGCTAAGGCACCAGCACCCCAGGCAGTGGGCCTGTGTGCAGGGGAGCAGGATATCAAAGACCCACGCGGCCTCTGGCTTGACCACACCTTGTCCATGCAGATGCCACCGGCAACGACTGGCTGTCCAAGGTTCAGGCTTTGAAGTGGGGCCAGGAGCTCCCAGGCAGGGGCTGACTTAGACTGAGACTCCTGGGAGTAGCTGTGATCTCCATCTGCTGATGATGGGGAAAGGGAGCTCCAGAAACTGCCAGCAACCTCCTGGGACTTGTTAGTCAGTCCCCCCAGGCCAGTCTCCGTGTCCCAGAAGACCCCAACCCATTCCCAACCTACAGCCACAGAGGGCAGGTAGGTGGGCTCAGAGGCCCTGCGAGTCAGGACAGGGTGACATGTGGTTCCAAAGGGTGGTGACGCCATTCCAGGAGGCCTGGGGACTGTGGGAGCTGATAGCTGCCTCACAGTCTCCTTGGAAGTAGAAGCCTTGCTGGAAGTGCAGACCTGGAACCAAATGGGAGTTCCACCCCCAGCAGCAGACCCCTGGGGCAAAGTTCCTGCGTGGCCCCTGGAAATGAATGCTGTTCCTGGCACAACGGCCAATGTGCCCTGAGGAGCCCATTGCAGCTGCAGCCCCATAGTTAGAACCCTTCTTTCCTTTTAGTATATATTTTAATATTTCTTATCACTAGGGATTTTTTATCTATTGCTGCATAACAAATTACAATGGAATTTCTCTGGGTCAGGAATTCTTTTTTTTAAAAAAAATAAATTTATTTATTTTATTTTTATTTATTTCTGGCTGCGTTGGGTCTTTGTGGCTGCACGCGGGCTTTCTCTAGTTGTGGTGAGCGGGGGCTACCCTTCACGGCGGTGCACAGGCTTCTCATTTTAGTGGCTTGTTGCGGAGCATGGGTTCTAGGGCATGCGGGCTTCAGTAGTTGTGGCACATGGGCTCAGTAGTTGTGGCTCGCAGGCTCTAGAGTGCAGGCTCAGTAGTTGTGGCGCATGGGCTTAGTTGCTCTGCAGCATGTGGGATCTTCCCGGACCAAGTCTCGAACCCATGTCCCCTGCGTTGGCAGGCAGATTCTTAACTACTGTGCCACCAGGGAAGCTCTGGGTCAGGAATTCTAAAATAATTCATCTTAATATCTGCCCCAGGAAGTCTGGAAGACTTGACAGCTGGGGGCTGGAATCTTCAGAAAGCTCTTGTACTTCAGAAACCCAAAGGCACTGAAACATTTTACTTTCTGCGGCTAATTAAACTCCAAGTAAGGAGTGATGCCAGCCTTCTTTTCTTATCAATGAAGCATAATATAATTGAGGTTCAGTCATGTTGTTGTAGCACGTATCACTGTTTTGTTCCTTTTTATTGTTGAATAATTTTATTGTATGGATATGCCACGGTTTATCTATTCACCAAAAGATAGACATTAGAATTGTTCCCAGTTTGGGACTATATGCATAATATTTCCATGTACATATTCACATATACAGGCTTTTTGTGGACATTCATTTCATTCTCTTGGGGAGAGACCTAGGAGTGGAGTTGTTGGCTTATAAGTTCATGTTTAAGGTTTAAAGAAAATTCCAATGTATTTTCCAAAATGACTATACAACTCTGTGTTTCTGCCAGTGATCCTTTCCATCAGCAATCCATTTTATTTCTCTCAGCTATGATTTGTGAATTTCAGTTTATAAGTCCTACCTTTATTTTGCTAAATTTATTCCTAAATATTTTATTATCTTTGATTCTATTGTGAATTGAATTTTTCTCAGTTCTATGTCAGTTTCTTCTTTGCTAGTATATTAGGTATAAAATGGCCTTTTTTTATATTGCTGTCTTATCCCACAGCCTTAATATACTTGATTTGATCTATAAGTGTTTTGTGGATTCTTTAGGGTTTCCTCCATACAGGGTCTTGTCATTTTTTGATAAAAAATACTTTTTTTTTTCAATCTTAATACTTTTTAAATTTTTATTTTTATTTGTTTGCACTGGATAAACCCTTTAGTGCAATGGTCAATATGTGGTCAGAGCAGACATTCTTGCCGTGTGCTCAATATTAAAGAGAAAATATTTAGCCTTTTACCACTGAGTATGATACTGGCTATGGTTTTCTTATAGATGGACTATGTCAGGTTGAAGATGTTGCCTTCTATTCATTACGTGTTGAGAATTTTTTATAAAATCATGAATGGATAAATTTTTTCAAATGCTAATGCTGAGTCTATTGAGATGGCTATGTGATTTTTTTGTTCTTTCTTCGGTTAATATGATATATCACATTGACTATTATTAGATGTTAAACTAACCTTTCATCCATAGGATAAATGTTATTTGGTCATTATACGTTAGTTTTCTAATAAGCTTCTGGCATCAACTTGCTAATATTTTGTTAAGGAATTTTTGTACCTGTGTTCATGAGTGATATTAGTCCATGCTTTTTTTTTTTTAATTATTAATAAATTAATTAATTTTTGCTGTGTTGGGTCTTCGTTTCTGTGCGAGGGCTTTCTCTAGTTGTGGCAAGCAGGGGCCACTCTTCATCGTGGTGCACAGGCCTCTCACTATTGCGGCCTCTCTTGTTGCGGAGCACAGGCTCCAGATGCGCAGGCTCAGTAGCTGTGGCTCACAGGCCTAGTTGCTCCGCGGCATGTGGGATCTTCCCAGACCAGGGCTCGAACCTGTGTCCCCTGCATTAGCAGGCAGATTCTCAACCACTGCGCCACCAGGGAAGCCCCATGCTTTGTTTTTTTTCTGATGTTTTAAATTGACTTTTGGCATTAAGAAACAACAAATAAGCTGGTGTTTTCTCCTCTATTTTCTGAAAGGGTTTGCAAAGAATTGATATTATGTGGTCTATAAGTAGTTGATAGACTTTCTCAGTGAAGCCATGAAGGCATGACTTTTTCTTGATGGGGAAATTTTTAATTACAGCTTAATTTTTTCCACTTGTTGTAGGTCTATTAAGATTTTCTCTTTAATTTTGGGGTCAGTATGACAATTTATGTCTTCCTAGGAATTTGTCCAGTTCATCTATGTCAACTAAATTCTTGACATAAATTTATAATATTATTTTATAATATGTATTTCACTTATGGTATTTCACTACTCCTTTATTATTGATTTTCATAATTTGGCCTTAATTTTTTTTATTTTCTTAGTTTAAGCCATGCTTTAAAATACTACTAATAAGGCAGTTCTAACTCAAATTGACTCAAAAAGTTATGGGATCTGATTGAGATATCACCAAGGATAAAGAAAGAAGATCTAACAAAACATTCTTGAAGCCATGAGGGACAAAAATAGAATTAGTTATCGATTATTTATCTGAGCCCAAAATTATTAATAAGCTAGTTATTCAATATAAACAACATGGGTCAGTGATAATTGGAGTTTAAATGGCTTGACTACTAAGAACACAGCATTTAATTGTGTAAGATTTTGGTTATTTAATATTTCAAAGTTCATAATTGAATTTACTTTCTAAGTATTCAATGATAACTAGTTTCTAATTTGGCAAAGATTCAGATAATAATGCTCATGCCAAATCAAGTTTAAACAACTTTCGTCATTGCTCTTTCAAAGATTAGATGAGTCAGAAAGGAAATAAGTCATTAATTTTTCACATAATTTAATGAATTATAAATGAAAACATATATATATATATATTACTCTAATAAATATATTACTTTGTGAAAAGATCAATGCTTGCTTGAGTATAGTAGTTGTCAAACAGAAATGTTACTATGTACCCAGACAGATTTACAAATATAAGGTGACACTTTTAAACATTTAACTATAAAAAGTTTTACAAATATGCAGTAGAAGAGAGAATTATATAATGAAACCCATAAACCCATCACTCATTTTCAACAGTATGAATAACTTGTCTTTGTTGTTATTATAGTTTTTCCTCTATTCTTGTTTGGGCATTTATTTTGTAATTTCCACAGTGATGACTAGTGACATTTAAAATTCAGTATTTCTACAAATCCTACAGTGCACAGGAAAATCTCACACAACAAAATATTTGCCTTAGCTAAAATACCAAAAGCACACCTTTGAGAAACACTTTTAATAATAAGATGTTACAATACTGATCATATTTTGAACCATAGTACTCATTGGGACAGATGTTCAAATCTATATTGCAGGAGGATAAATATTTAAAACTACCAAAAGGGAATTTTTCAAGGGTAAAAATAAGCTTGAATTAATAACATATTTATACATTATAAAATTAAATCTGTACTATAAACATAATTTTGAGAGAAGTCTTGCCCCATCCTCACACTAACTTAAAATAAAACTATAATCCTGAGGGGAAAAAAACACTTTCTTCTTCATATGTCCTTGGGACTTGTAAATTATGTACCAAGTAAAATAGGAAGTAGAGGCTGATTTGTACATTGTACAGAGGTTGAATAGGTTAATATATAATAGAGTTTAAGAGCATGGACTTGAAACTAGAACACTTGGATTCAAAACCCATCTTACCACTTTTAACTTGGAATTTTTGGAAGAGTTACATTCCTCCTCCGTTCTTCAGAGTTCCATATACAATAAGGGATAATAATGGTCTTTATATTAGAGTTGCCTGTGAAACCTAAATGAGCTTACCTGTGAAATGTGTCTTAGAATATGGGTACATTATAAGTATTATGAAGTATTAGGCATTGATTTTGCTGTAGTTTTTGAGAATTTATAGTTTGTTTAGGAAAATGAACCAAATTGTTGATTTTATCTGTATTTTATGATATATGAGTACTTGATATCAATAACAGAAGATGAGCTAGATCATCTCCACAAATTACAGTTGGTGATAAGAGTAATGATAACTTACCAAAACTAATCTAACATTCTGTAGAACACTCATTTAATACAACAAACTAAAAAACTTATGAATTAGCACCTATTAATATCACGAGTTGAAGAAAGATTAAGTAACTTGTGAAAACTGAGCCAAACCTTTTCTACCAGATAAGATAGTGCCATGTAACCAATATTAATTTTTGAATAAATAGATATTTTTTGCATCCTTCTCCAAGATTACCAATACACCTTCTATAAACACAACCTATATTACAAAATATACCATTTCTCTTCCCTTTATGTTATCTGTGCCTGTACTGGTACACAATGTTGGATTTCACTGTGTCATATATGAATATGTGAACATTTCTTAAGCTACGGCTGATGGTGTATTTTATATTTTTAGATAAATTTTAGCACAGCAGAATATTGTAAGCTTGTCAGAATCAGTCATGTGGTGAGATTTGTATTCATTCTTTAAAAGCATCCAGATAGAGATCTATAAGAATCCTAACATTATGAATCTTCAGTGGCACTGCAGATGAAGAATCTAACACAATAACCAATCATTTAAAAAGGTCTGGTGGAATGAACATAATATTTGGATTTCCATAGTCCTGGGTTTGAATATTAACTCCCCATCCCTCTAGATGTGTGACTTCGGACAAGATCCTTTGACAATTTGGGGCCCTTTATCCATCTGTATAACTTCATTAGGTAAAATAAATAAGTTGAAAGATGTGCATTATGTTATGCCTTATTAGTTTAATTATTTCTGGGCTTCTTCAGCAAATGACAGAGAGGCCGGTAATATATCACAGGCTGAGGCTAAAAATTGTGACGGAATTTTGGCAGAGATAATTTTTCAAACTAATTTTTTTGATATTTCAAGAAGGAAAGGCTGTTTATTCTTTGTTATCACCAGCAAGTAATTTCAGGGTGCTTCTTAGTTTTCCACAATCTATCTCTTACTTCTACTTCCTTAAATTTATTTTAATTTTCGTCTATGCAAAGCAATCTCTCCTTCACTCTTGGAGTTTATCATCCTTTTTTGGAGGAATCATTTTGAGAGAGTTATTTAAATATGTAGATGATACTACCCAATAAAATTATAGACACAACATGGAAAAACATATGTTTTATCCAGTGAAAAATATCACTATTAGTGATGATTGATCCTGTGAACTAATCCTGGTATGATGGCTACACTTGTGATGAAATACCAGCTAAATGTTTGACCTTAACTTTGGTGTTGATTTTCAGGGATAAATACTGGTATAGTGCAAAGCTGGTGCTCTGACAGCGTGACATTGATAGCGCCAGCATTCATCTTTTATTTATAATTAAAAAAATTATTTTTTACTGGAGTATATTTGATTAACAATGTTGTGTTAGTTTCAGGTGTACAGTCAAGTGATTCAGTTATACATATACATGTATCTATTCTTTTTCAAATTTTTTTCCCATTTAGATTATTACAAAATATTGAGCAGAGGTCCCTGTGCTATACAGTAGGTCCTTGTTGGTTATCTGTTTTAAATATAGCATTGTCTGCTTGTAAATCCATCTTTTCATCATTTATATTTGGCACAGTGCCTCAGCTTCCCGTAAAGAAAAGGTCATTTGGATTCCATAAGAATGCTGATTTTTAAAAATGTTATTGCTGTTTACTATAAGAGCAATAACTGATCAGATTTTGTAATCATCTTTTCTGCTTTTATGTTTTTAACAGGTAACCCATTATTAACCAGCAGAGTCAACATATTAATTAATGTCCTAGATGTCAATGAATTTCCTCCAGAAATATCTGTGCCATATGAGACAGCTGTGTGTGAAAATGCCAAACCAGGACAGGTATCTTATCAATATTGTTAATTAAGAGTGTATAAACACCCACTATATGCATGTGTTCTGGGTTATATGACCTTGCATGAATATACACACATGGATCTTATGTCTTCATAAAAGAAACCATAAAAGATAGTAAATTCTTTTGAATTAATGGTATATTTTGGATGTGGAGTTAATACCACAGGGTATGGTATGATAATGGCCTAGTGAATATTCTTTGTATAACTAAAAGTTCTAGGATTGCAGATTCTGCTGTTTTCCATTTGTATACTGTGGAATTTCTAAAGACCTTGTGACTATAAATCTAGGAAGCAAGAAACTTTAGACTACATTCTTCTATAGTATTTCTTGCTTTGCTCACATGCTTTTATGAAGGGTGCATAAAAATTCTTAAGCCCTTGAAAAATGGAAAGCTTTCTCTGGTGGCCTTGAGTAGAGCATCTGGGTTATTCAAAATATCTGAATTACATTTTCTTATTAAGTATTGCTATGGAGGGAGGTTCTAGTGGGGAGAGGATATGAGGAAGGACCATATAGTTGATAAACGTTATCGTCAAAATCCTAGAGTTTATGTGGATCATGGTGGGTAGCTAGCTTTTTTCTACACTATTATAAATGAATGAGTGAATATATAATATGATGATATAATATAACATAATATAATATAATAGGAACCAGGCATGAGCAAATGCTAAGAGTGTGATATGAAACAAGAATATAATTAATCCAATATTGTATACCTAGGTTCCAAAAGAAAAATACATCAGTATGCTTTGCTTTGCTGTCTACTTCAATTACCTTTAAATAGCATAACTACTCATTTAAGTAAATTTGAAGTTTTAATTCTTACTTGAAGAAATATCTCAATATTTAAAATGGTATCTTTATTGAAAAAGTTCCTTTTATACTATCTAGTATTTGTTTCAATTTGAATGTTTTCTACTGCTTCATGGAATATTTGTCCCATAGTTCTAACCCTGTGATGTTCACTAGCCTTATAGGTATTAAATTAATATTAAATAAAAGTTAAAGTATATGTTCTCATTCACACATGCCCCATTTCAAGTGCTCAGTAGCTGTATGAGATGGGTGGCTACCGTATTTATCAGTATAGATGTAGAGTATTTCCATCAGTACAGCAACTTCTAGTGGACTGTGCTTCTCTATTACTGCTTTTGATAATTTGGGGAAAGTATTAACTTTATTACAGTATGACTTAGTCATATTTTACCAAGTGATAAATTTGAATCATTAATTTTGAATAGACACAGAAATACATTTTTTTAAAGTTTTAATGCTTTATCACTTTAAATACATACAAAATTTACATGGGGTAAACCCAGTGCCTGATTTATTGTCTGAAATAGTAGATGCTACATAAATAAATAACCTGAAGTGGTTATTTGCAGAGTTATAAGAGGTTTACCAAAATTCTACAATTTAGCTATTCTCCACTTTTCAGAGCCTTCTACTGCCACCCCAGAAATCCAATCCGTTATTTTTAGGTAATTTAGAAACGTTAATGATTTCACAGCAATCAGAATTTTGTAATGCACTAAGGAAAGCCTTTTGGAAATAGAACTCTATTTAATGCTTCTATGTTTCTCCAGTAAATTAAAGAGTTTAAAAAGTTGGGAATAGTAGAAGTTATTAGAGATAACTTGATTTTCTTATATTTAGACAAAGTGGTAAGGAATCTGTGGGGACATTGGAAGCTCTTTTTTGGGGCATTCTGCATCTTATTTACATACAAAACATAACCCTGAAATGTCTGAAATGTAGTATATGAGCATTTTCTGCTTTTGACCCCAGCCATCCTGACCCTTGTCTAGAAACTATGCATAGGAACTATCTATCTCTTCTGGACTATAATTGAATATGCATGCATGTATATATGTATGTATGGCTTATTTATCTATCTATCTATCTATCTGTGTGTCTATCTATCTTCAAAAGAAGTAAGAGAAAAGAAAGATGATGCTATATAAATCAATAGTGATTTATATGATGAACCAATGAAGTATGGGAGTTGTTTTACTTAGGGCAATAACTCTCAAGTGTCAATTACAGATAAGTACCAGTTTATACCAAGAATTTCATCTCCGTATGCTGTTTTAAAGGATGTTTCTTCATTGTAAAGTTATGTTCTTGATAAGTTTTGATGTTAATTTAGTAAATAATTGTGCTAGTTGATAGCAAAGGCAAAACAAAACAGAACTTCACAAATTAATTCCCAAAAATTTAAACAAATTTTAGGGGTGAGATATAGTAGTCTGAGCACATGTGAAGGAAAGTTGAAGTTTTACAGGGTCTGTATGGTAATTATTTGACTAAATTGCCATATTTAGCCTTCGGTGTTGAATCCATGACAATTCTAAAGACTAAATAGATCCTGTGTGACTGATTTACACTAAAATAGGGAACTGAATTTCTCATTAGAGGACCCATTGTCAAAATACAAACTACTAGTACTGCACTAGACACTCGAAGCCCCAGTGTATACATTTGTGTGTTCCTGTGTGTTTCTGTGTGTGCCTACGAGCACACACAGCTATATGAGAAGGTAGATCATAGTCATAAGACTGGGTTTCAACCATGGAATAAAAACAAAAAGGGGTAAATAACTGACATGTTTAATGGCATCAATCTAAGAGTACAGGATGCAGGCTTTGCCCGCTGGGAGCAGAATGTCATACTTGAAATCTAAGGTCTTCCTCTGGCAAATTCAAACTTAGTCTAAGAGTGTGGTCACCTGAGCAGCACACTGCTTTTATCCTCTTTGGCACACACTTCCTGAAATTCTTCCTGATGCAAAACCATTGGATATGTTAATAAATAAATACCTCAAAGCCATTCTGATTTACTTACATATATAGTGAATTATCAGTTTCATAGTTTGGCCCTTGGAAGTTAACCTCCAAATTCTTAAGGGCATCTCACTGAAGTATCAGAATTTTAACTACTTAGATTACACACTTATGGGAACAATTTAGGAAAAATTTTGAAACAAGGTTAGTCATACTTACTTCTTAAGAAAAAAAATTCTATGAAAACACAATTTGTATCTTATCCACTGGGGGAAAAGAAACATAACAACAAAAACGGATCTACATCCTGTGTATCTCTTTCTCATCATTTTACTTAGTTATGAAAATAAAACTCATTCTCACAAACATAATGATACTAAAATTTTGCTTTGCAAGGACTTTTAAATAATCAGGTTAGAAAGCATTTATTTCATGTAATTTAAAATGCAAGCCAGTACATTTTAATTTTATTTTGCTTATTAGTGAGAATTTTCAATGGCATTAACCTTTTTAGTTATGTAGATATCGATTTGGAATTAGCCCATACCCTATACTTGTACCTGCTATTATTAAACTGTAAATATTTAGCTACTTGTTTATAAAAAATATTTGTAAGTAATTGGCCTACTGATATGAATTCGAAAAATATCATTTCTGTTTACTTGCATGTTTCATTAAATAAACTTATTAGCCTGGTGCGTAGAGTTCCCTTTGAAACTGATGACTGATTTCAAGTCTCATCTCAACTTTGTTTCAGATAATTCAGATAGTCAGCGCTGCAGACCGAGATCTTTCACCTGCTGGGCAGCAATTCTCCTTTAAATTATCACCTGAAGCTGCCATCAAACCAAATTTTACAGTTCGTGACTTCAGAAGTAAGTTTAACCACATAAAAATTTACCTTTTATCATGCAACCTTGTAAAAGGACACAAAGGTAGAAATCCATGCTCTTCCTAAAAGCACTCAAGCTCATAAAATATAGAAATGCATATATAAGAAATACAGAATTTTATGGCTAGCAGTAAACGAAATGTTAACCTATATAGACTATATCTAATGAGGCAAATTACTTCCATTTATAATATGGACATTCCCTTAATGAGTCAAACAAACAATAGGTTATCTGGGAAATTGAATACTTTTCATGTTTTAAATATATCATTTGTTCTACATGCACTGTTTGTACATACAAGTAACTGTTTTATTTGAATAACACATGGTATGGCACAGGTCAAGAATACAGGCTTTGTAATGAGAATGATATAGGTTTTCACTCCCACTGCATTACTACTTAATGGCAGATTATCGATATATTAAATTATACTAAAGAATTTCAACCTCATAGTTAAATTAACCTCATGGTTCATTTATTAAATACAATAATGTATGCAAATCCTTTAACACAATGCCTAAAACCTATTACCTTTAAGGTAATTTTAGCTACCACCTCTGCCATCATAACTACACTTACATTTCTGCCACCACTGCCATCACTATCACTAATACTAATATTATCACGTCTGCTGCTACCAAAATCTACAAAAATATAAAGGACACTGGATTAGATATAATAAGGCTAAGTACTGATCAGTTGTTCTGACTTTATTTGTTCCGTGACTTTAGATATTTTATCTCTTCTAAGTTTCTGTAGACATAATATCGGGAATAAAAACTCCTGAGTTCATAATATTGGGTAGAAAAAAGCTAATTCTTGCTAGATTCTATGCTTATGGAACAAATGAGCAAGTGATAAGATGGATGATATAATGATGATGATTGATAGGAATCAAAGGATGCTTTGAGAAAGTTAAAGTTAGTTTTCTTCAAATACTTGGGGGAAGGAAATTAGAGTCACAGAAGGAAATTCAGTAAGATTTGCGTCATCAAATAACTTAATGTGAGGAACGGCTGGGAATGAAATAAGGTCCCAATTATGAAAGGCCTAATAGGTAGGGATACTACATGTTTTATCATGGAAACTGGAGTATGTTTGAGAATAGCAGTGGACAGTGTTTGTCATTTTAATTAGAGCAGCACATCTAAAACAGGGCTGTCCAAGTCAAACTGAACCATAGGTCAACCTGTCTATAAGTCATTTAAAAAGTGTATAACTTAAATCCAATGACCTGAGAAGTCTTTGAAAGGTTTGCACAAGAGTTTAACATATTCAGATTTGCACTTTAGCAAGTCAGTCTGGATGCAGTGTGGAAAAGACAATAGAAGGATAAAAGACTATTTCTGATACTATTGTAGAAAATGGATGAGAGAGTCTTGGATTAGGATAATCCAATGGATTAAGGTAATGGCTGTGAGGATAGAGGTGAGTGGTTGGAGGTAGAATACATAGAGCTTCATTCTAGATCTCTTAGATTCCATATATAAATATGATGAAGAAGAAAACTAATAAGACTTCTAGATCATTGGCTTGGGTAACTAAGTAGATGGTCACATCATTCAGGAACAAAAGTATTGACTATTTTCCACCATTTTATCTTTGCTGGAGAATCTATATATGATTAATCATAATAATATGAATCAGATCATCTTGCCTCAAAGTATAGTATTTTTTCATGATCTGAACATGTATTTGCCACTCATGCCATTTACCATATCCCCTGTTTTATCTTGATATATTTTAAGTGTAAGTTTTTTTGTTTAAATGGATAGACACTTTTTTCACCTTTCTTTTATTTGTGAGAACATTTAAGTTCTATTCTTTCAGCAAATTTCAGTTATAATGTACAGTGTTATCAATTACAGTAACCATGCTGTATGTCAGATCCTCAGACTTTATTCATCTTATAGCTGATAGTTTGTATCCTTTTACCAACCTCTCCCTATTTCTCCCACCCCCAGCCCCTGGCAACCATTTTTCTACTTTCTATTTCTATAAGTTCTGCTTTTTTTTTTTTTCTTACATTCTGCATATAAGTGTTACCATGCAGTATTTGTCTTTGTCTGGTCTATTTCACTAGCATGATACCCTCCAGGTTCTTCCATGTAGTCACAAATGGCAGGGTTTCCTTCTTTCTTACGGCTGAATAATATTCCATTGTGTGTATATACAATATATATCGCATTTTCTTTATCTGTCAATTGATGGAAACCATTTTATGGGTGAAAATGAGGTTTAATATGTCTTTTTTCTCCCCACCATGGACAGCATAATGAATGCTATATGGTCACATATCAATAATAATACTGGGTTAAAAATAAATCTTTAAAAAAGGGGAGACTGCCTTTTGACATAACATGTTCAAGAATATCAAACCCCTAGCTCCCTAAGTGCAAATACACCAGAGACTCTGACTTCCTATTTCTATTAATCACTTTCACCCAGGTTTCAGGCTTTAATCCTTGACGGTTCCTTTCCCCAGACTCAAGTATACAACCATCAATGGCTGAAGATTTCAATATTGATTCAACTAGTCCCCATTTTTCTATTTCTACTGTCAACACAAGTGCCTGACACCACTGACTCTTACTGGGAATATTATAATAGACATTTGGCAGGTTTATATTTTGTTTCTCAATTTAAAAATATCCTCTGTGTAATGAAAAATAGATATTTCCCTGCCAAATTCTATCTTATCACATAAAGTTTTCTCAGTTTTGTGCTTCCTACTGAAATGGGTATAGAGAAGGTGCCTAATTTTTCATTGTTGAAATTATAATCTACAAATAGAATGAATGGAATATTATTGATATAGTAACATTTTTCTGACATACTTGTATTTTAATGAGTACTATATCTTTCTAAAATTATTTTACCTGATTCCAAAGTAGGTATCATGTATGGCTACAATGGACTAAATGTTAGTACATTTCTAAAAAACAGCAAAATGTTTCTGGGAGTGACTTCAATAGACTCAAAAAATGAAATAGTGTTATGAATAAAACAAAGATTCCACTTTTATGTACAGAAATAAAAGAAGATGGGGCTTCCCTGGTGGCGCAGTGGTTGAGAGTCCGCCTGCCAATGCAGGGGATACGGGTTCGTGCCCTGGTCCGTGTCCCACATGCCGCGGGGCGGCTGGGCCCATGAGCCATGGCCGCTGAGCCTGCGCGTCCAGAGCCTGTGCTCCGCAACAGGAGAGGCCACAGCAGTGAGAGGCCCGCGTACGGCAAAAAAAAAAAAAAAGAAGAACAAGTGCATGCAAAACAACACTTTCAATAGAAATATTAGTGGGACTAATATAAAATTTTAAATTCTTATTGCCTTGGATTATTCCAAGTAAATATTGTATCGTTGATTATATCAAAATTAAAATGATTTAATTTTGTGATCATATTAAAGTGATGATTATTATAATTCATGATATTTAAAAATTTTAATGAATCGATGTTTTTCACACATTTTATCTTCCTTTCCATGTTTCTTATGCTGTTTTGCAAAAGTGAAAAAAATATATATATATTCATATATATATGTATTATAGATATGGATTAGGGAAAAATAAAAAATCAAGCTTTATCTGAAATATTATATTGATATTTATCAATTTTAAAGAACAGCTTCTTAGGTAAGATGTTATACTGATTCATCCTTTGTAATCTTTGTTCTTCTAATCATGTAAGGAAACATCCACTGAAGTATTTTTTCTCTGTGAGATTTTGATGTCAGAAAAAAATAGTCTGTCAACACAACATACTCTTGTCTTGTAAACAATTTTCTATTCTTTCTGAATAGAAAATTTAATGCGTACACCAGACAAGATTAATGTTTCTTCTTTTCCTAAGGATTGCTTTGAATACATTTGATTACATTTTGGCAGCTTTCATAATGATAAAAGAAAGAATTAAAATATGGATGTATTTTACTGATTCAAGAAGAGCTTCCTACTGTTTAACAGATACCAACTTGAAGATTTCAAGTGATACTCATGGTAACCATCTTATCATAAATGTCATGTTTTGTAGACAACACAGCTGGCATTGAAACCCGAAGAAATGGATACAGCCGCAGGCAGCAAGAGTTGTATTTCCTCCCGGTTGTAATAGAAGACAGCAGTTATCCTGTCCAGAGCAGCACAAACACAATGACTATTCGAGTTTGTAGATGTGACTCTGATGGTACCATCCTGTCTTGTAACGTGGAAGCAATTTTTCTTCCTGTAGGACTTAGCACCGGGGCTTTGATTGCAATCCTACTGTGCATTGTTATACTCTTAGGTTGGTTTCAATATTAATCACATATTCTCCCTCTCTCTCTCTCTCTCTCTCTACCCCTCCCTTATTTGTGTATCTCACTCCTTATTTTACCATGTAAATCAGTTTTTTCTTCATTGAGATGCTACATCTGGATAGAAGGAAGACTATCTATCTATACTGAATTATAAATTATTATTAAAGTTAATTATATTATGAGTATTAATTTTCTATTTTATTCCATATGGAAGTATACCAATAGAAATAAATCAATAACATCATCAAAAATATAAAAGTATGTTCAAGCCTTAGAGAATTTTCAAGTAATAACAATTTGTGACACTTGCTGCGATGAACTTTTCTATGACAAATATCTCATTTGCAGCAACGGTTTTAAATTCATTTTTTACAGCCTAGTAATTATCGCTGCCTAATAAAGTGTTGTATAACCTTTAAAATTATACTAGATGAACAGTAGTTGTCAAATAACAGTTTGATAAAGAAAGAAAGAAAGAAAGAAAGGAGAAAGAACAGGAAAGAAGTAGAAGGTAAAAGCACCTCCAAATTTTTTTTCTGTCTAAAGTGCTGGCCAGACACAATTCTTATTCCACTTTTCTCAGATCTCCTCACATCAAAAACTCTAACCATTCCCACTAGAACAGAACAGAACACAGTGAAATATCAAGAAGTGCAGCAAAGGGAAAGGATTGAAGTAAATGTATTCTGTAACATCTCTGTGAGAATAAAAACCTACTTTAGGGGCTCCCCTCTTCCATCAACTCTGTCCAGCTGACTATATTTCATTTATTCATTCGCTGCCAGATTCACAAAAGCAAAGAGAGATTTTCTATTTTTCTAAGCATTCCTTTAAATTAAAATTGCAACAGAAGTACAGTTGGGCACTGTGGGATCAGCTTCTATATTCATGTTTATTATTTAACCAAAATATTCTGACAAATGTACATACCTACCTTTATCTCTAGGCTAGAAAATAGAATTTTAAAAATGTACCAGGGTGTAAAGCATGGTACAAGGCATTATATACTAATTTGTGAAGAACATTCTCTGAGTCAGAAGCTCATTTTGGTTTGGAGGGTAAAGTTCTAGTCCAATTTGCATGGTGCAGATATTAATTCCATGCAAATAACCTTGATGTGTAGAACAAAGTATTCTTTATGTCCTTAAAATTTAGAATTATAAATTATATCTGACATCTGTTTGTGCTGATGATATAAACCCCTTTAAAAGGGAAGATGCAAAATAATGTTCTCACACTGAAGCTGATCAAAATCAATTAGGTGTTTAACTTCAAAACAAGCGTTTCTTTTTCATACTCTTGTCTAGGGGCTGTCTGAGTCCCAGAGGATTTCCATATCCACCTAGGCATGATTTGGTACATTCTGGATGCTCGCCTTTGTCCTCTTTGGCCCTCTTACAGAGTAACAATTCATGTTGCTTAGGTTAGCATTATCACATACTGTCATCTGCCACTCATTCATCCAGATATTTACCAAGTGTCCACCCTGCTCCTAGCTGTGAATTGCTAGTACACAGCTGGGAATGTTGACACTCTTAGTCTTGCCGTGGGGTCTGCTTACAAATCCATCTATTCTTTGATCTCCTTAGCCAGTCTCATACTCCTTTAGATCTTCCAGCAGATTCTTAGCCCTTTTTATGTCTTTTTTTAGGGTGAGAATCTTGCAGTGCTTAGGAACTTCTATTTGGCCCTCAAGCACATCTAACTAGTCTCTTTCTCAGCCATAGATACTCTAAAGCCATTTTATAAATATGCAGGGTTTCTCTGTGAGGTTTACAGTCTCACACACTCTCTGGGTGAACAAACAATAGTGCTTTTAGTGAGATTTGCCTAAAGCCTGGAAGGAGTGCAGAGTGCTAAACATCTCTGCAAGGCCCGTTGTACAGAAGCTCTACCTATATCTCCTCTGTCTTCCTCCTTAATTTTGGAAGAAGAGGGAATAAATGGGCTTTTGTCATCATGCAGTCTCCTACTTTCTAATCCTATGACAAGAGTCTTCCTTCCAGACTCTGTTATGGTAAACCAAACACTTTGGCTTTCAATCTATTGCCACCACTATGGAGGAGAGGAGAGTATTATGCCAGGCAAAGTTGAGCACTGACTTCATGGTGTGAATCTGTGCTTATTTACTCCCAGAAAAAAATAAACACTGTTGATGTAATGATGGTTGTGAGTTAATGGGGAACAAAGCTATTCAATAATGAGGGTCTATAAATTAAGTATTTCAAAATATTATCTTGCTTCAAGAAGGTAGCCTGAATACTAGACATTTGGTTTGGAAACTATCTCAATATGGTAGGACACATAAATGTAAATAATTTGTGGTCTTAGTTGACATAATTTGCAAAGCTAAGGCCCTTATAGTCAATATTCTTTCTCTCTCTCTTTCTTGTTTATTGCATTTAAAAGTGATTGTCACGTGATTTGTGTTTATTGCATTATAAATACAGTAATGTTAACAACTGAGAAATATAGGTATGGATAATATCTAAGTGTTAGCTATGGGCAAACAATATTCAAGTTTTATTATTTCAATACTATACAGTTCTCTGTATGACTGAAACAAGCATTCTTTTCTTTCTTTTTAAATTTTGTAACTCACACTTTTTACCTGACACTGAGATATTTAAATACAATACATGTTAAATATAAGGCTACAATGGTTTGATTTTGTGAATAACTTTGCTGGGGTTACATATTAGCTACAATTCCAGAATGAAATTGAATTTAAACAATGAAAAAAAGTCAACATAGATATGATCCTTATAGATTACAGTATGTTTACTTTGAAAGTAATAGGATACCATTAAAAACACTCAGCCAGCCCTGATCAATTTTATTTTTTATGGCGAGATGGACTGACATATTCTCATATTGCAATCTTTGTCTTGTTCTAGCCATAGTTGTGCTGTATGTAGCTCTGCGAAGGCAGAAGAAGAAAGACACCTTGATGACCTCTAAAGAAGACATCAGAGACAATGTTATCCATTATGATGATGAAGGAGGCGGGGAGGAAGACACCCAGGCTTTCGACATTGGTGCTCTGAGAAACCCAAAAGTGATTGAAGATAACAAAATTCGCAGGGATATAAAACCAGACTCTCTCTGTTTGCCTCGTCAGAGACCACCAGTGGAAGATAATGCAGACATAAGGGATTTCATTAATCAAAGGCTACAGGAAAATGATATGGACCCCACCGCCCCACCATACGACTCATTGGCGACATATGCCTATGAAGGCAATGGATCAGTAGCTGACTCTCTTAGCTCCATAGAATCTCTGACCATGGAAGCAGACCAGGACTACACCTATCTAACAGACTGGGGACCGCACTTTAAAGTCTTGGCAGACATGTTTGGTGAAGAAGAGAGTTATAAAACTGATAAAGTCACTTAGGGGAGAAGCAAAGGCTAAAACACAACCAACAAAAGAAATTTAAGAGAAAGGAACATAAATAGAAATCACGCTTCTACACACACATCACACACACACACACACAAACACACATACCGGGCTTTCTAGGACAAGATTCCTTTGATTATTTGGTTTCTAGCAAGTTGCTATATTTATCATATTGTCAGTTTGGGTTTATTCTGCCAACACAAGGTAATTCCTAAAATGTGTACTTGCTTGGTTTTGTTTTGTTATTTTGGAAACACACTGAGACAAGCTCAGGCCTATTAAATACAATTTACTGACGTGACAACCTAGAACGAAGATAGCTATGTGGCATCACGGTGGAAGAGTGTTAGATTTTTCTTAATTCCACTAAAGTGCCTATTGAGACTCTCATCATTTAAAGTCGTGTAGAGTACACTCTGCTGTGATGGCATTGCGGGATTCAGACACAGAGGACATAAAACAAAGACACTGTCTTTATGTCAAGGAGCAATAGCAACACGCAGACTTCTCATTCCTTTTAAGGAAAAAAGAAGAATACTTTCTGGACTCCATCTTCTTATAATTAAAATGCTCTTTTTTTTTCTTTTTTAAACTGTATGCCAAAACACATTTGTTTTTCCTACCCTCTGAGAAAAGTGAAATAAATGTGATAATATCAAATTCAATATGTAAGTCCCAAATTTTAAAAGCAATGTTTGATCTTAATATTGGTTCCTATTAAAGGTGTTCATGAAAATATTCATTGTTTTCCAAAGAAATAAAATTTTTAAAAAGAAAATTTAAAAAAATCCTCTTTATAAAGAGAGGCCTCAGGGCTGAAACTCCACATTAAAATAAATATTAGTTTTGTTTTAATATTGTGCCAGGGTGTGGAAGGGTGGAAGTTTGGTTTTAACAAATCACCAGATCATTGCAGTCTTCAGTCATAGATAAAATTTAAGTTATGTTTTGTTTGTTTGTTTGTTTTTGCGGTACGCGGGCCTCTCACTGTTGTGGCCTCTCCCGTTGCGGAGCACAGGCTCTGGACGCGCAGGCTCAGCGGCCGTGGCTCACGGGCCCAGCCACTCCGCGGCATGTGGGATCCTCCCGGACCGGGGCACGAACCCGTGTTCCCTGCACCGGCAGGCGGACTCTCAACCACTGCGCCACCAGGGAAGCCCTAAGTTGTGTTTTTATGAAACTTTTTTTTGGGGAAAAAAAATGTCATTGATTTAAACAGGGGAAGAGAAATTGATAAACAGCTTCTCAGAGTTTCTTACAGTCTAGTGATTCTTTCATGAACAAAGAAAATAAAATATTTATCAAATAATACAGAATGGATTTATAGCATGTCTAAAAATATTTATTAAGTAGTACCAAACAAATGAAAAATCAGGGACTTCAGAAAATTCAAACCAAATACTAACTCTTAAAGTGAACACAAATGAAAAATCTGGTAGTTGATTTATTTAACTAACATGGATTTCAACTTTGTGAATATCATTATATTGGAGCTCAGAGTGGCTTCTTTACGCTATCATCTCCAATAATTCTAATATAAACGATACCATAAACCTTCTCTGTAAAAACTTTTACTTTTTAATTTGATGAGATTTCTAAGATATACTAGATTTTATAAGCAGACAGGTAAGCTGCACTCATTACATTACTTTTAAATGAACTTCACACTATCCAGAAATACACTTAACAAAACAGGTAACTAACTCTTAGGTAATAATATATTTTCTTAATATTATAAATATACAAGTGACTATTGAAATATTAAAACAATATATAGGAAAAATAAAAGTTATTTATAGATCCATTCTGCAGACGTCATCAATATCCAGCTGTGTTTATGAAATATTTATAATTATATTTGTATTGCAAAGTGTGAAAGTAAAACTTCACACATGGGGAAAATGGGTAGAAATATAAATAATATAGGCAAACTATATTCAGTCTTATTTATTATTAAATGCTTACTTCAAAAATATATAACTGATAATTATGTTGTGGCAATTAGGCCATTTGAATCTGCATTTCCCATCGCTCTTTTTGTGTCTCATAATTGCAGATTCTCCTTGTCATCCTTACCAAGAACAACTGTTGAATTCCTTTTCCTCCTCTGACGACTTCAACTTCACCTTTGTCTCATCCCTGGGAACTGCAATAGAATCTTGATGTAGTGTGATAATTCGCAGTATAATTTGCTTTGGGAAATATTCATGTGATTTTTAAAAAGCTGGAAATGTCATAACCATTCTGGAGCAAAAATTAAGTCAACATCTAGGTTTTCCCCAGCAATATGACTGGGTATGCCATGAGGTGAGACCCTTTGAAGAAGGTTAATATGCAAATCACTTCCAGCTGACAAAATGATTCTTGTCAGGAATTACTGCATCTTGCACCTTGCCTGAGAATCTGACTGCCTCTGCATGCATTCACATATCAGAAGCAATGATGGCACAAAGAAAACTTGGGAGGGGCAGGTCATTTCAAACTACACGACTGAGGTACTAAGCAAGTACATGAAATTGTTGGGTCTTACTTTCTCCACACTAATCATCTTTTTTTTTTTTTTTTTCGGTACACGGGCCTCCACTGTTGTGGCCTCTCCATTTGCGGAGCACAGGCTCCGGACGCGCAGGCTCAGAGGCCATGGCTCACAGGCCCAGCCGCTCCGCGGCATGTGGGATCCTCCCGGACCGGGGCACGAACCCGTGTCCCCTGCATCAGCAGGCAGACTCTCAACCACTGAGCCACCAGGGAAGCCCCATCTTTTTTTAGTACCTCTATCTTTTATGTTTGTTACACCACTGCATTAGTTTATTATGGCTGCCATAACAAAGCACCACCAGAGTGGGTGGCTTAAAAAAACAGAAATTTATTTCCTTGCAGTTCTGGAACCTAGATGTCTAAGATTAAATGTCTGCAGAGTTGGTTTCTTCCAAGGGCCTCTGTCCTTGGCTTGTCCATGGCTGTCATTTCTCCATGTCTCTACGTGGTCTTTCCCCTGGGCTAATTCCTCTTCTAAGGACACCAGTCATACTGAGCCCACTCATATGACCTCTTTTTATCTTAATTAACTATTTAAAGGCCCTATCTCCAAATATAGTCATATTCTGAGGTACTGATGGTCAAGACTTCAAAATATGAATTTTAGGGGACACAATTCAGCCCATAACAATCACACAGATGTTAACAGAAAAAAACCCCCAAAAGTGTTTGATTTACATCAAACAAACAAACAATGTGAAAAAAACAAAACAAAGCAAAACAAAAACCATGAATGGAAATAATTTCATGTAAAACGGGAAACCACATAAGTGACAAGGTGAAAAGAGGTCTTTTTGTGCTCATATATTGGAAAATTATGGGATATCTTTCACACTACTGAAAGCAGTAGTCCTAATATTTCAATACTTATAAATAACTTGAGATTCTTTTTTATTTATAATATCACAGTAACAGGCCTTCATTCAGGAGTTAAGCAATATAAAAATTCCTTAGAATTTACAGGGGGGTTGTGACTATTAATAACTTTTTAATTACATTGCATGTTTACCTTTACAGAAATATATGTGGACATATTCTATGTAACATGTGTATGTTATATGTTTTTTAAAAATGTAACTTTTGTGATCAAAGAAGTATTAGAGCAACACAAAAGAGTGAACTAGTGGTGTGATACACTAGAAATAATCTAAAATTGCTTTTATACCAAATTCTATCACTAACTGGAAACGTCATACGGAGGCAGCACCTTAACCTTCCTGTCATCTATTCTCTTTGGTAGAATGAATCTGTTGCTCTTGGTGTTATCTAAGTTTCCTCTGAAATTTCTTGACTCTTAAGTTCTAGTTACATTTACATGAAGTTCATTAATTCATTTACATATTGATTACATAAAATTATGAGAATCATAGAGATCTTTAAAACAAAATATAAATCACAAAATTCTTTGAAGTATGGATGTGATTGATTACACATTGACACACCACATTCCACATCAGGAGAGCCAGACAAATACTTCTTAAGTAAAAACTGTTAAAATTCTTCATCAAGATGGAATGGTAGAGAAGTGCATAGGAAGAGAGAGAAATAAATGTTAAAAATAGAGCTCTAATCTTGAGCCAAAGAGGAAAAGCAAGTGATATGAAGAAAACGTTAGAAACTTCCTTATCTTTAGGAGGAGGACATTTTAGAAGTCCTTGGAAAAAGTTTCAGTACCTGTTGTACTAAAACAGGAATTCCTAAAAGCAGATGTAAATATGCAGTTACTATATTTGAAGTGAGTCCCAAAATATAGCGAGGTCTGAAAAGAATTAATAAAATGTCAGTAAAAACATCAGTTTACTTCCTAAGAGAAGAGTGGGAGGGAGATTTTTTTTTTTTTTTTTTTTTTTGCGGTACGCGGGCCTCTCACTGTTGTGGCCTCTCCCGTTGCGGAGCACAGGCTCCGGACGCGCAGGCTCAGCAGCCATGGCTCACGGGCCCAGCTGCTCTGCGGCATGTGGGATCTTCCCGGACCGGGGCATGAACACGTGTGCCCTGGATCGGCAGGCGGACTCTCAATCACTGCGCCACCAGGGAAGCCCGGAGAGAGATAATTTTGTAAATGTCTCCATGTTTGAAAAGTTCTCTTGTCTCCTCATCTGATGTATATAGTTCAGCTAAGTACACCATTACCACTTGGAATTATTTTTCCAAGAATCTGATCACTTCTCTTACATCCATTGTTACAAAAGAGTATACACACATATGCACACATACATATGCAATTAAATGTTTGATAATTCCAATTGGCAGCAAGTTTTGGATTGCCACTTAATTCTTTTATTCAAGTCCCTTATATTTCTTAGTGTAATGGATTTTCATAGCTATCAGTCCGTCACTAAATTTTTCAAAAAGGAGTTAAACTTTATTAGGAATTTATTTTTTTGTTTTTAATTGTCCCCACTTTAAGATGAATAAATAGAAGGTAGAGTGTCCAAACAACTTGTGCACAACCAATAAATCATAAACTAATAGATGGCAAAGCTCTTCAATTGTGAAGAGTTTAAGTACATTTATTTTTCAACTTCCTTTCTGGGTTCTTCCCGTAATTTTTCCAACTTCTACACTGTTATATATTACATTGCAACAACGAGTGTAATTAACACAAGCTCCTGGGAATTCCGGGTCATACTACAACATAATATGGTACTTCCTTAAAAGAGAAAAAAAATCTAAACATCATTGATTCTGATATCAATATCTTACCCAGTAAGCAAGATTTTAAGACACAACAGTTGCCTACAAGACAAATAAAAACTTTATTATACAACTGAAAATACTGATCTCCATATTACCAAGAATCAATGTATTTGAAACTACATCAGTTGCACTTTCTTTTAAACATTCACATTAATGATGCATATATATTATCCTGAGCTTAACTTTCCTGAATTTTCAATCCAATTATGTCTATTTCCCCTTCTTTTTAACTTTCCATGGGTACAAATATACTTTAGCCCTTATTATCACTTAAATCTCCAATTTCTAAGTTCAGTTTACTTATCTTATGTCTCCCTCAATCCATCATCCACTGAATATGGTATTTGCCATGATTGAAATTTCCAATATGTTGTCACCAAAAATTACCTGAGACGTTCTCCTCTTCTGCTCTGTCAACATTTAAAAAAATGTGACAACAGTAATAAAAGAGCTACTCATCACTGAGCATATACTTTGCAAAGAATAGGCTGCAAACATTTAATGCTAACAATAATTTGATGAGTTCATTATTATTATTATCTGTATTTCATACATGAGTAAACTAGGCTTAGACATTTGAAGTAACCTGTTTACTTAGACTTATTTAGCAAGTGATGAAACCAGGGCCCTAACACAATTCTGATATGCCTGATCCAGCCCTTACCCCATGAGATACAGTATACTGCACTTGCACCTCTCTCACTTATAATCGACCATTTAAAAACCTGAATTCTGGTCTCTGTTCCTATTGTGTTCCTTTGAAGTTCACTAGTAACTTTATAGTTGAAAAGCCCCAATGATTCTTCCTTTTACCTTTCTGCAATTTCTATAGAGTTAAGCATACCTTCCTATCTCACCTTCAGTTTCTACTTCCACCTCTTAGTTCATTGAGTTTTTTCTTTCTTCTTTTAATGTTTCGTATACCCCTCAGAGAGCTTACATAAATAATCCCACGGAGTCTTTCCATCTGTTTTCATTTCTTTTTTATACCATTGAGATTTGAAGATCTCTTGCTATAATCGTGATTTTTCATAATATTCAATGAATTGCTATATCGCTATTTATACATTTTCTCTTTAAGCAAGATGAGGAAGTTTTACTTGCGTATATTTATACTTTCTGAACACATATACCTGGCCAATCTGTTAGGTTCAAATTCATTAGATACAAGTCTATACCTTTCTCTTTCAGAGTTCAGTATTTGTGTTGTTACTTGGGCTCTGAACTTTCCTTCTATTCTTCTCTCTCTCTCTCTCTCTCTCTCTCTCTCTCTCTATATATATATATATATATATATACACATATACTCTCTCAAAATACATTGCTATTTTACTATTGAAATAAACTTAATTTTTTAAAGTGACTAAGGCACTACAGAAAATTTTGGTATTTTCCACACCCAACCATACAAAATCATATTAGTTTGGTGCATTTGTTAAAGTAATGAACCAATATTTACATCTTTTTATTAACTGAAGTCCACATTTTGTTCAGATTTCTTTATTTTTCCCTAATGTACTTTTTCTGTTCCAGGATTCCATACTTGTTAGAACATTACATTTAGTCGTCAAGTCTTCTTAGGTTTTTCATGGTTATGATAGTTTCTCAGACGTTGCTTGTTTTAAAAAACTTTTACAGTCTTGAGAATTACTTGTCAAGTAATTTGTAGAATATTCCTTAACTGATATTTGTCTGATTTTTTGGTCTCATGATTAGACTGGTTACATTGGGTTTTGGGAGGAAGATCACAGAGGTAAAGTGCCAAGCTCATCATATTATATCAAAGGAACATCTTAAGGAAATGACTTATTACTGTAGATCATCTGGCTGTCATTTGTGCAGTTTCTTCACTTTAAATTATTATTTTTCCCTAATCCCCAAACTGTACTCCTTGGAAGAAGGTCACTCTGTACAGCATACAGTTAAGGAGTGCAGCTTTATGCCTCACCTGTTGAGGGCAAAGTATCAACATAAAATATTTGGAGTTCTCATAAAATATTAAGAGTTTGTCTATTCTCCATTTACTTATTCAATCGTGTTTATTTGAGTAGGGATGCATAGAGATTTAATACTTTTGTTCATAATCTAACACTACTATATTTATAAAGCTATTTCAGTTGGTGCCTGTGCTACTTAACAAATCCTCATTACTGCCTAGTTTGTGTTTTGGTTTGTTGGTTGGTTGGTTTGTATGTCTTGAGCACTTTCTTACATTCTGCCACTATAAGCTCCATGCTCCTCTTGTATATTTCCTGCCCTGGTTCTCTCAAATCAGGCATTCCACCAAAAAGCCTTGCTTTCTTTTATTGGCAAAATAATATTACAAAGATCTGGATATTAAGTGTGCTCCTTGCTACTGAGGTGTTTGTATTTCTGGATCCTCCCAAATGACAGAACAAGAGAATATATATGTGTATAACAACTAGAGTACATGCATACACACACTCATCTATATATGTACATATATATGCCTCTATATGTAGCCATATGTACCTGTATTAAACTAAAAGTGAGTTCATACTGATATCTCAGACTGTAATCCATTACCACATGGATCATAATATATCGCCTTCTGTCTCACTTATATGCAACCTCTCACTACAACACTGAGAATCCTACGTCTCAACTTTTCCTATTTATTTATTTAATTGTTCAATTCTGGGACATGTGCATAGTATATCAGAATTGTTAATCCATACTCTCACTCAAAACAACTTGGAGTTGTATCACCTTTAGTCTTACAGACTCCACTTACTTCCAAAGACTTAGGTCGCAACCTTTTTACCTCAGTGAAATTGTTTCATTCATTTGTTTAACAATCAGATTGTTTTGTCACATTCTTTATTGAATTCTTGGACTCTCTAACCTCTTTAAAATATATGTTTAAAATTTTTATATGTGCTGTAAATTACTATAGATTTTGACAAATTCATGGTGTTGTGTATCCACCATTACCGTCCCATATAAAATAGTTTCACTGCTTTAAAAAAAAATTCTTTGTGCTTCAAATACTCCCTGATTCCTGGTAACCACTCATATGTATACTCTATTTATAGTTGTGTCTTTTCCAGATTATCATAGAAATGAAATCATCCAGCACATAGTCTTTTCACACTAGCAGTACAAATTTAAGACACATTTATGTCTTTCTGTGGTGGAATAACCCATTTCTTTTTATCCCTATTCCATTGTATGGATGTACCACAGTTTGTTTATCTATTCACATACTGAGGGACATTTTGGTTGCTTCGAGATTTTTTGCAATTATGAGTAAAGCTGCTATAAATATTTTCGTACAGGTTTTTATATGAACAGAAGTTTTCTGTTCATATAACAAATAGCACAGCCACTTGGCATTTCCACCAGCAATGAATGAGAGCTTCACTGTTATTCATTCTCACCAATTTTGGTATTGTTAGTATAGATTTTAGCTATTTTGATACGTATGAAGTGGTATCTTACCGATTTTTTTAAAATTTACATTTCCTAGTGACAAATTATGTTTAGCATCTTTTTATATCTTTATGTGTCATGCCATCTATATATCTTCTTTGTTAAGGTGTCCTTCAGCTCTATGTCTATATTTTTCATTGTTTTTATCTTCCTATTGTTTGGTTTTAAGAGATCTTTTGTATTTTGGAGCTAATTTTTTATGAGATATATGCTTTGCTAATATTTTCTCCAAGTCTCCAGCTTGTCTTTTAATTCTCTTAAGTATCTTTTACAGAGCAGACATTTTAAATTTTAATAAAGTCTAATTAATATATTATTTATTTCATGGGTCATGTTTTTTTGATTGTATTTCAAAGTCATCACCAAACCCAAAGTCAGTTAGATTGTCTCCCATTTCTTCCAAAGAAATTTAATAATTCTGCATTTTAATTTTAGACCCATAATCCATTTTGGGTTATTTTTTATGAAAACTATATTGTGTGTATTATTTTTGCATATGGACATTCAGTTTTTCCAGCATACTTTGTTAAAAGAATTATCCATTCTCTATTGAATTGTCTTCGGACCTTTGTCATAAATTAGATGAACATATGTGTTTGGGTTGATTTATGGACTCGCTCTTCAGTTCCATTGATCTTTGTGACTATTCTTTTTCAAAATCAAGCTGTTTTGATTACTGTCACTTTATGTAAGTCTTGAAATCTGGGAATGTGAGTACTCCATCTTTGTGCTTCAATGTTTTGTTGACTATTCTAGGTTTTTGTTTTTCTATATGAAATTTAGAGCCCATTTGTTTATACCTATAAGGTAGCTTGTTGGGATTTTTATAGTAATTGCATAGAATCTATAGATAAAATTGGAAGCATTAATATCCTAACAATATTGAGTCTTCTAATCCATAAATACAGACTATGTCTAATTTATATGTTGTTTGATTTCTTGCTTAATTTTTTACAGTTTTCTGCATATGGATCTTACACTTGGTTTATTGGATTTATACCTAGATATTTTTTGGTGTGTATTTTAAAAATTTTAAATTCTCATCATTATTGCTGATATATAGGAAAGCACTGACTTTTGTTTAAATTGAATTTGTATTCTGCCATCTTGCTATATTTGCTTACTATTTCAGGATATTTTTTTGGAAATGATATGACTTTTATACATAACATTCATATCATATTCAAATAAAGAATTAAAAAAAATTTCCATTCCAATCAATATATCCCTTTTATTTCTTTTTCTTTTCTTATTGTACCAGCTAAGAATTTCACTATAATGTCAAACAGCGATAGTTATAACAGACATCTTTGCCATGCTTCCAAATTTAGAGGTGTTATAGAGTTCCTAATCAGAATATGATATATATAGTTTTAGGAAATTCCCTAGCGGTCCAGTGATTAGGACTCTGTGCTTTCAGTGCCATGAGCATGGGTTTAATCCCTGGTTAGGGAGCTAAGATCTCACAAGCCACAAGGCACAGCCAAAAATAATATATAGAGATAGATAGATAGATAGATACTTAAAAATCAAGTGTGAATGCTTCTTCTTATTTCTAATTTGCTGAGATTTTAAAAATTATGAATGGCTGTTAAATTTTGTCAATTATTTTCTATGTTAAATATAACAATCAAATTATTTTTCTTTGTCAGCCTATTGAAATGGTGGATTACAGTGATTAATTTTCGATGGTAAAATGGTCTTGACTTTGAATGAATCATACTTGTTTGTGGTGTACATACATCACCTTAATATCAAAACCAGAAATGTCATTGAAAGAAATGAAAAATATAAAAATCCTCTATAAATGGTAGCATATTAAATGCAATTACATTTAAAATATAGTAGTCTTTATTTTCCCTTATTTTAAAATGATTTCTGGTTTTGATATTGAGGTAATGTTGATCTCATAAAATGAATGTGGTATTATCATTTCTCATTGTATATTCTGGAAAATATTATGTGCAATTGGTATTTTTTCTTCCTTAACTGTTTGGTAGAATCACTCAGTGATATAATTTGGGCCTGGTACATTTCTTGTTGAAAGCTTATTAATTATGAATTTATTTAATGGATACAGGGTTATCCAAGTTATTTATTTCTCATTATGTGAGTTTTGGGAGCTTGTTTCTTCAAGGAATTGATCCATTATAACTAAGTTATCAACTTTGTGGGCATAGATTTGTTCACAGTGTTAATATTATTATCATTTTGAGATCTGTAGATCTATAGTGATGGCCCCCCTTCTTTCATTTCTTATATTATTCACTTGTGTCTTCTCACCTGTTTTTTCCTGGTTAGGCTGGTTGGAATTTTGTCAATTTCATTGATTTTTTTTTTCAAAGAACTGGGCTTTGTTTTTATTGAATTTTCTAATTCTTATCTCAAATTTTATTGATTTCTGTTCTAATTTTAATTATTTTAACCTTAAATTTTTCTTCTTTCCACAGTTCTCCAAGATAGAGCCTTAGGTTATTTATTTTAGATCTTTGTTTTTTCTAATATTATATATTCACTTAAGGCCATATATTATATTTCCCTGTACACACTAGTTTCACTTCATCTCCCAAAATTTAAAGAGCTGTATTTTCATTTTCATTTAGTCCAAAATATATTTTTAATTTATTTGTAAACTCTTTAAATCCATGTGTTATTTAGAAAAGTGTTGCTTAATTTCTAAACATTTAAGGATTTTTTGGGTTATATTTCTGTTTCTGATTCCTACTCTAATTCTGTTGTGAGTTGAGAACATTCTGTGTGATTTTTAAAATTTTATTAAGGTGTGTTTTATAGCACAGAATAAGGTCCATCTTGATAATTGTTCAAAAATGTTTATTCTACTGTCTTTTGATGGAGTATTCTATAAATGTTACTTAGATAATGTTGATCGATAGCGCCATTCAGAGGATGTATATTTTACTGATATTTCTCCTCCTTTATCTACCAGCTACTGACAAGAGATGTTGAAGTATCCTATAAAAAGAATGGCTTTTTCTATCTCTCCTTTAATTTCTATCAGTTTTTGCCTTATATACCTATTTAAGATTATAGATCTTCTTGGAGAGTTGATTTCTTCTTTATGCCTGGTAAATTCCCTTTTTTATCTCTAATAATCTTGCTTCTGCTCTGTTCTGAAGTCTGCTTTGTCTGAAACTAGTATAGGTACTCTAGCTTTCTTTTGATTATTATTAGCATGGATACTTTTATCTATCCCTTTACTTTTTGACCTATGGCATCTTTATGATTTAAAGTTCTTTCCATATATATACAAAATATCATTGTGTGTGTTCTTAATCTTCTCTGATAATTTCTGACTTTTAATTGGTGTTTTTAGAACATTATACTGGAGTCCTTCTGTGTAGTGGGAAGGTTTGAAAAGTGGGAAAGTTCTATACTCTTCGGATTAAATCTCAATGTTTTAGTAAGACTGTGTCTCAAGTCTGTGACTTTCAAAAGTATTTGTCCAGAGTTACAGTGTTTAAAAAAAAAATCACCTTACCTCTACTCTCTTCAGTGTTTTCCAATCTATTTTTAAAAGTTTTTAAAAATGTGCTGCATGAGAAAATCCTCATTCCATGCTAATATATGCACTTATATATTAACACCATAATTTTCTTCATATAAAAATGTAGTTAATATAGGGAGCCAAATTTTCACTTAACAGAAATAAACTAGAATAAAATTTAATTGAAGAGTCTCAAAAAAAAAAAGAAATATGCTAAACATTCCATTCTAGTGTTATTTCCACATTAATTTTTAAACATGATTGCTTGCATGTATGTATGCATACTTACATACATATATATCGTTCAAAACATTATATATGTTGGATCTATCATTTCTTAAATTCAACAACATTATAAAATGAAGGTAGAATTTTATGCTTTATAACTGCTATATACACTTTTGTTCAACTACAACTACAATATAGCATGCCACGTTCCTATTTAGGAAGGTCATGTGAGAAAACTAATTTTTTTCCAAGTCATTAAACTGATGGACACAAGGAATGAGCAGAGCAAAATTCCAGCCTTTCCTCATTATAGTTTATAGTAAGTATTTATTATAACATCACTTAAATTCTTGAAACAGTGAAAAGGTCATATGCAAAATAAGATGATAAAAATACTTCAGGTGCTGAGCATATGAATGTTCCCACTGTAGACACAGAAGTGAAGGGAAATGTGAAATAATTACCCTTAAAATCTAGGTTTACTGTGGCATCTGTAAACTAGCTAGGTAAAATAAAATCATGTCCAGAAAGCATATTACAGATATACTTAAATCTTTTGTTATTGTAAGGATGTTACATTTTGGTGCAGAGAATTTGGTCTCTTAGAAATGATAGCTTGCATACATTCAAATAATTTACCAAGGTTAGGGAAACCTTATATAGAAAAAATAGTACAGCTTTTAAATTAAGAAAATATATTTAGAGATTAGAACTATTCTTATTTTCAGATATATAGGCTTATAATTTTTAATACTGGAAGAAACTTTAAATTAACATTTAGTGATAATATAATGTGTTTCAGTCACAGCTATGCTCCCTATCTTTCATTTCATCTGCAGAATCCCTGTGAAATTATTACACCTCATTTCACAATGCAAATACAAATTCTCAACCTGGTTAAATAACACACCTATAGTCACTTTGCTCTTAAGTGACAGTTCTGAGGAGAGAAGTAAAAACAAGTAAAAATAGCAGCAACAAAAAACAATGATAACTACAAAATCTTCCAATTTTATACCTTGCAAAAAAGTATTTCTACAGAAGTGTAAAGAAATATATATGCTCTTATATCTGTTCATTTCAATATCAAAGATGCCTGACTTCTGAATGGACTATTCTCTCAAAATAATTCTAATATTAAAGAAAATCAGAATATTAGAAAAGTAAAAGATATTAAAGAAGATTAGAATATTGGAAAAGTAAACCTTTTTCTTACTGCAACACACACATCATGTTTCACCTTGAAGTTCACTCAAAAGGAAAATGCATTTTCATCAATTTCCTAGTAATAACACTTGAACCTTTAATTTTTTTCAAATGTGAAAACTGAGTCACTGAGTAGTTATATAATTTCCCATTATCTCAAAGCTAATAATTTCAGAACCCTGAAAATATGGACATTTTGTTAGACTGACTTCAATGGTTAAGCTCTTTCCATATCGTTTCTCTGTCTCCCCTTGACATACCTAAGCTCGATAATCTTTGGCTTATCTCTAGACTATTTCATTTTCCATTCCGTATGGAAGTTGTTTTAAAATTATCTGCCAGGTTCGTTTCCAATCACTGCCACACACCACACTTTCCTCTACATATCTCAGAAGAAAATCAAGTTTCCAATTTTATAGTGTAACTATTTTGTTTTATTGAAGTATAGTTGATTTACAATATTACATTGGTTTCAGGTTTACAACATAGTGATTCAACATTTTTTATAGATTATAGTCCATTTAAAGTTATTACAAAATAATGGCTATATTTCCCTGTGCTGTACAATATATCTTTGTTGCTTATTTATTTATAGAGCAACTATTAATGATCTTTGTTTTACAGACTCTCACCCATTTTTCTTCCCTTGTCTCTTATCTTTTAGGAAGTATTTATGCAATTTTCAGTAGTGTCAATTGTACAGTGCCTTGTGCTAGAGCCTAGTATTTGTGCTCTAAATATGTTTGGAATTTAAGGGATGAGGATCCAAAGAATATAATTTTCAGGTTACTATACTTTTTATAATACTTTTCCTTCATACAAACTGATTTATTTATCTTTGGTTTTCTTTTGCTTATTATCAAGTTGCCAAGATTTTCTCGTAACTCTGAGCAATAATAATACTTGATTATATTCTATTGGGTGCTTTAGTTGTCATTCATTTATCCTTTCAAAAAATATTATTAATTGGGTATCTAATTTGCACCACTCAGTAAAAAACCTATGTGGGAGAAATGTATATGCTTATATTACTTTTTATATGAGTTTATATGAACAGAACAGATAGATTATAAGGAATTTTGAAAAAAATATTGCCTATAGTTTTAGAAGTACTCACACCTCCACAAAAAGCATCATAATTAATATAGATCCAAGTGCTTCTTCTGTAACTTACCACAAAGGGGAAAATGTGGCATTAAAGCATGTTTTAATGTAATCCTCTTCCTTTTCCCCACTATCAGGGTCTGGTCTTTTGATTACTTAATACATGTCACTAGAATATTTAAAAACAATTTTATTCTGGGATTCATAGTAAATTGTTACAGTCTGCATCAGCAAATTGGCTTTTCATAGTAGTTGTAAAAAACGAGAAGCTTGCTTATCTAACCAGATGCCAAGTTCATTTTAAAATAATCTATAATTTAAAATAATCTACAGCAATCATTTAAAAATAATCTATAGCAGTGCAATAATGTTTCAATTTAATAATTTTTTTCAATTTTTACAGTTTTTCAACATATCAAATTAGGTGACATCTTTATTTTTCTTATTATTCAGAATTCATTTATTCATAGAGCAAATATTTACAGATTATGTACTCTGACTATACATCATGCTACACACTGGAGAAATAAAGGTTATCAAAACATTCACATTCCCTGATTTCTGGAAAATTAAATCAAATGTATAAATATATAATCAAATATATATACATGTCAAATAAATATATAAAACTGGTACTCCCTAAGTTTGGAGACTTCAGAGAGGGAGAATGCCTATCAATGCTTTATCTTAGGATGAATTGATCAATTGTATGTCTTCCCCTGTGCATAGTACATCTCCTTAGACTCTGTAAAAAGTAAATTGTAAGCCTCATGCAACAAAATTATTATTTATAAATTATATAGTTGTACAATTAATGGGTTTTTACTTTCAGTTAAATTTTAGCTCTGCACATTTTTTTTTTACCTTATTACATATAGTTTCTGTGAGCCTTCCATTCAGAATATGATATGAATAGTAGTGTCTTGTTACTGAGTCCAAGCTGGCACTGCTCACCTCAGGACAGGTCAATAAGTTGACAGCGGAAGTGTTGGGACATGGAATAGTGACTTTATTTGGAAAGCTAGCAGACTGAGAAGATGGTGGACTGATGTTCCAATGAACCATCCTACCAGAGTTAAAATTCAGGCTTCTTTTATACTAATGGGGGCAGGGAGGTGTGTGTGTGTGACTGGTTGTCTCACTCATTTCTATGCCAGCCAGATCCTGGAGAGGATGATAGTCCTTTGTTCTTGCAATTGTCCACATATGTCTGGTCACAATGTTCCTATAAACCTTCAAAAAGACAAAAGTTATTTTCTGTGCTGCAACTTTCTATCTCTATATTAAGGAAAAGTATTATACTTTAAATGTCAAGCCCGAGAGGCAGAACATTGAGAAAGGGCCATCTTGTATATTTCAGGCTATTTACTGATTGACGAGACAAAGGTGCAGCGGCAGCTTGACTAAGCACAGGCAACAGAGAACAAAGGTTGGAGCTAAAGGAATAGATCCAATATGGAGTCAGGTTTGTTCTTTTTGTTACAATCTCAGCGTTATATCTAGTAATAAAAAATAAATCAAATTTTAGAAGAATAAATAAAAGAGCCAACCGTCTGATCTTTGTCCTTAAATCAAAATTTCAATAAGTTGGAAAAAGAGTAAACAAAGCAGTGGATTATGACAAGAATATTCAGACAAGAAATTGCTTGGTTAGTGTATGAAGAGAGCATGATAGCTGATAGCATTGCAGCTCTTTAGTCTTATACACCTATGTTGTGTGTTTCTTTACTTGTGTGTCAAAAAGATTGTCTGAGAAACTCTTTTATAGTGGAAATATTTTTTATTGAAAACATTATTTTGTTCAGTGACATTTTGAATTTTAGAGAGGTAGGTAACGCACCTGTTTAGCTTAACACAAAGTAATAAAGTTTTAGTTATGGAGTTGTAGACACTAGTATGCTGGGTATTTTGAAAGACTTAAAATCTTTTCCTTAATAACAAGAAATGATTCTCCTTGATCACTGACATATAATAAAAAGTACTTATACTCACTCTGCATAAAATTTTATAATGGATGAATTGGGAGAATTGTATTAGTAATGACACCCAACGATGTCTGCATCCCTAGATACAATGCCCGGACATTGACTATGGTCGACACCATGTGATATGATTTCACCATTTGGGAGTTGAAATATATAATGTGAACTGTGGGTTGAAAAGTGCCTGCACAGTGGGACATGTCCTTTTTTCTTGTTGCTTTTTGAATGTGGTCACCATATGAAGATGCCTGCGTTGGTCCCCTGAAAACATTTGGCCAGTAGCAAAATCACCAGTACTATAAGTAAGGCCATCATTACCATCCAGCCCAAGTTGAGCTTCCTAGTGATTGTAGTTTCATGAGTGACCACAGGAGACCAGCTGAAGAACCACCCAGCTAGGCCCAGGCCAAACCGATAACCCCATATTGGGAGAAGATAAAACGTTGTTATAAGTCATTACATTTCAGAGGTTTGCTATATAGCAATGTAATGTAAAAACTCGTATTTAGAGTGATCTAGTCACAAGTCCAAGGTGGCTATTATGGGGTAAATGTAATAATAAATAGCATCTGCATAGTACTTTATGTATAACACGTCTTCACGGTAATTGTTTTATTTGGTTCCAAGATCTTCTAAATTCTTATTGTACTTTTTCGTTCATTTGTTTCCTGCCACAATGCGATTCTAAGTAACTAAGTACAGTGTATAAAAAATATATAAAAAGAATTTAATGGACCACTCAGCAGAATAAAAAATATATGCTAAACGTCAATAAAAATAAATATATTTCTCCTTGTTGGCAATGATTTGAAAGTTGTAGAATAGTGTTTGTGTTTATTGTGGTAGTAAAAAACAATCTTCTGGATATTTTAATGTACACACCACATATATTCACAGATGTCAATACTAAGATATTTGATAAATTAATTCTTATTTATTGTGGTCAACTAAAAAAATCTCCACCCCCCCCGCCAAAGACATTCTTAGACTAATCTGTGGAACCCGTGAATGTCACCTTATTTGGAAAAAAAGGGTCTTGCAGGTATGATTAAGTTAAGGATCTTGAGGTGAGGAGATTATTCTAGATTATCTGAGTGGGCCCTAAATGCAATGATATATATCTTGATGAAAGAGAGACAGTTGAAGATCTGAAAAACACAGAGGAGGAGGTTGTGAAGACAGAGTAGAGTGAGAGTTGAAGGTGCCGGTCTTGAAGACTGGGATGATACAGCCACAAACAAAGGAATTCCACCAGCAGCCAGAATTTGGAAGAGGAAAAAATCAGATTATCTGCTAAAGCCTCTGGAGGGAGTGCCTACACCTTAATTTTGGCCAAGGGAAACTAATTTTGGACTTCTGGCCTCAAGAACTCTGAAGCATAAATTTCTGTTGTTTGGACCCACCAAATTTGGTTAATTTGTTTTAGCAGATATAGAAAACCAACAGAGTTATGCTCTATTAAAATAGCAAATTGAATTTGAAAATATCTTTAAAATTTACATTTTAAAAAATTTCCAAAATGAATAAAACTAATGAATCATAAGGTAAATAAATAATAGCTTGTGAACACGAAAATAGTAATAACTTGGATTAATCACTATTGTTTTAGCACCTATAAGGAAAATGTATTTGATGTCTTAGTTTCCATTTCAATGCCTGATCAACCATAAATGATGAGTAGGGGACACATTCAGATTGGTGATCCCAGAGCCAAATCAATTACAACCACTGTATTATGACTATAGATTTTCAGTGGCATTTTCAGTGTGATGAGAAGCAAAAATAAAATGGAAAGTTTTCACTGGAGAATTGACATATTTCATTTACATGTGGAAACTTTACTCTGATTGGCGCCTAAGGAAAATATAAGGAAAGATTGGAATCAGGGAAAATGATTACGAGATTGTTACTGTAGACCAAGTAAGGAATGATGTTACATTTAATGGATACACCATAATTAGTATTCATTTCCAGTTGTTGAAAATTTGGGTGATTTCTAGTTGAGGGTTATTAATAAAGCTGTTATGAACATTATTTAAGAACCCACTGGTGTTCTTTTCATTTCTCTTGGGTTAATAACCAGAAATGGTAATAGTGAGTCATAAGGTTAGTGCATAGGAGAAGCTCCTAAACAAATATCCAAAGTATTATTTTATACTCCTCTTACTCTCCCTTCCTTCTTTTACTTAGACTTCAATTACAAATTTAATAAGCAAAATATTTTTGTCCTACAGGTCACAGGAGGTCTGTTCCTTTTCAGTTTCAGCTTTTTTCAATCTGTACATCAGTTTGGATGGTCACTTTTACTCTGATTTCAAATTTATTGATCTTTAGTGTTTAAAGTTATTCAACATATAATCTATTGTGCCTAAAGTTTTCTTCAAGGCCTAATTCTTCTCTCAAGAAACTTCAGTAAATTTTAAAATTATTCAGTGAATCACAATATTCACTGTGAATTTCATTTATTCCTTGTTTCCCTTCTCTATCTAATTATTCTCTTTTTTATGTTTATAATTTTCAATCAAACCTGTGCATGGTGAAGGAGTTAGCCTTAAATAGGATCCAGAAAGGTTAATCCAGAAAACTTGAACATTTACACAGTAAACATATGTTTTCTTATAATCCTTCTCTGTCTTTTCTTCATTTTGGGGGTGGGTAGTATATGATTTTATAACAACATGCATTCTAATAACAAACCTAATCTTCTACCATTTTATAATCTTTTGCCTTCCATTCCAAATCCAGTAACAGATTGTGTAGATATCTATGTTCTTAATATATCTGCCCCTTCGTCTGCTTTCCACTGAACTGTTTTAGCACAGGCTCTCATTACATCTTGGCTAGATTATATATCATAAAATCTCAATGTATCATTGATTTAATATTATACTAACAGAAAATATTGCTAAAACATAATGGCATTAAAACTATATATTAGTCTGCTCAGCATGCCATAATAAAATATCACAAACTGGGTGGCTTAAATAACAGAAATCTATTTACTCATAGTTCTGGAGGATAGAATCCAGCCAATTTAGTGTCTTGTGAGGTCTCTCTTCCTGGCTTGTACTTCTGGTTATGTCCTCACATACACTTTCCTCAGTACCTGTTTTCAGAGACAGAGAGAGAGAGAGAATGAGAGGGAGGAGGACAAGCTCTCTGGCATGTCATCTTATAAGGAGACTAATCTGTCAGATGAGGACCCCACCCTTAAGACCTCATTTAACCTTAATTACTTCATTAGAGTCCCATCTCCAAATACAGCCACACTGGGGGTTAGGGCTTCAATATATGAATTGTAGACGGACACATACATCAGTCCATATTGCATTATCACTAAAATTAAATTTTTAGTGCCATTAAAAAATATCAGTTTAAAGGTGAATCTTAAATAGTAACTTTCAATATTGGCTGTACACATGAAAGCAAAAAGCAAAGTTTCTTCCAATATGTTCTGATATTTCTTTACTTTTTTCTTCATTGATTGGGGGTGGAGCAAATTATCTCTTCCTATAGGTTTAGGATAAAATAGTCTACTTTTATTTTGCAAATCCACCTATTAAACAGACACATACACAAAGCTATAAAGACACATAATATATTAGAAATTGTGTGTGTGTGTATATATATATATATATACACACATATATACAGTAGCAAATATGTAAAATCTATATATCATTAGAGACCAACAAACTGATTAGACTATAACTTTCAAATAACATTGAGAGAGGTAGAAATTAAATTATCTTTCCATGCTTACAAAGTAAAGCCTTGTAAATTGACATTAATGATTAGAATTATTTCCACATGTTTCTTTTTACTTGAGCTCTGTGATAGATTATTACTAACTGAATGTGATGGACTCCATCTGAGTCACACACCTAATTTATCACTGCCTAAAAATTCAAGGACAAGACAGATGAAAATGTAGGGGATATGGCAATTAGACATGTGTTTATCTAGGTCTTATTTTAGTTCACAAAGGGAAGTTTTAATAAAGCAGAATTATATGTGATATATAGTAATTTTTCAATTAATAATTATGAAATAGAGAAAGAAAAATATTAAGGAACTTAGAATAATATCTTACAGAGTATATTAAATTTTAACCATTAGTTTAAGAAACTATGAAACTAGAAAAATGTACAGAGATGATAATAATATTGGTTTTTACTGAAAATTTTCAAGAAATTTATATAAGTTAATTTCTGTCTAATGAATTAGGATAACATAGAGCAGCTGAAGAGTTAAGAAAATAATCACAGTTAATCACAATAATTTATCAAAGAAGCAATATATTTCACAGGTAATTTTGCATCTTTCAAATTACATTTCCATTTAGATAATTTGTGATAATTATAAATCACATACTATATAAGTAGATAATTTGATTTTCAAAAAATGGTAAAATGTGATTTTACTTGAGTAGGAGTTTTGACCCCAAATACATGCATTATTTTAATTACATGTAATATATAATTATACATATTATAATAATGCAATGATTATATATATATATATAATGTAACTGCTAAAGAATGCAATTGATGCTGATTAAAAGTGATCTTTGCACAAAATGATCTGATTACTTAACTTTCATTTATTCTCTTTAAAATACTGATGAATTATTTAGCTTAGAGCATTGAATAAATTTGAACATCTTACAAACAAATAATACTACATTAATATAACATGCTTTTAATTTTGATCATTATTTGCAGATAACTGATTATATTTTTCTCTTTATTCACAATCAACTTATTTAAAAGCAAGTCAGGAGTAAAATGTCTAATCAAAGACCAGTACATCTGGAGAAATGGTAGGGATTTATTAGGTAGTAATTAAAGACTGAAGTTTTCATTAAAGTTCTAAATTTTGTTTAAGCAACTACATAACAAAATAGTCAAACATAAATACCTATTATAATTATCTAAATTAAAATTGAAACCCAAAATGAGTAGGTACATTACAAAGGAAATGTATCATGTAGATATTTATTTGATAGGCCACTTTTTTATGTGTGATAGAAATGTTACATGTTTATATCGTTTCTCTTTTTTTATCCACTGACATCAATTTGGTTGTAAAGAATTGTTTCTTGTCATACATGTCTTTCTGCCCATCAAAATCGATTTAAGCATCAATTTTAGTTTAAAAAAACGACAAACATATTTTCATTTTCAGTTGCTATTAAGCAAATGCTGAATATATTTCCTTGTATCATTCTTTTTTTTTTCACGGTACGCGGGCCTCTCACTGCTGTGGATTCTCTCGCTGCGGAACACAGGCTCTGGATGCACAGGCTCAGTGGGCATGGCTCACGGGCCCAGCCGCTCCGCGGCATGTGGGATCCTCGCAGACCGGGGCACGAACCTGTGTCCCCTGCACCGGCAGGCGGACCCTCAACCACTGCGCCACCAGGGAAGCCCCTCCGGGAAACCCCTCCTTGTATCATTTTTTACTTCACTTATGTATAGGTGCACACATGTACATCTGTTCTTGCTGTTGATAATATAGAAGTAATCTCACATTCAGAATTACTATTTAAAGAGGAATGACTATTTTCTTCATATTATATATAATATTACTTACATAATATTTTCAAAAAAAATGTTTAATGTTGAAGAGTTTATATGTTGGTTTTCTTGCCTCATATCTATTTCCTCTTTTCAAGAATTTGCTGGGCTTTGCTTGTAAACTACTCAGTCCACACTCTTTGCTCATTGGTTCAGGTGTTGCTGACATTGTCCCATTTCAGTGATGGCCATACCTTCCAGATGTGCCCAGCTGGGGAGATCACACTCCCATGGAGATTGGTTGTAGAGTGGGAACAAAATTAAAGCCATGAACAAAGCTATTCTAAGACTTTTGTTAGAATTTTTCAAAAAAAATTTTACTATTGGGTTTTATGTATTGTAAACTTGGAAGCAGTCCTGTGGTCATAATGAAGCATGAGATCTACCCACAGAACCAATAAAGAAAGCCAAGCAGAGAGCTGGGGAAGCACAGTTGAATTTTGATGACATTTTTTGAGTTTCTAGATTTATCAGAAACCAGTAATAGCTTTGGATTATTTATTTTCTTAAGAGCCTATGAATTTCTGATTCTCTAAAAAGAGTATAAATTGGGTTTTTAGGACTTTTCTATGGATGAAGAAATTTTAGATTAGCCAAGGTAAATGATTTGTCCTTGGTCAAACAGGGAGATACAGAGGTTAAATCAAACTTCCTGTGCCTCTTTAGAGCTTTCTTAGTTCATGATTATATTCATTTTAGCTGCATTAATAGATGCATATATATGTGAGTGTTGAAAGGGATTGTCAACTCTACAGTAAACTACTGATACAATCATAAAGTTGTTTTATGAAATCTAGTATTATTTGTTTCATTTTCTCTTGTTAATTGGTTAATTTGAAATTTCATGTGATTTGGAATAAAGTTACATGGAATCTAAATTTCATTTTACTATAGTTACTGATATAATACAAAATGAAAATTTTTTTAATCCTTTGAAATTGTTCAAAATTTTAACCAAATTAGAGAAAGAGAGAGAAAGAAATTGTTCTTGGTACTGATGATAGCTGTTGTTACCTAGGCCTGTCACCTTGAGGTAAATCAGCTAAAATTTTTGGATTTACATATATATATATGTAAAATAAAAAAGACTGATCAGATTACCTATAATAGAATTTTCAGTTTTACTAAGTTTAGTATTAAAACCAGCATGTTATTAACAACATGTGTAATTTTATTATTTTTAATTTTATTTTCTTAATTTATTTAACAACCTGTGTACCTTTGCAACAAACTATTAGCCTATATCAGAGCTCTCAAAAACTGAACATATTTTATTTGGTCTATGATATAGGACTTTAATAAGTCTTTGCCAACATTTAAAAATTTGGAGAATTCACATAGAATTTGGAATTCTGTACTGCATAACAAAACAAATAATAATATATAAAAACATGGAAGATCTGGCCACACTGGCCAGCCTGACCATATGGGAAAGAGTCACTGAAGCTACACAGCAGATACACCATTTAGTTAGGGCCTGCTCTGAGCCACAGTTTTCACAGACTCGTATTTTTTGAACATGCTGATTATTAATAGGTTGTGAATAGTGGTCTTTGTCTAGCTTGAATATTTCACTAATTTATTTTATTCTCCAGACCCTGGGACATTTGGACTTGTGATCCCTCAGAAAGGCATTGATGAATATAAATAGTGTTCTTCATGAATACAAGAGTCAGGCACTTGGTTGCAAAATTATAGTCCAAGAGCTAGAGTTTGATTAACTTTCAACGTTAAAACTATGTGTTTAATAGTATACATTGTGGCTGCAGTGGTCTAATTATGTGATAGAAATAAATAGCACTGGTGCAAAGCTGTTTACAGTTTAGAAAATTAGACATATTTGACAATAAGTGATGTGAACAGAAAAATTCACAGGGGGAGATTGTGGCTGTGTATTTTATTGATATAAACTGTAGGGAAATAACAACAATGAAAGACACCTGCTGTGGTATAGAAAATGGATATTAAGCAGAACACTAAATTATACATATAATTTGATTACAACTGTGTTTGAAGTACATACACTAGGACTGCAGCAAAAACAAAAATGAATTGGCTTTGTTTGGATAATTTTATTTCTTGTTTTAAAATTTCATTTAATGTTTTCTATATTTATTTTATAATAAAAGTCATCAAAATAAAAGAGTAAAGCAAGCAATTTATTTGAGAACAGCCATCTTTATATTTTTGAAGTAACATCACAATAAATTTAATTTATTCAACAGATATTTATTGTAGACCTACTATGTCAAACACTTAACTAAACATCCATATTTCAAGATAAATACAACATATTTTCAAGTGTCTTGTGTTCCAGAACAGTATTTTCCAAAGTTTTTATATCATGAATTACATAGTAAAATTTTATTTTTCTGTTTTATAAATAAAAATAAATAGTATACATCAATTTATAAATTATAAACTTGCAGTTAATTTATATATGAAATATTAGTAAATATTAGTAAAACTTAATTCTTTCTTTCCTTACAAGTAAAACAACATATGAATAGAAGAAATAATAGTTTTTTATTCATAGACAATTGCTCTAGAATCCAGAGGACCTACTATGGAAAAGTACATACAAAGCTTAGATTCCAGCTGGGAAAGACAGGTATATAAGTGAGGAACTATAAGAAAAATATTGAGATTCCATGGTATAATATGAGGTTGAGATCACTTATGTGGTTGTATTTGATGAGGTAAGTAAATATGACAGTTTTAACTCATTAGAACTCATAATCATTTGAAAGACAATTTCAGGAGAAATGGAGATAAGTTATCATACTATTAAATACTATCAGTGTTGTGAGGTGCATTCTGAAGATTTTTCAGCAATAATTCCAAAGCAGTTTAGATAAATCAACTTTGTTAATAATTCTATACATCCAAGTTCACAAATAAGCATGAACTTGGCTGTGTTGGCCTGGGGAATCTGAGAGAGATAAATAAGCACAAGCCTCAACCTTGGGTGTACTGCTTGTAATCCACTCAACAACACTCATTTTTACTTACAATGGAAACCAAATACTTTTAATAATGGAAGCATTGATACTAACAGATCTGTTTTTGCTTAGTTTCCAATTTTGTCAAAAGTTTCAAATATTTGATTCAAGTTTCATATACTAAAAATGTTAACTGGTTCTACCTTACATCAAATACAGTGTTATTTGTTAGTTCATTTACAGGTAGAATATCATTTAGCTGAAAATAGTTTATATTCAGACATTAAAGGACAATGAAAATTACCTACATTGAAGGACTATGAAAGATACTTACTGGACTTCCCTGGTGGTGCAGTGGTTAAAAATTTGCCTGCCAATGCAGGAAACATGGGTTCGATCCCTGATCCGGGAAGATCCCATATGCCATGGAGCAACTAAGCCCGTGCACCACAACTACTGAAGCCGGTGTGCCTAGAGCCCATGCTCTGCCCGCAATAAGAAACCCACGTACTGCAAGGAAGAGTAGCCCCTGCTCAGTGCAACTAGAGAAAGCCCGTTCACAGCAATGAAGACCCAACGAAGTCCAAAAAATAAATACATAAATAAATAAATAAATAAATGAATAAAAATAAAGAAAGATACTACAATATGTGAATTAGTGACTGAATTTTTGGCAGTCTATTTTGTCAATTTATTTCTGTTCCCTTTATAAACACTGCATGAAGATAATTTGGTACTTGCTTAAATACATCCAAGAACCAAAAGTTTAAAGAGAAATATGAATGAATTGATATTATTTTGATAGTAGACATAATCTGCATTTGACAATAGCAGTGTTAAACGGGCTTTCAGGAGTTATGACATAAGAAAATCAGCACATAGTACTCCAAAGTTCTGTTAAGCACTAAGAATATTAAGTCTGATTCCTGTTAAATTTTTCTGTTCATTGTTCGCAATCGAACATCGTGCTGAAGAATTTGTCATTAGTAAATGATATTGTAAAAACATTCAGAAAGCTATTCTTCAAAATAATTTTAGTACTGTAATATAGACAAAGTAATTATACAAACTGGAAAGTATTCAAAGTCTATATATACAATGCACACATTAAATTTTAAATAAATGAATGGCATGCATTCATTTATAAATTATAAACTTAAAGTTAATTTAAATACTAAATATTAGTAAAATGTAATTCTTTCTTTCCTGAAGATTAAAACTGCACATGAATAGAAAATTTGATACTTTTCTGGAGGTTTTTGTTTTGTTTTGTTTTTATCTACAAACAGTTGTTTTACAATCCAGAGGACTTACCATGAAAAAGGCACATAAGAAGCTTAGAATCCAGCTGGGAAAGGGATATGGTTTCTTTCTTTTTTTTTCTTGGCTCAGGATGGAAACATTTATTTTGGCCTATTTGGATTCTTCTTTCTGCATTAGCTTCACAGATTTTTCTCAATAAGATGTAGACACTGGATAGGCTTCATTTACAAAGAAACTGCAAGATAAATGGAGTGGCTAATGTCCATCAATTTGAAACATGTAAATATTTATGATAAAATTATATCTGTCTTTGTGAGGATTTCTGTTTGAATCTTGGATGCAACAAAATGTAATGCTCAACTGGGGGAAGAGTCCCATGAGTATAGAATAAGAATTGTTCCTTTTATTCAAGATTCAATGTAGCTATCTTATGCAAAATTTTCATACTAGCTTTGCCACGTAACATTGCAATACCAATACTAGAATCCACAATTTAAAGAGGCTAGAGCACATAAGAGTTATGGTTTCTTACTGAGTAATTAGAGATCAGTAGAAGGAACTGAAGATAGTGGCAGCAGTTAGAATTGACTTGATAAGAAGATGAACGTTTTCCTGCATGGGCTCCTCGATGTCTGTTTACCATTTGTACACTTTGTTGTTTCCATTTCTCTCATTTCTTTAAAACTTTACTTCTCAGACGAATGACTCATCCTTAGATGTTGCCATCATTCCCCCCCCCCAACTTTATTGGGCTCAGCTATTATATATTTATATAACTTTTTTTAAAAAAAGATAACTATTTGTTAACCTCAGTTAGATTTGCAAAAGAAATCATGTATTTTAAACACAGATGCTATAAATAGTTCACTCTCATTTTGTGTAAATTGGGAACAATATCACAAATACATATTTCCTTGTTCCTTGGCATCAAACTCACTTAGTGACTATGAACTCCCTGTATTTTATAATGGTTACCAGGTTCCTCAACTTTTTAGGGAAGTCAGCTATTCTTTCAGAGGTTGTTCTTGAACAAATTGTGACATAATGTTTCATCATTAATAGCAAATCTTTCCAAATAGTTTCTTTATAATTAGTACTCTTTAAAATCTTTCCTTATAAAATGTCTTGACAATAATTTATTTGGGATTTTGAAAGTACCTGTTGAGATTTTTCATCATGAATTATCATGAGTTACATTTTATTTTATTTTTTAATATGTGGTATTAAATTCATTAATTTTAGAACATAAATCAACCTTGCATTCCTAGGGTTAAATCCTCCCAAATTTATTTCATCTCTGGATATTCCCAGCATTCCCAACATACTTAACAAACATCCATCACATAAAATATATGCAAATACAATTTTCAATAGCATGCACACTACAATTTTTATACAGAGGTACAAATATATAATCTATATTTCACCAGTCTCACCTTGCTACCACTCAGTGTCTCATGCAGAATGTTACTTTCCTTCATAATAGTCAAATGATTGCCCGGAATGTACTTAGTAGGCTGAAGAGACACATTACGTCTCTAGATATTTTTCCTGAATATGATATAAAATAGTGAAAAGTATAAAATGGTTTCTGAACATAACCATTTTTTTTTATTCATAGCAGTACTATGATTAACTGAGGCAAAATTTTCAGAGACAATATACCAAAGTGACATATTCATCATTTGAAATTAATTTAATAATAATTTGGACTATATTATGAGAAGGTAACAGAATAAGAGTCAAATTTCCCAGTTTCACTCTTGTATAAGATGCCTCTTGTTCTGTATTTAATCATAACTTAGATAATTATTTTGTCTGTTTTGAATATCACCATCATTTTTCATTTCAGGAAAATTGTGATACAAATAAGGTATTATCTTTACAACATGAAAAGAACCTAAAGCATTTCTTTAGGCATTGGAAAATTATGTAATATAGTAATGTTGCAATATTATAAAATACAATACGGCACAAAATGTAAATGTCAGGATAAATAGAATTTACATGTTAAATGAGAATTTTGTAGAATTAACTCTGCAAGGAAATTGAATTGATGTAGTTGCCAATTTACTTGGTTACCAATCTTATAGACTTGTGAAGGATTAAAATGCTTGAAGTCTAAGCATCATTGATTATTGAGTTAATGATCAAGGGGCAGAGTTTTCCTTTGGATGCTTTTAATTTACGTTGAAAATCAAGTTCTAAGGAACGAAAGGTAGAGAGAGTGGCTGAATTCCGGGAAAATGAACTTATTTTCATTTTGAAGTCTACCTAGGTCAGGAAAGCTTCATTAGTTTATTGATTAAGAGACGCCACAGGGCTTCCCTGGTGGCGCAGTGGTTGAGAGTCCGCCTGCCGATGCAGAGGACACAGGTTCGTGACCCGGTCCGGGAAAATCCCACGTGCCGCGGAGCGGCTAGGCCCGTGAGCCATGGCCGCTGAGCCTGCGCATCCGGAACCTGAGCTCCGCAACGGGAGAGGTCACAACAGTTAGAAGCCCGCGTACCGAAAAAAAAAAAAAAGAAAGAAAGAGAAGCCAGAATGAACATTGTGGTACCTGTCTCTTTTTGAATTATGGTTTTCTCAGGTTATATGCCCAGTTGTGGGATTGCTGGGTCATAAGGTATTTTTAGTTTTTCAAGGACCCTCCATACTGTTCTCCATAGTGGCTGTATCAATTTACATTCCCACCAGAAATGCAAGAGGGTTCTCTTTTCTCCACACCCTCTCCAGAATTGATTGTTTCTAGATTTTTTGATGATGGCCATTCTAAATGGTGTGAGGTGATACCTCATTGTGGTTTTGATTTGCATTTCTCTAATGATTAGCAATGTTGAGCATCCTTTCATGTGTTTGTTGGCAATCTGTATAACTTCTTTGGAGAAATGTCTATTTAGGTCTTCTGCCCATTTTTGGATTGGGTTGTTTGTTTTTTTGATATTGAGCTCCATGAGCTGCTTGTATACTTTGGAGATTAATCCTTTGTCAGTTGCTTCATTTGCAAATATTTTCTCCCATTCTGAGGGATGTCTTTTCATCTTGTTTATTGTTTCCTTTGCTATGCAAGGCAGAACATGGAAGCAACCTAAGTGTCCATTGACAGATGAGTGGATAAAGACGATGTGGTACATATATACAGTGGAATATTACTCAGCCATAAAAAGAAATGAAATTGAGTTATTTGTAGTGATGTGGATGGACCTAGAGTCTGGCATACAGAGTGAAGTAAGTCAGAAAGAGAAAAACAAATACTATATGCTAACACATATATATGGAATCTAAAAAAAAATGGTCCTGATGAACCTAGGGGCAGGACAGCAATAAAGACACAGATGTAGAGAATGGACTTGAGGACACGGGAGGGGGGCAAGGGTAAGCTGGGATGAAGTGAGAGAGTGGCATGGACATATATACACTACCAAATGTAAAATAGATAGCTAGTGGGAAGCAGCTGCATAGCACAGGGAGATCAGCTCGGTGCTTTGTGACCACCTAGAGGGGTGGGATAGGGAGGGTGGGAGGGAGATGCAAGAGTGACAGGATATGGGGATATATGTATACATATAGCTGATTCGCTTTGTTATGCAGCAGAAACTAACACAACATTGTAAAGCAATTATACTCCAATAAAGATGTTTAAAAAATTGTAAAAAAAAAAAAAAAAAAAAAAAAAGAAGAAAAAAGAGAAGCCAGAATTTGCAAGACACAAGGTAGGAACTGAGGACTGATTTCTCCTCTAGTAAAAGAAAATGGATTGGAAGTTCCTGAGAAAGGAAATACATCAACTGGAAGAAAGAAGGAAGGTTTAAAGTACAACTTTGGGAAAAAAGCAAACTCTGAGATATTAAAAAGTTTAAGAATGATTAAATGTGAGGAAGTATGCCAATGAAAGATCCTCCAGAGGCATAAATTGTGAGGCTGACCTTCTTTTTCTCTTATGGTTCAACAGGATTTTTAAATTAGATATCATCTTGATTCCTAGTCCTCATATGTCATAATATTTGGAAAATTTAACCTTTCGACAATGATCTATTTAAGCCTCCATTAGATATGTGATCAGCCTGTCTATGTGTGTCAAGGTGACACTGAGGACAGGTCCAGAGCTTGCTTAGTCATCAGGGAATGCCAGCCAAGTAGGCCTGAAGAGGAAACAAGACTAGCCCCAAGTAATCTTTGAGCCAGAGAGATCAGGAAAAATCTTCTCCAAAACAAGGACCATAGGCTGATTTACACATTTAATATTCTAAAAACAATATAATTCATGACATTATGAATGTTAAGAAGAGACGCACAACAACAAAATAAACACCTACTTAATGCATAACTAATCTACATATACAACACATCATTTGTAATAGTAACTTCTAAAGAAATTCTTGATGTAAGGAACATTTTGAAAGTAAAGGTTATACTTTAGTGGTTGAAGCCTGATTTCTACTACAAAGAGAGTAAAAGTCAAGGGTATTTTTTTTTCTTTGTAGGAAGTGCAGGACTATAATATTTTGAGGGATTAATTCAGTCTACCTTAGACAGCTTCAACTTTCCTAATGACCTCTGTCTTGTCATCGCCATGTAATTACTAAAATGAGAAATCCCCACTTTAGAAAATATAATTAAAATATTTATTAAAACCTTTCATGTCCAAAGCATGGTTCTATAGTTGGCACACTTTGTAAATTATATAATATAGTTCCTACCTTCAATTGAGTTAGTAAAATATTTAATCCACTATCATTTCCTGTGGCAAAGGACACAAAAGAAAAGATTAAATTGAACTCTGAGAGATGGGAAATCCTGGCAGACCATGACCCTTCTTCACTGGCATCTAAAAATATGGTTGCTATTTAAGGATGGGAAAGAATGGTGCCATTTAAGGACAGGCAAAGCTCTATGTTGTGTTTAGTTTTCAAAATTGTCTAAAGGTCTTTTATTTTATTTAAATGTTCAGGGCTTTTACTTTTATTATAAGTATTTTGGAGAAGATTCAAATGTATGAGAATTTTTTAAATGATAATATTCCTAAGGTTCCTTACAAATTATGTTATATCTGTGTAGTTCCAATTTAGAAATAAACATTGTTTATCATTTTGATAATTATTAAAACATTTTTAATGAATAGAGGTATTAAATTTCAGTTGGGAAGAGATAGGATCTTATAATAAAACAATTTTTATAGCAAGGGCACAATTATCTCTACACTAAAGGGAAGAAAAACCTATTAACAAAAATTTGAATGTTAGTGATAAACACCAGAGCATGGATAAGTTTTGCAACAGTCTGACCATAATCTTTGTTGAGTTCAAAAGTGTTTACAGTTTAGTTTTATTATCTGCATATAGGACAAACTTACAATGTGAGACCTGAATAAACAAAGTACTTATTTATATGAATGTATACTATAATTAATGTATTGTGTAATCAATTATATATACTAAATAATATATAATTTACATATACTATCTAATATACTAATATTAATACTAAGTAAAGTACTAATTAATAGTTTTTCTTTAATTAGAGCTGAGTCTTCTCAAAGGGATACTCGCATTTCTGATTTATACATTTTTTCTCAAAGGGAGAATTTATTTCTCTGTTGTTGCCATCACTGTCATCATTGCAAATTAGCTCATACCTTACTAATTAAGACTTGTTGGGTAAAGGGATGAAACAACAGAGAAGAAAGGCCTAGAAAGAATTACAGAGTGATCTAAGTTCTCTCTTGAGAAAGCAGCGAATAGCACAAGATAAGAAGGAAAGGAGAAATAATCACACTGTTTACAACTTTACTGTGATATGACCCTTCAGACTATTTCCCCCACTTTCACAAAAGTCACTGATTTCTTTTCTACATGCTGGGTTGGTGATAGTTAAAATTCCTAGGGAAAGGCCTAGAAAAAGCAAAGTTTTCATGACAGATCTGGTACACTGTCAATCAGTTTAAGGAGGGCTGAGATGCCTCAGGTTATTATGACTAGAAGGAAGAATGACCGAGTTTGGAAATATCTCATGGATCTGCATCATCTAGAGAAATCAGATTCATTTCTTCCTTGTGCCATGTTTACCACATTGTGTGTAATTTATCAAAATTTATTATTTGTTTCCCTTACTCTGTAGGAACAGAACCCAACTGCTAGCATGTTTAATATAATACTTGTTTAATATCTTTTAGATGTATTTTTTTCTGTTTTTATCTCCTCATGATATTATATTCTTATTTGTTTTATTTGTTAAACATTGATTTTTAATAAATTTTCTTAAACCTTTTAGTCAAAAACTATAATCAATGAAAATAAATCTCAGATTATATTTTATAAAAAGTGTATTTAAGATAATTTAGTTATTTTCTGAAATTGAAGAAATGTTAGTAGTCTGTCAAAATATTTTAAATTACTAGTGAATAAGTTGAAAAGATACATGTACCCAATGTTACCAAGATATGGAGGCAACATATGCATCCATCAGCAGATGAATGGATAAAGAAGACATGGTACATATATATACACAATGTAATACTACTTTGCCATGAAAAAAAATGAAATTTTGCCATTTGCAGCAACATGAATGGACTTGGAGCGCATTATGCTAAGTGAAATAAGTCAGACAGAGAAAGACAAATACTGTATCATACCACTTACATGTGGAATCTAAAAAATACAACAAACTAGTAAATATAACATAAAAGAAACAGACTCACAGATATTGAGAACAAACTACTGGTTATGGGTGGGGATGGGGGAAAGGGGGAGGAGCAATATAGTGGTGGGGGAGTGGGAGGTACAAACTATTTGGTGTAATATAGGCTCAGGGATGTATTGTGCAATAAAGGGAATATTTTGTAATAACTCAATGGAAAGTAACCTTTAAAAATTTTATAAAATTTTTAAAAAATTTCCTATATCATTATCATATAGGACTCTTAGGATAACACATAAGCACGTCCTAAATCTCCCCTCCACCATGTCGGAATGTAGAAATTAACCTTTCAATTTAATCCCTTCAGAAGATGTGCATCTCCAAAATTACTATATTTAAAAAAAAATCAATATTAGGTGGACAAAGAGATTGCTATACTTTTTTGAAGAACATGCAGTTTTTTCTTAAAAAAGTGACACAATGCATTTCCAATATTCAATCCAAAAGTATACTCCAAAAGTTCAATACAAAAATATAATAAAAACCCATAAACTCACTTTCCAGAAAACAAGTTAGTCTCAGTCTTATGCCGACATGTGGACAATCTTGAGAAAAAGCAAAAACTGAAAGGATTTTGTCACATGAAATTGTGTGTTTTATTTTATTCATTAAGCACAATTTATCTCTTTTGCCCAAGGAAGGCCTTGCTAGATTTCAGATGCTGGGTTCTCTCTAGAGACAACATATGTCATGAACCTTGAATGATATCCAGATTTAAAAAAAAAAATTGTATTTACTATAATTGAAGATGACCTTTAAGTTAATGAAGATATAATTTCTTCAGTCTCTATGCTTCACAACACCCAAGGCAGATGACCCTATTGTTCAATAATAGGAGCATCTATACCTTTTTTCCAGGAATGAAGTCTTAATTTCTTTTATATCATAGCACATAGATAGACTAACAAAATATTTATATAACATGAAGTTTAATGAGAGAAGACTAATACTTGAGGACTATATAAAGTTCTAAATTATTTTGAATACAATATAACCAAATTAACTGATACAAGTTAATAGACACAGAAATGTAGTCAAAGAATCAACTCTCCACTTGTATGGCGAAAGAAAAAAGTTAAATGAGGAAATCAAATTTCACCTTAACGATGCGAAACCATTTATTTCTATTTTCAATGGATTTTTCATTTATTTTAAATTCAGCTGGAGGCAAATTGGTGATTCATTTTCTGTCAGGAATTGAGAACACAGTTTCTGGAAAAATAAATGCATCCCCCATTATTAAGAGCAATCCAAATCCATTCATCATTTTTTTCTTAATTGAATTATAGTTGGTTTACAATGTTGTGTTAGTTTCAGGTGTACAGCAAAGTGATTCAGCCATATATGTGTATATATATTTGTATGTATATATATATATATGTATATATATATATATATATAATATATACAATATATTGTATATATTATATATATACACCATCCCCACTAGTAATCTCTGAAAAAGTATATATTCTTTTTCAGATTCTTTCTTATCCTGAATGACGTTTATATATTTATCTCCAAATATTAAGATGTCACATAAAAATACTTTCATTTAATAGCTACTGAGGACATAAAATTTAGAATTTGTCTAAATAGGAACCAATAGTATTTTGCCTTTTCTATAGATAAGTATTTCTATAGAAAAGAGTGTCTTCCATGTTCCATTCCAGATCTACCCTGTTACTGTGCTTACCTTAGTCACTGACCTGGGACAACTTGCAGAGATTATAATAATAAACTGTGTTCTCTGGCTTCTGGTTGGTGTTGGCCAATGAGGAGCCCCAGCAGGAAGTCAAAAAAAGGAGAAGAGAAGGTACTTGTAGTCCTGGTTCTTTCTAGGTGAGGTGACCCCAAGATAACCATGTTCCTTCCCTAGATCATCTCTGTTCCTCTCAGTAAATATGACTTTACAGGACTTTTTCTCCTTTCCAGTTCTGATAATCTCTCCTAGCTTTTGACTTTTTGAGCCTAGGGATACTGATTGATAGATACTGTTGCTAGGTCTGGGATCCCGCAATATCATCCCTTAGGGTCCTCCTACAGTCAAACTTAATAAATAAGTAAGTAGGCAGTCCCTTTGGAAATATACCTTTCACATATTATTTATTTATTATTATTTTTAAAATCACAGTGTGTCACCTGTTCCAGCGTGTGTCATCAACACTGGAATGTTGATACATTAAAAAATATCTGATTTTTTTAGTTATAATATTTTACTTGAAGTTTTTAAATCAAAACAAAGGAAGCATCACTGCCAATTTCTCTATTGTTAAGAATCTTGCACAGATGAAAGTGTCAAGTGGGAAGGGAAGTAATTAAATACATGGTGCCTATAGGATCCCAACATTCGGAAGACCAGGAAGTCTTGGATGAAGAGCCAATCAGAAGGCCATAGACAGAGGGTGGTTTCTGAGAATGACTGGGGTAAAACATCCTAACAGAACTAGATAAAGTAGGACGATCTAGAAGATTAAATATGTGCATAAGCCCTTACAGGAGAACAGAGTAAAACCTGGAAAACAAAGTATAAACCTCAAAACCAATGATATGAAAAGAAGACAAAAGTGAAATCCATAGACAAGTGTAGGAATGAGGCAAAGATGTCATCAGTTTAGACACAGTTAGAACTTGAATAAACACTCATTTTTTCTAGGACTGACTTTATGCCTTATTTTTTTATTAATCATTCATACATTCATTTATTCATTTACTTATCTAACCATTCATCAAATATTTATTGGATGATATTATTTTCCAGGTAGTAAACCTAACTATGAGAATGCAATGGTAAAGAAAAAACTGACATGGCTTACCAATCTATTAGTGAGAGATAAGGAAGAAATAACATGGGCACACAGACACAAAGGAAGTTCAGATGACCCAGTCTTCAATAAAGCAGGGAGCTAACCCAAAGACAAGGATTTATTTGAGAGGTGCTTCCAATATACAGTATAATGCTCATTTATAGTGAAAACTGAAGGTGAAACAATTCCAAAATATTAATATATTCAAGGTAAGTGTTAACATATCTGATGTGTTTCAGTCAGTTCTTCATTTACTCTAAAGCCATTGATGATCCTTGGAGTAACTCAGAACTAAACAACTGGAATGTTGACAAAGTTACCTGGAAATGGTGCTATTCTATGCTCCTAAGATAGTGGGTCAACATGAACTAAGTTCGTCAGCATGTTTACAGCAAGCATGATAGCTCACAGTGACTGGTGACTAGTATGGGGTCCACAAAATAGCTGGTCACGTGGCAGGTGTGACCAGCTCCCTTTACAAGTTTTGGATTCCAAAACTCAGATAGCCTTTCCCTGGCAGGTTCTTCTCACACATGTCCCTGTGCTTTGGAACTAAAGAGGAAGATATATCATTGCAATTACTGCAGAGTGAGGACCTAAAGCCTATATTATGCATACATATGGCCATAGGCTATGTATACCTTTTAACTGCAGTTCCTATATTGTAAATTTCATTGTGATAAATCTTGTCTATTAGTATAAGTTTATGTTGAGTTATGTTAGTCCTAGCATATCATCAAACTGGTAGATGCTTATGCAATCACCAAGAAAATTTGTAATAATTTAATCATAACACATAATTTTAAAAATTAATGTTTAATGCAACTTGTAATTCAGAAGTGTCACTAAAATTGTTAGTAAAAATATTTGGACTGGTAGATAATGAATAGAAGGTAAATGAAAAGTAGAATAGTAGACTATAAAAATTCAATCTTTGTCATTCCTACTCAGGCAGGGATAAAAAAAACAGAGAAATATATTTTAAATATATATCCAAAAGTAATTATGACTTATCTTTTATAAAGCATACAAATACAGAAAAATGTTTACATAGTTATTTTGAATTAGAGTAAGAAATCAAATCCAAGATAATTTTTATAACACAAATAAGTATCTGTAGGTTAAAAAAAAATACATCCAGCTAGAGTTGTCTCTGTAAAGCTATGTCTGTATCATCACTATAATAACTGAAATAAATTAATTCTTTTTAAACAACAAACTGCAATTACCCATGTGATTTATTTGTAAAACAATTCTAAATGATACTATGAAGTAACTTTAAGTAAATTTAATTTGAAAAATGGTATGTTTTAAGACCATATGAATATCAGTGATATTATTCTTAAGAAACATGGTCATGTTGCTACAAAGATCAAGAATTTATAAGTATACATAACTCTATTTTGGGTGTGCTTCTCAGTGTTCCTTTCATTGTCACACTTCTTTGGGACTTGGGAAAATGCATGGTTAAACTTCAGAGTGAATTCCAACCAGGGACATATTGAAGTTTCAGATTAACTTTGAATATATAATATTACATATATATATTTTATATATATTCTGTTTCAAATTTCAGAAAGAGTGAATTAAATAAATCCTACCCTGTATACATTCCCACTTAGCTTTGATGCAAGAATAGCTTATTCATCTTTTCTTAGAAGATGGACATGCACATGCACACACATATACACAAACAAATCCAAATATAGTATTTCACAACAGTATATGTAGCCTAAATTTCATTTTAAAATTATTTACTTGAATTCCTCATGAGTGAAATGATTACAGGCTTTCTTTAGCTCTGCCCCATCATCATCTTCTAGTGGGAAAATTTTCATCCAGCCAAGAATCATTTTTTAGCTTTTCCAGTTTTATAATAGAATTGTAACCTTAATATTTACTTTTGTGCTGTTTAAAACAGATATTTCTGTACTCAACAAATAATACACAATAAGAGCATAGCAGGCCCCCACTGACCAGAGCGTAAAATCATGAACCGTTACATACTCAGCCCGTAGAGAGAACAATTTAGAATTCTCATTAAGCTCCCTTAAATAACATCAACAACAACAAATAAACCCTGTGCCAGGTTTTAAAATGCATCAGGATGGCTGCTGCCTTTATTTCAGAGAAGAGAAAGAAAATTTTACATGTGCAATTAAATTATCGTTCTACTTTTCTTGTAAATTATCAGATATTGAGACTTTCTCTAAAAACTTTAATGACATACTGCAATATATTACTGTCTATACTTCATTGAATTGCACATTAAAACAAGTGAAAATGTTCTGCAAGATATATCTCAATAAAATTGTGAAAAAAAGCCTGCCTCATTAGCTCAGTTCACAATATGTTGCATATCTACAATGAACAGAGAGTATCTATGATGCTAAAAATGTTGCTTCCAATCCAATTACTAATGTGGATTCATCAGTGATATGTAACTCGAATTCTAATAAAACATGAAAAGTTGCTGAAGTGATTTTCACATCCTATTCATGAGATACAGTACTTTAAATTTTATCCTGAAATTATACAGGGCTAATAGGTGACAATAACTTTGAGCATATTAATCTTATCTGTAATGAGTTGGTTTTATTAGAAACTTCCAGGTGAAGCTTGTCACTAAATTTGAAATAAGATTGTTGGTGAGGACACTGCATAATTCTTAAACACCCTTTACTTCAGGTGGGCTTATGAGAACTTCCCGGAGTTCACACTCAGGAGAAGATTTGCTTTGTGTAGGATTTGCTATGCTCCTTTCTTTCTACCAGTACATATTATGCGGCTTGCTGAGGAAGGAGATGTTGTAAAAAGGGAGATACTTGAAACTGAGATTGCCCTGGCATTGTTGTGATTGGTAATGAGTGAGTCTAGAATTAGTATGAGTGAGTGTCTGAGGCACAGTGGAGAATAAGATCAAGAGGATGAGGAAGAAAGGGAAAATTGTGTGAAAGCAAAAATGAGGAGGAAAAGAGCATGTTTCCCATCTCCTGGCACAGGTATATGAAAAGTGTGAGATCAAAGCACAGCTACGTGTCAAGAGAGCAGTGGAGGTAACATATTCCTTAAAGAAGATCAGGGTTTTACTAGAAGTTGATGAGATGTTTAATAGCATGAAATGAAGACATAGAGATAGAGAGGGTTTTACAGATGAGTAACAATGAATTCAAGAAGGTACAATCTCAGTAATTGATGAATGTGGGGTCTGGGGTTAGGAGGAAGATGGTGCCAGGAGGTATGGCGATTAGAGTACCAAGGACATGGGGCAACTCAAAGTTCAAACCTCACCCTTGCTCCAGCCAAAAGAAAGATTTCTTCTCTGTAACTATTATGCCAGTTTCTTAAATCTAATACTAAGTACATTGCCTTTCTACCTTTTTTTAAAAATTCATCTTGAACTCAAGAGCCAAGGCACTAATTTATGTATTTATTTATTTATTTTTGGCTGTGTTGGGTCTTCGTTGCTGCGAGCGGTCTTTCTCTAGTTGCGGCGAGCAGGGGCTACTCTTCGTGGCGGTGCGCGGGCTTCTCATTGCGGTGGCTTCTCTTGTTGCGGAGCATGGGCTCTGGGCACACAGACTTCAGTAGTTGTGGCACACAGGCTCAGTAATTGTGGCTCGCAGGCTCTAGAGCACAGGCTCAGTAGTTGTGGCACACAGGTTTAGTTGCTCCATGGCATGTGGGATCTTCCTGGACCAGGGCTCGAACCCGTGTCACTTGCATTTGGCAGGTGGATTCTTAACCACTGAGCCACCAGGGAAGTCCAGCACTAATTTATTTTGTTCATTTGTTCTTTAACAGTATTTTTATATATGGCTTTGATTGCATATTTATATGGACTAATGTCATTCGTTTAAAACTTGAGTGCATTTAAGCAGTCATCTCCCTAAAGGAGCTCATAAATATTTCTCTAAATTATTAAGACTCCTGTAATTCTATTAGATGCTATTCCCATTTAAAATTCCCTATCCCATTCATGGAGAGAGAAAAACCAGCTTCTTACTGACAGCTTCTTCCCAACTACATCTTCCATTCATCTGTGGTCTCATCAAGGATTCCTAAATTTGAAGTCGACTGTTTTACCTACCTCCACCTCCCTGATTCTCAAATGGCAGAATGAAGTGGGAAGCTACTTACTGGGACCTCTGGATTTTGCTGTTATTTATCAGCTCAGAGCATGTAGGGAGAACGTGATTTCATTTCATTTCCTATCTAGTCTGGACAACAATGCACTAAGGTCTGGCAGAAGATAAAGTGTGCTACAAGCAGATCATCAATCAAATGATGTCTAAATACTCCACTGTTAGAAAATCTACCAGTTTTTCAAAGGTCCACAGCCTTCCTTGGAACTTCCAGGATTTATGACAGGGTATCAGAGGTATTGGTAAACTCAGTACTCACAGATCTCTGAGGTCAAATTCTAACAGGTTTTCAAGTGCCAGATTGCCATTGCCTTCATCTGCCATTGTCCAGTTTCTTCAGTATATATATATATATATATATATATATATATATATATATATATATATATATATATATATATATATATATATATATATATATATATATATATATTTGTGAATAATTATGAATTTCCTTCTCTCTCCTAATTTCCTTATAACTTACATAGTTTAATTTGTTCCTGGTTCCCTTTCCTTCATTATCTTTACCTTCTGCAATTTTCTCTTCAAGCAAACATCACAAATCTTTCCATAATATACATTTGCTCAGTTTCCTAGACAGACATTTGTATAACATTTCCTAGTATTCTCAGTCCAAAATGTATTCACTCTGTTTTCTGAAATATGCTCTATCTCCCTCACAAAAATCTTGTCTGCTACCTGGAAGTGTATAGCCTGGGCCACCTACCTCCCTTGCCTACTTTTCTGGTTCCAATCTCTCTTCTTTGGGTATTGTTAGTGCTTGAGGAGCCTGGGACAAGCCACAGACTGCCCCTCTCCAAAAACAATTCAGAGAGCTTCAAGAATTAATGTTGGATAATTCAGTTATACAAACTACCCTCTGTGGGTTCCTTCCAACAATATATTGTACAAGAAATTTACTGAAAGGATCAGTGTAATAAAATTACCCCCAAAAAAAGCACACTCCCAACTTTCTAGTTGGATCAACTCTTCCTGATACATATATTTTTCCTACTGGCTGCAGAGCTGTGATTCCAACTGTCTCAGCACACCTGTCTTCTTGAGCAAGTAATAATCTAAGCACCATTACTGCTTATATTCTATTTACATCCGCAGCACCATTCCCTCTAGAGTTGGCTGACTTAGAGGAACCCCTCACTTTGTTCCACAAAGGGCTTTAATTTCGGTATAACTTGCTACAGTGCTGAGGTTCAATATTCCCAGATATTAAGGCACTTCTCCCAAGATTCCTTAATAATATCATAATATCTAAGAACATAGTTAGCTATTGAAATACCAGAAATTTTACAATATGTGAGGTTGAGTATAAATATGTATCCAGAGGAGATTACAACGTTTTTCCTATTTCCATTATGCCATACAGCATTTTCACCTCAGATAGTTCTCTGGCTTCCTCCTCTTTCTTTAGTCCTTTTTCCAACTCTCTTTTCCCATGATTCTCCAGGTTCCTTTTCTCCTCCTGACTCCACCCACTCTATTCTGCTCTCTCACCTTCTGTCTCATTTCTGTCCTATGTCTCAGCCTTATCCTGGATGAGGAAAGTAAGAATTTCCTATACTGTGGGTCCCACAAGTCAGCTTGTATTCCTTTAGATTCTTAAGATAAAATAATCTAAATGAAAACCAAAACTTGTCAAGTTTATATTGGCCATGTCTAATGTCCTCCATCTAATTATTCACTATCATTTAAGTTCTCAAAGAAGGCAAAGGGTTGGGAAAGATAGGAAAGATCAAATGTCATTCTGTAACATATTCATTTTTCCACTGTATTTTCTAATCCTGAGGTAATATGAAAACACTGTAGAAATATTTATATTCATAAAAGTGTTCGTGAATACCTAAAGAATACATAGTGTTTGTGGAAAACAAATTATCTAAGTGAAATTCGTATCATAATTAATTATAGAAGTCAAACACAAACTTTTTTAAAAAATTAGAAATTAAATGTAAAAAATGTGTTTAGACTGAAATTCACAAGCAGTTATCACTTTAGAGAATGTCTTCTGTAAAAATTATGAATTTTAATATGATATCCATTAATTTGCTTTTTATTTAACAACCACTTATTGAGCATTTAATATGCAGGCTATATGTAAGGGTAGTCCCTGAATTTATGTCACCTTAAAAATATAAACTAATGTGCTTTAAATTAGGTGAATATTTTTAAGTTGACTTATCTTTTGTATCAAAATTGTATTCATTTTAAAAGGTAATTTATTAATGTTTACAGCTTTGTATTACGAGCATAAAAATAGCATTTGATTGAAAACCAGTTTTCAACAGTGAGGTACTGAAGGTGGCTTTATTAGAAATTTGGTCAAAGACTAGAAATTCTTCCATCAAAAATCAGGAAAAACAAGAAAGATTTATATTTTATTATAATTGACTTAGTGATATATTATGGTTATTATTTCTCTCTCATCAGAAATATAAGATTTATTCTGCCAGTTTCTTTAGAAGGTGATTTATTTTCCTTCTTTTGGTTATAGTATTGTAGGTTTCAGATTAAGCTGATGCGTTGTTAAATAGAAATTCAACTTCCAGTAGGTTTAAAATAGAAAGCCACTGCCTGACTTCAGGCTATCTACACGGTAATTGCAGAAAGAACTTTGTTAGGTGCATGTAGAATGAATGAACACAGGCTTTATGAAGTGCTGTGCAGACAATCCACCCAGCTGAGAAAAGACTTTGAAGATGATTGCCTTAGGAATCCTTGTGCACACAGGCTGACAAAGTGACTCTAATTCAAAGAATGCAAACCTTCTTGATTTTTATGAAGATAACTACGAGAACCACTGGGAAGTAACTACTTCATGCAGGGCATAATTGACATTTTAAAAACATTTTATCTGACTGAGTTAGCAATGCAGGTTGAAATGGAAACCAATTTACTCTGTTGGAGTTTTATAACTCTATGCTACATTTTAAAAATGAGAAATATAAGGATGTTGTACTGAAATGAAAATTAAGTAATAAAATAGGCCAAAGATGAAACTGCATGGCCAATGTTATAATGTCGTTACATGCCACAAATTAAACACATATTTTTTCAGTTTAGGTAAATCAAATGGCAATAAAAGAGACAGTTTAAATAATAAAGATGGTAAGACCACAGTTTTTATATACACTTATAGTTATGTCCCCATCTCCAGTTTTTTCTTCTTCCTTATAGAAACTTCAATTATTTTGTGGATAAATGCCTGCATATTGAAGTGGGCGGAGCCCTCATTTTTCACAAACGTGGTTAAGTTCTCGTCAAGGAAATCTTAGCAGAAATGGTGAGAAAAACTTCTTCTCAAAGGGAAGAGAAATGGCTTTTTTGGTCCTTTTCTCCTCCTGCTAGACTTAGTGGTTGAAGCTCAATAAGCTTTCTTGAAACTCCAGTTGGAAGGATATGTAGAACTGAGTGGGAAAAACAAGATTCCACACCCTGTCATCCCTAGATTATCTACTTGCAGGTTGTTCTATGTGGCAGAGAAACTTCTATGTTTTTTAAAATGTGGATATTTTGATTATCACTCACAGGCAAGCTTAATCCTAAGTAATGCAGAATTTTGTATAAGATCATGCCCTGCTCACTTGTTACATTTACCAATGAATTTGAGTAATAGTTTTTAATGGGCATAAAATTAAATTGTCTCTTCTATCTTCTATTGTCCCTACTTATGGACTCATTCCTTGAGCATTGTGAATAAGACCCTATATGCTTTCACTTTTCTGAATATTTCATTCAAGAAAGAGTCACTGAGATTATCAGTCAGAAAACTTAGGTTCAGTGCCTGAGAAAAAGTTCCCAACACATGACTAGGCTTGAAAGGTTAAACAAAATTACACCTGCTACTTTGATAGAGAAGAATATTTCAAAAGTGACATAGAACTGAGCCTCCACATTCTAACTGCTAGGAAACAGCTAATCTGAGGGAGAAGCAGTTCACATTTTTCTCTTTCCCTTGATATTCTCAGTAGTTCATAAAGCTAATAAGAGAAGTAAAACTAGAAAACCAAAGTGAAATTGAGCTTTCCTTGAAGTCATAGGTATTATGCAGTTGGAATTTTTATTTAAATAATTAAAATCCAAAAATTAAATGAGTTTGTCTTGTGGTTTGGTCATGTCAAATTTCCTACACAACAGTGGTTCTCAAACTTGAGTATGCAGCACATAGAGGGCTTGTAAAAGAACTGACTTCTGGACCCCAGACCTAGAGTTTCAGATTTAGCAAGTCTGAATGGGTCATAGGAATCAGACTAGTTCCCAGGTGATCCCAATAAACAGATCCAAGGACTGCATTCTTAGAAACTTTCTCTAAAGTACTAAGGATTCATGTCCATTAGACCAAATGAGGATAGATTAAAGAATAAAAGATAGCTCAGTTGTTAAATATTTGTTTCCCACAAAGTTTATATGTTGAAATCCTAATTTCCAATAGGATAGTATTAGTAGGTGAGTCCATTGGCAGGTCATTAGGTCATGAGGGTGGAACCCCCATGACTGGGATTAGTGCCCTTATAAAAGAGGTCACAGAGAGTTCCCTTGCCCCTTCTGCCATGTGAGGAAGCAGTGAGAAGATGATGGTCTATAAACTAGGAAGTGGATCCTCACCAGACACAGAATCTGCTGTCAACTTGATCTTGAACTTCCCAGCCCACTGAACTGTGAGAAATAAATTACTATTGTTTAAGTCACCCAGTCTATGGTAATTTGTTATAGTAGCCCAAACAGACTAAGACAGCGATGTAGGGAGAAAAACATTATCTGTTAATACTACCAATGATCATCCTATCATGCTTTTAAAAATCTATGGCAGCAGTGCCAAAACTGGACTGAATATAAGTAGACTCATTAGTATTCAAAATGGAAGCCTGAGTTTATGTGCTGACATCAGATATGACAATGTTAGATTAACTTAAAAAAAAAAAGTAAGGTAGGATGACTAAGAGTTGAGAGAAGAGTGCCAAGGATGACCCCTTGTTGCTGGCTTCTCTGACCAGCCTAGTGGTACAAACAAGACTGGAAGTTGGGTCCATACTGGATGTAGATATTAAGACTGAGCTTCCTGTAAAAGAGCAGGTACCAAACTTAAGCATACATGAGAATCACATGGGGTGCTTTTGAAAAGTACAATTTGAAATCCTCACCTAAACCCACTGATAAATCTTACAGATGTGATCTCAGTTGATTTTAAAATAAGAATTACAGGTGACTTTGATGCAAATGGCCTGATGGACACTGTTTGGGAAACAATGCTATGGGAAAAAGAGCTTTTAGAGGTAGCCCACATTCCTTGGCTCTCTGTCCCCTTCCAGCAATGGAATCATTCAGACTACTGTTTCCTTCATCACCTCTTCTCCTCTCACTGACTTTCCTGCCTTTTTCTGTTAAAGACTCTTGAGATTACATTGGGCACCCTCTTGGAAAATAAGAGGAAAACAAATCAAGTAAGAGATGGGCAAATATTTATGTAGACATTTCACCAAAGAAAACACACAAATGTCTATTCCCATGAAGAGATGTTCAACATCATTAGTCATTGGGTAAATGCAAATTAAAACCAAAATGAGATAGCACTATCATTGAGAAGAAGGGCTATAATCCAAAACATGGTTAATGTGCAGTGTTGGAAACCGAAACTCCTATACATTGCTGATAAAAATACAAAATGTACAGCCCCTTTGGAAAACATTTTGACAGTATCTTTAAAAGTTGCATGTGATCCAGGATTCTACTCCTAGGTATCTACCCAAGCAAAATTAAAACCCATATCCACACAAAGACCTGTAGTAATCATTCATAGGAACAAACTAGAAACATCTAAATAGTCATCAACTGGTAAATGGAGAAACAAAATAAAGTGCATGAATACAATGGTATACTACTCAGCAATAGAAGGAACAAACCATAAATACATCTAACAACTCTAACAAATGGATAAATCTCAAAAACCTGGTTAACTGAAAAACTCAAACTGAAGTAACTATGTATTACATTATTCCATTTAAATAAAATTTCTAGAAAAAACAAAAAGTGTGTGTATATATAGCATATACACATTCTTATACAACATATATACACATTCATATACATTTGATAAATATACATATCATGTATATAATGATCAGTAGATAAAACAATCAGTAGTTGCCTGGTTGCCTGGCACTGGGTATGGGAACTGAGATTGACTGAAAACAAAAACATCAGAAAATTTTAGGGATACAGGACAAAGAACAATGCATCACATACAAGGCAAGATAAAATTTTGATCAAATTAGTCAACAAAACTTACTAAACACTAAAGTTAGAGGCATAATTAAGGTTTGTAGTTCACTCTTTCTCCTTCTTTTCCTCCCTCTGTGGTTCATACATTTGTATGAATTTATCAAATACAGTTGGTCTAAGTAAGAAGAAAGGATCCAATATTAAGATATTTTAAGTGATTTTATTTTATTTAAAGTATCTTAAATGATTTTAAAGGACAGATATTAAAAATTTAGGTAAGGAAATAAAAATCCACTGATACACATTAGAAGAACCTAAAGGTCATACACTCTAAAAAACATTCTGAAATAGGCTCCCCAGCTTCCTTATAAGAGAAGCTTTTTCAGGAAACACATTAAGAAGCTTAAATTTCTAATCCTTCAAAACTGACTGGGTGCTTGAAATCTGAAAATGCCACAAACCAGTAAATTGAAACTAGTCCTGTATAACATAAAACCCATGCCCATGGAGAGGAACCACAATTAAGAAAGTCAAAGATTTAGAAGCAAGGCTTAAGTGTTTTAACAAATGTTATCAGGTTACAAAACTGGCAGACAATGGGAAGAGCCCAGCCAAAAAAGGAAGTCTTTCAGCTCTTGGGTCTCTTCACTTTTCTGTTATAAAAATATGTTTTAGAATGAATCATTTTTAATATAGACATAAGCTTGGAACTTTATGTCTGGGATTAAATTCAGATTCAGCCAAATGGACTAATCCGAGGCAAAAAAAAAAAAAAAATCAATAAGCCTCAATTTTCTCATCTCCTAAAAGGCATAATAACATTTACTTTTGCACTGTCTTTATTTTTAGGGGTTGAAATATGTATTTATTTCATAGTCTTCCAAATAGTAAATGCTTAGGGTAGAACATTCAGTCAGATTTCTAAATAAGAGCCCCACTTCCCAAGATTCCTGACACTTGTTTATTGACTCAAGCATGAAACTAAGTGCTGCTATAAAATGATTTTACAGATGTAAATAAAGACACAAGACACTTGACCTATAAGTACTCAGATTATCTGTGTGGTCCTGACTCAATTAGGTAAATTATTTTAAAAATAGAATTTGCTCTAGCTGGTAAAAAGAGAGACCATCAGAGATTCAAAGTACAAGAGGGATTTGATGCACTGTCACTGCCTTGAAGATGGAGGGGCCACAGGGCAAGGAATCAGGTGGTCTCTAGAGAGGAGAGTGGTTCCCAGCCAATAACCATCACGGAAGCTAGGTTCTCAGTCCTGAAATCACAGTAGCCAAATCACAAATTTGGCTAACACCCTGAAAATAAGCTTGGAAGTGGATTCTTTCCCCCAGATCTCTAGTTTATTTGACACTAAACAAAGGACCCAGTGGTAACTACCCAGACTTACAAACTCTATAGAACTGTGATGTAGTAAATGGATATTGTTTTAAACCACTGAATTTTTGATGATTTGTTAAATACCAAAAGAAATCAAAAGCAACGTTTAACAAAATGTAGTTCCTCTCTTTCCTTTCATATATGAAAGGAAACAAAGCTCATTAACTTTTTTTAAAACACAACAGTCTACCATGTGTAGTGACTGCACACTGAAAATAAGGTTCATCATAAATAATTACTAAAATTATTTAATAAAGCTCATTAAAAATACTAAATAAACATTTTGAATCCCTTATAACTACTGTATGAAAAATATTCACAATAGTTTTCAATTTCTTATTGCACAGGTGAAGTCATTCTTAGAATCAGAATGCAGATGGCCCTTGAACAACACAGTTTGAACTGTACAGGTCACTTATACATAGATTTTTTCAATAATAAATACTATAGGACTACAGTGTGGTTGGTTGAATCCCAGAATGGGAACCATGTATATGGAGGACAACTATAAGTTATATGTAGATTTTCCACTGAGGTGGAGGTTGGCACCCCTAACCCCCGATATTACTCAAGGGTCAACTGTAGTTTACGTATGAAGTTCTTCTGGATCTTTATTTAGCTCTTTTTCCACTGGTTGATGCAACCTCCATATTTCAGTAAATACAGTAAATTTCAGATGGAGGTGTATATTCGTAAGCTACAAACTTAGAATCATGGTGAAGCAAAATCATAATTTACCTGGCAAGTTTTTTGACTCAACTGGTTATATAATTTCTGTTAGGCTTAATTTAGGAATATCCACATTGTAGAGATACATCAAGCCAGAATATATCTGTCTCTAATCAATTCCTATTGACTCTTTATTCCTCTTTGACACATTGTCCACGTGGGAATTAAAGAGAATTCACGGGTCTATGCAAAGGTCTAGCATAGGTGGTAAAGACCTTGATAACCTAGTGAACACTTTCCAGTTTTTCCATCAATACACATGTACATCTAAAAGAACTGTGACAGTGTAGATCCAGGCATAATTAATTCTCACCATCTTACAAAGTGATTTTCACTGTCAATACCCAAAGCCTGGAGTGCCATTCCCTTGGCTGTTCTTCTCTTGGCCCCATCACTGAAGCCACTGTCTATGGCCACTATTACCTTGTGTCACCTCAGCTCTTGTTGGAGAAGGTCTTGAGTTACTGAGACAGAGGTTCAACATATTTGAGTGATTGATGACAATGTTGCCACATTAGATCATGGAGGCCAATGGATATGGCTCATTTGAAAGGCAAGGAAGGAAGGTGAGATAGAGTTAACAGATGTCTTGGGATTGCAAAAGAGTGAGGCCAGTTGAGCAAGTTCAGGATACTGATGATTCCAAACAGACCAATAGGAAAGCCAAGAGGAAGGGAGTGGAGACGAGATGGCCAAAGGGAACATGGAGAATCAGAACATGGTGACCATTTGACTAATGGTGATGAAGAGAAAACTTAGAAGATGTCTTTGGGGATAGTTTTCCCTTTGATTGATTTCAGTTTGCTAGTAAAGATTTTGCCTGTGTAGTAGAGCAAATTACCTTTGTGGAGTAAAAGATTGAGGGTACTGACCATGATCCCAGCATTCAGTACCTGCCTGGGCAGGGGAGTCCCAGCCAAGGTTACAAGTAAACTTCAAATACAATGTGCCCAGAAAAAAGCCACATGCCATGTGAAAAATATTAATATTGAAAGAAAACATGCTGACTTCAATAAACCACTGGTAAGAGGTAAGAATCTAAATACTACGGAAGATGCAGTAGATGGAAAACTGGTGCGGAAGAGGGAATTTGTTTTTTAAATGGAAAAGAAGCTTGAGGAGGAAAATAAAAGTGAAGACCCATAACAAGTGCTCTCAACCTTCTCTGCACATTAGGATTGTCCTGGTTGGGGTCGGGTGGACTTTTCTTCATTCCAGTGAAACCTAGGTTTCCTTATCTTAAATTGAAACTTATTCCGGAAATAACAACCATCTTCCTAAAAGTTTGAAAAAGTTTAAAAATCTACCATTGGCCTAGTAATAAGGAAAAGTGGTTTTTAGTCTTATAACTGTTGAGTAACATTAGGTAATTTACTTGTTATTCTTCACATCAAGATTTTATTTATAAAATGACATGTTTAGTTTATAGATGACATCTCTGGTATCCATCTATACGTCTCCCTATATAATAAGTTTTGGGATCAGATTCCTAGGGTTAAAAGTGGGAATTTACTTTCTGTTATTGTTATTGTTGCAGGAACATAGGTCAGTTCATTTACTTCCTATCTCTGATTTTCCTCCTCTGAAAAAGAGAGGTAAAGTTAGCTCTTACCATATAGCACAGAAATAAATAAGAAAGTATATGTACAACCAAACAGTAACTAGAACATCCTAATCTTTTAAATATAAGCTCATATATTTATATAAATTTTAAAATATAATCATAGAATATATATGTTCAATATTCTCTTCAATAATGATATAAGACAAATCTATATAACATAGTATAAAACACAATATCTATATGATTATCAATAACATATCATATGCATTTTTCTGATATAACCTACATTTGTATATTGCATATTGTTAATATGTTAATTCCCAGACTGTGAATTAAAAGTCAACTATTTTAAATTTTTTTACATGATTCATTATGTGAGAAGCTATGTAGTAACCTCAATATGGACATTACGTTTACTTACTTTCAAATATTTCATTTTTATAGTAAACAAATAAAAGTTTCTATTTAAAATCAATTGAAAACCATTCTTAAAATTTGTTGTAGGTAAGAATACCAAACAAAGAACAACGAGAAAACTCAATATAAACCTCACTAATGCTTTTATGAACTATGATCTATTTGACACTATTAATACAAAAAGTATCCAGCATCATTTGGTGTGCACTTCAGGCAAAAATGCTATTCTTTTTCTTTTCAGAATTGAACATAATTTATTCACAAACTACTAACATGTTTTAATTTGGTTTGCTATTGGAGAATGTAATTGCTCTATTTTATAATCAATTAGTGAAATAGTTAAAAATATCAGCAGATTTGAACAATGAAGGAATATTTCTCTAATTTCATGAGCTATTGTTTAAAACCTTATAACTAAGAGAATAGGTAATTGACATTTTTATTAGTAGTACAGCACCAAATTCTTAAAGCATCAGTCTTAATAATCAAAGTAAATATAGAGGGTCTACATTTGCTTTTCAGAAAATTTGAACATGTGTTTAAAAATATCAAACCTAGCTAGGATGATCAAATACCAACATGTATATATTTATACAATATTAGAATGGCTTATTAGAAGGTGTTAGAAAACTTACAGTTGAAGACAATGGAAAAATATCTTTGTTCATAAAAACACCAAGGAGAATATCAATAAAAAAATCTTAATTACCTTTGTTTTAAAGGAAAGAAACATGTACTTCAATCTCTTCTGCTTAATAAAGTGCGTTAATTTATTACAAATTTTTTCTCTTTATTAAAAATATTTACCTTATTTGGCTAGTTATCATAAAAGTGTTATGTTTATCACATTGTAAAAGGTTTGATTAATGGAAATAACTGAAATAATAACAAAACCTTCTTTTGGAAAGCTTAATGTAATTGTTTTTTGAAAATGAGCAAATATAAGCAGAGCTTAATTGGTTTTAGTGAGGAGTGTTTCAGGAAAGGTGAATAAAACGAAATGGCTGAAGTTTATGTTAAATATAAAGAAGTAAGAAAATATTTAGGTAGAAAGATAATTCCAGGCAGGTAATGAATACCTCATTAAGAGATATGGATGTTATTAAGTGCACATGGGGAGAAAGTGGAGTCTTGATCAGGTCACTGGAATGTTTCCAGAAAGGATGGGAAATGGCAGTTATTGAGCATCTTAGGATAAAGGTCACATAGTAATAAGTGGAAGGTCTGGCATATGAGCTAAGAAAATGTTGACTCCAAAGCCCACCGTCCCTCTATTACACTGCATTGCAAAGCAATGTGAATGAATGGGGAGAGAACCAATGCTTGGATTCCTAGAACTAGCCAAGTGAATGAAAGGACCTCCTTTAGAAAACGAGGCCAGGAAAGAGAGAGATTAAAGTTTTTGAGTTTTAAATAATTACACAGGGGAAATAATAATGAAACATTATAGAACTGGGGATTGTATCATGATCCACGGCTAGTAAATCTTTCTCCAGTGTGTTGGAGGTGGGTAAGGATGGGAGGTTATAGGGCATAAGAAGCAAACAGTAGTAAACCTCCTGGAAACACAGAATGGGAAGATGTTAAAAGTAGAAGTCTGACATTAAGACAGAATTAGTCGCAGGGCAAACATGGTGTGCATTAAGCTGCAATAAACCAAGATAAAATTTTTTCAGTAACAAGGTTGGGAACAATAACAGCTCAGAAAAACCTATTTTATTTGTAAATTAGAAAATCACTGTTGTCATTTAGACATGGAATCAAGTGTCAACATAGGATCACTGAGTACAAATGAAGGACTAGTTGAAGTTGGATAAAATGAATTACTAGAAGTATACATTTCCCTGAACATTCCCTAGCAATTTCATGAAATGCTAGAATAGGGTAAGAGAAAGTCAAAGATGCTTGACACATTGGACTGACTTGATAACCATTTATTGAATTGGCTTTATTACAGTTGAAACATTGATAGAAAGAGAGTTTTCACAGTAGGTCTGTAACACTCCCTGTTTACTAGTTAGATGAAGGTAACGAATGATCTTAACTAGATCTCCTTATAAAAATGTTAGTGGCATTTACTATTAGAAAGTACTGGAAGCTCCTATCTAAAAGATTCTTTTAGCAGAATATATTTATTCATATGTATTGTTTAATGTAAACCTAGAAGTTATGGATTTATGAGACATGACTGGAGACTGGAGCACAGTAATATAAGCATATTCTATTTAATGAAATGAGTATACAGAAAAGAAGTGTTGAAATCAAAACAGCTTCTTTTCTTGTCTGTACAGTTGCTTAAAAAAGTCTTACATTAATAGGAAATCACGGTCTGTTTCAATGGGGCATAAGAGACATTCTTAGAAGTTGCATCAGACATTTTTAATTCCTCCAGAGAAAGAAAATTTCCCCTGTGTTTACCTGTTTCATCTGAATAATCAGTGAAGTTTGGTGTGAGAATGTCTGTGAATCTCATTTGACAGTTAACCTTTGTTTTAACATAGGTGATTATCTGACAATCTTCAAAAAATAAGTATTTATTTATATCCACTGAGAATAAAAGCAGTGTTTGGTGTTATTTTTATGACTGTTGTCCAAATTATACACATAGAGAAAAGTGAAGTGTCCTTTTTATTCTACCATCATCCATCCATTGAAGAATTATCCTTCCACTGGGATTTCCTATTTAAATATTCATGTAATATTTATATTTGGCACAATTATTTTAGAATTTTTCTGAATATTCCTTAATTCTATAAACCTTATCCAAGATAAAACTTAGCTTCACTGAATATGTAAAATGTCCTCGGCATTTTATACACATTGTCAGTAATAAACCTCAGAACACTCTGTGAAAGAAATGTTTGATTTATTTTACTCATGAGGCTAATGAGATATAGGAAAGTTAAGAAAAATATAATTTGTTATTCTCAGCAAATCTGAAACTTTTTTGGCCCTGGGGTTCTATCTTCCCTCATATTTTGTAATTGTCAGAAAACATGGCATATTTAGTAATAAAACTCCTGTGTTTTAGCTCATGATCTTTGCTTTATTTCACTTCACCCTTTGGCACAGTTATGTTTTTATCTTCTCTACTTTTCAACTCTGTCGAACAGGTCTTTTTTGTATTCTACCCTATCCCACTGACCAATATCTTTAGAAATGTTTTGATTTTATCAAATAATCATTTGACATGTCTCTAAGGGCAAAAAAGTAACTTCTAGGGAAAAAAGTGTTGGCTTAACATATAAGGTTATGTGAATAACAACTACTTTTCCCTAATTTAGTTCTTTTATTTATAAAAATAGCTTAATTCTGTCACTGCTGTAAATACTGAAATCTGAAAGATTTGGTAGGTAAGGCTGTGGGCTTTTTCTCTTCTCCTTCAGGATCCAGAGAGCATTTTTTTCCTATTGGAAAATAATGGTTCTCTATTACTTCATTTAGTGATTTATCCGTGTAATACATAGCCATGTATTGTTTATGAAGTATCAACTAATCTCAAGTACTTTGCTATGTATTCAAAATAAAAAGTGCATTCATTTTTGTGATATTTTGCTCTAATATGTTCTAATGAATATAGCACCTCATTTTAGAAATACATACATTGCTTTATTTTTAAAAAAATTCTTACTAAGAAAAGCAAAGTAGAATTATGTCCTAGTGGTAATTTGCACATTATATACATATGCATATAAGATATACATATTCATATATTCATGTATACATTATACTTATATATAATGATGTGCATTAATATTTATATATATGCATTATAGATATACACACTATATATATATAGGTATTTATAATTCATAAGAAGTAAAAGATAAAAGGACAATATAATAATGGGACCATAAGAACTTGATACTTTAAGAGGTAACCTAAAATACAATTTTTCAGCTATTAGGTGATTCACTTTAATTTGCCCACTAACTATCCCAGATATCTCACTCTGGAACCAGGAATTTCATCAAATAAACTACTGAAGAGTTTTACTACTCTTTGATCTACTAAGAAGAGATGAGCAAAAGTCAAATCAGGAAAATCAGTGCTCATAGGCTGTATTGAAAAAGTGATTAAAAATTAAGCCTGTAGTTTTGATTTGCATTTCTCTAACAATTAGCGATGTTGAACATCTTTTCATGTGCCCCTTGCCCATCTGTATGTCTTCTTTGGAGAAATGTCTATTTAGATCTTCTTGCCATTTTTTATCAGGTTGTTTGTTTTGATGATATTAAGCCACATGAGCTGTTTGTAAATTTTGGTGACTAATCCCTTGTCGGTCGCATCATTTGCAAATATTTTCTCCCATTCTGTGGGTTGTCTTTTCCATTTTGTTTATGGTTTCCTTTGCTGTGCAAAAGCTTTTGAGTTTAATTAGGCCCCATTTGTTTATTTTTGTTTTTCTTTTCATTACGCGGGGAAGCAGATTGAAAAAGACATTGTTGCGATTTATGCCAGAGAGTATTCTGCCTACGTTTTCCTCAAAGAGTTTTATAGTGTCCGACCCCACATTTAGGTCTTTAATCCATTTTGAGTTTATTTTTGTGTATGGTGTTAGAGAATGCTCTGATTTCATTCTTTTACATGTAGCTGTCCAGTTTTCCTAGCACCATTTATTAAAGAGACTCTTTCCTCCATTGTATAGTCTTGCCTCCTTTGTCGTAGATTAACTGACATTAGGTACATGGGTTTATTTCTGGGCTTTCTATCCTGTTCCATTGATCTATATCACACCAGTCAGAATGGCTATCATCAAAAAATCCACAAACAATAAATGCTGGAGAGGGTGTGGAGAGAAGGGAACCCTCCTACACTGTTGCGGGAATGTAAATTGGTGCTCCACTATGAGGAACAGTATGGAGGTTCCTTAAGAAACTAAAAACAGAGCTACCGTATGACCCTGCAGTCCCACTCATGAGCATATACCCGGAGAAAAACATGGTCCGAAAGGATATATGCACTCCAATGTTCATTTCAGCGCTGTTTACAATAGCCAAAATATGTAAGCACCCTAAATGTCTAGCCATAGAGGAATGGATAAAGAAGATGTGGTACATATATACAATGGAATTTTACTCAGCCATTAAAAAGAATGAAAAAAGACCATTTGCAGCAACATGGATGGACCTAGAGATTGTCATACTGAGTGAAGTAAGTCAGACAGAGAAAGAGAAGTATCCTGTGATATTGCTGATATGTGGAATCTAAAAAAAAAAAGGATACAAATGTACTTATTTACAAAACAGAAACAGACTCACCGACTTAGAGAACAAACTTATGGTTACTGGGGGGGAAGGGTGGGGGGGAGGGGTAGTTAGGGAGTTTGGGATTGACATGTATACACTGTTATATTTCAAATGGATAACCAACAAGGGCCTACTGTATAGCACAGGAAACTCTGCTCAATATTCTGTAACAACCTAATTGGGAAAAGAATCTGAAAAAGAATAGATACATGTATATGTATAACTGAGTCACTTTGTTGTACACCCAAAACGAACACAACATTGTTAATCAATTATACTCCAATATAAAATAAAAAGTTAAAAAAAAACATAAAATAAATAAATAAAAATTAAGCCTGTGCATAAATCTACTTTGGATCAGTATATGAGTCTCCTTGTTAATGTTATGGGCTGAATTATGTTCCCCAAATATTAATATATGTTGAAATTCTAATCCCCAGTACCACATAATGTAACTGTATTTGGAGATAGGGTCCTTAATGAGGCAGCTATGTTGAAATAAGTTTATTAGGGTGGACGGTAATCTGATTTAACTGGTGTCCTTATAAGAAAAGGAAATTAGGATACAGACGGGTACGGAGGGTAAACCATGTGAAGACTCACGGGGATTAACGCCATCGACAAGCCATGGACAGAGGTCTCAGAAGAAACCAATCTTGCTGACACTTTTATCTTGGACTTCCAGCTTCCAAAACTGTGAGGAAATAAATTTTTGTTTGTAAGCTACTTAGTCTGTTGTACTTTGTTATAGCAGCCCAAGAAAACTCGTGTAGTTAATATTTGAGCATTTTGTCCTCTTAAAATGTGATTGTTCCTTAAAATATGAATTTTTCCTCTGTTTTTGTCATAAAAATAATTTGTCAAATTAATAGTATGTAAAGCTACAAAATTACCTTTATTGTTTTGTTGCCTGATTAACTAATATAATAAAAAGTATAATGTGTTATATATTTGAAAGAATTTTATGATATTACAAATAATGCTAGCATGAGAAATAATCTGCAAATTTTATTTAATATCTGAATACTGTTTTATAATTAAATAATACTTTATTAGATAACAGATTAACATTTTAAAAGTTGACTTCAATTTAGGAATAGCTAATGTGAAAAAGAAAAATAGCTAATGGTTTTAAGACATCAGTAGTAGTTGCTCTACAACTCAAATATCCAGAATAAAACCATCATGTATTTTGATAAGTTACAACACTTTAATGTAGCTTCACACAATTTAACATGCTTTGAAAAACATAGCATTCTAACAGGGATAGAATCAACAATGATATAATACAGGAAAATGTTAGTTAAATTTCTACCCACTCAATTCAATTGTTTTAAAAATTTAGCTTTAATTGATATGTGTAGTGTTTATTATTGTTGCATATGTATGTATGCATATATGTGTATTTGTACATCTACATAAATACATAAATATGTGTATGCTAAGTGATGTCTAATAATTAAAGACAGAATGAATAGATCCAGGTTTGACTCAAGTCTGTAAGTTATTAATGAAAAACATTCGTCAATGAAATAATTTTGTAATGCATTTATCCTTTATGTACCATGAATATTACATTACTGTGGAAACTATCTCTTGTCTCTCCAAAGTTATTAAAAATTATATGCATTTCAGTATCTTGTCTGGGGATGCAATTAAAGACTAGTAATCACAATTAAGACATTTAACTTTTTTCCAAATTGATTTAAAAAACTTTAAGTATGACTAAAATCACATCAATTAATGTCACATAAGATGGCACTAAAAAGAAGATGAAGTGCAAATTTGCATTGCAATTGTCCCCTTGGAAAATGCAGTTCATACAATGAATAGTAAAGGGAATAATTCGAATCCCATCTGAACATCTAAATGAAATAATATGTCTGATTTCATTTGGTGACCAATTTGGAAAGCTCTTTGAAATACACTGCAAATAATAATTCTGCCTTATTAGTCATTGTTGGACCTTTTCGTAGCATGTGAAAAATAGAAATGCACAATTTGCCTTTGAAACCAGACATGAGAATGGTTAACCTCATGAAGTAGTGAGTTTACCAGGGGCTCTCAAAAAGCATCTTTAAGGCATTCTACCATAAGCTTTTAGGACAGTCTAACTAGGATATTGTAAAAGATATATACATATATTAGGGTATCAACATGAATCTATGGTTGGCAGACCATAGAATGAATGGTGATAAAATGAATTATGTTTATAGATCTCACTCCCTTAAAAAAGTGGGATCTAATTATCCTCCTTTTGCTTAGCAGGAATATAGGTTAACCAGAGAGAAATGGTTATATAAAATATTTTCAGTTTTTGGCAACAAAAATTCTTCTTTCTGAGTGTAGTAAGCACTATAATACACAATCCTGTCCTTTGGCTAGAGAGATATAAATAAAAAATGATCTTATTCTGTCAACAAAAGGATGCTTTCTATGTACTTTCTCTTTCTGCTTTAGGTACTGAGAGAGAGAGAAAGAGAGAGAGAGAGATTCCAAAAGACATGCAGGGAAATATTTCAGTACCAAACACTGAAAGAAGAGATGTGCTATTCTTTAAATTGAAATATTCATAACTAGTGCACGAGATGAGTTATAAGGATGTTTTGGCGAGCTCTCTGGAATCTTTAAAGCAAATTGTAGGCCTTCAGGATGAATTTTGATTACATATTAGATTTCAAAGTAAGTTGGGAAAATTTTAATCAAAGCTTTTCTTAAGACTGGGCTTGGAATAAGTTTATAGCACTAAGGATTTATTATGAAAATTTCAAAATTATTGCTAGTAGGATATATTCTGTTTAATTTTAGAATGTTTTCTCTATAAGAATGATCTACATTTTTACATTTCCTATACTTCTCTATTTCAGTGATGTTTTTATTATTTAAAAAACAGAGAATTCTTCGATATCTTTATCTCTTTTGTGTCAGGCACACAGAATTAAGCATGTAAGGCCAAGATATTTACTGTCATATATGCACCTTGTTGAAGGAAAAGTCCATTAGAGAGAAAATACTAATAAATTATAAATTTTGAGTTATCAAACATTTAAAAAATGTTTCCCATTTTTACAAAAGAATTTGTGGTGGACTACAAAATATGTCTAGTATAGGAACATAGAGATTGGCAGGATGGAAACAATAGAGTACTATTAAACTCGTAAGAGCCTGAAAATAGAAATGTGTGCGATAAATTCGGTAGTTTTCTAATTTGAATGGCAAAATTAGCTTGTGGCTTTCTGGCAGCAAAAGCACAAAGAGAATTATGTTCAGTTATAACTTTCAAAACTTGTAACTGGTATGTTAGTTATATGAACAAGTTTCAAAATTCATAACTTGTTTATAAAATTAATACACCAGTCCACTAAGAAAGTCTAACAGTGGAAATGGTGCAATTCTGGCTTAAGTGAGGTGAAGATGCCAGCAGAAGGAAAAACAACACCATTACCCAGAGATAAACAAGACAGTATAGAATTCACAAGGTTTCTGTGAAAACCTATAAATAACTGAAATTACTTTCCCTTATAACTGAGTCATTTTGCTCCAAGGAAAACTGCTCTTCTTTGTTAGTTTTCAGCAAATCAGCTTGCCAAGGGAGAGGAAAATAAAACAACAAATTCTTACACATTTCTCTTTTCATTGAGTTTCTCCATTTTTTGAAATTCATAAGACTTCCCTCTGCTGACAGTTTATGTGTGATTAATTTTTTCTTATATATAAATAATTTCAGTTGTATGTATAAAATTACATATTGCAGGGGTTTTTTTTTATTTTCAGAAAAGTAAAATTTTTATCTCTTACTGACATCTGAGAAAGTTAATCCTGGAAACTCCCTTAATAAATTAAATGATTATTGTAATTTTACATGACATGTTCAACAACATTCTTACAGTAAACACAATAGTTTTCTATGTATAGTTATAATATTGCTAAATGAGTTCAATTGCACAACTACAAAATGTATTTCTAGAAAGAAGATTTATGTAGGAACAAGCCACTTGTGCTGCTGTGTGCTGATCAACATGATTTAACAGTAAGATTTAGAATGTCTCTATTAATAGTTTTAAAGTTTTAGGGTAAGTTAGATTCACTTGGAAGGTTTTTTTTTTTTTTTTTTTTTGTGGTACACAGGCCTCTCACTGTTGTGGCCTCTCCCGTTGCGGGGCACAGGCTCCGGACGCACAGGCTCAGCAGTCATGGCTCACGGGCCCAGCCGCTCCACGGCATGTGCGATCTTCCTGGACCGGGGCACGAACCCGTGTTCCCTGCATCGGCAGGTGGACTCTCAACCACTGCGCCACCAGGGAAGCCTACTTGGAAGGTTTTTAAAGTGCAGATTCTTCTACAAGTTCTAATCACAATTCTGCTTATTGGGTTTGATATTTAATCCAAGATTTTTCAATAACTAACAGGGTAAGTCTAATGTCTATGGCCCAGGACAGCACATTGGAAAACACTTATTGGGGTTTTTAAAAAAAGTGCTTTGTAGACGCAGATGTAGAGAATGGACTTGAGGACACGGGGAGGGGGAAGGGTAAGCTGGGACAAAGTGAGACAGTGGCATGGACTTATATATACTACCAAATGTAAAATAGATAGCTAGTGGGCTCGGTGCTTTGTGACCACCTAGAGGGGTGGGATAGGGAAGGTGGGAGGGAGACGCAAGAGGGAAGAGATATGGGAACATGTGTGTATGTATAGTTGATTCACTTTGTTATAAAGCAGAAACTAACACATCATTGTAAAGCAATTATACTCCAATAAAGAGGTTAAAAATATATGCACCTTAAAATAAAATTAAAAAGTGCTTTGTAAATCAGAGAAAATATCTTACAGAGTTTATTTCTCCCAACTGAGAAGTAACCATGCTACCAGTCATTTTATTCATTTTCATACACAAATCTGCACATGAATACTCATAGCAACTGCATTTCTAATAGTCTCAAACTGGAAAGAAACCAAATATTTATCAGCAGGTGAATGGATAAACAAAATGTTGAATAGCCATACAATGGAAGGCTACTCAACAATAAAAAGGAATAAACTACTGCATCTATGTAACAACATGAATACATTTCAAAATTATTATGCTCAAAGAAGCTAACATGTGATTCTATTTACATAAAATGCTATGGAATGTAAACACATCTTTAGTGAATCAAGTAGATCCAGGTTTCCTGGAGCAGGGGTACCAGATGGGATGAAGTGCAAAGAGACGTAGCAAACTTTTTGGGTTGTTTTTTTTCACCTCTTGGTTGTGGTAGTGATGTCATGGGTGTACAAAGATGTCAAAATCCATTAAACTGTGCACTTTAAATAGGTGAAGTTTACTGTACATAAATGATTTACCAAAAAAGTTGCTATTTCTGAAGAAGCAGCCACCTTCCTTCATTTGAACAGTCATTCTTACCCAAGAATGGCAAATGTCTTCCAAATAAGCTAGACCATAATTGTTTAAAAAGATAGCAAATAAACAACCAAAGTCTTAGAATTCTACATTATTCAAAATTTTTTTTAAATTTTTAAAATGGAATATTTTCACAGAAGTTATTATCATCTGGCTCTATTATACAAGATTCGTTATTAGGTATAGATTGGTTTTATACACTTGACACATCATTTTTATGAATATAAACCAGTTATATAGTTTGGGCAGAGAAATTTCTTTCTCAAGGTACCTAAAATGAATTCAAGGGATTTGTGGTAAAATTCAGTCATTTTTTTCAGTTTTAGAAATTTCACCTGACCAAATTGTATTTCCCTCTGGGTAGACATGACTAATAATCAAGCCCAGAGCTTGATTTTATGGATTGCAGAGTTGTAATTTCATTAAATGTTCTATATTAACAAGTCTCTTAGGCTAAGGAAAAGGTACTAAAGGAGAAAGAGTAGAACCTTGAGATATAAGATTGGGATATTTAGACATACATAATAGAGGTTGAGAAATCTGAATAATTAAATTCTCCTGAAACTCCCTTGTTTTGCAGAAAGCTCAATGCCTTTCTTTCCCAGGTAATTAGCCTTCACATGTATTAAAAAAAAAAAACTACTGAGGGAATTCTCTGGCAGTCCAGTTGTTAGAGGACTCCAATCTTTCACTGCAGGGGTCACGGGTTAGACTCCTGGTCGAGGGGCTAAGTCAAAAAATAAAAAATAAATAAAATAGTAAACATGATTTAAAAATAATACTGACTCAAGTCTCATGATGAAGTCTCCACAATCAGATAACAGAGGGGAGAGAAAAAGCAAAATGCATGGGTCTGGATGATGTTTGGGTTGGCCAAGCCTGCTGCACCATATACATGTGAACACAACATTTTCTGAGCCCTACGGAGGGGTGATTGAAGACATGGGAGAGGCAAAATCCTCCCAAAGGACAGAAACACCTGTGTTTCAAATAATACACTATGCTGTTCACCCTGTGTGGAAGAGAATGTGGCCTGAGGTTTGGGTCTTAACACAAGGTCAGTGATTGATGGTACAGATGACATGACAAGGGCTTGGAAAAACAAGATAATTTAACTGGTAACATGGAGTCCTAGGGAGTTGGTCCAAAGGGTAATTGATTCTGATAATTTTGGAGGAAATTAAGTTGCTATTACAAAATGGGAACAAGGAAGAATATTTCTGGAAATCAGGACATTCAATGAAATAACTTTTTCCCCAAGAGTTCAGGTCTATAGAAAGCTATAGCAATCCAAAAAGAGAATATAACTGGACTGAGGTACTACCGGGAGATAAGGGTAAGAGGGAATGGATGATGGAAGCAAAAAGCTATACTGATGACTAGGTTAGAGACGTGGAACTCTTACAGAGTCTGTGACTGCAGTGTCCACTGTTTCCCACCAGCTTCAGTTGTATAGAGTTCAGATTTACAGACGAACAAACAAACTGAAAGAGGCTTCACCAACACCAAGCTTACTTAGCTTTATAAATCAAGACAGATGATGTAATTGAAAATGATAGAAGGAGGATCTTCAAAAATCCTATCCTTGTGGGCTTCCCTTGTGGAGCAGTGGTTGAGAGTCCGCCTGCCGATGCAGGGGATACGGGTTCGTGCCCCGGTCCGGGAAGATCTCACATGCCGCGGAGCGGCTGGGCCCATGAGCCATGGCCGCTGAGCCTGCGCATCCGGAGCCTGTGCTCCGCAACAGGAGAGGCCACAACAGTGAGAGGCCCGCGTACCGCAAAAAAAAAAAAAAAAAAAAAAGGTGTCCATAGAGGACTTTGAAAGACTCTAACATATTCCTGAAAATCTAAGATACCACATGAACACTTAGGGCTGTGCCTATACCCAGAATTGTGTCCATGCACAGGGAAGAACTGAAAAGCCCTAAGCTTAACCCAACCTGGAAGCTCTGTGCAAGTAGAAGGTAAAGACTAAGGTGGAGTGGTGCACTGCCCCATGAGTATCGAAGGTGTGTACCAACATGCATGTTGAATCACCCAGCAAAGACTGAGACATTTGTTAGTGTCAGGAATTTAAGGAAATCTGTGTTCAGTCTGACCACTAAGCTAGACCAGCAAGGTTGTCAACAGCCACACAAGATCAATAAAACAGACATCACATAATTATTTCAGAAAAGAAACTAAACAAACAGCAATAACAAGCAGCAACAATAAAGAAGCCCTGGTGTGGAGTAGAATCTGATTTCCAGATTTGAGACATTATTTAAAAATTTTCACTTTCTAATAAAAAAAAAATAAGATACATGCAAAGAAACAGAAATGCCTGGTCTATAGTCAGGGGGAGAAAACAGTTAATGGACACCATCCTCAAGAAGTTCAGACACTGGACTGACTACACAAAAAAAATTAAATCAACTATATAAACATGTTCAAAGAACTAAAGAAACTATGTATAAGGAACTAAAGGAAAGCATGAGAACAATGCCTCACCAAATAGAAAAAATAATAATAAATAGGTATTAAGAAGGAACCAAATAGAAATTCTGTAGTTGGCAATGCTCCATCCATGTAGCTGTGCCCAACACTGCTACCGTCTTAGATACCTTGGCCATCATCCTAAGAACGTACCATGCTACACCAGACTTAGCAAATGCTTTTTCCTTATATCCCTGGCCACTGAGTCACAAGACCAATTTGCCTTCATGTGAGAGGAGAAACAATAGACCTTCCAAGTTCTTCCCTAACATTACCTGCACAGCCCCGCAATATGTCATGGGATGGTAGCTCTAGGCTGGACCCTGTTCCTCTTCTCCACCTCAGTAAAAATGGGCCCATTACATTGATGCTATAATATTAACATGTGAGGCCTTGCTCCTGCCGCAAGACACTCTGCAGACTTTGCTGGAACATCTATGAGGGAAAGAATAGGCAGCGAACCCACAGAAAATTTAAAGCACAGACACACCTGTAAATTATTTGAGAGTTGCCTGGTCAGGTAAGATGTGCACTGTCCCAGAAGCAGTGATTGATAACCTGCAAGTCTATCCAATCCCTAAGATGTGAAATGGGTGTAAACCTTTATAGGGATTTGGGGGTTTGGGAGGACTTTTATTTTTCACCTGGCAAGGTACTTCTGTTCCTTATACCACTGGTAAAGAAAGGATACCTATGGGGGCTTCCCTGGTGGTGCAGTGGTTGGGAGTCCGCCTGCCAATGCAGGGGGCATGGGTTCGTGCCACGGGACAGCTGGGCCCGTGGGCCGTGGCCGCTGAGTCTGCGAGTCCAGAGCCTGTGCTCCGCGGTGGGAGAGACCACAGCGGTAAGAGGCCCGCGTACCACAAAAAAAAAAAAAAAAAAAAAAAAAAAGAAAAGATACTTATGGAATTAGGGATCAGAGCAGCAAGCCACCTTTGAGAAGGCAAAAAATGCTAGTGAAGCAGATTAAAGCTCTGGGCATCTCTCAAGCAGGGCTATCATTTGAGTTAGATGTACCTGTGACTTTGTAAGGTACAAAGTAGCATTGTGGTTGAGACAACAGAAGGAGAGAGTACCCCTAGGATTTTGACCCCAGCTCTGGAATGGGGCAGAAACCCAATATACCTGCAAAGGGCAAGCGCTCCCAGCCATGTTCACAGCGCTCCTCCAGGTAGAGCCTCCCACGAAGGGACAGCATGTCATGGTAAGAATTTCCTTTCCTATGAAGGGGTATGTTGAGAACATGTTCCATCAACCTCCCTTTGCCAAGGCTCAAACTCCTACTTTGGCTGAGGGTCATGCCTATTTACAGCAGAAAAGTACCCTGTCCACCAGTCCAGTGTATCTAGAAATATAGGTGCTTCTATGCCTTGTGGAATATGCAGATCCTCCAAATGGCCCTGCCTTATTTCTGGGGCAGTCCCTCAACCTGTAGGGAGGACATGGGGGAAATTCCCGATGATACCTGGTATACAGATGCCTGGAAACAGAAATAAGCCTCAGCAGCCAGTGGGCTAAACTCAGAGCAGTTTGGTTGGTGGTAACTCATGAACCCTGGCCATTAACCTTTTGCACTGACAGTTGTGATGGTTTAAAGGGGTTAACTGTATGGCTTGAACAATAAAAAGCAAAAGGATAGATGATCATGAATAAACCCTTGAAGGGGCAGGATATGTGGAAAGACATTTGGGTTTGCCTGCAGGAAGTGGAGCAGTCCTCACTGCCTTCCACTTCCTGGCTCATAAGGTGCTGACACTTCCTGTAGTCAGGAAACTGATGCTCTAGCCTGGGTATGAGAGCAAGCAACTAAACTTTCAGTAAATACAGCAGATTGGGTGCATAGGAAGGGTAGCCTGCAGTACCCAGGTGGGATGGTGAATTGCCAAGGATACTGAATTGCCTTTGAAATACAATGACTCTGTTAGTGAAGGAGCAGTTCATCCTGCATGTTCTAAACAACACCCAAGGCAATTGCCAAAGGAGTCTGGGGCCATCCACCAGAATTCTCAACAAGTGAAGAATTGGCAAATTAATTATATTGTCCCCTCCCCATAAATGAGTGTTCTCAATATGTTTTAGTTTTTGTGGATACCACATCTGGCTTAAGCCATTTCCCCTGTCACTGTGCAGGTCAGGTTGCCACTATTAGGGGATTATAGAAGTTGAGTATCATGTATGGATACCCTTGTTGAATAGATAGTGATCATGGGTCACATTTCAAAGGTCATGATGTGCAAGACTGGGCATAAGCACATGACATTGAATAGAGGTTCCATCTTCCCTATAATCCATAAAAAGCAGGGATGGTAAACAGGAACACTGGAAAATTAAAGCATCAGATTAGATTACTAACAGGAAAAACATCCTTGGCCAGGTGAACAAAAGTACTGTCCCAGGCTTTAATTCGTTTGAATGACCAACCAGTTGCCCCTCATGCCACCCTGGGGATCCCTGCCAAATCATCAATACTGTAAAGTTATGGAAGTCATGGGAAACAGCCATTGTCCTGACTCTCACTATGGATCAATGTGCTATGCTGCTGAGAACACCAAGACCCAAAATGCCTAGAAAGGCATTATCTACTGGAATTTGCAATGAGATATCCCACTGGGATGGATGAGTTACTTTGCACCCCTGAGTGAGGGAGAGCTACTCAATCTCCTGTTGTCCTACTGCAAGCTGAACCTGTTGAAACTCACTATACCTTGAATGCAACATGAACCATTGAGAGAGGGGAGATAGTGTGGGTTCTGGTCAGGCATATCTGGGCCCCAGTCCATCTCCTCACACTGGACAGGGCTGCCTCCCCTGGTCAATATGTATGGTATGCATGACCAGCTCAAGTTCCTAAAGCTGCCAAGCTTCTTCTTCTCAAGGTCAGGTGGACATTTCTGTTTTCCATTGAAGTGATCATTTGGTCATGGTCTTTGTTCCCCTCATTGACATGGAGGACAGTAGAGCACACATAGAAGCCCTTATTAAGGTCACCTAGCAAGCCTTAAATTATAGCCAGCCAAAGCCTGTCCTTACTGAACACTAAAATGTCTCCAATGAGAAAAACTGTTCTCCAAAACAGGGTGGCCTTGAACATTTATACTACCTTACAAGGGGGCACCTGTGCCAGTATCCAAACAGGGTATTGTGTGTTCATACCTGATGAGTCTGCTAATATATCATGTTTATTAAATCACATGAAGACACAACTAAACACCTGAGAGACCTGACCCCCATCCTAGGGGACTTAACATGTCAGTGGTCCAGATCAAGGGGGCCCTGGTGGAAAAGTTGTCACTTATTTTGGGAATAATTGTCTCAATCTGTGTTTTCTCTTGCATTGGTGCCATGGCCTCTGCCTCCAATGCAGCCAGACATCTGCTAATGGGCCACCTCCATGTTGGTGAAACCTCTTGCTGACTGCTGAGCACACACTGAGGAAGAGGTAGACGTGTAAGATTGTAAGAGGCAGTCAACAGAGATGAAGTGTCGGAGGAGGTCATCAAGAAGACGTGACTTCACCTGACCTGCCAGCTGAACCCAGACAATCAGAGATTCCTCACCCCCTCCATGTCCTTGGAATGTGCATTCTGCTAGCCTTACCAGCACCCAGAAGCTACCTGAAGGATACAGCCCTGAGATGGTAAGATTGGTGATGAGACCGTCTGGGCTGTGTATGTGACTGAACCCAGTTAAGGCCTCTGTATAAACTTTTAGGATTCTGGAGTGCAGGTGCAGACATCTTTTCATCTTGCCACACCCAAGGTAAGCCTTGTAAGTAAGTTCCCTTGCTTATTAAGCCGCCACCTACCCATCTGGAGTGATCTGCCTCTTTCTTTCGTCTCTCCCTTCCCTCAACATATGTGGGCCAGTTGCAGATGATGCCAGGAAGCTTCAGAGGTTGCAAAGCAACAGAATGGAGCTATACAAGTGCAACAATTTTTTGATATATTATTGAACTTAAATTATTACTACTAAATTATTGATTAAATTAAATATTAAATTAATATTATTCTAAAATAGATTGGTATAAATCAAGATGATAATCACTAGGACAACCACTACAAAAATATATGTATACATAAATAGTCATTAGTAAAATGAAAATCATAATCACAATAAGGTACAACTTCACACATACAACACTGGGATGCATGTAATAAAAAATGAAAGATAATAACAAGTGTTGAAGAGCATGTGGATAAATTGGAATCGTCATACATAGCTGGTGGGAAAGTAAAATGATGTAGCTGTTTGGGAACACAGTTTGGTAATTCAGCAAAATGTTAAGCCTAGGGTTATCATATGACCCAGCAATTCCACTTTTAGGTAGACACCCAGGAGAACTGAAAACATATCCACACAAAAGCTGATAGCAACGTTATTCATAACAACTAAAAAGTAGAAACAACCCAAACTGTATTCAGTTTATTGTCTGAGTCCCTGGACAAGCTCAGAGTGCTTTGAAGAAAGAGCAATTGTAGGAAAAATGTGAAAATGCTATTTTCATAAATAATTTTATGAAACACACAGCCCAGACTGTGCTCTGTGATTCCCAGGTGGAAAACTATGCTCCATCTCGGGAGAGCTGACCATTCTGCCTACTTATTTTTGGTAAGCAGGACTTCTCTTGTCCCTTTTGGGCCTGGTACACCTGTGGCTTTAAGCAAATTTCAAGGGTAGAGCAATAAACATGAAAGAACTTTTCTTTGAGTATATCAGAAACATCCTCTCCCGATGCCCAAAGATCACTTAGTGATAACTTGCAGAGGATTGGGGTGGGGGTGGGGTACAGTTGTCCAGCAGTAGGGAGACACCTTGATAAAATGGAACTGTTATAAAATGAGACAATTTATACCGACTTGGGAATTTGAAGATACGTGAATATGAAGATATATTTAAGATATGAATGAAAGAATTAACTATGTTATTTCCAATGTTGATCCCCAGTGTCAAAATAAAATTACACTACCCCAAAGAGTGAATACATCTGTTTTCTATTTTTCAGTTAATCAACATATTACATCTCTTAAAAGAAGGTACATGGGAGGAAAGTACTTCCATTCTTCTGAGTCCTGAAATAAGTCCCTTTCCCAAAAGATTTTTATATATCCTGACTTTAAGAAATAATATCTATCATATATGTGTTATAAATGTACATACTGAATGACTGAATAAGATCAATATATTTGCATATATTCATGGATAACAAAATTTTTTCTTTCTTCTTTGGGAAATTTCCCAGGTCTGGAATTAAAAAAAAAAAGAAAAGAAAACAGAATGGCCATCATCAAAAAATCTACAAACAATAAATGCTGGAGAGAAAGGGAACCTTCTTGCACTGTTGGTGGGAATGTAAATTGATACAGCCACTGTGGAGAACAGTATGAATGTTCCTTAAAAAACTAAAAATAGAACTACCATATGACACAGCAATCCTACTACTGGGCATATACCCTGAGAAAACCATAATTCAAAAAGAGACATGTACCACAATGTTCATTGAAGCTGTATTTACAATAGCCAGGATATGGAAGCAACCTAAGTGTCCATCAACAGATGAATGGATAAAGAAGATGTGGTACATATATAAAATGAAATATTACTCAGCAATAAAAAGAAACGTAATTGAGTTATTTGTAGTGAGGTGGATGGACCTAGAGTCTGTCATACAGAGTGAAGTAAGTCAGAAAGAGAAAAACAAATACCATATGCTAACACATATATATGGAACCTAAAAAAAAAAAAAGGTTCTGAAGAACGTAGGGGTAGGACAGGAATAAAGACGCAGACGTAGAGAATGGACTTGACACAGGGAAGGAGAAGGGTAAGCTGGGACGGAGAGAGTGGCATGGACATATATACACTACCAAATGTAAAATAGATAGCTAGTGGGAAGCAGCCGCATAGCACAGGGAGATCAGCTCAGTGCTCTGTGACCACCTAGAGGGGTGGGATAGGGAGGGTGGGAGGGAAAGAGGGAGACACAAGAGGGAAGAGATATGGGGACATATGTATATGTATAGCTGATTCACTTTGTTATAAAGCAGAAACTAACACATGATTGTAAAGCAATTATACTTTAATAAAGATGTTTAAAAAAATTAAAAACTCTGTGCATCAAAGGACACGATCAACAAAGTGAAAAGTCAAACCACAGAATGAGGGAAATATTTACAAATTATGTATCTGATAAGGGGCTAATAGACAAAGAACCTCTAAAAAACAACAACAAAAAACAAAGAATGCTGATTTAAAAATGGGCAAAGGACTTGAATAGGAATTTCTCCAAAGAAGATATAAAAATTGACAATAAGCACGTAAAAGATGCCCAGTATCACAAATCACTGAGGAAATGCAAATCAAAACCACACAAGAGCTATCACTTCATATCCAATAGGATGGCTATTATTAAAACAACAATAACAAACAAAACAAAACAAAAACAAAGTGTAGGCAAGGATGTGGAGAAACTGGAACCCTTGTACACTACTGGTGAGAATGTAAAATGGTGCAGCTGCAGTGGAAAACAGTGTAGTGATTCCTCAAAACATTAAACATAGTATTACTATATAATCCAGCAATACAACTCTGGGTCTGTACCCCAAAGGAATGAAAGCAGAGACTTGAATAGATATTTGCACGCCCACGTTCATAACAGCATATTCACAACAGCAAAACGTGGAATGTAAACAACCCACACTCCCATCAGTGATTATGGATAAACAAAATGTGGTCCTTCCACACAATGGAATATTATTCAGCCTTAAAGAGGAAAGACATTCTGACACCTACAGTAACATAGATGAACCTTGAGAACATTATGTTCAGTGACATAAGCCAGTCATAAAAGGACAAATACTGTATGATCCACTTACTTGAGGTCCCTGGAGGAGTCAAATTCATGGAACCAGAGCAGTGGTCGCCAGGGGCTGTGGTACCTGGAATTGTCTAACAGGTGTAGAGTTTCAGTTTTGCAACATGAAAAAGTCCTGGAGATGGATAACAATGATGGTGACACAACAAAGTGAATGTACTTAATGCCACTGAACTGTACATTCAAAATGGTTAAAATGGTAAATTTCATGTTGTATACATTCTACCACAATTTTAAAAAATAGAGGCTAAATGTAACTTCATATATATTTTATAATAGAACGTTAAGCTTTACAGATCAAGTTCTTTATACATATCAAAGTTAGCATTAAATTATAATGTAGTGAAACAACAAAAAATTTAATAGAAATAATGCACTATATCAACGTTCTTGTATTAGTTCTCTTTAAAATTAAGTTTAGGAGTGAGCTGTGATTTTAAGCTAAGAGATGTTAAATAATTTAAGTGTGTAAAACAGTATTCAAATGTGTACGTGAGCTTGACTTGTTATAACCTTAATTATAACTGTAATTTTCAAAAAAGAAAACAAACTTTCATCTGTATAAGCAAATTCAATAGAGTTACTAAAATGTACAATAATTATTAAAATTACTACTTTAAGGCTACTTTAGAGGTTTTCCCTTGAGACAGACACGAAGAGCTAAGCACTTACCTCTTTTTTTCCTATAGAATCATGAAAACCTTATCATCACTTTATCAATTTATAATGATTTTCTGACAGTTAAAGACAGAAAGTGACTAGCACTCTACTACCCTAGTAACAGTGTTCAGGCCCACAGAGAAATTTTAATAGTTATAAACCAAATTATGAGATTAAAGAGGTCAGAGAGATCAAATTGTTTTATATTCTAGTTTATACTTCTCATTTCAAGAACTTCATGGAATAAGAACTATACTTGAAGCAGTTATGAAATGTGAAATTTATCAGGCCTTGAAATTTTATTTTACTTTTCCCACTTTAAGCAAAATTTTCTCTCTTTATGTTATCTCTTCAGTAGATTATTATAAAAAAAACTATAATCCATTTTCTCATTTACTGATTATTCATATATTTTTCTTCCTAAATGTATTAAACATGTTTTAAAATGCAAAATATGTTTTGCCATTAATAAATTCAATACAGTTTGAATCTGAAATCCAGTAAATAAAAACAGAAGCTTTCAATTAAATTACGTCTCAAGTTCCATTAATTGTTCTTAAATATTCTATTTAGATAATAGAATTTCTGCTTAGATAATCTAGGGTAAATTTTCTAAAAAAGATTGCTCTAGTAGCTTTGTAATGCTTACTATAGTAGGTCAAAGCCCTCAGGTAGGCGTTTGACTTCTTCTCCATACATTTCTTGTTATTTTTCATCAATATATACACATACATATATATTTTATATATTTAGACATGTTTATATATCTAAATATATTATCTATTACCTATTTATGTCTATCTGTCTATCTAGTTACTCTTTTCCTGCTTAAGCTAAAATATTTCCCAACTTTTTTTTCACCCTACTTTCTTGTTTTGAAATAATGTAGTTCAAATTTATTTTAAAATGTATTTGCTTTAGGGCTTCCCTGGTGGTACAGTGGTTGAGAGTCCGCCTGCCGATGCAGGGGACACGGGTTCGTACCCCGGTCCGGGAGGATCCCACATGCCACGGAGCGGCTGGACCCCTAAGCCATGGCTGCTGAGCATGCGCGTCCGCAGCCTGTGCTCCGCAACGGGAGAGGCCACAACAGTGAGAGGCCCGCGTACCGCAAAAAAAAAAAAAAAAAAAAAAAAAAAAAGTATCTGTTTTATATATTTTATATATATATTCCTGATTATATACTAATATGTGCTCATTGTAAACAATATTAAACATTCAGAAAAATTAGTAGAGAATAAAAATCCACCATAATGTCAACAGCCAAGTATAATTCATAGAAATATATAATGATTTTCTGATAGTACAAAGGGGAAGAAGTAAGAATAGCATATACTGCTTCAATTTCGTAGTTGCTGCTATAACAGAATACCACAATAATACTGGCTTAAAGAACAAAAAGTTATTACCTTACAGTTCTGGTGGTCAGAAATCCAAAAATCCACATGCTCTTATGGGGCTAAAATCCAGATGTTGGCAGGGCTCAATTTCTGCTGGAGGCTCCAGGGCACAATACATTTCCTTGCCTTTTCTAGCTTCTCGAGGTCACCTGTATTCCTTGGTTTGTAATTCTTTCACGTCTTCTAAACCAGCATTCTTACCTCCCTAGTTCCTGTTACCATCATCACATTTCCTCTTGATTCTTCTGCTTGTCTCTTCCATATTTTAAGAGCCCTTCTTACACTGAGTCCTCTTAGATAATCTAAGGTGATCTGCCCATCTGAAATATTTTTAGCTTAATCACTTCTGCAAAACCACTGTTAAATGTAAGGTAATATACTCACAAATTCCAGAGATTAGCACGTGTATATTATTGGAGTCCGTTATTCCGCCTACCAATGCACAAATAAAAAGTCATTGGAATTAAAGTAATGATTAAGGGGCTTAAAATGGAGCCTCTAGTCATATTTTTTTTTTAACATCTTTATTGGAGTATAATTGCTTTACAATGGTGTGTTAGTTTCTGCTTTATAACAAAGTGAATCAGTTATACATATACATATGTTCCGATATCTCTTCCCTCTTGCGTCTCGCGCCCTCCCACCCTCCCTATCCCACCCCTCCAGGTGGTTACAAAGCACCGAGCCGATATCCCTGTGCCATGTGGCTACTTCCCACTAGCTATCAACCTTACGTTTGTTAGTGTGTATATGTCCATGACTCTCTCTCGCCCTGTCACAGCTCACGCTTCCCCCTCCCCATATCCTCAAGTCCGTTCTCCAGTAGGTCTGGGTCTTTATTCCTGTCTTACCCTGGGTTCTCCATGACATTTTTTTTTCTTCTTAAATTCCATATATATGTGTTATCATACGGTATTTGTCTTTTTCTTTCTGACTTACTTCACTCTGTATGACAGACTCTAGGTCTATCCACCTCATTACAAATAGCTCAATTTCGTTTCTTTTTATGGCTGAGTAAATATTCCATTGTATATATGTGCCACATCTTCTTTAACCATTCATCCGATGCTGGGCACTTAGGTTGTTTCCATCTCCGGGCTATTGTAAATAGAGCTGCAATGAATATTTTGGTACATGACTCTTTTTGAATTTTGGTTTTCTCAGGGTATATGCCCAGTAGTGGGATTGCTGGGTCATATGGTAGTTCTATTTGTAGTTTTTTAAGGAACCTCCATACTGTTATCCATAGTGGCTGAACCAATTCACATTCCCACCAGCAGTGCAAGAGTGTTCCCTTTTCTCCACACCCTCTCCAGCATTTATTGTTTCTAGATTTTTTGATGATGGCTATTCTGACTGGTGTGAGATGACATCTCATTGTAGTTTTGATTTGCATTTCTCTAATGATTAGTGATGTTGAGCATTCTTTCATGTGTTTGTTGGCAGTCTGTATATCTTCTTTGGAGAAATGTCTATTTAGGTCTTCTGCCCATTTTTGGATTGGGTTGTTTGTTTTTTTGTTATTGAGCTGCATGACCTGCTTGTAAATTCTGGAGATTAATCCTTTGTCAGTTGCTTCATTTGTAAATATTTTCTCCCATTCTGAGGGTTGTCTTTCGGTCTTATTTATGGTTTCCTTTGCTGTGCAAAAGCTTTGAAGTTTCATTAGGTCCCATTTGTTTATTTTTGTTTTTATTTCCATTACTCTAGGAGGTGGGTCAGAAAGGATCTTGCTGTGATTTATGTCATAGAGTATTCTGCCTATGTTTTCCTCTAAGAGATTGATAGTTTCTGGTCTTACATTTAGATCTTTAATCCATTTGGAGCTTATTTTTGCGTATGGTGTTAGGGAGTGATCTAATCTCATACTTTTACGTATATCTGTCCAGTTTTCCCAGCACCACTTATTGAAGAGGCTGTCCTTTCTCCACTGTACATTCCTGCCACCTTTATCAAAGATAAGGTGACCATATGTGTGTGGGTTTATCTCTGGGCTTTCTATCCTGTTCCATTGATCTATCTTTCTGTTTCTGTGCCAGTACCATACTGTCTTGATTTCTGTAGCTTTGTAGTATAGTCAGAAGTCAGGGAGCCTGATTCCTCCAGCTCCTTTTTTCGTTCTCAAGATTGCTTTGGCTATTCGGGATCTTTTGTGTTTCCATACAAATTGTGGAATTTTTTGTTCTAGTTCTGTGAAACATGCCAGTGGTAGTTTGATAGGGATTGCATTGAATCTATAGATTGCTTTGGGTAGTAGAGTCATTTTCACAATGTTGATTCTTCCAATCCAAAAACATGGTATATCTCCATCTGTTTGTATCATCTTTAATTTCTTTCATCAGTGTCTTATAGTTTTCTGCATACAGGTCTTTTGTCTCCTTAGGTAGGTTTATTCCTAGATATTTTATTCTTTTTGTTGCAATGGGAAATGGGAGTGTTTTCTTGATTTCACACTCAGATTTTTCATCATTAGTATATAGGAATGCCAGAGATTTCTGTGCATTAATTTTGTAATCTGCTACTTTACCAAATTCATTGATTAGCTCTAGTAGTTTTCTGGTAGCATCTTTAGGATTCTCTATGTATAGTTTCATGTCATCTCCAAACAGTGACAGCTTTACTTCTTCTTTTCCGATTTGGATTCCTTTTATTTCCTTTTCTTCTCTGATTGCTGTGGCTAAAACTTCCAAAACTATGTTGAATAAGAATGGTGAGAGTGGACAACCTTGTCTTGTTCCTGATCTTAATGGAAATGATTTCAGTTTTTCACCCTTGAGGATGATGTTGGCTGTGGGCTTGTCATATATGGCCTTTATAATGTTGAGGAAAGTTCCCTCTATGCCTACTTTCTGCAGGGTTTTTATCATAAGTGGGTATTGAATTTTGTCAAAAGCTTTCTCTGCATCGATTGAGATGATCATATGGTTTTTCTCCTTCAATTTTTTAATATGATTTATCCCATTGATAGATTTGCGCACATTGAAGAATCCTTGCATTCCTGGAATAAACCCCACTTGATCATGGTGTATGATCCTTTTAATGTGCTGTTGGATTCTGTTTGCTAGTATTTTGTTGAGGATTTTTGCATCTATGTTCATCAGTGATATTGGCCTGTAGTTTTCTTTCTTTGTGACATCCTCGTCTGGTTTTGGTATCAAGGTGATGGTGGCCTCGTAGAAGGAATTTGGGAGTGTTCCTCCCTCTGCTATATTTTGGAAGAGTTTGAGAAGGATAGGTGTTAGCTCTTCTCCGAATGTTTGACAGAATTCGCCTGTGAAGCCATCTGGTCCTGGGCTTTTGTTTGTTGGAAGATTTTTAATCACAGTTTCAATTTCAGTGCTTGTGATTGGTCTGTTCATATTTTCTATTTGTTCCTGATTCAGTCTTGGCATGTTGTGCATTTCTAAGAATTTGTCCATTTCTTCCAGATTGTCCATTTTATTGGCATAGTATTACTTGTAGTAATCTCTCATGATCTTTTTTATTTCTGCAGTGTCTGTTATTACGTCTCCTTTTTCATTTCTAATTCTATTGATTTGAGTCTTCTCCCTTTTTTTCTTGATGAGTCTGGCTAGTGGTTTATCTATTTTGTTTATCTTCTCAAAGAACCAGCTTTTAGTTTTACTGATCTTTGCTATTGTTTCCTTCATTTCTTTTTCATTTATTTCTGATCTGATTTTTATGATTTATTTCCTTCTGCTAGCTTTGGGGTTTTTTTGTTCTTCTTTCTCTAATTGCTTGAGGTGCAAGGTTAGGTTGTTTATTCGAGATGATTCCTGCTTCTTAAGGTGGGCTTGTATTGCTATAAACTTCCCCCTTAGAACTGCTTTTGCTGCATCCCATAGGTTTTGGGTTGTTGTGTCTCCATTGTCATTTGTTTCTAGGTATTTTTTGATTTCCTCTTTGATTTCTTCAGTGATCATTTCATTATTAAGTAGTGTATTGTTTAGCCTCCATGTGTTTGTATTCTTTACAGATCTTTTCCAGTAATTGATATCTAGTCTCATGGCGTTGTGGTTAGAAAAGATACTTGATACAATTTCAATTTTCTTAAATTTACCAAGGCTTGATTTGTGACCCAAGATATAATCTATCCTGGAGAATGTTCCATGAGCACTTGAGAAAAATGTGTATTCTGTTGTTTTTGGATGGAGTGTCCTATAAATATCAATTAAGTCCATCTTGTTTAATGTATCATTTAAAGCTTGTGTTTCCTTATTGATTTTCATTTTGGATGATCTGTCCATGGGTGAAAGTGGAGTGTTTAAGTCCCCTACTATAAATGTGTTACTGTCGATTTCCCCTTTTATGGCTGTTAGTATTTGCCTTATGTATTGAGGTGCTCCTATGTTGGGTGCATAAATATTTACAATTGTTATATCCTCTTCTTGGATCGATCCCTTGATCATTATGTAGTGTCCTTCTTTGTCTCTTCTAATAGTCCTTATTTTAAAGTCTATTTTGTCTGAGATGAGAATTGCTACTCCAGCTTTTTTTGGTTTCCATTTGCATGGAATATCATTTTCCATCCCCTTACTTTCAGTCTGTATGTGTCTCTAGGTCTGAAGTGGGTCTCTTGTAGACAGCATATGTAAGGGTCTTGTTTTTGTATCCATTCAGCCAATCTGCGTCTTTTGGTGGGAGCATTTAGTCCATTTACTTTTAAGGTAATTATCGATATGTATGTTCCTATTCCCATTTTCTAAATTGTTTTGGGTTTGTTATCATAGGTCTGTTCCTTCTCTTGTGTTTCTTATCTAGAGAAGTTCCTTTAGCATTTGTTTTAAAGCTGGTTTGGTGGTGCTGAACTCTCTCAGCTTTTGCTTGTCTGTAAAGGTTTTAATTTCTCCATCAAATCTGAATGAGATCCTTGCTGGGTAGAGTAGTCTTGGTTGCAGGTTTTCTCCTTCATCACTTTCAGTATGTCCTGCCCCTCCCTTCTGGCTTGTAGGGTTTCTGTTGAGAGATCAGCTGTTAACCTTATGGGGATTCCCTTGTGTGTTATTTGTTGCTTTTCCCTTGCTGCTTTTAATATGCTTTCTTTGTATTTAATTTTTGACAGTTGATTAATATGTGTCTTGGTGTATTTCTCCTTGGATTTATCCTGTATGGGATTCTATGTGCTTCCTGGACCTGATTAACTATTTCCTTTCCCATATTAGGGAAGTTTTCAACTATAATCTCTTCAAATATTTTCTCAGTCCCTTTCTTTTTCTCTTCTTCTTCTGGAACCCCTATAATTCGAATGTTGGTGTGTTTAATGTTGTCCCAGAGGTCTCTGAGACTATCCTCATTTCTTTTCATTGTTTTTTCTTTATTCTCTCTGCAGTAGTTATTTCCACTATTTTATCTTCCAGGTCACTTATCCGTTCTTCTGCCTCAGTTATTCTGCTATTGATCCCATCTAGAGTACTTTTAATTTCATTTATTGTGTTGTTCATCGTTGTTTGTTTCATCTTTATTTCTTCTAGGTCCTTGTTAACTGTTTCTTGCATTTTGTCCTTTCTATTTCCAAGATTTTGGATCATCCTTACTATCATTATTCTGATTCTTTTTCAGGTAGACTGCCTATTTCCTATTCATTTATTAGGTCTGGTGCATTTTTATCTTGCTCCTTTATCTGCTGTGTGTTTTTCTGTCTTCTCATTTTGCTTATCTTACTGTGTTTGGTGTCTCCTTTTTGCAGGCTGCAGGTTCGTAGTTCCCGCTGTTTTTGATGTCTGTCTCCAGTGGCTAAGGTTGGTTCAGTGGGTTGTGTAGGTTTCCTGGTGGAGGGGACTAGTGCCTGTGTTGTGGTGGATGAGGCTGGATCTTGTCTCTCTAGTGGGCAGTTTCACGTCTGATGGTGTGTTTTGGGGTGTCTGTGGCCTTATTACAATTTTAGACAGCCTCTCTGCTAATGTGTGGGTTTGTGTTCCTGTTTTGCTAGTTGTTTGGCATAGGTTGTCCAGCACTGTAGCTTGCTGGTGGTTGAGTGAAGCTGGGTGCTGGTGTTAAGATGGAGGTCTCTGGGAGATTTTCGCCGTTTGATATTATGTGGAGCTGGAAGGTCTCTTGTTGACCAGTGTCCTGAAGTTGGCTCTCCTACCTCAGAGGCAGAGCCCTGACTCTTGGATGGAGCACCAAGAGCCTTTCATCCACACGGCTCAGAATAAAAGGGAGAAAAAGTAGAGAGAATTAGTAGAAATATGAAGAAAGAAAGAGAGGGAAGGAAGGAAGAAAGAAAGAAAGAAGCAAAGAAGGAAAGAAGGCAAGAAGGAAAGAAAGGAGGGAGGGAGAGAGGGAGGGAGGAAGGAAGGAGGGAAGGAAGGAAAAAAGACAGAAAGTTATTGAATTAAAAAATACTTATTTAGAAAAAAAAAAAGGGACGGATAGAACCTTAGGACAAATGTTGGAAGCAAAGCTATACAGACAAAATCTTACACAGAAGCATACACATACACCCTCACAAAAAGAGGTAAAGGGGAAAAAATCATAAATCTTGCTCTCAGAGACCACTTCCTCAATTTGGGATGATTTGTTGTCTAAAGGAGGGAAGGAAGGAAGGAAGGAAAGAAAGAAAGAAAGAAAGAAAGAAAGAAAGAAAGAAGGTAAAGTATAATAAAGTTATTAAAATTAATTATTAAGAAAAAAATTTAAAAAAAAACCATGGACGGATAGAACCCTAGGACAAATGGTGGAAGCAAAACTATACAGACAAGATCTCACACAGAAGCATACACATACACATTCACAAAAAGAGGAAAAGGGGAAAAAATCTTAGATCTTGCTCTCGAAGTTCACCTCCTCAATTTGGGATGATTCGCTTGGAGGGCGTCTGTTTTTTGCTCAGACGGGACGGGGTTAAAGGAGCCGCTGATTCGGGGGCTCTGGCGCACTCAGGCCGGGGGGGAGGGAGGGGCACGGAGTGCGGGGCTGGCCTGCAGCGGCAGAGGCTGGCATGACGTTGCACCAGCCTGAGGCCCGCTGTGCGTTCTCCCGGGGAAGTTGTCCCTGGATTCCGGGAACCTGCCAGTGGCGGGCTGCACAGGTTACCAGAAGCGGGGTGTGGAGAGTGACCTGTGCTCGCACACAGGCTTCTTGATGGTGGGAGCAGCAGCCTTAGCATCTCATGCCCGTCTCTGGGGTCCGCGCTTTTAGCCGCGGCTCGCGGCCGTCTCTGGAGTTCCTTTAAGCAACGCTCTTAAACCCCTCTCCTCGCGCACCAGGAAACAAAGAGGGAAGAAAGTCTCTTGCCTCTTCGGCAGGTGCAGACTTTTCCCCGGACTCCCTCCCGGCTAGCCGTGGTGCACTAACCCCTTCAGGCTATGTTCAAGCCGCCAACCCCAGTCCTCTCCCTGCGCTCCATCCGAAACGGAAACCCGAGCCTCAGAGCCTCAGCTCGCAGCCCCGCCCGCCCCGGCGGGTGAGCAGACAAGCCTCTCGGGCTGGTGAGTGCCGGTCGGCACCGATCCTCTGTGCGGGAATCTCCCCGCTTTGCCCTCCGCACCCGTTGCTGTGCACTCCTCCGCGGCTCTGAAGCTCCCCCCGCCGCCTCCCGCAGTCCGCCCGCGAAGGGGCTTCCTAGTGTGTGGAAACTTTTCCTCCTTCACAGCTCCCTCCCACGGGTGCAGGTGCCTTCCCTATTCTTTTGTCTCTGTTTTTTCTTTTGTCCTACCCAGGTACGTGGGGGAGTTTCTTGCCTTTTGGGAGGTCTGAGGTCTTCTGGCAGCCTTCAGTAGGTGTTCTGTAGGAGTTGTTCCACGTGTAGATGTATTTCTGGTGTATCTGTGGGGAGGAAGGTGATCTCCGCGTCTTACTCTTCCGCCATCTTCAAGGTCCCCCTCTAGTCATATCTTTTGTTATTAGTATTGTTATTGTGGTGGTGGCGGTTTTAATTTACTCATAGTTGCTTTCTATTTGTTGCAGCCAAGACTCCTGACTGATCTGAGTATCTTTTAGCGTGAACACGAACCCCTTCTCTCTCCCCAAGTGTTCTTCAAAATGCTGTCATACACACCAATATTGTGTTAGTGGTGCTTGAAGAATAAAATTAAGGAGTGCTTTTTTATACAGTTATTCATAAAAATAAATGTACGAAAATACAGCCAAGAAGAGTGATGGTAGATATACAATTAAAATGGAAGGAAGGAAGGATGGAAGGGAGGAAGAGAGGGAGGGAGGCACAGATCAAGTACTTAGATCATGAACTCTTAAAAACATGCGGTAAGGGGGCTTCCCTGGTGGCGTAGTGGTTGAGAGTCCGCCTGCCGATGCAGGGGACGCAGGTTTGTGCCCCGGTCCGGGAAGATCCCACATGCCGCGGAGCGGCTGGGCCCGTGAGCCATGGCCGCTGAGCCTGCGTGTCTGGAGCCTGTGCTCCACAACGGGAGAGGCCACAACAGGGAGAGGCCCGCGTACCGCTAAAAAAAAAAAAAAGAAAAAAAAAAAACATGTGGTAAGGAACACAATTTCCTTTAGAAATATTTCTGATCTGGCTTGTAGTCTCTCTCTTTCATCTATCTCTATTGATCTACTGATCTACTAGTCTATTGATATCTATCTATCTAGCATCTATCTAACATCTGTCTCTCATGTATATTTATACACATACTAAAGAGATACATCTTCCCATTCAGAAGCAATACCATTCAAAATAACTGAACAGGTTTTTTTGTTGCAGTTTCTGAAATAAACACACACACAAGTGTATAAGATCACTTCTGTCTGAAAGGCAGTAATATAAAGTTGCTCTTTGAGAAAGGAAAATGTGAAAATAGAAATATAAGCATTTAACAAAATAATTCAAATTTAATTAAAGGACAGCTATAAAGCTATACACCTGGACATAATTTTTTTTTTATACCTATACTGTGCCATCAGGAAAATAGAATTTATAGTTAGGTAAATAAAAGCTTTGCTTAGCTATCACTTTGAAGTACAACTCTCTTGTAATAAAAATTTGACCATGTTTTTCTTCTTCTGAATAACAAGTAAGTTTTACCTCTTGTTTTTTCTCACCATAAAATAGAAAGAGATAAATACCCTTGCTATAAAAATGTTTTTAATATAGATAATTTTACCTACTAAAATAATCAATTTTGTCAGTCTAGATATCAATATATGTGGAATATAACTTGGATAACAGGAGGAAAAAACAATAAAACAAAGCTGGTCTAAGAATTAGTGATAATTGTTAATTATCTCAGACATAAATGAGCTTCCAAGAATACTACTATTGGATTTGTCATTGTTTTTCTGCCTTGTTTTAAAGGCTACGTAACATCACAATTTATGGTGTATTATTACTTCATTTATATGTTTTACTATTTAGATATTAATTTTGTTTTCCTTTTTTGAATATTTAACATAACATTGTAGTTATTATCTGTATATAAGAATTTGCATTTGCATATACCTTTGGTAGTGTTTTCTAGCAGAGACAAAATTTCATGTGCTCTGTTGAGGAAATACTTTTCAGGAGAAATCTATGGGAGTAAAGGAAGCAAGATAGTCATAGCTAATGGATATAAGACTAGAGAAAATATGGTCTCAGATAAATCAGCCTTGGCCTTATCTATAGGGGAATCTGGAACATAAATCACATCATAAAGTTGCCTTTACTTTGAGGTAATGTGGTCGGCCTTTTGTAATTCCAGTATAATTCAATATTGGAAGAAGGATGCCCCTGGCAGAGAAAGGGGTTCTCCTGAGTAAGAAAGTTCTTTTCAGCCTAAAGACAATGGTCCTGAAAAGAGGATAGCCTTGAACCATTAGCAGCCAACACTTAATAACCACTGAGGAATGGTGGATAGGGTACCAGCTGGCATCTACTACATCTCACCTCTTTTTCCACCTAGATTCACTTTTTTCTAACTTTGTTTACTGCATCTAGGCAAAGCTACTCCAGGGTGCTGGATCATCACAACTGGGGAGAGTTACAAGGGGAGGGTTATTGGGATGAATTACATCCTTCACTGCTGCAGTAGGTCCTGAAGTCTTACCTGTTTACCCAGCATCTCCCTTCTCTACCACCCATTTAATTAACATTTTCTCTTGGCTCTCATTTCTATTGGTCTAGTTTACTTGCTTGGTGGAGATCCACAGAGGGTCTGAAACCCTGATTATCATGACTTTATCAAGTTGTGGTTGTTCTAATTTCAACTGAGATGTATTTTTTTTTTTAACGTATGGACAGCCAATTATTCCAACACCATTTTTTGAAAAGGCTATCCTTCCTCTATGGCGTTGCCTCTGTCCTTTGTCAAAGGTCAGCTGACTTATCTTTTTATGTCTATTTCTGTACTTTCTATTCAATTTTGTTGATTTATATATCTATTATTTCATCACCACCATGTTTTCTTGATTACTGTAACTCTATAGTACTTGAAATCAAGGAGTATGAGTTCTCCAACTTCATTCTTGTTTGGAGTTGTTTTTATTTGGCTTATCTTGGTTTCTTTCTTTGCCTTTCCAAATGACTTTAGAGTCAATTTGTTGATATCTCCACAAAAAAAAAAAAAAGAATTTGATTGGAATTGCACTAAAACTATAGATCAAGTTGGTAACTGAAATCCTAACAATATAGAATGTTGCCATTCATGAACATTGACTATCTTTCCACTTATTTACATCTCCTTTGATTTATTGCATCTGAGTTTTTACCTTAGCATAGGCAAATTTAAAAAATTATATCATGTAGTAGTTTGGGGATCCAGGATAGAATGGAGAATGTGACAAAACCATCAACTTTATTACAGATATATGAAACAAACTCACTGAAGGGGGTAGGTGAAATTGTGCTGACCTAAGTACCATTAACCCTTGAACAACACAGGTTTGAATTGCTCAGGTCCACTTATACATAGATTGTTTTTTCAATAGTAAATACAGTGGTACTATTTGATCTGCGGCTGGTTGATGCAGAGTATATGGCCAACTAAAAGCTATACTTGGATTTTTGACTGTGAGGAAGAGCGGTGCCCCTAAACCCCTGTGTTGTTCAAAGGGTCAGCTGTATATTTTTAATGAGTAAAATCTGTAAGACTAAAGGCAAAAGAAACTATACATAGTGCTCTGCTTGATAAAATTGTTTCATGTGGGGGTGTGAGGGGTACCAATTCTCATACTGCTCAATGTGTGTACTGGAATTGAACAACTAAGTAAGTGAATGGCAGTGATGGAAGCCAGGTTTCTCACAGTTGGGGTGGAGTTTTACAGATAAGGGGAGAGGGGGACAAGAACAATTCATTTGCTAATGGAGTAGAGCTGGAGAAATGAATATAAACCCATGTTTAGTTTAACATAGGTACAGATGGTTACATACAGAACTATTTATAAGTATGTGTAACTACAAGGGTTAATATGCACATATATATTTCTTTACTCTCTCAACTGACAGGGTGTAGAAAAAATGACATCCCAGTAACAATAAGCACCTAGCATTCAGATATTGGTTTCTAAGACCATCCTCTAGTGAAAAGAACCAGGACTCATTGGAGAAAAAGCTGATTCTAGGCCAGGGATAGGAAATATACAAGATAAGCCTAGAACATGTATAGTGCTAGAAGATAAGAAATTACTAAAAAAATAAGCACACACACACACACACACACACACACACACACACACACAATCATGGAGCTATTTCAAAGAGAAAAAGAAGCCAACTTCAAGAGGTACAAATGGCCAAAGAATCTGAGCAACAAAATAAGTAGTATTAGATTGTAACTCAAACTATGAAATGATATAAAATATCCAATTTTATATTTATACAGATAAACTATTGAAGAAATAAATTTTGAGGCTGAAGGGGCAAATCATCTTGCAGAAGGCATACAAATAATTTATCTAGATACTCCACTCTCAAGGAGATGGAGTGTAATGCCCTGCTGCTTAAGGTTGCACTGCACACAGTGAATTCCTTCCAAAGAGTACAGATGGAAAGAGGAGGTGCAGATGAGTTACTTTGCAGTGAAGAAACCTACTAAACAGTACTTCAGTCACATGATCAAGGTCAACATCAACAGTGATAAATTATAAAAAATAGTCGGACTCCATTTTTTTTGTTTGTTTGACTGCTGACATCTTTTAAGCCTCAGGGCATCTCTTCCCCTTTTGGCTCCACATTAGGGAAAATTGATAAGAAAACCTTTGGAGTCCTCTCTTTGACCCAGAAGGGACATTCAAACTATGCAAGCCCCTTCCCTTGTGGGAATCCTTACCCCAGCCTCACTGCCTAACCACAATAAAAATCCCAAAGTAGGGCTTCCCTGGTGGTGCAGTGGTTGAGAGTCCGCCTGCTGATGTAGGGGACACGGGTTCGTGCCCCGGTCCGGGAAGATCTCACATGCCGCGGAGCGGCTAGGCCCGTGAGCCATGGCCACTGAGCCTGCGCGTCCAGAGCCTGTGCTCCGAAACGGGAGAGGCCACAACAGTAAGAGGCCCACGTACCGCAAAAATCCCAAGCTAGTCTGTTTTTTCTGCTCTCTCAAGCCTTCTTCTGACCATTGTGGGTAAGGGGTCCATCCTGCTTCTTCAGGGTGCCACAGCATAAGTCAGATTGATAAAACACCAAGCAAAAACAAAAATCAAAACTCTTAACTCCAGTCTTCTCATGAGAAAAATTTTTTTTTCTAACATCTTTTTTTTTTCTAACTTTTTTTTTAACATCTTTATTGGGGTATAATTGCTTTACAATGGTGTGTTAGTTTCTGCTTCACAACGAAATGAATCAGTTATATATATATACATATGTTCCCATATCTCTTGCATCTCCCTCCCTCCCACCCTCCCTATCCCACCCCTCCAGGCGGTCACAAAGCACGGAGCTGATCTCCCTGTGCTATGCGGCTGCTTCCCACTAGCTATCTGCCTTACGTTTGGTAGTGTATATATGTCCGTGCCTCTCTCGCGCTTTGTCACGGTTTACCCCTCCCCCTCCCCATATCCTCAAGTCCATTCTCTAGTAGGTCTGGGTCTTTATTCCTGTCTTACCCCTAGGCTCTTCATGACATTTTTTTTTCTTAAATTCCATATATATGTGTTAGCATACGGTATTTGTCTCTCTCTTTCTGACTTACTTCACTCTGTATGACAGACTCTAGGTCTATCCACCTCATTACAAATAGCTCCATTTCGTTTCTTTTTATGGCTGAGTAATATTCCATTGTATATATGTGCCACATCTTCTTTATCCATTCATCCGATGATGGGCACTTAGGTTGTTTCCATCTCCGGGCTATTGTAAATAGAGCTGCAATGAACATTTTGGTACATGACTCTTTTTGAATTATGGTTTTCTCAGGGTATATGCCCAGTAGTGGGATTGCTGGGTCATATGGTAGTTCTATTTGTAGTTTTTTAAGGAACCTCCATACTGTTCTCCACAGTGGCTGTATCAATTTACATTCCCACCAGCAGTGCAAGAGGGTTCCCTTTTCTCCATAAATTTCAGCTTTATTGAGGTATAATTGACATATAAAGTTGAAAGATATTTATGAGTACATTGTGGTGATTTGATATATATATTTATAGTGAAAGGATCCCCCCACCGCAATCCAGTTAATTGACACATTCATCACCTTCTAGAATAACAGGAATACACATTTTTTGTTTTATTCTCACCAAAGTGTACTGTTTTACTTTATTTTTAACCATTTTTAATTAAAGTATAGTATAGATTTATACAAATATTACTAGACCACAAACTTATATTTACTCAAAAAATAAAAAATTTAATTCTAAAAACATTTTTGAAATTATTTTTCTCCTCCAGGTAGTGGACTAATACTCACATGTTAAAAACTTAAAAGGTCTGTTTCTTGCAATGCTTTCACTTCAGTAGGTCCAATTATTCACCTGTGGATCAGTGCCAATGCCACACCAAGTAAATAATGTTGACTGCTTGATTCATTTCCCATGATACTCAAAGCAAAATGCTGCATTTGTGTTGGAAGCTCATAAATCTTTGAGGTTGAGTGCAGTGAGGTTCTAAGTGCACTCTGTTCTGATAGCATTAAAGATGAGATTTGAAGCTCTCCCACTGCAGCACTATAGTTTACCTGTAGTTGATACTATTGTAAAAGACAGCCTCGTAGTAATCTAATCAATAATTTAAGTTTTCTCCCCTGGACAGAAACATCAACCAGGGAAGGCATTTCTAAAGTAACACATTTGGTGTTTGGATAAAAGAGTTTTGGCATTTCAGAGCAGTGATTCATCCAAAATGAAATGTTCTATTTGCAAACTCCCCCACATTCATTAATGATTTAGAATCATCTACTGTCTTTCAACAGTTTTTCCATTATTTATTTCCACCAAGTTGGGGCTAATTCACTTCATTTTTTTCCATTCCAGGTTGTAATTGAACAAATATATTTTACGGCATGTTACAGCATATCATTACTTTGGCACTCTGTAAATTTCTCACCTGACAGGAGTGTTGAAATTGTGGCCATACAGTTAACCATTCACTATTTTTGTTCAATATTTGTAATTTATCCACTAACATCCATTCATTTATTATTTATGCCTGACTACTTCTAAACTTAGTTTCAAGTGAATTATTAATCCAGAATTACAAATTGTAAAGTTTTAATGGAATAAGTAAAATATTAAGTAAAAGCACACATGTAAAATTACAACTTTTCTTTAAAAAATAATGAAAAAAAGACTATTTTGTAAAAATATTTAGTTTACTTTTCTGATAGAATAGTAGAAACCTTGAGGTAATCACATGCCATGTATTTATGTTTAAAAAAATTTAATGTAATGAAGGTTTTCCTAAGATCATATATATAGATAGATATGTATGATCATAAGACTATCAGAAATTTATTTGCATTTATTCAGTTATTGCAATCTGCACCACATGTTTTTCAGGTTATGTTGACTCTCTTTTTATCTAAGACTAATAGCAATTTGCCATGTTAATGGAAAATTTATGAACAAGTAAGCACTTTTGGGACAATGGGAGCATCATTTAATCTATTGTGACTTCTATGTGAAAGTAATTCATGTGATGGGAAAGATAAAACTTAATAGTGTTTTTGCCCATTTGCAAATATATACCGAAGAATGTGTTTATGTTTTAGAAAATTATAATCCTAAATTTTCTCAGAAAAAAGTTTTGGTTTGTTTTCTACCCAATGGATCAGGTGTTATGTATAAACACATAATACTTAAATTTTAAAACGAATTCATTTTAATCAAAAGCTGGGTTTTTTTAGAAAAGATCAACAAAATTTAAAAGCTTTCAAAATTGAAAGCTTTCAATGGAAAAAGAGGGAAGATTGAATTACAAAAGTCAGCCGTTAGAGAGAAAATTACAACCTACTTTACAGAGATTAAAAAAAGATTACAAAGAGATATGAAAAACAATTGTCTACCACAAATTAGACAATTCTTAGAAAACACAAACTACCACAAGTACTTCCAGAAGAAATAGAGCAGTTATGAATACAATAAACACATAGACAACATCATACTTAATGGAGTAAGACTGAATACTTTCCTCCTACCATCTGGAATAAGACAGAATTCCCCCTTGCCACTCCTATAAACATTGTACTGGAAGCTTAAGTTAGGATAATTAAAGAAAAATGTAATAAAAAGCATCCAGATAAGTCCATTTTGCTAGATATGGGGTAAAGAGGAGTTTAGTTCAGGGAGTTTAGCAGAAGACAGCAAAATCCACTCTAAGTTAAGCATGAAGAAAATTATTAAAGAAAACATGTCAAACTACTGGAATACCTACTGAAATAGGTTGTAAACTGAACTTCCAGGCATAATTCATATTAGAGCCCCAAATAGCTGCCCCAAATAAAAAGCTGCAGTCTCCAGTGATCCTAGAAATACCTAGCCTCTGAAGCTATACACAAGCAAAATGAAATTTGTTTGGAAACAAATTTTCCTCCAAGAATTTCCAAGGACATTTTTGTCATTTTGCAAACATGTAATATTACATATTACAAACATGTGCTCCAGCAAGAAAATAAGGGTATATAAAGAGGAAAAAAGATGCAAGAATCAAGGGTTAGTGTGGCAGGTAGACACACAGGAGGTCCCGCATGACCTCAGTCTCATGGTTCTTATGCAATTGTGTGACCTCCTCCAATTAAGTGTGAGTGAGGTATGCGGCTTGCTTCTAAACAATAGAAGATAGTGAGTTCCATGTAATTTTCATGTTGACTTGTTCAACATGAAAAGAAGAAATCCTAAGACTCTCTTTGATTTTTACAACATTGTGACTTTTAAAATTACTGACAAGTTTTGTTCTATCTAATGTTTATCATAATTAGATACAGATTATACTTTTTTTTTGATCAAGAATACCATTGCATACTTTCAAGTGGTACAAAATTTTGAGTTGTCACGTTAGTGATGAACTAATTTTTAAAAAAAAATTTTATTGGAGTATAGTTGCTTTACAACTTTGTGTTAATTTCTGCTGTGAGGAAAAGTGAATCAGCTATACGTATACATATATCCCCTCCTTTTTGGATTTCCTTCCCATTTAGGTCACCACAGAGCACTGAGTAGAGTTCCCTGTGCTATACAGTAGGTTCTCATTAGTTATCTGTTTTATACATAGTAGTGTATGTTTGTCAGTCCCAATCTCCCAATTCATCCCACCCCCCTTTCCCTCCTTGGTGTTCATATGTTTGTTCTCTACATCTGTGTCTCTCTTTACGCTTTGAAAACAAGTTCATCTGTACCATTTTCCTAGATTCCATATATATGCGTTAATATACAGTATTTGTGTTTCTCTTCCTGACTTACTTTACTCTGTATGACAGCCTTTAGGTCCATCCACGTCTCTGCAAATGGCACAATTTTGAACTAATTTTGAACGCATGATTTGTTGAAGTCAGCCAAGTTTCTCCACTGGAAAGTAGCTGTTTGCCCCTTTGTAATTAGCAAGTGCATTTTGTAGGGAGCTATTCTGATATTATGCAATTTTTCATGGAACTTTTTCCCACAGTTTATGCATCCGTTTATATTTTATGCCAAAATTAATCATTGTGTCATAGTTGCCATATGGCAGTTTTCTAATTCCAACATTTGACTTACATTTATGATTTGTCCTTTTACTGTAATAAAGAGCTCCCTTTTCTCCCTATTCATGTATTTATTTATTGTATCATTATAAGTACATATAACTGCTCTGAAGCAGCCTTGATTTTTTTTTAGTGGTGAATGTAATTAGAGCCCAAGTTTTCAGTGCCAGTTATGTTCCCAGCTCTCACTTTTTCAAAGGACATAGCTAAAGCACAGACACACACACACACACACACACACACACACACACACACACACACACACATTACAGTTGTTTTTTTCTATCTATCTGTTGAAAACCATGAGTTCAACACTAGTACCTCTAATTCCAATTCTAATTCAATACCAGAATCTATAATCTAACTTCCTCCCTTTCATTTCTGTATTCCCTGACTGTGGGGTATTGTAGTGGAATTCTCTAAAGTAATACTTTTTTCCTAAAAACTCTATTAATTTCCATAAATTTGAGCTTTTTACACTCCTGATGTGGGTTAATCATCTAATCAAAACTTACTTAATTTGAAATTTCTTTGTGATAATCTCTTTGCTCACTTTTGGTATCTAATATCATTCAACTTAATATTTCAGCCAAAACTTATATATTGGTTCCCTGTTAACATATATACTTTGGTACTGAAATAGTTAAAAATCATATTCACCCTATACATTATTTTTTAAAAATAAAACATGGAGGTAGGCCATCTGAAAATTTTTCAATGTAATAGTTCCATAGTTTCTTACATTCTAAGAATTTAGTCTTAGAATGTAACTCTATAAATACTCTTAACTGCTTTAGTGGAACGTCATCAGATTACCAGTAACTGTTTTCACCTTTCCTGTTCTTACTGCATGACATCATCTTATATAACTCTATGATTTGGATTTAAATTGGATCTGAGTTACAATTTCAAACCTCTCAATCTAAATTGATAAGGGAAGAAGAGCTAAAAGTTATTTTTTACCTGAATGAAAAGTGTAGCATGCCACCTACGTATGCAACCATGCTAAAGAATATGCAATTTACATGCCTAATAGGAAAAAATCCACAGTTGAATATGTTAATTTTGCCCTAAATCGGTAAATGTGGAGGAAAATAACCAAAATAAAAATAGCAATTTTTGAATTCTAGATAATAAGTAATAAAATACCATGAAACAAGAATATTTTATTCAAGTTATCTCTTTTTAAAATAATTTTCTATTTTTCTAATATTTTAAAAATTATTTATTATCACTCTTTGATATTTTATTAACATATGTTTCTTTGTTTTCCAAACTTTCATACAGAAAATTGTTTTTTACTATATTAATAAAAAGTTGACCTGTGTAAAAGCATCCCTAGAAGAAGCATCTGAGGCAAATTACACTGTAATATTCATACTTTCAAAATGGAAATTGATATAAAATTTTGTTAAAGCCTATATCATAGATTTCAAGTTCAATAAATTATTAATAAAGAATATTTGAGATAGAAATGGTCTATATATACAAATATATATACATATTTGTGTAGTGAACACTGACTTATTCTAATATTTTTATGCTTATCTTCCATTATAAAATCAAAATAAATGTTAAGCAATTCTAATTATTTTGCTGCCTGCATTATTCTTGAGGGATTAGAAAATAAGTATCAGTCAAATATTATCTTTTGAATAATTGCAGGGTACAAAAAAAATCATAAAAATATCCAAGAGGTAATCTATATGATCTTTGAAAGTATTCATGGAGTGGTATAAATGTGAGGAAAAAAATAATTGAATGATTTAGAATATGATATGATCTCTAAAGACATTTTACAATTCTAAGATTTTCTAATTCTCTAATTACAGACTTCGAAGTGGTGAATATATTTTAAATTTAAGCCATTTATTACTATTACATAGTTCAAAGTCATAAATGAATTTACAGTGTCAGTTCATTTTGTGTTTTAAGTGGTGTATACTATTTTATTTCCCATAGTTAATTTTCCAAATCAGAATCTATCTTGCATTTTTAGAAGACTGCTGTGGTATCTTCTTCTTTGTAAATTAGATTCCTATTAACCAGATTCACAGAGTATGGTACAAAAAAAATAATTAAAATGATAAATAGGGTTGTTTAAATCACTGTTAATGATCAACACATCATGGACTTCAAACAAAAGTCTGGACGCTAGTATTGGCATATGTACTTGACTAGCAGGCCTCGGTGAGGGTCCCGAAGACCTGCTTAGTAGATCCTACTTATAAACACGATATTCTAAAAAGGAGGCCAAATTATAAGCAGAATTTTATTTGGACAGAGTGGAATAAGAATGAAGGGAATTGGCTGGTCGTTTAAAGGCGATTAACATGGCCAGCAATCAGCTAGTATCCCAGAAATGAGGCAGTATCTTTCCCAGAATGAGGTTCATACATCTCACTCCTCTCATGCCAAAGGGTAGGTAACATAACACCACCTCAACCCAACTTTGGAAAAAATCTGCTTCCCTATTCTGGTACATAACATATATAATAGCCTGACCAAGGTCATTTTGTAGTGATACCATTTTCAAGCCAACTTTCTTCTTCAGAATTTCACAAAATGAAATTTGCAATGTGCTTGAGATGAAGAAAAATTAAAGATTGCTGTATATTAGAGAAGCTCTATAAATGAAATCCCAAATTCCAGAAGTTTTACATAGACGTTATTTTTTAGCTCATATGATTCTTCCATGCATGTATTCTTGGTTAGTGAGTCTTTTGTCCACATGGTGATTCAGGCTCCCAGGATCCTTCTATTTTTTTTTGTAACATCTTTATTGGAGTATAATTGCTTTACAATGTTGTGTTAGTTTCTGCTGTATAACAGTGAATCAGCTATATTTATACATATATCCCGATACACCCTTCCTCTTGCGTCTCCCTCCCACCCTCCCTATCCCACCCCTCTATGTGGTCACAAAGCACCGAGCTGATCTCCCTGTGCTATGCAGCTGTTTCCCACTAGATATCTATTTTACATTTGGTAGTCACTGGGTTCATAGCACCCAGCTAATTGTAACTGAAAGTGATGGTACAGATGCCCTTCTTCAATAAACTCTTGTCTAAGAGTGTCATACAGTTCCATTCAGAGTGGAAAGAAACAAGTCACTTAGCTGTACCTAGGTTTAATGAGGCCTAAGAAATATAGGCCCTGGTGGGCAGCTGATTCCCATCGACAACTACACACTATGGAAGGAAAATCATAAATTTTTGTTGGATAACCAGCTATGTCTGCAACCTGTCGATTATCAATTCCATTTTGTATAGCTGAGAACTTGACTCAAAGATTAATGTTTTTCCAATATTGCACAGCTAGTATATGGTAGAGTTGTGACTGAAAATTTCATCTCTCTTTTCAATCCACCACCCTCAAAATGCTTGTGTTTTATTTCATTTGCTCTTTATTATTAGGTCACATAAATATAAACATGTACTAAGAAAAATATTGGCAATATTTATAAACTACTGCTCATAAAGTTTTTAAATACTCTTTTTCATATACCAAATTCTTCAAAGAACAGAATATGAAGCAGAGGGCTTTTGTACTTGTACATTACTCAGGACTGCAGAGAGAAGAGGATTATGTCACCTTACATAAGGATGGGGCCTGGCTGCTGGGAGAACCATCCATGTGATAAGAGGGTTGGAACTTTCAGTCCCATTCCCCTGACCTCCTGGGAGAGGAGAGGGACTGGAGGTTTACTCAATCACCAGTGGCTAATGGTTTAATCAATCATGCCTCTGTAATGAAACTTCCATAAAAATCCAAAGGGACAAGTTTGGAGAGCCTCCTAGTTGATGAATAAGTGGAGATTTGGGAGAGCAGTAAGTTAGAAAAGGATTTGGAGGCTCCTTGCCTTCTCATCATACCCTGCCTTAAGCTTCTCTTCCATCTGGCTGTTCCTGAATTATATCCTTTTATAATAAACCAGTGATCTAGTAAGTAAAATGCATCTCTCAGTTCTCTGAGCCACCCTAGCAAAATGAACAAAGGATGGGTCTTTAGAATCTGCAGTCTGTAACTGGTTGGTCAGAAGCACAGGTGATCATCTGGATCAGAATTGGCATCTGATGTGTGTGTGTGAGGGGCCACTCTTTGTGGGACTGAGCCCTTAACCTGCGGGATCTAACACTGTCCGGATAGTTAGTGTCAGAACTGAGTTGACTCATAGGACACTAGGCTGGTGTCACAGAATTGCTTGGTGGTATGGAGACTTCTGACTCCTCTCCTTTCATCAGAATTGGAATTGGAAGTTGAATAATTTCAATGAAAAATACATAGTATTTTTCAAATCTAGTTCCTATATAATTAATCCCTTTAAATATACTATTTTTAAGCTGGTGAACTAAACTCAACCCTAGGCTCCTTAAAGCTCAAGTAAGTCTTATTTCTAGGATTAGAATATTTTATTCAAGGATCCACAAAGAATATTTGAAATTCCCATATATTTTCAAATATATATATAACATATAACATATATAATAACTTATAAAGTTTATGTACTAGACAAAATTGTACTGTTTATTCTACTTAAAATAGCCTATTACGGTGTAAGATACAGAGTTTAAAATAAAATTGCTGTCACTGAGCTATTTGTTCCCTAGCAGATGTCAATAAAAAGCTTTCTATTACATGTTAAATAAAGCCTTAGTGAAGGTCGAATTTAGAATAAAGTAGAGATGACCTATTATAATTCATAATGGACATGACAGCAGCCCTTCTTATGTTCAATGTCAAACTCTCCCTGAAGAAAAATTTTGAGGAGTTACTGGAGCAGCAGGTATGCCTCATTTACAGGGGCTATTTTCTTCTCTTTAATTTCAAGTAGAGTGAAATATTGTTAGAGCCTACAGACAAGTTCAAGTGGAAATTTTACCTTTGTTAGAGTTGTTTGTGTAGCTGAGATGTCTACAGGCTCAATCTCTTCAATTCATCAGTGGCCAGGTGTATGTAAACAATTAACCTCCAGATACAAAAACCAAGATGACAGCTGCATGAGAACAACAAAATAGTCCTCTGGCTGGTGTCTCTACATAATATTTCATGATGTCCTTTCTTTACTTTACTGAATCCCCATGTGTCCCAATGCACAACCCACAAAGCTTCCTGAAGAGCCTCACTGACCATGTGCTAATGCACTGAAAACCCCCAAATTCGGGTGAACAAACTGTTAAAAACTCAAAGTTGCCATGATAAGTATGATTCTGTGTAGAATGAATAAAAGAGCCTCTCAACAATTTGTCATGTGCCTTTTTAACTGGGGTAGCTGGCATTGTTGAGGCTGCATCTCCCTCAAACTCAAGTCTATGTACCACAAAGCCACGTACTGCAGACACGTGTGGCTCTCTGATGGCTTTATTTCTGGGCATGTGCATGGGCACCACCCGCTCCAGGCAAGCTTGGAGGATCATAGAATTAATGACCTGAGTCATGTAGGAACCATCAATCCACGACAGAAAGAGAGTTGGCTCCCTTGTCCCCAAGAGGGTAACTCTGAGGTGTGTGCTACATCTGTCTGAGCTTGGCAGCATGAAAAGCCTCATTCACCAACAACAATAAGATATTAATAAGGCACATTTTATTAGCTTTCTTCCTATCTTATCTCATTTTCCACTCTCATCTATTGCTTCCTGATTCTTCTCAAATAAATTATTTGTACACCAGTTATTATCTTAGCATCTACTTCTGAAGGAAACCAAACTAAGAATCAAGGCCGTCCCATAAATCCTTCTTAAATGGTTCCACTGATTTCCACTTACGCTATTTGTCCTGAGGTAATCAAAACCTTACCTGTAAGTTACATATTGTGTCTCATTTATATGTACCTTTCCTCATCATGTCCAAAATATGCCTTTTCCTCTGGCATTTAGAACAGATTCTTTAATTTTTGTGTTCAGCATTAGAGGACCTAATTGAATTTCACTGCAGAGATATATTATACAAAAGAGGTATCTTTAAAATTTGGGATCCCATTTAGTGTGGTGAAAAGTTCACACTTTCAGAATATGTATGAAATAAGGCAGACTGAGGGAACAAAATGTTAGAGCACCCTTCTCATATTCAGTTCATATAATCCTTGAGAGACTATGACAGGTTGAACCCCTTACTTTATCTCCCTCCCCTTCCCTGTTTTAGTCCTTCCAGTGGAACAAAGAATTGACTATCTGATTTGATCAAGAAGCTAAAATTGGAAGATGTTTTCTTAATAGTTTCTTTAACAAACAGTAGGGGGAGCTTTTAGCTTGTATTTGTAATTTATTACTTGGTAGAGAAAATCAGAGAAATGAAACATTATGGTTCTTTCAAAATATGTTTTAGAAGAATTAAGTTGTCTCTGATTCCATTTTCATGGATGACGTGGTATCTTTAATTTGTTACACAGTTAAACAACATACTAGAAAAAGAAATATTGCTTCTTGCTGACTTTACTGAAGTGATCTGGTGTCTATTGGGTTACTAAATGTGGTTTATCTTGGAACGGTATGAGAATATTCTAGGGCTCTTGGAATTATATTACAGTTGCCAGCTTCTCATTTCCTAAGGAAACGGATCTTTGGCAAACAGTAGTGAAGAAAGTATACAACAACCAAACATATAGTTCCAAAAATAAATATATAGAAAGAAAGTGTGAATTATCCTGGTCTTCCAAGCATGAGGACTATAGTAATATGCATACATGTTTTTGTGTACATTCTGAATGCAAAAACATTCTGAAGAGTCAATTAACCATAAGTGAAAAGACTTAAATTCTATATCAAATTTACCTCATTTCTAAGATACTTCAATGTAGAATGAGAATATATATTGCTTTTCCTTTCCAGTTAAATAACTTATTATTTAATTAACTATCTAGATTTGAAGTTTTATATGAACACAGGTCCCTGAAATCATACTCAATGACCTGACAGTATAAAAATGCAGGCTGAAGAGGGGAAAAAATGGCTATAGGGGAACTGTTTTCTTACAGGAAGCCACATTCTCTCCTTGACTATTTTTGTGATACGAATTGCATGATCTTTGTGTAGAGTCCCTCTGACACAGCATTCCTTTCTGTCACTATTGATTGAGCAGAGTGGCAGAGTGAAAGTAGCACCGTTTGCAATAATAAAACCTAGGCTCACAAGGGAAGGATATTAACATTTATTGAATATATACTGTGTCTCAGACTTTTTATTAGGTGTGTTGCATTTATTATCCAGTTTAATTTGACCTTCAGAACAACATTATGATGTATCATAAAGTGTGGATACAAGTATACTTTAGAAATAGAATCTCTGGGCTAGAATAAAAACTCTACCACTTCTAGGCTGTGTAATCTTGGGAATATCACTTAATTTCTCTGTGCTACAGTTGAAAAACTACAAAAAGAAAAAAATGAAGATGATAATGGTAGTAACTACATTATAGAGTTATTATGGGGATTAAATATGTTCTTATAACTAAAGTGCTTATTTTACTACCTAGAAAATATTGAGAACTAAATAGTGTGGGAGGTTTAGTCCACACCTTTAAAATAAAAAGACTATTAGAAAGTTAATGGCAACTATGTAGGATATTTTTCTAATGGGCAAATCATGCATTAGTTAGGACTTACATCTGGATTTGTTTAAACAGGTATCCTGGCTCTCACATTGTAAAATCATGAGGCACTAAACTACCCACCATCCTAGATAAAAAGAGGCAAAAGGAGAATTAGAGCTCAGTACCTGTGACACAGAAGACATTCAATGCATATCTGCATGGAAGATGAATGAATGTGTAAATTAATAATGTGTCTGACTTCTGAGTCTTTCCATTATATGAGCTTGCTTCTAGCTCAGCCAATATGCATATCAATTGAAGGAAAGCCTTTGATGTCCTTGGACAAGTCAGATGAGTGTTATCATCTGTCTGTCAACCACAACCCCATTACAGTTCTCACGTGATAAATGAGGTGGATTATGGAAGAAGTACCGTAAAAACCTTAGAACACCATTTAGGAGCATGCTCTTATCTGTCAGGTGATAGAGTACATATTAAAAAACAAACCTGGATTTGAATGTTGCTAGGTTTGTGACTTTATAATTACTTAATCTTTCTAAACTTTAGCTATCTCAAGGGTAAATGAGTGTAATAGTTCTCAACTTACAATGAGAAGTAAATGCGGCAGTACTACATGTAAAGTACTTAGCTTAATCCTTATTTTAGTGCTTATCAACACAGAAAGTATTTGGTATCAGCCAGTTATTACTATCATGGTATGATTGTTGTAGTCATTGTTAGTTTAGCAAGACACATTTATAAGCAGCATTCTTTTCAGATGAATAGCAAATACCAGACATACATGCCACTATGCCCCATTCTATGACCACGATAACTGTTGCTCATTTGTTATGATCTTTCTCTTCCTGCTGCGCGAGGCAACCGCTACTGACCGGAATGGTAAATGGGATGTAAGTCATTTGCTATCTTTTTCTCTAAAGATTATTTTCATAAACTACACTGCATATTGACAATGAAGATAATAACTCAAAAGAAGTTTTTATGCAAAGAGTAATGGCAACAAGATGGTGGAATAGTAAGTCTTAGACTTATTTTTCTCACAGAAGCAGTGACTTAACAATACACAGACCAAAATAGCTTTAGGAGAAATTCAGATCCCTGTCAAGAGGTTGTAGTACCCCAGCTGAGCACGAAACTGACCGTGAATAGTCACATTTAAAGAGGTAAGGAGAATAGTTTCACTTTACCTACATTAGTTCAGTCCCTACCCCAAACTGGCTCAACTCAGTGCTAAGAGAAATCACCACTGACTGTGACTTTTCCCTTAAGGGAAAAGCTATGGAGAGTGACTCCAGTCTCCTAGGGCTGCCTAAAAAAATGATTTTTGTGTAGCCTCACCTAGAGCGCTGACAGAATGGGCATAGCTTGGATGCCTGGCCAGCTAAGAACAAAGGAAAGCAGCGGGCAGCTTGCTGCAGCTGGCACAGCTGTGTGAGACTGGGAGAAGGCACAGACCCTGAGGCTGATCTCTCTCTCTCAAACTGGAGGAAAAGAAATAGAGCTTCCTGCAATATCCAAGCCTGTGGTAAAACAGTCAGAAACCAGAGAGTGCAAGTGATTACAGGCTCTTGGAAAAAAAACTATGTCGGATTAGTAATAAAAATGCACAAGTCCATAGAAGAGGTTTGAGAAGCCCCCAGAAACTCCAGCTGGGCTGATTGGTGAAGGTCATTCCCTCATGAAGCCATTCTGTAAAGACTAGGAGAGTTGTGTCTTCAAATACACAGTTATTGATGTAAATCTACAAGGAATACAAAGAGTTAGGGCAACAACATGACTCATTAAAATACTCAAAATAAATCTCCAGTGATCAACCCCAAAACAATGGAGATCTATAGATTATATTTTAAAAATTCAAGAGATCGCAGATGGACAACTAAAATTCAGGAAAACAATACATGAACAGAATGAGAAGATCAACAGAAGAAATAGATACTGTTAAAAAAAAGACCTAAACAGAAATTCTAGATCTGAAGAATAAAATAACTGAACTGAAAAATTCACTACAGGAGTTCAACACCAGACATAATCAAGCAGAAGAAAGAATGAGAGAATACAAAGACAAGTCATTTGTTATCCACTCAGAGGAGGAAAAAAAAAAAAAGATGAAAACGAATGAAGAAATCCTAAGGGTTTCATGGGACTAAGAACATCTTAAATAAAGAGCAACAATAAAACTCTCTGGGAAAGGCAAATATATAGACAAATACAGACTATCGTAATACTGTAATGGTGGTTTTAATTGTATTATAAATGTTAAAACACAAAAGCATTAAAAATAGTTATAATGACAAAAATGTTAATAAATATACAATATAAAAATATATAAATTTTGTATTAATAATATAAAACGTGTGTAAGGAAGAGAAATAAAAAGGTAGAATTTTGTATTTGATTGAAGTTAAGTTGTAGTTAGCTTAAAATAGGCTTTGTAACTCTAAGAGGTTTTATGTAAGCCTCATGGTAAACACATACACACACAGAGTTGTTAAAACTAATAAACAAATTCAGCAAAGTTACAGGGTGCTAAAAATTGAAATACAAAAGTCAGTCGTGTCTCTATAGACTAACAATAAACTATCCAACAAGGAATTAACAAAACAGTCCCATTTACAATAGCATAATATAAATATAATACTTTGAATAAAGTGAATATAATATAAAATAAAATAATATAATACTTCAAAATAAACAACCTAGGAGTTGAAAGATGTACAATGAAAACTACAAGAAATTAAAGGAGACATAAATAGATGGAAAGACACCCTAATACTAAAATTAATATGGAACCACAAAGGGTCCTGAATGGTGAAAACAACTTTGAGAAAGAAGAACAAAGATGGAACTTCCTGACATTACCTGATTTTCAAAAATATTACAAATCTACAGCAATCAAAACAGTATGGCACCAGCATAGATCCAGACATAGACCAGTGGAGCAAAATAGAAAGCCAACAAATAAATCCACACTTAAATGTCAAATGATAGTCAACAAATATGTCAAGTGTGCACGATGAGGAAACAATAGTCTCTTCAGCAAATGGTTATGGGAAAACTGGATAGGCATAAGCAAAAAAAAAAAAAAAATAGAATTGGTTCTTTACCTTACAACATACACAAAATCAGTCAAAATGGATTAAAGACTTATGTGTAAGATATAAAACTCTAACACTTCTAGAAGAAAACATAAGTGAAAATCTTGATAATATTTGTCTTGGCAATAATTTCTTGGATATGACACCATAAGCATGGATAGCAAAAGAAAAAAAATAGACAAATGAGACTATATTAAACTAAAAATTTCTGCATAACAAAGGAAATAACCAACAAAATGAAAAGGCAACCTATAATATGGGGAAAATGTTTTCAAACCATATATCTGACAAAGGGTTAATATATGAAATACTCGAGGAATTCTTACAACTCAATAGTAAAAAAAATAAAATAAAATAACTTAATTACAAAGTGAGCAAAAAACTTGAAAAGACATTTCTCTAAGAAGCTTACACATAGCCAATAGGTATATAAAAATATTTCAACATCACATTAGAAAAATGAAAATAAAAACCACAATGAAGAATTACCTCACACCTACTAGAGTGGCTATTTATTACTATTATTATTTTTAAAAGTGACAAGTGTTGGTAAGGATGTGGAGATATTGGATCCCTTGTACAATGTTGTTGAGAATACAAAATGGGTGTAACTGTTATGGAAAACAGTATGGAAGTTCCTCAAAAAATTGAAAATTAAAATACCATTTGACCCAGCAATATCATTTCTGGATATATACCCAAAACCTCTGAATCAGAATCTCAAAAAGGTATCAATATCCTGAACTGATGTTCAGAAAGGTAAGTAACACATGCAAGGTCACACAGCATTTAAATATTGGAACAAGTGATTTGAGACTCATAACCAGTAAATCAGAAAACAAGTCTTCCTATAACCTGAGAATTCCCAGGAGAAGAAGAAAGCCATGTTTACTCACTAAGACTTGAAAATCCAACTCAAATCTGATTTCCTTCTCTGTAGCCTTGTCTACACGGTTCAGTTTTTCACTCTGCTTTCAACATTTCTCATTTTAATAATCATTTAATTACTATTTTAATAACTATTATGGAGCACCTTAAGTCACAATCTAGTGAAGAGATAAGATTCACATTCTAATAATTATAATACAGGGAAATGCCATAAATTCATTTGGCTACGATAAAAAATTCTAAAAGAATTCAGAAGCAGGAAAGGTCATTCAACTTGTCTGATCAGAAATAGCTTTATATGTGAAATGATATTGAAGTTGAGCTCAGATGTTGTCTAAGGCAGGAAAGAAAGAGGGATTATGAAACAATGGAGTGTGCTTAGTTTTACTAGAATACTTAGATTCATACTGGGGAGACTGGGGAGTTGTGGGAAATAAAAGTATATAAACAGGTTAAGGATAGGCTGGACACAGTTTTGAATTCCAGGCTTTGATTTTAGATTTTGTAGTTGTATTTGATATTGTGCTGAGCAGTTCAGACTCACCGATAGGAATGAGAATTAAGTTTCCATCTGCTGGAGGTGCTGGTGGTGGACAGCACTCATCCATCAAGCTCCTTCCCAGGGGCAGTCCAGTGACTGATGGATTTGGCTGTAAAGATTTGGACACTTTACCACAATTCAGGATAAAGCTGATGAGTTAACTCAGCTGCTGTGAATGCATCACAACATAACTTACTCTGCCCAGTCTTGCTGACTTCCCTTCTCCTGCAGGTGTTTATTTGGGAGCACTCCCTAGTAAACGTAATTCATGCTAATCCACATCTCAGAGTCAGCATTCTTGAGGACCTGATTTTCAACAGCTGCAGTCAATTGAAACCCAGGGGATTATAGAATGTTTGATGCCCAAAAAATACATTAGAGAGTATAGTATAATACAATTGTTCATCTTCCAAGATGGCTAATTGAGTACAAGCTTTTGATCTGCTCTTTTCCGAAGCACCAATAAAATTATATTAAGTAAAGAATCTTATAACAGCAAAAAAGAATGAGAGAAAACCTTCAGTGAAAAAAAGACATTTGTACCAACTGCTGCAAACCACAAAGTATGTGAGAACCAGTACTGATGAAAAGAAAAGCAATAAAGAGAGGTATTAAAAATAAAACAGAAAGGAACTACAGTAGGAGAGAAGGAAAAGGGATGCTAAAACAGGAGGCATGAGTGAAATTCTTCCTCAAATTCCATGCATATTTTAAAAGTAAAATGATAAAAGTATTAAAATAATAATTTCACTGAGAGGAGGAAAAGAGATGAAGTTGAATATCTGTGAACTAAATCACCATCCTTCTTAGAAGAGCATTAAGAGATAAGATGTTAAGTTGATAAATTAGAAAAGATTATTTAAGCAATTTAAGTAAAGTGTGTAATTTCCACATAAGGAGGTATATCCGAATAAATACAGCTAAGTTTGAGAAGTTGAGCTGGGAACAGGATATGGAAAAAATAGTAATCTCTCTTTTATCATAAGCACCTCTGTAATATTTTAATTTTTACGTGCATATTTTTTATTTTTAATATATACATAAAAAATACACATTTATTCATAGACACACATGTACACATCAAAATACACTTAATGTAAACATTTTCCTATGATATTGCATAATTTTGAAATGTGGTGATGAACATCTACAAGCATATACTTTTCTATATAGACTCCTAACAGTGGAATTATAGAACCTAAAGGAAAAATACATGTATGAATATGTATAAAGAGCTCTTAGAGCTCTTTATGGAGATAATAGATGAGGATATAGCTGTAGGTTATTGGTAGTGTTCCAGTACTCAGGCTGGGTGGTAGATTTATGTCTCCTTAAAAAGTAAACAAGAAAGCAAAGAAAAAAACTTTTATTGCTGGAATGGAGGTAGGGAAAGAGAAAGAGTTCTCTCAGTTTCCCTAGAACTTTCACTTCCATAGCCCTGAAAACAGTTTTAGTAAACATAACAAGCTTTACTTAAAAATCTTTAGTGTTCCCTTTTTTCTTGTCACAAGACATTGCTGTTTGAATTTTATTAACATTAAATTATTTAGCTTCTTCTATATGTTCTACATAATCTAGAATTAGGAAAGAAAACTAAAAGCAGTGAACTGGGGACTAAACTACTTCTAGACATTTGTGACAACTTCTCAGAATACTTTGCTAGTGTATTGACTCTCTCGTAGCTCTTCTTTTCTTTTCTTTTCTTCTTTTCTTTTCTTCTCTTTTCTTTTTTCTTTTTCTTTCTTTTTTTCTTTTCTCTTCCTTCTTTACTCTTTTTCCTTCTTATTTTCTGTCCTAAACCGTTTTTTCCATCTCCTTCTTGTGTTCTGACTTTCTTTTTTACAGTTTTGCTTTTGCCTTTTATCCTTGTTTATCAGTTCTACTTTCAGGTGCAAGTAACAGGTATGTGGATCAAATGTGCTTATTCTCCCACATAACTGCAAGTCTAGAGCCTTATATTATTATTTTGTGTCTGCATTCCAATGATAATATTTAAAACAAGGGGCTTATTATTCCAATAGAGACAATTAATCCAATGAAAAAAAGAGTGGGGAAAAGATGCAAATTGATGAAACATTACAATATCACTGAAAGTTCAGCCAACTAATTATGATGGCAATGGGAATGGAGAGTATCACTATCAATTTTCAAGACTGAGTGACTGAGACAACAAGAGCAGGACAAGAAGAAATAGTGTTCAGTAAGAACAGCAAGTTTGAAGGATCAGGGTAAACATTTTTTGGTTTACATGTATGTAGAACAGATGCTAAAATATGATCAGCAGATCACTGAAATGTAAGAAAAAAGTATGAGAAAGAGTTAAACTGTAGATTTTGTAATGTTACTTTAAAGAGAAAACATCTTAAAATATTAATTATTGTACTTTCTTTACACCCTGTCCCTTCTCTTTTCATTTGAAGGGAATGAAGTAACTTAAAAATGCCTAGAGTTGTTGTAACACAAGTGCAGAGGAAAAGGCACAACTACTACTATACAGAAAAATCGTGACCAGGCTCCTGATGTCCAGACAGTACAGAGAGGATGTAAATATCAAATTGATCCCACAGAAAACTTTAGAAAGCATATGGAGAAGAATAGAAAGCAACATCAGTGGTCCATGTAAGAGTAAAAGATAGTCTTATGGGATGTAAATGGGGTAGAGAAGACAGTGGGCCATGGCCAAAATGGAAGCCCATGTCAAAACAGAAAGATATAACCTGGGGGATTTGGATGAGGTCATCAAAAGACAAGAGCAACTTATGTAGGCTGTCAAGTAGAGGACAAGACAACAGCTGAAAATATTAACTCATCATGATGTCAAGCGAGCAGCTTACTTCCCCTGAACAGAGGCCAGTTTGGTGTTACCTTCCTACAGAAAAATTCTTTCTAACAGTCATTGCCTATATAACACCAGAGACTCTTTCAACAGATGGATGACCTCCCATGCTATGCACTTTTGAGTCTTCATCAAAACTACCTTGTGGGTAGATAACTCTTTGCCACAGCCAAGGACTTTGTAAGTATCACCAAAGCACAGGGTCCTTGACTTCTAAAGGGACTGCAGTAGAATGAGCTTTGGAAGGTAGTGGGGCTGGGCATGGGAAAAGCACACTCATTACACTACACAATTTAGTGGTTACTCTTATACTGAAATACCATCACTTGATTTTCAAATATCTATGTGATGTTTTTCCCAAATTTAGTAAAGTAAGTGATGTCTTTCCCAAATTTAGTAAAGTCTTGGTGGAAAAGAATAATTTTTATGTAACAACCTCCTACACTCACATAGAATGAGATCTTTAATGGACACTCATTAATAGTAGTTGACTTAAAATTGTAGGTGGTAAAAATGGAGGATGCTGGTCAAAGAGTACAAGCTTTCAGTTTTAAGATGAATAAGTTCGGGGGATCTAATGTACAGCATAGTGACTATAGTTAATAATTCTGTACTGTATACTTGAAATTTGCAGACAGTTGATCTTACATGTACACACCACACAGAAAAAAAATACTATGTGAGGTGATGGATGTATTAACTAACTTAATTATTAATTATGGTAATTATTTCACAATATATATGTATATCAAATCATCCCATTGTACATATTAAACAATTATATCTCAATAAACCTGAAAAAAACCTTGTGGATTAGAAATGTTCCATTATGTTATTTGATAATTAAAAACAAATTAGATACAGTTATACCCTATTCTGAAAAATACTAATTTAAAATGTAAGTATAAATACAAGAAAAAAATATTAGTATGAAAAGGACTCTTTTCTAACTGTCACACTTACTTTTCTTAGTAGTTCTCTCTATGAGAACAGGGAATTCTCTTCAAACATAAAGTATATCCAGAGAAAGTGAGAACGTATAAACCAGCCTGAGTCAGTCTCTGAAATATTTCAAAATCTATGCTCATCTCTTTTTTTCTTTCTTCTTCCCCTTTAGGTATTTATTTCCTTGCTACATCATTTCTTAGTCTTCCTTTGACTGATATTTAAAATCCTGGGTAAAGATGAATGAATTTCAAACCTAAATATCTTTAAAACAATCTTTGCTAACAAAACATGATTAAGGTTTCTTTAACCTCTGACTTCCTAATGCTGCTGGGACATTTATTTTCTCATTTTGTGTCCATCTGACAAAAGGTCTGTGAAATCATTTGATAATAACTTTAGATACCATTCACTAGTGACCCCATGTGCCTGTTATGAGGCCTTGTCCAGCAAATTCACATTATGTATTTATAGATAATTTATATATATATATATATATATACACACACAAAATTATATATATATGTACACACACAGTTTGCTTATGTAAATAAAAACTACCTCTGGTTGGTTTCTTAGCTCCTAATAGAATGGCTTAATTCTGACATCTTTCTATATGTTCATAAACAAGTAGACACGGGTATAACTTTTGCCCTGATCCATACCCTTAATGCATAGGTATCATATATATACTATAAACTATAGGTAGAAGCTATGTCTTTCTTAAAGTGACACACCTGCTTATTTTCTCATTTACTCTAAGAAGATTGTCAAGTACAAATTTGGTATCATCACTAGAATAATTCATCCATTTATTCAAAAGTCTGTGCTCTACTCTGTGCCAGACATTAAAGTGAGCACAGGAATGGAAATTTAAGGTACAGCTCCTGTGCTCATCAAAGAATGTGTGATCTGGTGTGTCTGGTACCCACATAAGCAACCTGACATGCTCTTTTGTCAGGGATTAGTAAGGATCAGAAAGGAAAAAGCTGAAGCTTTTACTGACATAATTTTAGGGGCTATTTCTGAACCTTCTCATATTGACCCATTTAGTAACCCCTGTTATGTAGTGTTAGCTGATGGGAGTGGATGGGCTATGCATGTGAATCTCCTTTGTCAGAATTGGTACCAGGTTAAAAAAGAAACATTTAAGAACATTTTGCTTGACATTTTCGTCTTAGATTAATGGCTAACATATATGTTTACTCTTTTTTAGTTTAGGAAGTGTTGGTCTCAGGAACCTCCTTATTGTATTCTTAAGAGAAGGAAGAGCAAGTATCAATGTATTTTGCCCCCCAATTGAGACCTACCTGCTTTATATTCAACCTCTTTGGACACCCCAAATAGCCCTCTGAGGTTAATATCTTATACTAATATCTTGTTATAGTGTTTAGATCATGGGGTCTAAATTTAGTATGAGTTAAATTTCGGCCTCTGTCCCTCACTAAATTTGTGAATTTTAAGTTTGTTTCCTCTTCTGTAAAATGTGATGGATAATAATAGTGCTGACTATAATGAAGTGTTTTCAGTAATGAGACAATTTATTTAACGCCCTAGTTCATAGCCTAAAATATATAAGCACTCAAAAATGTCAGCTTTGGCACAATTATTATTTTAAAATAAAAATAAAGTTTGGAGGAATGAAGATATTTATGAAGTTTCAAAACTTGTATCACAGTCTGGTTGGATTTCAATGAATTTACTTCCAAAGCTTTCATCCTTTATTGCTTAGCTCAGAGAATCTCTCATCTTTTTCTTTAATCTGATTTTGTACTCTGAAATTATGATTTACTGTTTAAAGATTGTTGTAAATAAAAGAATAATAGCCAACAGGACATAATACAGCTCTATAGTCCAGAGTAGAATCAATCAATATTTGTAATCTTAACTTTTTGGATTAAAAGATGAAGTGTATCCTATACACATGAAAAGTATTTAGAGTTTTCTATGTGTTGGATTTTAAAGTCCTGAGGATGGGGCTAATGTATTACCGAGGCCAACACGAGCCATGACATATATTAGACACTCAATAAATATTGCAAAATAAATTTGGACTCAAGATAATACATTAATTTTGGCAATATAATAATTCATATGTATTGCTAGACCATCAGATTGATGATAGACATTAGCAAGGTCATTATCACAGCCATAATTTACTAATTATCTTCTCTGTAATATTATAACATCATCAAGTTTGAAGTATTCTCAGATAAATTATTTTAGCTCTAAAATTACTGAGGGGAAAGATTTTCAGGAGAATGGCCGATGTGGATAGCTATCCAAATAATTAATGAGTAGCTTTTTTCCCCACGTACTTGGGTAGTCACGTATTTCAGGAAAAAATGATATATGTTAGGAAGCAAATAGGTAATCCTTTGCCCAGGTAGTAGTGATTAGCATGAAGTGGAAAATAATGTCACTCCTTTGTAACTAGCATTGTGACATAAAATTGAGGAGTAATGCCTGTCCCTTTTTTTCCTCAAAAATAGCCTCTCTTCGACTATTATTTGATACGAGGAGCATCAAATGATTCATACAGACTGATCCTTTTTATCATTTGCAGTGATTTTTTAGCTAATTAAACTTGTGATTACTTTAAGAATATTAGCAATAATGTTTGATTTATAGTAAGAATTGCTTCCTTATCTTGACAGGATTTTAATGATCACGTGTGGTATTTGAGATGGATTATACTGTTTCTGCTTAAACGACATTCTAGTTCATTTCTGATGTGCAGACAAGAAAATACCTTATCGTAGCATAACTGAATATGCAGTTTCATGGACAGGTAATGACAGATCTAAAATACTTGGGGAAGATAAAGAGGAAAATGAGTCAAGAGAATGATCTTCTAAGAATATACGACATACTCAGTGACACAAGCCTGAACTGTAGGCGTGAGTCTTGAAACTTCTGCCTCCCTTATGCTCGGCAATTAAATTTTCAGAGTATTTTGAATTTTGTCTTCAAAATTTCTCTCCAATGCATCTGTCTCTATATTATCAAATTAGAACTGTCTAAAATGTCTGTTGGATGAAAAACTCCACATCCACTCTTGTCTCCTTCCAATATCTTTAACGAATCCAATGCGATATTTTAAAATGGAAATATAAATAGTTCACATCAGGCTTTTTGCTCAAAAGCATTCACCAACTTCCTATTGCTCTTAGGTAAATGTTCAAAATGTTTGCCATGGTGTATGAAGTCTTCAATAATATGACCCCAGCTCTCCTTATAGTTCTCACCCATGCCATCCTCCTTCACCTCTCTTATCTCTCGTTTAAAAATTTCCTTCAGGGCTTCCCTGGTGGCGCAGTGGTTGAGAGTCCGCCTGCCAATGCAGGGGACACAGGTTCGTGCCCTGGTCCGGGAGGATCCCACATGCTTCGGAGCGGTTGGGTCAGTGAGCCATGGCCGCTGAGCCTGCACATCAGGAGCCTGTGCTCCGCAACGGCAGAGGTCACAACAGTGAGAGGCCCGCGAACCGCAAAAAAAAAAAATAAATTTCCTTCAAACAAACATGATCTCTGTCATTACAAAACGTTTGCACATACTCTTTCATTTGCCTCAAATACTCTTTTCTCTGCCACAACACATTGGACTACATAGAATAATACATAGTTCTCAGCTCATTTATTGTTTTCTGCATGAAGATTTCTTGAATTCTAGTATTACTCCATTGCATAACTTATACCACTTAGTATTTTCATTTAATTGTATTTAAAAAATTGTTTACTTATAGGTGTGTTTGTGCAATTGCTTGATTAGTACCACTCACTGCTCCACTGGACTTTTGACTCCATGAAAGGAGGCACCATGCTTATTTTTCTCACTTTGTATTTTTAGTGCTTTGTATTGTACCAATCATATAATAGCTCTCAGTATACATTTTTTTACTAGTATGATTGAATGGATGGTTGAATAAATGGATGAATAAACTAATGTAGTAGAATGAAATATCATTTGCAAATTGTCAATCTACCCTTTGTTATAAGACTGGCTATGGCTAAGGAAATATAGTCCCTGAATGTGGATACATATAGAGTAGACTTGAACCCAACCCACAGCTTAGAGTCAATGAGCTCATCTGAGTTGAGCTCAGCAGATCCTGAGTTGACCCACATGTTTATGAGTGAGAAATAAATTCTTTGCATAAACCAGTTGGTGTTCAGGTTGTTTTCAATAGCAGCTGATTGATAAATTCCTAATATATAAATATATTAGATTATAATTAATAATGGGTAACAAAGCCATGTATTAAAATTAAGAATATATAATATTTTAATCTAATGTAATTGTGTATATTATATAAATTTTATATATAATTATACTGTATACAATAACTATATCTTATCATATATTATATATCTAAATTACTTCTTGCTCTCTAAATAAGAAAAATATTCTGATACTCATTGAAAACTTAATTAAAGCTTATAAAGAAGAAAATGTGTTGAATTCTTTTGCACTTATTAAGAAGATTGTTTTCCTTATTTTAACTCTATACTTTTTCAAGTTACAACCATATTAAACTTAGTATTGCCATATTCTTTGTAGCTAAATATATGCATTGGAAGAAGTTGAATCTTGTAGATTCCTTTAAGTTCTTGGTTTCATCTTCTAAAACATATACCTTTGTTTGGCAGAGAAATGTCTTTGAAACAGAAAACTAAAGCCAGATTTTATTCTCGGTAGTTCCCTTCCAAGAACTGAAGAGTAATTGGAACAATAAGCTTATGTTCTGTAGCACTCACTGTACTGCTTTAGCAAATTGCTGTTACTTTTCTGAAGAAGGCAGACTGTATAGTGATAACCCACAGGGCATGTTTTTCTGATGAATGGCAAGTGTGGGATGCTTCAGTCACTAAAAACTCCAGGAAGAATCTATTCCTAGAAACACATGCTGATGCTCCCAGGCAGTGCTATTTTATATATATATAAAAAATGAATAGGAATTATCATTTTTGTATATGTAACATACATTTCAAGTTTTCCATAAGGGTATATTTTAGGTTCACTGGTTTCTAAATGCTTTGTCATATCAACATCTAGTTTATTCATCTCTTTTCAGAGTTCTTTGAACTGCGAGAAACATTAAAGATCATCTAATCAAGTTTTATAAAATTTCTGGGGACTTTAAAATATACTGATGCCCAAACCCACCCCAGACAAATTCTGGTCATTGGTCTTGGGCATAAATATTTTTTTTAAATCTCCCAGGTTTATTTTAACATACATTCAAGTTTAAGGACCTTGATTCTAGTTTAATTCCTTTATTTAATGAAGGTGGGAACTGAGGCCCAGAGAAGTAGAATGATTTACCCAAGGTGACCAAGGAAATCAGTATAATTATTAGTGAAACCCACCCAGTTCCACAGCATAATATTTCTTCTAATAGAGTAAGAAATGCCTCCTCTTAATTGGCATTATTTTATCTACAACTTTATTCATACATATTAGCAAGTATCACCCTGAAGTTTAAATTCAAGCTCACAGTACTGCTAACGATATGCTTTCTTATTTTACCTTTTACATAGATATCTGTAATTTGAACTAGTAAATATCATATCAGAAATACTAAGTTCAAAATAAAAATACTTTCATATCTAAGGTAATATAATGATGTCATATATATTCATTTTTCCACTAGATATAAACGAGGATTTGATTATTATACCTATTGATCAATTGTGTACCCACCTAATAACAGAGAAAGTTGATAAGGAGGTCTGTTAACATTTCTTTTACATATGATGAAGTGTGTGAAGAGGACAAGTAAAAAGAGCAGAAAGCAAAAAGGGTGAAGAGGATTGTCTGCAAATGTGAAGTAACGGTCAAACTTGTGTGATTTTGAATGAAACGTATATATAGAAGTGTTTGTAGGAAATGAATCTAAGTAAATATTGAGAGGGAGTCTGGAAGGAACACATACTGTCTTTGTAAATGAACCTTTTATCGGCTAACAGAGCTGTAATTGGTGGTGAGTTAAAGTATTTTGAATAGATTTTTCAAAATCCTGCTCTTGATAGAGTTACAATATAAGTAAAGCAAAAAACTTAAAATAGATCATGTATTTGACCTACGGAAACATAAGAAAACAAAGAGGATTAAATACAAGAACCCACAATTACTTTATTATTTTCCAAATTTTTCTTTCTCTTTCAAAAGGAGAACATACTGCAATTCAATACAATATCATTCAGTATATCATATTATCATGGAGCTTTGTGTTTTCCACATGTCCTACTGATGCACATATTTGTCACTAGAAGGAGTAAAGACATTGACATCACAGGATAGTGAATATTTCTGCTAATATTAAAGTGCTCACTGGGGAAAAGCAGCCATTTGCATCACTGGACAAATGAATCATCTTATTAAAGATGATAGTGTTAATAACATCTTCCGCAGCTAATGTTATCTAAGTCATATGACTGTAAGACTCAGAAGTGTCCAAAAGATCTCTTCCGTTTTTGCTATGTTTCTAAATGTAACTCTGGGAGGGCTGAGGCTGCCTAATGCCCGTTTCACTGTAACAAGGTCATTTTTAATGAAAAAAAGTTAATTAGGCCCAAATGTATCTCTTTTGGTGCAACTGGTGCTATCACAATTTGAATAGTCTCAGACTTGCTGGGCATATGGAGGAAAAACTAGAAGTGTATCTCACTAAGGATGTCAATCTAGCAGTTTTAATGAAAGAAATGCCACTGGGAGCTAAGGAAAAGAAATATGAAAGGTCTAGAAATTATTTAAGGGGAAAGAGGACAGGAGATTTGCAGAATGAGGATAAGAAAACTATAAACTAGAAATAGAATGTATGATAAAAATGATTGTGGAAGGCAATTGAATATAAATGTTAAACACAGTTTCCAAAGTGTCACTAAGAGCAATTGTTGTTAAAGTACTAATTAAACACAGAACACACACACACACACACACACACATACACACACAGTGTTGAAACGGAAACACTTTGACAGTCTCAGTTAATCCGCACGTCAGCACAACCAGGATTTGATTCAACTAAGGTTTTTTGGTTCACTTATTACTAAAATATGTTAATAAGATTGCCTTCTCTGTTTCTTCTAAACATTAGTCATTTTATTTTTCAGTTGAAACATTTTTAGATCGACCTATCAGTTGTTTGCCATGAGAATATGATTATTCATTAACAGAGAATAAACAGAGAGAATGAAGATGGATTTTTATATAGTAATAGATGTGGAAATACGAGTGAGTTTATTATTGTAGATTGAATCATATAAAATTGTTCTTTTTATGTCAAAAATTTTCAATTATCAGCAATTCTATGTAATTCAGCACGTGAGGAGGGTTAACTGTACTTGAGAATGATAGAAATACACCAAGAAGTATCTAAATCATGAGATTTAATTCAGTAAGAAAGAGACAGAAGTATACGCCTTGCCAAAAATAATTTCATAATAAGCTTTCTTTCAAAGAAGTCCTAAGAAGCCTTTCTTACCATCCCAACTCTGTTGACTATAACTTATCAAATCCCAAGTATTCTTCAGATTTTTTTGCATCAGCACTTGGTGCACTGCCTTCTTCCTCCTCTGCTTGTGGTCCTCTATAATCATTTTAAAGTAATTCTTTCAGCAGCCCGCTCTCATGATCTGTCTGCCTTCAAGCATTGAGGCACATTCACTCATATTATTTCTCTGAGAAACTTCACCTATGAATTCGTGTACTCTGGAGTTTCTCATATCCAAAGCAAAAGAGCTATTTAGAAGTCTACTTTTAAAACAGAGTAGAAATTTAGAAAAATCAAAGGCACTCAATTGCAAAATGTTTTCTTAAAAATGGGAACTTAGAGATTTGAAATAAAATTTTAAGAAACATTAACCACCTGGTTCATTTTACAGCCCCCTTTAGACTTGACATGGAAGATGAAGGTAAGGGCCATGATGAAATATGGAGGGTAGACTGGACAAAATAAATCAACTGATTATTCATTTTTTTTAACATTTGAAGAAGAGGATGAATATATATGTGAAGATCACTATTTGGAACAAGAAAGGAGTCAAATTTCTAAAAGAGTCAATTAAACAAGAAATATCTAGGTATTTCCTTTATGTTTTCATTATTAGCAAATGAAATTATAAAATGTAGAAAATACAAAGTATATGAAATAGCATTTTCCTAGAATTCTTAATGTAGGAGGGATTACAATATTCTCTAACTTATACAAGTGATGGTTTTACCTTCAATGTCTATCGTTAAGTAAATAATGACTCACAAAATCTTAATGAGGATGTAATATCCAATTAGATAGTGTTACTATGAAAGGCACCAATAGTGTATCTATTAGTTTTTACTTAACTCTATCATTGTAAATATTTTAAAACCATTCCATGTTATGATTGCATGGAAATAAAAGAAAAAAGTATTACCTTATATGAGATGTTTTAAATAAGTTCAAATTTGATTTAGAATTGGGGAAAATAGTGAGATATAATATTAGATTACAGGATTGCCCTTCTAAATCAGAATTGCTCTGCCTGTGTTGGTTTAAGATGGTAAATTTTAACATGTCACTTAACCTCTCAGTTATTGTTTTTCTCATATGTAAAGTGAATAGGCCAAAAATCTCAGACTCCCTTACAGCTCATAAATGTTAACTATTATTCTAAGCTATTCGGGCATACCTTCTTTTATTGTTCTTTACTTTACTGTTCTTCACAGAGATTATGCTTTTTACAAATTGAAGGTCTGTGGCAACCCTGCATCGGGCAAGTCTATCAGCGCCATTTTACCAACTGTCTTTGCACACTTCACGTCTCTGTGTTACATTTTGGTGATTCTCACATTTCAAACTTTTTCATTATTATTTAATTTGTTATGGTGATCTGTGATCAGTGATCTCTGATGTTACTATTGCAGAAAGATTACAACTCACTGAAGGCTCAGATCATGGTTAGCATTTTTTAAGCAATAAAGTATTTTTTAATTAAGGGCATATACATGTTTTTATAGATATAATGCCATTGCACATGTAATAAACTACAGTATAGTTTAAACATAACTTTTGTATGCACAGGGGCACCAAAAAATTCAGGTGACTCACTTTATTGCAATATTCACTTTATTGCAGTGGTCTGGAACCAAACATGGAATATCTTTGAGGTGGGCCTGTAGAAGTAAGCTGTTTTAAATTATTCACTGTTGTTCTTTTGATCAAGTATATATTTAAAAACTTTTTATTGATATAAACTTGTAAAGAAATTCTAATATTAAATAAGGAACTTTATGATTTTCCATTGACCATTCTCAAGAGAGTAACAAGTTGGGTTTCCTTCTCAGGAAGGAAAATAATCAGTGTAAATTTATCTTGAAAGTTACTGCCTATAGATGTGTGATTATTTGTTGCTCTACAAAATAGCGGGCTGATATTTATGGTTCCTAAATCAATCTAGTGTTAGAAAATATAATGTTCTTTGTAATCCAAGTAAAGAACTGCAGTTAATTCTCAAATGTATATTAAGTCTGTTTTTATATACTTCATCTGTTATTTATTTTCTATTTACAACAAGAAACAGAGTATAGTGGTCAAATATTTTGTGAAGATTTTATAGCCTATTTTAATTCATGTGAATTCATGCATTCATAACATTTTAATTGAAAAACCCTTATGTGTAAGACTCTGTGCTTGGCACTTTGATGATATGACACACATCCTGTCCTTATGTGATAAAAAGAGACACAAGAAATATACAGTCATCTCTCCTTTTGGAGGTCAAGAGGATTGATTCCAGGACCTCCTCTGGATACTAAAGTCCGTGGATGCTCAAGTCCCATTGTTGGCCCTCCTGGGGTTCTGAATGTGCAGATTCAACCTGCACAGACCCTTCACAAAGCACAGGATCCTCCTTGGGTTGAATCCCCGAGGTGGAACAGCAGATACCGATGGCCCACTGTGATTGCATTAGAGTTATCACAAGGGACTATTAAAAATATAAAGGAGGAAAGAGAATGTTGTGGGCAAAAGTAACAGGATCAGACTTTAGAAAGATTCCTGAACTTGGTCTTTAAGGACAGACGTACATGAACGAGGGATAATGGGAAAGGAGTGCACGTAAATGTAGTACATATCCCAACAAATAAGCATTCAGAGACAAAACCCTAAGGCAGGAGGCACTGTAATGTAGATAACAGTACAGACTTGACTCAGGTGGCCTGGATTCAAATCTTCAGTCTGATCATAATCATGGCAGTGAGCAGGTTTTTAAACTTTGTATTTTTCCTTTGCACAGTGGTGATAATAATAGTGTTTACCTGTGGAGCTATTATTATGACATTTAAATTAAATCATATAATAAAAGAAAGGTAATTGAAATAGTGTCTGGCAGGTAATTACTCTTAATTATCATAGTCATTTCATGACGCAGCTTAGAAGAGATTTGCTTGTGAAAATGTTTAACTAGGTTAAAGGGCTTTATACTTCATTAAAAGTTCCTAGAAAAGGAAATTTGGAATTACAAATAAATGCATTAAATGGGATAAATTGTTTGTTAACCTAGATAAGGAGGTAAACTGAGGCAAGTTCAAACGACCAGAAATTGAGTTTATTCAGGAATAACAGAGGAATTGCAATTTGCAAAGCACACACTGTAGCCCACTACACTCCAGTCTGTTGAGGGTTTGGGGCAGTCTGGATTTATGGGCAAGGAGGGAAGGATGGGGAAGTTCAGCCAGAGTCCAAGCAGTAAATTCATTGGCTTGAAGAGGGAGAGGGATTTTTGGCAGATGTTCTTTGGTCAGGAGATGAATCTCAATCTTCTGTAAATCAGACATTTACAGGAAATCAGTCTCTCAGCTCTTAAGTTCCATTCTTATGAAGGTACATGTGTGAGATTTTCCATTTCATATCCTATGGCTCCATTTTACATGGAAATCCTTTCCCAAGTTGAAAACCTCAGACTTCTAAAGCCTAGATTTAGATGTACAAACAAAGGTGATGTAATCGTGGAGGAATAATGTGGGTGCTTGATTCAATAGTTCTGTGTCTAGGCCTATTCATGAACACTTTTTTAGATGTTCTTCAGGTGATTCTTACTCACCAAGAGAATTGAAAACCACTGTGTGCTGTGAAGATGGAAGCCTCTCAAACAACCTAAATTCCCATTAATTCCATTCTGGGCTGATTGTTCCAGGAAAAATATCCTCTTCCTCAAATTATATAGTCCAGCATCAAAGGACAACAGGACAAATGGTTACTAAGGTTGCATTTGGAATTTTTGGAAAATCTACACTACTGATAATTATGCCAGAAAATGCTAAGCTCATTAAATTTCTGCTCCATCTAGAATCTTATATGCGACTCTTTAGAATCTAATCTTATCATAGACTTTATTTCCCCAGGCATTCTTTATGACCATACTAAAGGTAATGAAAATTCTCCAAATATTCATAGGACTCACCCATCCACACCTCCCTTCTCAGAGGTTCTTACTATTTCCTCTGACGTCTTTATAATGTGATAAATACTTGGCTTATGTGATTACTTTTTTTCATCTACTCCCTCCTCCTGAGTATCCTGGAACTCTAAATGGAGGAAACTTGTGATAGACTGAATGGTTGTGTTCCTCTAAAAAGTCATATGTTGAAATTCTAACCCTTAATGTAACGGTATGAGGAAGTGGGGTCTTTCTGAGGTGATTAGGTCATGAGGGTGGAGCCCTCCTGAATGAGATTAGTACCCTTAGAGAAAGAACCCCAGAGACCTCTCTCATCCTCTTTAGTTCATGTTGAGAACTCAACCAGAATTGGCAGTCTGTGACCCAGGAGAGAGTTCCTACTAAAATCTGACCATGCTGACACCCTAGTCTCAGACAGATATGGGAAAGTGACGGTTGATTTGAAGGAGGAGAATGCTGAATAAGATATTGAACTTAAGCATGAAGCATTCTAGGAATAGCATTGTTTTGGAGGGAGGTGTAGGATCCCAAGACTCAGGAGGTTCACAGGTCAGTAGAATTTAGTGATTTCACATGTACTTACAGCAGTATCATATTCTTACATAACTTGGGAAAAGGTCCAGGTAGTTAGAGCAAAGAACATACTTTGCTGGAATGTACATGTGGCTCTTGTAAGATGGTATATGGCTGGGCTTTATTGTTCTAAGTAAAAATTTAATAAGAATGAGAAATAAGAATGTTTATCCTTGGGGTATAACGGTTTTAATTTAAATACAGTGTCATGAAAACCTTAAAAGCAATTATCTCTGTTCTATTGTTTGGCCCTATTTTCATCATTTAAGTCTAAAGTAATGAGGCCAAGGAGTCTCTTGTAGTTATACCAGGACCCTCATCCAACACAAGTCACTCAACTGTATTAGGGTTTCTGATAACAGGAAGGTCAGACTGACTTCAGGCAGTCTCTTCACACTGGCTAAACAGAAGTGTACCAACTTTAGATTTGAGGAGTGCACTTAAAAAAGAGAAAATGGGATAAAAATGAAAAATTAGAACAACATTCACAGTTAGAATGGAAGTGTCCAGAGCTAAAAAGAAAGAGAATTACCCTATGTTTTTTCCATTCACCTCATCATAGTGTATGTTGGTGTCATTTCTGAGTAATAAAGGATTATAAGGAAGGCAAAGACATTGAAAAAGAGAAGGACAAAGCAAAAACCTGAAGTGTTACATAATTTAAGCTGCAATTTGTTCCATTATCTGGTTTAGGGTTTTGTCATTGTTGCAAAAGCAGTCTTAGAATACTCTTTAAATTATATTTAAAATACTTGAAACTGTTCCCAGACATATTTTGGTCACCATCTGAGATTTTTAGTTGAAGAAATACAAGCATTTAGTTAGCACTCTAAGGCAGAGATCTTTTAAATGAAGCTATGAAAACATATGTAATATGTTATCCAGCAGTATTAGACATGGATTAAAAGTTATCAAGTAATACTTCAATCATATATGTCTAGATTAAAGCAAGCATTATCACTATAGAGAGTGAGATACACACACATATGCTTTTCTTTTCACTTTTAGAGCTCACATGGTGTTTAAACACCCTGCATTGTTAACTTTGGCATCTTCCTTAACATGCCTGCTAATTCCTGTGAACATTTACTTGTAGAGGTGTACCTCAAAGATCTTCCTGGGTTCATTTCCAGACCATTGCAACAAAGTGAATATTGAAATAAAGTGACACCAATGTTTTGGTTTCCCAGTGCATATCAAAGTTATGTTTATACTATACTCTAACTTACTGAGTGAGAAATAATGTCATGTCTAAAAAACAATGCACATACTCTTAATTTAAAAAAGCTTTTTTGCTAAAAAATGGTAGCCATCATCTGAGCCTTCAGCATGTTATAGTCTTTCTGCAACAGAAACATCAAAGATCACTGATCACAGATCACCATGTTAAATATAATAATAGTGAAAAAGTTTAAAATATTATGAGAATTACCAAAATATAAGACAAGGACATGAAGTGAGCAAATGTTGGAGAAATGGCTCCAGTAGACTTACTACATGCAGAGTTGCCATGAACTTTAAATTTGTAAAAAGCACACTATCTGTGAAGTACAATAAAGCAAAGCACAATAAAACAAAGTATAGATCTTGTACAGGCCTGTTTAGACCTTATGTATTGATTAACTATAATTAATTTAAAAAATAAGAGTATTACTGTTTGCATCTTATGTATAATTTAGTGTCTGGCACATGGTGGGTACTTAGCACACGTATGTGCAAAATGTACAAATTATGCGATATTAGTTGAAGGATGCCTGGCAGAAACTTGTAAACCAAAGACATATGTAACCAAAGTAAATTTTTTAAAATCACACTTTCTAATTTATGTTTTATAAAAAAGGTTATATATGTATGGCAAAAATAAAATGTTAAAAATATATTAACTAAACTTTTCTAAATGCTGTGTATCTAATTTTAATTCTATAATTAAAAGAAGTTTAATTATATGTACCCTTATATAATATTAACAAAATGTTATTCAATAATTATTTCAAGTCAAAAAGTTTTTGTGGAGTTTGTATTATATGCATGAGCTGAGAATGCAGGAATAAATAAACATAATTTCTGTGTTCAAGGCCTTTATAGGCCACAATGGCTATAGGCAGTATTCAAATTATTATAATATATCAAAGATAGATAGATAGAGATACAAATATACACATATAGATGTTTATATATTCATATAAATATATTTATTGGTTTATCAAGTCAGATATATCTTCCTTAGTTTCCTAATTTATAATCATACACAGCATAATAGAATTTAATGTTCCATGTTTGGTGTTTTCCTATTTAAACTATCAGCTCTTAGATTTAGTATATAGGAAATAACTACTTGTGTTTTGCTTCTAATTGACACATTTCATAACTGTTCACAAGGAGAAGCATTTTGGTTATAAAATAATATTAAATTCATTATCATCATCATTTGATATTTTCAAGCAATCTTTGCTTCAACATTGCTAAAACCATTTTTATAATTATACTTTATGGCAGAAATCTTCAACATTTTGAAAATTCCCTACTGCTTGAAAACAACTGAATCAACCCAGAAACATTTGTATTACTTCAGGGTCCTCTCAGCCTTAACGCTAGTCACCTAGTGGTTTATGATTTTTAAAAGGCACTTCATTCCATTTAGATACTCTGATCTGTTTTTTCTTCCCTTATTGACTGTTTAAAAATGTGTTTGTTTAGTGCCTTGGAACTGCTGTGTTGGTAGATAATTGTTAAAGAAAGCATTCTTAGAACATTAAGGTAATATTCTGACTTTATAGACATTAGATTACTATTTTCAAAAAAACATATTTTAATGACTTTTCCAGTAATATGAATGGTTCTGCAGCAAAATTTCAGCATCTCTTCACCAGTTTCCCTTTTAAGTGTATAAACAAAATAAATTTTAAAACAAAACCTATGTCTCTGAAGTACTTTCTCCGTCTTTCTATTGATCTGGCTACACACAGATTGAATCTCAGTTTGGGCAGTGCCATCTTCTATGTGACACACTCGTGACAGTATCATTTCCTTAAGAACCATTTTTCTCAGTATGTTCTCTTTCTCATAGGCTTTGCACCTCCTAAGGATGCTCCCAGTCTCCACTTCTCCATGTGTCAACAGTTCTTGAACATTTTGAATAAACTTTCATTTTACTGAGATTGTGTTGAAGTAAAGGTGGAGAGGGGACAGCCAATAAAGAGACAATTGTGATAATCCAGACAAGAGATGGCTATATATATATATATATATATATATATATATATATATATATATATATATATATTTGTTTATTTTAAAACACTAGAAATCTATTCAACAAGACTTATTGACGACCTCTGTGCTAAGCATGGTTCTAGGTTTTGGGGATGCAAACAGAAAACACATAAAAGCAATTGGTATTTTCCGAGTGCTTGGTTTCCGCTAGACATTTATATACAAAACATGAAATAAGTGAGTTACATAACATATTAGGTGGTGATGAGTGCTACAGGGGAAAAAAGTGAGGAGGGACTTGCAACATTCAAAAGCGTGGTCAGGGAGAGTGACATAGGAAGCAGGTAAGAGTGGGGAGCTCGCTCCTACCTGGGGCTGAGGAACGGTGTTCCAGGCAAAGTGCAAGCACTCAGAGGTAAGAGCAAGATACACTTATTTGGAAAGAAAGTTGTCCAAAATGGCTAATGGACGCAGAATCGAGGTGGTGAGAGCTTAGTTCAGGGAATTGCGAGTGGAGAGTCAGATTATTTTGAGCTCTGTATCCTCTAATTCAAAGGATTTTACATTAAATCTGAGTGAAAAGTCACTGAAGGTTTGTGTAGGGACTTGAAAGGCTGGCACTGATGTGGTTAATAATATTGATATGTTAAAAAATTTACAAAAATTACAAAAACTTTGACAATGCTTTGGAAAGAATTGAAGAGTGACTCTGAAAGCCTTTGTAGCCACGTTATCTTATTAGTGGTATAAAAAAGGACTCAGACTTCCTGTTTAATGCTTTATGTAATAGCAAAATGCAAAATATCCTATTTCATCCAGGAAGAACTTGATTTTCCTCTCATGGTAGAAAGCAAAAGTATCTAGAAAACTATACGGCAATAAAGTAAAATACAGTTCTTTCTCAGAAAATACTGCTTTAAAAGTAATTGAAAATACTGCTGCAACTGTAAAGGGAAGAGCATTAGAAGAAATTAGACTGTGTGGGAGGTTTGCTACACAGCAGATGAGAGAACGGATATTTCTAAGGTGAATCAGCCTAAGGTATTTGCTGGATTCTCCTTCAATAATAAAACAAAATGAAGGGCTACTTTTTCTATGAGGCACTAAAAGAAAGATATATCAGAGGCATATATAAACTCAACAGTAGATGACTTCTTATAAAAACTGTATTTTAGGAGAAAATTGTATCCATAAAAACTCTGATGGAGTACCTACATGGCATGAATTTTTAAAAAGAAAGATAAATTAAATATTACATATGCTATAGAAACCTATTACTTTCCTACTTAGTGCTAGAGACTGTATATGCATTTTGAGTTAAAATAAACAGATGCAAATGGTTTTTTATTTAACAATAATCATGCTTTGGATAATCTCCTGTAAGCAGACATTATATCCGCTTTAACAAGGAACTTCTTTTATGTTAGCAGATGGAGTTTACTTATTAGACCATGCTTTACAAAAATTGTTAAAATAATAAATCTCTCCCCATGCCCTGGGGGTCAGTAATTCTCACTCCATAGGACAAACTGAGGGATAGTATTACAGAACTAAGAACACCCAACAGAGCATCCTGCATTTCTCATTTTCTGAGATACAGCTGAAAACAGTTTAGTTTTTGTGCTAAAAAAGTAAAAGTATGTTTTAGACATGTAGTTAAAGATAACATGTGACTACTTTTGAAAGATTTTAAAGCCATTCCATATCCTGAAGTAAGAGGCTAAGAGGATCTAGTTCCTTTGCTAACATTCAAATATATTAATGTTAATATCCTCACACATGTAAATGGATATATGTTGGAGTAGTCATTTGAAATCTCTCTTTCAAAATAGTATAACATGAGCTCTCCTGCAGTCTTAGTTTTAACAGTTCATCAAAAACCATAATTTTTTTAAACTATTGTAATTTGAGCTTGACTTTCTTGCTTCCTGTCTTCTTTTCTTCCTCCTCCCTTCTTTCTTTCTTTCCTTCTAGTTCTTTCCTTTGCTTATTCCCTATCTGCTTCTGTTCCGTTTTTTCTTCTATCACCAAGAATTAAAATAAAAAAAGAATTAAAAAATAAAATCTAAAAAGATCTAATAGAAATTCTTGCAGAGAGTGGTATGCTGAATGAATCTTTCTTCCAGCCCAGCAAAAGAAAATGACCACCACTGAAACCAGTTAATATGTTTACTTTAAATGTTAAATGGGACTTTGTAGATGTGATTACGGTAGGGATCATGAGATGGGACTGTTACCCTGGGTTATCGAAGTAGGCCCAATGTAGTCACAAGGGCTTGTGTAAGAGAGAGGCAAGAGGATCAAATCAGAGAGAAAGAGACATAATGACAGAACAGAGGTTAGATTATAGGAGGAAGACTCACAGGACAAAGAATGCAAATGGCCTCTGGAAGTTGGAAAAGGCAAGGAAACATTCTCTCCTAAACCCTCCAGTAGGAGCTCCGTCCTCCAACACCTTGATTTTAAGACTTCTGACCTCCAGAATGATTGTGCAATACATTTGGTTTGTTTTAAGCTGCAAAATTCATGGTAATGTTATAGCAGTAATCAAAAACTAATACAGAGAATGACATACAAATGCATGAAAGTTTGAGACCTTCATCATATCAGGATATGTCAAGAAATGCAGTATAGCTAGAGCATTGGAAGCCTGCAGAAAAATAACAAGTAATTAGGTGTAATTTGTACTTTTTTTTGATCTAGCTAGGTGCCTCTGCTTTGGGATCTCATACACAATTTTCACACCTTATTTTATTTAACTGTTTATTTTTCTGTCTCTTCTGATTTTCTGTAAACCCAGTGTGGATGAAGATCAGTGCCATTTTGCTCACTGCTTTATCCCTAGCATCTGGCACAAGGCATCAATTAAGATTATTTTAATGATTGAGATGATTTGTAATTAATTTGAGATTGGAATGGGGTCAAAGTATTTATAGTGTATGTCAGATGTACAAAAAAGTGTGATCTTTCCTATAGTAGATAACTTTCCTCAATGGTGGTGAATACATTTGATCTTTCAATGAAAAGTTTCTTAGTGATATATAGTTAAAAGAGTCATGGTTATAAATTACTCGAGGGCTTCCCTGGTGGTGCAGTGGTTGAGAGTCCGCCTGCCGATGCAGGGGACGCGGTTCGTGCCCGGGTCCGGGAAGATCACACATGCCGCGGAGCGGCTGGGCCCGAGAGCCATGGCCGCTGAGCCTGCGCGTCCGGAACCTGTGCTCCGCAACGGGAGAGGCCACAGCTGTGAGAGGCCCGCGTACCACAAAAAAAAAAAAAAAAGAAAGAAAAAAAAATTACTCGATATTCTAAGGTTTCTTACTTCTGAGGACTCCTTCTCTTGTGATCCACCTTCCAAAATGGCACCTGGAACTCTGGTTTTTCTCATTTCATTGGGGAAGTGCCACACTGTATTTCACACTGTCCCCAGTGTCTCTCTGTGATCACAGCAGAAGAGTTTGGCTCTTATAATAGGAAATTTGTTTTCTCCTCCTGCCTAAAGCCTAATGGTTTCCTTGTGGTGACTCACTGTGGTGGCTGTGAGTGCAACTCTGCTTCTACAACCTAGTGGTGGCCCTTGTTTGTCCATATGGCTACCTACTCATCCCACCCCTTCCACTCAGCATCCTCAGCTCTATTGATTTTGCCTCACGGGGGCACACAGGAAAGTTTTGATTATCTATATATTGTGTGTTGTCTGAGGAGAAGCAAGGGAACTACCTCAGGCCCCTCTACATAAGTATTTTCCTCAGCATCTACATTCTTACACTCAGGCATCTTTTTTGACTTAATATTAGGATTCTCTGAGGCAAGTACAGTCTTTCAGCATCGCAGGATGGAAAAAAGACATCAGATATCAACTGCCTAGTCTTACAACCAAACGCCTTTCAATCTAACCCTTGTCTAGAGCCAGAAAACAAAGGCAGGATTCATATCCAAAATTTGCCTTTTCTTTTCCTCTACTTCTCTCATCCGCTTTTACCAACAAAAATGATATTCGTGTATCTCTTCTCTTTCTATATAACACTGTAATGCTCTATAATTTTTCAGTTACCTTATAGACTAAAAAAGCAATGAAAAAACAAAACAAATATCAACAACAAAATTCTCTGAACTGAGACAACCAGGCTTGGATCCTAACATATAAAAATTCCATCTTGGGAATTTTGAGAAATCTTCTTCCTCTCTCCTCCAAGGAAAACTGAAACATAAAAAGCATTTGCTTTTAGCTTGTTTTGTCACCTGGACTTTTATTACACAACTTTAGTACTATCTTGATAACCACAGCAAAGCAATGGCCTCCTCATTATCAGCCAGATTCTGTCTTCCTTGTAAAACATGGAGTACATTTCACTTTCTGGCTAAAGAAGCCTTAAATCAGGTAGGATCTAGAAATCACCTGGAATGAAATTATTTTGATTTAATATCTTCCTCCTATACAAACTTTATTTTGATTGTGGTTGAAAGTCATTAAAGGATATTGAGCATGAGAGTGACTGAGTCATAACTACAGGTTTGAAAGTCACTGTCAGAGGGTTGGAAGTGTTTACTGAACCAGGATGATCCTGGAGGTAGGGAGATCCATTCATTGCTAGGTCAGTGATTGAGTGGGGAAGTAAGATGACTGTGATTTTAGACTATGATGCTTCAGGTGAAAAAGAGAAGGTAAACTTGCGATATAATTTAGAGGTAATGTAGTGACTCATTGGATAAAGCAAAAAAGGAGCAGTGGCAGTGTCTTGGGCTTTATGTCATTTCTTGTGAGAGAAAATGGAGGAGGAAGAGCAAATTCTAAGAAAACAATTATCATCCAGCTTCCTTTGGGGATGCGGATTACCAATGTGGTATGGAAACCCAGAAGTAGATTCAGAAATGGAATATCAGCAGGTGATATTAAGGCTTAGAAAATGTAAATATATGGAGAAAACAGTTTAAATTTGGGGAAACAATTAATAGTATGAACTGACTTTGTATATCATTGTGGAGAAAGTCAACTTCCCTCTTTATAAACACCAGTTCCTAAGAGGCAGAAGTCAATAAGCAGAAAAATTAGACAATATATTCTCTATGTATTGTAGAATAAAATATTATTTTATATGTGCACATATAAAAATAACTGTTATGGGAACAGTTATTTGCCTCTTTTTATACATTTATTTTCCTTTGTATAATTCTCATAGCTTTTTTATTTCGCAGCATTTCCCCCCTTCACCTCTCCTCAAACAGTGTCTTTAAAAAGTCCTCTTATACTTAAAGTGCATGAAATCTTTAGAATTTCACATACTGTTTCCATGAGGGAATTCCTTCCTGGCATTTCTGGGAAAACTGATATGTTTTTCCAAATCTTAAACCCTGAGAAAAATAAGTCCAGAACTTTGGAAAACAGGAAAAAACATAATTCTCCCACAGGAATTGAAGCTTAACAATCAGTATAGGGAAGTTAGGGGACCAAGGAATTCACTGACATCAAAAAGAAAGTCAGACCAGGAAGCCTGGAAGGCAGAGCTGAAGGTTAAGGTTGACCTTTTCGGGAAACTGACATGGATCACATTAGGGAAAGCAGATACCGCTAATAAAGTCAAAGCACAAATGATGGGCTGGAAAAAATATTTACAATTAAATCATAGAAAAGGGCAAACTTCCTTAGTATATATATAAAATTTCTACCCGTTATTGAGAAAAAGAATGTTACTGAATTACATAATTGCTGGAGGGTATGAGGACTTTATGGAAAAAAGAAACATAAATGTGTCTTCAGCATATAAAAAAGATATTTAAGACCATTCCTTAAAAGATCCAGTTCTTTTAAAACCTAAATGATGGGCAAACACTGGAAAATTTGGTAACAGATAACAAAGTGTAACCCAACTTTAAATAGCAAACCTCAATTCAACCACTCTCTACATATTCATTTAAAAAGATAGTTACTCCATAGCACTTGTCAACATCTAACAAATTATATATTTTATTTGTATTTGAAATAAACTACATACACCAAGACAACATAGGCTGCATATACACAATTCTTCTAACATCTAGACTTAACCTTTGTCTTTATCATCCAACCTAGTCCCTGAAGCCAGCAGAGACAGTGCTACTAGGCCATCCTTTCTTCTCCTCCTCCTCCCTTTATCCTTATCCCCCTTCGTCTTCTACTTTGTCTTCCTGGTCACCTTCATCTTCAACTTCCTCTTCCTCTTCCTACGTTGTGCCTGACACGAAACTTTCAGCTATGTTAGGGAAAAGTTTTTTCAGTGCAAAAAGTATCTGAGGATATCCAAAGCTCACTGATGTTGTAAAGAGTTAAATTCTAAAACTGTGTTGAGGTGGGACACATATCTTTATTTACTGTTGTTGTTGTTTTATAAGATCAAATAATTTTATCAGGGGAGGAAGAAGGTAGATGGCTGTTGTAATTGAACTCAGTATAATCTCCACTACATTTCGATAACTTAAAAAATGTAAGGTTAGTTTAGAAACAACATGCCAGTGATTCTCCTGTTACTAGGACTAATGGTAACTTGAATCATTTCAATGATCATAAAGCTGAGGTAGGAAACAAACATGACTGTTGTGTTTTTAAACCACGATCCTTCTGAACTGCTCTTTTCCTTCTAAATGAAAGATAGTATGAACTACAAATTAAAATCAAATGGCTTATAGTGAAGGCTTAGCCAGCTTATATAATAAGTAGTATTTTCTTAACATTTTGCATTAGTTTTCACTGATCTGTTAGGATATTTTAATTTTAGAAGAAATGACTGGAAATGTCAGAGTAAGTGACACTTGGAAACAATGATCTGTGGACTAGTAAAGATGGACACCACAGTGGTCCTTTATATAAAATACTGAGAAGACCCACCACATTATAAAAATTCAAAACTTTTAAATTTTATTACTATTTAAGGGATTATTTAATTGGAAAATCATTTAAGGGGTTTTTGAATTTGATATAATATGGATATTTACAAATTCAAATGAAGCATTTTAAAATGACAGTATTTTACTTTTATTTATTTTAACTCTTTTGAAGTATTCTTTGAAGACAATAGAGCCATGGAAGAAATTGTGGGATAAGGAAATAAAGGAATAAAATAAACAACAATGGGATTCATGGGAAATATTTCATATGTAAATAGATAAATTTTCTGCTCAGATCAAACATTTTTTGTGTTCTTCTCTCTCATCTCTTTCTAGATGCTATATCTATTCTGTTTTCAAAATCTCACCTCAAATAACCTCAAATATAAATTTTAATTTCAAAAGAGGATGAACTTGTAAAAGAAGAATGTACATGGCCTCCCTTTGGTGATAACTTTCTGTCTATAAAGTGGGACATTTGAAAATAAAAAGAGGGGGACACCGGATACCAGAGATCCTTCAGAGATCATCATTGTTCATCTTCTCAATTTATATACCATGACAGGGAAATCCAGAGGCTCTATTTTTCTGTAGCACACTCAATGACTTAATTTTGCTAAAACTCACATTTTATCATTGATCATTTTCCAATCTTAAATATTAACATTTTCTCTTTGGTAAGAAAATCGTTATTATCATGTGTCCTTTTCATAAACATTTCCTTGTCTTAAAAAAAGACTATTAATTTCAAAGATGAAAGCAATTCTATTAAAGTATGGAATACCATAAAAAGGGAGTGTTACCTTGTCAGTTTCAGCATTGTATATGCATTTCTAGGAGATTTAGAAATCTTTCCTTTTGCAGGTATGTTTTCTTTATTGCACTATTTTATACTAGAGCACATTGCAGGGTTAACAGTTTTTTAAAATGACACAATTTTGTGCACATCTCTGCCATATTATTACAATCTGCATTCTGTTTAAGGTTTAATTTTAAAAATAATTCCCTCTTATTAAAATACCCAACATTACATTATTGCTGGTCATGCAGAAAATTACTTTGCTGCAGGAAACAAAACCATCCAATATAATCTTTTCTCCTTATAGCAGAGGAGATAATTGGATTAATCACAAGTCAAAATCTTGGAAGTAGAATATTTTGTTGGCTAAACTGAGCCATGCCTGTCATTTAGAGATGCTAGATAATTGAACTTATGTGATGCTAGATAATCAAATGCATCCAGTCACCATAATTATGAATATTTTAAAAATCTTAAAATGTGTTAATTAGCCATTGAATACGAGAAGAAGCTGGATTAGCCCCATGGGGAACTAGGTGGCTTGTTGAGACATCATGATATAACCATGCCCACTCAGGCAACTTTCTCCTCAGCTCACCTGATATTATTTTGTACATGTAAAGACACTTGATAAAGTAGAAAAGGTCTCATACTGTGAATCCTTTAATGATTGGGTCTACTGCATGACTTTGGGTATAACATTAGATCCTGATACTGCCCAGTGGCTTGATTCTTCAGTGGTTCTCTTCGTACTTAGTAGGGTTATTTTAAAATGTATTTTTTCAGAACAATGTCTATATTCATTTTTAGGAATGCAACTTAAAAATGAAGATTTTTTACAAGACATTTGAGAATCTCTAGGCAAGTGTTATTATCATGAAATTTTGGATATAAGAAGAACTTTATTTCATCTTATAGATTAAAAAAAAGAGGTGCAGAGGGGCTATATTATTTACGGAGGAATTTAGCATCGCTGAAAGTGTTAGAAAGAGAATTCACGTCAACCACGCACAGTAAAACACTCTGCAATACTTAAAGCTATCTAGGAGAATTGTGAAATGAATCACTTAGTGTATTTAGGAAATTATAAGAGGATTTTTTTTTAATTTAACTCTACTACAAATTTTTAAAATGACAAATCTAAAGTGTACCATAAATTGATCACACCCTGGTAACTACCACCTATATCAAGATACAGAACCTCACCAGCACTTCAGACCCTCTCATATTTCCTCCTGGTCCTTAACCCCTCTCCTCCTCAAAGGAAATGACTGTCTTGACTTCCAAACCCATAAATTAATTATATATATATGATATATATATTACATATATGACTTGTATTCTTTATGCCTTACATAATTGATTCAAAATTATGTTTGTTGGATTCCTTGATGTTCAAATGTATAGTTATAGTTCATCCAGTTACACAATTGTATAATAAATCATTATTTAAAGTTACCACAAAATATCCATTCTACTCGTGATAATTTATTTTTATGAATTTTTATTGGAGTATGGTTGCTTTACAATGTTGTGTTAGCCTCCACTGCACAACAAAATGAATCAGCTATACACATACAGATATCCCCTCTCTTTTGGACTTCCCTCACATTAGATTATTTATATTAATTAGATATTATGGCTAATGTGTTTATAATCATGTTAATAAAACTTTGGTGCAATAGTCACACAGTTTGATTATATATCAAGGAGTGAAATTGTTGACTCAAAGGGGATGTTTGTGCTCAAATTGTGTAGAAAAGGCCAAACTTTTTCCAATGTACCTATACCAATTTGCAGTCTGATCACGAGTGTATGAAAATTGTCTTTCCTCTAAACCTTCGCTTAACACTGGTATGTTAGCCTTTTTAATTGTAACCATTCCAGTGGTGTGTAATTACTAAGTTTTTAACAATCTGATGAGCTCACACAGAAAATTTACTAAGATAAACCACATTCTGAGACATAAAGCATGCCTTAACAAATTTCAGTGAACAGAAATCATAAAATCTCTGTCTTTTAATTTGTGTATTTAGGCTATTCTCACTTAAAGTGATAATCAATATAGTTGGGTTAATATCTACCATGTTTATAACTGTTTTCTATTCATTGCCCTTGTTCTTTATGTCTTGTTTGTCCCTCTTTTGCTGCCTCCTCTGGTTTTAATTGAAGTTTCGTAATTCCATTTTATATGCTCAGTTAGCATATCAACTATACTTCTTTTGTAAAAGTTTTAATATTTGCCCTTGCTTCTACAATTAATATTGTAAACTAACTTTTTTTTTTTTTTTTTTTTTTATTGCGGTACGCGGGCCTCTCACTGCTGCGGCCTCTCCCGCTGCAGAGCACAGGCTCCGGACGCGCAGGCCCAGCGGCCATGGCCCATAGGCCCAGCCGCTCCGAGGCACGCGGGATCCTCCCAGACTGGGGCATGAACCCGAGCCCCCCGCATCGGCAGGCGGACCCCCAACCAGTGCGCCACCAGGGAAGCCCTAAACTAACTTTTTAACTGCTTTTTTAAAAGAATTTTTTAATAAATTTATTTATTTATTTATTTTTGGCTGCGTCGGGTCTTTGTTGCTGCACATTGGCTTTCTCTTGTTGTGGCGAGCTGAGGCTACTCTTCCTTGTGGTGCGCGGGCTTCTTCTCATTGTGGTGGCTTCGCTTGTTGTGGAGCACGGGGTCTAGGTGCGTGGGCTTCCATAGTTGTGTCACGGGGGGCTCAGTAGTTGTGGCTTGCAGGCTCTAGAGCACAGGCTCAGTAGTTGTGGTGCATGGACTTAGTTGTTCTGCAGCATGTGGGGATCTTCCCCAACCAGGGCTTGAACTTGTGCCCCCTGCATTGGCAGGTAGATTCATAACCACTGCACCACCAGGGAAGTCCATTTACTGCTTTTAAAAATACCAATTCCCTTGTAGTACAGACATCATATAAGTATACTCTATTTCTCCCTCCTGCACCATGCGACATTACTATAATCTACTATAATTACTTGATATATTGTTAATATTACTTTACTTAGATCAATTAAGAATAAAAAATTTTTATTTTAGCTTCCTTCCTTTCTTTCTTTCTTTCTTTTTTTCTTTCTTTCTTTCTTGTTGAATTCTGCTTATTTATTTATGTAGAGCCAAGTAAGCAGATCTCAGGTACTATATTTCTCTGGCTGAACCTATATCTAGATTTGAGGGCAGTTGGCATGCTCTGAAATTTTAGCTCTCTGGTGGATCAACAAAAGTTGATGATTTTTAGTTTATTTATCTTTTTCTTATTGTTATGGGAGTGATGACTCCCAAACATTTTACATGCTGAAGCTCACCCCAGAAATTTTCCAAAATTCAGTTTATATATTGATTTGTTAGCTTGCAATTTACTATAGTCACTTTACAATACTAATAACTTAGATTATATTGGATTTTCTACACATGAAATCATTCATTTTTAAATAGTCACAGTTCTATTTTCCATTTTTTATATATCTTTTCTTTTTTTCTTTCCTTCCCTCTCCTTTCCCCCTCCCATGACTTTCATTGCTTTACTGGCTAAAACCTTCAGTCCAGTGTTTAAACTAATTAAAAGGTAAATTAGGAAATATTTGAACCAAATGAAATTTAAAACTTTGATATTTGTGGGGTGCAAGTAAAGGAGTGGTTAGTAGAAAATTCACAACTGTAAATGCTAATAATAGACAAGAAGAAAAAGAATTGAAAATCAATCTTTACAGTGTCTACTATATAAAAGCTAGGAAAAGAATAGGTTACATACTAAGCAAAAGCATACTAAGGTTACATACTAAAACAAAATATTAGAACAAGCATCCCTGAAAGAAAAAATAAACCAATAATAAGGAAATTGACAAATCTGAAAGCTGTTACTTTAAACAAATTATTAAATTTGATTTAAAAGTAACTAGGTTGTAAGAAAAAGAGTAGAGTCTACTATATATCTAACAAGTAGTGGATATTAAAGGAATATTATCGAACAACCTTATTCTACCAAAACTAAAACACTAAGATGAAATTGGTAATATCTTGAAAGACATGAATGATCAAAACTGATTTAAAAAATACAAAACCTGAATCATCCTACTTCTAGCAAAGGGACACAATTTTTCATTGAAAACCTTTCTATAAAGAAAACTTCAAACCTCGGTGGATGCACTGGTAAATTCAATTACAAATATAAGGAATGAATAAGACAAAGAAATATAAGGAATGAACCATTCTTGCATGACTGAAATAAATCCCACTTGATCATGGTGTATGATCTTTTCGATGTATTGTTGAATTCAGTTTGATAATATTTGTTAAAAATATTTACATCTATGTTCATCAGAGATATTCACCTGTAGTTTTCTTTTTTGTTTTTTGTCTTTGTCTGGCTTTGGTATCACAGTGATGTTGGCCTCATAAAATGAGTTAGCAAGTGTTCCCTTTTCTTCAATGTTCTGCAACAGTTTGAGAATAATAGGTATTAAATCTTCTTTGAATATTTGGTGGAATTCATCTGTGAAACTGTCTAGCCCTGGACTTTTGTTTTTTGGAAGATTTTTGATTACTGTTTCAATCTTTGTACTATTGATCAGTCTATTCAGATATTCTATTTCTTCCTGATTCAGTCTTGGAAGATTTGTATGATTCCAAGAATTTATCCATTTCTTCTAGCTTGTCTAATTTATTGGTGTATAGCTGTTCATACTATTCTTTTACAAACCTTTGCATTTATTTCTTTTGTAATTATTTCTTGATTTTAATGATTATTCGGTGATGCTTTGTTAGGCAATGTTTCCCCCAAATCAAGTTGAAATCCATCAAGCAATTTCAGTTTTCTTTATGTCACTTTGGACATGAATATCTCAGGCCACGATAAAGGAATCGGTAATAATTGCGAATAGTTGACAAAATTATTTATAACAGTGATAAGTGGTGTGGGTATGTGAAAATGGATCTAAATCAAGTAAAGTTAATAGTTTTGTTTCCAATTATGACAATCTTGATGACAAAAACATTTTATCAACCTTATGTCCTTTTTATAGCCTTGTGAGAAGTAGCAGCACACTGGCATTTCCAAGAATTCATTATTCATTGGCATAAATTTGCATAGTGAGAGTTTTTGCAGGTGGATATTTACTGCACATGCTTTAAAGAAAATCTCTGCAGAGTCCCACTACCCCCACCTCCACTTATTTCCATTAATGACAATCTGTACCCAATTTGTGGGCAATGCACCATTCACAAAGTCAGTTTCATGTTCGTCAATAGGTGAATACACGTAGACTGATTGTCCTTCTACTTCAGTGCAAAATCAGAGGAGATGCATGTGAGAGAAAACATTTCTCTGCTTAGCTAGAATAGCACGTTCATAATTGTATTTCCAAATATTGAGATAAGTAAATTGCAATTGGAATCTCATGGTTTATGCATCTTCTCGTCAACTAAATCCCTCAATTTACCTTTAAGATTTACATTGTTATGTGTAAAAAACATTTTTTTCAGTTCTAATGTTTATCAATTATCTTTAAACATCGAGAGATAGTAACATAGATGTCACAGTATCAACAAAGCATAAATCTATCTGTGTAACATAATGTGGAAGCAAGTACTGTTTCAAAATCCACTTTGCAGAATTGAAATTAAACATCAATAGGTTGGAGATATTCCTGTCTTATTTTCTAAATTTAATTCATGTTGAACTTTTGTAGTTACTTTGTACAAAGAGTATAAATCTTAATAGTATTTTTAGTGACTTGTTTAAAGTGAAGAAGCTTTTTTTTTTCCCCTAAGAGAACTTTCATGTAAATGTCAGGAGCTAAAATGCATAATTTTTAAATTGTTTGCTAAGATTTAATTAAATATATACTTTGCATTAACATACTGATAAAAATTCATATGATTGAAAATAGCTATGAACACAAATATTTTACATCTTTAAAAGGAATCACTTTTCCATTTACTACATTTAATATATTTTATTATACGAATAAATTTACATGTAGAAATTCATAGAAAAACATAGAAAAATGTGCTAAAATGTTAGTGATGACTACTTTTTAAGTAAATTTATCTTAAGAACTTAGGATAATATCTGTCAAAAAGTTGAATTTCATGTTTCATTTTGGTGTACTGCTTATTTATATCTATTTTTGTTCTACAAATATGTTTTAAGGTGCTTTCAATCGCAACGCAATGTTAATAACAGTCAAATAACACAATAATAATGAATTCTTATTGAAAAGTATTAAAAATATATCTTCCAATAACACTTCATATTTATTTACTATTTCAGTCCCACAATAAACACATGATGTATTTAGTATAATTATTCATTGTCTCCCAAGGACCCATAGCTAGATAGTGGTTCAGGCAGCTGAACTTCAAAGCCTCACTTTAAATGGAATATCCACGACTTTGTCATCATGGAAGGCAGAAATGAGATGAGTATATATTAATGTCAACGTCTAATACGTAGGTTAGACTCTTAAGAAAGATTTGAGCAGAGGAATCTAAATCACCACTTTAAAACCTTTTTAATAGCAGTTTACTCAGCTTTATACAATGTCATAGAATGATCTTCCTCACTTCTTTCATTTCTAGGAGTAGAAATTTCCTTAAACTCTCCTGGCTACTGACCTCACTCCATACTCCCATCCAAGAGTGTTGTGTCCTATAGACAATAGGAAAGCTAATCCAATGACCTGGGTGTTGGGGATTCAGTCTCCTCCTCCTTTCCTCTCCTCCCTTGTGGCAGTTGTAGTTTTCAACCTGGATAAATGAGTTTGCAGACACAGATGGACTCTTCCAGGGTCTAACTGGCAAATGGAGAGGTAAAGAGTTAGAAAGGCCAATTAGCTCACAGACGAAGTTATGTTTTCCAATATAGCATAGAGAAGAGCATTTTCACATAGAGATCTTGCAGACTTTAGGGGACAGAATGATTTTGAATATTTTACCCTCTTTCCCACTAGGTCTGCAGACAATCGTTCAAGGCAGGCAACATCTAGACTGCTCCAGCAGATTCTATTCCTCTTTTATGTTCTGAATTGCTTTCAAGAGTTTACTGTTCAAAGTTCTGTTGATCACTGTATTTTTTTTCAACGTAAAATGAGTTTTTTGTTTTACTTTGTTTTGTTTTGTTTTACTTCTCTTCCAGCACTTTTGAGTTACTTATCAGAGAATGGATTTTTTTTTTCTTCTCTACATACTTGTTGCTTTAGGCTCTTGCTATAATTCTGTCCTGGTGGTAGTATGACCTTTTCTTCTGTTTTTAGGGCAAGCCATTTGGTATGATGAATAATTTATTCTGCTTGATTTTTTTCTTGTTTTGGCCAGGAGAACCTTGAGAATTTTCCTTCCCAGTTTGAAAATGAACTTATACATAAACATACCCTGCATTATCTTTCCTTTGTAAAAATGTTAGTTATGCTTGGCTGCAACTGTTTAAGGACTTTCAACTTCAGATGATTTCCTCCCAGTACATTATATCTATAATTCCCTTTCCAGACCTTGGCAGAAATTTACATTTTTTGATAAGCGAATATTGAGCATATTCAGAGCCTGTGTTTCCCAGCTTATTCCCTCTGTCTCTGGAATGAAATGTTTTATCTAAGTACAATGTGCTCCAAAGAGGCCTTGCTTCAGAGCAGAAACAGTCTCAGGAGGAACAGGATATTTGACAAAATGAAACACACGTGCCATCAGGTATTATGTACGTTCTAGGAAGTTTCAGCTTATCCTAAGTGCTGTGCCCCACCTTAACTTTGCCACTTACCAAACAGAATGGCTGACTTTTATGCAAGGATCCACATGTATTAATTCAGCCCCTCAAACTCATACAAAATGCATTCTGCTTAGATTAAAAGTTCTCCTTGCATCACGAGATAGTTCAGCTTTAACCCAAAGAATGCACTCACCTGCTCTTTTCTTCCGCCTGCCTCTTTGACTACGGTCTTCTGAGCTCTGGATTTCTTGGCGTGTCCTCTAGCTTTTGTTCCATTGACAACACAGACACTGTTTTGATCTGTGCGGTCAATTCTAAGACCATATATATATATATATGTATATATATATACACACACACACATATATATATATATATATATATATATATATATATATACATATGTATATCTATACTCTCAAGGAGTGAATAAGATCCACCAGAAAATTTGAATAAGTTGTTGTCTATGGTGATTATAATACTATCATAATTAGGTTACTTTATTTGGGGAAAAAGAAATGTCTTTGAAATGAGCTTTGTACTAGTTAGTTCTGTTCCAGTCTAATTCTATGGAGTTGTCAGATCTGGGACAAATGTAATTTATGGGCTGTTCTGTGCATTTTATACCAGCCGCTGGAGGTCATCCTCTAACTGTAACGTCAGTAGTTCTATGTTCTTTTCAAGAGAAAATCCCGAATTGGAGTCCCGTTGCTGCAGAAACTGATTTGCAAAAGTATTCTGCGACTGTACAAAAAAGACAAAAGCAATTCAAAATACAACTCCTACTCTGTGTTTCTATATTTCTTTTTTATTCCCCTCAGAATTGCATTTGAAGAATTTCCTGGCTGGATGCCAGTCCTATCCTAAGGCACTTTAAAGTGTTCTTGACAAGGCTGTTCATTCATTATATGAATACAAAAACAGTGAGCAAAAGAAGTCTGAAACTTAGCTCACCAGTAATTGCTTCTTTATTTTCCTGTTTCTTTATTTTCCTTTATTTTACATTTCTTTGCAAGCACAGCCAAATTTAACATCCTGGTTTCTCTTTGGCTTGTTAGAGACCAAAAGTGTTCCCTGAACAGCATCTTTCTCTCTGGGCAAAGGAAATGTAGATTCTGCTACTTAAATCCTATCCTTTTATCACCACCAGACATGGACGTTTCAATCTTGATGTTTTTGTCATGATGATTTTGACTGTCTGCTTATGAAATCAAATCTTTCCATCATTTTCCATAGAATTGATGAATCTTCATAGAAAATATTTTTCTGGAGCAGACTCTGTTATGCCAGTTTAATTCTTCTGTCAATTTTTGGTGCACTGCATTTAAAACATTTCTATTTACTTTTCCTGTTTAATTTATCCTTTTTTTTTTTTTTTTTTTTTTTTTTTGCGGTACGCGGGCCTCTCACTGTTGTGGCCTCTCCCGTTGCGGAGCACAGGCTCCGGACGCGCAGGCTCAGCGACCATGGCTCACAGGCCCAGCCGCTCCGCGGCATGTGGGATCTTCCCGGACCAGGGCATGAACCCGTGTCCCCTGCACCGGCAGGCAGACTCTCAACCACTGAGCCACCAGGGAAGCCCTAATTTATATTTTATATATAATTATTTTTATCAGGATATTGAAATTTTTATAATTGTTATTTGATTCATCTATTTGTTTTACTCCACATGAAATTTGACAATTATACATAAGTTATAGTGGGTTTGCTATTCTGATATTATTTCTACTGTTGAACAATAATTAGTATTGAAGCTGCAAAGAATAATGAGCTTTATTGGGGTCTTAGGGACTGCGATTCAGGAAACACAGATTCAGGTAAAACCTAGAGTATTCTAGGAAACGGAAAGAGTCAGGAACTTATAAAGGCAAAAGCCACAAAGTTGTTAAACTTTTCTTGCAAGAATTATGATTGACTCTGATGCAAAAAAGAAATATTTGTCCTTAAGGGATAGGCTATAACCAGTTATTTAGGGTAAGGGCCCGATAAGTATCTTGAGTTTCTGGAATACTGTGTGGAATTTCTGAATGGCTGCATTAAGACTATAAGTAGTCAAAAGTTTAGATTCTATCAGGCTGAGACCTACGTAAGTCCCACGTTCTCAATGGATTCCCGGCTCCATTTAAAAGAGCTCTCTTAGCAATACCGACGTCATCTTGATTTTTCTTTCATGCTAGCAAAACTGCAGGTAAAACCACTGGCAGATTTATATCTTGCCAAAGATATTTTATTCTATCATTAGTTTTGAATAATATGATTTTTTTCAAATGCAATTTAAAATGTTTAAATAATATTTGTTTTTATTCTTTTTGGTGTACCATGTATATTTTTCCAGATAACTGACACCCCCTGCCCCAGTTTCATTACATTGCTGTATACCAGATACAATCAGCTGAGTTCTTTAATGAGTATTATTTTTCTCTACTGCTCTGTAGCATTTTTGTAATTTATTTTTGATATTTTCAAGCTAAGTGGGCTTCCTCAATTAGTTTATTGTGGTGCTGGTTAGTAATTATTAATGTGTGTTTATTTTAGTAATTGAGAATGTTGTTTGTGGTAATGTGGTCCAGAGGTACTTTTTGTTATAAAGTATATAAATGAAGCAAGTTAGCTATTATTTCTTAACTATTGACTAAGGAATAGTTTAGCTTTTTCCCACGAGATAATCTATAATTGGTGTTTTCTATTTACTAATTTCAATGCCCATTTAAGTCTTCAGCATAATTGTGATTGTTTGCATATTTTAGTTTAATGGTCCATATAATTAGCAGAAGAAAGACAACATTGTTAGGATCAAACAACGATGCCTAAACGTCCTTTGGGTCAAAATAAGGAGGTTAAGATATTATTTGTAATCTAAAGTTATGAAAACCAGAGGACTTTTTAAAAACTAACAATGGAGGTTATTATTCGTTTTAGTAAGGATATTTAAAGCAAATGTATGTCTTAAAAAACATTTTATATATATTTTGAATTTGCTAGAGATGCTATCTTTAAGTCTCTTAAACCTACATGAAAAAGCTACTCACTGATTTTTATTCAACATTTTTTCAAGACAACTATGAATTAACAGGGCCTAAACATTTTTAGGACATGTTTAGAAAATACTATTTTTTAAACCAAGAAGCTCAGAGAATTGGCCATGTGATAATTTTTCCTTCTTCTAGGAAAAATAACATGAAACTTGGCACCTTTCTTAACACAAGATACTGAAAAGATTTCTAGATATTTAAATCATGGAAATATTTTGTACATTTTTCAATAAAGTAAAATAAAAATCTGTACTGCTTAGTAATGTTCTTTATTCTAACCAAAAATAATCATACTTGCATTTTTAAAATTCCTTCTCCCCCCAGCTTTATTGAGATATAATTGGTATATACATTACATAAGTTTAAGTGTACAACGTGTTGATTTGACACTCTTACATATTGCAAAATGATCACCACCATAATGTTAGCTAACACTTCTATCAGGTCACATAATTACCATTTTTTTTTGTATGTGCGGTGAGGACATTTAACATCTACTCTCTTAGCAATGCCAAGTATATAATACAGTACGACTAATGATAATCACCATGCTGTACTTTAAATCCCCCAAACTTATTAATCTTTTTTGCTATTTTCATATTTCTAGCTTTTTAATAGGAAAGAACCATTTCTCAGTGACTTGAACAAAGAAAATATCATGTTGTAATTATATAGCATCACTGTCCATAATTTCTGTTTGAGTGGAAGTGGTTAAAAATAGAACACCTCTTTATTTAGAATCTGTCATCATGTTCAGTTTCCCTGGATGGAAGGTATCTTTTACTTGGGTACCTTTATTCAGATCTAAAGGTATACAGTGTTCCTTGAATCTGCTACTCCTATAATTTTTACAGTTGTCTTCTTAATAGCTAATCCCTAATTATTCGAACCCCCTATTGTAGTTTTAATATAAAACTCCCCCTGTGCAAATTATCCTGTGGTTTTACTCTCCTGATTGGACCTTTATTGATAGAGTAGAATATTATGATTTATTAAAAGTAAGAACTAGAATTAGTGACAACATTGGCAGGTAGTATTTGATACTAAACAGTCTCCAGCTATGGCTGCTAACGATTCCTCCCAATGTGTATGTGCATGCCAGTCATTACATAAGAGACGAGTCTATTCATATTCCCCTTGACTTTGGACCAGCCCGTGTCTTGCTTTGACAGATGAAATGGGGCAGAAGAGATGTGCTGTTGTGGAATCCAGTAGCCGTACTGCACGGAAGCCAGGAGGGTACATTGAGAATGAAATACCATATTTCAACCCATCTTTCAGCGGAACCCAGCCTTGTAAGAGACTCCAAGTGAGACCAGAAGAACTGCACAGCCGAGAAGGAGAAAACTCACAGAATCATGAGAAATAATGTTATTATTTTTTTTGGAAATAAAGTCATGTCATTGAAGACATAATTAGTTAAATTAAGATGAGATTATACTACTGTAGGGTGGGCCTCTAGTCCTTTAAGATTGATACCCTTATAAGATGGACATATGAAGACAGAAACACAGGAAGAATGTCATGTGAGGACTGTGGGTAGAGTGGTGGATCTACAAACCAGGTAACTCCAGGAGTTGCTGGCAAAGCACCATAAGCCAGGAGGGATTCCTTTATAGGTTTCAGAAGGAGTATGTCCCTGTAGACCCCATGATTTTGGACTTCTACTATCCAAAACTGTGAGACAACAAATTTTTGTTGTTTAAAGCCAGCGAGTTTGTGGTACTTGTTAAGGCAGCCCTAGGAAACTAATACAAAGGTCACTCTCTGCCTGTCAACAACAACAGCAACAGCACACATACATACCCTACATAACAAAGACTGCGGCAACAACAAAAACAATAAAACTGGAATTGCCTCAGAGCTCCTCATTGGATTTATCCCTATGTCTATTCTCTCAGATCAATGGCATAAAATCTCTCAGTAGAGACCATAAATTCTTTGTTTCTGAGAGACGTTGGCATTCAAAAACTAGGGAGCTTCAGAAACAGAGATTATATTAATGGTTGGGGATACTGGAGAGAGAATTTTTGGTGGCAGAATTTTACTATGTTTCTAAGTTGGAACATAGAGAACCAAGGTTAGTTTCTGTATAGGTTTTCCCCATTCTTCAAACTGACAGTAGGATTGGTTTATTGTGATTCTAGGGAAAAAATAAAACTGTTCTCACTTGAAAGAAGGAAGAAAAACAGGGCAGCAACCTCTTCATTGCAAATGCAAAAAGGCAGTCCCCAAAGACTTCCTGCCACAAGAAAGTGATAAATATAAAATCGTGGTTGCCATATTTTTGAGGGGATAAGTAAAGTTTTAATTCTAATGTGGAAATCAGAAAAGTAGGTTATGCCCAAAGGCAACACTCTTCTAATTATGATCTCAATTTAGCTATACAGAAATCAGAAACATTTTGGTCATTATTTATAGAATATAATTGGAATTATATATAGATTAAGACAAGGTGGCTGCAGTTAGAACTGTGACTGACCATATTTTTACATTGAAAGATGATTCTTAATCACTCCTGATTTATATGCAGTCATTGATTTGGCTTATGTGATGTTAGGAGTCACTGTTAGTTCTGGATAGCAAGAGTAATTTGTTTTTTTTTCTTGCAGGGCCAGCAGTTTGATTTACTGTTTCTCCAACCACCTGGGTATTTAAATTATCTGCCATGATATCATAATTCAGTAAGGTAGGCTTTAAACAAGTGGCCTAAATCTAATTCAAATGCTAAAGTTACTCATTATACTGATGCCATTTTAGCTAAAAGTAATTGTGAAATAATTGTGTTTGAAGCTCTGTCTTTCTTCATTGATTTTATTACAGAAGAGGATAGAATATTATGTAGAAAGTAAGTTAGAAGTCATTCCAGACAATACAGCCCCAGTAATAGGGGGCAAAAACGCTCAAGACCAAATAAAGACTTGTATTCTTTAGTCCCCTAAATATCAAAATCATACTTAGAAACCAGTTTGCTTATTTTATTTCTGGAAATGGTGTATCTCACAACTACTATGATTGTTCCCTTTCATCATATCATCATATTAATAAAATGTGTCAAATGGAATATAAATCCTGAACAATGTGGTGTCTTAAAGCCTAACCATACCTCCCATCTTCTGGTCTCCTTTACTCACTCATTCAACAAGTATAAAGCACTCACTCTACCCCAAGCACTTTTCTAGAAACTAAGACCACAATTGTGAACAATTAATACCCCCAAAGAGATTATATTCTAATAATTGAAGACAGACAACACATTTTTTAAAAGAATAAAAGCATCATATATCAGATGTTAATAAATACTACAGAGAAAAATTAAGCAGGGTAATGAATTAGAAAATAATAGGAAAGAGACTTTTGTTTAATATGGGGTGATCAGGAATGACTACACTGACAAGATAACACTGATAAGATAATACTTAAGCAGAGGTATTGCAGTGGTCAGAGTGGTCAGATTGAAGAGCATGGGGTGACCAGAAAATGAGAACTCCAATGTTAATGGAGTTCAATGGTACAGCACTGGCAGAAATCTTGAGTTGTTGCCTCCTGATATTCTAAAATCTTTGTAGTCACTCCTTAAAAATATCCTCAAGCTTATGGACTGCTTTACTAGTATTGCTTCTCGGATCATGGGAGATAATGAATCAGCCTTGGTAGAATTAAAAATAGGTTTTATAACACGTATATACATTCCAAAGTGCTTCTTAATAATATTTATTGATACATATTTCTAGACTGTGGCAAATGAATTATCCAATTGTTCAGGCCATTAGCCTTGCAATAATTGGAATGACAGAACAAATCTCTGTGAACAGCCCCTTTCAGGCTCACATAGTTGAGATTATGACAACGTTGAAATCTTTGGTTCTTCTGTAGATTCTCGTGTAACTTATGGTAAAACTTCATAATAAATCAATATTTGTTGATACTCTGACAAGGTTGAAAGCATTTTATGAGTAGCCAAAACCTCAGACATAGTCCAATGTGTGTATCAATGGATTGTGTTTGGAGGAAGAACTGCTGTCCAGTATCTTTAAATCACCTTATAATGATGACTGTGTTTTGGTAGTTGCAGAGGAAAATGCATATGCTGTTCAATTTGACTAAGATATTGGCAATCTCAGATTAAAACATCAAATACCTTGACAGTGACTCCTATACAAGATTTCAATATAAAACATAATGTGAAAAAAATAAAACTTCTAAATTAATTTTAAAGAAATTTAAAAGAACACCTAGATCATCTGTCGACAGAGGTGTATCATGTTACAAACATAGGCTGGTTGTATAAGGTGATATAAGAAGGCAGTTTCAGTCATCTAAACTTCCTTAGTCCTGGCAGCCTCTGTTCCACTGATAAGTAGATGCTATTAACAGAGATTCTGTGGCGATGTTAAGAAACTGAAAAATAATAATTTAAAAACTAATAATCAGATATTTAGAACGTGAACAGGAAACATTACTTAATAGATATTATACTCATGTGGGTTTAAATTTTAGCTCTTTTGTACGATAAATTTCATTTTAATCTGGTCATGGCACCCTTGAATTTGCTTCTAGGTTATGCTTATATTCCCATTATAATATTCATGTATTAATCTCATCAAACAATCACACCGAGTATTTATTCCTCAGTCTTTACCAGATGGTGTATGTGTGTTTCGCACTCTGGAAATCTTGATTAAATACAGTTTAGAAGACATCTAGTGGTGGCACCATTTATGATGTAGCTTTAAGCTACAAGAGGAAAAGATAGAGGGAGAAATAGGCACAAAGATCTGAACTTTTTATTGAGAAAGTATTTCTAAGAAGAAAACAAACAAAGAAAAGAGGGATATTTCACATACCATTTCAATATTAGGAATAGAAGTTTAAAGAGAGAATAAATGAGATGTTGGAATTATACCCATTTTAGTAAACATAGGGATCATAGTACTCCAAAAAGCAAAACAAGTGCATGAGAATGCAGTGGACTTCCTGGTTGGAAGGCTGCAGGTAGTACTGGAATCAGCTTTACATTATAATAAGAGGGAGCCTTTGATGGGAATCTGCTAGTGAAAAACATGTGATGACTAAACTGCTCATAAGTTAGAAGTAAACATTATTATTACAGTGGTTTTGTCTACATATAATTGCATTTTTAGTAGTTAAAATAAGAGAAGAAACTTGAACAAACAATTTCTCTCTGGGTTCAATCTCTCACTCCCTTCATGAGAGAAAAAATGAGATGGACTAGAACATTAAATTTTTTTTCCAGTTTCCAAACATAGTAACTCATTGGAAGCTATCAGGAGGATTATCGTCTGACAAGGGACTTGAGTATTTTTTGTGCTTGTATGTGGGTGTGTGGGTGTGTGGGTGTGTGTGATCTTATATATGTGAGGACTATGGACAACATCAAATACAGACATGGATCTCAAAGGGCTTGGCTGACATTTAGCAGTTATGCTCATCAGGGGACAATGGCTAAGAAGTATCCAAAGGGTTTATCCTTCAAACCTGGGGGAAAATGACTAATATACACCCAGTTCATTTATTGGGTATTGGAGAACTTGTCCTCTTTTACCAATTTTAAGAATGGGCAAGTAAAAAACATTCAATTCAAAAATGCATCCCCAGTCAATGCTTTCTTTCTGCAGCACATTGCTTTATTTTCCCATGACTCCGCTCTAATTTCAGGGAAACATTAAACTTTCTCTCTAATCTGATCATTGTCCTAAAGTCCAATAATATCTTTCTAATTGCTCATTTAAAAAGCAGGGTGAATTTTTCTGCCTTGAATCCTAATTCCATATATCTACAAATGACAAATTAAAATAAGTTTTCAAATTTACCCCATAATGTTTCATTGGATTCAATATTTGCATTCTCTTTGTGGAAAAAAAAATCATTTTGTAGTAAATTGTTTTCTTTAGTGTTTAAACCATATTTGTAAGGACTGTAATAACATTATAAAGCATTTAGCTTTCATTTATTGTGATAATTAACATGTCATAATAATTATTTTCAGATGCTGTTTGTAGGAAACATGCTTTAAGAGAACAGACTTAATTTCTCTTATTCTGATATTTTAATAAAGAAACGGATTTTTAAGTCACAGGTGCAATTTTCAACTTAAGTTCTGAAAAGCAGTTTTTGTAATATATTTTTCCAAGCTATATATCTGATACATAATCTCAATTTTAATTTTCATTTGGTCTATTTATTAAGTATAAAAAGATTGATTTTACTCATCTAAGAAATTCAAAGTAAATTAAATAGTATGAAATAAATGTTAAATAAAAAGTTTAAATTTTCTTACATATTATAACATTAATACATTGCAGAATTAGGAAACAATAAAGTAGTATTTTGTAATATGCTAATATTAAATTGTGTTCTAAAATATCATATTTTATTAAAAATGTTGACAGAATATTTTTTAAATTCCTAAGAAATTATATTAACATATAATCAAAGAATCATTGAATTTTGCTGTAAGTGAAACTAAGATATTGGATGATTTTGAAATTTGCATATTAGAAAAAATTTCTCTATCCTAGTTCAAGCGTGAGTCAGTTTCTAGGAAGATAGAGTATTATAATTTTTGAGTCTAGATACAATATAAACCTGAATAAAGACACTGTAGCAACAGTGGATTTAGAATACAATGGCTTAGTATATAATACATTAAGATTGTAGGACCTTTAATATGACAGTGATGACTGGATATAGGTTTAGGGAGAAATTGTCTAGAATAACTCTCACTTTTGGGGTAAAACTGGACTTATTACATTGTCATTAGCCCAAATACCCTCAACTAGAAATGTTTAAAGAGAAACCAATATTACTGTAGCTGGGAGGAAGGGAGACAGAGAAATCATTATGACTTTGGCTTTGAACTTGTTGAATGAGAGATTCTATGTGATCAGGTTGTAGTTGACAAACGTGTGTCAGAAATCAGGCCTGGAGATAGAGAGGAGTTATGGCGGTAGTTATTGCTGTCTGAGTGCCCTGCTGTGGTAATAATTTTATTCACAGTTTTCTTTTAATCTTCCAAACACTCTCATATGTTGAATTCTAATATCCCATTTTAGGAATGAACTCTCAGAGGGACATGGGTATAAAGATTGTTTCTCAAATTTTCCTCCAGGGTTACAAAGTGAAGTAGTAAATGTCAGAACTTCAACTCAAGTCCAGATCTGTCTTATGCAAATTGCATGTTAGTGCCCTCTGAGATAGACTTCATATCTAGTACCTGGCAGAAATGGAGTGGCCAAAACAGAGCTCTAGGAAACATCCACATGAAAATTGCAGAAAAGAAAACTTGCAAAGAAAACAGAACTTTAAGAGGAAAACCAAGAAAGAGAGGAGTCATGAGAGAAGAGTAGAGTGGCAAATATGTACTATTTGTCAGTGAGCTTGATTTTGAAGAAGAAGAAAAAAGGAATGTACTGTGGAGGATGAAAACAATGACCAGCCATGGCATGTCACAAGTTTGCAAAGTAGAGTCGTCAAGTTATGTGGTAGGGAGAGATAGAAGATTGTCGAAAATGTTTTACCTTTTCAGGAAGTTTGCATGTGTCCTCCCAGGAAATCTGGGTTTTATCCAAGTCAGAACAGCAAGCGCTCTGTGAGACTGCCTTCAAATTTAGGGACCTGATAAGTGAGCTTCCTAGTAGTGATGGACTTATATTTAATTCAAATGAATTAATTCTGATTTTTAATAAAGTAGGACAGTAATAAACATTAGTGAATATAACTTTCTTCTAAATGTGCTAATGTTTATTCAGAAGGTTATAACTACGATGGTCAAAAGGCTTAGGAATATAATTGTGTCTGTGATGAGCACAATGTTAGAGACTGATTAAAGATAAATCTAAGGTAAATGGAATAATATTTACCATTATTGGAGAGAGCCTATTATTTATAATGGTGACTTTATGATATCTAATTTGAAGTGTCCAATCCTACTTCTCCAAATGGGGGTTTTGAATGAGGACTGCCTCTACAAAGGGCATCAATGTTTGAGTCCTTAAGTAGTTTTCCCTTTATTTATAACTTATGTCCTGTTATGGAGGCAGGGGTCACATCTGAATTAAGAATTCCCAGTTAATTGTCAATAAAAGAGGGACAAAAAGCAAGTTGATCCAACATACAGGGACAAAAGTGCTCATGGTAAAGGCAGCCTATGAAGCAGCAGGAAAACCAAGAAAATGCCACATACAAGGCTGAGGCATGCCAGGACCAACAGCAGGGAAATGACTTATTTTCTGAGTTTATGCTCACATTTAACATTCCTGGTTTAGGTTGAGAAAGGAAAATAAATGAGTCCAACACAAAGTTCACACTTAATTTTGGTTGTGAATGATATAGTATTTCATAGTTAATCAAATTTAATTTTTCATACACTGAAAACCCCAGGAAGAGTTGGAAAAAAGATGGCTGTTATTCAGTTATGTTCTACTCATGTAAATAATGGTAAATTAGGCACTGATAATATATTACACCAGTGTAGGACATACCATCTTAAAAGCCAAAGGCTTAAATATGTAGTTTAAAAGTTATAAAGACATAAGTACAGTATACATAATTTTTTAATCAAATCGTTGTGGATAAACTTTACTGTAAAATAGTGATAATACTGTAAAATAAATGACCTTGTGTCCTTTTTCAAGCTACAATGGAGGAGAGAATGCTTTGGTATTCAAGGTTCTCTATTTGGTGTTGGGGGTAGGGAACAACAGAAGCTAAGTGTGGCCCTGGTCAAAGTACTTCACCCCAGAAATTTGGTAGGTTTTAAGGTTACTTCTTTCTAGGTTAGGAAACAGAGATTCTGAAAAGTTAAATAATCTTATCCATGGTGACAGCTAGTGAATGGTAAACGTCCGTCAAAATGCTGGGACTGGTGAACATTAACTTAAAATGTTGCCATATGGGCTAGTGGCTTGGTTATTTTTCACCATCTCTTCTTTCTATTTATTACTTTTCAGTTCAATCCATGTCAAGAAAATATTTTCAATCAGACTTAAAAAATAAGCCAATTGCAAAATGGCACAGGTACTTTGGAAGACAGCTGGCAATTTCTTACAAAACTAAACATATTCTTAACATGCTAACAATTGGGCTCCTTTGTATAAAGTCATTACTCTGATGACTTTAAAATTTATGTTTACACAAAAACCTGCACACAAATATTTAGAGCAGATTTCTTCATAATATCCCAAACCTGGGAGCAATCAAAATTTCTTTCAATCAATGAATGGATAACCAGATTATGGGTAATTCATACAATGAAACAGTACTCAGTAAAAAAAAAAAAAAAAAAAAAAGACAAAATAAAAACCAAAGAAAAAAACACGAGCACTCAAACCATAAAAAATATATGTTGCAAAGTGAAAGAAATCAATCTGAAAAGACTACATTCTGTATGATTCTAACTATACAACTTTCTGGAAGAGACAATCAAAAGATCAGTGGTTGCTAGGCATTCTTGGGTAAGGGAAGGAGGCATGAATAGGTGGACCACTGGGGATGTTTAGGGTGGTAAAACTGTTTTTTATGATACTGGAATTATGTATACATATCACTCTACACTTGTCAAAATCTGTAGAATAGATAGATAAATAGGTAGACAGTTAGGGCTAGATGGATACAGATATAAATATAAATATAGATAGGTAGAATTAACTAAATATAGATATATTCTTAAATACAGTATACTGCCTAACATTTTAGAGGAAAAGGAAACTAGTATAAAAAATCGAAAGTTTCAAATTATTCAACATCATTTTTTAGATTAAGTTTGCCAAATAAAATACAGGATACCCAGTTAAATTTGAATTTCAGAGAAACAACAAATAACTTTTTAATATAAATATATGTAAAGTATCACATAAGACATACTTATAGTACAAAATAATTATTTGTTGTTTAATACTGGGCAAACTGTATTTTGCTGAACCTTGCAAATCTAACTTGGATGGCAGTTTATATAACCTAAATACATGTCTTGAAGATTCTAAAAAGCCATTATAACATTTTAGTATCGGAACAAATATTAAAGATTCTGTTAATGACCTTGGTTTTGATAAGACTATAAAACTAACGAAACTGAATACTTTAAATTGATTGTTGAACTTATGCTGACTCATTTTTTCTATTGCTTATGAAATACATCATTTAGACAGACTTTAAAATAAAAATATATCATTTCTATCAAAGTTGGATCAGCATACCATATTCTGAAATGTCCACATTACATTTGTAAAGGGCTCAAAATATTTTGAAAAATAGAACTCAGAAACATGATATAAGGTTGTTATAAAGTTAAGCAAAACAATCACGCCCAATATTACAGGAAAAAAAGACACTTCTGAAGGTAAACGTGTTAGTCACGTGAAACTCTAGAAATCAGTTGTTTAAAAAGTACAGCTGTGAAATAAGCATGCAATTAACTGCATGTTTTAAAACTGATTTAGCCTAATAAATACAAATAAAATTAAAGTCAACATTCTGCATGAAGTTTCTGGGAAATCAAATAAAAAGGAACCAGAGAATAATATATATTTACAGGATGGTTGGATATTTTAAATTAAATCTTATCCAGTCAAAATCATTAACTATAGATGAGTAGAATAGATGACATATCTGATGCAATTCATTCCAATGGTTAATTTTAACACTTGGAAAGCTTTTCCATTAGCATAGTTCAAGATACTGCACAGCAATTGCACACATATAAACACACACACACTTTAAACTGAATTTATATTACAATGCAAATTGCATAGTAGGTTATTTGATCTTCAAATTTTATCACTTATATACCAAATTTCAAAAATGATATTTTCTTGCTATTTAAAGATCTAATAACAATATTGCCATGATGTTCTATCACCTAAAACTTTAATATAATTAATATATATTTATATCTAATAAATAATTAATACATTAAGTTTACATCATTTTAAAGATGTTATCTCAAATCATTAAAGTTTATGAAATCAACTGGAAGAGTAGGCCAGTAGCTTAAGAGCTGAAACTTAGATAACATCAATATTCAGTAAAAATGAGCATTTTTTAAACCGAGACTCGTGTATACAAGGTGTCTTCAATATGCAATTTTGTTGGCAGTATTAGTAATTGACAATAAACTTGTAAAATACTGCTCTTAAATGCCTACATGTGTTTTAGAGAAAACCAACACCTAATATCTCTGACTGATTAGAAATACTCCATCTGACAGGGAAAAGTACTTGTTAATGTTATTGTATTGAGACAAAATTTAATTAAATTAAACATAATGAATAAAAATTTAAATTCTTCCAGTATGTTTGTCATATGATACTCTCAACTAAAGTTCATTTTTTTCGAAATATTAAATTTTAATAAGCGTATATTAAGCAAAAACATTATTTATAGCTCCATCAAACAGTAGTCAGCAGATGAAGGTCTTTTTCAGTGAATAGCTATCTCATGTATATATGACATAAAACATGGGCTTTAAGTTGAAATACACATGTGAACTATGAAAAATATATTTATAGTGTTAGGGAAAAATAATTAAATTAATCTAGAAGATCCAACACATACAACCAAACTTAGAAAAAACAATTGTAAACATATGTAGAAAACATTTAACATAAGGCAAATTAATAGTAAATTTAATAAATTGTTGTTATCAACATAATATTTCAGGACTTTCTCCAATAAAAAAGAAAAATCTGAAACACAGAAAAATAAGAAATTAGTCAACATAATGATGATTGTGTAGATTTTTTAAAAGATAATAAAGAATAATATGCTCCACTTTATGTAAATATTTTCAAAATGGAGAAAAAAATGAAAATTATTTAAAGAAATGTGAAATTTTCTAACAAAAAAAGACAGGTAGATATCAATGGGAAAAATTTTGAAAGTGAAATGCTAACTTTAAAAATGTTGTCAGGGTCAAAGAGCTTTAGAGTCTAAAGAAACAATTTATATATATTTATATATTATTGTATATATTTATATAGTATTATATATATACATTTATATTTCATATATTATTGTATGTTGTTTTAATTTTATATATTTATATATTATAATTATCATATTATTAAAAATAATTACATAGATGATGAAATGCTTTCCATTTTATTTAATCTAGAATAATCTAGAATAATTACATGACCAAAGTCTAATAAAACTAATGCAACAAAGTATACTTTAGATATTAATTAACCATAATTAGGGATATAGATGGGAAACTCCTGAATAAAAATTCTAGGATTTTAAATATACCCATTTATGAAAAATGTTAAAATGTGATCAATTTAGCTTTTTGAGTAAATGGAGGGTTTATTAAACATTATGCAGGCTCCTATCATGATTCATTACATCACACTACTCTGTGCTGAAACTTTGGAAAAGACAGATGAAATGGATAATTTTTCCAGAAAAGTCAAAAATACCAAAATCCACAAGTAAAAGGTTATAGTTAGTCAGTGTTTCTCAGTGTTCTCATCATGTAGATTCCTTGGGTCAGGGCAGAATGGCAGATATCTTGCAAACCCTCAGTATGTGCTTCTGGGATGATGAATGAATGAATGAATGAATGAGTGAAGTAACACATGCAGAATTAAAAATGAAAGCAGTATGACTTGTATAACAGAAAACATTTCTTTCAAATTAATACCCATGAGACAAATGTATTTTAAATATTGTTTATCTCAATTAATTTTACAAAGTATTTCATTTCTTTCAAGCCCCTACTGCCAGGCAATTTTTATTATTTATTCTTTCCATTCATATAGATTCTAATTATGAGGGGAAAAAACACAACAGTATATATTCTGTTCAGCTTTATACTATTTCTCTTCCTCCTTACATGTTAAGAATAAATTGTATTTTTCTAGTATCTAACATACACCAACTTAAAAAATATATAATGTATTCCAATGCCTATATTATTTGTGTTTAAAACTATTTTCCTGGCATTTATTTTATTTTGGTTCATGAAAAAAATCACATATAAATAATCATTAAAAATATCCTTAAGAATAATTTAAGATGAATAAATATTCTATCAATTATGGTGCTTTAACAAATGATACTCTATGAAATCCTACTGAACTTTACTGCCTACTAATACTACATGTGAATATAGTATTACAAACGAACTGTGTGCATGTGAGACACATATTTGCTCTTTAAAAGGCTCCCCTCCAAGGGCAGTAAGTATCTTGGTTAAATATCTTCTTCTTGTTAAGACATTGGATGTCAGTCTACACTACACTTATAACACTGTTTTTTTATTCCATACCATCCTCAGAAGTAACTATTTATAATATGAGTATGTATTTTCATTGACTTTTTAAAAAGCATTTGTATTTCTCTACAGGTAACTCTTGGAAACATACAGTATAATTGCTCTGTTATTTTGCTTATAAAAGTATTATCTTCTTTTTAACATAAATAGCATGGTTCCCGAGGAAAACATATTTTTAAATATAAATTCAGCAACCTATGCTTTTTTAATCAACAAGTTTTCTCAGAGAATATTACCTCCCAGAAGAATGAAATGCCTCATTCTTTGTAGTATCTATTATTTTTAAGACAGCTCTCTGCACAAATCCATCAGATCTTCAAACCTTTCAGCTACAAAAATATAGTTTTTACTAAATAATCTGAATTTACATAGTGTTATTACACTCCAAATGCAAAATGGTGCTTGCTGTGCTTACTTTTAAACAAACAACTGGTTATGAGTACTCATCTTTATTAATTACTGAAGGACGGTGTTAACAATGGTCATCATTCATTGATTACATACTATTTTCCAAGCATTATGGAATGTGGGTAAGCATGTATAATTTCTTTTGATAACTCACAAGAAGCCTGAGAAATAGAAAAATACTATTATCTCAATATTGTAGATGAGAAAGCTGAGGCTTAGAGATACTGTGGGACTTGCCGGTGGTCACAGAACTCCTGAGCTACAAGAGGGCTACATATCCAGGCTCCCTATCCCCAAGGTCCTCGTGCTTAAAGATCGTACTATTTGCCTCAACTTCTGCAAATTTCACCCTGTTTTCTGAAACACTTGGTATAATTTTTCTTTTTAAATTGCAGTTTAGTATTAATAAAAGTATTGACCTTTCCCAAAACATGTGCTGTGCAGAGCTCAGAGCTCCCAGAGCATTATTATTCAATATTTCTCAGTCCTAAATAGAATATCATCTTAGTAAATTCCATGTATTACCTGTTAATGGAAATTCAAACCACTTCCAGACATTTGATACATCCCTTTTGATATGTTATACTAACTAGAATTTGTTGAAAAGCCTGTAGTGATATCCTTTACAGAGACTAATGTGTACTCTCACAATAGAGTAAAAATGTAGTAGCAAAATGCCAGTCAGTGTGTGGTCAGCAGCAGCTTTTAGTAATCAATCAATACTCAAAGGAAAGCAGTTTTGAAATACTCATCACTGTGATTGATTAGAATGTAATAGATTACACTGAGATTCAGTCATTCACTTGGAAGATCATTAAATAAATGGATCAGATACGCTGCCTGAAGTTCAACTTTCCTCTCCTGGGTAAAATTGGTTAGCACTACAGAGAACAAAAATTCAGAGCCAAACTCAAATGAATAAGGAGTTCCAATTTCCAGATACTTAGTGACATAGAAGGCACACTGGCAATTAACCCAATTTGCTTTCAGTTTTTAAAGGATAATTGTCAACAGTGAAATATATCTCTATACTCTTTTCATATTACTCTTAAGATCATAATAATCACTTTCAACCTATATTTCCCAACATTTTCTTATGAAAATTTCCAGAGAAAATTTGATAGAATTTTACAGTAACCTTCCATAAATCTGCCATCTAGATACTAGCACTAACATTTTCCTATATTGGCTTTATCTATCCCTCTTTCTACCCATCAATCACAGTTCTTAATTCGGGATGTCATTCAAAGTAAACTGTGGCATCAATATAATTCCCCCTAAATATTTCAATATCACCATATACTTTTATGTGAAAAAATAGAAAATGCTATTTTGTTTACTTCTTTGGGGAATGAGGATTTTTTATTTTTTAATTAGGCAGTTTTGGTACTGTTATCTATTCATCCCTTCAAATTAATGCAGCTATGTTGCTGTCATGATTTATAAGTAATAAGGCTTGTAAAAAGGAAATGACTGTTGTTTCTGGCCACGCAAAATGTGTCTAAATTAAAAACACGGTTGTATACTGGTGATGCCATCACCTTAGCTGCAGCTCAGTGGGCAAATTTAATTCATAAATCCTTCAGCAGTGCAGACTCAGACCTCATCTCTAAGCAGGCACATCCTTGTCATAGAAACCTTCTAATTACCTTCTTCAGCTGCAAGTGAGATATTTATAGCAACAAACAAGAGTGTATGTCAGGGGTGCCCTGGCATTGTGGTGACCTTTTGGGGAATAACACAGCAGACATAACTGCTGGGGATCTCAGGCACTTCAGGTTGTCATCAAAAGAACTCTACTGGAGGCAGTTAAATAAAACATTACTGAACATGACAGATTAAAATGACTTCTGCCTAAAACAGAGTTAAGTTGAATTAATAAGACCATGCTTTCCTATGGGCACTTGTGCTTTCATTTTGAGAAAACTAATTTTTGTTTGGGTTTCTCAGTGTACCCCTTTTCATCAGTTTCCAACCCTATGAATACACTTTTACTTTTAACTGGCCTAAAATGCCATCACCCATTCACTCATTTAATTAAATCCATGAAGCAATAACCAGCCCCTTGTGCAAATCAACATGAGAATCACTGTTAAGACAAAAACAAATTGCCTTTAAGTGGGTCATAATTTTTACTATAACCACATAAGCAGTGGCATATAAAATCTTCAGTTAGAATTTACCTTTGCAGTATTGGGATGGCCAAAAATTTCCTTTGGTTTTTAAAGTAAAAATAAAGGACACATTTTTCATTTTCACCAAGAACTTTATTGAACAACATACTCACCATTTTGTTCCACTACCTTCTGCCATTTTTCAGGCAATTTCATAATACCATCTTCCCGAAACTTTGTATCTTTTTGAGCAAAGAACTGTTCCAGGTGCCTTTTACATTCTTCCAGGGAATTGAATTTTTTTTTCCATTAAGAGCATTTTGTAAAGGCTGAAAAAAATGGAAATCGGAAGGTGCAATGTCTGGTGAATACAGCGGATGAATCAGAACTTCCCAACCAAGCTGTAACAGTTTTTGCCTGGTCATCAAATAAGTATGCAGCCTTGCGTTATCTTGATGGAAGATTATGCGTTTTCTGTTGACTACTTGCAGACGCTTTTCGATGAGTGCTGCTTTCAGTTGGTCTAATTGGGAGCAGTACTTGTTGGAATTAATTGTTTGATTTTCTGGAAAAATCTCATAATAGAGGACTCCCTTCCAATGAAGACCAGCCTTTGGTGTGGTTGGTGATGGTACATTTTGCTTGCCCGAGGATCTCTTCCATTCCACACTATTGTACAGTATCCACCTTACATCACCCATCACAATTTCTTTGAAAAACGGAACATTTTCATTATGTATAAGTAGAGAATCACATGAGGAAATACAGTTAAGAAGTTTTTTGTTGTTGTTGCTTAACTTGTGTGGGACCCAACGTGATTAACAAGTTGGTGTAAATGATTTTCAACGCTTGGTTTTGATATTTTGTGTATGTTGGCTATCTCCCGCGTGGTATAACATTGATTGTTCTCAGTTAATGTCTCTATTTGATCACTATCAACTTCAACTGGTCTACCCAACTGTGGAGCATTGTGCAGTGAGAAACCTCCAGCACGAAACTTCACAAACCACTTTTGACACGTTCGATCAGTCACAGCACCTTCTCCATACACTGCACAAACCTTTTTCTGTGTTTCACCAACACTTTTACCTTTCTTGAAATAATAAAATACAATATGTCAGAAATGTTGCTTTTTACCTTCCATCTTCAATATTAAAATGGTTACACAAAAATTCACCAATTTTGATCTTTTTAAAAAATGCACGCTGATATGACAGCTGTCACAATACAATGTAACAAAATTGTTTCGAATGAAATTAAAGACAACTAAGCGCTATGGAGCCACCTTACGGAAAAAAACCCAACGAATCTTTTGGCCAACCCAATAATTAGCAATTAGTCATTATAAGTAAAAACCGATGTCTGCATATAGAAACAATATTATTTTTCTTGATTACACAGGATGATTTTTTAAATGATAGTATTAATATCTGAAAAACAATGTGTTTCATTTTTTTTCTTTTTCAGGGACTTTCCCATTGTTTAAGTAATGATATGAAAAAAATGAATAATTGTAAGATAATGTATAACTAGAGCCAAAATTATAACTATGGTAGCAGCTTAGGACATCGCTTGATATATAGTAAGGGATTTATTAGTGTCAGTTGCTATTAATGTAACTAATACTATCACTCTCACTCTTTTTCTACTAATTTTACAGTGATAATAAAAATGGTAATGATGATTTTGGGTGTGAATTTGCAGATCAGGTTAAGAAAGGTGAGGTACACATCAGAGATGTAGACCATTGATTTGATGCTGGGGTTCCTAGTTGCTCATGGAAAATGGGAAATGATCAGGAGTATGATTTCCAACATTCAAACATAAAAAAACTGTTTTGTAAATAAGAGATACAATTACTCCTATTACAGAGTCATTGAAAAATATCTCCCATAAATTCTCACAAAAATAAATGGTGTTAATTATTAAATAATAATTAGTTTAACAATAAATTAATAAACAGTAAGGTCAACAACATTTAATAAGTAAATGTAAGCATCATGGGTCTATTCTTTTAAAATCCTTCAAATTTGGCCCATGACACTAATTATAGCTTAATAAAAATACTTCTGTGTTGGGCCTAACAATGTGATTGAAGTTAATAGTTTTCTGATTATCTGGATAAACTCTAATATGTATTTTGAACATCTAATAAATGGATAAGTTGCATATTCTTCATGAAATTGCCAATTGTCTGTAACTAAATTAAGTCTGAAGTCACATGTAGCTCATTATCACCATGGTGTTACATTCATGGAAAGGTCAGTCCAAAGAGCAAAGGAGATGAAACAACAAATCTCCTGAAGGAAATTAAAATCAATGCAATTTGTAACACTCAGTTCTACTTTTTAAAGTCTCCTTTTTTTCCCCCGGTGTATGCTGAACTAAAGTATTCCAGAAATTCTTGGTATCCAGTCCTCACAATTTTATCCTCTATCTTAACACCCTTGGACATATCAAAAAGCATCACCAGTAGTTGTAGCTGAACGACCTTCCAACAACCAAGACCCATTCCACCCAGGGTTGAAGCTGCTAAAAAACATTGATGCATTTCTGCAATGTAACTATGATAATATCATTTATCACAATCCCTGGCATTCTTTGCCTATAAATTTTTCAGGATGACAATAATTAGCCTGTACGCATACGGATCATCTGAAATCCGAGTAATCAAAGGCCCCATCACAAAATTCATTTCCAAGAAAATCTAGTCTCTATATACTGGAGGTCAACAGCCTTGGCATACTCCCACCATTTGATGGCACAGCTGGTACTTGCTAAAAACATCCTCCTCCTGGTGGTAACAGAAACACCAGAATATTCCGGAGAGGTATTCTTTCAGTTAGGGCCTGTTTAGCTAAATCAATAACCATAAATAACTTCCTTTACTAAAGTGCTTGTTACAGTGACAGACACATAAAATGTTTGCTGACCTCTGGAAAAGAGAAAAGTTATGGTCATATGTGAACTCCACTGTCCCCAAACAGGTACTCTGTGAGACTTGCACAGGTATATAAAGGCATGGACACAATACAAACACACACACACACACACACAACTTAGATTGGTGGGAAAAGTCCATAAAAAGTCCAACTCCAATTTGAAAAGTCATGAGAGTTTTCAGACTTCCTAATTTATTAACCTCATATAATACCACTAAGGTCTGATTCTCCTTTTGAAATACCAATTATAAAGTGTATATTATCTCAAAATGCAGTTTCCATATCAATGTGTTTCTTTAATGTCACACTGACTTTGTAATTGATTTCAAGAATCCAAATCTCTCATATGTAATTGTCCCTTAAGTCTTAAAATTTGAATCCAATTTTCAGCCTGTTATATTGAAAATGTACTCCTTGCTTAGGTCAAAGATGATGATTTTTTATTAAAGGACCAATGGAGCATTAGTAAAGTACATCTTAAATTGAAAATCTTAGAGGGTGAGCTATAGAATGAATCTCATATAAACTTGTATTGAAAGTAACAAGTAAAATATTACAGACTATAGTGTTTACATACATTTCTTAAACACATAAAAAGTCAGCTGGGGTGGTATGCCTCTGGCTGAGAGCAGATGATAGGACTGCTGGCTTAATTCCCTACTCCAGTGAGTCTGGAGGATGGGCTCTGAGCTTGCCTGTAGTCTCTGGTCAAGCTTCCTAGATGGTTGGGACCCGGTACCATATTCAGCAGGAGACAGGGCTATGAATTAGTTTCCCTGTCCTGACAGGGCAGCAGGGTGAGACCAGGGCCTGCACAGCTCATTGGTTTATAATGTTCAACCTAACTTTGGTAATAATGTTTTCCTCCAAATTCTTTCCTTTCCTGGAGTCACTCCATCCTCACACCGGGACTTTCTGTCCTCACACCTATATAATTTTCTCTTCATACCCTACAGATAAAAAATAAAACAAAAATCAAAAGCATATGACAGCTCCATCCCCCTTGACCCTCCCTTGGGGATGGAAGCACTGAGAAGGGACAGCAGGTCCCCCTTGCCTGTTACAATTTCCTCTGCTCTTATTCCATTTCTTTCCAGATTTTCTGTCCTGCAACACCCTTAACTCCCCAATGATCATTTGTCACCATTGGGCTTTTAAGGTTATTGAGAAACAGTGAGTAATGTTCTTGTCAAATAATTAGAATGTAAATATTCTGTTTTGGAATAACTGCAGACCAATAATGCTTCAGCTGTGAAACAAAACAAGCAGAATATACTCCAATAAAAATTAAAGAATGATTCAGACACTTAATATTTCACTAATGAACTAAATGATTCGGACATTAATACTGAATATATTAGTTATATTTGCATGAACACGTAAAGGTAAACATGTGGATATGTATGTACATAGCTGTATCTATTATATACATTATTGATTAGCATTTGAAAATGATGCTAGCTATGCAGTAAAGGACATCTGAGCTGGATAACAGCAGATGTTGTTCCAATATGGTTAAGAAGTTGGTTTGGTGGGGAAATACCTCCTGAATGGGTTTATCCAATTCAGGAAAATGTGTATCAATAAAATTTTTTTGAAGAACGGATAATTTTGCAATCCCCGAAATTGTTGATTGAGAAAAATTTAGATAAATGAATGTCTAAGCCAGGGAGAAAAAAAAAGTACAGGGAAAGAAGGCATCCTAATTAAACAAATGATATCAGCCCTATTTATATATGTCAGAGAATGACAGGGACTAAGATAAGCTGGTTATATTGTACCACATCTGAGCCCTCCTGAAGGATAAGAGAAGCACTAGATGGTGGATATGGAAGAAAGGTGTAACAAACAAACAAAAAATTATAGCAAGGAAAATAAAGCAGAATGAAGCAAACTCAAAGCCTAGAGTATTAAAATCTGAGGAGAGACAGTGTCTGACCACAAAGCCATGGACTCAGTCTTCACCTGACCCAGAGGCATCAACAGTTGTATCAGATTATGAGACTGTTGAGGGTCTTTTTCCAACTGAAACAAAGTTGAGGTGATGGAGAATATGTCCTAAGAAGGCTCACCTCACAATAGAAACAGAATCGTGTCCTAGAAATGAAAATGAATGCTTACAAGTGAGTTCTGATGCTGACACCAGAGAGAACCCATAATTAATTGAGTATTGGGGCATTTTAAACAAGAAATACAAAAGAAACCTGGAAATTAAGAGGGTTGAGTTGCATACATAGAAAAGAAAGTCATTTCAAGTGACTACCATGGCCAATTAAGTTTGCAAGAAGGCCGACATTTCTCAGATGCCATTTTTTAGATACCACCCTCTGAGATAAACCTCTAGTTATTGTCATCATAGTTCCACTGTGCAATGGAAAATTTCTCCTAAATAAGGTGTGGTTCAAAGTAATGAACTCTTGAAACAGCAGAGGTGGAACATCATCATGGTAAATGTGTGACCATGATTTTCTCCATCAATCCTTTTCCCTTCATCTGCTGCTGAACGTCTGCTATCATCTTTGGTACCTCTAGGTACTCAATCCTGAAAAAGCATGAAATGACTGTTTTTAAATACTTGGCATTGTCTGTTTTCTAAATTTGGTTGTGTAGGCACCTTGTTACCATTTGTGTATCCTATTATTACTTTGGACTCTTTAAAAAAATGAAACACTGAAGAGCCTTGGCATTGAAATGATAGAGCTCCTGGTACACCAGAAACATCACAGCCACTTCATTGGAAGACAATTCAGGTTTTCTGAAAGAAATAAATCAATTTAGACACTGAGAACCCCTCTAGCCTAGATTAATCAGACTATAACTCCGAGGAGGATTAATTTTGGACATTAATTTCTTTGACATTTATTTAAGTCACAAGGAAAACATCTTTTATTTTGGATTTTGATTGGTATATATTACTATTTAAGCGTTTTAATTTACATCTTTTTTTTTGGATTTTAACTCACAACATGTATTTTATATTTGATTTCTGTTTGGTAATTTGATAAGAGGAGGATATTTATAATCAAATTCAGGATACCTGAATGTTGGCCCTTTATTATTAAACTATTTAAATATTGACATTTGATCTCATTGTGAAGCTTTAAGGTAAATTGGACAAAACAGCTCAGAAAAATTCATGTTGAGGATAGACTAGGAAATACTTAGCCTTGACTACAGAGTAGCATTAAAGTGAATTTAATCACTATACTTTTCTTATTCATTTTATAGTTTCTGTTATAAAACCAGAAAGCTACTGTATCTCCTGCCTCTAAATAGCATCAACTTTGGAAACATATGTGTGTGTTGTGTTATTGCCTTAACAATTCTGTGATATGAAGCTATTTAGAGTTATGTGGCTTTAGAAAGAAAATGAACAATATTTACTAGTTTGAGAGATCCACAGAGACTTGCACCTGTAGGTTATTTTAATCTCCTTTAAAAAAAACTACCCTGCCTAAGGTAAAGAATGGACTTTGGGTGATCATGCTGTGTCACTGTAGGTCCATCCATTGTAAAAAATGTGCCACTCTGGTGGGGGATGTGGATCATATGGGGGAAGAGAAGGGATATGGGAAATTTTTATAACCTCCTTTCCATTTTGCTCTTAATTTAAAACTGCTCTAAAAAATTGTTTGAAAAAATTCCCACAATTTCATTGGTTATCTGTAGATGCATATCCCCTTCTTTGTGAAAAAAAATGTGTTCATCTCTAAATATAAACCACATGAGAAGAATCAATTAATAATGTATTTGTATACACATATGAACCATGATATAATATCTACACTAACTATTTCAATAGACTGCATTTGTTTCACAAGTGTTCACTCTAGCAATACTCTCCTAGCTGTTCTCTTTGCCTAAAATGATGGGATATCAGTTTGCCAAGCTCTTTCACCTTCTTTAAATCTTTGCTGGAATTTTACCTTTTACATTTGACGAGTCATATTTAATACTGCCACTGATTCCTCTTCCAATTGCACACTCCTGATCTCCCTTACTCTGCTCTACATTTTTTCTTCCCTACAGCACTTATCATTTCCTATTATGCCAGATATTTACTTATTTATTCTTTTTAATGATTATTGTATATTTGCCCATAAACGTAAGCTCCATGAGAATGCAGATCTTTGTCTTCTCTTTCCTTCTCTGGTATAAAGTGAAGACCTAGAAGCATACAGCACAGGTATTCAATAAGTATTTGCCAACTGAATAAATGATGTACATCTTTGCTTGCTGGACAGACTTACAACTCTCTGTGGGGGTCATAAGAAACATTCATCATGTGATTACTCTCTAATTCTCCATATGCATCTTCCTCCAAGCCGCCACAACAATTCTGTGTCCCATCCAAAGCAAATCCATAAAATGGATACAAAAAATGCTTTCTCACTCCTGCTCCAGCCAGGCTGATGATAGTTGGAGCAATTTTCTTTTAAACTAGAAGTTGGGCAATAAAGTTAGCTGTCTCTTAGACCTGGTGCCCCATTAATCAATGAATTAAGTTCTACTTATATTTAAGTTTCACATCCTCTGGGAATACTTATCTACGTCTTCTTATATTCACAGGAAGTGTTTGGTGGTTTGTCCTTTGTGCTATGTGCTTCTTTTATTTTTATTTTTCATAACATATTATTGCTTACTTACTTTTATGTCTCCACAACTAGACTGTGAGTTCTTTGAAGACAGGTATTTTCATATTATTTTGGTATTCCCTGTACCAAGTGGAGAGCATGACACATAGAAATCATCCTTTAAATATTTATACAATGTCTGAAAGATGTATTCAGGTCAACTCTTCATTCCTCTCATATAGTAATATCTATGAATTTTAAAATATGTTTCTAATATCACTGTTAGCCACAAAAGTGTATTTAACGCTTTATATTATTTTTTTATTTCCCTTCATCGCATTTAAAAACTAAAATTTTCTTCTCTTTCATGATACCATGATATCATGGCCATTATCTCCAAGTTCAATAGCCTGCTTCTTTCCCGTTTGTGAGACAGAAGATTCATGAATAACCAGGAATATAAATGGCATGTGAGTAAACTCTGGTTTGATATTTTATAAACCTTATTTTGTTTCTTTCTTTTTATTTGTATCATCATCATGTATAGTAAAAAATGTGGTTCTTGTCATAGTCAAGTGGAGAGAGAAGTAGCTGCTTGAAATTATGTACAGAACAGGGCCTGATGCAGTTAGCTGATCTAAGGTGCAAAGTTGAATGAGAAAAATTAATATCTTATATTTGGTGCATATTGTGAGAAAACTTCCAGAAATAATAGCTTCAGAAAAAGTGGAAATATACTTTTAAAACTAGAAAATATTTTGAAATGGAACTAAACTTACATGATAATGGTGATTAAAATATTGACTTCATTTTGTAAGAAACAGAAAGTAGCAAAGAAATTAACAGCTGTATTGCACATATTATTAGTACTTTATAATATCTGTAAACATCTCCCAATTTATTCACATACTAAACTACTTGAAGACAGTGATGCTGCAAGGATAATCTTTTAAGTTTCATGTATCCTATTATCATGAGTTGAAGTAAATCTAATCTAATAATAATCTCTTAAATTAGTTTATATCTCACACTCAAAAAGAAATTAAAATTTCAATTGGACATAAATACAAATAAATTAACATTCAGCTTTTATTATTATTTAGTTTAAGCTTTTATATATCTATGGAGATAAAGTATATTTTCCTTGTTTGTTATTATTATAATGTACATTAAATGAATGATCCTGATCAGATAAATACAATAATGCCATAGTTACTAATATTTGAGTCTCTTCATAAAAACATAACAAGTGATAGTAACAGCAAGATCTAAATGACAAACTTTTCAACAAATCTAGGTAAGAAGGTATCCCCACAAACTCCAAAATAGAAGTGAGTGGGGACAAATTGTCAATAGGCAAAAAAACAGCATAGTATATGACTCTTGTGGGGAAAAGGTATAGAAAGTAGCAGGTTAGCTGAGAAATTTAAGAGCAAGAGAGCCCCAAGATAGCCATCTGGTATTCACTGGAGAGCCACAGGGCAAATTAGGACTAGCAGATGAAATGGAGGAGGTTTTACACTTTTTAAAGGAAGTTGAAGGCAAGTGGCCAATGGTAATTTAGAGGGACTGGAGTGGATTAGTGCTTATGAGCCTTAGAAAGTGAGCTTCCAGAGATACAGAGATCCCTTCAGTACAGGGTCCCAAACTGAGAAGAAATTTCTGGGAATGAATTAGAAATTTGAGGAATAATAGAAAGGACAGAAAAAGAAGGTCCACATAAAAATGATAGATGGGAACATTACCAGGACATCCCAGAAGTCTAGCTTTCATATTTAAACACTAAACACACATACGTGTGTGCACACCCATGTACGTACACATAAAAAAGAAGTGGAAGAAGTGGGAGCTTTATGAACTTATGGAAAATTCTATAAGCCACAAATTCTTCAAAAAAGTTCAAGTAAACTGATTTGATATAATAATGATCAACAGAAAAGATGCTATAAGAAAAAAAAGACAAAAACAAGCAGAATAATGTGTCTACAGACAATTAAAACTTGTCATAGTTATGTCTATAGAACAGATAAACTGAGTTTTCTATTTAATACAAGGAAAGGACGTTAAGAAAATATTACAAAGCACAAAAGAACCACATAAATTGGAACTTTAAAAACTCAGAAATAAACGAATAAAATCCGGGAAATAACTAGTAACACAAGAAAAATTAAATTCAGAGATGAACACTGAACTAGAAGGAACACAAGAGTGCATAAATGCCATAGATAGAGTCCATGAAAAACAGGTTTAAAAAGGAAGAGTTTTAAAAACTAAAAGAAATAAAAAATTTAATAAAATTAAAATATAATAGCTATTGGCAGTAAGCAAAGATTCAACATTTAGTTGCATATATGTTTGTTATTATTTATAATTTTAAAAAAAAACAGAGACATTTTCTTGAATTAGAGATTTTAGTGTATATTCTGCAACCTCATTTTCAATGTATGAACAGTTACTACCATACAAAAAAAAAATAGAAAGAAAGAAGGAACTGATATTACATGTTTCCTAATGGAATCACACACTACGTATAGGCTTACCAAAAAAAGTAAACTACAGTCTTATCAAGATTCTGGCTCCAGCTGCCAATTTGCAGGAAATATCGAGATCAGAACATTTTTAATTTCACCATGAGTATGCAATCAACAAAATATAACACACAGAAAAATCTACCATATGTCCCAGATACTTCAAAAGAAAAAAAATGGAGAAAGTAATATAGAATTTAAGATTTTTAAAAAATGGACCATTCCAGACAGTTACTCTGTAGATATGGACAAGTTGATTCTAAAGTTTTTATGGAGAGGCAAATGACCTAGAATAGTCAAAACAATATTGAAAGAGAAGAATAAAGTTAGAATTTACACTTTCCAATTTAAGACTTACTATAAAGCTACAGTAATCAAGACAGTGTATTGGCAAAAGAATAGATGAATAGATAAATGCAACAGAATAGTGAGCCCAGAAATAGGCCCACATATGTGGGTCTATAGTCAACTGATCTTTGACAAAGGAGCAAAGGCAAAACAATGGAACAAAGATAATTTCTTCAACAAATAATGCTGGAATAATTGCACATCCACATACAAGCAAATGAACCTAGCCACAGACCTTACATGGTTCACAAAAATTAGCTCAAAATGGATCATAGACCTAAATGTAAAACACAAAATTATAAAACTCCTAGCATATAACATAGGAAAAAAATGCTGATGACCTTGGGTATGGCAATGACTTTTTTTTTTTTTAGTAATTATTTGTCCAAGGTCAAATCACCAGGATCTCTCAGATACAAAGTGCTTTTTTTGTTTGTTTTTTTTAAGAAGATGTTGGGGGTAGGAGTTTATTAATTAATTTATTTATTTTTGCTGTGTTGGGTCTTCGTTTCTGTGCGAGGGCTTTCTCTAGTTGCAGCAAGCGGGGGCCACGCTTCATCACGGTGTGCGGGCCTCTCACTATCGCGGCCTCTCTTGTTGCGGAGCACAGGCTGCAGACGCGCAGGCTCAGTAGTTGTGGCTCACGGGGCTAGTTGCTCCACGGCATGTGGGATCCTCCCAGACCAGGGCTCGAACCCGTGTCCCCTGCATTAGCAGGCAGATTCTCAACCACTGCGCCACCAGGGAAGCCCCGGCAATGACTTTTTTAGATGCAATATCAAAGGCATGATTCATGAAAGTAACAATTGATAAAAGGAACTTCATTAAAATTTTAAAAACTTCTCCTCTGGTGTATGGCTCTTAGCATAACTGATGCCATCTTGGGCCTTATGGTTTCTCCTATCATTCTACTGACCCCACCCAGGATTGTACTGTGCAGTAAATCACTTCTCTGTTGTCAAAGGCTTTGTAGTTAACAGGTATTTTTTTTAAAGAATCATTAGGATCAGGTGGTCTCCATGTTCTGTTAGTTCCCAAACAATGATAAAAACCTTCACTGACTTATTCCTAACACCCATGAGACTTAGTTACCCATTCTTGAATGTTGACTTAGGAATGAACTTCCTGTTTCCAAGCACCTACTCCCATACCATAGGCTAATTATAAAATTGTCCCAGTGGCCCATCAGTGGTCAGAGTGCAGCTGTGAATGTTTCCAGATCATTGTCCAATTCTGACCCCACCCTGTGAGTAAGATCCATTGATTATATGGATCTGCCTGCCTTATTTTTTGGTCTCAAGATGGTCTCAGCTCAGTGGGCACTTTTTGTTCCCTCCACTCTCCAACATCTAGAAAAGACAATGTCAGAAGTATGAGAAGACAACACAGGCTTGGAATAAATATTTGCAAAAGACACATCAGGTAAAGGACTGTAATCCAAAATATACAAGGAACACTCAAAACTCAACAGTAAGAAAACAAACAACCTAATTAAAAAATAGGTCAAAGATCTCAACAGACACATCACCAAAGAAGATACACAAATGGTTAATAAGCATATGAAAAGATATTCCACATCATATGTTATCAGAGAAATGAAAGTTAAAACAATGAGATTACCACTACACACCTATGAAAAGACAAAATCTGAAACACTAACAATACCAACTGCTGGCAAGGACGTGGAGCAACAGGAACTTTCATTCATTGCTGGTGGGAATGCAAAATGGCACAGTCGGGGCTTCCCTGGTGGCGCAGTGGTTGGGAGTCTGCCTGCCGATGCAGGGGACGTGGGTTCGTGCCCTGGTCCGGGAGGATCCCACATGCCGCGGAGCGGCTGGGCCCGTGAGCCATGGCTGCTGGGCCTGCGCGTCCGGAGCCTGTGCTCCGCAGCGGGAGAGGCCACAGCGGTGGGAGGCCCGCGTACCGCAAAAGAAAAAAAAAAAAAATGTCACAGTCACCTTGGAGGACAGTCCGTTACTTTCTTACAAAACAGAACATACTCTTACCATATGATCCATCCATCAATAACTCTCCTGGGTATTTACCCAAAGGAGTGGAAACAATGTCCACACAAAAACCTGCACACAGATTTCTATAGCAGCTTTATTCATAATTGCCAAACTTGGGACTAAATTATCCTTCAGTAGGTGAATGGATAAGTAAACTGTTGTACATCTAGACAATGAAATATTATTCTTCACTAAAAAGAAATGATCTACCAAGCCATGAAGAGACATGGAGGAAACTTAAATATGTATTAATAAATGAAAGAAGCCTGATTCCAACTATTAGACATTGTGGAAATGTCAAAATTATGGAGACAGTAAAAAGATCAGTGGTTGATAGGAATTGTGATGTGGGATTGGGGGGCGCTATGAATAGGAGTAGCACAGAGGATTCTTAGAGCAGTGAAAATACTCTGTATGATACCATAATGATGGATACATGTCATTATATTTGTCCAAACACATAGAATATACAACACCAAAATGAGCCCTAGTATAAACTATGGACTTTGAGCGATTATGATGCGCCAATCAATCGTAACAAATATACCACTCTGTTGGAGGATGTTGAAAATAGGAGAAGTTATACATGTGTGGAGACGAGGGTATATGAGAAATCTTTGTGCCTTCCCTTCAATTTTGCTGTGAGTCTAAAACTACTCTAAAAATTACAATATTTAAAAATTAATTTAAATTAATTTAAAAAATTAATGGACCAAACTAAAATGCTTGGGGATGGTCATTTGGAAAACAAAACTATAAAGAAATGCAAATAAATTATTATAACCAGAAAAAGAATGTGAAAAAAATAATTTATTATTACAAAGTTAAGTAAATTAATCATTTTAGAGGAAAGAAGAGAGTTGAGATTGGGGTCAAGTTCGGGGCAAAACTTCTGCTGTGGTTGGCAAAGATCAATTTCTTGGAATGACTGGTGATACAGAGCATTTGCCTTATAATAGCTCATTAATATACAGTAAGTCCCTGACATATGAATGAGTTCCATTCCGAGAGCACATTTGTAAGTCCAATTCGTTTGTAAGTCCAACAAAGTTAGCCTAGGTACCCAACTAACACAATCGGCTATATAGTACTGTACTGTAATAGGCTTATAATACTTTTTACACAAATAATACATAAAAAGACCAAAAAAAAATCCCACAAAAAATAAAGAAAACATTTTTATTCTTACAGTCCAGTACCTTGAAAAGTACAGTGGTACAGTACAAAGTTGGCATTCAGGGGCTGGTATCGAGTGAACAGGCAAGAAGAGTTACTGACTGGAGGAGGGAGAGAAGGTAGGAAATGGTAGAGCTTAAGGATCTTCGTCAGCAATAGGAGACAGAGGGCAAGCTGCACAACCACTTGTAGAGGATGCACACACGTGACAATGTAGACAATGTACATCAGACACGTGAACTAACTTACATGATTGGATATACAAATGCACATTTGCATTTTTGAAAGTTCACAACTTGGAGGTTTGTATGTAGGGGACTTACTGTATACTTTTAAACATGAAGTACAGCAGAAAATGAATGATTTTCTTAAAGTGGATGGTGGGTAGAATTTGAGGGAATAAACAAAGAAAAGACATTTAGAGGTTACAAGGAACTTAGATAAATTTGGTGACAAAAAATTGTTTGCAAATTAACGACTCATTCAAATGATGAGAGCTCATAAAATCATGGATAAATTCAAAGTTTGAATCAAAATTCTAGATCAAAGACATGCAGGTGATCTATTTTAGTTTACAATGCATTTGATGGTAAAATATATTTTTGTCAATATCTATGGCAGAAAAAATGTTTTAAAAATGATAATGGTTAGGAGTTATATTAATTAAAAATATTCACATACATGTAGTACATTTAATAATAAAATTCCTGACTTATATGATTAAAGTCCTCCTTCTTAAGGTTTTAAGATTTGTATTAAGAATGTACATTGCAAACATATTCTAAATTATGTAAAGTAATTGTATAGCTTCCTTCAATGAATATCTTAGATGGTATTTTATTCCTGCTTTTTAGTGTTACTGGAAAAAAATTAAAATATATTGAATGTATAGTTTGATATGATCTCAGCTAAAAATCATTCTAAATAAATACAAAGATTTTATGAAATATTTTTGTATAACTGTTGCTAATGTTAGTCTAGCAAAGTAGCATCACCACTGCAGAGAGCTAATCAATTTATAGTAATCACTTTGATCCATGTTATTTAATTTGTATGCTAAGCAGAAGAACTGAATGAATTATTATTAACAAATCGTCCCTTATTATTAACGTTTTCCTGGCTTTCAGATGGTCATCTATAACATCTAATCTATTGTTCTTAAATAGGCAAATGTTAGCTTTAAAGATGTATTATAAAAATCCAATTAAAAGTATACCATATATCTCTAACATTTTATGAAATGATCACATCACAATACTATTATATTATTGATAACTCAAGTCCTTTTTAATATTTACTGTGGAAAGTTTTTATGAACTCTAAGATAAATAACATATGTTAGTATAAGAACACAGTTAAGTGGGATGTGTAATTTCTAGTATTGATTTTATGAAATAAATTATTAGTCTACAATAACATGTTATGTTAGGTGAAATGTTTAGGGTAGTTTTAGCTCCCTTTTATAGTAACTTATGCAAATAGGGAGACTTTGGTTACAAATAACTATATCGATGAAAAAAGGATCAGGGAACAAACATTTATGAAGTAGCTTTTTTGTGTGTGACTTTCAAAGTACACTAAGTAGTCCCTCAGTTCCGGGAATCCCAGCAGACACTAAAATCTGAAAATGCTCAAGTCCCTTATATAAAATGGCATAATATTTGCAAATAACTCAGGCACATCTCCCATGTACTTTAAATCATCTCTAGATTACTTATAATACCCTAATACAATGTAAATTATATCTAAATAGTTGTAAATACAATATAAATGCTACATAAATAGTTGCCAGCATGAAGCAAATTCAGGTTTTGCTTTTTGAAATTTTCTGGAATTTTTAAAAAATATTTTCCATTCTTGGTTGATTGATTCCGAGGATACAGAACCCTTGAATACAGAAGGTCATATGTAACTTGAAATGTCAGGCATTGTAATGTACAGTGTCAATTATAATTATCTCAAGTCATGTGAAGCATGGTTTTAAATGTATGTAGTAGTTATACATAAAATCAATATATCAAATTATTAAGAGACCATTATTGGGCAGATCTGGGGGTCTTTCCCATTCTTTTTCATTACTTTCTCTATCAGTTTACACTTATTTTGAAAATAAGGAGGTAAAGGAACAACAACAAAACTCCAAGTCAGGGTCTTCACCAGCACATTTCGCCAGATTGGGAAATTTACATGTAATTTGCATTATACTTTAGCCAGGAGTATGCATAGGAAGCTGAGGAGTTTGTCTCAATATGGGAAGTTAAGATTTACCAAATAGAGATTTACTTATAATTACTAGTATAACTGTTCTATGTCACTAAGATAGTTTTAAATCTCAAAGTCTTCCAGATGGCATGTTTCCATAAAGATCCAGACCAAAACAGCGATTTTTGGTATGTTAGGATGGAGTAATTTTGCACCTTGTCCCTGTCACCAGGATTTCTTTGGACCCTGTATAAAGGAAATGTTATTTCTAACACATATAATAATTAAAGGTGTCTGTATACAGAGATGACCATAATTTTTGTAGGATAGTGTTATAGATATTAGTTGATTAACTGAATTTTAAATGAATTGTTGCCTGAGTTTACACACTGGGATTTTTGAAATGAATCACCAAAAACATACAGGTTTACTCCTATGTACACATTTCTTCCCTCAATTTGCTACTTTTGTTTTCTTAAATATTGAAAATAGAGTAGCAATTTGACTAAAGCCATCGTTATTCAATCACCCATTTGCACGATTATGCTAAATTTTGAGAGGCTTTGATGACTCATAAAACACAGTCAAATCAGCTAAACTTTCCCTGAACATGGGCTTTCTTAAGCATACACTGTCAGCAGTGCCTAGATTGTCCGTACATCTTAAAGGCCTCTTTCCCCCAGTGGTCACAAAATGTGCTTTTCTCCCATAAACCATTCATAAACTGCTTGAGGCTTGCAATAAGTACAGATAATAAAACATTATACCGAAACCTCACCTGAAGTTTAAATAAGTATTAATTCTAACTTTTGCTAGATTTATCAAGGAAAATAAAAACTTAACCTGAAGCCATCATAAGAACTGAGGTCAATGTAAAATCATTGCATTGTGTTTATGAAAAAAATAGAGAATCTCACATATAATCATTTTCATACATCCAACCATCCAGCTGATATTGTCATCCAGAAATTTCTTAAGCATATCAAATTGATTAATTCCAAGATTCTATCCTTCATTCTGCTCCTAAACTCATTCCCCACCCTTTTTTTTTTATCTCACAAACTGGCAAATACATTATTCCAGAATATTCCAAAAGATTCATCTTTAATTTATTTTTTCTCACACCCTATGCCCAATCCATCAACTAATCTATTAGCTCTACCTTCAGACTGTATTTAGAACTCCATCATCTCACTATGTCCATTGTTACCCTCATCCAATTTACTATTCACTCATTAGGCAATATTTACTGAGTGATTACCACATCTCTGTCACTATTCTGTTGTGGATACAACAGTAGGAAAAACAAAACACAAACACTTGCCTTCCTGGGTCTTATACTCATGAAAAACTCTTGGCCTAGATTATTGACATAGCCACCAAACGGATGACATGAGATTCTCCCTCCTGTCTGCAGATTTTCTAAACTTCAGCCTTTAAAAATGATAAACCAGAATTTGGCTCTTGTCACAAATCCTTAGATGGTTTCACATTTCACTCAGAATAAAAGGCAAAGTCCTTAATAAGTCCAACAAAAGGCCCTGTGAGCTCTGACCCCCAGCCACATGCCACTTGGATCAGGTCTCCTCAGACCCGTTCACCTACCCTGCTTATAAATACCAGTGTCCTTGTTGTTCTTGATTGGGTAAAGGACATTCCCACCTCTTGGCCTTTGCACCTTCTCTTTCTCCTTTCCAAAAGGTCTCTTTCCACATATTTTCATACCTCCTAATTCCTAGTCATGCTTTTTCTTTTAATTGAAGCATAGTTGATTTACAAGGTTATGTTAGCTTCAGGTGGATAGCAAAGTCATTCAGTCATACATGTATATATATTTTTTCAGATTCTTTTCCATTATAGATTATTACAAGATATTGAATATAGTTCCCTCTGCTATACAGTATATCCTTGTTGTTTATTTTATATACAGTGGTGTGTATTCATGAATCTTATTACCACCTAAGATGTAAATATTTACTTCTTTTTTTCTAGTCCTCCAACTGGATTGTAAGGATCATAAGAAAAATGGCATTTAATTTATCACTGCTATTTAATAGTGCACAAGTAAGAGCTTAAAATACATTTTGAATATGTTTATAAATGAATTAATGTATGCAATATTAAGTTAGCATTCAAAAAAGTATAGAACCAAAACAAAACTCCTTAGGAATTATATGTGTAAACTTTCTAAAGCATATAACTATTGGCATATTTGTATATCTACTATATATTTATTTATGTATTATTTATAATATAAATGAGTTTTCTACTTTCCCCAAAAAGGAACTTGATATTTCTCTATAATAAATTTACAAATAGACTCAATCATTTAAGGCATTATGCTTGAACCACTTACATAATTTTAAACAATTATATACAGATCGCTAGAAATTACAGCTTGGACAGATGATGAAAGGTTTCCCTGAATTTTTATCTTCTGATGTTTGAGATATAAATATGAATCCCTCCTGTCTAATTTGCTGTAGCCAAGATGTAAATTATATTTAGTATAGTTTTACAGAGTACTGCAGAGTAAATGCTTCTCAACTTTTGTATCAATCAAATACAAATCTCAGTAGGAAGAATCATTGCTTGATGAATTTCATGAGGCCATTGAGTTGACAATAAGTCCAAGAAATTAGGGTTTGATTTTTGTGAATGTTGACTTCTTTGCCATGCATGAAAATGAATGAAGATATAGATAATGTCTGCTTTCACACATGGGAACAACTTATCTTGGTCAAGACAGAAGTTAAAAACTGAATGTTTCATTGAGTTGAATGGCTGCAATGAAAGGCAGCCATAAACCACAAAGCTGATTTTAGAGACTTCAGGGTGCTTTTTTTCAGCCACAAACCATTCCTGCAGAGTCTATGCTGTTTGTCACCCCTTCCAAAATGATACTGAGGCATTGGATCAAGCATGGGAGATATATGGCCATTCAGAAAGAGATGAATGCATGGATTTAGAAGCCAAAGTACAAGGATATATGTGACATTATTAAAGATAGATTCAGTACTTTGACAAGAAAAGGATGAGCTATCAAAGACTAAGACCATGTTCATTAGAAATATAAATTCTGCCATGACCGGCTTGATGTCAAAATGCATTAAATATTCCTTGCAATCTAGAGTATTTATCCAACTAGGAGTATAACATTTGCTTAGGTCTTAAGCCTTATGATTAATACGTGATAATCATGGGTAATAAATTTTTCACAAATTATTTTTCACTTGACAGCCAGGATGATTTATTAGGTTTGTGAATTCATTTAAAATTCAATACCTTTGGGTGCTGCATCACTGAAGTTAATGACCCAGATTCTCCCACTGAGTAAGTTGTTTCAGCCTCCTAGGGTCCTATTAAATTAAGTTATTCAGTACATTAAATGTTTCCCTAATGTATTAAAGAGTTAATACACCCTATACTGGGGAAGTACCATATGAATTTTAAAAAATTAACAACATGTCATTTTTAAATTTAAATAATACCTTATTCGCATATAGTTTCATTTCTTTAGGTTTATAGGGTTCTTTAATAAATAGAAGTATTTTCAGGCAAGTGAAATGGATGACTTGTTTTTGTTCCATCATTCACAGGAAAACCTTTTAAGAAATATCATCCCCTTTGTCTAGTTCCATCTTTGCTACTATCAGGATAAATTTGCCTCTAGTAGTTGTAGAAGCAGGAGAATGCAAAACTAAGGGCAAGTTCCATTTGTTTCCTGGGAATGCAGGGCTAGTAATGAGTGATTAGCCAAATCCCCACAGTTACTATTTGTAAACACTTTGTCATTTGGTAGAAGTTGGCGGGTAGTAGTAAATAATCCTTCTGTGGCTAATGTTCACATAATTTTGCCTTAACAGAAAACAGAGACAATAGGAACTAATATCACTTTGCCTTAAATATTATACTGTTTAACATTGCTACACATACAAAGAAAGAAATGATACACTCCGTACAGCTAATATATTTTTCAGGTGAGAAATATTTACTCACACAATAAAGGACCTTGAGAAATAAGGAGTGAAGAAGCAAGCGAGAAAGCCTTCCTACTTATAACATATCCATACGAACACAAGCACACACACAAATACAACCTTAAATAGAGTTATAAGCATATAGTGCAGATCTTATGGCAATTAGGGAAGAAGAAACATAATATGAAAGTATTTTCTATAAGCAATAGGACTATTATACTACCGTGCAAAGGCATATGGTATGTATAGATTATTGAATATTAGTTGAATAAAGTTACTGAGATGTCCTCAATCGTGAGTAGTATATTCCCTTCAGGAAATACTTCTAACCCTACATTTCAGCTGAGTTTGTTTCTTTATATATATTATATATATATATATATATATATTTAATATATAACACATAATTGTACAATACATAATTTTATATAATGTATAGAATTATACATATTTATATAAATAAATGTATATAAGAAAGAATATTCTCCCCTTTTACTATTTTTTTTCTTCAAGGCTAATGTAATAGTATCATTTTCCTTTCCAAATTGCTCCCTTTCTCTTTAATCCAGACTAACTCCTTTTCACATTTTAGATCTCAGTTTAATTTTATTTTCTTAAGAGACCTTCTTAGACCCCCTAAATATTTAGGTCCTTTTCTATGTTCCCTTAATGCCAGTCAATCACAACACTCATCATACTTTATGGCAGTTGTGTTTAGTAATATATTTCTATCCCTTGATCCACATGAAAACACATATGTTAACAATTACCTTTTTCTTATTAATATATAAAATCTGAATAATTTACATTTTCACAAGCCGTGCCTTAGAATAGTAGACCTATGTAATTCAAAAAAATAGAATTAGTGAATTGTCTAATGTTTCAATGCTTAACTTAAAAAATAAAGGATTGATTTTATTTAGATTCTTTTTTACTCCCCATCAGTATTAGAATTTGAGCTAGTGTAGTAGGACTTCGGCTAATGCTCAATAACCTAAAAAAAAATCATTTTATTATTTAAGTTCTTCAGTACATTTTTATGCACTTTAAATTCATAAATTGATTTTATTTTTATACTTTTCTTTAAAAAATGTGTTCATTGTAGAAAATATAGAAAAACAAATAAATAAAATAAAAAGGAATAATTTGTACTCAGAAATAATTGCTGTTCATATCCTGCTGTATATTTCTTCAACTGTTTCCTATTCATAAACTTACATGGAAACAGTAGACTTGTTTTGAGCTTAAAATTTTAAACCTTCATTACCCTGGAAGATGAGTCAGTATGCCAGCAGTGTTAGTATTCATTTTCCTGAGATGTTTTATACAACATGTTGTGAGAGCCAGTTAAGAGCAGTACAACACAGGTTGGTTATTGTTATTTTTCTACCTGGACTAATGAGCTGAGAACGGTTGCAAGAAGCAGCCTTCACATGCATGTCAATAGAAGACACTAGAAAACTTTCTTCTGGGCCACCTTACAAGATGCAAAAGGTGAGTTTATACATTATGCAAGTGGCAGAATAAGCCAATGAAACCTGAATATTTCTTTTAATGTAACTTTATTTTTGTCTGCAAACTGAGGGGTAAGCATTCATGTATAGCCATCTGCATATAGGTTCACTCTATAGTTACTACTTTAAAACCTACTTTTTTATTTACCATTTTTCCTGCCAATATACTATCATATTGTTACATTTTTAATGCCTGCACAGAATTTCATTATCACTATGCCTTTTTAAGAACAATTTTTTTATAAAACAGTCTGTGCGAATTCACAAATTGCAAAGGTAGAGCAATTTAGGAACTTAAAGTGACTAAAACTGTGCCTAATTTCTCTTTAAGTATAATTCAACAGAGCTAGAGATTGGTGTTCTATTGAATATATTTTGCATTCTAAATTGAACCTGCTAGGATACTATTTAAATATCATCCTATTTAACCTTTTGAAATACAAGATTTGCCTTTTAATGGGAAGTTGGCATTACATCATAAAATGAAACCAAATGTACTTTGACATAATTACTGCCAGCAGTAGTAGGCTTTTATTTGTGCATTATGGGTTTCATATAATAAAGATAGAGATTCAGCCTAATTTATTTTACCCAGGAAAGATGGGGAAAAAAATTCAAGGAAAAACAAACTTTACTTCAGGTTTAATAATGAAGCAATACACATAACTTATGATAAATATTTCATCCATTCCTTAGAATAAATGCTATACAAGTAAAGTTTACAAAAGTGATATCACAAACCTTCCTAGGAGTAAAGCAAGCTAATTATTTTTTTAAATGTATGAAAAATTAAATAGAGCAATATTCATATGATGCTGTAATTATTTATTTGAAGGTCAGGGTCTTAATAGACTGAAGGTAAGTGTCTAGGTTTTATCTTTGTATATGATGAATAAAGACAGTGTCTGACAGTCAGGAGTGCTCAATAAACATATGTGGAAAGTGGGAGGGAAAGAAAAAAGAAGAGAAAAAGGATGAGAGAGAGGAGAGAAGGAAGATAAAGGCAAACCTGGGAGAAGTAACTGAAGGAGAAAGGAAGAAAAGATCTATAAAGTGCTGTAATTTGGGTGTAACCTCTCTTTATTTTTTAAACTGAATCAAATTATAAAGATTTCCAGATGACTATCTGAAGCAGTTCATAGTTCACACTTTTGAAGTGAAAAACTAAGGTTAATTATTTGTTTATTTTAGTAATGCTAAATTTGCTGATAACAGAAGATAGTTAAAATTGTATGGCTTATCAATCATTGACAGGTTAATTAAAGTAAAGATAATTGTTCCTTTATCTTAGTTCTTATGGTATTGAAATTGTTAAGGAAGTTTCTATTACTAACCTGGGTTTACTTTAAGGTTACTTTTAAGTGGTTATGTGACAAAATGGAAAATAAAAACATGTCTAATGTATGGATTACTCTATTGTATTAAAAAATATAATTATAAGGACTTTTTTCTTGGTTGAAGCTTATCCTTAGTCTTTCTAGTTATAACATTTTCTTGAATATGCCAGTTAGTAATAAGTAAGAAAAACTGAACAGGACACTTTTTATCCAATGTTTTTCTTTACTCCAACTTTGAAATAGGAATATTAAATTGTATAAATTATTCTGAAAATATTAAAATTTTTATGCCAGACAAAGCTTTAGAAAGTGACACATCTTATGTTTGAATGCCCTCTATAACCAAACATATTCTCCCCTATTCTAAACCATGGCTGACTTCCTTAATAGCAGGAAATTCACTATGTCCAAAGTCAGCCATTGTAATTTTTAGATATATATCATGATTTTAGATGCTTCTTTTCAATATAACCTAAATTTCTCCTTCTATCTTCCACAACTTGAAAGTTGTTCTTACTGGTAACCAGGTCTCCTCCTGGAATATGGGACACAGTTTAGAACACAAGGGAGCTTGTTGCAAAATTTTCCATCTGAAGAGAAGAATGATTAGTTCCAGGTCAGGTCCCAAAGCACAGATGCTGCAGACCTAGAAGAATCAAACACATGTTTGTGTTTGTTGGTTTGTTTTTAAGCTATCATGGTTGATATGAACAGACTGATTCAGGATCTGGAAAGAAACTGTAGAAGATAAAAGGAGATGCAGATTAATTGGTTAAAAATTTTAATTGTCTTACAGGGTCTACTACCCATCTAATTTGTCTTATCATACCATACATGTTCTTGTCTTGCTATGCCTAAGATGTTTTATTAAACAGCCAAAACTCTACTGATACATTTTTAACAGTTTTGAGTGAACTCAGCATTTTATAAACAATGTTTTTTAAATTTTGGACTTTCTGTTTCCAATATTCATTTTATACTTTTTCTTTGAAGAGAATCATTAGTTTTAGTAAAAAGAAACCTTTTTAAACAATTACTTTTTTTCTAGATCCGCTGAGTGATCTAATAAATTCCTTTTTGCTCTGTGATACAAGAAACTTCCTTAGCTTGTCTTTATTTGTGAAAGGGCTTGGCTTCCATTAAAATGAAAAGCAACTTGAATATCACTGTGCACAATTGTTTGCAACATCAAAGAGTCCTACTTTTGGCAACACTTGACAGTATCATTGGTAGTGTCTAGCTCTCACTTTGCACTGAAATTTATAGGGAATCAGAAAAGAGAAAGAGAAAATCTTTACCAGGTCTCTCTCACTTAGGGTCCTGTTATTTTTGTTTAACTATGATTAAATAATTAAAGTTTGATCTAGCCCTGAGAAGTGAAATACACCTAAGTTTGGCTTACCCCTAATAAATAAAAATAAAAGGAATTATATTTTTCTATCAAGATGTTGGAGATTTGACACAAAACTTTCATTCAAAATGCATAGTAATTTTAGAAAAATGTAAAAGTAGAAAATCACCATCACATAATGAAAATAAAAAATAAGATGAAACCTTTTAATATACACACACACAGCTATGAATACGTGTAAGCCATGGCATTTGGGCTTCCATATCTCAAAGGCATCAGTAATGGTCAATAGGTTGCCTTTCACAAAATAACAGGGACTACAATTCCTCCACATTAGTAATGTCTTAGAACGTGTCACTACTTAAAAATAGAGTCTGGTGTTGGGCTCCCTTGATTAAAAGGTTGAGGGCAGAGGCAGAAAACTGCCAAAATCTAAAACTTTGTTTAAGACCTGAGCCATACATACAGTACTCAGTGAGTGTACCTGAATAGCACAACTATGTCCTGAAAAGGAACTTCGAAATACATTATCAGACCTAGTGTTCTACTAAGTTTTGGGGTTGTTAATATGAGTAATTTTAAACCAAATTGACAAAGAGCGATGGCCACAGAGTGAGAAAGAAGAAGACACTAAAACATACACTTGGACGCACACACAAACATAAACTCTTCTTATTCAAAATGAGCATGTACGTGTAAATTCTTCCAGGTGAAAATTTACAGTTGAAATAATAACCACAAAATCAACAAGGAGATGGTAAAGTATACAGGTTAAAATTATTTTTATGAAATTATCTAAAAAACAAACATTTAGTCTGCTCAAGAAAATGGAGACATAAATTATAAACAAAAAATTTATAAAATACATCCATATGAAATAATAAAATGTGAAATTTAAAAATCAACTAAATTGTTAAATTTTATCAATTTAATTTTAAAATTATTCAATACGTTAGGACATATTCTTAATTTCATAAATTCCAAAATTTGTATAGCACCACAAAAGACCCTGAACAGTCAAAGAAATCATGAGAAAGAACAAAGCAAGAGGCATCATACTTCCTGATTTCAAGCTATACTACAAATCTATGGTAGTTAAAAATATGCTACTGGCATAAAAACAGGCAGACAGACCAACGGAGTAGAATCAAGAGCTCAGAATTAACCCCCCACATATACAGTCCACTAATATTTGACAAGGAGCCAAATGGGAAAAGGGTAACCTCTTCAACAAATGGTTCTAGGAAAACTGGATAAATACATGAAGAAAAATGAAATTGGACTCCATCTTACACCACTTACAAAAATTAACTTGCAATGGATCAAAGACTTAAACGTAAAACCTGACACCTAAAAATTCCTAGAAGAAAACTTAAGTAAATAGTTCTTTGACATTGGCCTCAGCAATGATTCTTTTAGATATGATGCCAAAAGTACAAACAACAAAAGCAAAAATCAATGTGTGACTATATCAAACTAAAAAGCTTCTACACAGCAAAGAAATAATCAACAAAATAAAAAGGCAACCTACAGAATGGGAGAAAATATCTGTAAACCATATACTGGGTAAGAAGTTACCATCCAAAATACATAAAGGATTCAAACAACTCAATAATGAAAGGAATAAACAATCCAATTTAAAAATAGGCAGAGAAACCAAATAGACATTTTTCCAAAGAAGACATCTAGATGGCCAACAGGCACATGAAAAGATCCTCAATATCATTAATCATCAGGGAAATGCAAGTCACTATGGAAAACAATATGGAGATTATTTAAAAAGTTAAAATAGAACTAACATATGACCCAGCAACTCCACTTCTTTTTATATATCCAAAGGAAACAAAAACAGGATTTCAAAGAGGTATATACAATCATATGTTAATTGTAGCATTATTCACAATAGCCAAGATACAGAAGCAACCTATGTGCCAGTCAACTAATGAATAGATAAAGAAAAATATTATTCAATCATGAGAATGGAGGAAATTCTGCCATTTGTGACAACATGGATGAAACTTGAGGACATTATGCTAAATGAGATAAGTCAGAAGGAGAAAGCCAAATACTGTGTAATATCACTTACATGTGGAATCTAAAAAAAGCCAGGCTCCTAAAACCAGAGAGTAAAATGGAGGTTACAAGGAGCTAAGGGGTGGGGGGAATAGAAGAGATGTTTAACGGTACAAACTTGCAACTAGTAGATAGATCAGTCCTAGAGACCTAATGCACAGTATAGTGATTATAGACAACTATATTGTATTATAATGTCAAATTTGCTGAGAAATTAGATCTCCATTATTCTAACCACAAAAAAGAAATGGTAATTATGTGACATGAGAGAGGTGCTAGCTAATGCTACAATGGAAATCATGCAGCAGAGTATCAAAGCAACATGTACAGCTTAAACTTACACAATGTTGAATATAAAATATATTGTATATTTATTTATATATTATATAATTGAAAAATAGCTATACTTTTAATGATTTTATATTTGGGAAAAAATAATTCCTGATAAGTTAAAGGTGTACATATGAAAAATCAAGCTTTATAAACATTTTAAATATAGAATAGAATGCTGTATGAATTCAGGGTAGGAAAATATGCCTTTAAAAACACTCTAGAAAAAAATTAACAAGAAAATTTAATAAATTGTACAAATTTATCATTAAAATCTTTGGTCCATAAATTACCCAACAAAGTGATAAAAATGATAGAGAGAAAATATTTGCCCCATAATTATGATTATATTCCTACAGTTCTGTTTAGCAACTATTCGATTTTTCCAACCAGACATGTAATGGTAATTACTTTCCTTGCCTACTGCCTACTTAGAACTTGTGTGGCCATTGATTTGCTTTGATCAATGAACTCTGCAAAGTGATATGTGCCACAGTGTCATTTCTGGGTCAGAGTTTTAACAGCCATTTCTCGATTTGCTTCCTTTCTCTTTCTCTTGTCTCTGGGAAACAGAAGTATCCTAGATCACACAGTGGTTGCTCAGCAATGGATCCCAGAGGGAGGATGATGAAAGCAAAGCCCCAGCTGACTCACAGTGAATTTGTATCATGAGTAACATCTAAACATTTGTTTTTTTCTGGTTTTATTTTTTCATCATAACATAATTTAGTCATATGCTATATCAAAATTTAGCATAATTCAGTTACTTCTAATTAGAATCAAACTGTGTAATAACACACAAAACATTTTTTAAACCCCAACATATTAAAAGAAAAATTGAAACCAATCTGAATAGGCTATTCACAGAAGAGAAATCTCAAGTGGTTTAAAACTATATGAAACTACATGAAACCTATAAAGCTTTCCTGGTAGACATCACTTGGTTTTAATGTCCAGTGTCATAGAACTCATGCAACTCAACATCAAAAAACCAAACAACCTGAATAAAAAATTGACAGAGGACCTGAATAGACACTTTTCCAAAGAAGATATACAGGTAGGCAACAGGCACATGAAAAGATGCTCAACATCACTAATCATCAGAGAAATGCAAATCAAAACCACAATTGCCTCACACCTGTCAGAATGGCTATTATCAAAAAGAAAACAAACAAATGTTGGCTAGGATGTGGAGAAAAGGATACTCTTGTACACTGCTGGTGGGAATGTAAATTGGTGCAGCCACTGTGCAAACATATGGAAGTTCCTCAAAAAATTAAAAATACAACTACCACACAATCCAGTAATTCCACTCTTGGTTATTTACCCAAAGAAAATGAAAACACTTATTTGCAAAGATAATAGGCACCCCAATAATTATAGCAGCTGTGTTTACAATAGCCAAAATGTGAAAGGAACCTAAGAGTCCATTGATAAATGAATGGATAAAGAAGATCCGGTAAATATACAAAATAGAATATTACTCAGCCATTTAAAAAAGAAATCTTGCCATTTGCAACAACATGGATGGACCTAGAGAGTATTATGCTAAATGAAATAAGTCAGACAGAGAAAGGTAAATACTGAATGAATTCACCTCTATGTGGAATCATAAAAACAAAACAAATAAGCAAACATAACAAAATAGAAACAGAGCCATGGATACAGAGAACAAACTGGTGGTTTCCGGAGGAGGAGGAATGGGTTAGGGGGATGAGAGAAATAGGTGAGGGAGATTAAGAGGTACAAACTTCCAGTTACAAAATGCATGTGTCGCAGCTATGTACAGTATGGGGAATATAGTCAATAATAATGTAATATCTTTGTATGGTGATGGATGGTAACTAGACTTAACATGGTGATCGTTTTGAAATGTATAGAAATACAAAACCACTATTTTGTACACCAGGAACTAACATAATGTTCTGGGTCAAGTATACCACAAAAACAACAAACAAACTCATATAAAAGGAGGTCAGATTTGTGTTTAACCGAGGAGGGGGAGTGGGAGAGGGGCAATTGGATGAATGTAGTCAAAAGGTACAAACTTACAGTTATAAGGTATAAAAGTACTAGGGATGGAATGTACAACATGGTAAATATAATTAGCACTGCTGTATGTTATATATAACCATTGTTAAGATAGTAAATCCCAAGAGTTCTCATCACAAGGAAATTTTTTTTTCTTCTATTTTGTATCTATATGAGATGATGGATATTCATCAAACTTATTGTGATGATCATTTCATGATGTTTGTAAGTCAAATCTTTATGCTGTACACCTTAAATTTATACAGTGCTTCGTGTCAATTATATCTCAATGAAACTGGAAGAAAAAGAATGTATTTTTTTATAGATAACAGTGTGTGATAGAGACTATACCATCTAACTGCATAATTTTCCTTACTAATTTTGGGAGATTTAATCTGCCTTGGACTGAGAAAGTGTGTTTCCAGTTCTCCTTTCACATTCGGTAGTCTCCATGGAAGTTGTTCTTACACTCTCAGGTGCATACATATACTAACTATTATAATGGAAAGGGTTTAACTGTAAACTTTAGCATTGCAAAATTCCTTCTGTAACTATTTGTTGACTTTTGATCTCAAATTTATCTTATCATATATTAAGAGGTAGAGGCTTGGCCCTATCATCTCTTCTAGACCAATGGCTCTAGAGCTTCCTTTAGCACTTTTTTTCTTTTTCCATATCTTAATATGAAATTTTCTTTCTGCATTGTCCCTACTGTCCTCAGCAGTGATGGTCTTTTCCTGGATGGATTCTTAGGTTGGTTAGTTTTGAGTGATTTACAGTAATCAAACCATCCTAATGCCATTACATTTTTACCAAAGTCTCCTTGCAATTATGTGGGAATTGAAGCCCGGAAAAGTTCTTTCCAATCTTAGTTGTTCTTAGATTTTTCTGTCAAGATTTCCAGTGAGTTCATTTGATGATATTGGGGTATTCTGATTCTCACTGTAGAATGTCTAAATCAAATACAGGTGTTGGCAAAAGCACATGATGTGTCAGTAAAAGACAACTTTATCTCAGATATTGCACTCAAAGAAACTGGTGAACAGTAAACAATGATTCTAATATTTTGCAATGCACTATAACATTATAACTACAACAGCATGTTAAATGTATAGGTGTACTAGGGATGTAATTTGTGTGTTTGCAGTGGTATGTATAGCTTAAATTTTTTTCCTTTTTGAAATAATAAGAAGTAGGATATTGGCTTGCATTTTTTCCTGATATTTATCAATGCTTTACTATGATAAAGCAGGGAATTTAAATGCACCAGTGATCAATAAAATATACATTTAAAAATAATGTAAAAGAACATCAGATTAGCAAAGACTAAAGTGTAGTGTCACCAATTGTTGGTGGGAATGTGGATGCACGGCGACACTCATACATTGTTTGAGGAATTTGTACAAATATATATTTGTTCAAATATTTTGGAGAATAACTTGATAATATCTAGCAAATTGTAAGACACATGTAACTGGTCATAAAAAAGAATCCCACTACTAAGTTAATAACATATAGAATCTTGAATATATACTAAAGAGAAAGATGTTTCAAGAGTTTTATTGGACAATTATTCTACAGTGTATAATTCAAAGCAAATTATGCTTCTCTACACTCCATTTTTTTTTAAAAAAATGTATTTATTTATTTTGGGCCATGCTGCATGGCCTGCAGGATCTCAGTTCCCTAACCAGGGATTGAACCCTGGACACGGCAGTGAAAGCCCAGATTCCTAACCACTAGGCCACCAGGGAATTCCCTCTCTATACTTTAATACAAAGACAAATTATATCATGCTCTAATACAATAAAATGGTTGAAATGAATGATACAGCAATAAAAGCATCAACCAAAATAAATCTAAAACAGAGACAATGTTGAGAGAAAAAAAAGATCAACATGTAAAAAGATATATACAACATGATTCCATGTAATATCAATATCAACCTATTTCTGTACAATCTATAACTACAAAATTTAGTGACTTGAAAGAACAAAATGTTTGTATCATTTCTCACAGTTTCTGTGGGTCAGGAACATGGAAGTGACGTTTCTGTGCTGTTCTGGCTCAGGGTCTGAATGAGATTGTAGACAGATACTGGTTCAGGCTACCATCATCTATTGGCTTTTAGTGATAGATCACCCTCTTCCAAGGTGGCTTGCTCACATAGCTAGCAAGGTGCCATTTTTTGTTGGTAGGAGGCCTCAGTTGCTCCTTACATGGGCTTCTCCAAATGGCAATCTGTGTGTCCTCAGGACATGGTGAAAGGTTCACTTGAAAACGATATATACAAAAGGCCAAGACAGAGCTGTAATGGCTCTATAATCTCACCTCAGGTGTCACAACTGTCCCCTCCCCCAGAGTCTACTGCTTACACAGACTAGTCATTACTTACACATTACTATTCAGTAATGGAAGAAACTACTCAAGGGCAGGTTTACTAGTAGACAAAGATAACTAGAGTCCATCTTTGAGGCTGGCTATCAAATACTGTTATATAAAATGTCATGAAAATTAAAAACAATACCATATATTTGTTATATATAAACACATATGTAGTCAAGTGAAATAGAAAATTCTGCAGATGATGAACAACTTCTTTGGATAGTGGTTACATCTGATGGGAACAGATGAAGTTGGGATTAGAGATTGGTCTATGGAGCCTTCAACAGTGTCCACTTAATTATGAAAGAGCATGAGGATTTGATAGATCTGGGTGTTAAATATATAGATGCTTATCATCCTTTCTCCTGTAAGTTTCCATAGAGGAAAATTACTTCATAATTAATAAATAAATACAGATGAGCAGCTTTTATAATTGCATGAGAGATAAATAAATCACTGCTCTCAGATGTTGTCCCCTTGACAGATGTCATCAAACCAGCAAACACTGGCTGTCCAGCAAGAGAATAGCTCTTGGACACCTAAGACATTGTCTTGTCCTCAAAGTTTACTTTATTAAGACATCCCCTTTAAAGAAGGCCTCAGTTGACACAAATAATCCCTAAAGGGAAAAATCCCATGTGGTCCTGGATTTCCAGAAAAGTCTTGATAATGTGAAAGGGGATATTCCACCCACAGCTGTGTACATCTTGCAGGGTCATCTCATCAGTCAATTTGACAACATGAGGCATTCTCTACCTTAAGATCTATCTCGAAATCTCAAGTCAGTATTAGCAGCTGACATTTCTATAGTAACTACTATGTGCCAGGCATTAGGCTAAGTCCTTTGCATGTATTATTTCATCCTAAAAACAACATTATGGCATGCCCTGCATATTCCTAAAGGTGCATTTTCTTAAGGCACAGGGCAGTTAAGTATCTTGTTATGCAAATTTGTGGCAGATAAAAAATTTTACCTAGGAAATCTGGCTATTATGTTATCACCTTTCTACTGATTCTCGTTACTCTAGTTCTCTGATTACCACCTTAGAATCACCTTTAAAAAACTCTTCATAGATCTGTGTACCCAGATCTCCACTTTAAATATGGCAGTAGTAAGTCATAATCTTTCTAATGAGAGCTTGAAGGGCTATGACTTTTCCCCTCATGTCTAACACTGGGAAGATGGTAAATCCAGACCAACTTCAAATTTCTGGAGCTCTGAGTTTGTCAAGACATGGAAAGCATGGGAAGGTCACCATCAGCCTCTGTTAGGACCCATGTTAAAGGCCAAGTGGCATAGCAGGGTGGGTATGACCCACCCTGTAATGCCCTTGATTTGGAAACCCACTATGGTGATTGAGCTTCCTGATATTTCACATAGGATCATTTAGTCACTGTCTGAGCCAGCCCAGGATGTTGTACGTACACCACAACCTGGGTATCCTAAGCAATAGAAATTTATTTCTCATAGTTCAGGAGACTGTGAAGTCCGAGGTCAGAGTGCCAGCACAATAAGATTCTGATGAGAACCCTCTTTCTGGCTTACAAATATCTGCCTTCTTTCCATGTATTCATGTGGCAGAAAAAGATAGAGAAAAAACTCTCTTGTGTCTCTTCTGATAAGGACACTAATTCCTTCAAGAGGGCCCCACCCTCATGAGCTCATCTAAATGGAATTAATTCCCAAAGGTCCCATCTCCAAAACCTATCATACTGAGCACTGGGGCTTCAACACATTAGTCTTGGGGGTCATAATTCAGTTGACAGCAGTCACTAAGCCTCATGCATCGTCTGGTGCTCATGGTTGGCCACTCAACCTCAGCCAGGGAGGGTTGTTCATCTCCACCAACTTTTTATCCAGGAAGGTCTGATCATTGATTGCCATGGAGTTGCTTACACAGGGCTCTCAGAAGCCACCTCTCAGGGATTGCAACCACAAATTCAAGGTGATAACATAGGTCAGTTTCTAACACAGTGGAGACACATACTAGGCCTTAAAGTAATCATCTTCCACTACTCTCCTAGTCCACACTCGGAAGGAAATTTTCTTTTTGGTGACTTAATACCTGTGATTCAGGTATTTGCTCTAACTTGTATTCCTTTGAGGCTAAGATGTGTAGCCACATGGACTAAATTTTACCCTCAAGAGTGTCAGATGTTCTGGTACCTAACACGTTCAATTCTTCATTTTAAACAAATCTTAATAGTTTGTGAAATATCCTTCTGATCTGAGGGTAAGCAATAGAAATTCATTTTTGAACAGTATTAAATAAGAAGACAATACTACCTTTAATTCTACTTCTGTTCATAAGGTTTGACTTTATTACTGAGTTTGAAGCCCCTGGGCTTTATCCTATTGCTAGATCTTGGCCTTTGCTCTATAAATCGGCATATAATTTGGTAGTAGAAAGCCTCTGTCTATCTTGTTTTGTCTTTTAGTAGTTTAGGAGATCTAAAGTGCACAGGACAAAGACTGTAGCTGCTAACTCTTTTCTCTGTTACAAAAAGTCATGCAGACTTTCTCCCCACATGCTTCTCATCTTGTTTGACCTGCCTTCTCAGGCTGTCCAAATAATAAGAATCACAGAGCCTCAGATCCAGAGTGCCAGTAGTTTAATATGGATTTTATCTCAAATATGTCCTCTCTTAGCCTAGACTTTGTCATATATTTTGTAGAATGTAAAAGTTTTCCTCTGTGGGTTTCCAGGAGTCACAGAAATTATTGTTACAATTAAGCCATTATAATAAGATAATAGTGTTCCTGTTGAGTATATACTAACCACGACGTGAAAATCTCTTACTACAATATTTTGGGCAATCTAAATAAATCATCAGAAAAGATCTACTTGTAGCTAGCTTGCCTATGTACAGTTGGTGTGTTTTGAAAGGAGAGGTTTATTGTATTTTAATTTTGCAGGCAGCAAACGATGGTAATAAATAATGTTTCTCAGGACTGACTATAGGCCATTTGGCATGTATTGCCTTATTTAATCCTATGCGATAGGTACAATTATTTTCCATATTCTACAGCTATGGAAACTAATTCTTATAGTTTAAGGAACTTGCTGAAATTAGATGGTTAGTAAGAGGTGGAACTGGGATTTAAATACTGATATTCTGACTGCAGAGACCAAACTCTTAATCACTGGCCTCTATTATCTATCTATCAGTAGACCCATGTGGGGTAAAATGTTAAACACACAAATTCTTGATTATGCTCCTTGAATATTGCAGAATTTGATAATCTATAGTTTTAAAAGCTTATCATGTAATTCTGCTGACCACAAGGCACTAAACCTCTGATTTATGAGATTTAAGTATTTCTGTTGCAGTTCCCTGATAGGCATGTGTTTTCAGTTTAATGAAAGCTCAGTCTCATTAAAACTTACCATTTTTCACCATTCTCAATCATATTTTAATATTATAAATCTATTTCAGATATTACATGAAAACAAGCCCTGTTCCCAAGTAATGACAGGGACTCTTCTTTTAACAGCTGGTAAATATTTGTATTAGTGACACATTCATCATCAAAAGGTCACAGATCCGGGCTTCCCTGGTGGTGCAGTGGTTGAGAGTCCGCCTGCCGATGCAGGGGACACGGGTTCCTGCCCGGTCCGGGAAGATCCCACATGCCACAGAGTGGCTAGGCCCGTGAGCCATGGCGGCTGAGCCTGCGCGTCCGGAGCCTGTGCTCCGCAACAGGAGAGGCCACAACAGAGAGAGGTCCGCGTACCACAAAAAAAAAAAAAAAAAAAAAAATGTCACAGATCCAAAGGGTGAGAAGGGGGAGTTAATCTGGGGAACTTTAGCAGAAACACTGCTGTCTAGTTAATGGATGCAAAACTGTCACTGTTAGAACAGTCAAAGTGCTGTTATTCTGTGACTCCTGTGGTGATTGCAAATGCTAGAATGGACATTTTCTCACACATTAAACACTTTCTCAAAAAAAAAAATCAACTTTGGTCTTGAAAATCTAGTAGAAATACACGAGCTAAAGAGATTTAAAATGTAAGCTTGAGAAGGTTGGCATGTTTATTAGGCAACATAAAATGCAGTGGTGGCACAGCTATCTTCAGGAGTAAGGTGGCAATTACCACCTTATGTCCTGAACCTAACACATGGTTAAGTAGAAGAGAGTGACAGTGATGCTGTGATTTCCTGGCGATAAATTTCTGCATCTATTATCTGATGACAAATTTATCTTTTTCCCATTTCTGAATTTATGTTGCAGAAAAGCAGAAAAATAGCAACATTGCATTTCCTTCCTTCCTTTTATCTTTAATTTAAGCATGTTTGAGGGTAAAGCTGAGATTTGGGGATCAGATGTTTCAAAAATCAGGAAGCTCTAAGAAATAACTTGAAGACAATGAGAAGATACCCCTACCTACAATGTTACAAAGACCTAAATTGTATATATTCCAGAGCTTGACACATGGTAGGAAGGGAAAATAGTTGAGAATAACTGAACTACAATCTCTTTATTTGGAAACAATAATTCTCATTTTCTTATAATTCCACTTCCATTACCCCATTTTCTTTTGTATTTTTTCCTACAAACCCACTTTTCCTCATTTTGAACATACCCCTTACATAAAACTTTCATGGATATGGGGAACTTCAGATTGTAATAAGGTGATCTTTTCATCAAAAGTCCTAGGTAATGTTTTAGCTACTGTGGTGGTAATGATAAATTTTCCTAAGCAACCGGTAAGCTATTAGTCAATTGTTAATATCAAGGTGGTAAGCAAAATCTTTTAATAGATAGCTGATTTAGACCTAGGACCTTTCAATATTACTTTTGCCTAAGTTTCAGATGCTCTGTACCCCTTCTTGACTAATAAGGGAGTTATTTTCTAATCCCTTTAATATCTGAAATTTCTAAGAGTATCTTATTTTTTATTGCTTTTATGCTTTATGAAAATTAAATATTATATCCTCCCTTATATATCTCTAACCCAACAAATATTTTTGAACCCTACTATATGCATCACTTTCTGTTACTCAGAGGAAATGTACAGATAAATGGACAGAACTTGCCTGTGCGTATTAAGGTAGACAGAATAATGGTCTCTCAAAGATGATCACACCCTAATCTCCAGAACCTGAGAATATGTTACCTCTTGACAAATGAAGCTTTGCAGATGTTATTAATGTTATGAACCTTGAGATGGGAAGATTATCATGGATTATCTAGGTGGGCCCAATTTAAACACCTGAGTCTTCAAAACTAGAGGATCTTTCAGGGCTGTGCCTAGAGAGAGCCAGGTAGCTAGTGGGAGAAATAAGAGAGACAAATATGCAAAGCCAATATAAGATGCATTATTGTGGGTGACGCTGAGGGCAGTAGCTACTCAGTTCTGCTAAGGACTCCTGAGAGGCTTACCTAAAGCCACTGCAAGTTGAAGGTTGACAAATTTATCCTTCAGTCCTTGCACCTCACTGAAGGCTTTTTCTGGGGTTGATAACTTCCCTGCTTTTATGCTCTGCTTAAATGAGGCTGAATGGGCTCCAGCTGTGAGAGGGAGCAGAAAGCAAAAAGAGATGAGAGGTATCCTTGTGAAGTGAGTCTCAAGTTACACAGAACTGTTTGCTGCAGGGCGAGTGTAATCACAGCAAATGAGGGAAAGTGCTCAGGCACCAGTGGTGTCTGCTACAAGAAGGCTATGGACTAATGGGCTCAGGATATTTATATATTCCTGGGAGGACAGACCTGGTAGAGAAGTCAAAAATGTAATTTTGGAAAGTTTTGTTTTTGGGGTGGGTAAAGAATATATATGTTGTGAAGGCAAATACATAATAAAATTAATAGACAATTCTCCCTGTTAAAAATAAAGGAGACAACCCTCCCTTTTCTTAGAGCATTTACTTTAGAAAATGTGTAATTATGTTATCTCTCCCTTTGAAATGTAAGTCAATTATTTTTAAATTTTATTTATTTTATTTTTGGCTGCATTGGGTCTTCGTTGCTGCACGAAGTCTTTCTCTAGTTGTGGGGAGCAGGGGTTACTCTTCGTTGCAGTGCACAGGCTTCTCATTGCGGTGGCTTCTCTTGTTGCGGAGCATGGCCTCTAGGCGTGCGGGCCTCAGTAGCTATGGCATGCAGGCTCAGTAGTTGTGGCTTGCGAGCTCTAGAGCAAAGGCTCAGTAGTTGTGGTCCACAGGCTTAGTGGTGCCACAGCATGTGGGATCTTCCCGGACCAGGGATCAAACCCATGTCCCCTGCATTGGCAGGTGGATTCTTAACCACTGCACCACCAAGGAAGTCCCTGAAATGTAAGTCAATTTTTTAAAGGATAAATAAGTCTCTTGACAGCTTAAAAATCCAGGAATGTGTTTCTCAAATTCTTGGAAGCCATTCCTTTGAAATATAAACATCAAGACATATGTTGCCTACGCCCCTCCAGCATCTGTGGGAGGGGAGGAGCCTAACTCCTGGGGTGCCTAGTTCCAAACTGTAAAACTATGAGAAGTTTATTTTTCCATTAGAGAAAGCCATTAACTAACACAGATGGTCACCCCAATTAACAAGTTAATGTTAGGTGAATTTTATGTGACAAATATAGCTGTCAAGTCCTCTAGTCCTCTACTTGAGGATCAGCTGTAGTTTGTATCTTGAGAACATAGACAAGATAGATTTAATCTGCTTGGCCATCTAATAAAATGAGATTTCTTTCTGAATTTACAATCTCTTTGGTGGATTGCTTGTGATACACATCACATTCTGGTTTAATGATTATTCACTAATAAAATTGTTTCTCTTCTACCTTTGTGGAGAGGTTTTCTAGGTTGGCAGGAAATTTTGTTTTCAATTATATTTCTGCAACCACATGCAATCTGTTATTAAATGCTTAATTGCAAAGTAATTATCCCTGAGGTACTCAGAATCAACATTTTTTTTTTTCCTCTCATGGGTAGATAATCACAATGGTAAGGGGGTACTGGTTAGAGTTTAAACATGTATACAGAGGTCAATCCAGTTAGATCACTTCCACTTTGAGAGAAAAGTCAGGGTTGATGTTGCAAAGCAGCACTAGAAAACCTGTGACACCAAAGCCACTGCATTCTTTGGTGTCTTGAGCCTCCAGGAAATAAATGTGTCTCCAGATTAGTTGTTAATTGCTTATTTTTATATGTTTTGTGGTGCGGTTTCCCCTCCTTATTTGTCAATTGCAAGAAAGTGAAACCAAGCTCCTGGGCATAAGAGCCTATCTTTTCAGCCTCCATGACATTCCCTGAGTTCCTAAGGGCAGATTTAAACAGTTGCTAATCAGGGAATGGAGGGAATGCAGAGACAGGGAGGAACAGCCAAGAGACAATGGTGCAGCCTTGGGGCAGGGTCCTGGTTCAGCCTCAAGGGATTCACATAATGATATCTTTAAGCTCCTTATAGAACCAAAACCCCCAACAAATGGAAGATGTCAGCATTCTTCATTCCAGAGAAGACCACCTGAGGTCAGATGAAAGGAACCAGAGAAGCTCATCAAAAGATTACCTGAGACCAGATTAAAGGAATTCATGCCCTACACACACCCAAATTCTATCAGCAAATACACCAGCGAAACATTGCTATAAAACTCCTCACCAAACTCTCCTGGGTTGGGACACATAGTTTTTTGAAGGGCAGGAGGCTGCTGTGTCCTGCTTCTCCTGGCAAAGCAATAAAGCTATTCTTTTCTACTTCACCCAAAACTCTTTCTTCAAGATTCGATTCGGCACAGAAGAAGAGATTTTGGCATCAAAAGGAGGGGATAATGAATTGGAACTGAGTCCCCCATCGATGAAAAATTAATCAGTCCATCTAAGAAAGAAATGGAAACTTTTATTCAAGCCAAAATTGAAGATTGTAACATGGGAAGATCATCTCAGAAAGCTGAGAACTGTTCCACCTGTTGGAAGTCAAGGCACAATTATATAATTTTTTGAGACAGAGGGCTGTACATTAAATGATATATTATTGACCGTTTAAATAATCCAGATCTAAGTGCCATGTGACACCTTATCTAGAAGGAATGTTATCTGTAAGGAGTTGTTCTGTTGATGCTAGGAGAATGTTGCTCTTTATGGTTGAGCAGGTATTCCTGCCAATGGGAGAGGATTTGGTTAATGCATACATGCAAGTATACAATGCATAGTGAGGGCTAGAGGGAAGCCAAAGGGCAGAGAAGAATTTTTATGTTTAAATTTTTCTTGTCTTGAGGGGGGACCTTGAAGATGGCGGAAGAGTAAGACACGGAGATCACCTTCCTCCCCACAGATACACCAGAAATACATCTACACGTGGAACAGCTCCTACAGAACACCTACTGAAGGCTGCCAGAAGACCTCAGACCTCCCAAAAGGCAAGAAACTCCCCACGTACCTGGGTAGGGCAAAAGAAAAAACAGAGACAAAAGAATAGGGACGGCACCTGCACCAGTGGGAGGGAGCTGTGAAGGAGGAAAAGTTTCCACACACTAGGAAGCCCCTTCGTGGGCGGAGACTGCGGGAGGCGGCGGGGGGAGTTTCGAAGCCGCGGAGGCGTGCACAGCAACAGGGGTGTGGAAGGCAAAGCGGCGAGATTCCCGAACAGAGGATCGGTGCCAACCGGCACTCACCAGCCTGAGAGGCTTGTCTGCTCACCCGCCAGGGCGGGCGGGGCTGCGAGCTGAGGCTCAGGTTTCGGTTTCAGTCGGAGCGCGCAGGGAGAGGACTGGGGTTGGCGGCTTGAACATAGCCTGAAGGGGTTAGTGCACCACAGCTAGCCGGGAGGGAGTCCGGGGAAAAGTCTGCACCTGCCGAAGAGGCAAGAGACTTTTTCTTCCCTCTTTGTTTCCTGGTGCGCGAGGAGAGGGGTTTAAGAACGCTGCTTAAAGGAGCTCCAGAGACGGGCGCGAGCTGCGGCTAAAAGCGCGGACCCCAGAGACGGGCGCAAGCCACGGCTAAAAGCACAGACCCCAGGGACGGGCGGGAGACGCTAAGGCTGCCGCTGCCGCCACCAAGGGGCCTGTGTGCGAGCACAGGTCACTATCCACACCCCTCTTCCGCGGAGCCTGTGCAGCCCGCCACTGCCAGGTTCCCGGGCTCCAGGGACAACGTCCCCGGGAGAACGCACGGCGGACCTCAGGCTGGTGCAATGTCATGCCGGCCTCTGCCGCCGCAGGCCTGCCCCGCACTCCGTGCCCCTCCCTCCCCCCCGGCCTGAGTGCGCCAGAGCCCCCGAATCAGCGGCTCCTTTAACCCCGTCCTGTCTGAGCAAAAAACAGACGCCCTCCAGCGACCTACACGCAGAGGCAGGGCCAAATCCAAAGCTGAGCCCCTGTGAGCTGTGAGAACAAAGAAGAGAAAGGGAAATCTCTCCCAGCAGCCTCAGAAGCAGCGGATTAAAGCTCCACAATCAACTTGATGTACCCTGCATCTGTGGAATACATGAATAGACAACGAGTCATCCCAAATTGAGGAGGTGGGCTTCGAGAGCAAGATCTATGATTTTTTCCCCTTTTCCTCTTTTTGTGAATGTGTATGTGTATGCTTCTGTGTGAGATCTTGTCTGTGTAGTTTTGCTTCCACCATTTGTCCTAGGGTTCTATCCGTCCATGGTTTTTTTTTTAATTTTTTCTCTTAATAATTAATTTTAATAACTTTATTATACTTTACCTTCTTTCTTTCTTTCTTTCTTTCTCTTTCTTTCTTTCTTTCTTTCTTTCTTTCTTTCTTTCTTTCTTTCTTTCTTTCTTTCTTTCCTTCCTTCCTTCCTTCCTTCCTTCCTTCCCTCCTTAGACAACGAATCATCCCAAATTGAGGAGGTGGTCTCTGAGCAAGATTTATGATTTTTTCCACTTTACCTCTTTTTGTGAGGGTGTATGTGTATGCTTCTGTGTAAGATTTTGTCTGTATAGCTTTGCTTCCAACATTTGTCCTAAGGTTCTATCCGTCCCTCTTTTTTTCTAAATAAGTATTTTTTAATTCAATAACTTTATTATACTTTATTTTATTTTACTGTATCTTCTTTTTTTTTCTTTTTTTTCTTTTTATTTTTTATTTTTTAACATCTTTATTGGGGTATAATTACTTTACAATGGTGTGTTAGCTTCTGCTTTATAACAAAGTGAATCAGTTATACATATACATATGTTCCCATATCTCTTCCCTCTTGCGTCTCCCTCCCTCCCACCCTCCCTATCCCACCCTTCCAGGCTGTCACAAAGCACCGAGCCAATATCCCTGTGCCATGCGGCTGCTTCCCACTAGCTATCTACCTTACTACGTTTGTTAGTGTGTATATGTCCATGACTCTCTCTCGCCCTGTCACAGCTCACCCTTCCCCCTCCCCATAACCTCAAGTCCGTTCTCTAGGAGGTCTGCGTCTTTATTCCTGCCTTACCCCTAGGTTCGTCATGACATTTTTTTTTTCTTAAATTCCACATATATGTGTTAGCATACGGTATTTGTCTTTTTCTTTCTGACTTACTTCACTCTGTATGACAGACTCTAGGTCTATCCACCTCATTACAAATAGCTCAATTTCGTTTCTTTTTATGGCTGAGTAATATTCCATTGTATATATGTGCCACATCTTCTTTATCCATTCATCCGATGATGGGCACTTAGGTTGTTTCCATCTCCGGGCTATTGTAAATAGAGCTGCGATGAACATTTTGGTTGTATCTTCTTTCTGTCTGTCTTTTTTCCTTCTTTCCCTCCTTCCTTCCTTCCTCCCTCCCTCCCTCCCTCCTTTCTTTCCTTCTTGCCTTCTTTCCTTCTTTGTTTCTTTCTTCCTTCCTTCCTTCCTTCCCTCCTTTCTTTCTTTCTTTCTTCATACTTCTACTAATTCTCTCTACTTTTTCTCCCTTTTATTCTGAGCCGTGTGGATGAAAGGGTCTTGGTGCTCCAGCCAAGAGTCAGGGCTCTGGCTCTGAGGTAGGAGAGCCAACTTCAGGACACTGGTCAGCAAGAGACCTCCCAGCTCCACATAATATCAAATGGCAAAAAGCTCCCAGAGACCTCCATCTTAACACCAGCACCCAGCTTCACTCAACGACCAGCAAGCTACAGTGCTGGACAACCTATGCCAAACAACTAGCAAAACAAGAACACAAACCCACACATTAGGAGAGAGGCTGCCTAAAATCATAATAAGGCCACAGACACTGCAAAACACACCACCAGACGTGAAACTGCCCACTAGAGACACAAGATCCAGCCCCATCCACCACAACACAGGCACTAGTCCCCTCTACCAGGAAGCCTACACAACCCACTGAACCAACCTTAGCCACTGGAGACAGACATCAAAAACAGCGGGAACTACGAACCTGCAGCCTGCAAAAAGGAGACCCCAAACACAGTAAGATAAGCAAAATGAGAAGACAGAAAAACACACAGCAGATAAAGGAGCAGGATAAAAATGCACCAGACCTAACAAATGAAGAGGAAATCGGCAGTCTACCTGAAAAAAAAATCAGAATAATGATAGTAAGCATGATCCGAAATCTTGGAAGTAGAATGGACAAAATGCAAGAAACAGTTAACAAGGACCTAGAAGAAATAAAGATGAAACAAGCAACGATGAACAACACAATAAATGAAATTAAAAGTACTCTAGATGGGATCAATAGCAGAATAACTGAGGCAGAAGAACGGATAAGTGACCTGGAAGATAAAATAGTGGAAATAACTACTGCAGAGCAGAATAAAGAAAAAAGGATGAAAAGAACTGAGGACAGTCTCAGAGACCTCTGGGACAACATTAAACACACCAACATTCGAATTATAGGGGTTCCAGAAGAAGAAGAAAAAGAAAGGGACTGAGAAAATATTTGAAGAGATTATAGTTGAAAACTTCCCTAATATCGGAAAGGAAATAGTTAATCAAGTCCAGGAAGCACAGAGAGTCCCATACAGGATAAATCCAAGGAGAAATACACCAAGACACATATTAATCAAACTGTCAAAAATTAAATACAAAGAAAGCATATTAAAAGCAGCGAGGGAAAAACAACAAATAACATACAAGGGAATCCCCATAAGGTTAACAGCTGATCTCTCAGCAGAAACCCTACAAGCCAGAAGGGAGTGGCAGGACATACTGAAAGTGATGAAGGAGAAAAACCTGCAGCCAAGACTACTCTACCCAGCAAGGATCTCATTCAGATTTGATGGAGAAATTAAAACCTTTACAGACAAGCAAAAGCTGAGAGAGTTCAGCACCACCAAACCAGCTTTACAACAAATGCTAAAGGAAATTCTCTAGACAAGAAACACAAGAGAAGGAACAGACCTATAATAACGAACCCAAAACAATTTAGAAAATGGGAATAGGAACATACATATCGATAATTACCTTAAATGTAAATGAACTAAATACTCCCACCAAAAGACACAGATTGGCTGAATGGATACAAAAACAAGACCCTTACATATGCTGTCTACAAGAGACCCACTTCAGACCTAGAGACACATACAGACTGAAAGTAAGGGGATGGAAAAAGATATTCCATGCAAATGGAAACCAAAAGAAAGCTGGAGTAGCAATTCTCATATCAGACAAAATAGACGTTAAAATAAGGACTGTTAGAAGAGACAAAGAAGGACACTACATAATGATCAAGGGATCGATCCAAGAAGAAGAGATAACAATTGTAAATATTTATGCACCCAACGTAGGAGCACCTCAATACATAAGGCAAATACTAACAGCCATAAAAGGGGAAATCGACAGTAACACATTCATAGAAGGGGACTTTAACACCCCACTTTCACCCATGGACAGATCATCCAAAATGAAAATCAATAAGGAAACACAAGCTTTAAATGATACATTAAACAAGATGGACTTAATTGATATTTAAAGGATACTCCATCCAAACACAACAGAATACACATTTTTCTTAAGTGCTCATGGAACATTCTCCAGGATAGATCATATCTTGGGTCACAAATCAAGCCTTGGTAAATTTAAGAAAATTGAAATTGTATCAAGTATCTTTTCTAATCACAACGCCATGAGACTAGATATCAATTACAGGAAAAGATCTGAAAAAATACAAACACATGGACGCTAAACAATACACTACTTAATAATGAAGTGATCACTGAAGAAATCAAAGAGGAAATCAAAAAATACCTAGAAACAAATGACAATGGAGACACAACGACCCAAAACCTAAGGGATGCAGCAAAAGCATTCTAAGGGGGAAGTTTATAGCAATACAAGCCCACCTTAAGAAGCAGGAAACATTTCGAATAAACAACCTAACCTTGCACCTCAAGCAATTAGAGAAAGAAGAATTAAAAAAAACCCAAAGCTAGCAGAAGGAAATAAATCATAAGAATCAGATCAGAAATAAATGAAAAAGAAATGAAGGAAACAATAGCAAAGATCAATAAAACTAAAAGCTGGTTCTTTGAGAAGATAAACAAAATTGATAAACCACTAGCCAGACTCATCAAGAAAAAAAGGAAGAAGACTCAAGTCAATAGAATTAGAAATGAAAAAGGAGGCGTAACAACAGACACTGCAGAAATAAAAGAGATTATGAGAGATTACTACAAGCAACTCTATACCAATAACATGGACAATCTGGAAGAAATGGACAAATTCTTAGAAATGCACAACCTGCCAAAACTGAATCAGGAAGAAATAGAAAATATGAACAGACCAATCACAAGCACTGAAATTGAAACTGTGATTAAAAATCTTCCAACAAACAAAAGCCCAGGACCAGATGGCTTCACAGGCGAATTCCATCAAACATTTAGAGAAGAGCTAACACGTATCCTTCTCAAACTCTTCCAAAATATAGCAGAGGGAGGAACACTCCCAAACGCACTCTAGGAGGCCACGATCACCTTGATACCAAAACCAGACAAGGATGTCACAAAGAAAGAAAACTACAGGCTAATATCACTGATGAACATAGATGCAAAAATCCTCAACAAAATACTAGCAAACAGAATCCAACAGCACATTAAAAGGATCATACACCATGATCAAGTGGGGTTTATTCCAGGAATGCAAGGATTCTTCAATATACGCAAATCTCTCAATGTGATAAATCATATTAACAAATTGAAGGAGAAAAACCATATGATCATCTCAATAAACGCAGAGAAAGCTTTTGACAAAATTCAACACCAATTTATGATAAAAACCCTGCAGAAAGTAAGCATATAGGGAACTTTCCTCAACATAATTAAGGCCATATATGACAAGCCCACAGCCAACATCATCCTCAATAGTGAAAAACTTAAAGCATTTCCACTAAGATCAGGAACAAGACAAGGTTGCCCACTCTCACCACTCTTATTCAACATAGTTTTGGAAGTTTTAACCACAGCAATCAGAGAAGAAAAGGAAATATAAGGAATCCAAATCGGAAAAGAAGAAGTAAAGCTGTCACTGTTTGCAGATGACATGATGCCATACATAGAGAATCCTAAAGATGCTACCAGAAAACTACTAGAGCTAATCAATGAATTTGGTAAAGTAGCAGGATACAAAATTAATGCACAGAAATCTCTGGCATTCCTATATACTAATGATGAAAAATCTGAGTGTGAAATCAAGAAAACACTCCCATTTACCACTGCAAGAAAAAGAATAAAATATCTAGGAATAAACCTACCTAAGGAGACAAAAGACCTGTATGCAGAAAACTATAAGACACTGATGAAAGAAATTAAAGATGATACAAATAGATGGAGAGATATACCGTGTTTTTGGATTGGAAGAATCAACATGGTGAAAATGACTCTACTACCCAAAGCAATCTATAGATTCAATGCAATCCCTATCAAACTACCACTGGCATTTTTCACAGAACTAGAACAACAAATTTCGCAATTTGTATGGAAACGCAAAAGACCCCGAATAGCCAAAGTAATCTTGAGAACGAAAAAAGGAGCTGGAGGAATCAGGCTCCCGACTTCAGACTATACTACAAAGCTACAGTTATCAAGACAGTATGGTACTGGCACAGAAACAGAAAGATAGATCAATGGAACAGGATAGAAAGCCCAGAGATAAACCCATGCACATATGGACACCTTATCTTTGGTAAAAGTGGCAGGAATGTACAGTGGAGAAAGGACAGCCTCTTCAATAAGTGGTGCTGGGAAAACTGGACAGGTACATGTAAAAGTATGAGATTAGATCACTCCCTAACACCATACACAAAAATAAGCTCAAAATGGATTAAAGACCTAAATGTAAGGCCAGAAACTATCAAACTCTTAGAGGAAAACATAGGCAGTACACTCTGACATAAATCACAGCAAGATCCTTTCTGACCCACCTACTAGAGTAATGAAAATTAAAAACAAAAATAAACAAATGGGACCTAATGAAACTTCAAAGCTTTTGCACAGCAGAGGAAACCATAAACAAGACCAAAAGACATCCTCAGAATGGGAGAAAATATTTGCAAATGAAGCAACTGACAAAGGATTAATCTCCAAAATTTACAAGCAGCTCATGCAGCTCAATAACAACAACAAAAAAACCCAATCCAAAAGTGGGCAGAAGACCTAAATAGACATTTCTCCAAAGAAGATATACAGATTGCCAACAAACACATGAAAGAATGCTCAACATCATTAATCATTAGAGAAATGCAAATCAAAACTACAATGAGATATCATCTCACACCAGTCAGAATGGCCATCATCAAAAAATCTAGAAGCAATAAATGCTGGAGAGGGTGTGGAGAAAAGGGAACACTCTTGCACTGCTGCTGGGAATGTGAATTGGTTCAGCCACTATGGAGAACAGTATGGAGGTTCCTTAAAAAGCTACGAATAGAACTACCATATGACCCAGTAATCCCACTACTGGGCATATACCCTGAGAAAACCAAAATTCAAAAAGAGTCATGTACCAAAATGTTCATTGCAGCTCTATTTACAATAGCCCAGAGATGGAAACAACCTAAGTGTCCATCATCGGATGAATGGATAAAGAAGATGTGGCACATATATACAATGGAATATTACTCAGCCATAAAAAGAAACGAAATGGAGCTATTTGTAATGAGGTGGATAGACCTAGAGTCTGTCATACAGAGTGAAGTAAGTCAGAAAGAAAAAGACAAATACCGTATGCTAACACATATATATGGAATTTAAGAAGAAAAAAATATGTCATGAAGAACCTAGGGGTAAGACAGGAATAAACACACAGACCTAATTGAGAACGGACTTGAGGTTATGGGGAGGGGGAAGGGTGAGTTGTGACAGGGCGAGAGAGAGTCATGGACATATACACACTAACAAACGTAAGGTAGTGGGAAGCAGCCGCATAGCACAGGGATATCGGCTCTGTGCTTTGTGACCGCCTGGAAGAGTGGGATAGGGAGGGTGGGAGGGAGGGAGACGCAAGAAGGTAGAGATATGGGAACATATGTATATATATAACTGATTCACTTTGTTATAAAGCAGAAACTAACACACCATTGTAAAGCAATTATACCCCAATAAAGATGTTAAAAAATTTTTTTCTTGTCTTGCCATAAAATATAAATTTTATTTCACACCCTAAAACTGAGTTCCCTTGCCGAGTTTATAGTTAATCTCTCTATCCAAAACTTTATTCCCTTTCTCGTCCCACCTTTGTTCCCTTTAAGACTGAGGAGTATCAAAGAAAAGGTGCAAGGGTTGAAACCACGTAGGACCCTACAGAGCTCTCCTAGGTATGGAAGCCCCTCTGTGTCTCCTGTTTCTTGCTTGTAGAAAAAAGACTTTAGTGTCCTAGGCCTTTGTGGAATTCTGCAGAGCAGACTCAAACAGTTAATGATTAGAATAGTAGAGTCACAGGACTCCTAGTTCCCCCTGAATTGACATAGATAACAATCTGATGCATACCTTTGAGTTGTTCTGCAGAAACTAAAACCCCTCACCCAGCAGAGGATGGTGACTATATGCTGAACTCAAGCACAGAGACCCCAAACTGGTTGGACACAGTAGGTTGATGATTGAGATTCCAGAAACATTACCCTGCTACTTCACCACCAACTAAACAGAAGAAGGTTCACGAGATGATTAGTCTTCCTATGACTCTCTCCCTTAACATTGTCTTTAAAGACCCTTGCCTAAAAGCCTTGGGGATTTCAGGTCTTTTGAGAATGAGCTACCCACTGTTCTTGCTTAGTGTCCTGCAAATAAACTCTATAATTTCCTTCACCACAAACCCAGCGTCAGTAGATTGGCTTTGCTGTACATCTAGCCAGTGAACCAGAGTTTCCTTCAGTAACAGGATCATCTCCAGGATATGGTGTAGATATTCACAAACATTAAGTTTAGGTTGGAAAAGGAGGCGGGTAGATGCTTTGGCCAGCAAGCACTGTTGACCATAAAAAGCCATGAATGGGAGCAGAGCTAATCAGAGTTGGAGAAATGAAGCAGTCAGTGTAATACCATCCTAAGTTGGTAGAAAAATAGTTTTTCATTAGTTTCCTCAGCTTGGCCTGTACAGCAACACAAAGAGAAAGCAAGACCTGTTTCCACTTTATTGTACCATAGGGTTTAATACTTGACTAGATACAGAATTTGTTACTTAGGCTTTATCAACCAGTAAATGTTTCAATAAAAGGAAAATAATTTTTCATCTCCCAATATTCTCTCTCCAATAATTTATTTCAATCCTAAAATTTTTTTGTTAACCCCCCAAATGGACTAGGGGAATATAGAGAATTAAGGAATCAATTCAGTTTGAAAGATGTTAGGGACTCTTCAGAGAGGAGAGGACTGTATACTGGGATAGGGGATGTGCAGATATTTACAATTCATGTTGAAACATTTTTGTGTGGTTTGCATGCCATACTATGATTTCCACTGCACAAATCTTTTTTTTTTTTTATGTCCAATTCCCACACCCTTTTAAATTACAATGAAAGCATATAATGTTGTTGTGGAACACAGAGAACAAAATAGTTAATAAACCAAGAGTTTTTAAAACTGTGGCTGGATTTTTCCTCAGTGATTTTCTTAGCTATGAAAGATAGTTACCTATATTTGGCCCAACTCATTCATTTTTTTAAAATTTCTGGATGTTTTCGTGATTTAAATTCTACTTTGGATACTTCTCCCCTTTTCCTTTCTTTCATCCCTACTTTTTTCTTAAAATCTTTTTTCTTCATAAGCTTTCCATGAAAATGCAAATGCCTCTGTTTGAGAGTTGTAGTTAAGGTAAAGCAACAACATAATCTCATGTGAAGCTTCATTCATTCAAACAGCTAATGATCACCTTTCTTAGTAAGAAATTAAATATTTTACAAGGGCTGATCCTGATCATTTCCTCTGTTCTAATTTGTAAACTTAACATGCAGTTTTGCCAATAAATTCTCCTGTCTTGTATTCCTTGAGACATCCTCCCTTTTCAAGGAGCCTAATATTTTTCCCCCCAACTGTGTAATTACTTAAGAAAAAACTGACCACGATGTTTCTTGTATTTTTTCTCACATTTCCTTTATAGTCCAACAATGCAACTGTGCAATTTTTCCTACACTCATTTTTCCTGTCTTTGATATTTTCATTCATCCTGGCACACACAGTAAGTTCTCCCCAGTTGTTTGGTGTTCTGTACATCAGCATCTTGATACTCATAACTCCCAACTTCCCTAATTCTCAGTGTGCTTCCTGAAGCTAACATTTTATAATGACATCCTTCTTCTATGCTGTGAAACTCTCCAGGCATTTCCCCTACTTCAACAACTTCATTCTGGATCTCCCACAAAGACATCAATGTCTTTAGTGTGTCTCAGTTTAGGACATGATGCTGATGCCCTCATTCTTCAGTATTGTTTTTTGTTTTGATTGTTTGACTTTTCCCATACAATTAGTTCCCACAACCTCTTATAACAAATAAAAGTATAAAGAAACAATATGTACAGAAGAAAAATTTTGAAAACGTGTAGCATTCCACTACTATCATCACCTTCACCTTTATTTCTGTAATCCCAGGAAAACTGAGTCAATCTTTGCACTTCATAGGAGACTTCGTCCCACTCTTGATGTCTTATTTCTACATTCCAAGACATTTCAATATGAGGTTGGTTTTAATGTCAGTGAGAATGGCCCCTCCAACAACTTAGTCTTTTAGGTTCTTCACCACCTCACATTTACTGAGCTACTCCCACATTAACTTCAACCACTCAAACCTGCCATTACATATTTTCCCATTTCATTTCAAGTAACAGATTACCTGAAGCTTCTTCACTTTAAAACTTCTTCTTCTAATAAATTGGTTAAACTTCTAAATTTGTTCTTCAGCTTTAATCCAACTTCAAAGTCATTTATACCTCTACTTTCCTCCAAGCTATCAGTCTTTTTGTTCCTTTAGTTGCTTGTTTATTTAATTTTTTCATCATTTCAGTAACACGTCATTTGCCCATATTCTGTATCTAACTTCCCTCAAACACAGCAACAACAACAATACAACAAAACTTAGGAAGAACAAGATAGGGCATATTTGAACCACCATAAATCCATGGCTGTAAAATCCACAGAGGACTTCAGCACTGTCTGAGAGGTCCCTTCCTAATTCAGTCTCTTCAATTTGCTTCCTAACTGCTTCTCTTCAAGTAACAGGAACCCATAAACCCTCACTGCCCCCCGTGCACAGTATATGCTATAATCTGCTCTCTGATTCCTTTTTGTAAATATATCTCAGAGCCCTGTAATTTGTCACTGCTCTTTTGTAAATGATTAACCTCATCCTCTGGCATGTATAATGATTATTGAAGCCCCCAGTGGAAACCTAAGAGATTATCTCATCTTGGTATATCACTAGATTCAGAGAAGATAAAAATTATTTTAGTAGAGTTTTCATGGTCAATCAAATATATAACCTTAATGCATAAAGTTTTGTCAGAGGAAAACTGCTTGACTTTTCAAAAAGGCTCACTCATTAAAGATAAAATGAACTTTGTGTTCATTTTAGCTGTAACCTTTAAGATATCAATAACTATATACTCACTGTAATCATTCTTTAAAATTAGAATTATTGAAAAGTTTTATGATCACTGATGAATGAAAGAAAGAAATATTGATTTGTGATCAAGAGAGATGGTCTCAGGCAGTAAACGGGTGAATTACCAGAAGAATTTACTTCACTCTACTGCTTTCTGACACTATTGAAGTGGGTCAATTTGAAATAAATTCATCATGTTTTTAAACTTAATCATACATTTCATTGTAATGCTTTAGATAGAAATTTAATCTAAGTAACTCCAGGATGGAAAAAAAGAATTCTATCAATTAAGAGACTACTATAGCACAAGTACCCCAAATTGTTAGAGGCATGTGTTTTTCTATATGTCACTTGTAAGTCTTGCTTTTTATATTATTCTTCATTGTGTTTTCTTGTTTGTTTCACTAATAAAACTAATTCATATCATTATGTGTATGTGAATGTGGAGGATAAAACCACTCCTCTACAAGTAATCATCACTTAATAGACCTTTTTTTAACTGATAATAATCAGGGTAGACAGGTAAGTGGATCAGGTCATTGGATTCATAGTTCCAATAATTTTAATAATGTTTTAACAGTTATGAGGTACCCTGAGGATTGAATAATGAGGAATTATTTCTTATGTAACAAATAATAAAATAATTTAGGAAAGTGAGAACTCATTACTTTTAAATCTGAAAACTTAAAAAATAATAAAAGAGAGACAAAGATTGTACATTGAGAAGATATATCATCCTCTTTAAAAATATTTGTTCTCCATTTCCTAAATTTCTTCTTTACTTTGTTTTATTAATTTTATTTTCTTTGTTTACTTTATTTTATTTGTTTATTTTATTTGTTTATTTTATTACTTCCTGCAAAATATTTTCATTATAAAACAGTAAGCAACCAAACCTACTCTGAGTAGAGCATCTCCCTATTGCTGTAATCTCTGGTTACTGTTCTTTATTTCCCATTTCCCCATTCTTGAAGCAGCCCAGTTCCTTGCCTTCTGTCACATTCTACTCTTACTTCTCTCTCTCTCTGATGACTCATTTTCAGTCTCCTTTGTTGTCTCATCTCCGTACAAGTGTCAATAAATTTGAATTTCCTATGCATTTAATCTTATGTCTTCTTTTCTTCTTATGCCAACTTTCTCCCTAGGAAAATACATTCTCTCCTATGGCTTTAAATCTCATTTATACTTAGAGGCCCCAAAATGTATATCTCCAGAACAGATCTGCTTTAGTCATTCCAAACTTACTTTATTGAACCAACTACATTCCCATCTGCTCACAGTTATATAACCTAGCTCAGAATGTGGTTCTTTTTTAAACACATTTTTTCCAGAAAGCTGTTTTGGCACTTCACTTCTGTTACTCTGTACATCCAATCTATCATTTAGTCTTGTCAATTTACTCTTATCAATATATAACTGCACCCATTTTATTTTCCCTTATTACAAACAGTAGTTTGAGCCACTGTGATCAATTTCACCTGAATTATTGCAGTATTTTTTTTAATTAGCTGCCCCATTTTGCTTTGAACAGTTCAATCCCAGGTAATTCTACCTAATTCACTCTTGAAATTGTAACGAACAAATTTTCAATAACTCTGATCAGTGAATTATCATGCTTAACATACATTGAGAACCTTTTCAGTACATTTAGAATAGAATGCAGAACTCTTAACCTGGCCTGTAAATCTTTACTTGCCATTCCATCTTTATTCTGCTTGCTTCCTCTCAATCTCTATATTCCAGGACCTTATGTTCAATTCATCTGAAAGCTAAGCTCTATCTTAATTTAGGGTCCTTACACATGCCATTTTCTCTCCCTGGAACTGTTTTTCCTTGGTCTTTGAATGGTGATTTCAGAGCCATTCATCAGTTCTCAGCTGAATTGCCTTTTCATCAAGAATGTCTTAGAAATACCTCACCTTAAAGCCAAATTACATGACCAACACAAAACATAACATCACACCCTTATGTTTGCTTATATTACTCGTATGGTATTGCATATTTTATTGTTTATAATTGTTATTCATTTGCCTGATGATATTCATAAAAGTTCTCTTACTTAATGACAGTAAACTCGATGAGGTTAGAGATGTTATCTATCTTAGTCATCTATCTTCCATATCTAGCATAGTACAAAGACATTCAATACATAGTTTTAGAATTAATAAGTGGGGAGCAGGCTTGTATTTTTATTCTTCCTTAACTTTATTTCAGAATTAGAAAAGAAAAACAAGGTTTTGAGACAAATGGCACTGTAAATGTAGGTACATTGGGCTTGCAATTTACAAGTCAATGGGCTTGGCATACACAGAAGCAATCCCTCCTGCCAAGTTCTTTATAAAGTGTTTCTGATCTATCTATACCTTATTCCCTAAGACTCTACATCATGGGACACCTATTCTCAATGGCAGTACTGTTTGATTCTAGGTGTACTGCTTAAATATAAAGTCAAAATTCCTTTGTATGATGCATAAACATTTTAGACTTTCGATTACTATTTAACTTTGCAGTCACATGCTCCTGTTATGCTCACTTAACTGTTACCTAACAAAACTGGGTCCACTCACCCACACACAGTAAAGTCAATCTACTGACACCGGGTTGTGGTGAAGGAAAGTGCAGTGTTTACCGTAAGGTGCCATACAAGAAGTCCAGGGCGGTTAATGCTCAAAAAACCTGAACTCTCAATGGGTTTCAGAAAAACATTTTTAAAGGTCAGGTGAGGGAGGGGAGTCAGAGGGTATATGATCAGCTTGTGCACAATTCTCTGATTAGTTGATGGTGAGGTAACAGAGGGGTGTCACAGGGGCTAACCTTATCAGTCCTTAGGCTCCATTAGGTGTGCGGGCTACGTGCTCATAGTCATCAAGTAGTAAACTTCCTCCATTTGGTGTGGGTTGTAGCATCTGCCAAACAACTCACGAAACATGTATCAGATACTGTCACCTGGGTACTTCAGAGAAAAAACAAAGACTCTGTGACTGCTGATTGGCTGATTTACTGGTTAAATTCTTACCAGTTCTTCTGGCCCAACTGCTATTTTTGTCACTACATCCTTTTTTTTTTTTACATTAATTAATTAATTTTTGGTTGTGTTGGGTCTTCGTTGCTGGGCACAGTCTTTCTCTAGTTGCGGCGAGTGGGAGCTACTCTTTCGTTGCAGTGGGCTGGCTTCTCATTGCGGTGGCTTCTCTTGTTGCAGAGCACGGGCTCTAGGTGTGCGGGCTTCAGTAGTTGTGGCTCATGGGCTCTGGAGTGCAGGCTCAGTAGTTGTGGTGCACGGGTTTAGTTGCTCCGCGGCATGTGGGATCTTCCCGGATCAGGGGTCGAACCCGTGTCCCCTGCATTGGCAGGTGGATTCTTAGCCACTGTGCCACAAGGGAAGCCCTGTCACTACATCCTTTTAATCATGAATTCTTGAGCCAGGCTTTTGTGACTCAGGAGAGGCCTAGGAAACTACAGCTTCTCTACAAACAGAGACAGGCAGAGGACATGGGCAGGGGGGTCTGTCCCAGGAAGGCCCCATAGGGCCCTGACTGGTTCCATAACCACTCTGTGTTCCAGACCTATAAAACTTAGATTATGCTTAAATTTGTGTACTCTACACTTCTACTCATAACCTCTGATGGGTGTGGGATGGGCAGAGAATGTTGACTCTTTACTCCAGTTTTGTTGGCCTAGTGACTTTCTTCAAAACAATTAACTACCACATTTTTCAGGGTTTTGAGAAGGAAAAAGGAACCACAGTAGGTATCTCAAGCAGAAATTATACTGAAACATACACAGAAAAGCTGGAATAGCTGAAGTGTGCTTGTGTCTGAAGGCATAGAGGAAAGTCTGGGGTTATTGAATTTAAAGACACAGAAAAATTCCTACAACCTTGGTTCAGGGAGATGCTCCTATTACCAAAACTTTAAGCTTCTCATGTCCACAGATTGGTGCTTAGACACAAGAACATGATGTCCTGTCACTTCCACTACTTCTAAAACTGCCATCTCTGTGGCTTTACTTGCTGCCAGAACTAACAATAGCAGGATGAGCCCTGACGTATTATCCTTCTAAGCTGATACACTTGCATACAATGGGAAAGTGGTCTAAGCTGTATCCAGAACACTGGCTCATTGCTTGTTTGGTTTTGCTTTAGCTTTCTAAATGCTTTAACTTTAAGGAGAGAGGAATGAGTGCTGAAAAAAAAAACCCTTTACACACAAACTACCACACATCTTCCATAACAGTTTTTCCAGAAACATCAGCAAAATAATGCAGACTCACTTTGAAACCTAATATCACTTCCCTTACTTCCCATAGTACTACAACTGTTTGTGCAACTGTCTTCCCCAACACACTCTGAGATCTCCTGGGCATTATCCATCTATGTAATACTTTCATCTATGATAAGGTCTTCTAAATATTAGGTTCTCAATAAATATATTTTGAATTATTTAAATACTGAATGAATGAATAATCAACTGTATAACCCTAACTTCTGATTTGCATGCAGCTAAGGTTCCTCCACAAATTTTCTGCGATATACATAAGCTTAGGCAAATAATATGGCAATTATCACATTTAAAAAAAAAATTCATCTATCACCTCAGTTGCCAGAGAATTCTCCTTCATAACCTTTTGAACATAAGTTCCAAAAATCATTAGCATCGGTCTTCATAATTAAACCTTTTTTTTTTAGAACAGTGTCAATCTCTAGCCAATTTTGTAGTCAGGTTTATGTAGGCACAGAATAAATATTGATAAATATTGAATGAATAAAGGCATGAATGAATGAATCCAATGACTTGAAAATAAACATCCATCTTTAATTTCAAAGTTATCTCCTGAAATGCTTGAATTCTAAGTTTGTATATTAGTGTAATTTAAATTTAATATGAAATATATTTATATGTAATATGAAACAGAGAACAGTTGAATTCCAAATTGGAAGATAATACAGTAGCTCATTAAATCTAATTTTAATTAGGTAGATCAACAAGTGTAACATGAGTAGTTTTACATGGCAGAAAAACAATTAGTAAACATTTCAAGGATATGTTTATTTAGCAATAATTTATATATTATTTACTATTTTCCAGGCATTATTTTAAGTAACTTACAAATATCAACTCATTTAATTATTTTGACAGACCTGTTATTATCCTCATTTACTGATGAATAAGTTGAGACACAGATTGGTTAAATAACTTGTTCAAGGTCAACAGATAAAACTAGTGAAGGCCAGTTTCATTGCAAATGACCTGTCCCTAGAGTTTATGCTTTTAACCATCATACCATGTGATGTCAATACATAATAATTTTTATGTGTTTCACTGTGTAGAATAGACTGTTCTATAAATTGCATTACATGTTTGCTATTATTTATAAATTATAATGACCAAGTAATGTATGGGTTTTCTTTTGCTGTGAACAGTTATGACAACATTAGGAGTGTAAAACAACACCAATTCATTTTGTCACATTTGTGTCGATCAGGAGTCTGGATGCTGCACAGTTAGGTTCTCTTCCTAACTTCGCACATTCAAGGTATCAGGTGGGCTTCATTCTGATCTGAAGACTCTGTAGAGCAGTCTGGTCCCCAGCTCATTCAGGCTGTTGGCAGAATCCACTCATATTTGTAGGAGTGAGTTCCTCATTTCCCTGCTGGCTGTCAACCAGGAACTCTGCTCATCTCCTAGAAGCTGACTGCATTCCATGCCACGTGGCCCCTGCCACCATTAAAGAAAACAATAAGAATCTTCCTGGGGGCTGGGGAGAGAGATAAATTAGGAGTTTGGTGGGCTTCCCTGGTGGCGCAGTGGTTGAGAGTCCGCCTGCCGATGCAGGGGACACAGGTTCGTGCCCCGGTCCGGGAAGATCCCACATGCCGCCGAGCGGCTGGGCCCATGAGCCATGGCCGCTGAGCCTGCACATCGGAGCCTGTGCTCCGCAACGGGAGAGGGCACAACAGTGAGAGGCCCGCATACCACAAAAAAAAAAAAAAAAAAATAGGAGTTTGGGATTAACATATACACACTACTATATATAAAGTAGATAAACAACAAGGACATACTATACAGAACAGGGAACTATTTTCAGTATCTTATAATAAGCTATAATGGAAAAGAATCTTAAAAAGAATAAATTTATGTATATATCTACAACAGAATCACTTTGCTGTACATCTGAAACTAACACAACATTGTAAATTAACTACACATCAATTAAAAACATGGTTTAAAAAAGAAAAGACTCTTCTTTATACCAAATCTTTCTTATTCTCCTAATCTCTTCTACCTGAAAGAGTTCAGCCCTTACAAGGGTCCTTCTGATTAGGTCGGGCCCATCAAGAATACTTTATTTTTCATCTTATCTTTGATAAAGAAGGCAGGAATGTACAGTGGAGAAAGGACAGCCTCTTCTATAAGTGGTGCTGGGAAAACTGGACAGGTATATGTAAAGGTATGAGATTAGAACACTCCCTAACACCATACACAAAAATAAGCTCAAAATGGGTTAAAGACCTAAATGTAAAGCCAGAAACTATCAAACTCTTAGAGGAAAACACAGGCAGAACACTCTATGACATAAATCACAGCAAGATCCTTTTTGACCCACCTCCTAGAGAAATGGAAATAAAAACAAAAATAAATAAATGGGGCCTAATGAAACTTCAAAGCTTTTGCACAGCAAAGGAAACCATAAACAAGACCAAAAGACAACCCTTAGAATGGGAGAAAATATTTTCAAATGAAGCAACTGACAAAGGATTAATCTCCAAAATTTACAAGCAGCTCATGCAGCTCAATAACAAAAAAACAAACAACCCAATCCAAAAATGGGCAGAAGACCTAAATAGACATTTCTCCAAAGAAGATATACAGACTGCCAACAAACACATGAAAGAATGCTCAACGTCATTAATCATTAGAGAAATACAAATCAAAACTACAATGAGATATCATCTCACAGCAGTCAGAATGGCCATCATCAAAAAATCTAGAAGCAATAAATGCTGGAGAGGGTGTAGAGAAAAGGAACACTCTTGCACTGCTGGTGGGAATGTGAATTGGTTCAGCCACTATGGAGAACAGTATGGAGGTTCCTTAAAAAACTACAAATAGAACTACCATATGACCCAGCAATCCCACTACTGGGCATATACCGTGAGAAAACCATAATTCAAAAAGAGTCATGTACCAAAATATTCATTGCAGCTCTATTTATAATACCCAGGAGATGGAAGCAACCTAAATGTCCATTATTGGATGAATGGATAAAGAAGATGTGGCACATATATACAATGGAATATTACTCAGCCATAAAAAGAAATGAAATTGAGTTATTTGTAGTGAGGTGGATGGACCTAGAGTCTGTCATACAGAGTGAAGTAAGTCAGAAAGAGAAAGACAAATACCATATGCTAACACACATATATGGAATCTAACAAAAAAAAAGGTCATGAAGAGCCTAGGGATAAGATGGGAATAAAGACACAGAACTACTAGAGAATGGACTTGAGGATATGGGGAGGGGGAAGGGTAAGCTGTGACAAAGTGAGAGAGTGGCATGGACATATATACACTACCAAACATAAAATAGATAGTGGGAAGCAGCCGCATAGCACAGGGAGATCAGGTCGGTGTTTTGTGACCACCTAGAGGGGTGGGATAGGGAGGGTGGGAGGGAGGGAGATGCAAGAGGGAAGAGATATGGGAACATATGTAGATGTATAACTGATTCACTTTGTTATAAAGCAGAAACTAACACACCATTGTAAAGCAATTATACTCCAATAAAGATGTAAAAAAAAAAGAATACTTTATTTTTCTTAAAACCAACTGATTTAGAAACAATTATTTCTTGTAAAACTGAAAGCAAAAAAGCAGATAATTTCAGTATTATAGTTGAAATTTCAACACCCTTCTTTCAATAACTGATGCATCAAGCCAACAATAAAATCATTAGTTGACCTGAACAGCACTATCAGTGAACTTGATCTCACTAACGTTTATAGAACACTCCATCCAACAAGAGCAGAATACCTATTTGTCAAAATTCACAGAGCTTTACGACACAAATAGTAAATCTTTATATATGCAATGGAGAATATCAATTAGGAGGTTATGAGATCCCAGGATAGAATATAGAATGTTAAAAACTCTTCAGCTATATTACAAACAAACATATAAAATAACTCCACTGAAGGGAGTGGAGAGAAAGGGTGCTGACCAAGGTGACTCTGAAAATAAATGGAGTCTCTAAGGCTAAAAGCAAAATATCTGTACATATGTATTTTACTTTAATTGATAAAGATGTTTCTCTGTGAGGTATAGTTTATCAATTATTTTACCTCTATACACATATAATGGAATTGAACATTTAAATAATAGATGTCAGATGGTGGAAGTCAGGGTTTTCATTGTTGGGGTGGGAGTTTACAGGTAGGGGGAGAAGGCTAGAGAGTGATCATGTATCAATAGATTAGAGTTGGAGACATAAGTAAGCTCATGTAGATCTTAATATAGACAGAGATGCTTGCAACTATTTATAGATATGCATATACATGGGAAAGAATACATACATACATAAGTACATATTTTTCTTGCTTGTCAGATGAGAAGTCCTTAAAGAAATTACACCACCTTAGCTTGAAGCACACCTAGCATTTAGATATGGATTTTTAATAAAGAAACCTGGGCTCTTTGGAAAAAAGGCCAGTCTAAGAATGGGGAAAAGAAATACACAGAAGAACGTGGAGCACCTTGTAGTGCCAGAAAGTAAGGAAGTGCTCAAAATATTTGAATTTACAATTATTCCAATTTGAGAAGGAGTGCATTGAAAATTAAAGAGTTTTTATGTGTATTCTGTTATTTCTGTTATGGCTCTAAATCATGCTCTCAGTGGTTTCAGAAATGCATTATCATCAATGTATCTTATAGTATATAAGGCATCAATATATAAACTGCAAATGGTACTCTACATGAGAAGCTGAATTATGAAAAACTGCATCTATTATGAGAGTCTCACACCTAGGTCAGGACACATAGTTTGGCAGTGGCAGCAGAGAGAGCAAAGCCTAGTGGCCTGGGATGCCATTGTTTAACTCTTATCTATCTGGAAACTAAAGAATTAGATAAGACTCAACTACATAATTTAGGCATTTAAAGTAATTACATTTATTTAGAAATAAAATCAATTTAAAGATGGAAGATCATGTTGGAAATACTTTAACTGAGAATTTTACATTTATAGATTCAAAAGAAAATCATTTTCTGAATAGTGTTACTAATAAAAGAACTTTGCCTTGATCTACATAGTCTGAGCAGAACACTTCTAGACTCTCTCTAGCAAGAACTTATGGAATAAGATTTACAAATCTCAATAAGCCATTTTTTATGTCAGTGTCATTTTAGAATAAATTTCGGCTGCTAAAACTTAATTTAGTTTGAGTTTCTTCTGATCATATTTGTAGTTTTACAGACAGCCATGTTCAATTCAATTATATTATATCTTACAAGAAATATGCCAAGTTTAAAGTAAGAATCTATTTTAAATGCTCTGATATTCAGGAATTTCTATCAAATTGTGCTAAGCTAAGGGTTTTAAACAAAACCTTTTACTTAATAAAACATTTGATGCCAATAGTAAATTTGTTGATATTAATCTCCACATTTTATTTTTGCATTTTCTAAAGCACATCTGTCAGAGTAATTATAGACTTCTGCAAGTAATCTCTTATTAGATGAAAAGTTTAAACACAAATGACATAATATTAATATACAGAAGAATGAATTGATTTTTATGTTATTCTTGAAAAGAGAGTCCATCTTTTATAAAGTAAATTAAATTTACAAGTAAATCTTGAAAGTGGTATTTTGAATCATTTTAGACAGTGAACTTTCAGTTTCTGATGTTAATCATGGGATGATCATTTGTTGAATAACTTTTAAGTGATCAAATAATGAGATAATTAGGGGGTTCAGTAACTAGAGGAAGGAAAGGAAGAAATATTATTATGATATACACAATATGTTATGCCACTTACTATATCATAGACTTTAATGTATTTTGTCAATTACTTTATTTAGGGACATTAGGACAACTTGACCTAGACTACTTTATTTGTTTACTCTTGAAAAATATTTTATTTGTCCTGTTTGGTCCATTGTTAGTGTAAAATTATTTAGAGTTACATTGACTAAAATTAATAAAATATTGTAGTTTCTAGCTGTTCACAGGATTTGTTTTGCCTTAATTTACTAACTAATCTCTTGGCAGAGCTGAAACAATAAAGCTATTAAAGACATGTAGGTAAGTGCCAATGAGGAAAGAGACAAGTGTATTTACATGTCACTTTCCATTACGAGCAATGGGAAAAAGTAAGACAAAATTAATTATTTTTTAATTAGTTGTATTCCTTAAAATATAAAATAGTGAATATTTCTACCCTCAAAATTATCCACTGGAGTTATAGAACGTTTTGATTATTTTGTGTGTGTCAATTACATAGCTATCTCTAAAACTCAATTCAGAAAAAAAGAAAAATTTTTGTAATTTTATATATATATATATATTTGCCTGAAGTATGTGTATTAATAGGCTGTAGAATCCACGTTTAGAATCTAATCTGTATCTTTTACATTTTGTCAACCTAGTATTCAATTTATTTGTGACACCAAGTTTGATAACTGGTACAAATACGTATACCCTAAATGTGATTTGGATTAAATAACCTTAATTTAAAAAGTCCCCAGTACTCTATTTTATTACGGCCTCTATTTCTAATGATGCCTCCATGTTTAAATTAGCCTGAGTACCTAAATCTTCTTGTTATGATGATATTTTGGAACATCAGTCTATATCTTAACACAATTAAAGTGGCACAATTAGTTATGAAATTCATTATTGCTTCATTAAAAAAAAAATCAGAATATTTTGAGGGTCCTGGAGGTTAAAAGCTAAAATCTGTTCCTGATTTACTGTGAAAAAAGAATGGTAAATAAACTAAAATCTAAGTCCAAACTTTCAAAGCTAAAATGCTGACCCAAAGCAGATAAGAATTCTCATTCAAAGGAAAAGAAGGGGAGAAGCAAGGGGACAGGAAGCATAGCATCTGTCATTCTATTCGATTCCAAAAGTCCACCCCAAAACAAGTGTATTTTTCAGAGAAGTGGCATAGTTGAGACATGTGAAGTAAATCACAGAAAAATACAAACCTGTATGGAAAATTCTCTTCCTACCTGATATGTTACTGTTAGAAGCATTTAGAGGAATGCTTATGAACTGGTTTGATTGAAAGGAGGAAACTGATATGGACTTTCTCTAATACAAAATGCAGGGCTTCCCTGGTGGCGCAGTGGTTGAGAGTCCACCTGCCGATGCAGGGGACATGGGTTTGTGCCCCGGTCCGGGAGGATCCCACACGCCGCGGAGCGGCTAGGCCCGTGAGCCATGGCCGCTGAGCCTGCGCATCCGGAGCCTGTGCTCCGTAACGGGAGAGGCCACAGCAGTGAGAGACCAGCGTACCGCAAAAAAATAAAAACACACACACACACACACACAAAAAACAAAATCAAAAAAAAAAAATGCATATAAGCTTCTAGAAAATTTTCATGGATAATATATATGTCATTCATTATGTAGTAAAAATACCTGCTTTACACATTTTAATTGAAAGATTTCAAGAGGTTGCACTTGGATATCTTGGTTTCTTTAATTTCGTTGTATTATAATTGAAGCTGACATTCATTTCTAAATTGATGCAATGTCCAGATAGTGAAGTAGACCAGATGGCTTTTGCATGTTGCAATGTAAAAACACAGCTTTGAAACTAGGTTTATTTGTGATCAAGTCCTTTTCTGTCAATTTCTCAATATCCTACCCCAGTTGATAAGCCTTTTTAAGGACTAGTATTCTTATATGTATAATATGAAAAATAGTAACTCATTATCAGGTGGTAGGAAGAACAGAGATAATGAAATAATATATCAGAAACACTTAGAAGAGTGCCAGACATATAAAATATGTACAAAAATTATAGTACTTTTACAGCCTGTAACAAATTACATTTCTTCACTATGATTTGTTACAATGGTATATATATATGCAACAAATATTTATTTTGTACTTATCAGGCACTATCCTGGGTACTAGAAATGCGTCAGAAAAGGTTTTCGCTTTCATGCGCTATTCATTCCAAATTGTAAGATACTGTGATTTTCAATGAGAAGCACTGATTTAGTAACAGATTTACATAAGGAGAAAAGGAAAGCTTAAGAAATATTAAAAGTGTAAAAACAATTTCCTCCCTTAGTTTGAAATAAACATAAGTTGACATATATTTGGTTTCTAGGTTTTCTTTGTTTTTGAATTTAAAGCAAATAAAAATACCTTTTATTGGACAGATTCACAAAAAGTATAGTTTCTTACATTGGGAAGCTTCCCTCTTGCCCTTTTTATTCCAGAATGCAAGGCCTCAGTGACTATCAAGCCTATTGAAGAATTTATTTAAATATCAGCTAGAATTTCCATACTTTGCATCTTCCATACAGATAAGTCATGCCACATAAGGATTAGGAAATATCATCAGAAACCCTCCCAAGAGAATGGCAATGTCTTTTACGACCATTGTCTTTTAGGTCCAGTTATATCCATGTACTTTGGCCTTTGCTCATCTAAACTTCCCTCAGATTATATCATACGGCCCAGTAAATGTCTAGTACATTTTCCCTTACCTATTCTCTCTGTATTTGGATTTCTGTTACTTACATTCCAACTCTGGTTACACCATATTACTACACTTAAATTAAAACTGCTCACACTTAATGTAAGCGCATTCACTCTTTCACACACTTAACACATCTTTTAATATAAAATCCCTAAGATCAGGGGTTCTCTATATTGCTTACTGCTTAATTTCTACAGCCAAAGGCAGAACTTGGCACATAGCAAAGAATCAATATGTATCTGATGGATGATTGAGTATCATGGAACGAGAACCATATAAGGATGGAAATATGAGTGAGGTATTTAGTAAATGGAAGTTGAGTGAGGAAATATTTCTATCCTCTGATTGTATCCCTTCCTTCCACCCCCACCTTTTTTTCCCCACAATTATAAGGGGTTGGTTTTTCTTCCCTGTTATATCACTTGCTTATGTCAGAATGACCTTAAAGTTTGGTTTGGCAGTTTTGCGCTAAGGAATGTATTGCATTACAGGAGAAAAGAGAAAGATAGAAATCTAGTAGAAATTAAATTAACTAATATTTATAATTTTAAAATGCATATAAATCAATGGGATCTTGTGGAGAAATAGATAAAAGAGGGTAGAGGAAATTACAAAATATTTGCTTTCATGCCACCAAGAAAATTAAGTGAGACTCGGGTTAATCACATGGAGTAGAAGGGCTACCAGAGAATAAACAGAACTTGATGGAACTTTGGTTACTTTGATAATGGTGGTCCCATCTTATGGTCATGATGCAATATGAAAAATGACAAATGTAAATGAAATAAATAGTATATAGAGACAGAAGTGCATTTGGCCTAAATATATCACCTGGAAGAATGCTGGGAGTAACTTGAGAGGAATTGATGCAGCTGTCTGAACTTGAGATGATTAAGGAAGTATTTACATAAAATTTATAGGTAGGTGGATAGGTAGATGATAGATAGATAGATGATAGATAGATAGATAGATAGATAGATGAGAGAGAAGGGGAGAAAATAGTTTCTTGTTACACAATGTAACTTTTCTCACTGGTTGAATCAAAAGTAGAGCCAACAGGTCAAGTTCTTGCACAACTACTTGGCCTCCTCTGTACATCATTGTCATTGCCTGGACAGAACTTTGGACTGAGAATGACATTCACTATCCTATTTTATTTATGTAATGAGGCTGCTGTTTGTCCTTAGAGGATTTACCGCCCAAGGGAAAAAGCAGAAGCAGAAGCAGGAATGAAAAATTTGCCTTTGTCATGTGCAGGTACTTATTTTCAAGTATTTTGAAAGTTTATGACAACTTCAAATAAAAATATTGTTGCCACACCTAGGGATTCATGGCAATGCTGTGAAATGTTTAAACCCCTACACTAGGCATGCAGCATAGCCTTCTTTCATGCAGTCTATGATGATGATAAGACAATAACTTGATTCAAGATGAATCAGAAACAGCACAGGAAGGAGAACTTTTCATTTCCCTGAATATCATCTCTAGCACTGACGTTTAGAATCATGTACTGCTTTTCCTCAGCCCTGGAGAAATGTTGTATTGATGAGCATGAAATCAGGGAAGCCAAGAACAATGACAAGCTCCTTTGTGAAAGCTCTCCTCTGCTTTTAATTGCCAAGTCCTGCCAGTAATTTCAACACTACACTATGAAACGATTTTGAAATCCAGCATGATTAGGTGAGAGTGAAGCACTGTCTCTCAAGATTATAATCTAAGGAAACCACAGTATTGAAATACCAGATTTGAGACTATCTTTCAGAATGATTTTAGCCTTTAAAATCAGTGTTTCAGCCTATTTAGATTAACACTACACTTTTCTCTTCATGTACTTTTCTCTTCATGTATTTTAATCATGAAAAGCAAAAGCACTTCCTTGAAATAGCCCACATCATCTGAAAGATGCCACGTGTAACATTGATTTGCAGGCATCTGAGAATGGTAGACAGCCAATAAATCATTTAGAACTGTGTGTCCTTCAACTTTAAAAATTTACCTTTCCTCCCTTTAAAAAGTGCATTTCAATATCAAATATATATATTTTTTCTATTTAAACTTATACATCAACCTGAATATTGGGACACGCAGTGAAACTAACTGATTTGGCAATAATCCCTTAGAGAATAACTATAAACTTAATGCAATTTACATTTATGCGACAGATTTGGTTCCCAAACCAGACAATTTGTTAGTTATCAAAAGTATGTTTTAGGGGCTTCCCTGGTGGCGCAGTGGTTGAGAGTCCGCCTGCCGATGCAGGGGACACGGGTTCGTGCCCCGGTCCGGGAAGATCCCACATGCCGCGGAGCGGCTGGGCCCGTGAGCCATGGCCGCTGAGCCTGGGCGTCCGGAGCCTGTGCTCCGCAACGGGAGAGGCCACAACAGTGAGAGGCCCGAGTACCGCAAAAAAAAAAAAAAAAAAAAGTATGTTTTAGTCCTGATTTCTGTACAGAGGAATTTATGAAATTGCATAAATAGAAATATTATTTTTTTAATTCCTGGATTTATGATATCTTGGTATTGAGGATTTATAAGGAAGCATTTAAAAAAATTATAAAGCAAACAATTTAGGTTTCACAAGAACTAAAAGGCAAGAACTGTGATTGGACACAGACACCTCTTCAAGGATGGATTTGCCCCAGCTGCTGGGAGCAATATAATAGGAAAGACTTCGGCTGCCAGCTCCTTCAAGGACTGCCTCAGCTGCAAGAGTTATCTGACCCAACATTCAGTCCTTCCTGAAGCACATGATATCCAAACACTGACGGAGACAGTGGTATAAAAGCCTGAGCATTTTGACCCAACCTGGGGTGATCCTGACAGTTCCTTCCAGCTCCAGAGAAAACCATCACTCTCATTCTTCATCTTCCACTCCTGCGTCTACAGATGGGGTTCCCATGGGTGATACTTAATAAAACTGCCAAATATCAGATTCTCTCTGAGTCCATAACACACACTTTATTTTCTTAATTTTTATTGGGATACAGTTGATTTACAATGTTGTGTTAGTTTCAAGTGTATAGCAAAGTGAATCAGTTATACATATACATATATCCACTCTTTTTTAGATTCTTTTCCCATATAAGCATTACAGAGTATCGAGTAAAGTCCCCTGTGCTGTATAGTAGGTCCTTATTAGTTATCTATTTTATATATAATAGTATGTATATGTCAGTCCCAATCTCCCAATTTATCCCTCCCCTTTGCCCCCTGGTTACCATAAGTTTGTTTTAGAAGTCTGTGAGTCTGTTTCTGTTTTGTAAATAAGTTCATTTATATCATTTTTTAGATTCCACATAGAAGTGATATCATATGATATTTGTCTTTCTCTGTCTGACTTACTTCAGTCAGTATGACAGTCTCTAGGTCCATCCACGTTGCTGCAAATAGCATTATTTCATTCTTCATTATGGCTGAGTAATATTCCATTGTATATATGTACCTGGAGAAAACCATAATTTGAAAAGATACATGCACCCCAATGTTCATTGCAACACTATTTACAATAGCCAGGACATAGGAGCAAATTAAATGTCCATCAACAGAGGAATGAATAAAGAAGGTATGGTATATTTAACACACACGTTAAATACAGAGGCAGCCATGTAAATCCTGTTTCTGGGAATTATTTCAAAAATTCATAAAAAAATATATAATTATTGGTTGTTTAGGTAAGTATTTGAGGAGAGGGAAACAATGATGGAAAGTAAAAGGAAGTATAAGCTTCTGTTAAATAATGTCTTCCCATATTTAGCAAATATACAAATTGCATGTATACTACACTCCTTCTTTTGAGCTCAGTATTTCAATATTATATGTTTGTGTGTGTGTGTTTATTGAAATCATTGTAGATTTTACTGCATCTCATTATAAGGAGATTCTGAAGAGTATGTCTGGAATTGGGTTGAATAGTGGAGGACTCATATGGACACATGAAGCTTGTTACTTTGGCATTTCATTAGTTTTATTATTGTAACAGTTAGACATCTCCATGATCTAAATATATTTTTACATTTGCTACCTTTTTAAAGTTATTTATGTGAAATTAATAACTCTACTTATTACCTTAGAAACAGTTTATAATGATTTATTAATATGGATTTATTGTCAATAATACATTTTGACTTGTATCTTTGTGGAGCCATTTAAAAAATTAAATTGTAATAGAAGGAAATAAATGCATATTTTAAGCTGCTTGCTTTGTGTAATGGATCTGTTTAACTACAGGACTATTTTTGCTTTGAAAGAAGGTAAGACCAAATTGTTCTAGTAAACTGAACTGGAGGTGACATTTGTCATTAATCCCCTTTTCTCAAGCCCTTACCAGTCTTTAATTCACCTTAACAAACACTTGTAACTAACACACTATGTACTTATATTTTTTGCCTTCTGTTTATCCAAATAGAATTTAAGTTCCATGAGGGGAAGTTTTCTTGTCAGTTAGTTCATTCTTATTAGTACATCCCCTGTGTCTAGTATATATCAAGTACTTAAGCATTATTTGTTGAATGAATGGCTCTTAATTTTAAGAGAAGCCAAAATTTTAGCCTTAGTGAAGGGAATCCATGCCCACATCTGGCCCTGGATATTATATTGTTTGTATGACTCTTCTACCAAAATAATTGTTTAATACTAGAGAAAATCATTCGAAGTAACTTTGTGTCTGAAGAATTTTTTCCCTTACATGTGGAATTAAAAAACAGTGCTATTAGTTCTGACTTTTATATTAATTAAGTGTTTGACAAAGTTTTCTTACCACAGTATCCTATGCACTTGAAAAGTGCTTGTTTATGTGAGTGCTGGCATTAATGGATGTGTAGCTTTCAGGGGTGAGAAAGGGATAATGAAGAGCTGTCCTCCATATACCTCCTTCCCTGTAATGTAATTTACTATGTTGATTTTCCACTCTCTACTCCCCAAATAAAATTTTGCAGTGGGCATTTGGGAAACTGTAAATATAAGGAAGAGAATTTAACATCCTAACTGAGACAAGAGGTGACTTCATTTTGATTTTCCATTTAGAGTTTATAGTCTAATTAAAGAAAATGCACATATATCTAGAGATAATCATGGATAATAAACACACCCAATTACCATTATAAGTGGATATTATAACAGCTGAAGCACAAAAAGAAATGAAAAAGTATTATCAGCATTATGCAAATGCATATTCTCTTCAAGAATTCCAGTTACAGGGAAAGTATTAAAATAATTCAACACATTCGGAGCCCATATGTGTTGTGATCGTTTTTAAAAGTATTCAAAAACTTCTGTGCACAAAACATTTTTATAAAGATCTTGTTTAAACGAAAGTATTTAGAAGAGTACGGTATAAAATTACATCGCGGAACACAATTATTTTTCTCTTTAGAACACACATAATAAAACATAATTATTTATATATGTTTTTTCCTAAACATGAGTTTTAGTGGTGTTACTTGATCCTGTATAATCAGGGTACTTTTTTTTTTGCGGTACGCGGGCCTCTCACTGTTGTGACCTCTCCCATTGCAGAGCACAGGCTCCGGACGCGCAGGCTCAGCGGCCATGGCTCACGGGCCCAGCCGCTCCACGGCATGTGGGATCTTCCTGGACCGGTGCACGAACCCGTGTCCCCTGCATCGGCAGGTGGACTCTCAACCACTGTGCCACCAGGGAAGCCCAAGGGTACTTTTTTCTTAACGTAAATATAGTATAGTAATTCTAATTCAGAAAGTATAGTTACAGTCTAAGCAGAAAGGATCTGAAGATCACACAGCAAGTGCAGTGAAATATCTCAATCACATCGACTTCTAGGGAGAATTTTGTAACTTCTTATTTTCAGTGCATACACGTAACATGTATGTAATACATACACGTAACATGTATGTATTATCAGCACATGCGTGTAACTGTAATTCTACAAAATCATTTACAAAAGTCTCCTCTTTTGCCCCAGAAGTCTTTCCTAAGAATAACGCTTACAGATTCTCTCTACTCCTCACCCATTTACTGCTTGGGGAGAGGTATTAGTTACAAGACTGGTGAGTGTTCTAGAGGAAAGTCTGGGCCTGTGTTTCTCAATCATTCGCACTCTTTGTCTCCTTGTTGAGAGCAGTTGTTGTGGCCTGCATTCTACACCACACAGTAAGATTGGGGAGCAAGCTCTTGTCCTTTGGTATGGTCTGGCCGCTTCCTAGGAAAGTTTATATCAGGTGATAAATACAAACAACCTGATAGGACCAGCCTTAGAGGTACTTTTTCAAACAATAAGTAATAGAGCTGATATTTTTATCTTAACCTGTTTAATCACTGATTTTGTAATACTATAGATTGTAACAATGAATGGAGCAGTAAATTCCTGTTATCAAATATAAACGATAAATACACTATATATCAAATGCATTTTTATATCCCTATACTCTTCCAATAATGGTTTTCTAAACTTTTTTTACTGTTATTTATTATTAGTTTGTCTTTATCCTAAGATCATTTATATTATCAGACTCTGAATATCTTGAAAACATAAGTTAATAAAAATATAAATTTTTGTTCCTAAACTTAGAATCTTAGAGAATGACTCTCCATAATGGGGTGTTGATAGCCCTGTTGTGCATTGTTATTTAATTTGTACATTTGGTCACTATTAGGCGACTTGGTAATTTTTTGCCTGCTCTGACACACAAAACATCTACTAACAAGTTGTATGTTATTTCTGCACTGATGTTTTTAGTTTTGCTATTTTTCCCTGTTAATATTCCATGTGTGTATAGCATTGTTTGAAGATTTAAAGTCATTATTGTATATGCCATTGGAGATTGCTATTGACCTTTCAATATTCATGACCCCATTCTTAGTCACAGAATCCCAGTTTAGCTGAGCGCAATGTACCATTTTCCACCTTCCTTTATGTCTTAATGCAACCATACTAAGGCAAGTTGTTTGTAACTTCTGAGATGGCTCATTAATTGCAGTTGACTCGGCAGGTACATATGCCCTTTTTACTTTCTAAATTAATTTTTTATTGGAGTATAGTTGATTTACAATTATGTCTTAGATTCTGCTGTACAGCAAAGTAAATCATTTATACATATACATATATCTACTCTTTTTTGGATTCTATTACCATATAGGTCATTACAAAATGTTGAGTAGAGTTGTCATACTCAGATATGCCCTATTTTATTTATTTATTTATTTATTTTTAACATCTTTATTGGAGTATAATTGCTTTACAATGGTGTGTTACTTTCTGCTTTATAACAAAGTGAATCAGTTATACATATACAAGATACGCCCTATTTTAAATCTTTGTATACATTTTGCAGCTGGCCTGGAATGCAGATGTAATGGCTAGAAGCATTAGGTAAGCTTTAAGATAGAAACCATGTGCTGAAATTAGTGAAAGAGAAGTACAGTCTCAGGTTCCTGATGACAACATGAAGCTTGCATTCTAGCAATAGACCACCAATTTGCAAACTTCATATATGTCAGAGTAAAAAGCAAACCTCCATTTTTTAAAGCTTCTGTGTTTGGATCTCCAAATGCTATTTCTTTTCTTTTTTTTTCTTTTTACAGTACGCGAGCTTTCACTGTTGTGGCCTCTCCCGTTGTGGAGCACAGGCTCCGGACTCGCAGGCTCAGCGGCCATGGCTCACAGGCCCAGCCGCTCTGCGGCATGCGGGATCTTCCCGGACTGGGGCACGAACCCGTGTCCCCTGCATCGGCAGGCGGACTCTCAACCACTGCACCACCAGGGAAGCCCCAAACGCTATTTCATTGTATTTCATACAAATTAAATAGGTATTAGAAATTTACTCATCAATTTATTTATTTTTATTGAGGTGTAGTTGATTTATATTGTATGTTTCAGGTATACAACATACTGTTTCACAATTTTTAAAGAGTATACTCCATATACAGTTATTATAAAATATTGGCTATATTCCCTGTGCAATATATCCTTATAGCTTATTTATTTTATACATAGTTTGCCCCTCTTAAACCTTACTCCTGCATTGCCTTTCACCCCTTCCATGTCCCCAGTGATAATCACTACTTTGTTCTCTAGATCTGTAAGTCTGCTTATTTTTGTTATATTCACTAGTTTGTTTTACATTTTTATATTCCATATATAAGGGAAATCATATAGTATTTGTCTTTCTCTGTCTGAATTATTTCACTAAGCATAATACCCTCCAGGTTGATCCATGTTTTTGCAAAGGGCAAAATTTCATCATTTTTTTTTTATGGTTGAGCATATCCCATTGTGTGTGTCTGTGTGTGTGTGTATATATATATATATATATATATATATATATATATATATATATATATATATACACACACACACAGACACACACACACCACGTTTTCTTTTTTTAAAATTTATTTAATTAATTAATTTATTTTTATACAGCAGGTTCTTATTAGTTGGGAGATTGGGATTGACATATATACACTAATATGTATAACGTAGATTACTAATACCACATTTTCTTTATCCATTCATCTGTGATGGACACAAGTTGCTTCAATATCTTTGCTATTGTAGATAATGCTGCTCTGAACACTGGGGCATATGTATTTTTTTGAGTTAGTGTTTTTGTTTTCTTCGGATGTATTCACCAATATAATAATCATAATTTACTGGAATAGTACTTTAGGAGGTTAATCCATGATAGATAGTCTATCCATGGAAACACTTATAAATTGCAAATCATTATATGATACTGGATTTACATGGTACCGTATTTATATATATATCACTGAATTACTGTGCTGTACACCTGAAACTAACATGAGATTGTAAATCAACTATACTTAAATAAAATAATAGAAAAAAAGCAAAAAAAAAAAAAATGAGGCATCATGTAGATCCAGTATCTCATAATATATATGTTCTTTTTTAGATTCTTCTCCTTCATGGGTTATTACATGATACCTCTTAATTCTTTTTGTCATGACTATAATTTACATGGACACAAAAACTGTTACAAGAGCTTTGTATGTAAAAATGAATTGTGCCTCCTAACACTGTATATAGATGAGAGTAACAACAATTTATCTTTTCATTATAAATGTCTGAAATTTTTGTATTACATTTCACAAAACATATCTCTGGAGTTACACTTTTATTATCACCAAAGTTTTTGTTAATTTGATTAGCAAAGCAGCACACAATGCAAATAGCAATCCATTACCTCTGCAAGAAAACTTTTGGAATAGGAAAGTCTATTTACAGTGGTCATTCAGGCCTAGACATCTTTGACTTGATAATCTGTTGCAACACTGTATTACATATATGGACATGTATATTATTGAGGACATGCATTTCTAAAATATTGAAAAATTTAGTAATAGTTGTTTCTAAAACTATTCTTTAATATAGTTTTTAAAAGGGGATAAGAAGATCTTACTCTAGATGTTAGGTTGAGAACCTCTGCTTTGGTATTTTGAATATATTGAATGGAAACAAGGTCACCCTATCATGTAGAACTATTTAGGTAGCTGAGTTATACTTCATAGAAGGGGAAATATCAGGACACATCTATAAGTCATACACCAAGGGAAAAATATCTTTCAAAATGCTTATAAGAAACATCCAAGTTGAAGGAGTCCTTTAAAGTATTATATAACACTTCATACCTGACAGCTGCAACACAACACATGTATAGATTAAAAGACAGTCACTCATATTGAATTTACCTGCTGATGGAGTGGAATATTGTTCTGTGGTTTTCTTGACAGCAGGACTGAAAAGTATGTCCTCCACTAGCACACAACAAAAGGAGTAAGAAAGATATTTCCTAAATTTTAAAGGAGAAATAGAGATACTTAAATAGAGGGTGATATTGATGGTGTTAGAAGGTGAGTGTCACCTCTAAAACTGTTTGCTCATTACATTTTGTGACCTTCTTTGGCAATATCACAGTCCTGTAGATGATTATTTTTTATCCATACAGTTTGAGAGTGAGAAGGGTGGATACAGAAGATAGAATAGGAGGGGATCATTGTAGAGACCACTATGGTGAACAGGCTTGTCGGAATCCTGAGCTTGGCCACATCACAAAACGATACTCAAATTTAAAGTCAGAAAAGAATGAGATATCAAACAAACTAAGCTTAGTTTTTGTTGATATTCATCCAGATCAGCATTTAGGGTACCTAAAGGTTATATTCCAAATAAGTCACAGATCTGAGTGGATTCAGCATCCTTTCCCATTCAGAGCCGTGTCCATATTTCATGGTCACAGCAACCATGTGCATTAAAGAAGCTACTAGTTCCTAGGAGCCCAGATTCCCAGGCCTGTGATCCTTTTATTGTTTTGAAAAGGACCTGGAGATAGAATGCAAGAGTATTTTCAACATTCAAGTGTCTGATCTGTTGCTTTATAAGAAGATTCATGCCATATCACATCTAAATTTTTTTCCAAAATTTATTATAAATTTTTTCAACCTCTTTGGGTCTATGTAAGTTTATGTAACCTGATCTTGGCTTATTGAAGGCACAATGTTAAACTCTAATCATCAGACATTAGCAGACAGTTTGCTGGAATTTGAGGTGCAGTAACTTTGGGGATTGAACCATAAGTATCCCTTGCTGCCCTGATTCCCATCCAGACCCTTGGTGGCTAAAATTTAATCTTAATTCTACTTGTAATTAAGTATTTGTATTCATCTATCATTCATTTTTTTCTTTTTCTTTTTTTTTTTTTTTTTTGCGGTACGCGGGTTTCTCACTGCTGTGGCCTCTCCCGTTGTGGAGCACAGGCTCCGGACGCGCAGGCCCAGCGGCCATGGCTCATGGGCCCAGCCGCTCCACGGCACGTGGGATCCCCCCAGACCGGGGCACGAACCCATGTCCCCTGCATCGGCAGGTGAACTCTCAACCGCTGCGCCACCAGGGAAGCACTGTTTTTGATAAAATGCCTCGAGAGATAAAACGAGGATGTCAAAGAACAATCGCTTATAAAAATGTGTATGGCTTTAATAATAATTGTATGTTGTTTATTTGACTGCTTCTAACTCTAAAGTTTATTTGTAGCAAATTTTTATTTTTTATGCAACAATTTGCCTGTCAGGATTCCTATAATAATTGTCAGCTATGAGTGGGCTGACAATGTTTTCTTCAGTTATAATGCATTTCCGATTGTTAGTAGTACTAGGACCTTTTAAATAAGAGAAGCATCTGAGGATGATAGCTTTAAGGGAGATAGTCCTTTGACCAAATAAGACAACATGGGACTTACTGTGACATTTAACTACCAATGATATTTGTAAGTAAGACAGAGAAAGACAAATATCATATGCTATCACTCATATGTGGAATCTAATTTTTAAAATGATGTAAATGAAATTGCTTACAAAACAGAAACAGACTCACAGATTTGTAAAACAAACATATGGTTACCAAAGGTGAAATATGGTGGGGGGAAGGGATAAATTAAGAGTTTGAGATTAACGTACTACTATATATAAAATAGATAACAAGCAAGAACCTACTGTATAGCATAGGGAACTCTAGTCAATATTCTGTAATAACCTATATGGGAAAAGAATCTAAAAAATGGTGGATATTTGTATATGTATAACTGATTCACATTGCTGTACACCTGAGACTAACACAGCTTGTAAATCAACTCTACTCCAATAAAATTTCTTTAAAAATCCAAAAGTATCAGTATATTTGATTTTAAGCATAAGCAATATTGACAGTGTACAATAATAATTACACATTCAGACTTAGGAAATTCTAAGAGTTTGGGGAGCTGTGAGTCAGGAACTGTGAACAAAGACCAAATATATATAAGTATATTTTGGTCTTCTGAATAATCAAATATATACTTTTCTTATAAATCACAATATCACAGTCTTATAAACTTTAATGGGTTTTGCTTTTCTCTGAGATGGGAACCAATGGAGGGTTTTCAGTGAGAGGTGATGTGATTTGACTCTGCCTACTACAGAAGATACCTTCTGGCTGCTAAACTGAGGACAGTCTGGAAGATGGCAAAGATGGAGGCAGGGCAAGCAAAGAGGCTATTACAATGGTCCAGGGATTTATGTTACATAGAAATTATTTGTTCTGTGGAAGTTCACAGTAATGCACCCATGAAATCATCTGGGGTTGGAAGTCATTTTTGGAGATTTCTATACAGCAAAAGAAGGCATGAAAATAAAAGGTAAACACCAATGTGGGAACTTTTGACAACAGAGGGCTGAAAACTCCACCCTCAGATCCTGTGAAGCACCTGAATTTTTGAAACTAGAGGCCTGTAGCTTAGTTACACCTGTGCAGAACGGCCCTGTCTTCACTGCAAACCTTGGATGTCTCAGCGTTTTGGCTTGCTGTGTTTCTGACAAAGGGAACCTGGCTCAGATAAATCACCCAGCAAAGAAAAATCCAAGATACCAGTCAGATTTTTACAACAGTTGTCTATGTTGAGTGGCTGACAGGGTCTTTGTGCTTCTGCTGGGTGGCAGGCCTGAGCCTCTGAGGTGGGAGAGCTGAGTTCGGGACACTGGTCCACCAGAGACCTCCTGGACACATGTAATATCAGTTGGCGAGAGATCTCCCAGAGATCACTGCCTCAACGCTAAGACCCAGCTCCACTCAATGACCAGCAAGCTCCAGTACTGGACACCCCATGCAAAACAACTAGCAAGACAGGAACACAACATCACCCATTAGCAGAGAGGCTGCCTAATCATAATAAGTTCACAGACACCCCAAAACACACCAATGGACATAGTCCTGCCCACCAGAAAGACAAAATACAACCTCATCCACCAGAACACAAGCACCAGTCCCCTCCACCAGGAATGGAACACAAGCCACTGAAACAACCTTACCCACTGGGGACAGACACCAAGAACGATGGGAACTACCAACGTGTGCCTAAAAGAAGGCAACCACAAAACATAGTAAGTTAAGCAAAATGGGAAGACAGAGAAATATGCAGCAGATGAAGGAGCAAGGTAAAAACCTACCAGAACAAACAAATGAAGAGGAAATAGGCAGTCTACCTGAAAAAGAATTCAGAGTAATTATAGTAAAGATGATCCAAAATCTTGGAAATAGACTGGAGAAAATATAAGAAACTTTTAACAAGGACCTAGAAGAACTAAAGAGCAAACAGTGATGAACAACACAATAAATGAAATTGAAAATTCTCTAGAAGGAATCAATAGTAGAATAACAGAGGCAGAAGAATGGATAAGTAACCTGGAAGATAAAAGAGTGCAAATAATTACCACAGAACACAATAAAGAGAAAAGCATGAAAAGAATTGAGGAAAGTCTCAGAGACTCTGGGACAACATTAAACACACCAACATTTGATTTACTGGGGTGTCAAAAGAAGAAGAAAAACTAAAAGGGACTCAGAAAATATTTGAAGTGATTCTAGTGGAAAACTTCTCTAATATGGGAAAGGAAATAGACAATCAAGTCCATGAAGTGCAGAGAGTCCCATACAGGATAAATCCAAAGAAGAATATAACAAGACACATATTAATCAAACTATCAAAAATTAAATACAAACAAAAAATATTAAAAGCAGCAAGGGAAAAGCAATAAATAACATACAAGGGAATCCCCAAAAGGATAACAACTGATCTTCAGCAGAAACACTGCAAGACAGAAGGGAGCGGCAGGACATATTTAAAATGATAAAAGGGAAAACCTTACAACCAAGATTACTCTACCCAGCAAGGATCTCATTCAGATTCAATGGAGAAATTAAAACCTTTACAGACAAGCAAAAACTAAGAGAATTTAGCACCACCAACCTGCTTTACAACAAAGGCTAAGGAACTTCTCTAGGAAGGAAACACAAGAGAAGGAAAAGACCTACAATAACAAACCCAAAACAATTTAGAAAATGGGAATAGGAACATACATATCAATAATTACCTTAAATGTAAATGGACTAAATGCTCCCACCAAAAGACACAGATTGGCTGAATGGATACAAAAACAAGACCCTTATATATGCTGTCTACAAGAGACCCACTTCAGACCTAGAGACACATACAGACTGAAAGTGAGGGGATGGAAAAATATACTCTATTGCAAATGGAAATCAAAAGAAAGCTGGAGTAGCAGTTCTCATATCAGACAAAATAGACTTTAAAATAAAACTTATTATAAGAAACAAAAAAGGACACTACATAATGATCAAGTGATCAATTCAAGAAGAAGATAAAACAATTGTAAATATTTATGCACCTGACATAGCAGCACCTCAATACATAAGGTAAATGCTAACAGCCATAAAAGAGGAAATTAACAATAACACAATCATAGTAGGGGACTTTAACACCCTACTTTCACCAATGCACAGATCATCCAACGTGAAAATAAATAAGGAAACACAAGCTTTAAATGATACATTAAACAAGATGGACTTAATTGACATTTATAGGACATTCCATCCAAAAACAACAGAATACACTCTCTTCTCAAGTGCTCATGGAAGACTCTCCAGGATAGATCATATCTTGGGCAACAGATCAATCCTTGGTAAATTTAAGAAAATTGAAATTTTATCAGGTTTTTTTTCCGACCACAATGCGATGAGACTAGATATCAATTACAGGAAAAAAACTAAAAAATACAAACACATGGAGGCTAAATAATATGCTATTAATAACCAAGAGATCACTGGATAAATCAAACAGGAAATCAAAAAATATCTAGGAACAACTGACAATGAAAACACGATGGCCCAAAACCTATGGGATACAAGAAAAACAGTTTTGAGAGGGAAGATTATAGCAATATAATCCTATCTCAAGAACCAAGAAAAATCTGGAATAAAAAACCTAACCTTACACCTAAGGCAATTAGAGAAAAAAGAAAAAAAAAACAGAAGTTAGCAGAAGGAAAGAAATCATAAAGATCAGATCAGAAATAAATGAAAAAGAAATGAAGGAAACAATAGCAAAGATCAATAAAACTAAAAGCTGGTTCTTTGAGAAGATAAACAAAATTGATAAATCACTAGCCAGACTCATCAAAAAAAAAAAAGGGAGAAGACTCAAATCAATAGAATTAGTTATGAAAAAGGAGAAGTAACAAATGACACTGCATAAATACAAAGGATCATGAGAGATTACTACATGCAACTATATGCCAATAAAATGGACAAACTGGAAGAATGGACAAATTTTTTAGGAAAGCACAACCTTCTGAGACTGAACTAGGAAAAAGCAGAAAATATAAACAGACCAATTACAAGCAGTGAAATTGAAACTGATTAAAAGTCTTTCAATAAACAAAAGTCCAGACCAGGTGGCTTCACAGGTGAATTCTATCAAACATTTAGAGAATAGTTGACACCTATGCTTCTCAAACTCTTCCAAAATATAGCAAAGAGAGGAAAACTTCCAAACTCTTTCTATGAGGCCACCATCACCCTGAAATCAAAACCAGACAAAGATATCACAAAGAAAGAAAACTACAGGCCAATATTGTTGATGAGCATAGATGCAAAAATCCTCAACAAAATAAGAGCAAACAGAATCCAAAAGCACATTAAAAAGATCATACACCATGATCAACTGGGGTTTACCCCAGGAATGGAAGGATTCTTCAATATATGCAAATCCAACAATATGATACATCATATTAACAAATTGAAGGTAAAAACCATATGATAATCTCAATAGATGGAGAAAAAGCTTTCGACAAAATTCAACACCCATTTATGATAAAAACTCTCCAGAAAGTAAGCATAGAGGGAACTTACGTCAACATCATAAAGGCCGTATATGAAAAACCCACAGCCAACATCATTCTCAGTGGTGAAAAACTGAAACCATTTCCTCTAAAATCAGGAATAAGATAAGGATGCCCACTCTCACCCCTATTATTCAACATAGTTTTGGAAGTTTTAGCCACAGCAATCAGAGAAGAAAAAGAAATTAAAGGAATTCAAATCAGAAAAGAAGAAGTAAAACTGTCACTGTTTGTAGATGACATGATACTATATATAGAGAATCCTAAAGATGTTACCAGGAAACTACTAGATCTAATCAATGAATTTGGTAAAGTAGCAGGATGTAGAATTTATGCACAGAAATCTCATGCATTCCTATACACTAATGATGAAAAATCTGAAAGAGCAATTAAGGAAACAGTCCCATTTACCACAGCAACAAAAATAATAAAATACCTAGGAATAAACCTACCTAGGGAGACAAAAGACCTGTATGCAGAAAACTACAAGACACTGATGAAAGAAATTAAATATGATACAAACAGATGGAGAGATATACCATGTTCTTGTACTGTAAGAATCAACATTGTGAAAATGACTATACTAACTAAAGCAATCTACAGATTCAATGCAATCCTTATCAAACTACCAATGGCATTTTTCACAGAACTAGAACAAAAATTTTCACAATTTGTATGGAAATACAAAAGACCCCGAATAGCCAAAGCAATCTTGAGAAAGAAAAATGGAGCTGGAGGAATCAGGTGCCCTGACTTCAGACTATACTACAAAGCTACAGTAATCAAGGCAGTATGGTACTGGCAAAAACCCAGAAATGTAGAAACAGATAGAAAGCCCAGAGATAAACCCACGCACATATGGTCACCTTATTTTTGATAAAGGAAGCAAGAATATACAATGGAGAAAAGGAAGCCTCTTCAATAAGTAGTGTTGGGAAAACTGGACAACTGCATGTAAAAGAATAAAATTAGAACACTCCCTAACACGATACACAAAAATAAACTCAAAATGGATTAAAGACCTAAATATAAGGACAGACACTGTAAAACTCCTAGGGGAAAACATAGAAAGAACACTCTATGACATAAATCACAGCAAGATCCTTTTTGACCCACCCCCTAGGCAAAGGGAAATAAAAACAAAAATAAACAAATGGGACCTAATGAAACTTCAAAGTTTTGCAAAGCAATGGAAACCATAAACAAGAGGAAAAAACAATCCTCAGAATGGGAGAAAATATTTGCAAATGAAGCAACTAACAAAGGATCAATCTCCAAAATATATAAGCAGCTCATGCAGCTCAATATCAAAAGAAGAAATAACCCAATCTAAAAATGGGCAGAAGACCTAAACAGACATTTCTCCAAAGAAGAGATACAGACTGCCAACAAACACATGAAAGGATGCTCAACATCAGTAATTGTTAGAGAAATGCAAATCAAAACTACAATGAGGTATCACCTCACACTTGTTAGAATGTCCATCATCAAAAAATCTACAAACAGTGAATGCTAGAGAGGGTGTGGAGAAAACAGAACCATCTTGCACTGTTGGTAGGAATGTAAATTGATACAGCCACTATGGAGAACAGTATGGAGGTTCCTTAAAAAACTAAAAATAGAACTACCATATGACACAGCAATCCCACTACTGGGAATATGTCCTGAGAAAACCATAATTCAGTAAGAGTCATGTACCACAGTGTTCATTGCAGCACTATTTGCCAGGACATGCAAGCAACCTAAGTGTCCATCAACAGATGAATGGATAAAGAAGATGTGGCACATGTATACAATAGAATGTTACTCAGTCATAAAAAGAAATGAAATTGAGTAGTGAGGTGGATGGACCTAGAGTCTGTCATACAGAGCAAGGTAAGTCAGAAAGGGAAAAACAAATACCATACACTAACACATATATATGAAATCTGAAAATAAAAAAAAAAGGTTCTGAAGAACCTAGGGGCAGGGCAGGAATAAAGACGCAGATGTAGAGAATGGACTTGAGGACCTGGGGAGGGCGAAGGGTAAGGTGGGAAGAAGTGAGAGAGTGTCATGGACTTATATATACTACCATATGTCAAATAGGTAGCTAATTGGAAGCAGTTGCATAGCACAGGGAGATCAACTTGGTGCTTTGTGACCACCTAGAGAGGTGGGATATGGAGGGTGGGAGGGAGACGCAAGAGGGAGGAGATATGGGGATATATGTGTATGTCGATCTGATTCACTTTGTTATAAAGCAGAAACTAACACACCATTGTAAAGCAATTTTACTCCAATAAAGATGTTAAAAAAAAGAGTGAAAATTCAAAATAATGTTAGCTCAGGTAATATTTGCAAAGTTATGATTGTGCTGTATACAGTAGAAAATATTTGTTACTTCAAAATCTACTTATTATGAAATTATCAGATATTTTTTGAGCACATACTAGATTCTAGGTGCTCATTTAAATGATATGGATGTAGGAGACTGAACAAAAGCAAATTCTCATTGAGTGTACATTCTAATGGAATACTATATGGATAGCTTGATGTTATATTATGCTAAATAGGGAACCAGCTGACATAATCAGTATCCTGGAAACAAATAACTTTTTGGTGAGCATTTCTCTTTACAAAAGCACAAAGCCTCCTTTGCGGAGTGTGTACTTGTGTTTTTTTTGTGTGTGTGTGAGGTGGAGCATGTAACAATAATTTTATGCCTTAATTATCAAATTGGGAAAAGAATGTCAATAATAAAAAGAAATTCTGGTTTAGCTACTAGCATTTATTTGGTCAACTGAGCATTTTTTTCTTCAATGTAATATTATATCCTGTTTTTACACACGCGTGCACACACACAGACACACACACAATCTGTTATATTCTGCTCATGGTAATAGAAGGATTAAAATATTTTTTCTAGTATACATCAAAACTAGCCATTTTGAGAGATGCCTCCTCTGAAAAGTAACAATTTATAGCTACTTTACAGATTAGTATGAGTATTTGATTTTTCTTTTCCAGACATTTAAGTTCACATTTCAGTAAATGGACATCCCTCTCTGCAAAATTTGGAAAAGTAATTGTTTTGAAAAATAATCTGTGCTGGAAAATTACATGCCATCTTGGGTAAAGGACACACACAAACAGTAATCACACAACAAATCAAGCAACACAGACATTCCTCACACTTGCAGTTGAGAGTCCTTGCCACTGTGGATCATACGCAGGAAAACTGATTTGGGGGTGAATGGCTTTGACCCTTCAGAGAGAAAATCACTTGAACATCTCAGCTGACACAATCAAACATATGTAAATTTGGGAAGGAAGAAGACAAATGTTTCTCATATTAGTTCAGCTCTCAAGAAAGTGTAAAATAAGACTAACCTTCTTTACTAAGTAATGATTTTCTTTTTCCAAGTCTCATCGTTATTTATTCAGTTTGCAACATCAGCTTAATCCCAGGGTCTGTTCCATGGCACTGAAGGACAATTAAATTTCATCCATGACAGTGTAAGAAGATGTCAGAAAAGCATGGCAGCATTGAAATTTATTTCTATTATTAGATAATTTTTGACTAAATTCTTTAAGTTGTATTTTTCCCCAGCACTCTAATCAAAATGAACAGTTCATAGATTAGAGGATATTTGTGATTTTAAAAATCAGGCACATCTTTTCTAAGTGTCAGACTGCATTTAATCTATTAAAGTTTTTGCAATTTATAGTTAATGCCTAAAACCTTGATGACTTCCATTTCCTTTTGATACTTCACTTCCTTTACATCAAACTTCCATGTTTTGCTTACTGTAACTACACACATTTGCTATCTGCAACTAAAATAGTGTTCAATAATCAACACTTACCTCCATATAGTTTCCCCCTTATCCACGGGGGATATATGTTTTCAACCCCCAGTGGATGCCTGAAACCCCAGATGGTACTGAACCTATATATGCTATGCTTTTTCCTGTACATACATACCCATGATAAGATTTAGTTTATAAACTGGGGACAGTAAGAGAATATTTGAATTGCAAACACCAGTACTTTTTCACTTTGGGGCCATTATTAAGTAAAATAAGAATTACTTGAACACAAACACTGTGATACAGAGATACAGAGCTGGCTACTAATTGACTATCTGGCAGGAGAAGCCGGACAAAGGGATGATTCACCTCCTGGGTGGGATAGATCAGGATAGCACAAGATTTCATCACATTACTCAGAATAATGTGCAATTTAAAACTTATGAATTGTTTATTTCTGGAATTTTCCATTTAATATTTTTGGACTGTGGTTGGTCATGGGTAACCAAAACTGCAGAAAGTGAATCCGTGGATAAGGGAGGATTACTGCATAAGAAAAATAAGTTAAATTCCTATTCTGTATTTCTAAAATTTCTATTTTCTTTCCATAGCTCCAGCTAAGATTAAAGCTTTATATCAATAATTTGTTCTCTTGTTATATTGCAAATACTGTGAAGGAAAGAAATTATATTCTCTCGCTTATAATTTTTTTCTCCATTATTGAAGCACTCTATGTATTACATATTTTCCTATTGCTGCTGTAACAAATTACTACCAGCATAGTAGCTTAAAAGAACACAAATATTTTATCTTACAGTTCTGTAGGTCAGATGTTTGATATGGGTCTTACTAGGTGGGTAGTGCTATGTTCCTTTCTGGAAACTCCAGGAGATAACCCATTTCCTTCTATTTTCCAGCTTCTAGAGGTTACTTTCATTCGTTGGCTTGTGGTCCATCTCATCCATTCTTCAAAGCTGTCTGTTCTTCCATAGCCGCATTTCTCTGTTATTTTCATCAAAAGAGGTTTTCCATTTCTAATCTCCGTGATTAGATTGAGACTGCAAGGAAAATCCAAAATAATCTCCCATCTCAATGTTCTTAACATAATCACAGCTGCAAAATCTCTTTTTCCCTGTCAGATGATGTAGTCAGAGTTTCTGGGGATTAGGAAATGAGCATCTTAGGAGATCATTGTTCTTCCTACAGTACTGTCTTAAGCAGAGAAACATTTTTTGAATAGATGAGTTAATTTCAAATTGATTGAGTGGTGACTCTGAGTGAACATAAAATAATTCAACTATTACACTAATCATCACTTAAAAGACATTAAAAATTATTAAATAAATATAGAAAATTTATTAAAAAACTGGAGATAGGAAAAAAGTTTGCACCATTTCCTTGTTTTACATTTTCCCCAGCACACATATGCTTCCTCATCTTTAAGGTAACATTCAGGCTATTTAACAAATATAGGCTTGGGAGGAAACATAACATTCCTAATCAGTATTTGCTTCAGGGCTATATTCTTAACTAAGAATACATCAGGTCTTAAATTCTGAAAGATAATTTTTCAACCTAATCTGGAAAGATGCAGCTTTCTGACCTAGGGTCCCAGCATTTACAGACTTTCTCTATATCAGTAATTTCTAATCAGGGATGGTATTTCTCCCCCCATAGGACACTTAATGTCTAGAGACATTTTTGGTTATGATAGTTGGGTAGGGGTACTCCATGTCTATAGTGGTAGAGGCCAGAGATAATGGTAAACATCCTACAGTGCAAAAGATAGCTCTCCACAAAAACAAGAACAAAAAATGTCTGGCATAAAATGTCAGTAGTGCTAAGGTTTAGAAACTCAACTCTATTCCTTTTCTTTCTGTTCTAAAAACCAGCTCTTTCTTGCCTGAGTTCATCTCTTTCTTATAATTCATTGTGGAACACAACAAGTGTGAACAAGTGCACATTAACTTTCTGGCTTTTCCCAAACGTAATGACATAGGGGCATTTAGTCGAACTCAATTGATTTTAAATGACAGTTTCAACAAATTTTTTTTTCAGTGAATACATTAGGTCTTCATCTTCCAATCCTCTGAAGTTGATTTAGTTGCCAATATAATGCTAATTTAGTGCAAATACTTTAAGGTTTGTTATGGCAAAGGCAATTCAAGCAACTTATATCTGTATTATTTGGAATAATGCTAGCTTCTTTGTCAACTAGACCCAACAGCATATAATACTTTAAGCAAAACAGAAATTTGTTTCTCACTCACATGATGTGTTTTTCAAGTAAAGCATCCTCTTCCTTGTCCTCATTCAAGGACCTAGGTTACTAAGATTTTTTAATCTACAGCATCTTGCTTCCCAGACTACTTTAAAATTGGCCATCCTAGTCAGCCAAAATGGAAAAAGTAGATGAGAGAGTGCATGTGGAGGATCTTGGGGCTAAGTCTGGATATACGTTATACTCATCTTTCACTATTCTTAAATTAATTCCATGGCCTAATACAATGCAAATAAAGCTAAGAACTGTAGTTTATGTGTCTAACAAAATAGAACCCAAATGTTTGTGAGCATATGAATTTGTGAATCTGTCTCTGCCATATTAAGTGACTGAATTGATGAATGTGTAAAATTTCATTGCGAAAATAATGTTTTAATAAGCAAGATGTTGATACATAGGTATTATTAAATGTTTTATTTTAATTGATAATTAGTCAATTAATTCAAATATGATAGTAAAATATTTAGTCATCACTAAATACAAAGTTCTCAAAAGCAAAACCTGATTATCATGCTAGTGCTGTACTATCTTTATCCAATAGTACACTAAAGAAAGCAGACTCTGGATTTACTCTTTTAAATATGCACCCTCAGTTGGCAAAGAAAACACCATCTTATTAATATTCAGCGTCACAGATCATGGGAATTGACTTTTCTGTTTGGTCTTAAGATCCTAAACAAATCTCTGTCCTCACCCATTGGAGTTATTAACCAGACACAGACTGGTATAAGGTGTGCTTAACATTTTTGCTATTAGCTTTTCAGCTGTTGATTTTAAAACTTTAGCTTTTGGTTTTCAAAGGTTCTGTGCGAGCTTGATGGCTTTAGTCAACCCAGTTGAATTTGAGGGTTACAAGGGTCTGATTCCTTGTGGATATCTGTAATTTAGGTTTGATTTAGTCAATGTTCATATTAGCTAAGACTTCATTATGAATTGAGGAGGCAGAATGGGACCTCAGGAATTTGAAAAAGCGCGCTCAGTCTAGAAATTCCATTTGCAAAACACATCTTTCACAAAAAATGAATTAGTGGATGTAATTTTACAAAGGAAGTAAAAAGTCTTACTGAAAGATCTGAGGGTACAAGTCATGATATCAGACACAGGATGATTGAAGGTTACTGAGGACATCCACCACCTGAGTAATTAGTTGATTCCAAGGGAGAGTCTCTGTGAGAGTAGGAGGGTTTAAGTTTGATATTTTAGTATCCTATCAATTCAAAGTTTGCAGTTACCATTTAATATTCAGGAAATTTGTTCTTTGTGACTTTATGGGCAAAATTGTAAACTCCATGTTCAGTTCTCACATGTAAGGCTCTCATCGATCACCTACTTTTGTAAAGCTACCAGTCTATTTTTTTTCTCATCCTTTTTTTAATATTTTCAACCAGTGTTTTTATATTTTCAACCAGTGTTTAAAATATTACAAAACAAGAGATCTGGCAATATGGCTAATTTCCCATTACAGATTTTAATTTCCTATGGAATCCTTATATTGTTTACTTAAGGTTATTCACAAAACATGCAGAAAGGTCTGGCATCACATTTGTATAAAGATCTACTCCTGAATGTTGTATAGAAGTGTTACAGGGTCTATCAAAGATATTTCCAATGAACTTACCCTTTCAATGTTTTTAAGACTGGAGTAATGTCTATTCTATTTTTTTAGATGAGAAAATCTTAGGGGTATGCATGATGTCTACAGGTTTCTAAATTTTTCTGAGTTCTCATGCAATTTGAGGTATCATGTCATCTTCTACCTATCTTTTTTTTTTTTTTTGCAGCTGAGATTCTTTATATCATATAAACCAGCTGATCTAAATCTGGAAGCTGTGGAGTATATGTTATTAGAAATATACTATCCTTTTGTCTAGACTTTGGAGAATATTTGAAAGTGGATCTTAGATGAATACCAGGGATAAAATGTAACCACATGTACTTTCTCTATAATATATAGAGTTTAATTTTAGAATATAATTGAGCTTTTGGATATTTAGGGTGGGAAAGAGGCAGAAAGAATGTTATAAACAGAGAATATAGAGGGAGACAAAAATTGTGAGATAAAGACTTGTAGTTTTGAGTCAAGATTTGCAGACAAGGGGTAATAAAAACAATCTAGCTTCAGATTTTTCTTTTGCCTTGCCCATATATTTCTTTTTAAAATTATTTTAAAAGAACACTTTGGAGAATTTTCTGGTGACACAGTGGTTGGGAATCTGCCTGCCAATGCAGAGGACATGCGCTCAACCCCTGGTCTGGGAAGATCTCACATGTCGTGGAGCAACTAAGCCCATGTGCCAAAGCTACTGAGCCTATGCTCTAGAGCCCGTGAACCACAACTACTGAGCCCACGTGCCATAAGTACTGAAGCCCGTGTGCCTAGAGCCTGTACTCTGCAACAAGAGAAGCCACTGAAATGAGAAGCCCGCGCACAGCAACGAAAACCCAACGCAGCCAAAAATTAATTAATTAATTAAAGTAAATAAAAAAATAAAAGAACACTGTTGGAATCTGAATTTCTTTTGGAAGTTTTCACATAACAATAAACATTTTCAGGACTTTATCCATTATCATTCTAAGTAACTTGTTAAACATATTTATCCTATAAAATTGTCTCCAAAGAGATGACTGTAACTTTAAATGATTCTTGGTGACATGTGTTCTTTAATAAGCATACAAAACAGAATTATTGTGTGAACTATGTAAGAAGAAGGAGTCTGCCTATAGAAGTTGTGAATGTAAATTAAGTTGAACCCATTAAGAGTTTGGTGATGAGTGAGTGAAGAATTTGCTTTTGAAATTTGTCATGGGACCCTAGCATGGTATTTGGATCTCTTTATGTATTTATTTTTATATTCTTTTCCAAATTATTTTCCCATTTATTACAGAGTATTGAGCAGAGTTCCCTGTGCTATACAGTAGGTCCTTGTTGGTTATCTATTTTAAATATAGCAGTGTGTACTTGTCAATCCCAAACTCCCAGTCTATCCTTCCTCCCCACCCTTCCCCCTGGTAACCACAGTTTGTTCTCTAATCCTGTAAGTCTATTTCTGTTTTGTAAATAAGTTCATTTGTATCATTTTTTTTTAGATTCCACATATAAGCAATATCATGCGATATTTGTCTTTCTCCATCTGACTTACTTCACTTAGTATGATAATCTCCAGGTCCAACCATGTTGTTGCAAAAGGCATTATTTCATTCTTTTTATGGTTAAGAAATATTCCATTGCATATATGTACCACATCTTCTTTATCCATTCATCCATCGATGGACATTTACGTTGTTTCCATATCTTGGCTATTGTAAACATCTCTACAATGAACATTGGAGTGCATGTATCCTTTCAAACCATGTTTTTCTCCAGATATATGCCCAGGAGTGGGGCTGCTGGATCATAAGGTAGCTCTATTTTTAATTGCTTAAGGAATGTCCATACTGTTCTCCATAGTGGCTGTACCAACTTACATTCCCACCAACAGTGCAAGAGGGTTCCCTTTTCTCCACATCCTCTCCAGCATTTATTCTTTGTAGATTTTCTGATGATAGTCATTCTGACATATGTGAGGTGGTACCTCATTGTAGTTTTGATTTGCATTTCTCTAATAATTAGTGATGTTGAGCATCTTTCCACGTGCCTCTTGGCCATCTGTATGTCTTCTTTGGAGAAATGTGTATTTAGATCGTCTGCCCATTTTTTGATAGGATTGTTTTCTTTTTTAATATTGAACTACATGAACTGTTTATAAATTTTGGAGTTTAATCCCTTGTAGGTTGCATCATTTGGATCTCTTTAATTGAAGGCCAATAAATCTGAAATCCCAAGCAAGCAGAACATTTGGAGTTAAGATCTCTTTCAGGAATAGACTCTCACAGGTAAAACATGACAAGACTAAGATAAGTTTTCATAAAATTCTGATAGGTGACCCAAAGCAAAATGCGTTCTATAAGTATGCTGATCTCTGAGATCTTCTGAACTCACTAGTCCTAGAGTCAAATGGCACAACAAATTTATTAGACTTAAGTTTGTTCTTTGTTCTATGAACTTCATTTTATAAGATCATAAAAATATGATATGAAAATACAGAAAGAAAGTCAGCAAGTACTATGACAGGATTTTATAATGGATAAAATGTGATCAAATGATCAAAGTATTCCTAAAAAGCATTCCTCATTTCTAGAAATCAAAGTAAATAGAGAATCTGAGAATCTAATGAAAATAATTTAGATTTCAGATTCAACACAAAATGTATTTCATTACTGTGACCAGGGAAGCCCCCAAGTGAATGGTTCAAGGAGCCTCAGGGAAACTCCAAGATCTTGAACCATAATGGGAAGGGTATCTTGGCTGGTTCTTGTGGAACCTCCAGATATTGCCTATTGTCTCCCCAACAGACCAACTAACACATGTTGACTAAGCAAAGCTAAGTGAAATAGAAGTGTGTCTATAATGGAGAAGACCTCTTTGACAAGGTGTTTTTAGATGAGCAGATAATGAGATGATATTTATAGCTATTGAAATCTGGGCTCAAGTGGTTAAGGTGGGCATTTCAAGGCCAGTAACAGATTAGAAGAGATGAAGTTCATGACATAAGCATTTAGGATGGAGGGACAGTGAGTAGAGAGCCTTGAAATTAGTCTTCATAAATGAACTGCTGTTTAATAAACAGCAATCTGCCCAGGTGAGCAATCTATTGTCTGAGAGGAGAGTTGTTTGCTCACACAAATTTGTTTGCAGGAATTTTCCAAAGCAAACAATGATGTTGTTTATGGATTTACAGCCTTACCTTCCTGAAAAATAATTTTCTGAAATAAATTTTTAAATCATATTGACACAGATGGCTTCAGGTTTCATTTCTGACAGTTAAGCTACGTAAATACAGATAGTCTAAAGTTTCTGTGTATGGTTGATTAATAATATCCAGCAAAGATCATATTACCCTTATTTGCTATGAGCTTCAGCTGAAAGTCGAAAAGAAACTTTAATTTCTGATCTTTAATGAAATTATTGTAGCTGAGACAATTTTCTTAAGCTGGATGTATGTGTGTGTGCATGTGTGTGCATACTCTGTCAGTATATTCCAAGATATCTTCTCTAAAATTTCAATTTAAAATGAATGGAAGAAGTATTAAATTGTTTAAATCCTTTATTACTCAAGTCTTATATTACTTCAATTGATTGTTCTGTATTTTTATGACAAAGTTTTTGACATGTTGTCATGAATTTAAATGAAAAAGCTATTCAGCAAGAAAGAGGAGTATTTATTTTCAAAAAGGATCCACCACGATATGTCATTTACAGAAAAGAATCAATTCTTCAGGGCATAAAAGTATAAATTTCATTTGTTGGTGTGGAAGTAAGCAAAATGACCATTATTACAAATTCTTCACAGGGTTCTCCAAAGCTTCAGGTAAAACTGCTTAGATGGAGAAAAATAAAAATGAATTGCTAGAGGTTCTTAGTTACAAATTGGAAAATAAAAAAGAAAGTGTTGTTAGAATTTTGTCCTTCTCTCCAGGGAATTAAAAGCAATATATAATTTTTTTTTTACAAATATTGATATAGTTCCATGTTGATTCCATATGTGAGCAATTTCCCTTCTGTTAAGCTCACAATTGCATGTTTTTAATTCAGACTGGAGTGCACTTGTTTGCCAGAAATTTTGATTTCTTCATTTGAAGTGAGGTAATAACACATTCTAAAGTAAATATATATCTCAGAATTACAAAAATGTTGTGCTTTTGACTAATATATGACTGAATAAGCTCATATTTGATTGAACCTAAAGAACAATATTTCATACCCAAAGAAAATTAAATAACAATTGTGTACACACACTCAAATCTGACATTTTATATAATATTAAATATTGTATATAAATATTATATCAGTATAATATAATGAAGAAAGTTAAAAAGGTCTCCTGAATAGCAAATTTAGACTTGAATATATGGAAAGAAATATCATATTCTCAGAAAAGACTCAAAATTATAAATGTATTGGTTCCCCTTAAGTAAAATTTTACCTTTTATGTTATTACAATATAGTGTTTTCTGGGGCTTATTTTTCTGGAGTTTAGATAAGTTGACTGAAATGAACTTAGAGGAATAAATAAACAGAAGTCTGAGACAAGGTATTCTCAGGACAATGCTCTCTCTGAAGGCTCTGTGGGAAATCATTTCCATATCTTGTTCTCTTGGTTGGTGTTGCCAGCAAGCCTTGGTGATCCTTGGTTGGTAAATGCATCCCTCTAATCTCTCTGTTTCTATTTTCACATGGCCATCTCCTTGTTTGTCTGCATCTTCATGTGGCTTTCTCCTCTGTATATATGTGTCTCTTCTCCATTTGTAAAAACAACAGGCATGTTGTATTAGGTCCCATCCTATGATATCATCTTATCCTGATTAGATCTGCAAAGACTCTATTTCCAAAAACTGTCAAATTCATGACAACTGAATGTTAGGACTTCAGTGTATGAATTTTTGGGTGACACAATTCAAACCATACCACCATCTTACTGTTTCACTCACTAATGAATTGATAAATCTTTGACACATAAACTTACTTACATTTGAGTGAGATTATCTTAAAATTATACTTTATTGTGTAGCTTGTTCCACCCAGATGACCAAATGCAATCACCAGCCTGAACCAATTAAGGTATGTTGTTCAAGAGTGGATTTCATTGACCACTGACATCTAAGCACAAGAATACCTTTAATTTTGTCCCTAGAAAACAAGAAATAGAATATACCATTACTGCGTTCCTATTTCTCTTTTCCTTGACTTCATGTTTTGTTGTTTCTGTTATTTATGGTTATTGGTCAAAATTAGTCAAGTCCTACTTCTGATGGTGCATGCCAAATGAATTATTCCCCACTGGTCTATCACTGGATAGTATCTCCATTACAATGCTGAATAGAAATAATGAGAAGTAGAATAATAGAGAATGAGAAATAATTTTTGCCTTATCCTTGATCTTAAGGAGTATTTAACATTTCATGGTCTACAATGTTAATTGTAAGTTTTTACAGATGCCTTTTACCAGATTAAGTTATTTTCTATTCCTACTTTGCTGAGAATTCTTATAAAGATGAATTTACTCAAATATTTTCCCTCATATAGGTACATGATCATATTAATTTTTTTCTTTTATTTTATTAATTTGTTGAATGACATTTACTTAGTTTCACATTGTGAGTTTATTTTTTGCTTAAGATAATATTTTTATTACTTTTAATGGTGGTCATATTTCCAAGGGGACTAGAATTTTATCAGCCAGAGAATGGACTACCTGGTCTATGGCCTACTTCCACTCAATAGCTCACTGTGGGATCTGAGTGAATATCTGTGTTTATCCATACCTAAAATCCAGACACACTTTCCTGCACATCATAGCTAAATAGGTCACTAGAAAAGCATGAACAACTTAAGATTCTGCTATTGAAAGTTTTGCATTTTGTTTCAATTCTTGCCTGCCAGTTTCTCTTCTTTATTATAAATTTCCTAATTTATATATTTAATATTTTATCATTAATATGTCAGTAATAATTAATTCACCACAGCATCCTCTCAGACTTTTATCTATACATTGATGCATGCTTAATACAATATTGTTATGAGCTCTGTTTCACACATTATTAGCTCTGCTTCCTTTTCATTTTCTTTTCTCTAAAATATATCCCAGTGTATCTTCAGCTAACCTTTGATTTTTCAGCAGTGTACATCATAGAGTTTAAGAATAATCTCTTCCTTGTTAAATTTTGATTTCCACCTCTTAAAGGAAAATTAGATGGACTGCATTTACTGTTAGATATGACAGAGCTTTTCTGGTTTTTGGCTTCCAAGCAATACCTTAATATATTATTTTGTGTTTACAACAGCTGTTTTTCTTTTTGTAACTATTTTCAAAATAAAATAGAGCTGCAATATTTTGGTTTCTTTTAAGCATTTCAATAGATAATTTTTCATTCACAGTGCAAATAAGTAAAAATAAAAATATACAAAGCAAGGAATTTAGCATTTAAAAAAATTCATAGACCTGATCTTATTAAAATGCAGATTTAGTAGAGCTGGAATAGGGCCCAATATTCTTAATTTATACTGGATTAAATTGACAATGAAGAGGAGAAAAGAAGTTTTTGATTACTTTAGTAAGCACAGGCAAATCCCATATTATTTAAAATATCACTCTAGGAAAAATAAAAATTAATATATTGTATAAAGACCACTTCTTTATGTTTAGATTGATCTATTATTAGAGTAAAAATGGAATCTTTTTACTTTCTATAACTCTGTATTCCAAACAGCTAGAAATTTTTGAGTAGCAACTGTTCACCGTTTAATAACATTTTCCCAAGATATCTAATGCACCTAAGGACGAAAGAGCTGCCTTCCAGTGATTTCCAATTTATCCAATTTTCTGGCAACTTGTCTCCCCACAGAATGACAGATTACTCTTTCAGTCTTTCCACGTTCTGAACACCTAAGCCAATTGTTTTCAATCTTTTCCTTCTGCAATTCTATCCCTTAAAATACTTTAGAGTGGTTCTTGAAGGGATTTCTCTTTAGTTAAATGGTGATACACCTCTCCCATCATCCAAAGTGTCAAAGGAGAAATAGTGATATTTTCTTTACATTAGGGCAAGTTCCATTGTTTCCTTCATCTTGCAGTCTTATCAAAAACACCGGTATAGATCCAATCATTTAGTTTAGAGTTTCAGAGAATTTGAGGGCACAGAACTTCAATGTTTATTTGGTAAATGTTTATGACATTTCTGAAATATCCAAATTTGGTGGTCTCCTTAAAATATCAAAATAGAAAGTTGAATGCTATACAAATAAGAGTTTACTTAAGAGGAGATCTGCCCAGCAGTTGGGTCAACTAATACAAAATCCTAAATAGTTCAAAAAGCTGCTTAGAGCAGGAGAGTTATGAAGTGGATATGTCCCTCATAGAGCATCAACCAACACTTGCCAAGTATGAATCTGGTAGACTCAATAATGACTCAAAATGCTGTTATCTGGAGATTCAACTCCTTTTCTTGCTGTTAAGTGGAAGTGTACAAGTGATTCAATTCTCCTATGCAAATTTACAGAAGTCCTATATATAGATTTACATTAAAGTTACATGATGTCAATGTCAAATGCTAGTCATCATCTTTTTGCACAAGGATAGGTTCTCAGAAACATTTTTGGTGAGATCACTAATTTATTTAACTTACTGGATGGATAGAATCATCAAATTATCAATCTACGTGTCTTTCTAATATTTTATGAAGTAGATAAGCAAACCATTTGAATAATGATTTGTATTTAAAAACTAATATATTTTGGTCAAGTGTCTTTAAGTTCACTAATGAAAACCCAACATTAACATTTTGACTCTTGAGACCCACTGTCTTATCTGATAAATTATTTTTTAGTTAAAAATATCCATGGGATATGTTTTAACAAATATTAACTCATATTTAAGAAATAGTAACTCATATCAAAGTTACTAAGGATCACCTGAAGATACAAGTCGACTCTGCTTTTGGATACTACAGAATGCCCATTAGAATTCTCTTCAAACTATTCATACATTTTTTTGTCTTCTTTTATATTTTCCATGAAAATATATACATTTATATATATATATTTATAACATAGAGGTCTTTAACATTATAGGATTAGCAAAATTATATATAAATAAGTGCTTACTGAACATAATATAAATTTCTTTCTTTAATTTTAGTTTTCTATACCTTCTGAATGTAAAATCAGGGAACAGGGTCCTCATTTACAGTTCACTTTTGGCTTCCAACATCTAGGCAATATCTTGTAAAGAGTTGGCACTCAAAAATTATATCATTGAATTATGAAATGAATGAGTTCATCATTTCATGATCTGAATCACATTAAATGTTTGGTACATTTGGAAAACCAATGGTAACTGTGTAAAATGATGAAAACGAATGTGATAGTGGGCTATTCCCCCTTTTCTTCTACTTGTGCATCATTTCCTTCTTTTTGCTACCTACCTGCCTCATCTCATGGACTTTAGCCACCCCATCATCTGCAAAGTTTGCAAAAACAATTTTCCGAAAATAGAGTTCTGATGAATAATGGAATTCTGAGCAAGTGACAAAGAAGCACAAAACAAAACAAACAAATGCCAACCTTAGCTTTCAGTTAAAGTTAAAAATTTCTGCCAAGCCAAAACCTCCCTTGCTCTACTTTCCCTTGTCCTATAAAAAGCCTGATATTACTTCAATGCCGGAATCATCTGATCTTCCAGTAGCCCCAATGCTCACCAGTTGAATAAAGCCTTTAACAAAGTTTATTCTGTCATGAAAATCATTTTATTTTGACAAATAAGGTTTTCATTATAGACTTTCATTTATCTTTTCTCTCTAGAGTCATATTTTCTTCTTTTTATTCATTTCTGCTGCTTCATTCTGATTTTAGAAAATCTTTTATTCTTCCTTGCCTTCCTTTGAATTTTTACTGAATATTTTTTAGATTTTATCTTGCAAATTATAAATATTATACTTTTTCTTTTCTTAGGCAGTTTTAATATTTTAACAAGCATTCTAACTTGAAAGATAAAGTTTATCAACACCCCTAAAAATACAAAGATTTAGAGCTTTGTAGTTGCAATAACTTTTAAAAATTGGCATTACTAATTTATTATTTATGTTGTTTTGCTTAATCCAACAATTAGATATTTCTGTTTGTGTTTTTGTTATTATTGTCAAATAAAATTATTGCTTGTTTTATGTATTTTCTTATGATATATTTTCTAATATTTGAAATTTCTATCCAGTTAATTATCTTTCATCCTTTATCTATTTTTTTGTGAGTTGTACAATAAACAACTGAAATTAGTTACATTTATTTATAACAGTAGAGTCTATTGTGAAACCATAATTGTGAGTTACTGAAATAGGGGGGAAATTTAGACCATTGCAGTACACAAAGTCTAGAAACTTAGATGTCAATATGCTGGAGAAATCATCTAAATGAGTTATAAATATCACCAAGAATTACAACTGGGGTAGCATTGAAAAAGGTGACTATAATCTAGTTTCTAAGACATTTAAGGAACAATACCAGGAATTTTTGTTTTCATTTATTGTGCTGATCATCATTGTTTGTTTGCTCTTTAATTCTTCTAGATCCTTGTTAAATATTTCTTGTATTTTCTCCATTCTATTTCCAAGATTTTGGATCATCTTTACTCTGAATTCTTTTTCAGGTAGACTTCCTATTTCCTCTTCATTTGTTTGGTCTGGTGTGTTTTTACTTTGCTGCTTAATCTGCTGTGTATTTCTCTGTCTTCTCATTTTGCTTAAGTTACTGTGTTTGGGGTCTTCTTTTCACAGGCTGCAGGTTCGTAATTCCTATTGTTTTTGGTGTCTGCCCCTAGTGGGTAATGTTGGTTATTTGGCTAGTGTTGGCTTCCTCGTGGAGGGGACTGGAGCCTGTCTTCTGGTGGATGAGGCTGGAACTTGTCTTTCTGGTGGGTAGGACCATGTCCAGTGGTCTGTTTTGGGGTATCTGTGAACTTATTATGATTTTAGGCAGCCTCTCTGCTAATGGGTGGGGTTTGTTTCTGTCTTGCTAGTTATTTGGCTCTGGAGCTTGTTGGTCATTGAGTATAGCTGGGACTTAGCGTTGAGACAGAGACATCTGGGTCAGCCCTTGCTGATTGTTATTACATGGGGCTGGGAGGTCTCTGGTGGTCCTATATCCTTTACTCAGCTCTCCCACCTCAGAAGCTCAGTCCTGACAACCAGCTGGAGCACCAAGACCCTGTTAGCCACACAGCTCAGAAGAAAAGTGGGGGAAAAAATAATACATAAAATAAAATAAAGTTATTAAAATAATTTAAGAAATATTATTAAAATAAATTTTTAAAAGTGTAATAAAAAAGAAGAGAGCAACCAAACAATAAAAAAAAATCCACCAATGATAACAAGTGCTAAAAACTATACTAATTTACCTATAAAAATCAGAAACTAGTCAGTTTTATACAACCAACTCCAAGTCTACAGTTGCTCCCAATGTCCACTGCCTCAAGTTTAGGATGATTCGTTGTCTATTCAGGTATTCCACAGATGCAGGGTACATCAAGTTGATTGTGAGGATTTAATCCGCTGCTCCTGAGGCTGCTAGGAGAAATTTCCCTTTCTCTTCTTTTTTCACACAGCTCCCAGGGTTCAGCTTTGGATTTGGCCCCACCTCTGTGTGTAGGTCACCCTCTGGCATCTGTTCTTCCCCCCAGACAGAAGGGGGTTAAAGGAGCAGCTGATTAGGGGGCTCTCAGGTGGGGGAAGGGAGGGGTATGGAATGAGGAGTGGGCCTGCATTGGCAGAGGCTGGCGTGACATTGCAACAGCCTGGGGCATGCTATGTGTTCTCCTGGGGAGGTTGTCCCTGGATCATGGAACCCTGGAGGTGATGGCCTGCACAGACTCCCAGGAGGGGAGGTGTGGATAGTGACCTGTGCTCGCACACAGGCTTCTTGGTGGCAGCAGCAGCAGCCTTAGCATTTCATGCCCATCTCTGGTGTCCACGCTGATAGCCGCGGCTTGCTCCAGTCTCTGGAACTTGTTTAGGTGATGCCTGAATTCCCTCTCCTCATGCACCCTGAAACAACCCTGACTCTTAGGCAGGTCCAGACTTTTTCCTGGACCCTCTCCCAGCTAGTTGTGGTGCACTAGCCCCCTTCAGTCTGTGTTCACGCCGCCAACCCCAGTCCTCTCCGTGGGGTCTGACCTCTGAAGCCTGAGTCTCAGCTCCCAGCCCTCACCAGACAAGCCTTTCAGGCTTGTGAGTGCTGGTCTGCATTGATCCTTTGTGCGGGAATCTCTCTGTTTTCCTCTCTTCACCCCTGTTTCCACTCTCTCCTCTGTGGCTCCGAAGCTTCCCCCCCTGCCCACACCCTGTCTCTGCCAGTGAAGTGTCTTCCTAGTGTGTGGAAACTTTTCCTCCTTCACAGCTCCCTCCCAGAGGTGCAGGTCCCGTCCCTATTCTTTTGTCTCTGTTTATTCTTTCTTATTTTGCCCTACCCAGGTACGTGGGTAGGGCAGTTTCTTGCCCTTTGGGAAGTCTGAGTTCTTCTGCTAATATTCAGTAGGTGTTCTGTAATAGTTGTTCCACATATAGATATATTTTTGATGTATTTATGGGGAGGAAGGTGATCTCCACGTCTTACTCCTCCACCACGTTGAAGGTCCTCCATCTTCCATCCTTTAAACGTTACTTTTTGAGTAAAACCTCAATTTTTTGACTGACTGAAAATGTCTTTACTTTGGCCTGTTTTTTTGAAGTATATTTATTTAGTTGACATAAATTTTAGGTTAGCAGATATTTCTTGACCCTTTCAAGATATTCCACAATTTCCAGACTTTCATTTTTCTGTTGATACATCAGGTGAAAGTTCATTAATTTGTGTATTCTCTTTCTTGGGTTGGTCTATAGTTTCATTATGAGACTAGGAATGGATTCATTTTACCTATTTAAATATTTCTTTTAAATCTATTAATTTGTGTCTTTTTTTCTTCTGGAAACTTCTTAATCACTATATGCTTCTCTCTCTTCGCTTTCTTAAAATCTCCAAATGGACATCTGTTTAAATACATATGAAACCATCTTGTTCCATTTCATCACTGTTTACATCTCCTTTATACTTTGTATCTTGTTGTCTCATTTGACTGCCTTTTGAATGCCTATTTTCTGTATCTGTCCTCTGTTTATTTTATCTTTTTTTAGCCACTGCTGTATAACCTGTCTGTATTGTTTTCATTTATTATAGTTTTTCACTATGATATGTTCCACATGTGTCCATTTTGTGTGGTATATCATATCATACTTGTATACTGTGTAGAAGTCAAAAAAAAAAAAAAACAACTGGAGTAAAGATGTTCTATCCTTAACTTTGGGGATGCCTGAATGTCTGACTTTGACTCTTGGCCAAGATAAAGCAGTACAGTATGTGGTATATAAAGTCTAATATTATAGATCAAACTTATTAAGAAAAAAATGAATATAAAGAATATGGAAATATAAAGAGTGCATGAATGGAAATTTAAGCTAGAACTCTCAATTTTAAGAGATTAGGAGATATGTAAAAATAGTTATGTTCATAAATAACTGTATAAATGAACAAATGTATTTGGTTAAAATTTCAGCAATGTGTGTACAAACATCTTTTCAGGAATCCATGAAGTACTTTTTAGTGACAACATTCTAGCTGTTTGCCATTTGAGAATCACTGAAGTTTTCTGGAAATAATGTGTCTTATAAAAATGAAAGTATGTTTAAAGTATATTTCAGTCCTAAATTTCTAAATTTCCATAGCACTGTATTGTCTAGAAAGGCATCAATCTTTCAACTTTTCTGAGACTTTTCAAAATTCAATTATTTTGACAAGTTATAAAAAAGGTAAACTCTTTGGTTTGTAATACTGTGATACATTCTTTATTTATTTCTAATTACCTTTATGTTAAATATTTCTTATTCATATTGGAATATCTCCTTGTTGCAGTTTGCTCAAAATTTATATCTTATATCTTTATATTTTTATATGTCTTAAAGTGCAAAATACCTGTATTTTTATTTCAGACTTGACTATAATTTATACAAATGTTTTATATCTATGGACTTAATTTGCAAAATGCAGGCATAGTGTTAGACATATTTGTAACATGTATAAAAATCATGGGCATCCACCTTTTGCTACTTATGAAAAAAATAGCAGACTATCCAATTGTTTTGTGATAGTCAATTATATGTACATTACTAAAAGCTCATGACTGGTATCTCTTGTGCTCAGAGTCTGTACTAATGTAAAAGTACGAGAATGTGATGGATAGCAAAGGCTGCAGAGAAAGAATGTTAACTTCAACAGCTAAAATATATAAGTTGCTGTTCTTCTCTATAGTTTTAGAGCATTCAGCAAATCTTTACAATCAATATATGTAAAATATCAAAGTCATCATATGTACCTTTGGGATAACACATAAATGCAAAGATAATATTTATATTTCTTTCAGGATAGCTTGAAAATATTATCGTAAGTTTTGTTGTATATCCACTTAAGGGGTGAAATTATTATTCATTATAATGCTTGCTGTAACATAGCTAAAGGATTTTAAATACTTGCTGGAAAACCCATAGGAGAAAATGAAAATGGAACTCTTGTCTTACAAACAAGTTCTAATGGAAAAGCTCATCTGGTGAAATATAAATTTGAATCATTACAAAATTTAGGCCAATGAAAATGTTTCCCCCAAAGACAGTCTTTTCTTACTAGATTGGAGGCTTTACTGTCCTATACCACTTCTGACAGCCTCTTTTTAGCAAACAACTAGAAGTAAGTGAATTAACTATTATATCTAACTTATAAGTATAGGTGATTTTCCCAAGTAACTCCATAATTGAGATTTACATATCCTTATAAGCTATCGTGCATTATATCACCTTTGACTTGTGAGACCCACTTAAAGTCAGAGAAAAAAAAAGGAAGTGAAATTTTGTTTCCATTGTGACACCTCTACCTTTTTTTTTAACTTTTAAAAATTCTTTTATAATATTTTATCATAGTATTTATATAGTATATAATACATCCAACAAATAGGTATTGATTACTTTCAGGTGTTGAGGATCAAAAGGCTAAAATCCTGGGCAAATACATTCTATTTGGAAATTCAGTCCATGCATGAATAAATACATATATAATACCAGACAAAACTAATGTGACTCTGTAGCACAGCACATAGGAATCTTTAACACCCCTGAGTAGTTGGGAAAAAATACGAATTAAGGTAATGCAACACTGGTATAATAATTATTGTTCCTAGAAGTTCACAGCTCTTCTTGACATGCCATTGGCAGAAAAAGCAGTTAGTTCTTTTTAAAGAAATAGTACAGTCACAGGATGTCAGGGAAAAATGAAAAAGAAAAAACCATTAGCCAAGTTTGAATATGTCTTCAGCAGTTTTGCCTTTTCAAAATTGCAGTGTATTTAAAATTCATTTTAAACCTTAGCAATTAATTTTTATAATTTAGAATATTTTATTTTGTATATTCTTTATTATTGAATCATTATTGATTTGCAATATTATATTAGTTTTGAGAGTATAACATAATGATTCAATATTTGTATACATTATGACCAAAGTCTAGTTACCATCTGTCACCATACAAAGTTATTACAATATTATTGACTATATTCCCTATGCTGTACATTGTAGTCCCATAGCTTTTTTATTTTATAACTTAGCAATAATTTTCACACTAATAGATTGCCAGAGTTTCCTTGATTAAAAGAATCAAGTCAAGGATAAATAATTTTTGAGATTTAAAATAACTTTAAAATAATCACATGTACTCTTATTGCTGTTTCTATTTCTCTTTTGCTTCCAATTTTTGCCTTATCATGTCTTATTTTGTCTTTCCTTTCCTTTTTAAACATTGTTTTCTATTCTGTTTTTTTTTTTTTTTTCTTTCTTTGTCCTGCCTTTCCTTTCAGTTCTCTTCATTCTTTTTCCAGGCACATTCTGAATCCAAATGGGCATATTTGAGGTGAATATCATATGGTCTACTGAAGAGCACACATACTAAATATCTAGAGATCCTCTTTACTAACAAATATTTCAAAGAGCAACCTGCCTATTAACCATATATCATTGTTGTGTTTTTAAAATATCTTCTAGTTATTCTCAGTTTTGTGTGGCTATTATATTTTAAAGCTTGCATTAGTAATAATCTACCCTGTCCCAGGGATGATATCATTACTTGCTCACTTACTCAAGCCAGACATTTAGAATCCATTTTTGATTCTTCACTTTCCTGTGGGCCGATGTCTTATCCATTTCAAGTCTATTGATTTAATCTCCTACATACTATACAATATGCCTACTTTTCTCTATAGTTTTAGAGCATTCAGCAAATCTTTACAATCAATATATGTAAAATATCAAAGTCATCATATGTACCTTTGGGATAACACATAAATGCAAAGGTAATATTTATATTTCTTTCAGGATAACTTGAAAATATTATCATAAGTTTTGTTGTATATCAACTTAAGGGGTGAAATTATTATTCATTATAATGCTTGCTGTAACATAGCTAAAGGATTTTAAATACTTGCTGGAAAACCCATAGGAGAAAATGAAAATGGAACTCTTGTCTTACAAACAAGTTCCATCAGCTTAATTCACAAGAGGGAGAAAATGATGATTCTAGGATTCTTGGTTCTGGTGATTGGGAATGACACCATCCTTACTGAAATGAGAAAACTTGGGGAAGGTTAGTAACTGCTGTCAGGAAAATCAATTCCAGAAATATTCTCTCTGCTTCTACCTTTCCCAACCCTTATTCATTCTCCTTCTAGCAGATCCAACTGCAGTGGAAATTTGGCCATGTTATTTCTATTTTTCAGTTATTCAATGGATCCCTATGTCACTTCGAATACAATTAAACTCTCCATCTCAGTCTACAAGGCTATGCATAATTTGACTATTTGTATGTTTTAATTTTCTTGAATCACTAGCTCATTATGGTGAGGCAAAACTGCTCTTAATTTTCAAATATTTCAAACTTTTTCCAATTTCAAGAATTGTGCAGATGCTCTTACTTGCAAATGCTCATTAAAGTCTTTTCTCCATGTTCTCTTTACTAAGTCCTTCTCATAATTCAGATTTCTGCTTAAATGGCACTGTCTCAATGAAGTCTTCTCTATTCTATTCTTTCTAAGTGGGTCTTTTCTGTTTATTTTCTGTGGCCAGCTTTTTTTTGTTGGTTTTGTTTTCTGTGAACCATTTTTTTACAACTAGAAATATTGTGATTTATGTCTTTTTTTTCCTCTAAGTTCAATTAGATATTGTTATTTATTTCTTCCCTCAGTTGTATGTCTGACGCCAGCACAGTGCCTGGTAGGAGAGAGGTATTCATTGAATATTTACTAATGAATGAATACAAATATTTAATGAATTAGTGCTTACATTTTGATAGAGTGTGCATTGAATTACAATATTCCCCTGATATGTACTCTTCTAAAACTTTCGTTTTAAATTACAACTTGAGATTCCTGCTTTTATTATTTTTCTTGTAAAAGAGGACTTTCATAAATTACTTAATATATAATTGCATGAAGATGGAAATTTCCAGTTGTGTCTTAGAGTATTATGTATTAAAGCCATTTTATATATTAAAAGAAATATATTTCACTTACACTGTGAATTTTTATAGTAATATAAGGAACATTTTTATGAGTTTCAGTACAGGGAAGAATAGTTAACTTGCTCTTTTTGGAAAACAAGATTTTTATCCCTTTTCAGTTTTAATGTCTTCTGCAAATAATATTTTCTCCAGATGCACAGTCTGTAGTCCATTTTGTATGGTTTTCTTTTTCTGTCATTTTGCTCAGACTCATCTCTACACAAACTTATATTATGCTCATGTTTCAGGGGCAAGGACATTTTGTGGACATCATTATATTGATTTTTTTTCTTTAGACCTAAGCTATCAAGATGATTCTTAGTATATTTCATTTTCTAAACATCACTTTGATCTGGCTAGATTTTTCTAATTATGCAGCATAAAAAGCGAATGCCAAATCAATTGTATTGTTAAAAATGCTCAGGACACAGCCATTTAGATATCTAAATATTAACTTCATTGGAAATGAAGCATCATAATTTTTTGGGGGGCCATGTCACGTGGCTTGCAGGATCTTAGTTCCCTGACCAGGGATCTAATCGGTCCCAGGGAAGTGAAAGCCCTGAGTCCTAACCACTGGACTGCCAGGTAATTACCAAAGCATCATCATTGATGTTGGATTACATTTGTGGTTAAAATATTATAAACCTACAATTTTCTTTTGCAATTTATAAGTAACCTGTAGGATGATGCTTTGACTTTATGTCATAATCTGACGCTTATTCACTACACTTCTAAAATCATTAGACCTACTATGTAATTACGCCATCTGTATTAAAATTAAAATAAAAAAACTGGTTTGATAGAGCAGCATCTATAGTCAGGGCTCTTTCACTTATAAACTCCTCTAACTAAACTCTACCTTTAAGCTAAAAGAAGACTATTTTGGAAGATACTGGAGATATCAGGGGCTCAATGTAAACTGTCTTAGAGGCAGGGCAGCTCGAGAGTCCTGAGGACTGTGATCGGGAACAGGGCTCTACTATGACCAACGCTCTCTTTTTCAGGTCTGCTTCCATATGGGTGCAACGTCATTGTCTCCTGTTGTAGATGTGTTTACTTTTTCTCTGTTAAGAGCAGGAAAATTCACCTGTAACCAAAGTGTGGAAGGCGGTGAGGGCATTCTTTTTATTCCTTAGCCTCATGATTAAAACTATAAAGAATGAATCTGACTAAACTGCCCTGGGCATGCTACAAAGATTGGCTCAGCCTGGGTCCTGTAGGAGCAGGTGGTATGGCATCAGGGGAGTCTGAGAATCATGGATCTGTGGCTATTGTTGATACTGGGAATATAATTGTTATGAGCTAAGAAGTTACTTCAACTTGGGTCTACTAGAAGTTGCAAAGTGCCATACAGTTCAAAAGAGGAAGAAAGTTTGATCATGGAAACAATATATTATTTTTATCCAGAACTTAAGCTCAAATATCTCTTTTATGTCTCTTACAATATTGAGAATTTTTTTCCTTAGGTAATAACTAACTAAAGGTTCATTAACTACTTAGTGCAAAGACTTCAGTGACTGGTTCAATATTAAAAAAATGAACATATGGACTCGCTAACTGAAAGGAATGTTACTTTTCTTAATTGTTGTAACTATCATTAGACAGTTTTTAGATGACTCAGCTTTTATAATAAAATTTTAGATATGATTTTATAGACTAAAACAACTTGTATTCTTATCTCATTAAATCTATTGAATAGCCTACTCATTTAGTCACTAAATTAATTATATGCAATGCAGCATTAATACATTTGGTTAATGTCCATTGACAAGAAAAAAAGAAAAATTCCAGCATATATTCCCTGAAATTTCTTATAAAATAGTTTCTTGAAAATAATGCAGAAATGAAGTGGTGAATAAAAAAAAGATATCTGTATATTTTTTTAACTTGAGAAAAGCAAAACATTTCTAGCTCTCTTGTATTTATTTCTACAATATTAGAAATTATAAATGTATTTGAAATATTTGCTGTTTTTTTTAACATCTTTATTGGAGTTTAATTGCTTTGCAATCGTGTGTTAGTTTCTGCTGTACCACAAAGTAGACATGTATCCCCATATCTCCTCCCTCTTGCATCCCCCTCCAACTCTCCCTATCCTACCCCTCTAGTTGATCACAAAGCACCAAGCTGATCTCCCGGTGCTATGCAGCTATTTCCCACCAGCTACCTATTTTACATTTGGTAGTGTGTATATGTCAATGCGACTCTCTCACTTCGTCCCAGCTCACCCTTCCCCACCACCGTGTCCTCAAGTCCTTTCTCTACATCTGCATCTTTATTCCTGTCCTGCCCCTAGGTTTTTCAGAACCAATTTTTTTAGATTCCATATATATGTGTTAGCATACCGTATTTGTTTTTCTCTTTCTGACATAATTCACTCCGTATGACTGACTCTAGATCCATCCACATCACTACAAACACGTCAATTTCATTTCCTTTTATGGCTAATATTCCATTGTATATATGTGCCACATCTTCTTTATCCATTCATCTGTGCATGGACACTTAGGTGGCTTCCATGTCCTGGCTATTGTAAATAGTGTTGCAATGAATATTGTGGTACATGACTCTTTTTAAATTATTGTTTTCTCAGGGTATATGTCCAGTAGTGGGATTGCTGGGTCATATGGTAGTTCTATTTTTAGTTTTCTAAGGAACCTCCATACTGTTCTCTGTAGTGGTTGTATCAATTTACATTCCCATCAACAGTGCAAGAGGGTTCCCTTTTCTCCACATCCTCTCCAGCATTTATTGTTTGTAGACTTTTTGATGATGGCCATACTCCGTGGCCATTCTCACACCTCTCAGTGTAAGGTGATACCTCGTTGTAGTTTTGATTTGCATTTCTCCAGTGATTAGTGATGTTGAGCATCCTTTCATGTGTTTGTTGGCAATCTGTATATCTTCTTTGGAGAAATGTCTATTTAGGCCTTCTTCCCACTATTGGATTGGGTTGTTTGTTTTTTAGATATTGAGATGCATGAGCTGATCCTATATTTGGGAGATTAATCCTTTGTCAGTTGCTTCATTTGCAAATATTTTTTCCCATTCTGAGGGCTGCCTTTTCATTTATGGTTTCCTTTGTTGTGCAAAAGCTTTTAAGTTTCATTAGGTCCCATTTATTTATTTTTGTTTTTATTTCCCTTTGTCTAGGATTTCCCTTTGTCTGGTTTTTATTATAAATGGGTGTTGAAATTTGTCAAAAGCTTTTTCTGCATCTATTTAGATTATCATGTAGTTTTATCTTTCAATTTGTTAATATGGTGTATCACATTGATTGATTGATTTGCATATATTGAAGAATCCTTGCATTCCTGGGATAAATCCCACTTGATCATGGTGTATGATCCTTTTAATGCACTGTTGGATTCTGTTTGCTAGTATTTTGTTGAGTTTTTTTGCATCTATGTTCATCAGTGATATTGGCCTGTAGTTTTCTCTTTTTTGTGACATCTTTGCCTGGTTTTGGTATCAGGGTGATGGTGGTCTCAAAGAATATGCTTGGGAGTGTTACTCTCTCTGTTATATTTTGGAAGAGTTTGAAAAGGATAGGTGTTAGCTCTTCTCTAAATGTTTGATAGAATTTGCCTGTGAAGCCATCTAGTCCTGGGCTTTTATTTGTTGAAAGATTTTAATCACAATTTCAATTTCAGTGCTTCTGATTGGTCTGTTTATATTTTCTATTTCTTCCTGGTTCAGTCTTGTAAACTTGTGCTTTTCTACGAGTTTGTCCATTTTTTCCCGTTGTCCACTCTATTGGCATATATTTGCTTGTAGTAATCTCTCATGATCCTTTGTATTTCTGTAGCGTCAGTTGTTACTTCTCCTTTTTTATTTCTAATTCTATTGATTTGAATCTTTTCCCTTTTTTTCCTGATGAGTATGGATAACAGCTTATCCATTTTGTTTATCTTCTCAAAGAACCAGCTTTTAGTTTTATTGATATTTTCTACTGTTTCCCTGATTTCTTTTTCATTTATTTATAATCTGATCTTTATGGTTTCTTTCCTTCTGCTAACTTTGGGGTTTTATTGTTATTCTTTCTCTAATTGCTTTAGGTGTAAGGTTAGATTGTTTATTTGAGATTTTTCTTGTTTCCTGAGGTAGAATTGTACTGCTTTAAACTTCTCTCTTAGAACTGCTTTTGCTGCATCCTATAGGTTTTGGGTCATCTTGTTTTCCTTGTCATTTGTTTCTAGGTATTTTTTGATTTCCTCTTTGATTTCTCCAGTGATCTCTGGGTTATTTAGTAGTGTATTGTTTAGCCTCCATGTCTTTGTATTTTTTGCAGTTTTTTTTTCCTGTAATTGGTATCTAGTCTCATAGTGTTGTGCCTGCAAATGATAATTGATAGGATTTCATTTTTCTTAAATTTGCCAGTACTTGATCTGTGACCCAAGATATGATCTATCCTGGAGAATGTTCCATGAGCACTTGAGAAGAAAGTGTATTCTGCTGTTTTTGGTTGGAATGTCCTATAAATATCATTTAAGTACATCTTGTTTAATGTGTCAATTAAAGCTTGTGTTTCCTTATTTATTCTCATTTTGGATGACATGTCCATTGGTGAATGTGGGGTGTTAAAGACCCCTACTATGATTGTGTTACTGTCAAATTTCCCTTTTATGGTTGTTAGCATTTGTCTTATGTATTGAGGAGTTCCTATTTTGGGTGCATAAATATTTACAATTTTTATATCTTCTTCTTTATCGATCCCTTGATCATTATGTAGTGTCCTTCTTTGTCTCTTGTAATAGTCTTTATTTTAAAGTGTATTCTGTCTGATATCTGAATGGCTACTCCCTCTTTCTTTTGATTTCCATTTGCATGGAATGTCTTTTTCCATCCCCTTACTTTCAGTCTGTACATGTCCCTAGGTCTGAAGCGGGTCTCTTGTAGACAGCATATTTATGGGTCTTGTTTTTGTATTCATTCAGCCAGTCTATGTCTTTTGATTGGAGCATTTAATCCACTTACATTTTAGGTAATTATCAATATGTATGTTCCTATTACCATTTTCTTAATTTTTTTGGGTTTGTTATCGTAGGTCTTTTCATTCTCCTGTATTTCCTGCCTAAAGAAGTTCCTCTAACATTTGTTGTAAAGCTGGTTTGGTGGTGCTGAAATCTTTCAGCTTTTGCTTGTCTGTAAAGGTTTTAATTTCTCTGTTGAATCTGAATGAGATTCTTGCTGGTTAGAGTAATCTTGGTTGTAGGTTTTTCCCTATCAGCACTTTAAATATGTTCTGCCACACCCTTCTGTCTTTCAGAGTTTCTGCTGAAAGATCAGCTGTTAACCTTATGGGGATTCACTTGTATATTATTTGTCATTTTTCCCTTGCTGCTTTTACTTTTTTTCTTTGTATTTAACTTTTGATAGTTTGATTAATATGTGTCTTGGTGTGTTTCTCCTTGGATTTATCCTGTATGGGACTCTCTGCACTTCCTGGACTTGATTATTTCCTTTCCCATATTAGGGAAGTTTTCAACTATAATCTCTTCAAATATTTTCTCAGTCCCTTTCTTTTTCTCTTCTTCTGGATCCCTATAATTCGAATGTTGGTGTCTTTAATGTTGTCCCAGAGGTCTCTGAAACTGTCCTTAATTCTTTTCATTCTTTTTTCTTTATTGTGCTCTGAGGTAGTTATTTCCACTATTTTAACTTCCAGGTCACTTATCCATTCTTCTGCCTCAGTTATTCTGCTATTGATTCCTTCTAGAGAATTTTTAATTTCATTTATTGTGTTGTTCACCACTGCTTGTTTGTTCTTTAGTTCTTCTAAGTCTTTATTAAACGTTTCTTGTATTTTCTCCATTCTATTTCGAAGACTTTGGATATATTTATTATTATTACTCTGAATCCTTTTTCGGGAAGACTGCCTGTTTCCTCTTCATTCGTTTGGTCTGGTGCGTTTTTACCTTGCTCCTTCCCGTGCTGTGTATTTGTCTGTCTTCTCATTTTGCTTAACTTATTGTGTTTGGGGTCTCCTATTCACAGGCTGCAGGTTCGTATTTCCCATTGTTTTTGGTGTCTGTTACCAGTGTGTAAGGTTGGTTCAGTGGGTTGTGTAGGCTTCCTGGTGGAGGGGACTTGTTGCTGTGTTCTGGTGGATTAGGCTGGATCTTGTCTTTCTAGTGGGCAGGACTATGTCCGATGGTGTGTTTTGTGGTGTCTTTTACCTTATTATGATTTTAGGCAGCCTCTCTGCTAATGAGTGGGGTTGTGTTCCTGTCGTGCTAGTTGTTTGGCATGGGGTGTCCAGCACTGTAGCCTGCTGGTCGCTGAGTGGAGCCAGGTTTTAACGTTGAGATGGAGATCTCTGGGAGAGCTCTCTTTGTTATTACAAGGGGCTGGGAAGTCTCTGGTGGACCAGTGTCCTGAACTCATCTCTCTCACCTTGGAGGCTCAGGCGCGACACCTGGCTGGAGCACCAAGACCCTGTCAGCCACACAACTGTGTCATCCTGGAGAAGATGGACTGAAGCCAGGAGAAAGCTAGAGGATGGGAGACCTATCAGAAGGTTTGTTTGATGAAATCAAGCAAAGAATGGTGACATTCTGTACCCAGGATCTACTCACGAAGGGGAAAGTGGTGCCTTGGGAAGCCGAGCGTGCAATTCTACCCACTCTGTTTTTAAGAAAGATATACTCTATTGTTAATTATTGATATAAGATGCATTGATTTAGTCTCTGAAATGTTTGCACCAACAAATCAATTTGAAAATATTTCTTTCCTTAAAAATTATTGGTAGACAAAACATATTTAAAAGTTAAATAATATGAAATGAAAATTTTAGTTACTGAAACAAAATAGAAATAGTTTTAACTACAGTAACTCTATTACAATACCTGTTTTGAAAATATGAATTTGTTCCAACAGCATGGATATATTTGGGAACAGTTAAGACATAATATGAAAATGGGTCTTTATGTGAGATTTTGATCTAACGAAATGCTAGTTGAATGTAGGAAAATGCACCCAGATGAGTTGTGTACTTAGAAACACACAAAATGTAAACATGGACATACCTCAGGTATCTACCAGCTACCTCAGTTAACTATGTACTTGCCGTGAGCCATGTTTATCCACCTCAGGTCTTACAGTTTTCCTTCCAATTACAGAGAACCCTCCTTTTATGACTTCATAATAACTCATAGGCTGTAACCCCTCCAATATCTACTTCTGCAAGCAAATTTCATAAGTTTGAAGGTAAATTGCCATACTCAATGTAAGATTTATGCATGAACCTTTTACTATGTGTAAAACTATACTACCATATTTTTTATGGCCTTATATTTTTTTCAGTGTCACTGACCAAGTTTCTGTGTGTGTCATTCTTCCCATGAGTTCTGTGTTTTTTATTGCACAATTTTGCAAGGCAGAATTATTTTTAGGAGCATATATATTACATTGGAGGATGACTGATTGTATGTAGATTTTATGGTAAACTTGTGACCAAAAAAAATGAACTATCAAGACAATTTCTGCAGAGTTTTAATAATTGAATGTTACTATATATAATTTGATTTTATATAATTTTTGAAAGCAATCAAAATGAAAGTTAGTAAAGATAGTAATTAGAAATTGCACATAGGCCTATATTAAGTCTACTTATATAAATATTCATACTATATTAGAATTAATTTCCATAAAACACATTATTTAGGTATATGAATTATAAATTAAATATGGTCTTGGTAAATGGTAGGATATTTTTATTATTGTCGTTAGTTCATTAAAATCTTTTAATTTAAAATTTGAGTACTAATTGTGGGAGGATTTATAAAATGTGCTGTGTTACCTTTAAAAATGAAAATAATCTTCAAAAAGAAGAAATTAATAGCTTGTGTACATTTATATTTTACATATAAGTAATTTTTATTTTAAGATCAAAATAGTGATTTAAATGTACTTATTTATATCTACTGAAATATATTCAGGTGTGTGGCAAAACGTAAGTTAAAAGTTTCATGTCAAAAAGTATGAAAATTCACATTATTTATCTTACAACTGAAAGCTCTTGAGTTAGTTAACCCCTATCGGCCTCACATTTTTCACAAAAAATACAAAACATAAGATTTTACTATAGATTTAATGAGAAAATTTATATGAAATAGAGCTTACTACCATACCTACCATAAAATATATGTACAACTATGCTATTTTCCCTCATACCTCCTTTCTTATTTTAACTATCACACATTGATAGAGAAAATCATTGAGTAAGAGCCTAACAAAAGTTTTTTCATGAGTTATTATGAAAAGAGCCAGAAAAGAGCCTGGCAGTAGATAAAACACCTAGATAGAAAATGAAAATATCAACTGAACGTTTAAATGTCATACTAAATATCTGCAGCTATAATATAGTTTATACTTGGATCTTAGTATATACAGAATAATTGAATTTATTTTTATGGTTTTTTTGTAGTTGTCTAACATCTTATTGAAATCTTTATATGCCTTCCTGAGGTATAGGTCCTCAAGAATGATGGTACCAGCTTTCTCTGTTTAGAAATATCTGGGTGTTTCATTGTCAAAATGACTGGAAGGTACTAATGGCATTTCACACATGGCAGCAAGCAATGCCAGATGTCCAGTAAGGCTACATTGCAAAAAGTGCTCCCCATCAAATGTTACAGTGAATAGCCACATGGGTGACAATCTGTAATTATCTAGTCAAGATACTAAATATTTTACATGTAAACACTTTGAGATTTTGATATAAAGTAAAATTTTGATATAAAGTAAAATTTTCAAGAATGCAATTACTGTGTAAATTAAAGAAACAGTGTATCTTTTTTAAACTAAAAACTTCCAAGAGTTTTCAACATTTACAAAAATTATGTAGCAAAAGCCGTATTACTGAAGTTATTCAAGTCACCAATAGAACACTGTAGCAAGCTGAATTATCACATCTGTGTCTTGTCACATCCAGGATAATTGTAATATTTAAATATATAATTATTTAGTCCTCATTTAAAAATATCAGATAAAGAGAAAAGGCATCAATACATTTCATTTGAATATTTCAAATTGGTTATTACAACATAATGAGGGATGTACTGATACAATGTGGCCACCAATTTTTTTTAATTGAAATAATAAAACTCAGGATGTAGAGCTCACTTAATAAAGCATATATATATATAAAATTTATGTTTATATATGTGCATATATGTTTATATACCTATATAATGTAATTAATATTATATAATGTAATTAATATACATTATATATTAATGTACTATATTAAAATATATTCAATTTTTAGAAATCATAAGCATAGTTTAAAAACCAAATACTGCCACTAGAGTGTTTACAACATATTTTAATATTTTAGTCATCATGGGAAGAGTTGCACTAGACATTTTATTTCCTCTTTGTGATAAAAGTACAAAAAGTTAAGTCTCATTTGTGTTAAGAGAAGCAAGTAATACAATTTTAATTTGGATGATATTAATTTGGAGCCTAGAAGGCTCATGAATCTTAGTAGGGTTTATGAATAGTCTTCTAGAATGCATGTGTCTTAATAAGGTCTCCAGCACTGTAACCACTTAGACCAGAAAACCCTGAATCGGAGAAAGACTCCTTCCTTGACCAAAGTTTAGACAGGCCCCTCTGGGCCTTCTTTTCAAGTCCAGTTTTAGCAACAAGTCTTGGTAAGCCAATTTATCTAGAATTCCCTCATCCTTGATATCTGACCTTGGCCTGACTTTAGCAAAAATCCATTTTAGCAGGAATGCCTCTACCCTTGATATCTAATTAATTTTCTTCCACTGAGCCCCTCACTCTCTTCTGCACTTTGGCTGTACATCCCCAGCTGTCTTTACTCTACCTAGAGTCGAATTCAACTTCTCTCTCCTATTGCAATAGTCTTTCCCATATTGCAATAGACCTGAATAAAGTCTTTCTTGCTGTTTCTAACAAGTGTCTAGTGTAAAATTTCTCTTTCACAAAACATGTGTCTTTATGTGGAGAGAAGAAGAATGTCAACAAAATGTTAAGTCATTCAAACCATAAAAACCCTGGATTCTGATATGTGAGGCATGGGAAAGATGAAGAGCTTCCTCCAGAGGGGTGGGGGGTACACTCAAGGCACAAGGCACAACCAAGGTGATGGTGGAAGCATTTGTGCGATAGGGAGGAAATGCATGGCAGGCACCTCTCTTGACCGATGATTGATTGATCAATTTGGAGGCATGTAGGCAGTATTTTGTCTTGTTTGGCTGAGTAAAATGAAAATGCTCTGTTTCCTTCCAGATTTCCTGCAATATAGTTAAGGTTAAATATATATTTTTACTTATTTCTGAAAGCATACTGGGCAAGCTTTAATGGTATTAATTTGGTAGAGAAAATAACCAATGTAATAAACCCACGTTTTCAGCCTATTCTTTTAATACTTTCAGAATGATTTCAGAAGAACCTTAAATAAATGGGATATTTATATTCATTTTATGCCTTTTTACTGTGACTTTATAATAAATGAGAAGTTTTTTTGGTAATATTGGAAGTTAACATTCTTAGTTTGGATAAACGATTTTGAACATCTAACTAGCAAACCCGTATAAAACTAAGTAACACCACAGAATAGAGCAAAAGAATAATTTAATGAACTTAGAAGACTAACTAGACCTTTGTGCCTAGCTTATCAGGGAAGGTACAATTTCAATACCAATGAAATAAACTCCCACAAATTGATTTTTCTTTGTGTGCACTCATCAGTGTAAACACAATTAAATTGCAAAGCTTGTACTTATTCAGGAAAGCTGTTTTCTATTCATATTCATGCTACATGGGTGCTTTGGTTTCTGATGCTTTGTTATATGGAAACCTTGAAAGTGAAAAAAAAAATACAACTACAAGTTTATGAGCCTTTATCACAGAGGATTAAAACATATGCCTTTCCTTTAAATAAATACTATTATTATTGCTTTTAATCAAATTTTAATATTAAGAATGTCTTTTTGAATTAAATTCTAATTATTATGAGGCCTGAAACTTTTAAATTAGCATGTGCTGTAATTCAAATGAAATGATAGCTAATTTGTTCCCATCAAATTAACACACACAAAAAAATCAAAAGTTGTGTCTTTAAGTTTTTTATTTCAGAAAGTAAAATCACACATAAGTACTATTTTTTAAGGGCTGAAGAGCTTCCTGGCAAGTTTATAAAATGCTTCATTCAATAATATAAACTTCACAAAAATACCCTAAATTACTATTGTGATCTCTGATTTTCTAATGAGGAAACCATAACTCAAAGATTATCGTCTTGCCCCAAATCATGCTTTTAGTTAGATACGGTTTGAAATTCCACTTTTACTGACACCAAAACTTGTACAGTTAACCAAATAATCAGTTATGTTCAGCTCTGTGTAACTAAATACCAAATAGACATTTTCCCAGCAGTAAATCAATGTCTTATAGGAGTGTCTGTCTGTCTCAGCATACCACATATTTCATGTGCTGCTTGTATGTATTCTACATAAGATTTTATTCTTGGGTTACATTAGTATAAATTAGCTATCTCAGGAAAATGGAATGAATGTCCATCATTGTGTGTGGGAAGACTACTTTTTACATTGACACAACTAAGAAAATTTCCCTTTTACAATAGTTTCAATCAGGAAACTGGACTGAATGATATTTTTGGAACACGATTTTCCAGCAATTACTTTATCAGCATTAGAAAAAAATCAAAAATTAAAAGAAATTTCTATTTAAAACTTGAGTTGTTTAAATCATTAGACGTGTGACTTTATTACAACATCAAGATTTCAGACACTAAGGATTCAAGAAATTAACCGGGGTAAGCAATTAAAATATGACCTCAAACACTCTAGTATATTGATCAAGAGTTTGCCATTTTTAGAGCTACATTTATGAAAAACAATAACAAAAGCCAGAAAGCTAAAGCTTAATGCATATTTTAAGGCCAAAAGCAATATAGGAAAATTCACCTCCTCTTGAGAGGTGTTTTAAAAATTGTTTAATCTGTGATCCAATTTGAATCTCATTGCTCTAAGAACTCCAATATGTCTCCACAAGAGGTCATCCCTATCACCTCACAATTAGCTGTTAAATGCTACACTCTATTGTTTTGGCCTGCTTGGGATACACATAAAATTATCCCAAAGATTTATCTAAATAAAGAAGGTTTTAAAAAATACATGCCTTGATTTAAAAATAATAAGCAATGTAATTCTGTATCTTCACAAGTGATTTGATAAACGAGGCTAAGTGATAGTTACTAGGCAGGGGTGTTGCAAACTAGTGTTCCAAATAACAAAGCATTGATGTATAGTCTTTGCTGATTTCCAATACTCCCACCATGGCCGATTTCAAGATATTAACATGATAACCCTGAATATGGAGTTGGGAATGTTGTCAGCAGAATGAATATGTGGGTGCAATCTTTAAATAAAAGGAAGTAGCAGTACAAAGCCTCTGAGGCAGGAGTAAGCCTGGGAATTTTGTTGAGCAAAAAGGTCATTGGGCTAAAAGAACAAGAAAAATCAGCTAATGACACAATTTCATTCAATAAGAAGAAGATGGGGATATGCAAATATCTCTTTGAGATCTTGCTTCAAATTCTTTTGGCTACATACCCTTGCTTTCACTTCTATTTGAACTTGTTTTCATAGGTTCTGTAGGTGGATAATTAAAACATTGATTTGCAATATTTTTACTCTTTTAATATGAGCATTTGATCTTAAAATTCTTATGTGATTATAGATTTAGCTTCAGCCCATGCATTTCTACATGTTGTGGTTTAACATTTATTTACTTCACAACAATTTCAAATGTCCTGCTGGATTTCTTCTTGAACCTATGCATTACTATATTTAAAAGTTCTTTATTTAATTTCTAAACATTTGAATATTTTCTCAGTATTTGTCTTATTTTTTTCTATTTTGATATCACTATGGTCAGGGAATACCCTTTGTATGATTTTAAATATTTCTATTTATTTATTTATCTTAGGTTTGTTTTATGGCTCAGAATGTGAGCCATAAAATTAGAATTATCAGAATTATCTTGGAAAAACTTTTATGTGAACTTTAAAATAATATGTACTCTGCTGTTAGCTGGAATACTGTATAAATTTTGATTAGATAAGTTATTTGAGAATATTGTCCAAATTTACTTAATTACAGATATTTGTTCTACATTTTTGTCAATTACTGAGAGAAGTGTTTTGAATTTTTCTATTATAATTGTGGAGTTTTCTATGTCTTTTTTCATGTCTAACAGGTTTTTCTTATTGCATTTTATGGATTATTGTCAGATGCATACACATTTAGAATCGAAGTATATTTCCAATGAATTGACCACTTTATAATTATGAAATATATCCTTTTATCCCTATTGATAATTTTCCTTATTCTGAAATCTATTTCATCTTTTATTAACATAACACCCAGCTTGAGGACAGATGTGTCTGTCCTTCCATCTAACCTGATTTATACAACGGGAAGAGATGTATGTAGGCAGAAAGGCAAGCTGTACGTTTCTGTCTTTATGTTCAGAGTTCTTAGAATGGACCTTTCTCTTCCTACCTCCACTGCACTGGAATCCGCATGTGCCCTCTCTGCTTTGATCACCTCTCCCTGGCCCTGCCCTGCTTCAGCTCTTACTCCCTTCATTGCATTTCGGCTAAAGCGTTTTCTGATCTCCACCCCTAGACTGGGTCAGATCCCTTACTATATATAATTTACCTGCCTACCATGCTTCAAAATAACCATGAACTTAACAATTGACATAACCCAAACATGGGCTGGTGTCTCCCTGCCCCCTTCCCAAGGATTTGTTTCAATGTGGATGGATCTCCAGAACCATGAGCTATGATAACCCAAAATTCTCCCCTTGATTTCTGAGAATTCTAGAGACCACTTCCTCCTGTTTCTCTCTGCTTCTGCACAGACCCACCACTTGTTCTGTTCTGCATTCATCCTGCACAAATCGGTCCCTCCTCTGGTGACTCACTCCCAGCATCTCATGCTAGCTACTGGTGGGAGTTAGGGAAGACGTGGGGATGCCCAGGGGAGGTCCGTGTATCATCATTTGTGGTAGTGGTAATAAGTAAACATCTCACCATCCCCCTCTCTCTTCCCCCTCCTCTTCCTCTTCCTCTTAAATTGGCACAAAGAGAAATTCTTCCCTTGCCAGAAGGGCAGGTCATCGCACTCTCAGGTCCTTTCTGCTGCAAAGAAGAGTCATCAAGGAAATTTTCGGAGTAAATACAGAGCTCACTAATTTCTTATAAGTCAAAGAAAGCTCCTTTTAGAGTTTGCTTTGTCCTTGGGTGATTGGTTGCTAGTTTTATTTTGACTAATGTTTCCATCCTTTTATTACATTCTATTCTTTTATTTTGCTATATATTTTAAAATTATGTTTCTTAAAATAACATATAGTTGGTTCTTTCTTTTAATACAACATGACAACTTCTGACTTTGAAATGCTCTGCTTATACTATTACAATTTAATGTATTTATAGATATGAATGGAGTAAAGTCTATCATCTTGTTATTTTCTTTTTACCCCATCCAATTTTTCTTCTATTATTCTTTTTCTCTCTTCATTTGTAGTAATTATCTTTATAATTCTATTTAATATCCACTACTGTCTTATTATTCATAGCTGGGTTTTGTTTTGTGTTTTTTTTTTTTTACAAATCTGTATTTTATGTAGGAATTACAATATGCATCATAATGAATTTAACTTATGGTAGTGAATGAAACTTACCTCAGTACATTATACAATACATTGTAAGTAGAGAACTTTCAATTAAAAAAAAAGGCTGAGTTTATAATTTTGAATGGTAGATCATTGATATAAATACTATGTATAAATCCCTCACGTCTCTCAATCTTGATTCTTCAAAATATTTCTTCTTCTTTATAACATTTATCTATAAAAACCAAGCAGATAAATCTGTTTAAAAAAGAGGAACACACACTTTTGCAGAAAAGTGGCATACTGGCATGGAAAACTAGATTTTAATTATAAGGCTTATAGCTGGATGAAACCTTGAAACAAAGTGAAATGGAAAACATAGTATATTTTAATCAATAAGTTACTAACCAAATTCTTCAATTTGATAATTTTCATAAAAACATAAAAATACATATGTATTTGTATGAATACTCCTTTTATTTAAAATACAGTTTCCCTTAGTTTCCTCTTTAACTGTCAGTTGAGTAGTGGTTTCTGTCATTAGGTGTTATTATTTCTTAGTTGCTATGTAGTTGATTTGTTTTGAGTTATTCATGTCCTATTACTCTTCTGTTTTGTCAGTTTTGCATGCTTAGCAAATGGCTAGAAAGAGTAGAGGATAATTTAATCACAAAATATAGGGAAATTGATTTTTTGTAAATAGTACCCTTTTTAGACTAATGGATGTTTTTTGAAAAATTCTTGCTAGAAAGAAAAATAAGATAATCTCTTAAAGTTTGTGCCTTTGTTTTCCATTATATTTAAAGAGTGTATATTATTCCTTGCTTATTCTTGTTGCTTGGGGAAAATATTTTTGTTAAAATAGACTGTGTTTTATGAAGCTTATCATATTCCCTAAAAATAAATGCCAGACTTTTGTCTTCATTTTAATTTAAATGCAGAAAAAGTAAAATCCCTTGTTTAACCTGTTTCCATTGCACTATTAGTATGAAAAACATAACCTAAGCAACTTTAAATAGACCAAATTTAAGAAGAATAGAAAAATAAACTAAAATTTAAAAAATTTTGCTTACAAATTGTATATACTGACTTCAATGATGGGAAAATTGATTTCCTGTTAGAAAGTAGATTGTAAATTAAAATATCTCTTTCAAATGAAAGATTCCTATTCCTGTACTTGAAAGGAAACTGAACTATTATCAATTTAAACAAACCTCAAGAAAAGCATCATTTTAGAGCCTAAAAAACTGAAAATGCCTCAGAAGTGATTCTTAATAAATCTGCAAAGACAGAGGGTTTTGTTTTGTTTTGTTTTTGTCCCTCTTGCTTCAGCTTTCACTAGTATTCTTTCCCCTCATTTAAAAAACGAACCCTCCTGCAGTGTGCCCACTCTAGACCCAAACCTGCTTTTTTCAGGTACTATTTTGAAAACCATTTCCCTGTTGTGCATTAATCCAGTTTTTCTTAAATATGTACTAAAGACTTCTATTGTTGAAAGGCTAATCCCACATTAATAATCCTTAAAGAACTAACAAGAATTCAATCACACACAACATCTACATCAGCAGGATGTTTCAAGGTGGAAGGGAGTACCAGTGTTGGGTTTGTCCTCACTTAATAACATTATTAATGATGTGGATGAGTGAACAAATATTATGAGAAGGAAATTCATAGATATTAAATATGTAGAGTATGCAGAAACAAATAGGCTAGAAGCTAATGCATGTGAAATGACCTAGAGAGGTTAAGAAAGGTTAACAGTTGTTCAATATTCTTCTAGGTTTCAATAAACTAGGTCATTTAGCTGATAAAAGAATATAATCAGTAAAGGAAAATACACAATGATAGTTAAACTGAAAGACAAAGAAATTATATAATGTTGCATTGTTACATACTACAGTGTTTCATGAAAATTTCTTAAGTTTTAATTCATACACATAACCCAAAGCAGTAGTTCACTGTTCTTCACTGAGAGAATACATTATTTATGTGGAAGAATATTTAAGTTCACATAAATAACGTAAGTAATCTTTTCATTGTGAAGATATTCATAACATCCAAATAACTTGATAATATATGAACTCTGGATCTTCAGTATTTTTGATCAATAATTGATAATCAAGATTCAGTTTGCAATAATTCATGATCTAATGCTAAGAAGGGGAAACAGGTTTCTTCTTTAACTTTCATATTGGCTTTACTCCATTCAATAGATCGTGAGTTGAAATTCGTTCTCGGTCTTTACAAGTTATTTTGAAACGTTTTCAGATGAAAGTCATTCAACTATTTTATAATTCCTAACTTTTGGAAAACTTTTTATCTATTACATCTCAGATCCTTAGCTTATCTCCTCTGATGATCCAGTGTAAATAAATGGTTCCATTTTCTTGCTATATTAAAAATTCACTATATATATAGGCACACAAAAATAAACAAATTGGAATCTTTTAATTCAGGTAATATATTATCCATGGCACTTCTACTTTTACTATGACTCAAGTTAATACCTTTTCATTGTCATTCATTAGATTTTATCTGTGAAAGGAAACACATCACGTGTTTTATTATAAAAATGGGGACTTCCCTGGTGGCACAGTGGTTGAGAGTCCACCTGCCGATGCAGGGGACACGGGTTCGTGCCCCGGTCCGGGAAGATACCACATGCCGTGGAGCGGCTGGACCCGTGAGCCATGGCCACTGAGCCTGCGCGTCCGGAGCCTGTGCTCCACAACGGGAGAGGCCACAACAGTGAGAGGCCTGCGTCCCGCAAAAAAAAAAAAAAAAAAAAAAGGGGAATGAAACTAAATACAGTGTTTTATGAGGTAACAATGTTTTATTTTATCTTAAGGGATATTTGATAAAATCTCTCTCCCTTACTACTTGACTCACAATCTAGCAAAACTGAATTGAATCCACAGGCTTTTTAACAAGGCTACTACTGGATTTTATGGTTCATTGCAATCAGATATATATTGAGGCCGCTGTCTTTATATTCTAGGCTTCTATAAACAATGTGTATACATTTTCAAAATGATGACACTTTCTTGTCTAGCCAAATCATCACAGAAAATGTCCATTATTTCCTCAGTATTAATAACAAAACAGTATAGAATTCACTCTCTATATATTCACAGAATTCACTCTTTATACGTTCAATTTCTCTGTTACCAATTATATTTCTGGTATAATTAGGTTTTGAAAACAATCTCAGTTATAAACCTTATTTTTAATAATTTCATTTAAAATGCACTGATAAAGGAAATAAGGCACTACCAAAAAAACCTCTGCCCTTTATTATTTTATATAAGTCATAAATTCTGTCTGTCCTTGATTTTTCACCCTTTAGTTCATCACTAAAATTTTGACTAATTATTAAGCATTTCTCTTCCTCTACATTAAAAAAATAGCAATTATTAACCCCCCATTTAATATTCTGTGAATTGTTTTAGTGTGATGTTTTATTTCTTTTAGTGATATGTACTAATGATAACGAAAGTAGCGTGCAGCATTTGTGTTCCATCTATTTCCATATAGATTAAAATTCTTTCAATTTGGGATCTAACAGTTCTAATGCCCATGATTATTTTTAAAGAAATACCACTGACTCCCTGCATGATTATTTAGAATACATATATTTTTAAAACTCCTTTTCACTTTTAATGGAGCTATCAAATAGCTTTAGCAAAGTTTCTGATTTACTATTCATTTAACAATATATTTCTTGAAATTGTAAGATTTAGTCTGATATGCTCCCTTAAGGAGTACCACAGGCTACTTTCATAGCTCCCCTGAGAACTCCACTCACTGTACAGGATCCAAGAAGAGAGTTGCAAGTACCTTCTAACTTTGAGGGTAGTTCCCCATATTTACATTATTTTGATGTAAGAGAAATCAATTTAAAGGGAAGCCAACAGAGTAGTACTTAGACTGTGGAGCTCTCATAAGAACCCATGTAAGTTATGCCATTCCCCATAACCAAGTCCCTATTGAACACTTCCTCCAGACAGGAGAAGAACTGGCAGGTATATTGCCTGCATACTTGGGAGCTGTCACATAAACAATATTTAATTGCCTTCGCTTACCTTTTCAAATGACCCACCGATAGTTGTGGTAAAGTATATCCAACTTTTCCTAAAACATAAAAAATGTCAGATTGGTGGAAAATATTCTATTCAGTGATCTCTCCCTCAAGTCTTACATGCCTAATTCTCAACTCTAAGACATCGTGGACCCTTTTCCTTTGCACTTTGCATGCTATTAGTATGTACCTATTATAGCTGGAATGGAAATGTTGGAGGTAGTAAAAATCAGCATTTATAACCCAGGAGTTAAGGGAGCAGTTCAACATAATAGGGTGGTTTTCATAACTGCCTGACCATAATCTCATCAGTCTTCAAGACTCAGTTCAAAAATCACTTTTCTCAAGCTTTCTTTGGCCCTCAGCATTCCTGATCTCTGCCATAATTCTAGGACTAACAAGAACCTCTTAGTCAGTGTTTGTTTGCTTGTTTTACTCTTGTCCTCCAAATTCAGAACCTATTGCTGATAGGGCTTATATGCGTTTTCAAGATTAAGTTAGATTCCAATTAGACATTTAATATATTTTCATGAATGTATAGTAATTACATGCTACCCATAGCTTTTAAAGGGTCAAAGTCTTGATGCTCTGGAATCTAAGGGAAGGAATTCAGAAAGAAAGAAGTGGGTCATTGCAGAAGATGGTGTACAGAGAATGAAATGTGAAGTCGGAAAGACTGAATATCATATCAAACATGTTTTTTCAAAGCAATAAACTGGCCTTTTAATGATATTACTTAGACTTTCCAGACAAAATGTGTAATAACTGAACTAATTCTTATAAAATGACTTTGGAATCCCCAAACTCAAACATAATCTCACAGTCATTGTTTGTGATAAAACATTAATGTGTTTTATACCTTGATTGTGAAAAATACCAGAAGTGAGCAAAGAAAATAGATTTACTGTGAGTTACAAAATTTGAAACCGAAATTGATCATTTTTATTCTTTCAAGAAATTTTTCCCCAGGGCTATTTTAGCAGCAAAATCAAAGTCAGAACCTAGGCTCCTCTAAACAAAGGAGTTTAATTGTATCTTGCTCTCCCTCTCTTCTCTGTCTCTTAAGTTTCTCAGTAGTATCTAAGGGGTAAGAACCATCCCCCATGGAGGGTAGAGATCTTTGGAATTCTGATCATGGTAATGATCTTTGTGAAACTGTGAAGTGAACATTGAACACAAAATTGCTTTATGATGGGGTGTCTGGGGAAAATTGCACTCCTTCTCCTGGGTCTCCTGAAACTAGTCAATATTACCTTTGTTCGGGGTAGATGCTAGATGCTCTGTCCTCTGAATATAATCATGGGGCTGTTGGAAACATCTTTTCTCTGGGCTTCATGCCATTCCTTTTTCTGTCTTTTCTTTGTGACAACACTACAGCCCTCAGGTTTTGCAAATTACAGACTTCTTATCAACGTTGAGGTAATTTTTTATTAAAATCACATTTTAAACTCATTACTGCCGAAGGTTTATTTCGAATTTTTTTTAAAAAAAGCATTATTAAACAGCAAAATAAATAAATAATTTTAGATTTATATCATGCAAGAAATGACAGGTCCTTTGCAGCAAATACATTTAGGCTACACTGTCTACAGCAAGACTGTTCAGCCACAGTTATTTCATATAGTTCTTATACAACTAAATGCTAATTTCCAAACTTCTCACTGGATGGGTCACTGGATGAAGTCAAGGGCTAGAGATTTTACAATCACATGTGAGAAAATTACGCATCTGGACACGCTTTTGGGCATATAGAACAGGTTGGGACATTATAATAGGAACTAATATGTTATTTTATACGTGCTAAAATTCTCCAGGTTAGTATAGCTCTGTCCATATTTTATACAACTCATTGGTTTGGGTTTGCTAATTCATAATGTAAAAATAATCCAGGGGTGGGATCAAAAACTCGTTCAATTGGAAATGAGCCTCCTATCTCAGTACTGTCATTTTTTCCTCAGATGAACTGTAGTTTTTGTCATGAGTAAAAGAGAATAGAGATCTTACAGAAAAAAAATGTCAATTTTTGGCCATGCAGCTGTGGCCAATATCCTAAGTATCGAAGGACCAAGGATGAAAATATATATATTTTAGGAGGACAGCTATATAAGAGTATACTTCTTACCAGTTGACTACCTAAGTAAAGAGAAATTAACAATTTTATATAAGCTACTGCATTTTAGTGTATTTCCTTATAGCAATGTACAAGTCTCTCACATTACTCAACTCCAAGAGGGCACTGTTTTTATAAAATTCATTCCCTATGGTGTGCCCAAAAGTACACTCCTAGTAACAAATGATGTATAACATATAAAACAGGAAAGAAAAACTTAGGAAGAATTGGGAAATTATCATCTAGATCTCTGTTATTTGTGCATCACCCTTTAGCTTTAATAAACAAACAGAAAATAACAAGTTGTAATTATAGGCTCATAATTTACATGAATGATATTTAATGAAATTATAGAATACTGATAAATAGTAGAGTCTATATTGGGAAAGTGAACTCTAGCCACTACACAACATGGTAAGCATGGTAAACAATGACTAGGGGAAGATGGCAAATAGAAAGGGAAAAAAATAGAATTAATACTGACTCATTTAATAAATTTTGATAAAATAATAAGATTAATTTTAAAATGGGAAATAAAATATTAATCAGATGTAGATATTTTGTAGGTTCTATAATTTTTGTTAGATAATTGAACATTTTATAGTATTTCTTTGTATATGAGAACACCTAATATAAGATAAAATTGATATATAGAGAGATGGGTAAGGATAGTAAACACAGGTAGAGAGATGGATTATAGAAAGTATCTCATAGGTCCTAAGGGCCTTTTACCATCTCTTCTTCATATTCATGTAAGCATACTTTATTAGAAGACTTAAGTCTGAGTTTTTCTGGATATGTTTGTAATCACTTCCCCCCGCCCCCAATTCCACCTCCATTTTGAAGATCATTGGTCCAAGAAACCTACAAGTATATGGGACATTGTAATAGGCAAAGTCACATATGTTAATAATGACAACAAAAACTGTATTGTGAGCCCCTTCCCACAATATAATATAGAGAATAAGGTCTATATTGTCTCCCACTAGGTCTACATTCCACAAAGCTGGATTTGAAAAGCTGAGGCAGAGGTTCATAGCTCTTCACTAAAATTCTTTCTCCTGGGTACATAGCTTGACTACATTCGCATATGACTGAGTCCAAATAAACATGCACCACTTCCAGGGCTGGACCATATAAATCTCTCCCTGATCCTCCAGTTCTTTTCACATTTGTCTTTTGAAAATAGAGAGATCCAAGACACTACAGATCACTGGAGCTATAAGAAAGAAGGAGACCTTGAGTTCCTGAACTATCATGTGAAGAAAGCCACCCACTGACCGGGAATATCTTCATTTCAATGCTGTCAAGAAATCAAATTTAACCTTTAATCTTATTTAACCTTGAGGATCATGTGTTAAAGCAACTAATGCTACCCAAGCTTTTATAGGAGACTAACAAATAACTCTACATTTTCCTTTATTCAAATTCAGAATGAAAGAAAGAGGCATGGGAGTGGAACAGGTGGTGATAAAATATGACCTTACTAATGTATAAAGTTATTCCAAGGGGTGCAATGTAGCATTCAGAGTTGATCTCATGAGTTCCAAAGACATCGGGCTAAGTGACCCTTATTCCAGTTTCAAAGTTCTGTTCTAGCTCTAAGTACACATATAAACTTCAGGGAGAATTACTTATCCCATAGGGGCTGAGGATGATTAATAAAACCCTCTGTTACACCTAAAAGCACTGACCTATACTGTACCCTTTAGACAAATTGCATAATCATGATAAATGAAGTGTACCAGGCCTAGATAAGCTAGTCTCTGGCATACGTCCAGACAAGACTAAAAGAAGAATCGTTCAAGCCAGGAGTGGAAAGATGCACTTTGATTGGGGTATGGAGCTTCCTGAGGTGTGAGGAAACCCTCCCTTCCTCAGAAATTATAATCTGCCTTGGGGGCTCCCCTGACAAGGATACTGGTATCCAGGTTCTTGAAACATTCATCGTTTTGCCATGAACATGTATGTGCTTCTTTTCTTCTGTAAATTTGAATAACTAAGCATTATTTGTTTTGCCCAGGTGGTATCAGTGTCTGGTCTCTCCACAAATTTGGACATACTGTTGACGTTGGTAAGTACAGAGGACACACAGAGGCAGAGACAGATCACCATACCTTGCATTAAAAGCAAATAAAATTTAAAGTCCTTTCACAAACAACGTTTCAAGTTTAACTTTTTTTGGTTTGGTTTTTAATGATTCCCGGGAATGCTGTGATAATTATAGAGGTGAACTGTAAGTTTCTTTACTTGTTAAAGTCGCCCAAGCAAAATAATTTTGCAGAACAGTAATCTAAGTAATGTTGATAGTGAATAATAAGACAAACAATGAGACTGCTGCTTTGAAGGGTTTTAGAACTGTGAAAAGGGCATCATCTGCTTTTAGAAACAGAGTTGAATAGTTTTATTTTCTACGTTTTATTTTCTACTTCTTAATTTACAGTTCTATTATTCACCTCTAAATGCCTTTATCTATTTCTTAGTAGCTTGCTCTTAAACAACATGTTCTACCATTCTCACAAGCAATTTGATTTCTCTTTTAGTTTAAATAGAAGCTGGTTGACATTAGATGCAAAATATCTACTATGTCAATTGTCTAATATTTTTCCTTGAAGTGGAAAGAGTAAGATTAATGCACACACACATACACACACACACACACACTCAGAGCTCTAAACAGCAACAACAACAACAACATATATATAGATATAGATATAGATACAGATACCACCAGAAATCTATTAGGATTTGCTGTGAGATAAAACTCTAAATGGCACTGCATCCAAACTTTCTGCGTAGGTCTGCAGATTTTTATGCATTATTCAATTCATTAAAAAAACACCTTAGAATAAAAAGCAAACACAATAGAAACTAAATGAGATAGTCACAGAGAACATCAAAAATAGTAATTTAATCTCCCGTACAATATTAAGCTTGTTCAGAGACTATTTTCTTTTGTTCTTTGGATTCTCTTTCGAATCTAATTCAGTTTATATATGGATATGTTTATAGGGAGTGGAGGGTAGAATTAATTATCCCAAACATTGTGCATCCACCCCTCTAATATTTTTCATGTTAAAACACGAATCTGTTATCTTCATTACTATTATACTGCATTCAGATTACAGTGCAATTAGAGATCATTAACCCTCTCCTTTATAATCAGCAATTTTCACGGGCCACAGATATGCATGCACCTCTAATATATTCCTATGTATTTTACACTTTCATTTACCAAAGTGTCAAAACAACTTTTTTTACATCATTGCTATGTGTTTTAGTTTCTGCAAGCTGGCTGTTAGAAGACAATTATTTCTCCTAAATGGCTTTCCCCTCGATCTGGCTATTTTTTTAAAGAAAGAATAAAACACTGTAAAAATCAGAAACTTTGGTCCCACGCCTTTTATTTTATGCACAAACAAGCTTATTTATGTACGCCATCATCACACTGCAGAGAAAGACACACTGGCTCTTTATTATTTCTTCTGTACTTTATACAGGAAATGTGTGGAGAACAGGTCTTTCCTGAGGTATTATACTCATGTGCTTTAAAGATTAAGAACGCTCAGTATGCCAAAAAAAATGCTGTATATAAAAACATGTTGTATTGATTAATTTACCGAAATTCAGTTAAAGTTTCTTTCAACTTAATGTGCTTGTATATATAAACTTGTATATTCATATTTTGTAGTGATGTGATTATCTGGTGCTACAATTCTAACGTCTAATAGGTTTTATTCTATTTCAGTTTATTTTATGCTTTGCCAGAATGTGCTTACGGAAGATATTCTCAAGCATGAAAATAAATTATAGGCACATAGCTATTCTTTAAATTATAAACTTCCTGATTTTTAGGGACCTGTATTCTTTTTCTCTTTCACTCCTCCACGTACCAAAACCCAGGGAATATTCGGTTGTTTTGTATGAAAATGTAGTTAAGGGAAGTACACCCACTTCTTCTGTCTCATGCAAAGACTGAGCTCTTTAACTGGTCTCTCCTTTGCACTCACTTTCCTCTCCAAACTATTTTGCACAAGGCAGCCAGGGTGATCCTTCACAAACACACATTTGACCTTGTCAACTCCCTGCTTACAAGAGTGTAATTACTTTCTATTGTCACTAGCACATTGCTTTGAACAGACTATATAATCAAAAATACCTGCTGAATATTGCATGCCCCCAGGATAAAGTCCAAACTCTAATCTGTCTTCACTTACGTGTTTGGTGACCTTTTGGCTTCATTACTGATCAATCACCCAGTGTCACTTAGGTGACATGAGGCCATTTCCATAATATCTAGTATCAGATGACAGAGAAGAGATGAAATAATTCCTTCAGCATTTAAATATCTAAGCTCAGAAGTGACACCTGTCACTTCTAATATGTCATCGCCCCAGAGTCACATGATTCTTCCTAAGTGCAAGAAATTGGTGGTGTCGGAAGTACAGTCTCCATGTGCCTCGAAGAGAAAAGAGCCAAATATCAGAGAACACAGCACTGTGGGCCACAGGGCCTTATCCATAACACGAATTTCATAAACTCTTAACGAGACATAATCAAGATTCATTAGACTGCAAAAGATGACACAGAAACACTTTGGCAAACAAGGGAATTAACTAGTTCTTGTGCAAAATTTCAAGAAAGGCAGGGGTACTGCTTGACTTTATGTTTCAGAAACATAGACTTTTCCATTTTTATATATTCCTACTGATTTCCCATCTCTACCCTCCCCTGGTTCTCAGCCTTATTTCTCAGACTGGTCTCTGGCACAGCTGTAGAGGTGGAATTGTTGTCAAGTCCAAGTTGTACATTCCCTACTTTCCCAATTGAGTCTTGCTCTCTCTTCGTTTCAAGTTCAAATACATTATTGAAGGACTCTGGTTCCCAGTTTAGCCTCCTCGGAGTTGGAGTAATATGTTCCATGCAGCTTGAACTTGAATGAAAAACGCTTCTTTAGGCCAATCACCACATCCAGAAAGTAGAGGTTAAGCACTGTACAACTTACTAAATCCTTATTACCTGGAACCCTGAAGTAGTTTCTGCCCTTATAATATAACAGTGACTATATGAATGGGCAATGGCCATCTCATGTGTAAAAATAGAACACTGACACAGAACCTCTGCAGCAATCAGTTTAAACCACAACCTCTACAGCATTTGGCCCCAAATAGTAAGGAACTAGTTGATAACTGACAGCTTCCCTGATCTTTGCCCTCCAGCTCCAACTTAGGCCCAACCACAAAAAGCTAATTATGAGTCCTAAACAGTCACACAGGATGCCCCACTCTGGTTAGCCCACCCCCAGATTCCCTGTGCCAACACTCCAATCAGGCCACATGTGAAGTTTTCTTTTCTTTCCACTATAAACCTTTTCCACTCCCTGCCTGCCATGTAGTCTCTGCGAAATGCAAGTGTTGGTGGCTATTCTCTTGCTATATCAAACTCTGATAAATATCTTTTACTTGTTCTCATTTGGGAGGTTTTGTTTATTTTCACCACCATTAAGGAGACTTTGCAACAACCCTTAAACTAAATACACCTAATTATGCGAAGCCTTTATTTTCTACCTAAATAAAAATTCTTTTGAACCATGTTACCAAAGAATGCCCCCTTTGTGTTGAAAACTTGTGGTCACTACTAAATTAGTAGAGGCTTCTGTTTTGCTTATTTATTGTCCTTTTCCATTTTTGTACTATCTTATGGGTTCCCTATAATGATAAAAACATTATTTCTCCAAGGTGACACAGTATATTTAAACCCATGTTATTACTACTTATGAGGTTGTTTTGTGATTTACATGTCATATTATTAGCAAAGATGCATTAATCTTAACCTGATTTTTTTTTTCTCCCTCAAGGATGAAATACAACCAAACATATATCTGATAGTGATTCAAACTCTCATCTTGTCCCGTCAGACCTGTCTTAAGTGACACACTTTTAATTAATAGTTTCTACCTTGGAAAAAAGAAAGGTAATCTCGTTTTGGATAAGCTATTACTTCGGAACACTCAATCTGCCTGGATTGTTGAGTTAATTCTTATAACTGGAACATGCATCCTAGCCTGAGGCAGAAAGAGAGAGAAACAAAAGAGCTAGAGAGAGCACAACAGAGAGAAAATGGACATTTATAGAGATAGTATTAGAATAGTATTAGAATAGAAGGGACTTTTTTTTAGTACCTACTAACCATATCAAGTGATGGAAGGACTTATTTCCCAAGCATATCACTTTAATGATTTTGCATTGTTGTCCTCTGCTCTGAATAATGATTGTCCTTATAGTCTGCAAAGTATAGAAAAGGTAGAGAAATTAAATCATGTATTAAGACAAAAATTACTTGACCTTTCAGAAGGACTCCTTCTCCCTTGGTCTGCAATCCTTCCCTTACGTATTTCTTTTCCCCCATAGGCTTTCCTTTATGAAATTGTTTCTGGGCGACCTGTGAGATGGGGCCTAGTTCCACCACTAGTCAAGTCTTCAGTGTTGTGTTCATTTACTACAATTGATGTAACCCAGAGATTGATGTAACTATCTCTTAATGTGACTATCTACATATCTATCTTAAAATTAGAATTCAGAGTTGAGATGGTTGTTATAAGGACATTTCAAAATGCATTAAATTGAGATGATTGCTATAGGGACACTTCAAAAGACATTAAATTGAATTTTAAAATGAATTTGGAGATTTTACTTTACAGAAAATAAAACTGACTTGGTTGGTTGAATGATTTTATTTGCCATTTAGCTCCTAATTTCAATCTGAGGTCTGCTAACCCCTGGGATTAAGAGAAAACTTTATGAAGAGCATTCTGACGAGGTAAATAATTTTAACCAGTTTTCAGGTGTCAGATTCGAATAACTGTTTCCTAATTCTTGTTGCTCCTATTTCCATTCTTTCCTTTAAAAAAAAACCCTTTCTCCCACAAGGTTTCATTTTTCAAAAGAGAAATGTACTTCTCAACCTTCTTAAACTTGACTCTGATGCATTGTCTTTGGGCGTTGAAATTTCCAGGATGCAAAACAAAGGGGACAATTCAAAACATTCATCTCTATTTTAAAAAGTAGATGACTCCAATAGCTAGGTAACAAAACCTTTGACAAATAAATTTTTTATGTTTTTATATTGAATTCTTTCAAAAAATTGAAGAAATATCTAATTGAGTTGTCAGTGGACACATGACTATAAATCAGTTTTTATGATAAATTACTCTGCAATTTTTGTCATAGTTCTTGGAAGGAATTCAAAGAATTGAGTGACATAAAAAAGCCTCTTCTCTCATCTCCTTATTTCTGAGAATAAGATTTCTCAGAGGTTAAATCTCTAAAAATGAGAATATAGAAATATAGAATCTGATGGTCACCTTCTAACAGTAAGCAAGATTTATCTATGGATACATGAATTTATAATAAAAAATTTATTGAGATGCAATTTCCCAAGAATGCTTTTAAAAATAATTGCATTTCAAAATCTACCCAATTATTACTTGTTAAAAATTAAACCAAAACATAAATTTAGTTTTATTTTTAACAAATAATAATTAAAATAATAATTTTAAAAATGCATAAAACTATACAGCAACTGAAAGTTAAAATTATTATTATTATTGTCCATGTGATCAATACGTGGCTTTCAAGCACTAAATCAGTAAATACAGTTGGTAACCATTCTGCAGGGAAGGCAGTGCCATGAACTCTGGGGTCGTTTGATTTAAGTGGCCCAGGAAGGCTTGCGTGGTGGCCATCTCAAAGATGGCAGCACTATATCAGAAACAAAAGTCTCTTCCATTTCTCTGAATTCCAAACCTCTAGGGTTTTATAATTACTGAAGAAAGGCAGAGGAGCCTTTAAAATAACAGATATTTAATTTTTCCACAAAATACTTCAGGCAGGAACAGAGTCACATTTAATGTTTATTTAGGAAAGTAAGTGAATGTGGCATTTTTGCCCTTGAGCATTGTGAAGAAACTTCATAACTCTTAATACCCAAGTTGCCAGCTTTCCTATATCCTGAGGATCGTGACAGACTTTCTCAGTGTTGATGGTTTCATGTGCATTTACCTCACCCCTATCAGTAATGAAGGACTGTGAAAACTCTGAGATGGCAAGAACCACCACTTGTAGATGCAGAGGGTAAGAATCCAAGTATCATCAATGCAGATATCATCTTCTAGATATCTTTTTTTGAGGGTCCTTCTCTTTGAAATTTCACTTGCTTTCATAAATGGTTAACTGGGCAGTGGTTCTATTTTAAAATGTCCTCTTTTCATCTTTCCAACGGAAAGATTTTGAAAGTTGTCTGAAGCTGACATTGTAGACGTTCGCATTTTAATAGAGATGCCTTCTTCCATGAGATTTTGAGTGTCTTTTTAAACAAAAATTGAAAAGTATTGTCTGTAGTTCTATATTTCTAGTAGTTATTTCATTGACTGAGAGCATCTAATGTGTCATACTATTCCTGTGTTCATTTTTATTTTATATAGCTCTGTGGAAGGATCGACTGTCATTTTTAAGGTAGTGAAACATTGGATATTGATGTGTACCACTGTTATATCAATGCACTTGTTTTCAATTAGCAATAATCACACCTCAGGTAAACCTCATTGGCTATGCTTATACTGCCCCTGTACAAAGCTTCAGTGTATTAGATTGTAGAGAAAGAAAGCTATGTGGCATAGAGCTAAGAACAAGGATTGTGAATATAAATAGCTCTAGGTTTGAATCCTGGTTCTGTTGCCGTCTTTAACCATTTTCTGTAGATATCTGGTTAATTGTTATGTAATTGATACTTTATAATTTTAAAAGAAATATTAAACATTATTCATTTGTGAAGATTAGATCAATGATTTTTATTCAGATATTCTGGCTCTAGGTCATTGAAAGTGGTGGGAATCAATATGAAACTGTGATAGTTTTGAAATGTTGTTATTTTATAATGAGACTAGATTGATAGATAATAAATCATTCCACATTATAAGAAACAGTGTAACAGACAAGAGCTTGGAAAATTCCTACCAGTCTTTGTCTCCTTCCCTTGTGCATTTCCCTGTTTTATAACTGAGTTGAATTTCTTCTGATGTTTTTTGAAGCTAACATTTTGATATTCCTCATCACAGAAATCAATTTATTCTTAATCTCATAAGATATATTGTCTTTGATGGAGAAGATAAGGAAACTCTTTATTAGAGTACTAATTCTACTTTACAGTGTAGGTCTCCTTTATCCTAGGAGTCACATTTACAAAACTTTCTCTTTTATTTTTTTAAATTTATGTAAATTTTATACTCCTAGGTATTAGAGATGAGTAAAATAATACAACAGAAAGAGCACTGTTATATTACACTGAATTTGTTATAATGGTAACCTTTTAAAACAGAAAATTAATTTTATCCCTTATCTTGAATGTGCTGTGGCATTTTAATATTCACCTATTTTGAGTGAGTAGATTATAAAAATAAGTGTTAGTTTGGAATGTCAATATCTTTACTGTTCCATGGTAGCAGTGTGTCTTCCTTTGGACAACAGGCACTTTTCAAACAATAAACGTGCATTTGAACTGTACATACCTTGACAGTGTCCCCTTGGACTGGAAGACTCCTCTCTTCAAGTTGTCATTGCCTTCGTAGATGTGGCTCTTCCAAACTGAGGAGAGAAATTGATTCACTATTATTAAATTATGGTCACAAGTATTAACTTTTGGTCTGATCAAAGTTAAAATTATAAGCATTCATAGTTTTAAAGTTCTAATTTTAAAATAGTGACACTTTAGATACCTAGGTACAGATACAGACAGTGATACCATCTTGCAAAACACATGCTGTCATTTAGTTGTTGTGCTTGCCATTACCCAGGGCTGATTATGTTTCAGAAGTTGACATTGTAAATATTACTTTTATCACTTTACACATTCCTTCTTCAAACACACACACATGTCCACACACACACACACACACACACACACACACACACTCACATACACAATTATATGGTTGCTATGGTAAAATATTTTCCCTGAAAAAAACTGTTTGCCTCAATTTGGTATAATCAAATTTATTATGTTCTCAACAAGTTTTGTGCTTTTGAGCAGATGAGTTTTAACTCATGTGGGATTGACTGTTATTCAACTGACATACAAAAATTCCAGGATAAAGGCCTGTTTGTATTTTAGTATTTCTTCAGCAACAGCCATGAGATCTTTGTTAAATTCAAATAAGTCTATTCCATGTTGCTAAATCTTATTTTAACACTTGGGGATGTTTATTCTGCATCTTTATAATTTATCACATTATAACAGATTTTATACACTTAACAGATTTTCTCTTGGCTAATGTTCCTTGAGTTCAGATATAAAATTTCATCTATTATTTAAAATTAACATAAAAAAATCTAAATAGCCTAATTTTCTATGTCTATATCTTTCAAAAATAATCACATATTTCTCTGTGTGATTTTAAAAATGCACTTAAAAAATCTGTTCATGCAGTTAGCCTACTAATTCCTTTAGCTCATCTTTTATATGAGAATTGGTCTCTAAATTTGGCTAATAAATAAAGAGTGGTCAAAATCACTCTTCAAATCTCCTTGAACTATGTCTCATAGAAATTTCTATACTGTTCTTAATATGTCTATTAAAACGTATCTTTCTTTCTATGCTGGAATATTTTTCCTTTAGGTAAGCATCAGTTAAGCCATTGTCTTACTTTTAGAACCAGTATTCCATTAAATATATATACCCTTCAACAATAGAATCACACTCAGATGGGTGAGATGCTCATATAACAAAAGCCAGAGTGGATTTGAGATTAGATGGGGGAACATTAGGTATAAGTGTCCCTTTCACCCATTTTATGTTCATTCCTGAAAGGAGACAAGGAGAGGAATCACTTGTGACATTCATCTTTTATTTTGTCTTCTTCTTTTTTGGCTGAGTGACTTATATATCAATTTTCTAAGTTAAATAAATAAATAAATATATATATATATATATATATAGAGAGAGAGAGAGAGAGAGAGAGAGAGAGAGAGACTCCATTATAAAATAAATAAAATATATTTTTCTATTTACAAAACAAAGATAACTGTTAATATGTTCCTCAATAAGAATACTGAAAATATTATCAGTCAATGTAGTTTAGATTAACACAAGTTTCTATAAAAAATAAAAGCATTTTATTATTTCAATATAACACTAATTTTTGAATAAAGGTGGAAGAAGTAAAGGTGCTATTTTTACCAACTAAGTTGGCAACTGAGAATATATAGAATATATTTCTAAATAAAATGCAGTATATATTTTGTTCAAAAAGTCTTCTTTGAAGAAATTCTTTAAAGTGAATCTGCTCAATGTCTCCTGGTTGTGTTATATTATTTCTAGATGCCTGCTGTATGATGCAAAATATCTTCTTTACTCATCACTGTTGTCTCTTTGGGAAAACAATGTATTTTTTTTATAATTTCTAAAATAGCTTCAGTGTGATGTTCAAATGAATTAGTAAGTTTTTTCAGATAATATAAAGAATTTTGCTTTTTGCTAGTTATTGACCAAATGATTAAGTTTAGCAATCTGTGGGAGAGATTATCAAAGATATCCACTATCAGTTCCTTCCCATCCTGTACATAAGTGAAATTCTCCCCAAAGAAAAGAGCCTGTTTTACTTCTTCTTGAATCTGGGATGGCCTTGTAATTTGGTTTGTTCAGTAAAATGAGAGGCAGTGATACTGTGTAAATTTCAAGTCTGGTAGTTTATTTATTTATTTGTAACTGAAATATATTTGACTCATAATACTGTATAAATTTAAGATGTACAACATGTTAGTTTGATGCATTTATATTTTGTAATATGATTGTCATTGTAGTGATAGCACCTCTATGACATCACATAATTATTATTTCTTTTTTGTGGTGGGTATAAGTAAGATCTAGCCCCTTACCAAGTTTGATTATTATAGCACAATCTTGTTTATGTTCACTATGGTGTGTATTAGATCTCCAGAACTTATTTGTCTTCTAGTTGTAAGTTTGTACCCTTAAACAATGTTACTTCAGGTACAGTAGTTTAAGTTTAAATTTAAGAAAGCTGGCAGTTTCTGCATAATCTCTGGGGAAAGCCATTCACCACGTAGAAAATCCTACTTTCCCAGGGCAACTATGTTGTGAGGAAGCTTAAGAAAGCTAGACTGAAATGAGACATGGAAGACAGCTGAGGAGCCTGGTAAGAACTGAGACTCTGACATAAGACACCAGTTGAGTCATCCTAGCTGCTAGGGGCCATTCCGGTGGTCCCCATCAAGGCCTCTGCTACTGTAGAGAGAAAAAAGCCATTGTGTTTTGCCTTATCTGAACTCCTAATCCATGGAATCATGGAGAAATGAAACTCATGCCATTTTGGGTTAAGTCTTTATGCAGTCATAGATTAATGCAACAAAATCTTCTCAAGGACCGTTGGGTGCTATGCCTGATAAATAATATTAATGGTAAAAGTAAATACTATTTCTGAATCCCTTAATATGTTTCCAGCAAGAATTTTATATGTAAAATCAAAACAATTCTTACAACAACCCACTGAGATAGATAGATGTTGTTGTCCTGAGTAAACCAAGACTTAGAGAAATGACTGGCAGAGATACTTAATAAAAAGGGCAGCCAAGACTGGACCTCAGGTCTGACTTACCCAGGGTCAAGTTTTCAGCCTCAGGAGGTGCTTAATTGTGCCAGAGGTTGGGGAAGATCACTGGCTCCTGGATTCCATCAGGTCTGTCTCTTGGGCTGAAGCTTGTTCAGCTCAGTCATTTTATTAGTGTTCCATTGTTGCCGTAACTGACTTCCACAAATATTGTCAACTAAAATAACAACCATTTATTATCTTCCAGTTGTACAGATCACAAATCCAGCAGGCCCTACTGAGTACACTGCTTAGGTCCTTATGAGGAAGTAGCCAAGTTGTTGGCTGATATGAGGTCTTACCTGGAGGATCTGAGAAAGAAACTTCTAGGCTTACTCAGGATATTGGATGCACTCATTTCCTTTCATTGTTTCCACATGGTTCCCTAGATCTATCTTCAAGCCAGGCACATAAATCAAAGCCTTCTCATGCTTGGATATCTGACTTCTCTTTCTGCCTTGTTTCTCTCACTTATGCTTCTGCCTTCCTCTTCTACTTTTAAGAGCTCATGTTATTATGTTGGAGCCCCTTGGATAACACAAGGTAAACTTCTTATTTTAGTCTCATCTGTAAAGTTATTCTTGCCATGCAGTGTAACACATTCACAGGAGTAACACTAGTGGGTGAATGTCATGGAGGTCAAAATTCTACCTACTGCAGCCACTGTTTGTTTGCAAACCTTGGGAGCTTCCTGAGTGAAACCTGAAACTGGTCCACATACACCCAGGGGAAGGGGACACCAAAGAAAGAAGCAGACAACTCCAGATTGATGGGTGGCAGGTTTAATAAGCCAGGGAACTTACATACCAAGCTTGTCTTGGGTGGCTGCAAGATGAGTAGATCTCTACAGCTGCTTGCCAGAATCTTTAAAAAGTTTATATAGAGGCCAAAAGTGTGTTCAGTCCCATGTTCAGTTCAGATGGTCTCAACAACACCTGACTCTCTCAAAGATATGTCCTTGAAACGGCTCCTAGTGTGGGAATGGTGGGTGGAACTTGAACATTCATTCCAAGGACAGGGGAGTTGTGAGGACCCCCTATTGCCTGGGTCCAGCTCAAGGGTCAGTTGGTAAGCACATCCTCTCAATGACCTCCTCCAACCCTTGAGCCTTGGATTGCTCGACATTGTGGCAAATTCTGGAAGAATACTCATTCTTGCTGAGCTGACCTCACCCCGTGATCCAGTCTTCCCAATAAGCCATCTATCCTGCCACCCAATGCCACCAGAGGAAGGAGCTCTATTAGTCCTAGTAGTCTTGATGTATGTTGTTTTCTTCGCCCCAACCCTTTGCCTTGCCCTTGTGCTGAAGAGAGAATGTTTTATTCCACCTATTATTAGCCATCTCATCAAAAATCATCACAGTTACCACCCTCAGTATATGTACTATACATTGAGAACAATTGGCTTTGCAGAGGATCTCACTAATTTAGCGAGACCAGCTTAATTCATAGTTGGGGAAAAAAAAGAAAGCTAATATTCACTATATCAGATCCTGTGGTGAGTATTAATCAATCATCTGGTAATACACAGTGGATTAAGGATTGAAATCAGGTTTATCTTGATACAAACTCAGGTTCTTTTTATGTTTTATAAAATAGTTTTCATTAAATTATATTAAAAATGTGGTCAACAACATGGCTTCAGAAACTATCATTACATGTATACACTAGATTTTATCTAATGTTATACATTTAATGTAAGTTATAAACTCACAGATGTAAGCTGTAAGATGAAATAAACATGAGCACAAAACAAACAATAAAAATTTTCCAAGACCAACTTTAATAAAAACATTGTTTTTGTTTTTGTTTAATCTCTGGTCTTCCATATCAGAGCAATAGACCAATATCCAGTGGCCAATTTATTTTACTCTATAGAACTTTGTATTCAATCATTTGCTAGCAAGCATGCCTGTATTACTAGCCAATTGGATCTCTGAAATTAGAAATTGAATATTTGAAGTCAGGACTTGAGCCTAATAATCAGCTTATTCATTGTGCTTAACTGAATGCCTACAACTCACAAGTCATTTTATTATTCAACAGATATGTCTGAATGTACAAATAGTACTTGGCTTTCCATTAGGCATCAAAATTCAAAGATAAAAGTTATAGTCTTCGCATTCATGAAATCTATGTTCTTATGGACACTCATAATGAGTTTGTGAACTACAATAAGGGCACGATACCCATAGGAAATAAAAGTACTGAGTCTTCAGGCAAAAACCAAAGTGATCTTTCTAATATGTGAATCAGATGCCCTATCTCTGTGATTTAAGCCCTGTCAATGGCTTTTACCATCTACTGAAATAGTTATCCGTGACCCTCATTCATTGATGCATTCATTTAGCAAGGATTTCAAGCCCTGTTATGACTCAAGAATTGTCCCTAATGATAAACAAGGTGGATAAATTGTGCCACCTCTCCAGAAGTCTATGATCTACTGAGCAGAAAATATGGAAATAAGCAAATATATGAATAAGGAAATAAACACTCTGAAACATAATTGCATATAAATATTATAAACACATCAAATATGTGTATATAGAAATTATTTTTATAAGTTCTACATACATAATATGTTTGTGTCCCATGTCCTGAAGAAAATAAAAAAGTAATAAGTAAGAGTCTTGGAGGGGGTAGTTAGGAAACTGGGAAACCTCTCTGAGAAAGTGTCATTTAAGTTGTGATCCCAATATTTGAATTTGTAGGAGTGTTTCATGTAAAGTACATGGTTCCATGTAACGAATCAATGAAAAATTCCTTAGCATAGAATAAGCTGTAAATGTGCCAAGAATACAAGAACACCAACTGTGCCTTTAAAGGCAGTGCCCAAGAAGCGCAGTAGCCTGAGAAAAAAGTCAGAAGTTTTGTTTTGTATTTGTTTATATATTTGTGTGTATTTCCTCTTTTGAAATGAGAACTTCATGTAAGCAAGGACTTTGTCTTTTTCAATTACTGTTCCTACAGCTAGGACATAGTAGAAATATTCATATTATGAAATATAAATAAATATTGATTGATTGAATAAATGAATTTATTTTAGTTCGGGGGCAGTTAAATTTGCCAAAATTAAAAAAAAAATAGTGTTGATGTTTTTAGATAACTTTGAACACCTAGTCTTTAAGAAAAAAATTTCAACACATTAAACTCTTCATGAAAGAAATTAAAAAATTATAGTAAAATGAATTATAAAAATCAACAATTTTCTATAGTCTTTGCTATACTATTGGAATAATAAACACAATTGTCTACTATTGAAGAAAAGTAATGTAAAAACTAAATAAAGTTTCATAAAACATGGAAACCCATCCCAATTACCTACCCTGGGAAAGAGTTGAGGTATGTACAATATCTAGAAATGCTTAGTTATTATTTAATATAGTCACACATTTAGCAAACTAAATACTACATTAGTGAATGTTTAACACACTTCCACTCAAATAAAACTAAATAGCTAAAGTCCAGAAAATTTTCTAAATTTTACATTATTTCAAAGTGTAGTAAATTTTAATGTAGAGATCATTTGTTATTAAGGCAAAATACAGAAAACATGGGAAAGCAATTTACTTGAATCATGAACAACTCTGAGATTCCCTTTTTGGGTATTAAACATTCTCTTAGTGTCATAAATAAACCATTTTTAAAAGAAAATAAATAATTAAAATTATGCCATATGTCGTATGTTCCATTTTGAATTATTTAAAATATGTAGATTAGAGTGGGTTAAAATATACTTTCAAAATTAAACTGAAACTACATCTTCTATTAAAATTGGAAAGTAATTTTTATGAAGGAAACTTATAGTTTAATGCCATCAATTCATGCTTCTTACCTCTGCTATTCTATTTTAATTTTAATTTTAACCAGCTAAAGTAAGCCTATAGGAGCATATATTGAAAGGACATGAGTTTATTTCACTTAATCAACCATTTCCTTAGCACTCACTCTCTTGCCTTTAGCTTCCACAAAAATAAGGCCATAACATAACCTAGAATGTTGTTTCTAATCTTATTTATCTTTTATAATATCCCTAGAACTTTGTAGTAAATGGCAAATGTTACATTTGTCCAAACATATAGAATCACATTCATGAAAGACCCCTCAAAACTAATGACATCTGGTGTCATTCAATAGTCTTCATCTAGTGCATTTTCAGAAGCTACTCAGACTCAGATACTCATATTCAATGTCAGACTGTATAAGAAAGTGTAACTATTAGTTTTCTGAATATTAGTATTAAGGAGCAGACAATTAAGAAGGTAATTTCCTGAATGGCAATCTTCAATCTATGTCGAATTTCCTTTCAAACATAAAGAGCTTTACAATTTGCTTAATCATTTTCAGTCTGTATATAAAGTTATATTTATAGGATTTTATTTTCATGGAATGAATAAGTAAATAAAAGTCACAATTGAAAAGAGTATGATAATTGTGTCAAATGTCAAATCTGAAAAGAGCTATTTTTTTCTATAATTTGAAAATTCAAACTTAGAAAAAAAGTAACTGCTCCTCCACATAGGAAAATGAAAAGCAGATTGATTTTATTTGAAATTTCTGAAATTTTCAATTACTTGTATTCAAACAATAATAAACACATGGATTATTTCCAAACTGTATTCCTCAGTACCTCAGTACCTCACAGCTTCATTTTTTTTTTTACAATGGAGTCCTTATAAAATTTAATTTATTGAAGATTCAAAAGTAGTATTTATACCTGTGATCATCATTTATATTTTATAGTGATTATCTGTTATTTCCAATAGTAATTGCATGTATTTTATTTATGTAAATAGATAACTCAATACTATAAAGTATTTAGCCCTATAGGTTCCCAAAGCAACTCTTTGAAGTAGGCAAGGACAATATCCTCCAAAGAATTCAACTTTAAGTAGAAGAGGCAGGGAAAATAAGTCAAATCTTAGTCCAAAATTCTTTCTAGTATTCTTTGTGTATATTCTAGTATTCTAGTATTCTCTGTTTCATTACTTGAATAGCTCCTGAGACAGTTCAACTAGATGTCCTCCTAGTCTTCAAGGGAACACATAGAGCTGATGTGTATCTGAACATCTGTAGAGACTAGGTAACCAACAGACAGGTAAATCACTCAGAATTTGCTCTTTCTGTTCTTTTCCTTTTTTGCTTTCTCTCCTTTTGGTCTTCTGAAAACTTAACAACAATAGTTTCAGAAAGATTACAGAGTCAAAATGTAATTAAAAATTCAAAAGAAATGGACTGAATAAGTAGAAATAATGTATAAGAAATTTATAGAAGAAAGGAAAATGGCCTGGATCAAAGGGGTGCTTTTTAAGCTAGGCAGGGTAAGCATGTTTAAACAATGATGAGCAGTTTTTGAAAAGGGAGGAGAAAAGGGAGAAAAGATTTTAAGACAGGTTTTGGGGAAAGTATGGATTCAAGGTAAAAAAGAGATGGACTTCAAGTCAGTATTAAATTGGTAGACTCACCAAGGTATGAATTTAAGTCTAATCACCACTTGGATAGGTGTTGGGAAAACAACAACAACAACAATAACAACAATTAGACTCTGGATCAAGGAGTTTACATGTATGGAAAAAGGAGATGCTGCATTAGAAGGCTCAGGACAGATAGAAGCATGAAAGAATTCAATATTAGTAATAGGGATTCAAGTGCAATATATGGTGCTGTAGAAAGAATAATGACCCCTCAAAGGTGTATGTGTTCTAATCGCAGGAATCTTTGAATATATTAGGTTTTATGGTAAAGGGGAATTAAGGTAGCAGAAGGAAATGAGTTTGCTAATAAACTGACTTTGAGATGGGAAGATTATCCTGGATTATCTGGATGGACACAATGTAATCACAAGTACCCTTGAAATGAAGAGTGAGGCAAAGAATCATAGTCAGAGAGTGATTTGAAGATGGTACACTGCTGGCTTTGAAGGTGGAGGAAGGGGCCCCAAGCCAAGGAAATCAGGAAGCCTGTAATATCTGGGAAAAGCAAGAAAATGGATTTTCTCCTAGAGACTCCAGAGGAAACTCAGCCATGTGGACACCCTGATGTTAGCTCAGTAAGACCTATTTTGGACTTCTGACTTTCAAAACTGGAAGACTGTAAATTTGTTTTTACTAATTTTGTGGTAATTTGTTAAAAGAGTAATAGAAAACTAATAGAAACATGGGTAGCAAGAGTGTGTTCAATATTTTCTCTCCTGTTATATTTTAAACCCTGTGGAGAAAAGAAATTCCACTCTATTGATCATAATGTTGCTTCTCTTATTTAAAAAATAAACACTTATATTAGTTTTCTATTGCAAGAAATTGGGTTATACGAATGTCAGGCTAGTCAAGTCTGAAATTTGTAGGATAGGCCTTCAGGAAGGGTCAACTAGAACTCTAGAGCATCGGTTGAAGATATTGTCCACAGACAATATTTCTTAATCAGGGAAGCTCCAGATTTGCTCTTAAGGCCTTTCAACTGGTTGGAACAGGACTATCAGAATTATCTAGCATAATCTTCCTTTTTTAAAGTTAATGATTATGTGCTTTACTCATATGTGCAAAATATGCTCACAGGAAAACCCAGATTAGAGTTTGCACAACTGGGTACTGTATCCTAGCCAAATTAATGCCTCAAAAGACCAACACATCTAGTAAGGCCAATATTTTGAATATAAGGGAGTGAGATCAAAAGCAACTGGGATGAAATAGAGGCGAATGTACTTAGCTACTAGCCAAAACAGCAGGCAGCATTTCCACTTTAGTTTTATAATCCAGAATGTATGAGATATGCCCATGGAAGGAGAGGGACCTACATCTCCTAGGTCATTCTCCCAGAAGAAGAGTGGGCGCAGGGAATTGTGGTGACAAAATGGCTAAGGCTCACATTTTATAAATTTGAATTTGCTTTTTATAATGACTCCTTTGACAGAAGCCAGAGGCAGAGGCTGCCACATAACCTCTTAAAACATCAAAATCTAAGCACTTGTTTTCTACATTAGTAAACCATAAACCTTTTCTAAGAACTGCTGAATATTCTCCAGTGACCTTTAATTGAGAAAGATGAAACTTCATGACCTGAAGGAGAAGAGAGAAGTCAGAATAGTCATAAATTGGTGAACTTCAAAAAGACTGCTTAAAGGAATACTGAAAACCTATATTTGAAGATCATAGATTTTATACGGAAAAAAAACCAATATATGCTACATGAAAGTATTATCCTTCTTTTTGCTGAGGATTAAACATTGATGATCTATTCAATTACCACTGTGTCTGGAAAAGTGAAATAAAAAGGATATTTTTGTTGCCTGAGATAGAAAAGTTTAGAATATATAACATGTGATTCTGCTGATTTTAGAGACTGAGGTCCTCTTCAGAATTCTTATCTCTCAACAATGGAAACTACTGGTGCATCTTGGATTATTGTGGAGATGGAAAACAAGATCCAGTTTTCCTTTTTGGTCTATAGTCACATCAGTACCCCAATTATTAGTATGAAGTCTAATGAACATAGGGGACAGTAGACTAGGTCCTCATTTTCATTGTGATAATTTGATGGAGGGGTCTGGGAATGAGAGCAGTGTCTAAATCAGATCCACCTAAAAGAGAAGGAGAGAAGGTAGGGAGGATACTGGGTATGGGGCACATTCCCATGTGACTATTGCCTCCATGGCCTTAAAAAGCACCAACGATTAGAAATAAGGTCAAGCGTGTCTACTGATGGCACCACCCAAATCATCACATCCCTAGAGCTTGTCACGCTACACTATGTACTGTTTCTCTGATGTAACCAAACATGTCTTTATAGGATTTTTTAAATCAACTTAGAATGTAGGAGTCCTGTGTGTTTTTGCCAGCGTTTAGTGTGAAGGAAAATAATAAAGATGTAAATTATAGTCATTGATGAAAGGTAATGATGATTCAGTCACACTGTGGATAGATAATATAGTTGAGATTTTCTGACTGATGCATTCCAAGTGAAATCTGATCTAGTGATTGGTATAGATCTGATGAAGACAGTTTCAGGCATTTTTAAAATCTCAGGTTATAAAAGCAGATGGAGTTAAGGAAGGTCAATTTGTACTCTCTGGAGGCAGAATATTTTGATCAGTAATATAGTTAGCCTAACCCATAATGTGAGTTGTATTTTTCTTTCTTTTTTTTTTTTTTTTTGGTCAAGGTATCTATAACTGAACAAGTTTCATTCCAGTTTGGATACAAATAAATCAACTGAACTAGTTTCATACCATTGAAAATGAAAATAAATCCATATTAGAGTCACAATTAGAATTTCCTAGGTGAATTTAGGTTTGGAGCTCATGTAGTAGTCATCTGTGTCTTTAAGAGTCAGCCCAACAAATTCTTATCACATTACTGTGAAAATGAGCAAAAGACATAAAAAAGTACTGCTTGTTTTCTTCAAAAGTAGGCTTGACCTAAGTCAGAACCTGCCCTCTTGAGAACTGAATGCAGTGGTAGAGATTGCTTTACTTGAGATTTAGTTGCAGGAGGATGCCACCCAAAAAGCCTCAAAATTAGTTATTTCGATATGTAGTTCTGTCTTGAATCTGGATGGAAATTTGTTCAAAAAAGTTGTGACAAAACATGCATCTGTTATAGTAATTGTTTTATGCCACAATCTGATTTTTTTTTTCTTTTTCTTTCAAAGAACATTGGGGCCATTTTAGAGAAGTGCACATCTTTGCAAAGTGTCACTGAATGTCTGTGTAGATGCAGATCTTATCTTAGACTACAATATCTAATTCTTTGTAGTTTGATGTGAAAAAGAATTGGGATAGGTCCTTTAACCATACAGTGTGAGGTTATTTAAATATATATATATATTCCTCCTCCAATTTCAGCTCTTTTGGGGACTCAGCTGAACTCATTCTTCTTTTTCAGGTTGGCACATGCTGATCTCACTAACAGGAACTGAGAGAATAATGGAAACTGAAAATACAACAAGTGTCATAGAAAGAGACAATTTCTTATAAGATAAAAATTTAAAGAAAACGTGCTGTCAAACTTAAGAGTACAGGGTTTTATTTTCTTGCAGAGGTTATAGTATGAGGCTCTGTTAAATTGAGGAACTGTTTTCTGTCTCATCTACTACATGCCCAGGATGTTAATCTTAACCTCATCCTTACATTGAATAGAAAATCTGCTGAAAATGAAACAGAATACTTAACAACCAAGTCTGAGAGCTGTGAAGAAAATAAGGGAAGGTACTTTAGTTTAAAAAGAATATTAGAATTTGGAGGAGGGGAGCAATGAAAAACCATCCAAAGAGGCACAATTTCCCTCCTAATCAAGTGAGAAGTGTTTATGGCCTTTAGAATCTTGAGTCTATTGATGAATTAGGGAATGAATTAATAAAGTTATAGCTGATCCAAAGTTATCTGACTCGTGGGATTTTTGTATTCAGGAATGTATGAGTTGATTATGTGGAAAAAAGACTCATAAGTATTATTATTTTTTATTTGGATTAAGACAGTATAGAGTTTGCCTTCTAACTCTTATCATATTTTGTTCTGAGATTTAGCCTAAGCTAATATTTACATTTATATTATAAAGGTCATAATTCCTTTCCCTGTGTCTACTTTAATTAATTTAAGATTGTTTCTAAATATAATCACATTTCTAAATATAATCAGTCACTTAGATTATAAAATAAAATTCATTTTCCCAAAATGAAGGACTGGATATATTATTTAACTGATTTAAGTAAATTGTCACATTTCAATCCTTCTCCTTTAAATATGTAGAGATTCTGTTATAATTATTTTTACAGCTTTAGGTGTTAAGCTGTACTTCTTATCCTTTACTTGAAATGACTTCATTTCATGCTCTTCCAACAATAATCCTTATTTATGGTAGTGTTGTTGGCAGAAAACATCATCTTTAAGGTCTCGGCTACGGTCCTGGGGTGGGAATAAGGGTAGAGGTGAGGGTGGAGGGAGAGACCAGCTGTTTAGGACACTGGCAAATGTTCCTACTTTATAACCATCAAGAATTTAATAAAAATGTTTATTTTGTTTCCTCTCTGTATTCATTTTTAAACGGTGCAAAAAAATTCCCTCAAACAAGCAAACACAAGCAGCCATAAAAACAGATTCCGCCATAGAACATGGCATTCAAACTGTGGGCATAACAGCTTAGTAAGAAACTCATGGCAGCTAATTCAACCTTTCCTCTGAAGATTGAATACTACAGGCACTGTTTCCAGCACCTGTGGCAGATGGTCAGTGAAGAAGAAACTGTCGCAGTCAGCACATCCCCACATACAAAGTCACAGATGGCAGTGGAAGTGTGGCTCAGTGCAGCAAGGGCTCTGAAAACAGACCTCTGTCCACCTGAGACAGGTCATTAAAGACAAGCTTGCCCTTTTTGTAAATGAACCAAAATCCAAACGCTGCCTTAGGATAATAACAACACTGAATAATGAAGAGTATACATTCTAAAACTGTACATTTTCAGAGTGAGGAGTTATATGCACAGAGTGTATTTAAATCTCTAGTCCAACATATATAAAAATCACCAAGAAGAAGAGAAAAAACAAGGTAATTTCCTCAATTTCATTTCCTTCTCTTTGAATATAGTAGCAAGAAATCATACACATAAAAAGGGAAATCAAAGCTTTATCATACTGCCCTCCTCCAAACTCCCTTATTATTAATTAGAGCTTACACGGGATGGAATTGTACTGCAAACATGTTTTATTTGGTTGGCCAACAATTATCAAAATTTGCTACCAACATTTAAAAATCATGAAATAGGGCCTTCCCGGTGGTGCAGCGGTTGAGAATCTGCCTGCCAATGCAGGGGACACGGGTTCGAGCCCTGGTCTGGGAGGATCCCACATGCCGCGGAGCAACTAGGCCCATGAGCCACAACTACTGAGCCTGTGCATCTGGAGCCTGTGCTCCGCAACAGGAGAGGCCGTGACAGTGAGAGGCCCGCGCACTGCGATGAAGAGTGGCCCCCGCTTGCCACAACTAGAGAAAGCCCTCGCACGGAAACGAAGACCCAACACAGAAAAAATAAATTAATTAATTAATAAACTCCTACCCCCAACATCCAAAAAAAAAGCCTTTAAAAAAATAAATAAAATAAAATAAAATAAAATCATGAAATAGCCATCTATGAATCTATTCTGCTTGCTTACTCTAAAAAATAAAGACCATTCCACATTAATCAGCTGTATTGGCTGGCCTTGACCCCAGTGGAGATGTGTGCCTTCTCTAATTTGCCAAGATGCCAGAATTTGCTGTTGACTTACACTTGGGCTGCATCACTCATGCATGTCAGCTGCCCAGTCCCTAGCAGTACAACTGAAACACTTGTTCTCAAAATTTAATGTGAATCAGATCACCTGGAGGACTTGCTGAAACAGATTGCTCTAACTCATCCCCAGAGTTTGTTTCAGTAGTGCCTGGGGCTCAAAAATGTACATTTCTAAAAATGTGTCTAGGGGATGCTGATACTGACGGTCTGGAGTTCTCACTTTGAGAACTATGCCTCTGGAACTGAATTTAATCAACTAGTATATACAGTGTGTTCTTAGTTCAATGTCATGTTCTATAGGGCATAGGGAAAGAAAAAGCTTCCTCAAGTAACTTTAACTCCATTAACGGGTTCACTGATTTTCTAGGACTGTCATAAAAAAATACCACAAAGTAGCTTAAAGAACAGAACTTTATTTTTTCACAGTTTTGGAAACTGGAAGTCAAAGATCAAGGAGCTAGCAGGGTTGGGTTCTTTGAGGTCTCTCTCCCTGGCTTGCAGATGGCAACCCTCTGGTCTCTTAACATGGTCTTCTCTGTGTGAGCACCTCCCTGGTGTCTTTCTCATACTCTTCTATTAGGACACCTGTCATATTGGAACTGGGCTCGACCTTAATGGCCTCATTTTAACTTAATTATCTTCTTAAAGACCTCATCTCCTAATATGGTTACTGTATTAGTCAGGGGTGCTCCAGAGAATCAGAACCAATAGGATATATCAATACATAAGTTTATAGAAAGAGATTATGAAGGATTGGCTCATGTGATTATGGAGGCTGAGAAATCCCATGATCTGCCATCTACAAGCCTGACCCAGGAAAGCTAGTGGTATAATTTAGTCAGAGTCTCAAGTCACAAAAACCAGGAACACTGATGTTGAGCACAAAAAAAAATGGATTTCCCAGCTCCTACAGAGAGCAAATTCTCCTCTCCTCTGCCTTTTTGTTCTAGTCAGGCCATCAGTGGATCAGATGATGCCCACATGTATCGGTGAGGGTGATCTTCTTTACTCAGCCTACCAAGTCCAGTGCTAATCTCCTTTGAAAACACACACAGAAAAAATCAGAAATAATGTTTTACCCACTGTTTGGGCATCCCTTACCCTAGTCAAGTTGACATGTAAAGTTGACCACCACAATTACATTTTGAGGTACCAGGGATTGAGACTTCAACATATGAATTTTGGGAAGACACAATTCAGCCCATAACCATGAGGGAAAACAAATCTCAGGAGGTAGAAACTTAAAACTATAAAAACTGACTTTTTATATAAACATAAAGCTTGCTTAGCCATGTCCTCTGAGGAACTAGAGAGTCTATCTAGGTATCTGTTGAGTGTTTGAAAAACATTATCACAAGTTACCAGTCAGTGTTGCTGAATCCTGTGGTTAGATTCCCTCCAAGCGAATCCTTTCCCTCTTTTCTGTCTGGAACCGTTCATACCACCTGGTATATTAGTGGCTTTTAAATTGGCCCAGCTGCTCTTAATATAGTAGTCATCCAAAATTCCATTAAGGCAGATAAATATAAAGTACAAATCGGGAGGAGACCTTCAAGATGGCAGAGGAGTAAGATGTGGAGATCACCTTCCTCCCCACAAATACATCAGAAATACATCTACATGTGGAACGACTCCTACAGAACACGTACTGAATGCGGGCAGAAGACTTCAGACTTCCCAAGAGGCAAGAAACTCCTTCGCCCTTGGTAGGGAAAAAGGAAAAACAGAGACAAAAGAATAGGGACGGGACCTGCACCAGTGGGAGGGAGCTGTGAAGGAGGGAAAGTTTCCACACACTAGGAAGCCCCTTCACTGGTGGAGATGGGGGGTGGGCGGGGGGGAAGCTTCAGAGCCACAGAGGAGAGCGCAGCAACAGGGGTGCGGAGGGCAAAGTGGAGAGATTTCCGCACAGAGGATCGGTGCCGACCGGCACTCACCAACCCAAGAGGCTTGTCTGCTCACCCGCCGGGGTGGGCGGGGGCTGGGAGCTGAGGCTCGGGCTTCGGAGGTCAGATCCCAGGGAGAGGACTGGGGTTGGCTGCGTGAACACAGCTTGAAGGGGGCTAGTGCGCCACAGCTAGCTGGGAGGGAGTCCAGGAAAAAGTCTGGACCTGCCTAAGAGGCAAGAGACCATTGTTTCAGGTTGCAAGGAGAGGGGATTCAGAGCACCACCTAAACGAGCTCCAGAGACAGGCTCGAGCCACGGCTATCAGCGCGGACCCGAGACAGGCGTGAAACACTGCTGCTGCAGCCAAGAAGAAGCCTGTGTGCGAGCATAGGTCACTCTCTACACCTCCCCTCCCGGAAGCCTGTGCAGCCCGTCACTGCCAGGGTCCCGTGATCCAGGGACAGCTCACCTGGGAGAACACATGGTGTGCCTGCAATGTCACATTGGTCTCTGCTGCCGCAGGCTTGCCCTGCATCCGTGCCCCTCCCTCCCCCCGGCCTGAGTGAGCCAGAGCCCCCTAATCAGCTGCTCCTTTAACCCTGTCCTGTCTGAGTGAAGAACAGATGCCCTCAGGTGACCTACACGCAGAGGCGGGGCCAAATCCAAAGCTGAACCCCAGTAGCTGTGCGAACAAAGAAGAGAAAGGGAAATTTCTCCCAGAATTCTCAGGAGCAGTGGATTACATCTCCAAAATCAACTTGATGTACCCTGCATCTCTGGAATAGCTGAATAGACAATGAATCATACCAATATTGAGGCAGTGGACTTTGGGAGCAACTGTAGACCTGGGGTTTGCTCTCTGCATCTAATTTGTTTCTGGCTTTATGTTTATCTTAGTTTAGTATTTAGACTTTATTATCAATAGTAGATTTGTTTATTGATTTGGTTGTTCTCTTCCTTTCTTTTTAAATATATAGATATATATATTTTTTCTTTTTCTCTTTTTGTGAGTGTGTATGTTTATGCCTCTTTGTGTAATTTTGTCTGTATAGCTTTGATTTCACCATTTGTCCTAGGCTTCTGTCTGTCCATTTTTTTCTGTTTGTTATTTTTCTTATACTATAGTTTTTAGCACTTGTTATCATTGGTGGATTTGTTTTTTGGTTTTGTTGCTCTCTTCTTTCTTTTTTTTATTACATTTTAATTATTTTTATCCTTAAAATTTTTTTCTATTAATTAATTTATTTTTTTCTTTTTTCATTCTTATTTTAACCTGTTTCTTCAGAGCTGTGTGGCTAACAGGGTCTTGGTGCTCCAGCCGGGTATCAGGCCTGAGCCTCTGAGGTGGGAGAGCCGAGTTCAGGACATTGGTCCACCAGGACCTCCCAGCTCCACGTAATATAAAACAGCAAAAGCTCTCCCGTAGATCTCTATCTCAATGCTAAGACTGAGCTCCACTAAACGACCAGCAAGCTACAGTGCAGACACCCTATGCCAAACAAATAGCAAGACAAAAACACAAACCCACCCATTAGCAGAGAGATGCCTAAAATCATAATAAGTCCAAAGACACCCCAAAACACACTACCAGACGTGGTCCTGCCCACCAGAAAGACAAGATCCAGCTTCATCCACCAGAAAACAGAAACCAGTCCCCTCCACCAGGAAGCCTACACAACCCACTGAACCAACCTCACCCAATAGAGGCAGACACCAAAAACAATGGGAACTACGAACCTGTAGCCTGCAAAAAGGAGACCCCAAACACAGTAAGTTAAGAAAATGAGAAGACAAAGAAACACATAGCAGATGAAGGAGCAAGGTAAAAACCCACCAGACCAAACAAATGAAGAGGAAATAGGCAGTCTACCTGAAAGAGAATTCAGAGTAATGATAGTAAAAATGATACAAAATCTTGGAAATAGAATGGAGAAAATACAAGAAATGTTTAACACGGACCTAGAAGAACTAAAGAGCAAACAACCAATGATGAACAACACAATAAATGAAATTTAAAATTCTCTAGAAGGAATCAATAGCAGAATAACTGAGGCAGAAAAATGGATAAGTGACCTGGAAGATAAAATAGTGGAAATAACTACTGCAGAGAAGAATGAAGAAAAAGGAATGAAAGGAATTGAGGACAATCTCAGAGACCTCTGAGAAAACATTAAATGCACCAACAATTGAAATATAGGGGTCCCAAAATAAGAAAAAAAAAAGAAAGGGACTGAGAAAATATTTGAAGAGATTATAGATGAAAACTTCCCTGATATGGGAAAGAAAATAGTCAATCAAGTTCAGGAAGCACAGAGAGTCCCATACAGGAAAAATCCAAGGAGAAACTCACCAAGACACATATTAATCAAACTATCAAAAATTAAATACAAAGAAAAAATATTAAAAGCAACAAGGGAAAAGCAACAAATAACATACAAAGGAATCCCCATAGGGTTAACAGCTGATCTTTCAGCAGAAACTCTGCCAGCCAGAAGCAGGTGGCAGGACATATTTAAAGTGATGAAAGGGAAGAACCTACAACCAAGATTACTCTACCCAGCAAGGATCACATTCAGATTCGATCACATTCAGATTCACATTTAATTTAAAGGAAATTAAAACCTTTACAGACAACCACAAGCTACGAGAATTTAGCACCACAAAACCACCTTTACAACAAATGCTAAGGGAACTTCTCCAGGCTGGAAACACAAGACAAGGAAAAGACCTATAATAACAAACCCAAAACAATTAAGAAAAAGGTAATAGGAACAAACATATTGATAACTACCTTAAATGTAAATGGATTAAATACTCCAACCAAAATATATAGACTGGCTGTATGGATACAAAAACAGGAACCAGGGCTTCCCTGGTGGCGCAGTGGTTGAGAGTCCACCTGCCGATGCAGGGAACACGGGTTCGTGCCCCGGTCCAGGAAGATCCCACATGCCGCAGAGCAGCTGGGCCCGTGAGCCACGGCCGCTGAGCCTGTGTGTCTGGAGCCTGTGCTCCTCAATGGGAGAGGCCACAACAGTGAGAGGCCTGCGTACCAAAAAAAAAAAAAAAACAGGAACCATACATATGCTGTCTACAAGAGACCCACTTCAGACCTAGGGACACATACAGACTGAAAGTAAGGGGATGGAAAAAGATATTCCATTCAAATGGAAATCAAAAGAAAGCTGGAGTAGCAATTCTCATATCAGACAAAATAAACTTTAAAATAAAGAATATTACATGAGACCAAGAAGGTCACTACATAATGATCAATCCAAGAAGATATAACAATTGTAAATATTTATGCACCCAACATAGGAGCACCTCAATACATAAGGCAAATGCTAACAGCCATAAAAGGGGAAATCGTCAATAACACAATCATATTAGGGGACTTTAACACCCCACTTTCACCAATGAACAGTTCATCGAAAATGAAAATAAGTGAGGAAACACAAGCTTTAAATGATACATTAAAGGAGATGGACTTAATTGATATTTATAGGACATTCCATCCAGAAACACCAAATACACTTTTTTCTCAAGTGCTCATGGAACATTCCCCAGGATAGATCATATCTTGGGTCACAAATCAAGCCTTGGTATATTTACGAAAATTGAAATTGTATCAAGTATCTTTCCTCACCAAAATGCTATGAGACTAGATATCAATTACAGGAAAAATCTGTAAAAATTACAAACACATGGAGGCTAAACAATACACTACTATATTAAATAATAAAGAGATCACTGAAGAAATCAAAGAGGAAATCAAAAAATGCCTAGAAACAAATGACAATGAAAACACGATAACCTAAAACCTATGGGATGCAGCAAAAGCATTTCTAAGAGGGAAGTTTATAGCAGTACAATCCTACCTTAAGAAACAAGAAACATCTCAAATAAACAACCTAACCTTACACCTAAAGCAATTAGAGAAAGAAGAATAAAAAAATCCCAAAGTTAGCAGAAAGAAAGAAATCATAAAGAGCAGATCAGAAATAAATGAAGAAGAAATGAAGGAAACAATAGCAAAGATTAATAAAACTCAAAGCTGGTTCTTTGAGAAGATAAACAAATTGATAAACTATTAGCCAGACTAATCAAGAAAAAAACAGGGAAGACTCAAATCAATAGAATTAGAAATGAAAAAGAAGTAACAACTGACACTGCAGAATTACAAAGGATCATGAGACATTACTACAAGCAACTATATGCAAATAAAATGGACAACCTGGAAGAAGTGGACACATTCTTCGAAAACCACAGCCTGCCAAGACTGAAGCAGGAAGAAATAGAAAATATAAACAGACCAATCACAAGCACTGAAATTGAGACTGTGATTAAAAATCTTCAAACAAACAAAAGCCCAAGACCAGATGGCTTCACAGATGAATTCTATCAAACATTTAGAGAAGAATTAACACCTATCCTTCTCAAACTCTTCCAAAATATAGCAGAGAGAGGAACACTTCCAAACTCATTCTACAAGGCCACCATCACCCTGAAATCAAAACCAGACAAAGATATCACAAAGAAAGAAACTACAGGCCAATATCACTGATGAACATAGATGCAAAAGTCCTCAACAAAATACTAGCAAACAGAATTCAACAGCACATTAAAAGGATCATACACCATGATCAAGTGGGGTTTATCTCAGGAATGCAAGGATTCTTCAATATATGCAAATCAATCAATGTGATAAACAAGAAAGCAAACTTTGAAGGATTTATAAGGTCAGGATGGATATGGGTGACTAAAATTTTATTCCCCATGGAAACCAATTCTGCAAATATTCATCAGGTATTAGAATTGGTGCTTTTATATATATTCTCTTCTAACAAGTCTGCAAAGTGGCTATTATTATTCCATTTCATGGAAAGAAACCAAATTTCAGTGGAGTTAAGTGGCTGTCTCCATCCACAGAGGTATTAAGTTTTAGACCTGAATTCAAATACCTTTCTGACACAAAAAATGTGACATGAGAATTGAGGCTTAGTATCTAAAACATCTGCACCTGTGATTAAAGTAGTAGTATATAGCTATGAGATATATTAAATTCCTAAATGATGGCAGTAGCAATGGAGAAGAAGATAAAAGTATATTAAATGTGACACCTAATGGAGTGGTACTTAACCACACACCAAACTATTTTTTCCCAAAGAACTCTGAGTTTCAGTGTAGAGAACCACCATCTATTTGTTTAATCCAAATAGAAAATTAAACAATCGCACAAACGAGAATATTCTAAGTCTTTCTTAATTCTTCTCATTAATAACTCGTCCTCATGCATTCCACCAGCAAGTCTTTAATACTGTATTTCCAAAATATAGGCTTCCCAAATTATATGAGTCAAAAACATGCTTGACAAAGAGTTGAACAGTTGAATTTTGGATTCTGAGGGCTTATATTCTGTTTAATCATTTTTAAAAGGGAAATAATGATGCAGTGCCAACTTATCCCAAGACCCCAACTGATTTTGCCAGCAAAGCACCTGAAAATATCCATATAACGATTATTCTGTGATAAATATTGAACAAATTTCCTTTCTTTTGTACACAGGGAAACATTGCATTCATGATAGATTGGGATCAGTCCACTCCCATGCTTAGATTTTTGGGTTTTTTTATTTTATCCTGCCAAACTTTCTCCTAATGTGTGAGTCTTTCTGTGGCTTTTAGTCTTGCTTTCTTCGCTGACTTTTGAAAGTGCCAAAAAGATTGTTTTACATTTTATTAATGAACAACATATTTTAAGAATCAAGCACAAGACTAATTTCAATGGGTAGGACAGTGGCACTCTGTGTGTAGGGCATCTCCGTACTACCCCCAAAGATGTCCGCAGTCCAATGCTTTGATGACCATAGACTGGGTGGCATAACAAGAGAAATTTCTTTTCTTACAGTTCTGAAGGCTGCTGAGATCAGGGTGCTGGCATGCTTGGTTTCTGGGGAGAGCCCTCTTCCTGGCTTCTAGATGGCCACCTTCTCACTGTAACCTCACATGACATTTCTTCTGTGTACAAGGGGAGAGAGAGCAAGCCTTGGTTTCTCTTCTTCTTCTTATAAGGTGCTTTTAGATTAGGGATCCACCCTCATAATGTCAATTAACCTTAATACCTCCACAAAGGCCCCATCTCCAAACACAGTCACCTGGGGGTTAAGGATTCAACATATAAACTTTGAGAGACACAAACATTTTGTCTATAACTTTTTGCCCCTGGATCAGCAAAACTCGTGTCCTTCTCAGATATAAAATACATTCATTCCATCCCAACAGACCCAAAAGTCTATCTCATTTCAGCATCAACTTTAAAGTTTAAACTCTGAAGTCTCATCTAAATGTCATCTAAATCAGACATGGGAGAGAGTCGAGGTCTGACTCATCCTGAGTCTAAATTCCTGTATAGCTGCGAAACTCTGAACCCAGAAAAGTAAGATGCTTCTATAATACAATGGGGCCATGGGAATAGGATAGATATACCCATTTCAAATGGAAGAACTTGGAAAGAAAAAAAGGGTGACATGTCCCCAAAAAGTCCAAAAATGAGTAAGGCAAATTCCACTGGTTCTTAAGGTTGGGGAATGATCCTCTTTTGTCTGATGATCTGCCCTCCAGGCAAACCGACTGGGGTGGCAGCCTTACCCTCCCAGCTTGGCCTGGTGGCCCTGCTCCTTCAGCTCTCTGCAAGGGTTTTGCTCATGATGCTGCCTGATTTGTTTCTGTAGCCCCAGGAAACAAATACAATGGCAAATTGATTTATCTAAGGAATTCAATGGGGAATGAAGGTCATTTCAACAAATGGTGCTAGAACAACTGGATATATTTTTATATATATGTATATTTATATGTATTCATATTTATATATTTACATATAAAATTCTCATGCTTACCTTGCACAATAAATAAAATTACTGAAGTGGTAAAGTTAAAGGTAAAGGTAAAGTTACAAATACTCCAGAAGAAGTAACAGGGTGTAATCTTTGTTACTTTGATGTAAGCAAAGCTTTCTTAGGTAGGATATAAAAAACACACGCTATAAAAGGATAAATTTAACTTCACTTCCATGAAATTTAAAACTTCTGCTTTTTTTGTGTTATTTTATTTTTTATTGGAGTATAGTTGCTTTACAATGTTGTGTTAGTTTCTGCTGTACAATGAAGTGAATCAGCTATATGTATACATATATCCCCTCCCTCTTGGACCTCCCTCCCCCCCCATCCCACCCATCTAGGTCATCACAGAGCTCGGAGCTGAGCTCCCTGTGCTATACAGCAGGTCCCACTAGCTGTCTATTTTACACATGGTAGTGTATTTAGGTCAAAACTAATCTCCCAGTTCATCCCACCCTCCCCTTCCCCTACCCTGTGTCCACAAATCCATTCTCTACTTCTGCATTTCTATTCTTGCCCTGAAAATATGTTCATCTGTACCATTTTTCTAGATTCCACATATATGTGTTAATATATGCTATTTGTTTTTCTTCTTCTGTCTTATTTCACTCTGTATGACAGACTCTATGTCTATCCACATCTCTACAAATGACCCAATTTCATTTCTTTTTATGGCTGAGTAATATTCCATTGTATATATGTACCATATCTTCTTCTTTTTTTTTTTTAAACATCTTTATTGGAATATAATTGCTTTACAATGGTGTGTTAGTTTGTGCTTTATAACAAAGTGAATCAGTTATACATATACATATGTCCCCATATCTCTTCCCTCTTGTGTCTCCCTCCTCCCCGCCCTCCCTATCCCACCCCTCTAGTTGGTCACAAAGCACCAAGCTGATCTCCCTGTGCTATGCGGCTGCTTCCCACTAGCTATCTATTTTACATTTGGTAGTGTATATATGTCCATACCACTCTCTCACTTTGTCCCAGCTTACCCTTCCCCCTCCCCTTATCCTCAAGTCCATTCTCTAGTAGGTCTGTGTCTTTATTCCCATCTTACCTCTAGGTTCTTCATGAGCATTTTTTTTTTTTTAGATTCCACATATATGTGTTAGCATACGGTATTTGTTTTTCTCTTTCTGACTTATTTCATTCTGTATGACAGACTCTAGGTCCATCTACCTCACTACAAATAACTCAACTTCATTTCTGTTTATGGCTGAGTAATATTCCATTGTATATATGTACCACATCTTCTTTATCCATTCATCTGTTGATGGACACTTAGGTTACTTCCATGTCCTGGCTATTGTAAATAGAGCTGCAATGAACATTTGGGTACATGACTCTTTTTGAATTATGGTTTTCTCAGAGTATATGTCCAGTAGTGGGATTGCTGGGTTGTATGGTAGTTCTATTTGTAGTTTTTTAAGGAAACTCCATACTATTCTCCATAGTGGCTGTATCAATTTACATTCCCACTAACAGTGCAAGAGGGTTCCCTTTTCTCCACACCCTCTCCAGCATTTATTGTTTCTAGATTTTTTGATGATGGCCATTCTGACCAGTGTGAGGTGATACCTCATTGTAGTTTTGATTTGCATTTCCCTAATAATTAGTGACGTTGAGCATCTTTTCCTGTGTCTCTTGGCCATCTGTATGTCTTCTTTGGTGAAATGTCTATTTAGATCTTCTGCTCATTTTTTGGTTGGGTTGTTTGTTTTTTTGATATTGAGCTGCATGAGCTGTTGTATATTTTGGAGATTAATCCTTTGCCCATTGCTTCATTTGCAAATATTTTTTTTTCCCATTCTGAGGGTTGTCTTTTCATCTTCTGCTTTTTGAAGGACACAATTTAGAAAAATGATAAATGACAAAGCAAGATGCCAAATTTGGATAATATTTAAAATCTACATGCCCTACAAAGGATTTGTAACCAGAATACATTAAAACAGACACACAACTCATAACTCAGTAAGAAGGCAAACAGCACAATTAAAGCATCATGAACTTCTAGCTACTGCTTAGAATATAAAAATCTGAAAAGAATGTAGATTCCACACTACCAAAAACTAAAAAGTATGAGAGCCACCTGTCTACACTGGCAGAATCATCCTGGGGCACTGAAATGGGAGAGGAGACCCCATCACTTGAAACTGAAGGGGAAACAGCACTTGGCCTATGGTCCAAGTGGCAGTCTTGCTGATCCCTGAATCAATGTTAGGGTTGGGACTTCAACATACAAATTTGGGGGGAATACAAATATTCAGTCCACACCTGCAAATTCAAATTCATGCTAGTCCTTTTTCAACAGCAATTGTGAATTTGAACTATCATTGTTTCACATTTGTTACAGGGAATATTCAGAGCATCAGAGTTCAGACAGCCAGGTATACCAATATAGCTACAGGTTATGCACTTCTCTCCATGTGTCTCTATCATATGGATGAATGCATCATCCTCCAAACTGGTCTCTGCAATATTTCAACTTATCAGTGACTTCCCATTTAATTACATGTAACATCCTTAACAGGATCGAGCTCTCCCTGCTTGTTTCTGCAGCCCCACTTTCTGCTTGGCCGCGCTGCCCTTCTTCTATTTGATTTACTCCTTTAGTCACAAACTAATTCAGTAACTTTGTCTTTGCACGTTCTTTTCCCTTCACCAGAAGCACCATTTCCTTTACTGTACGTGGCTGACTCTCTCTGTATTCAGTTCCCAGAATGCTTATCCCTGCCCACATATCAAGATTAGCACCCTCCCACCTACTCACGCACATACCTGTATTCCCCACTCCTTCACCCCCCTTCTTTTTGTATCTGTGATTTTGTGCAATTACTTTTTTCTTCTACTTTAAAGTGAAGATACCCACAACAGTGGACTCCCAACCACTGCGCCACCAGTAGATACATGGAGCTTTGCCATGTTTTATTAACTGCTTTATTTCCAGTGCTTATTACAGAAAAGCTGACACATAATACTTATTCAATAAATATTTAATAAATAAAGAAGGAATGAATGGATTAAATATTTAGCAGGTAGACTGTATAGCACTTGGTTGTTAATTTTATGTCGTGGTGAAACTAAAACAGCTTAGCATAAAAAAGATTAGGATCCAAATGAATGTGTCCTTTTGTATGGTTGATGAAGATATTTAATAGGCTAAAATTTAAGATGACTGCTGGGAATTTTTAGGAGATGAGTTTGGATAGCACAGTGTAAGCTCTGACAGTTGGGTTTGCTCTTTTTTGTAATGCAAGTGCCTGATATAAGTTTTGATTGCAGAGACATCCACTTCAAAGATGGGTTATCTGAATAAACACCTTGCAGCCACATTAGCAGGTAAAGAGCCAGGCCAACCCTTTCAAGCTCCTCTGTTTTAGAGATCTTGGTTGATTTTTATAATTGACCACTTGGAACACTTTTTTTTCCTCTTCCCTCTTTAAATGCCCATGCTTATGTTTTATGTTCACCAAGAAAAATGAGCCTAAGAAACTGTAGGCCACCACCCTCACCTCCAACAGAAGCAGATCCCCACAGCCTACTCTCTCTCTCTCTCTCTCCCTGTGACCTCACTGTGTGGTCCTAGATGTGTCATGTAATTTCCAGGACTTGTAAGTCATAAACTTTTTTCTTTCAAAGTTTCCTGATCGTTATTGCTAAGGGTGTCTTGCAATCCTAATAAGAACCACAAGAGCCAATCCGGCCATAACACTGGTTATGTTTAAGTTGAGACTGGCACAAAACAGATAGGTAAAGGCGAGCAGGTGGATTTTAAAACACGCCTGAGAGGATTAACCAGCATTATCAGCTTGTAAAAAATAATATCTATTAATTATGTGTACTTATTATTATTATCAGGTATTGAGTTAATATATTATGCCATTTTTACAATGACAGTCCTATGCTTGGTTTTATATTTCTTGTATAGACAAAAAAATTGACATGCATAGAGGTAAAGTGACTTTCCCCAGGTCCTAGATCTGGAAAAGGTACAGTTTCCTAAATCTTGGGTCCAAATTTTATACACTTTAACTCTAAACTATAATTGGCAGGAGTGAGGACTTGAATAACGAAATCAGATTAGACTGGAAGCATTATTTTGAAATACTTAATAAAGTAGCAATAACAGTTCCGAATGTAAAAAGTATTGTCAAATTATCTCATTGGCTCCGCAGAGAAATGGGAATAGTGACTAGGAAAAAGAGCTAATCAGGATTCTGCCTTTTTTATTACAATTCTCCCACCTACTACCACCGATCGTTCCAAAGGATGATATATTTTAAATAAAATTGAACTTTATTGGGATTTGGAGCTTTGCCATTCCCTGTTTACCTGAAATGTAGCAATATGAAAATGTGAGTATTCAGTTGATGGGAAGAATGGTGCCAGAGTTTTACCTCAGAGGACATCAAAATCACCATGGGAACAAAATAATAATGAGATCTGTGATCCCTACCCTAAACAATTCTGTAAGACATTTTGAGGTATAGTAAAACTCAAAATATATTAATAATAAATAAATATGAGGTTTCTGTTTCAACCAATCTGCAGAGCTAATGACAGATTTGTGACAAGCTTATTTGACTTATTCCGTGATCCTTTTTTCAGCTCCATATCCTACTTAACATTTGGCATTCTATTTAAGAAAAAAAAAAAAGGATCATAGAAATGACCCGTGGAGCGGTTATTTCTGTCTGCATTTATATGTAGACGGTCCCTGACTTATGATGGTTTGACTTAAGATTTTTCAACTTTACAATGGTGTGAAAGCAACACACATTCAGTAGAAACTGTACTTCAAATTTCGAATTTTGATCTTTTCCTGGGATACTGATATGTGGTAAACAAGGCCCTTTCATGATGCTCGGCAATGGTAGTAAGCCACGCCTCCCAGTCGGCCTCACCATCCCGAGGGAACAACTAATACACTTGATACATTTACAGCCATTCTGTACCCATACACCCATTCTGTTTTTCACTATCCAGTTTAAGCATTCAATAAATTACATGGGATGTTCGGCACTTTATTATATATAAAGTAGGCTTTGTGTCAGAAGATTTTGCCTAACTGTAGGCTAACGTATGTGTTCTGAGCGTGAGTTTGTCTAGGATAAGCAATGTTTGGTAGGTTAGGTGTATTAAATGCATTTTGACTTACCAATATTTTCAACCTACGATGGGTTTATCAGGATGTAACCCCATTGTAAGTCAAACAAGATCTATATATGATCCCTTTCTTTCTCATATTAGAAATGATGCCCCCAATTATGATGCCCGATTTTGTCTTTGTTGTCTATTTCACCCTTGAATTATATAAATTTGGTTGTTTTTTTTTTGCGGTACGCGGGCCTCTCACTGCTGTGGCCTCTCCCACTGTGGAGCACAGGCTCTGGACGCACAGGCTCAGCGGCCATGGCTCACGGGCCCAGCCGCTCCGCGGCACGTGGCATCCTCCCAGATTGGGGCACGAACCCGTGTCCCCTGCATCGGCAGGCGGACTCGCAACCACTGTGCCACCAGGGAAGCTCCCTGAATTATATAATTTTGAATGTCATGGCAATAGTAAGTAGACAAGATATTGATATTCTTTTTTATTAATAGATATATGAGAATAGTAAAGATTAAAATTTTATGTATTAATTCAGAAACTGTTTGTTGAACACTGCAGTAGATACTGGGAATACAAGGTCAAATAATATGTGATCCATATCATTAAGAGTCAAATTTTATTAAAACAAAATTCCATTTAAGTGTAGCAGGTTATATCAAAGTACTAACAGTATTCAGTGCAGGTGCTACTGGAGGAAAATTGCAGGATAGAATTCATATCTAAGAACTGAATTGGTAGGGACTTCCCTGGTGGTCCAGTTATTAACACTCTGTGTTCCCAATGCAGGGAGCACAGGTTTGATCCCTGGTCAGGGAACTAAGATCCTGTATGACACGTGGCACAGCCAAAAAAAAAAAAAAAAAAAGAACTGAATTGGTAGAATTTGTATGATTAGATATGGTATCTGAGGCAGAGAAATCATGGGCTTTGACATCAAAGTCATACAGCTAGTTACTGGTACAATAAAAATTAGTAGTCACTTCTTATGAATTTAAATCCAAGATTTCTTATGTATTAATTTTTATGGACTTAGAAGTTTGTTACAGTGGTTTACATGATAAAGCCGGAGAAAAGTAGTTGAAGTGGCAAAGGAGAAAGAAATCCTCAAAGAACATTCTACAGATAAAAGAGACAAGGCTTTGTGACCTATGGAGAGGACAATGGAGAGGGAAGAGAAAAAAATGAATCTGAAGAATCAAGCCTGATTAATGAAAAAAATCTCTTTTCACACCTGAACTTGGGTGGGAGATTGGTTGTTAGGGAGAAATTGTTTCTTGCCTTCAAAATGCCATCATTTAAGTAATTCATCTGTATGTTCAAAGTAGACTGCAAAAAATCAACTGAAAAATTCATTTGTGTTTTAATCATTAACTCTATCTATTGTTGCTACTAACAAGGCACCAATAAAAACATTGTTTCTCCAACCAGGTTTTGAGCTAACTGACAGACAAAAGAAGGAGGTTTAGATGGAGATCAAAATATCTAACAGTAAATAAACAGTGCCTAATTAGAGAATGAGAGACTAAAATCACTTCCTGACCCTGAGCCCTAGGATTAGACAGACTCACCCACCCAATGGCAGGATGGCACCTTCTTCCCAAGAGGAAAAAGATAAAGCTCAATTGATATCTATAGTTACTTTTTCCCAAAATGTATCAATTAGATAAGTCACTGCCCTCTCTCAGAGGCAGAGAGAGCCTAGGGGCATAATCAGAGAAAATTCTCTATAAACCAGACTATGTCCAATATTTCTGTGATATCTCTGACTTTTTATCACTTTTGTCTGCAAAAAATAGAAAATGTGTTAATCATTAAGTTGTTGATCATCCCACTGAATAAAAGTTCTGGAGGAAGGTGGTTACAGAGTATTTAAGTTCATAGCTTAGAAATAGCAAAATCTAAATTCCTTTGATTCTCTTGGGTTGACTCTCTTAAGTTAACATGGTTCCAATAGAGCTGCCCCTGTTCCAAGTCTTCTTTTGGCAGCATCGATTACCCCAAAGCAAGTAAGTGGTCTTTTAGGTTTCTCCACTTTTACTTAAATATGTTAGTATAATCTTTCCCAGAAGTCTCATGTCAGATGTCTTCTGATGTCTTCTTTGATCATCCTCCCAACCCTAAACTAATAACAAATAAAGCAGAGTGGAATTAAGCTCTGAAAACCATCAGAATTTATCCCCTGGAACTGTTGGAGGAAACCATCATTCCTGGGCTCATTGTTGAAAAGGGGAAAAAAGTCAGAGATACTTTGGCAAAAAGTTAAGAGATTAAATAATGCTTGTCAAGTAATCTTTTCCTTCCCAACCCCCATTCATTTGCCTTCTTATAATGGAGATTTAAGTTTTTGGAATAAGTGTCATATTATTAATTTATGGATGAAGTGAAGTGCTAAAGTCTACAAACATTTTCATGTAAATGCATATCATTAATATAATTCGACTTTAGGTTATGTTGAATTTTTCTAACATAAATGAAAACTGAAACATAATCAAAAATCAATTTAACCAACTAATCAAACAGAATCGCTGAAAAAAGTAACATTACCTACAACAACTGAATTCTTTGTTCATTCTATATTTTATGAACAAAGTCTTTTTCTTTCAGCCATATAAAACAAGCATCTAATATAAAATAAAAACTTCTTTGTAGTGTATTAAAATAAAGATCTACAACTGAAACCCTCTATTTTTTACATAAGGAACCAGCAAAAATTCTCACACACATTATAGTAAAATGAAACACAGCTATTAATTAATTAGCACAACAATACATTATGACTGATTATAATATCAGACTAAGGAACAGTATGGTAGCTAGTTTCAACCTTCAAGTGTAAATTTTTAAAAAAATAATGATCACTTTTTGATTTAAAAAAATCTTTTGCAGGATGTATTTAATTGGTATACTTTAAATAGGATGTTGCAAATGTTCAGAATACCATGTGGTCAGATGATTACCACAGCTCTGTGGTTCTTAATTATCCATATGAAGGCCAAATGAATCAGTAGTCAAATGGGGACAATTATCACATTTATAGAAGAACATGACTCTCTGGATGGAGTTTTCTGCAAGCCTCATTTGCTAATACAAAGTAAGTAGTAGAGCATTTCAATACAAATGAGAATAGGAGGATGCAATATAAACTAAATATCATCAGTTTGGAGGATGGAGAAAATATGGTAGAGAGTCACAATTTTTCAAAATTTATTTTGCCAAATTTCTGGATGTAGAAAAGGTGAAGTTGAAATCAAAATAAAAGCAATTTCATACTGAAAGGCTTATTTATGGGAACTGAAACTCCTGGTGGTATAGATTCCACTAAGATCTATCATTTCAATAAGGCACAAGGAAGGAAGGAAAGTTCAGAGGGCTGCCAAGTGAAAATGGTCATTTTTGTTGCTTGGCTGTACTGAATATATTGACATGGAGAAGATTTTCTGTCTGGAGCAGCTGTAAAAATGCAGCCCCATGTCCCAGATGTCCAGCTGAATAGACTCTATGGCAATTGGCATACGTGCATGCAGTTAGAAATCAAATAGAAATACAGGATTATTCTTCTAATAATTATGCTTTGCTATTAGTCAAGAGTAATGACTTTCAGCAGCACTGTTTCAGTTGAGTTATAAAGATTAGAAACATAATTGACTCATTGATGCCTTGGATGCCCAAAAACTTCTCATAAGTCAGTATATTAAATGTCTAATTATAGGCAATGATAATTCTTTTCCTGTGACATGTCTCAATGGCGGTTTGGATTCTAAAAGCAAATAAAAGGACTAGGAATATCTCCATGACTCACTTTTTAAAATGAATGTCTCTTTTCCTATGGAGCAGGTGAACTTTCCTAAATAGCCACTGGTACCAGATGCTATTTGATTAAACTTATGAGAAGTTTATCTCATATCTACATGTCAATAACTCTTAATGAAATGGATATTTCCCTTTATAATACCAGAAAAAAAATCCAAACTCAAACACAAACACAAATATACACACCACACAAACACTCCACCACCCACCACCAAGAGCAAGAACTAGGAATGAGAAATATCAATAAATATCAATAAATACATACATAAATAAATAAATACAAATCTGTATTGACATACATCCCTGGCAATGAATACACAAATCCTTGAGAAAGTATGAGATCTGTCAGTGTACACAAGAAAACAAGATGCAAAGGGAATCCAGGTTCTAAAAACAATAAAACCATTCAGATTTTATGTCATCGAGGGTCTGCATTTTTGTCAAACCACCTAACCTTATATTCCTTCCTCTCCCCTTCCCCATCTTTATATCTCTTTCTCCCTTTCTTTTCATTTTTATTTTTTTAAAAAAAATTTAATGGAGTATAGCTGATATACAATATTGTGTTAGTTTCAGGTGTACAGCAAAGTGAATCTGTTATACATATACATATATCCACTCTTTTTTAGATTCTATTCCCATGTACATCATTACAGAGTATTGAGTAGAGTTCCCTGTGCTATACAATAGGTCCTTATTAGTTATCTATTTTATATATAGTAGTGTGTATATGTCAATCTCAATCTTCCAATTTTTCCCTCCTGCCCTTACCCCCTGGTAGCCATAAGTTTGTTTTCTACATCTGTAGCTCTATTTCTGTTTTGTAGATAAGTTCACTTGTACCCTTTTTTAGGATTCTTCATATGATATTTGTCTTTCTCTGTCTGACTTACTTCACCCAGTATGACAATCTCTAGGTGCACCCATGTTGCTGCAAATGGCATTATTTCATTCTTTTTTTTATGGCCGAGTAATATTCCATTGTATATATGTATCACATCTTATTTATTCATTCCTTTGTTGATGGATATTTCAGTTGCTTCCATGTCCTGGTTATTGTAAATAGTGCTGCAGTGAACATTGGGGAGCATGTGCCTTTTCAAATTAGAGTTTTCTCCTGATATATGTCCAATAGTGGGATTGCTGGGTCATATGGTAGCTATATTTTTAGTCCTTTAAGGAACCTCTCCATACTCTCCATAGTACCTCTCCATAGTGGCTGTACCAGTTTACATTTCCAGCAACAGTGTAGGAGTGTTCCCTTTTCACCACACCCTCTCCAGCATTTATTTCTTCTAGATTTTTTGATGATGGCCATTCTGACTTGTGTGAGGTGATACCTCATTATAGCTTTGATTTGCATTTCTCTAATAATTAGTAATTCTGAGCATCTTTTCATTGCCTCTTGGCCATCTGTATGTCTTCTTTGGAGAAATGTCTATTTATTCTGCACATTTTTTGATTGGGTTGTTTAGGTTTTTTTTTTTTTTTATTGAACTGCATAAGCTGTTCAACAAAATACTAGCAAATAGAATCCAACAGCACATTAAAAGGATCATACACCATGATCAACTGAGATTTATCTCAGGGATGCAAAGAGTTTTCAATATCTTCAAATTGATCAGTGTGATACACCACATCAACTAATTGAAGAATAAAAACCATATATATAATTGTCAAAATAGATGCAGAAAAAGCTTTTGACAAAAGTCATAATCTATTTATGATAAACACTCTCCAGAAAGTGGGCATGGAGGGAACCTACCTCAACATAATAAAGACCATATATGACAAACACACAGCAAACATCATTGTCAATGGTGAAAAACTGAAAGCATTTCCTCTAAGATCAAGAACAAGACAAGGCTGTCCACTCTCACCACTTTTATTCAACATAGTTTTGGAAGTCCTAGCCATGGCAATTGGAGAAGAAAAAGAAATAAAAGGAATCCAAATTGAAAAAGAAGAAGTAAAACTGTCACTCTTTGCAGAAGAAATGTTACTATACATAGAAAATCCTAAAGATGCGACCAGAACACTACTAGAGCTCATCATTCAATTTGGTAAAGTTGCAGGATACACAGTTAATACACAAAAATCTCTTGCATTCCTATACACTAACAATGAAGGATCAGAAAGAGAAATTAAGGAAACAATCCCATTTACCACTGCATCAAAAATAATAAAATACCCAGGAATAAACCTACCTAAGGAGGCAAAAGACCTGTAATCAGAAAACTATAAGATACTGATGAAAGAAATCAAAGATGACACAAACAGATGGAGAAATATACCATGTTCTTGGATTGGAAGAATCAGTATTGTGGAAAATGAATATACTACCCAAAGCAATCTACAGGCTCAATGCAATCCCTATCAAATTACCAATGGCATTTTTCACAGAATTAGAAATTTTTACACTTTGTATGGAAACACAAAAGACCCCAAATAGCCAAAGCAATCTTGAGAAAGAAGAATGGAGCTGCAGGAATCAGATTCCCTGACTTCAGACTATACTACAAAGCTACAGTAAGCAAAACTGTATGGTACTGACTCAAAAACAAAGCTATAGATCAATGGAACAGGATAGAAAGTCCAGAAATAAACCCATGCATCTATGGTCACCTAATCTATGACAAAGTAGGTAAGAATAAACAATGGAGAAAAGACAGCCTCTTCAATAAGTGGTTCTGGGAAAACTGGACAGCTACATGTAGAAGAATGAAATTAGAACACTTCTTAACACTATGCACAAAAGCAAACTCAAAATGGATTAAAGACCTAAATGTAAGGTCAGATACTATAAAACTCTTGGAGGAAAACATAGGAAGAACACTCTGTGATATAAATTGCAGCAAGATCTTTTTCAGTCCATCTCCTAGAGTAATGAAAATAAAAACAAAAATAAACAAATGCAACCTAATTAAACTTAAAAGCTTTTGCACAGAAAAGGAAACCATAAACAAAACGAAAGACAACCCTCAGAATGAAGAAATTATTTGCAAATGGAACATCCATTTCTTTTTAATTGTACCAAAATAGGGTCATATGATCTAATGTCTTTGTAATGACCATCTTCTTGGTGCAGATATAACCACTCAAGTGTTGATTGTCTCCATCACTACACGGTTTGTGATTCCAATCATAGTAAAACACTGATAATTTCCAATCATAGTAAAACACTGATAATTTCCACAAGAAAAATACAGCAGAAGTATATTGAGACAGTCAGAATTAAGAATTGTTATTGATTTAAGTACTCTCTTTATAGGACTAAAACTCAAAAGAAGCATTTATTGTTGTATACAACAACTATGATACATCATTAACACATATAATTAGTTCATTGAATGAAATGATAGTATGTAAATTTAATAACTAATTTTTATTGTTTCTACTTTTCTAATTTGTTCTTTTTACACTTTTGGATGAAACAGAAAAAAGGAACCTTAAATATCCATTATTTGCAATGATTACATAAATGTTCTATTTGTTTGGTTTTAAACAAGTTAATACTAGTCTTAATCAAGAAATCCAGTTCATTGCATTGTAAATATTGACTATATAAACTCTATCCAACTAAGGCCTGATCCAATTTTGTAAGTTTGTGGGAGGGAGCAGGGAGGTGAGGGAGATGGGTACAATCTTATACAACTTGTTTTCTTATAATTTTGGGAGCCAAAGCTGGCATTTAAAAGACTCTTTGGACAATCCATGCAAGAATATCCTTTAATACAGTTCTTTTGGTTCTAGCAATGCTTCAAGCTAGCACCCGAGGGCCTTCCTGCTTAGTTCTCATGGTTTTTGAGGTCCCCTCTAACAGATGGATCATGTACTGTCTCCAGGCTGTCTTCTGAGACTGTGTTCATTTCTCTCTCTCCATCTCTCTCTGTTTTGTCTTAGTATACACTTGGTTTCCAAAGGCACAAAGTTTTGCCCATCCAACAGTGGAAGCACAGTGCCCTTCTAATGAAGCTGGCACTTTACTCTGCCCCCTCTACCCTTAGATTTATCAGATTAGGAGTCAGGTATGTTCCCCTGCATCCATTAACCTCCGGAGCACCCATGGCAACCCCTCCCAATAGCCTTTTTGAGTGCCTCTTCTCTGACTTAAAGTTCAATATTAGGGATCCATTTCTGTTTTCCCCACCTCCAAGGACTGGAGAGTAATGAGAACAGACTGAACATCTCTACAATAAAATCCTCTTCCTGGAATCTTTAACACTAACTCTTATATGGTTCATGTAGGAGATAGACTAATGCTGGCCAGATCAACTCCACAAAGCACAAAGAATCCTTAGAAGCTGGTTTAGCAAAAGAGTTTAAGATTCTGGGGTACTTGGTACCTATTTAATTGTTCTCTGACTTTGGGGCCACAGCCCAACAAGTTTTTGGTTAATATTTTTTTCTATTAAACTGGTGAATTCTTGGTTCGGTTATTATATATAAAAGGAATTCAACTAAGCACTTTACATATGCTATAGAATTTAATGTCCACAACATCCATATGATGCCATTATGATTCTTTTGTAGATGATAAAAACTAAGAATCCAGGATTTTATAAAACTCAGTCAAGGTCAACCACTTGTAAATGGCAGAGCTGAGATCAGGCCCAAGGTTTCCAAGCCTCTTCAGAAAAGTTAAAGAAATTGGACATAACCTCCTTTGAATGATTTCTATGTGCCAGGCATTTTTAGAGTCTTTTACATTCAGTTACCTCACTTATTCTCACAAGAACTAAACAAAAAATATATTATTCTCCTTCATAGGGAAAATGGAAAGTGATTATACACATTTTCCAAGGTCATAAGGTACTTAATTGTACAACCAAAGTGAGATATATTTTTTTAATATAAAGCCTATGCACATTCAATTACACGATTTTGCCTTCTGGCAATTATGTCTTGTTTACTGCACTACAAATCCTGCCTACTGCTTTAGGTTTTTCTGCAATTGACTACATTTATTAAAATGGGTAGGCAGAGATTTTCTATGACATGATTCATGCAAAGGCAGCAACATTCATTAGTTTATTCACAGTACCAATACTGCAAGAGTTAGGTAAACCATAATGAATAAGAAAGGCCTTGTATTGGCCTTGATTAGCTCATACTTCTGTAAGAGAAAGGGATTCTAAAAGAATTACAATACATTGCTAAAAAGATTCAGTAGAACTGGGAACGATTACAACATACCAAGGAAGCAGCAATCAGGGAGAAATTGCAAAAAACCGATATGTGAGGTGAGATTGAGGAACGAGAAACTAAACAGCTCAGACAAGAAGGACAGTGCGGGGATTACTGAGGAAGTAATAAGGCTGAGAATAGAAAGTTATGAGTAATTTGGTACAACAGTGGCATTGAGTATATGGAAAGAAGACAAGATTATTGTTGCCACAAAGGAAAGAAAAAGTAAACAGCTCTAACATTTGATTTGGTTTGTTTTCATTCATTTAATCAGTCCTTTATTCTTCCAGTCATCTTTCTGGCATATATTTCCTGAGTTACTGCCAGCTTCCAGTGATGAAACAGAAGTGCAATATATATGGCCCATCTTGGAATCGCCATGAATGCTATCAAGATTTAGTAGGTGGAGTTGGAAGGTTTCTACCTGTATTGCATTTCACAGCACTGCCCCCTTTCAAAGCCTTAGGAGGGGCCTAAACAATGTGTTCACATGGACTGGTGATTCTAATTTTTAGAAAATTAGTTAACAGACTTTAGTTTTTGGAGCAGTTTTAGGTTTATGGAAAAATTCAAGATAGTAAAGAGTTCCCATATACTCCCTCCTCACCTGCCCTCCACCAATAGAGTTAAGGTATTATAAATATCTTGCATTAGTGTGGTATATTTGTTATAATTGATGAATCAATATTGATACATTATAATTAACTGAAGTCCATAGTTTATGTTAGGGTTTATTCTTTTTGCTGTACAGCTGTACAGATTTTGACTAATGCATATCATGTATACACTGTTACAGCATTGTACAGGATAGTTTCACAGCCCTAAAAATCCTCTGGGCTTTATCTATTCATCCCTTTCCCCATCTCCTCTGAACGTCTAGCAACCACTGATCTTTTTTAGTCTCTAAACTTTTGCTTTTTCAACAACATCACACAGTTGGAATCTTACCATCTGTAACATTTGTAGACTGGTTTCTTAGTAATATGCATTTGATATTCCTCCATGTCCTTTGTGGCTTAATATCCAATTTCTTTTTATTGCTGGATAATATTTCGTTGTCAGTTATGTACTACAGTTTATCCATTCACATTTTGAAAGACATCTTGGCTGCTTTCAGTTTTTGGCAATCGTGAATAAAAATGCTATAGACTTTCATGTGCAGGTTTTGTATGGACATAAGTTTTTAACCCATTTGGGTAAATATGTAGGAGTGTGAAATCCATATCATATGGTAAGGCTATGTTTAACTTTGTAAGAAATTGCCAAATTATCTTCCTAAGTGGCTGTATCATTGGTGTTCCCATTAGCTATGACTGAGAGTTCCTGCTGTTCTGCATCTTCACTAGGGTTTGATATTATTCGTTTTGTTTTTTCTTTTTAATCCATTCTAATACATGAATAGTGGTAGCTTGTTTTAGTTTGCAATTCCCTAATGGCATATAATGTTGAATATCTTTTCATATGTTTATTTTTCATCTGTATATCTTCTTTGGTGAGGTGTCTGTTCATATCTTTTGTCCATATTTTAGTTAGGTTATTTTTCTATTGGTAAATTGTAAATACTCTTTGTATATTTTAGATATCAATCCTTTATCAGATATTTGTTTTGCAAATATTTTCTCCCAGTCTGTGACTTGTCTTTTTATTTCATTAACAATATTTTTTATAGAGCAGAACTTTTTAGTTTTAATCAGTTCTAAGTTATATTTTTTTTTCTTTCATGGATCCTGCTTTTGGTATTTTACTTAAAACTAATCATCAAAGTCATCTAGATTTTTTCTTATGCTAGCTTCCAGAAATTTTATAAAAGATTTGCATTTTACATTTAGACCTAAGATCCAATTTGGGTTAATTTTTTTGAACAGAGTAAGGTTGGTGTCTAGATTCTTTTTTTTTTTTTTTATGCTACCTCATAAAAAAAGTTAGGAAATTCCTCCTCTGCTTCCATTTTCCAGAAGACATTTTAGAAGACTGGTATAATTTCTTACATAAAGGTTTTTTTTTTTAATATTCATCAGTGAAAACATATGGTTTCTGATTATTTCTCTATTGGAAAGTTATTAATTATTGATTCAATTTCTTTGACATGGGAGTATTCAGATCAATTTTTAAAGTATCCAAAATTTTAAAGAATGCTTCCTTTTTACTCTTTCCGTTCCTTTTTCTGCCGTTCCCATTGAATTTCCCTTCACTACAAGTGGCACTGGAATGGTCTAGGCAATCTTAGCTTCTTGAGAAAGAGAAATAGGGCTGGGTAGAGTTTGTGTAGTGGTGTGTGGCTTTCCATTAATTCAGCATTTAGTGAAGTTACTGTAGGCTGTCTAGGGTAACAATGATTTCCCTGACTTCTCCAGCTGCACATTTTGTCAACTTAGTACCCTGATACCAAGCCTTACTGGGATATGACTGGGTCATAGAACGCATAGCACTACAAGTACTCGGGTAGTAGAAAAGAAACAAGGATTTACATGTAGTCTTTGGAAAATGCTTCTGATCATTAGTAGTATAAAATTTAAAGTGAAGAATTTGGTTCTTATGGACATCTAGTAAAAACTAACTTTCTATCTTGTCAAAAAGATGTAATGATATACCATGTAAAATACCTAATACACTATTTTGTAGGAGTAATGTAAAATGGAAGTTATTAGAATTTCTGATTGAGGGCTTAAACATACAAGAATAATACTGCAGCAACCACATAATTATGTCATCATAAATTCCTCATTCCCAGTAACAATTCCAAAGAAACAAATAGTAATCAATTATGCTAGTGGAAATCTTGAATTATAGAAACAATATTAAAAAATTGCTTTTATATAAAGAAATTTTCAAAAAGTTTAATGGAAGAATATAGGAAAATGCTATAAACAGATAATCATAAAACCTTTACTTATTGACTAAATTTGGAGTATTTATCAGTTGTCTTAAAAAATATATTGGTTGTGATTTTTTCTTTATTAAAAAAAAGTTGTACATGGTTTTGTGTTCAAAACTTTGTGTATTTTATTCTTAAAGAGGTTTCATCAAATTTTACAAATTGCATAAGGTTCAGATCCCATAAAACCTGAATCTATTCCTGATTTTGAAGCCATAAAAATTTATGGAATACAAACATAGTGAAAACTATGTCTTCTTTGTGAGTTGAATCTTTTTTCACTGAGATCTTATATTCTATTGTAATGCTTTCTGCTTTGGAGCCTCCTCTAACCAATACTAATTATAGTTGTCCCAGCTTTATTTTACTTTCCCATTGCATGCTCTACATATTGCTATCTTTTATTTAAAATCTTTTTCTGTGAGTATTTTTTAGATGTGTTTCTTGTAAAAGCATATTCTTAGCCATACTTTTTCTTATGCATTCTCAAAATCTGTTTAAACTGGGTCATTCTGTCCATTTGATTTAATATCACTACTGGAATATTTAGGGGTTAAATGCTTTCTTTCTGACTTGTTCTATGTTACTTTTTTTCCTTTTTGTTTTCCTGTCTTCTTTTGGATTCTTCAAATCTTATCTATCTTGGTGCCATTACCTTATATCAATTTGTTTTATAGCATCTCTTTCTGTTCTTTTAGTAATTAATTATGTGGTATCTACAAATTATTTAATAATCCTCCCTCCAAGAAATTTGGTTTATACGTCCTTCCTTTAAATCTGTGCTGACATTAGTGACTTGCCTATAATCAATGGAATGCAGCCAAAGTGACACTGTTTGATATTTGAGGCTAGGACAACAGGCCATGCAACTTCCTCCTGGTGATCTTAGGGTGTTTGTTCTTCGGAAAGTTAGTCACAACTACCCTAAGACTACCATCCTAGAAAAGTGACTGGCCAACGACCCCAGCTGGGCTCCCATCTGATAGGTAAGCATCATCAAATGTCAGTCCAGCCAAATCATCAGATACCTACATACTTAATCAACATGTAACTGAAACTGAAATATTTTTTCTATTTCTGAAAGATATCTTTTATAATTGCATTTAGTGAGTTTCCTATGTCTGAAGGATCCCTTTTATAATTAAATTTGGTGGAGGCTTAGAATTGGTGAATTCTGTCAGTGATTATTTTGTCTGAAAATTTCTCCGAAAAAAACAAACAGCTCCATTCTTGAAGAATATTTTGGTAGTGCAGAAAATTGTAAGTAGTTAGTTGTCAGTGATTTTCTTTCATGATCTTGAAGATATCTTTTCACTGTTGTATAGTTTCCAATGTTTTTGATGAAAGTCCATGTAAATCTAAGTATCTCTTTAAGGGTACATTGTCTTTCATTGTCTGCACTTTCACCCCGAAGGATCTGCTTATGGATTTATATCTATTTATTCTTCCTGAGCCTCTCTGACTTTCTGATTCAGAGGATAGGTGTCTTTCAGCAGTTCTTGGGAACTCTTGGTCATTACCACTACACACATTTTCTTTGTCTCATTCTCCCTTCTGTGGTTCCATTCTGAAGAGCTCCTCTCACTCTACTTCTGACCTACACACACAGTAATTCTCTCTTTATCTGTGTTTAATTTGATATTAAATTATCTACAAAGTTTTAAATTTGTATTTTGCTTTTCTATTACTATTGCTGATTCCATTACAAATCTGCAATCTCATTAGTTACAGTCTTCAGTGCCTTAAGTAAATTCAAACTTTCTCTCACCTACAACATTAATATGTTCTATTACAATTTGCGTTCTGTAATCTAATAACAAGGACCTCTTTGGGGTCTATTTTCCTTATCTTATATTCACTTTGATTCCTGCTTTTTGCATTGTGCACTTCATAATTCTCAACTTTTTGTTCAATCATGTATTTAAAAGTTAATATTGAAAATAAGTGTGAGACCTTTGATAATCTACTATGGTCACAGAATAAACTTAAACATTTGTTCCACAGTGGTAGTACCTTGGGGTAACTGGCAGAGGTCAAGGGGAAAAATAATCCACTCTGAGTAAATATAACAACTTTCCTGCATGCAACCTTTCAGAGTAGGGTCCAGAGCAGGTGCTATTCCTCTGGGATTTCTGCCTTTGGAAGGAGTTAAACTGCATTGATGCAGGCTAAGGAGTCCACCTTACCTCTTCTCTCATTCCCTTTTCTTAAATGTGTGGAGGGTCTCAGGGAAAATTTTCTTTGTAGTCCAAGCCCAAATAAGTGGTTTACTTAGCCAGAGTCTCTACCCTGCCAGCCTACCTCACTGGAGACTTCATTTTTGTTTTTCTTTTTATGCCAACCGGGCATATATGACTCTGGTTTACTCCTTAGAGCTCTAATTCTCTTTCTGTGAAATACCTGATCCTCTAAAACAGAGTCTGAGGCTTCCATCAGCAAGTTCTCTTTAGCAGGAGTCTTGGTGCTGGCAGTGTTTTTACCTGAAGTTGGAAGTCTTGTTCAGTTATTTTCACTTAAGCATGTGCTGATTGGTTTCACATTTAAACTTCATGATTTTTGTTACCATGCTTCACGGTGACAGATTGTCATCTTAAATATTTTATCCTGTGCTCTCAGCATCCCCTGGAGAACCTTGGATGACAAGCTAATACAAACAGTTATTAGTGGACAACTTTGTGCTAAAGCCTTTGCCTAGATTCACATGAGTGAATGTGCCAGATCTCACATTCACGTGTGACTCAGCAATATTTAAGAAGCTCAATGTAAAAAATCTCAATCTCACCTAAAGAGTCTGAGGGATAAATGAGATTAAGGACTTAAAATAATTTTGGAAGCTGTAAAAGGCTATATATAAGTGCTTGTGGTTATATGATCATGACCTGCTCTTATTAGTCTATTTGCAGGTATTGTCTATGAATTAAATATCTTGATCATAAGGTTTATTTGATGTCATATTTTTATATTGGAAAATAACTGATTCCTTATCTCATTTTAAAATTCAAAATTTATCCACTTTTTGGCCAAAATCAAGCCAGTAATACAGCTCATACAGTCAACTTGAATTACTACTACCCAATAGAAACAAATAATTGTGAGTTGTTTATGGCTAATATTGGATGCTGAGATTATATATATATATATATATATATATATATATATATGACAAATATATGTATAATTTAAAAAATATCTTTAAATATATAGATTTATACAATATATAATATATAGATTTAAACAATTCATAAACAATATATAAAATACACATTTAAACATGCATAAAGGATGTATAAAATAAATATATATATTTAAACAACTCATATATATATGTCAGTATCCAATATTAGTTGAATACACAATTTAAAAAAAATTTTCAATGAACCAGCTTCTATTGCGATGATTCAGAATGAGAGAAATGGTATTTTATTTACTATTTATAACAAAAAGAAATATCACACATACAACACACTATCTTCTTTTGTCACTAATGAAGCTACTTAAAGGAACTGATGTTCAGTTGAAAATATAAAGAAATAAATAAAAATATTTCTCGATGCAGATACTTAAAGTACCAAATACTATAGCATTGTTGTTTCTAAGTCGTTATATTACAAAAAAGATGTCAAGGAAACAGTTCCTTTTAACTCCCCTATCAAAAAATATTTACGATTTTATTTCTGCATATTCTTTTTTAATGAAATATATAATGCATTCTAATGCATTGGTTAAAGATGTAGATTCTGGATTTAGCTAATTCTGCATATAAATATTGTCTCTACAATTACCAGCCCTGTAACTTGGAGGAACGTCATAGACTTTCTCTGCTTTAGTTTTGTTATCAGTAAAATGGCATAATATTTCCTATTTCATGGATATTTTTAAACATTTAAGAATGGGATATTTGAGAGAAATGAATGAGGTAACATAAGTACGGAACACATAGTAAACTCATTACTAATACATACTAGGCTATATTGTTGTGAAAATTCTATTGTGATTTCAAAAAATAAAATATCTTTTCACTATATAAATGCAATTATTTTATGCATTGTGGACTAATATTTGTGTTGAATTTTCTGTCACATTAAACCAAATTCTATGTGTGCTGTATTAACAAAGGGGAAAGAAATCTACCAAAAAATATTCTTCATATACATAGACACAATGTTACTTGACAAAATGTGAACAGTTAAAACTGAAAAACAAAATGTCAGTTACATCAGCATCAAATATTATATTTTATAAAAATTTAGGCACACACTTAATGAACTATCTGTAAGACCTGTATATTAGATATCCATTTCTGTGTGACAAAACCCTTTAAAACTTAGTAACTATAAAATTCAATAATCCTATGCTTATTAATGTAATCCATGATTGACAATTTGGTATGAGGTGTTAGCAGGAAGTCTTAGTTCCTCTACCCCTAGGCTCTCTAGTATCTCCATGGTGTGGTAGCAGATAGCATGGCAGCTGGCTTCCTCTAGAATGAGAGATCCAAGAGATTGAGAGGCATACAGAATAAGGGGAGGAGAATTAGTTTCCACCTTTTGAAGGAAGGAGTGGCAAAAAATTTGTGGACATACGTTAAAACCACTGTACATTGGAAACTACAAAACATTTGAGAGAAAAATTTTTTAAATAAACAAATAAATCAGGAAATACGGCATGCCCACAGACTGGATCATTTTTATCAATTCTCTCTGAATTTATCTGTACTCTAAATACAGTCATGATGAAAGTCTAGCAGGGTTGTGAGTATGTGTGTGGGGGTGAAAATTTTGACAATATGATTCTAAAATGCACAGCTAATATCAGTACTTACTTAGAAGTTACAGGAATAAAGACATTGTACTTTTGGTGTTAGGATAAATATATAGAGCAATAAAACTGATTAAGGAAACCAAAAATAAACCAATGCAAATATAGTGTTATGGGTTGAATTGTGTCCCCCCAAAAGATGTTGAAGTCGTAACCCCCAGTACCTGGGAATGGGATCTTATTTGAAAATATGGTCTTTACAGATAGGCAAGTTAAGATGAAGTCATTAGGATGAGTCCTAGTCCAATATGACTGTGCTTTGATAAAAAAGAGGAAATATACACACAGACACAGAAATACATGGAGGGGAGACAATGGGAAGACACAGGGAGAATGGCTGTGCCTACCAGAAGCTAGCAGACAGACATGGAATGGGTTCAAGCTCACAGTGCTCAAAAAGAACCAATCGTGCTGATACCTTGATTTCAGGCATCTTTCCTCCAGAACAAAGTAACAATTCTATTGTTTAAACTGCCCAGTTTCTGGTACTTTGCTTCTGCAGCCCCAGGAAACTAATACAATGGGGAATGAAGGTCATTTCAACAAATGGTGCTAGAAAAACTGGATATATATAGATAGATAGATATAGATATAGATATATATTTATATATAAAATTCTCATGCTTACCTCGCACAATAAATAAAATTATTGAAATGGATAGGGGACTTAAGCATTTAAGATAAAGTTACAAAGACTCTAGAATAAGCAATAGGATGTAATCTTTGTTATTTTGATGTAAGCAAAGCTTTCTTAGCTACGACATAAAAAACACACACTATAAAAGAATAAATTTACTTCCATGAAATTTAAAACTTCTGCTTTTTTCAAGACACAATTTAGAAAGATGATAAATGACAAAGCAAGACACCAAATTTGGATAATGTTTAAAATCTACATGCCCTACAAAGGATTTGTATCCAGAATACATTAAAACAAACAAATGCATAACTCAGTAAGAAGGCAAACAACACAATTAAAACATCATGAACTTCCAGCTACTGCCTAGAATATAAAAATCTGAAAAGAATGTAAATTCCACACTAACAAAAACTAAAATGAGGTCCATTTATAAAATTATAATTTTCTTAGAACTAGCAGAGAGCTGAATTCGCAAAGCTCCTAATTAGTCTGAAAGCTAATGATAAAAGCAACTTCAAGGAGAGACAGGATGTGAGCACCGACTCACCTGGATCAGAGGATGGGAGGAAGTCGGTGACTGTAGAACAAGGTAAGGAGCTTTCTGATGAAGTTTTCTAAGGAATTGCTGAAGGCTGAGTGGGCGGTGGGGGTAGTGATATATAAGCCATGGTGAGTACAGACACAAAATTGTCACACCCACTTTCAGGTTCATCTCAGTAGAATTTCACTAGACCTGAGAAAGATTCAAAGCAGAGAGAAACACCATCAGCGTTCCAGGCACATGAAAGAGTATACCCCTAGAGCTCTGCTCAGGGATCCTTCTCTGCTGGGGAAAAAAACAACAAACAAACAACAAAAAATTTTAAGCTGCTGGGTGAAGGCCAGTAAACCCTGTATTCTCATGATGCAGGTGAAGACCTATTGGAACAAAAGTAAGGGAAAATAAAACAAGCAAACAAACAAGAAAACAAACAAACAAGAAAATTCTATCCCTGGGAGAGGGGAATGAAAACTTTCTCAGACCAAACCAATTAGAGGTCATCTCTACTGTTTGTTTCTAGTGCCTTAACGGTGACCTTTCTATGTCAGGCATTTAATAAACACCTATTTTTCTTAAGATTTTTTTGATGTGGACCATTTTTAAAGTCTTTATTGAATTTGTTACAATATTGCTTCTTTTTTTTTTTTTTTTAATGTTCTGGTTTTCTGGCTGTGAGGTATGTGGTATCCTAGCTCCCCAACCAGGGATCGAACACGCACCCACTGTATTGGAAGGTGAAGTCTTAACCGCTGGACTGCCAGGGAAGTCCCAATAAACACCTATTAGATGGTATAGATATTGCTTGGAAATTACAGAGATGGCTTTATACACTCTTTCATTCATACCAACCATAACCTGAGTGTTGTTTCCTCAAGAAATAAATTGGATGACAGATAAATTCTAGGTGGTTTTACAGACACCTAGGATATAAAATACAATTCCATTAAAGAAAATGTTATTTCTTAAAATATATTTAGTAAAACGTGTACTTCTAAGGAAGATAAATTGCAATGTGAAATCTGTATTAATGATCTTAATCAATTTTTTGTTACCAAGTTAATAATTTTCTGGTTGAGACAGTCTCAAATAACCTTCAGTGTGTCCTAATAATGCTACATTCAGAAATGCATTTTTTAACACTTATTCTAGAAATATTATTAGAGGAAATTTGTGTTTAATTTTCTGGCTTAGACAGTCTCAAATAATCTTTCAACGTGTCCTAATAACGTTACATTCAGAAATCCATTTTTTAACACCTATTCTAAAAATTGTCTTAGAAAAAAATTAGAATTTACATAGAATTCCATGTAAATATCAGGATGCCATCAGATGATTCCAACACTTTATTAGAGCAAATTTTTCACCCAAGTTGAAAGGTTGTTCTAGAGTAAAAGAATCTAAAGGGAAACAGCCCTACATGATATGCAAGAACTAAAATCAGGTCTCAGTCAAGAGAAAATTAACAACGCTTGCAATTTATTTTTAGACTACAAAGAATATTTCAATTTACAGTGAACGCTGGATGATATTATGGATTCTGTTGATTTTCTTAGGTGTGATTTTAGCTTGGTGATCCAAAGAGATATGCTTTTTCTTAGGATATGCTGAGGTAGATCAACAAAATATGTAAAATTAACAATATTGAAAAAATTTTGAATCTATGTGGTGATGAATGACAACTGTACCATTCTATATTTTTTATGTTTGAAAATATATGTAATTTAAAAATTTGGGGAAACCTTTTGGAGGAGGCAAGGATATACAATGGAGAAAAGGCAGTCTCTTCAATAAGTGGTGCTGGGAAAACTGGACACCTACATGTAAAAGAATGAAATTAGAACACTCCCTAACACCATGCACAAAAATAAACTCAAAATGGATTCGAGACCTAAATGTAAGAGCGGACACTATAAAACTCTTAGAGGAAAACATAGGAAGAACACTCTGACATAAATCACAGTAAGATCTTTTTTGATCCACCTCCTAGAGTAATGGAAGTAAAAATAAAAATAAACAAATGAGACCTAATGAAACTTAAAAGCTTTTGCAAAGCAAAGGAAACTACAAACAAGACGAAAAGACAACCCTCAGAATGGGAGAAAATATGTGCAAACGAATCAACAGACAAAGGATTAATCTCCAAAATATATAAACAGCTCATGCAGCTCAATACTAAAAAAACAAACAATCCAATCCAAAAATGGGCAGAAGACCTAAATAGACATTTCTCCATAGAAGATATACAGATGGAAGCACATGGAAAGCAGCTCAATATCACTAATTATTAGAGAAATGCAAATCAAAACTACAGTGAGGGCTTCCCTGGTGGCGCAGTGGTTAAGAGCCCGCCTGTTGATGCAGGGGACACGGGTTCATGCCCCGGTCCAGGAGGATCCTACATGCCGCGGAGCGGCTGGGCCCATGAGCCATGGCTGCTGAGCCTGTGCGTCCGGAGCCTGTGCTCCGCAACGGGAGAGGCCACAGCAGTGAGAGGCCCGTGTACTGCAAAAAAAAAAAAAAAAACCTACAATGAGGTATCACTTCACACCAGTTAGAATGGGCATCATAAGAAAATCTACAAACAACAAATGCTGGAGAGGGTGTGGAGAACAGGGTACCCTCTTGCACTGTTGGTGGGAATGTAAATTGATACAGCCACTATGGAGAACAGTATGGAGGTTCCTTAAAATACTAAAAATAGAATTACCATATGACCCAGCAATCCCACTACTGGGCATATACCCAGAGAAAATCATAATTCAAAAAGACACATGCACCCCAATGTTCATTGCAGCACTATTTACAATAGCCAGGTCATGGAAGCAACCTAAATGCCCATCAACAGATGAATGGATAAAGAAGATGTGGTACATATACACAGTGGAATATTACTCAGCGATAAAAAGGAATGAAATTGGGTCATTTGTGGAGACTTGGATGGACCTAGAGACTGTCATACAGAGCAAGGTAAGTCAGAAAGAGAAAAAAATATATATATTAATGCATATATGTTGAACCTAGAAAAATGGTACAGATGAATGGGTTTGCAGGGCAGAAATAGAGACACAGATGTAGAGAACAAACGTATGGAAACCAAGGGGGTAAAGTGGTGGGGGTATGGTGGTGGTGTGATGAATTGGGACATTGGGATTGACATATATACACTAATATGTATAAAATGGATAACTAACAAGAACCTGCTGTATAAAAAAAATAAATAAAATACAATTCAAAAAGAAAAAAAAAATTTTGGGGACTTCCCTGGTGGTGCAGTGGTTAAGAATCTGCCTGCCAATACAGGGTACACAAGCTCGAACCCTGGTCTGGGAAGATCCCACATGTCTCGGAGCAACTAAGAGTATGTGCCAAAACTACTGAGCCTGTGCTCTAGAGCCTGCAAGCCGCAACTACTGAGGCAGCGTGCCACAACTACTGAAGCCCACGCGCCTAGAGCCCATGCTCCGCAACAAGACAAGCCACTGCAATGAGAAGCCTGCATACTGTAACCAAGAGTAGCCTGGCTCAATGCAACTAAAGAAAGCCCATGTGCAGCAACAAAGATCCGACCCAGCCATAACTAACTAACTAAATAAATAAATAAATTTACTAAAAAAAGAACTTTTTGAATCTTCATACCAGAATCTGTATACCAGTCACTGTCCTCTGGACTTCACTGAGAACTGAAGCCAGCACATTTTCCTGTTTTTTGTTCTAAACAATTCTGGGTCCAGGTAATAAAAAAAAGAAAAAAAAAAAAAAGAATGTTAGCTGTTTGCTCCAGGAAATACTAGCTCTTGGAAGGTAAGACTGTGAACCAAATAGCTTACCTTTCAAGACTAGCATCTTGCTCACCAAGGCTCACTTCAGGACCTTCTCTCTTTGGGCCAAACCAGTTCAAAGCATTCACACCATCAACTGCCTACTCCCATCCAGGTCCCTGATTTTCAATGAGGTCCTAAAAACCCACAAATATCCTTCCCTAATTCTCCTATTATAAAACAATACCAATGTCCGTCAAGGTGGCTTATATCTGCAATAAACCTAAAAAAACTATCTTTGCTTCAACAAGTGGGTTTTTTGATAGTTATTTGAAGGCACTGACAGTTGACATTTCTCATAGTTCGTTCATTAGAGGTCCTGGTTCTAAAATGACAAAATCACCAAATGTCATGTGTCAATCTCAGTTAGATCTTAATGCAGAGAAAATAAAAATAGCTTAAGAGAATGTTGTGGGAATTAGGGAAATTTAAATGTTTTCTGAATATGAAATGACATTATGGAATTTTTGTTTACTTGTATAGGTGTTGTATGTCGTTTGTAAATTATGTGGGAGATTGTTTTTTTCTTAGAACATGCTGAAATATTGTTGGGTGGACTATTTTCAGAAGGAATAGCAAAAGAGATGATGTATAGATCAATAAAAAAGATTAAGTATACACAGAAAATTATTAAAATTCTTAAATCCAGTTGGACGGTATATGCACAGTCAGTGTATTTGTTTTCAACCTTTGCTAGAAAATCTTATTTTAAAAATATGGGAAATATACTTCCCCAAAGCTTTGTAGGAACACAGACCAGAAACCGCCTTCTGGTTGTTAATATTGTCTACAAGTTGTCTGTTTAGAGTTTCTTGAAGTTAGCCAAAAATTTTACATTTGAATATTTCACATTGAGAATCTAAAGTATATTTTTGTAATATCCCACCAAAGAGCTTTTGCAATTTACTCAAATCTTCACACCCATAAATCCGAAGCTAGACACTTACATTACATTTTATTACATTCAATGTCTACATTAGTCTCTGAGTTCTTTGGGAAAAAAGTGCATATACATACTTTTGTGTATACACACATATACATAAACACACATACATTTACAATTAAGCATTACTTCCTTCTAATATTTTGAATGAAGGAGGTAGGGCCAAATCATAAACATAGCTATTTTATGTTTTATTTCATAAACATAGCTATAAAGATAAATATAGCTATTTATCTTTAACCAAAAAGTGGTATTTTAGAAGCTTGAAAATGACAGAGCTATCTGCTGAAACATTCTATGAAACTCATGAATTACTACTTCTGAGTTTCCCTAGAGCTATTAAAATTTGAAAAGGAGAGAAAGGAAAAAAAAAAAGGCTTCCATCCCAATCTACAAAAAGGGATTAAACATCATGGCATTGACATCTGGACTTTCCAGCAGGTGAATAACAGGCCTACCCAGAATTGACAGCCCGCTGACTTTTATTTAATTCAAAATTACTATTCATGTCAACTCAAATTCCAGAGAAAGTGGCAATCTGGTGTCACAAATGCTGAATGTGAGCAAGATTGTCACACAAAGGTTAGTACCATATGTCACACTTAAAATAGAAACATAATTTTCTTTGGGGGCATGGATTACAAAATGTCCACTAAGACTGACTTTTATTGGTATTTGCAATACTAAATCATTTAACAAATTCATGGCTGTGGTTTATATTTTAATACAGCATTTTTAGCATATATTTATCATGAATAGATAATTTTATATAGGTAGAAGTGTATAAAAAAACACACATATATATATGTATATATACAAAAAATAAAATATATGGATGTGTATGTATAAAATATACACAAAAACATGTTTACGTGGGTATATATGTATAAGCTATATATGATATATCTACATTATAGATATAAGACAGCCCCCAACAACGAGAAAATTTCTCAAAGTCAAAATGTCAGTAGCGCCTGTTTAACACTTTTAAAAATATAAAGATCCCATAACTCATTAAACATTTAAGATTTTTTTTGTAAGAATTATATGCTTAGAATGAAGACATTTTAAGATTAAGATTTTTTCTGTATTAAAGACTTATACTTTTGTAATTCTAAAAAAACTAGGGCTGAGAGTGAGTAAAAGGATTAGGGAAGTTCATATATATATGATGGAACAAAAACCTAGGATATATATGAAATTTGCCAGACTTGAGGAAAGAAAATATGATCAGAAATATATTAGTTATCTATTGCTACCTAACACATTTCAGAAAACTTAGCAGCTAAAAACAGTACCATTTATTATCTCACAGTTTCAGTGGTCAAGGGGTCCAAACAGAGCTTACCTGGTCCACTGCTTCAAGGTCTCTCACAAGGTTGCAATAAAGTTTTGGCCAGTGTTATGTTCTTATTTGAGGCTTAACTGGAGAAGAATCTGCTTCCAAGCTCATGTGGTCGGTGGCCAAATTCAGTCCCTTGTGGGTTGTTAGCTTCAGGGCTTCAGCTTCTTGGGGGCTGTCAGCCAGAGGCCACCCCTAATCCCTAGCCACCTATTGGCTGCCCTTTTTTCTAGTTTTTTTGCCAGCGGACCTCCCCAACATGGCTTCTTGCTTCATTAAAGCATGCAAGGCTAGCAGGCAATCTAAATAGTCTGTTAAACAAGCTGTCATGTTTATAATAATATCACATAGACATGGATTGGCATCTCATCACATCTGACATATTCTTTTGGTTAAAAGCAAGTCAAAGATCTCACCTATGCTCAAATGAAGGAGATTACACAAGAGCATGAATACCAGGATGCAGAGACCATGAGGGGTCATCTTAGAACTTACTCTCTACAGTAGGTAAAGGAAGTAATTTATGCAGACTCTCCTGTGTTATCACTTGCTGGAATCTGAATGTCACAGACAGGAGGTAGGAAATAAAGAATACGGACCTCAGATGAAATCAGCAGAACTGCATACAATGAGTTAATTGTAAGGAAGAGGAAATTTCTAGTACCAGCTGAGGATTATGTATTGCATGGTACAGTGAATAAGGTGGCCTCTAAAATAACACTTAGAGTCATTAATTCCATAAACAAACCAAGGTTTACATCAATAAGAAGTCTAAGTGTTTTTAGACTAACTGTTATAATAGAACATATGTTACCATTTATGTGTATTAAGTACACTTTAAATCATTTTAAAATCGATGATATCAGAATTTTTTAAGATTTAAAAATGCTCAAAATATAAATTGTTTATGAAATACTCTTTCTCTCCTTAAAGAACTAAACCTGAGGGACTGAGTAAATACACTTAGAACTACTAGGGAAAAAAATCATATTGACTTAATTGGATATACATATATGTGTGTGTGTGTGTGTGTGTGTGTGTGTGTGTGTGTGTGTGATTTCTACTATTAATATGGTGTTCTGTAAAGTTGAACATGAAAAAAAGACAAAACAAGAAAAAATGGCAAGGGTGATGGGAAAGAGCAGGCAAGAAAATGTATAGTCCATAAAAACCATATTGTAAAATTTTGTAAAATCAGGAAAGTGTAGTTTACTTATATTTAAATAAGAACTCATTATGATAAAGCTTTAGGAAATACTTAGTATTGTTTCTGCCAGGCTTTTTGTCAATACTCTTCTGTGTCTCACCAGGATCTTATTAGTTTACATTATCTAAGATTATTGCATATTTATGACTAATAATGAGTAATCATGCATTCTTAATGAAATTGTGATTATCTTTGTGTTTCCTTTCCTACACTCTTCACATTTAATTATTCACATCTAATTGTATGTAATAATTCTCCAGCCTCTTGTTTTGCCATTTAAAATCTATATGATAGAGAAAACAGTAGAGAGAATATATCTCAAATATATATTTTCAGCCCTGATTTCTGATTCTTCTTTAAAGGAACTTAATTTTCATTTCTACTATGTCTTTTGGAAATAATCTCAGAGACATGTGAAACCCCACGTGTCTGTAGTGGGCCTAGCTTGTTGCTGTCAGGCTATGAACGATTCCTCTGTTCCAATGGTCTCTATTTCAATAAAAAGTACCAAAATCCACTAAATTTCTGAAGCCAGGAAGCTTGAGATCTTCTTGACTCGTCCCTCTTCATGCTTTGTACATCCAATCACTCATTTTCTTTTGAATCATCAACTAGTCTGTATCCTGATTGGATGCTGATGCCTCCATACCTATATCTGCAACCCTAAGATTTTTTGTAAAACTTTAACATTTTATTATACTTTCTATAATTGCTCCTTGGATGTTTAATAAGCAAATCACTCTTCAAATGCCCAAATCAGACTTGCAATCACCTTCCATACACTTACCTATTCCTCACCAGCATTCTACTTCTCAGTAGGTAGCCTTATCATCCACTCAGTTGCTCAAACTAAAAATCTAAAAGTGATTTGTTGATTTGTGTTTGTTTTATTCCTTCACATCTAATATGCAGTTATTCAATAAATCCTCTAGGAGATATTCCAGATAGGAGGACTGTACCAACTCTACTGCTAAAATGCTAGTCTGTGCCACAGTACACTTGTCTCTGGTCTACAGCAATAAATTTCTGAATAATCTTTCTGTAACCAGGTTGGTACTTTATAGTTCAGATTGAGTTTTCCAAATAATACATTTGACTATGTTACTTTTTGATTAACATCTACCAACACTGCTGATCCACTAGTACCTTACCATAGCTGACCCTTGAAAAACACGGGGGTTAGGGGTGCCAACCCTCTGCATAGTCAAAAATCTAACTGTAACCTATAGCTGAACTTCCCTGTACAGAGTTCCTTTATTTTTGAGGTTCTTCAATATCCTCAGTTCTAATTCCTCAGATTCAACCAACCATGCATTGTGTAGTACTGTAGTATTTACTATTGAAAAATATCTGCTTATAAGTTCAAACCCATGTTGTTCAAGGGTCAAGTGTATTGATATCAGAAGAGAATGCAAATTTTTAATCTCGATTTAAAAGAAGTAAATAATCTGACTCATCACTGTTTATTGGTGCTCAGTTTCCACCCCTTTTCATTCTATCCCTCTATCTCAACCACATTTGCTGTGGTGTGATGCATAATCGACCCCAAATAGGCCTCTCTTGATTCCCATAACTGTGAATGTTACCCTACATGAAAAAAATAACTCTGTAGCTGTGATTAAGGATCTTGAGAAGGGAAGATTATTCTGGATTGTCCAGCTGGGCCATAAATGCAATCACAAATGTCCTTTATAAAAAGGAGGCAGAAGCAGATTAAACTCAGAAAAGAAGGTGCAATATGATTGTGGAGGCAAAAACTAGAGTGCTGTGGCAACAAGCCAAGGAATGCTGGCCACCATCAGAGCTGGAAGAGGCCAGGGCAAGGGCAAGAAATGGACTCTGGCTTATAGCCTCTGGAGGGAGGGAAGCCCACTTGGCACCCTGATTTTAGCCCAGTGACTTTGGATTTCCAGCCTTCAGAACTACAAGAGAATACATTTTTGTTGTTTTAAAACATTGTTTGTGATCATTTGTTACAGCATCCATAAGAAACTAATATCCTTACTTTCTTCTGTGTCTGTTTCATACAGTTTGCATTTACTGATTTTTGTTTTGTTTTGGTGTTTTGTTCAATCAAGTTCTTAGATTATTAGATCTCACAAGCTTATAAATTTAACATGATTGCAACAGAAATAAGTTCGTTCTTTTCACTAGTCAATGATTTTCAAATGCATACAGTAGTCAAGATGACCCTGCATCTGGGAAGCACTAGCAAGTTTAATGAAACCTCCAGAAGACCCTACATTCACCCATGCTGTAGACCATGATGGTTTGGGTAGTTCTAAATAGAATAACCTCTGAAGACCTAGTTGGGTAGATATTAATATTTAATGTTACTGTTGAACTTCTTTGCTATTTATTTGCATAACCCTCCAGGTTTGGGCTGTTTCTGCTTCTACTGCATTCTGAATACCAACAGGTTGTTGTTCCTTACCTAACTACCTTATAAGGATGGCTTTTATTCTTTACCCCAGGTCTCCAGCTGCTTTGCTTAGGTACACAATTCTTTAATATAATACCTTTTTAAAGTGAACTAAACATAGTCAGAGGGCAGAAGACTAATTTTATATATCTCTTGTATCCCACAAAGAAATCCAGGCCTGTGTACACAAGGGTCATGAAAGAAAATAACTGAAGTAAAACACCATTGAATTGCATCTTCCCTTAGTATTTACATACCACTACCATTCTTTCAATTCCCTCCAATCATCACCAACCTGTTAACATCCCTTCTACTTCTCTCCATTTTGACATCTTTTCCAAGAGGTTAATATGTGCAAATATCTGTGCCCTTGTTTTCTAACCTTACCCAAATGTATAAAATTTCCCTTCCAAGAGGACAATATCACACACACAAAAATAGAATGCCAGATATTTACATCCTGAGAATGTGATGGGGGCAAGTGTTATTCATTTAAAACATAGCTAACAAAAACAAGTCTAAAATGACAAGAATATTTTTTAAAGGTACTCAAATATTTCTCAAATTTTAATAAGATCCTCTATACACACATTTATTTGCTACTGAAAATTTTTATTACAATACAACACGCTGCTCTAACAGTGCTCTGGCCAAGCCACCCAACGTTTTCTTTACATTCCTTCCACTCAAGTTAATTTGTTTCAAATTCTCGATATTGGGTTTCATTTTACAGGGACTTCAGGCTTCTAAAACAGGCAGTACCTAAGACCTATTAGTGCTTCTTGTGTCAAATCAAAATGGAATTAAAGTATATTCAAGTCATTCAGATGCAAATTACATAGATTCCTTATAAGTTACTTGTATTCAGGTAGAAAAGAGATGCAAGAAAAAAAGACATCACAGAACTTATAATATAGGTTATCAAAATATTGGTACCCAATCTGCCCTAGTGTAGAGTAGCATACCCAAGCTGCTTCATAATGATCCCCTAAAATTACTATCAGGAAAAAATAGTACAAAAATAAAGTTTATGGCTCATCCGACCATGTATCATAACTACTGTCATAATTGTTGTTGTAATTATTCTCATAATTGTCCTCAGAAGGATCTCTATGATACAGGCAATAATAACAGCTACATCTAAATCTTTCCATTCTTGATTGAGTCTCAACATCCTTCTGCTGAGGTTCTCTTTGAGACTCAGACAGAGGAAGTCATTTGCCATAGCAATTTTCAATATATTGAATCACCCTTTCCATCCTTTCTCTCCAAGCAATTAACAATGTCCTCCCCCCTCTTCCTCCTGTAGATTAAGTCTCCATCCAGTCTGTTGAGGTGAATATTCTGGCAGAGTGGATAGCAATTTGCTACTAGGGTTGAGAGTCAAGTTACTGAAGTTCTTTATTAACACTGCAGAGATAGGTTGAGAGGCAGCTAGAATTGCCTGGGAATTTTCATCGATGGACATTTGAGGAGACACCAGCGTCCAGGTTGGGTTAACCTCTGACGAGTCCATTGGGAGTCTAGTCACAGCCTGAAGCTCCTCCTAGATTTTTGGATTCCAGTGGAAGGTGATGGTTTACTCAAACTGCTACAAAGTAGCCTGGAAGAACTATAGAGCCAAGAAACAGAAAAATCCAAGCTCTGACACACCTGGTGAGGGAAAAATCCCTGCATTTACTATTGGTTTGACTTAGAATGCTCTTCATCCAGGTCTAATCATAGATGGATTGTCTCACCATTTACTTAATTAACAGCTCAAAAATTTCCTTTCAGAAAAGTTTTCTCTAGTCATCCTGGATAAATAACATCTGTCTTCCAACTACTTTCAGTCACGGAAATCATGAGGCTTTCCCTTTTCTTTTCGAGTAACAGCACACCAGAATGTTTTTGTTTTTGTTTTTGTTTTTTTGCTTTTATTTATTTATTTATTAACATCTTTATTGGAGTATAATTGCTTTACAATGGTGTGTTAGTTTCTGATTTATAACAAAGTGAATCAGCTATCCATATACACATATCCCTACATCTCCTCCCTCTTGCGTATCCCTCTCACCCTCCCTATGCCACCCCTCTAGGTGGACACAAAGCACCAAGCTGATCTCCCTGTGCTATGTGGATGTTTCCCACTAGCTATCTATTTTACATTTGGTAGTGTATATATGTCCATGCCACTCTCTTACTTCGTCCCAGCTTACCCTTCCCCTGAGCAAAGCCAATCTTTAGGGGAAAGAAAACAACAGGAAATACGCATGGACCTATTTCTTCTCTTTATTCAATAGCATATACTGAGGACAATATTTTAGGAAGTAAATTTATTTAACTTAAGGAATTTTTTTTTTTTTTTTTTTGCAGTACGCAGGCCTCTCTCTCACTGTTGTGGCCTCACCCATTGCGGAGCACAGGCTCTGGACGCACAGGCTCAGCGGCCATGGCTCATGGGCCCAGCTGCTCTGTGGCATGTGGGATCTTCCCGGACCGGGGCACGAACCCGTGTCCCCTGCATCGGCAGGCGGACTCTCAACCACTGCGCCACCAGGGAAGCCCACCTTAAGAAATTTGAAAAAGCTAAAACTGTAGACCACATAGGTCTTAACATTCTCTTGGCAGACACTGAATACATAGAAAATAAGATACATTCTGTGCCTACTTGCTTTTCCACTTCTCAAAGCCACCATCCTCTGTTTTGGTGATGTGAGCAGGATACATTCTGTAAAATAAGGTTCATACAGGGGTACTAACATACAAAGAAACAAAAAACCGTTGGCAACATTTCAATATATCATATCAAAACATGCTACCCAGAAATATAACTTTTATTTAGAAACTTCCCACGTAGGAACTATGGCAGCAACTTACTCAATAGACCTTGTCTGATCCAAAAGTGCCTGTACCTACATTGTGACTTCAGTAATGGACTGTAATGAATTTTCCCCAAACAATCGTTGTGTAACTGTTTCCACATCTTCATAAGAAATTCGTCTTTAAGGAGGAATTAGGAATTCAATATTTAAGACTTTTGGAAGGAGAGAGTCAGTAAAGTGATAAAGATGAGATGCATGGTAAGAGAAAAGTAGTGCTTGTGGAGCATTGCATAACAGGTTATTGAGAAGGGCTTTTAAAAGGTTACTATTCTATTCTACTGAAAGTATTGATATTAAGAAGCCATTTTTTTAACTGAAAATTTTTAACACCCAATTTTTTCCTGTGTGCCAGTTTCTTCAATTTCTCAACACTGAAATAGTATACTGTGAAGTTTTTTCACTTGCTCAGCAGTTCTGTGACTTGGAAATAATCTACTTGAAAAATGCTGGAGGCCTGTTTTAGTGGGAGAATGGGAGAAGAACCTGCACACTCACCACTATACAGCTGTAGTGTTGTTAGGAGAGGATTTTTTACCATCTTTATATGGGTATAAATGGCCAGAAAGCAGGTCTGAGCAGAATTTATTCTCTAAATGGAAGTAAAGATGAACAGGGAGTCCCAAGTGAGAGCCAAGATAATTAAACCCAGCAGATATATGACTGCAGGTTGCTTATAAATAAAAAGCAAGTTCAATCAATTGGAAATGTGAACATTACCCCAAAAAAATCACATATGTTCATTTACTGGCTTATTTGACTAATTCTGCTGAATGCAACCAATCTCCTCTTGTAGCTGACGCCAACAATCTACCCCCTGCAAATTCCCTGCTGGCTCCATTCATGCTCCAACACCCCAGGATCTACTTTCAACCTCCCCGCCTCAAGGATGCCTTCCTTTCCCCATATGACATTGGACATCACACCCACTGGGTCAGCTTTCCAGGCAGAATCCTCCTTACTCAACTTGAACCCTAAACTCTTACTAAGCTGCTGGAGATTCTCATCTCTCCTTTTCATGCAGATACTTACCTACTTTGCTCAGTCACCCATAGTAGTTTTTGAACTAAATTGTTTCAGAAGGAAAGGAAAGGGAATGATGGAGAGGAGTAGATAAAAATCAAGATTTTGATTTTTGAGCTTCAAAATTATTCTTGATTTTTAGATAAATAACAAGTGGTAATAGCTAGCTGTAAGGACAAAGCAGTTGCAATCATTGGAACTAGGCTGACATATGTAAATATTAGGTATTCATTCTTCATTTCATTTAGTTGATTGCACACGTGTTGACATTTTGTTTTTTGTTTAATGATTTGTTTTATTGATGACTATTCCCATGATTAATTACATAGGCTATCTATGCCAATGGGAACTCCTGGCATCTAGGGTGGAGGGTAAAAAATTTGATCAGTTAATGGAATGGACACATAACCTTAAGTCAACAATATTAATCAGAGTAACACAGGATCAAGAAAAGAAATATTATTTAGTAGTAGTCTGATGGGAAAAAAAGAGTCAGACAAAAAGAGAATCATATAGGCAAGCATATACAGTCAAAAAATAAAGAAGATATCCTATAAATATTTTCCAAGACATATACGAGCAATGGGAGGGAGAGAGAAAGAGGAAGAGAGAGAGAGAGAGACAAGAGAGAATGAAGGACACTCATTCTTTATGGCCATTCCTCTTCCCCAATGCAGTCTAAGAATTCCTGGCTGTCAATACTTGCCAGAATAAGAAAGTTAGAAAAGCAATGCTATTTAAAATCTTTTATATGTATGTATGTGTATATAGATATATATATATATATATATATATATATGTATAAAATAAACTCCATGAATCTTTTAATGATCTCATGAACCAAGTGAATGGTGAATATCTATTTTCATATTTAAGAAACACTATCGGTTTTAACTCTTCAACGTTATTCTGGACTGGTTGTCACAAGAATAGATATTATCATTCAGATGATCTAAAATCATTAACACTTTTGTTTGTATGTCATTCTAGCTAAGGAAATAAACACTGGTTTTATTGGGGATTTTTTTGTTTGGTTGTTTTTAAAACTCATTTCAATATTATAAGTATGTGCAATATAAACATGGCCTTTAAATAACCACATCATTTAAATTTGAAGAAATTTTAGGGGGTGAATTCAAGATGGTGGAGGAATAAGACACGGAGATCACCTTCCTCCCCACAAATACATCAAAACTACATCTACATGAGGAACAACTCCTACAGAACACCTACTGAATGCTGGAAGAAGACCTCAGACTTCCCAAAAGTATAATTTTTTGCGTTTGTTATCATTGATGGATTTGTTTTATGGTTTGGTTACTATCTTCTTTCTTTCTCTCCTTTTTTTAAATTTTTTTTTCTATTTTAATAACTTTATTTTTTTCTTTCCTTCCTTCTCTTTCCCTTCCTTCCTTCCTTCCTTCCTTCCTTCCTTCCTTCCTTCCTTCCTTCCTCCCTCCCTCCCTTCCTTCTCCCTTTTCTTCTGAGCCGTGTGGCTGACAGGGTCTTGGTACCCTGTCCAGGTGCCAGGCCTGAGCCTCTGAGAGGGGAGAACCAAGATCAGGACATTGGTCCACCATAAAGCTCCAGGCCCCATGTAATAGCAAATGGGGAAAGCTCTCCCAGAGATCTCCATCTCAACGCTAAGACCCAGCTCCACTAAACGACCAGCAAGCTACGGTGCTGGACACACCATGACAAATAACTAGCCCATGAGCAGAGAGGCTGCCAAAAATCATAATAAGTTCAGAGACACACCCAAAAAACACCACTGGACATGGTCCTGCCCACCAGAAAGACAAGATGCAGCCTCATCCATCAGAACACAGGCACCAGTATGCCCACCAGGAAGCCTACACAACCCACTGAACCAACCTCACCCACTGGGAGCAGACACCGAAAACAACGGGAACTACGAACCTGCAGCCTGTGAAACAGAAACCCCAAACACAGTAAGTCGGCAAAATGAGAAGACAGAGAAATACACAACAGATGAAGGAGCAAGGTAAAAACACACCAGACCAAACAAATGAAGAGGAAATAGACAGTCTACCTGAAAAAGAATTCAGAGTAATAATAGTAAAGATGACCCAAAATCTTGGAAATAGAATGGAGAAAATACAAGAAATGTTTAACAGGGACCTAGAAGAACTAAAGAGCAAACAACCAATGATGAACAACACAATAAATGAAATTAAAAATTCTCTAGAAGGAATTAATAGCAGAATAACTGAGGCAGAAGAATGAATAAGTGACCAGGAAGATAAAAGACTGGAAATAACTATCGCAGAGCAGAATAAAGAAAAAAGAATGAAAAGAATTGAGGACAATCTCAGAGACCGCTGGGACAACATAAAAAGCACCAACGTTTGAATTATAAGGGAACCAGAAGAAGAAGAGAGAAAAAAAAATGGCTGAGAAAACATTTGAAGAGATTATAGTTGAAATCTTCCCTAATATGGGGAAGGAAATACTCAACCAAGTCCAGTAAGTGCAGAGAGTCCCATACAGGATAAATCCAAGGAGAAACATGCCAAGACACATATTAATCAAACTATCAAAAATTAAATACAAAGAAAAAATATTAAAAGAAGAAGGGAAAGACAACAAATAACATAAAAGGGAATCCCCATAGGGTTAACAGCTGATCTTTCAGAAGAAACTCTGCAACCCAGAAGGGACTGGCAGGATATATTTAAAGCGATGAAAGGGAAAAAACTACAACCAAGATTACTCTACCCAGCAAAGATCTCATTCAGATTCGATGGGAAATTAAAACTTCACAAATAAGGAAAAGGTAAGATAATTCAGCACCACTAAACCAACTCTACAACAAATGCTAAAGGAACTTCGATAGACAGGAAGTACAAGAGAAGGAAAAGACTTACAATAACAAACTCAAAACAATTAAGAAAATAGTAATAGGAACATACATATCGATAACTACCTTAAATGTAAAGGGATTAAAAGCACCAATCAAAAGACACAGACTGGCTGGATGGATACAAAAACAAGACCCATACATATGCTGTCTACAAGAGACCAACTTCAGACCTAGGAACACATACAGACTGAAAGTGAGGGGATGGAAAAACTTATTCCATGCAAATGGAAATCAAAAGAAAGCTGGAGTAGCAATTCTCATATCAGACAAAATAGACTTTATAAAAAAGACTATTACAAGAGACAAATACAGACAACATAATGATCAAGGTATCAATCCAAGAAGAAGATATAACAACTGTAATGATTTATGCACCCAACATAGGAGCATATCAATAAATAAGGCAAATACTAACAGCCACATAAGGGGAAATCGACAGTAACACAATCATAGTAGGGGACTTTAACATCCCACTTTCTCCAATGGACAGATCCTCCAAATTGAAAATAAATAAGGAAACACAAGCTTTAAATGATAAATTAAACATGATGAACTTAATTGATATTTACAGAACATTCCATCCAAAAACAGCAGGTTACACTTTCTTCTCAAGTGCTCATGAAACATTCTCCAGGATAGATCATATCTTAGATTGCAAATCAAGCCTTGGTAAATTAAAGAAAATTGAAATCATATCAAATATCTTTTCTGACCACAACACTATGAGACTAGATATCAATTATAGGAAAAAAATCTTTAAAAACTAGAAACACATCGAGGTTAAACAATGCACTAGTAAATAACTAACAGATCACTTAAGAAATTAAAGAGGAGATCAAAAAATACCTAGAAACAAATGACGATGAAAACATGATAATCCAAAACCTATGGGATGCAGCAAAAGCAGTTCTAAGAGGGAAGTTTATAGCAATACAATCCTACCTCAAGAAACAAGAAACATCTCAAATAAACAACCTAAACTTACACCTAAAGCAATTAGAGAAAGAACAAAAAACCCCAAAGCTAGCAGAAGGAAAGAAATCATAAAGATCAGATCAGAAATAAATGAAAAAGAAATGAAGGAAACAATAACAAAGATCAATAAAACTAAAAGCTGTTTCTTTGAGAAGATAAAATTGATAAACCATTAGCCAGACTCATCAAGAAAAAAAAGGGAGAAGACTCAAATCAATAGAATTAGAAATGAAAAAGAAGTATCAACTGACACTGCAGAAATACAAAAGATCATGAGAGATTACTACAAGCAACTATATGCCAATAAAGTGGACAACCTGGAAGAAATGGACACATTATTAGAAAAGCACAACTTCAGAGACTGTACCAGGAAGTAATAGAAAATATAAACAGACCAATCACAAGCACTGAAATTGAAACTGTGATTAAGAATCTTCCAACAAAAAAAAGACCAGGACAAGATGGCTTCACAGGCAAATTCTATCAAACATTTAGAGAAGAGCTAACACCTATCCTTCTCAAATTCTTCAAAAATATAGCAGAGGGAGGAACACGCACAAACTCATTCTACAAGGCCACCATCACCCCGATACCAAAACCAGACAAAGATGACACAAAACAAGAAAACTACAGGCCTATAACACTGATGAACATAGATCTAAATATCCTCAGCTAAATACCAGCACACGGAATCCAACAGCACATTAAAAGGATCATAAACCATGATCAAGTGGGATTTATCCCAGGAATGCAAGGATTCTTCAATATACGCAAATCAATCAATGTGATAAACCATATTGACAAACTGAAGGAGAAAAACCATATGGTCATCTCAATAGATGCAGAAAAAGCTGTCGACAAAATTCAACAACGATTCATGATAAAAACCCTCCAGAAAGTAGGCACAGAGAGAACTTACCTCAACATAATAAAGGCCATATATGACAAAACCACAGCCAATATCATTCTCAATGGTGAAAAACTGAAAACCGTTTCCACTTAGATCAGGAACAAGACAAGGTTGTCCACTCACACCACTATTATTCAACATACTTTTGGAAGTTTTAGCCACAACAATCAGAGAAGAAAAAGAAATAAAAGGAATCCAAACCAGAAAAGAAGAAGTAAAACTGTCACGGTTTGCAGATGACATGATACTACACATAGAAAATCCTAAAGATGCTACCAGAAAACTACTAGAGCCAACCAATGAATTTGGTAAACTAACAGGATACAAACTTAACGCACAGAAATCTCTTGCATTCCTATACACTAATGATGAAAAATCTAAAAGAGAAATTAAGGAAACCACTTACCACTGCAACAAAAAGAATAAAACACCTAGGAATAAATCTACCTAAGGAGACAAAAGACCTGTATGCAGAAAGCTATAAGACACTGATGAAAGAAATTAAAGATGATACAAACAAATGGAGAGATATACCATGTTCTTGAATTGGAAGAATCAACATTGTGACAATGACTATACTACCCAAAGCAATCTACAGATTCAATGCAATCCCTATTTAACTACCAATAGCATTTTTCACAGAACTAGAACAAAAAATTTCACAATTTGTATGGAATCACAAAAGACCCTGAACAGCAAAAGTAATCTTGAGAAAGAAAAATGGAGCTGGAGGAATCAAGCTTCCAGACTTCAGACTATACTACAAACCTACAGTATGGTACTGGCACAAAAACAGAAATATAGATCAATGGAACAGGAAAGCCCAGATGTAAACCCACACACATATGGTCACCTTATTTCTGATAAAGGAGGCAAGAATATACAGTGGAGAAAAGACAGCCTATTCAATAAGTGGTGCTGGGAAAAGTGGACAGCTACATGTAAATGAATGAAATTAGAACACTCCCTAACACCATACACAAAAATAAACTCAAAATGGATTAAAGATCAAAATGTAAGGCCAGACATGATTAAACTCTTAGAGGAAAACATAGGCAGAACACTCTATGACATAAATCACAGCAAGATCCTTTTTGACCCACCTCCTAGAGAAATGGAAATAAGAACAAAAATAAATAAATGGGACCTAATGAAACTTAAAAGCTTTTGCACAGCAGAGGAAACCATAAATAAGATGAAAAGACCACTCTCATAATGGGAGAAAATATTTGCCAATGAAGCAACTGACAAAGGATTAATTTCAAAATATACAAGCAGCTCATGCAGCTCAATATCAAAAAAACAAAGAACCCAATCCAAAAATGAGCAAAAGAACTAAATAGACATTTCTCTAAAGAAGGTATACAGATTGCCAACAAACTCATGAAAGGATGCTCAACATCACTAATCATTAGAGAAATGTAAATCAAAACTACAATGAGGTATCACCTCACACCAGTCAGAATGCCATCATCAAAAAATCTACAAACAATAAATGCTGAAGAGGGTGTGGAGAAAAGGGAACCCTCTTGCACTGTTGGTGGGAATTAAACTGATACAGCCACTATGGAGAAGAGTATGAGTGTTCCTCAGCAAACTAAAAAAAAACTACCATATGATCCAGCAATCCCACTACTGGGCAAATGCCCTGGGAAAACCATAATTCAAAAAGAGTCATGTACCACAATGTTCATTGCAGCTCTACTTACAATAGTCAGGGCATGGAAGCAACCTAAGTGTCCATTGACATATGAATGGATAAAGAAGATGTGGCACATATATACAATGGAATATTACTCAGACATAAAAAGGAACAAAATTGAGTTTTTTCAGTGAGTTTGATGGACCTAGAAACTGTCATACAGAGTGAAGTATGTGAGAGAGAAAAACAAATACCGTATGCTAACACATATGTATAGAATCTAAAAAAAAAAAAAATTCTGAATAACCCAGGGGTAGGACAGGAATAAAGATGCAGACGTAGAGAATGGACTTGAGGACACAGGGAGGGGGAAGGGTAAGCAGGACGAAGTGAAAGAGTGGCATGGACATATATACACCACCAAATGTAAAACAGATAGCTGGTAGGAAACAGCTGCAAAGCACAGGGAGATCAGCTCATTGCTTTGTGTCCACCTAAAGTGGTGGGATAGGGTGTGTGGGAGAAAGATGCAAGAGGGAGGAGATATTGGGATGTATGTATATGTATAGCTGATTCACTATTTTATACAGCAGAAACTAACACGCCATTGTAAAGCAATTATAGTCCAATAAAGATGTTAAAATAAATAAATAAATAAATTTGAAGAAATTTTAAATTATTTTTATATTCCTGAGATTAGTGGGCTTTTTCTGGTTGGTGAATATTACGTTTCATTCATTTTATTTTTCAAAATAGAGGAGACTGTATCTATTCTTTAGAGTTGTCTTGATCTATAACTGAAATTTTAATCCAAATTTTCAATAAAAAGAGTAAATAGATACTTGTTGGATGATCTTTTTAATTGGCATGGCACTCAGGGAATAATTTAATACTTGTTTCCTTTTATTAAAATCATCATTGCTTTAAACTAGCACTATCACTTATTGCAACTCTATAATATGACTAAATATAATAACAAATAATTGATATTACTGGGCTTACCTCTAAGAGAAAACATAATACATTAAAATAATCACACGGATAAAAGTCATATAATATGTATATCAGACTCAGGCATGACATTAAATAGCAATGTTTTAGAACAAATAACTAGACATTAATTTCCTTCTATGAGGAATTAAATAGCTGAAATGAGATATCCACAAGACTCCTTCATCTCTAAAACTCTTTCATTCCTTTCCTACTTACTAATTTTCTCTTCCATCTCTTTTCATTAACTCAAGCTTCTCCTATCCATCACATAAAATACAACCCTATTTTTCTGCTTATATTTAGAATCTGACTCTAGTTTTCTCAGCACTGTTTACTGAAATTACTTTTTGCTATTAATGTTTGTGTGTGTGAGTGTGTAAAAATGAAAACAGAATAAACTGTCCATTACTTGACATTTTACTTATTGCTGCAATAATCCTGCGTAATGTACCACCTCTCAAATTCACTAGCTTCCCTCTGGCTGCTGGATGACCCCAAGATCTCCAGCTACATCAGTGAATAGGGTCACTTAATCAGATGTATCTTTCAATGTGAGCACTTGCTGCAGAGGTGAAATGAGGTCCCACATTTTCAGCTTCTGGTCCAGCATATAAGAATCTTCCTCTGCTCTACATGTCTCTCATCCTCGTTGGACAGGTAGGCTAGCAGGGCAGGTGCTTTTCACACTAATAGCAGAAGGGAAAGAGCTAAAGACCAACCACATAAGTACATTCCATGCCTTTGTTGCATGACAAATGCTATTATCCCATCAGCCAAAGCAAGACATGCCGTGCTAAAATGTGATTGGTAGGAAAACAAACTCCATCTTTACTACTTCATTAGTAGACTGGGAGGAACTGGGAAGTTTCATGTGGAAAAAAACTCATACAGGTTAAGTTTGAAAAATTGGGGCTGCTATTTCAAGCTGTCATACTTTCCATGCATTTTGATGTTAGATATATTGCTTTTAAATTTTCATTTACTCAAAACTGAGGCAATTTCCCCTTCATTTATTTCTTGTCATCCCTGTCTACCCCTTAAGCCACTGTGGGCAGAGCTCCTTCTAGTTCTAGAATCAGTAAAACCCTATATTGCAGGCAATTTATATTTTTTACTCAATTTGTAAATACTGTTTGGAAGTCGTTTATTATTTTCCTGAGTTTTGCTCATACTGAGGAGGCCACAGTTCAATCAACCTCTTGTTCCATGGATTGCATCATGCAAATACAGTCTTTCTACTGTTATTTCTGCTGATATTTTTGCTGTAGTCCTTCATTATAAGTTTCCTCTTGGGAGGACAATTATGTGTGAGACCCAGCAAGATGTGCCATTGTTGTCCAACAGAAATTAACCACCAGCTTTTTTTCTGAAAAAAATTGCTTCCTAAGTCTTTTCTTTTAAACTTATGTTTGGTTGATGTACAATATTGTACAAGTTTCAGGTGTACAATATAGTGATTCATATTCACTACATGCAATTAGGTTATACTCCATTTATAGTTATGATAAAATATGGGCTATATTCCCTGTGCTGTACCATATTTTCTTGTAGATTAATTATTTTATACATAGTAGTTTGTATCTCTTAATCCCCTACCCTCATTTTATCCCTCCCACTGTTTCCTCTCCCCACTGGTAACCACTAGTTTGTTTTCTATATCTGTGAGTCTGTACAAATTATTTTAATGGAATCTGTGGGAGAACATGCAAATTACAAATGTATAATAAATGGAGAAATATCAATTCAATCTGAGTTATGAAGTTAGACCATACTTGAGCTAAAAAGCAAGTAGGAGATTACTATTAATTACTTACTATTAACTATTACTTTTAATATAACTTTTATCAAAATGTACGTTGGCTTAGAGCAATTAACTAAATAGATGAACTTATTTTTAAATGTCATTTTAAGCTTAATTGAAAGGTATAATACTTATGATCTATGGAACTTGTCCAGAGAATTCACTTCAAACAAAGTGAAGAACTCATTTCAATCACAGTCATAGATCCACCTGCATTTCTAGGTAAGAATGTACCCATATAGTAAAATATTTTATGTACCCACATGCTATAAAATATCCTGTTGTTTTTCCTTTGTTTGCAATAATTACTAATTAGAATTGAATACTTTTTTTGTGCTGTTAAGTGTTATTAGCCTTTTAGATTCTGGGATTTATCTCATTCTAATCAGTTACTCAAAAGTAGTCCATTTCTTTCATTCTTAGTTTTTGACATATAGTTGGTTTTTAATAAAAATGGCTTATCTCAGGTAAATAGCATGTAATATCTGAAAAATCAAATATATTGCAAAAGAAAATCTCATAAAATTAAAAATGCAGTTGGTCAAATTATGTGATGTCAATTTTGATGGCCCTGTGAATTAAAAAGCTACTGTGAACGTTGGTCCTGTTAATTGAAGCGACCTAAAATTGCATCTGACATTTTGATCTGACAGTGGGTATACAGACATGGAGAAATCTCCAAGACTCAGTATGAGAATTTTTTTCCAAATGTACAGGAAAGATACGTGAAAACCCTAATGCTATGAATATTTATGTGGCGACATTTCCAGTATCTGACAGCTGGTTACAGACACTAGATAAGGAAATTTTAGAACGCTATTGTTTGGAGGAAGTGCTTATAATTTTGAATCCAGGCAAGTATAGTATGAACGGCAGCTGGGCGGGGGACGAGGCACAAGTCAGACGTGCACAACCTGTCTCAGAACATTGAAATTACATTGAATTGTAAAAAAACAAAACAAAACAAAATTTTTTTCTGGCCAAAAAAATATACCCACAAGATGAAACTGCTTTATAGACTCCAAGTGCAAGACTCCAAGTGTAGACTCTAAAGGCTTGACCTGGCTGGTCTCACGGAGGAGAGTTGCTCTCCACATGGCAGACTTGGTTCTGCGCCAACGCAGTGCAGCTTCTGAAGGGGAATTACGCTTAAGACTCAGGCCCACATCCACCGTGGCTACGGCCATGCTTGCACATAGACCTGCCTTCTTAGCTCAACTCCATTCTGAGCCCCTCTCATGTAGGGACCCTCAGCCAATGGCATTTCCAAGCATTTCCTTGTGAGGAGATATTTAACTACTAAAATATTAAATTATTTTTAAACAAATAAAGCTTAATTTCATCTTGATTTTGTCTTGGTAAGTTCTGTTTATCTAGTAATTTTATTTATTTAAGTTTTCAAATATACTATAGAAAGTTAACAGTATTCATTAATTTTTTCATAAGATTTGCAACATTTGCACTTCCCCTTTTTCATGCCTATTTTCAGCTGTGTCTTTCATTTGAATTAAAATTGTCATATTTTACAGTTAATTTTTCCCTTGGTCCCCACATTTTCCCTTCAACAGGCACCATCCTAGTTTAACCTGTCTTTATTCACTGCCCTTTCTGCTCTCTGGATCTTCTGTCTCTTCTACCTCAATCCATCTTCCATATTGATTTCAGATTGTCTTACAATGCATCTTTCATCACTTAAACTCCCCTGCTCAAAAACTTTTAGCCACTCCTCATTTTTATTTAAAAAAGAAGTCTCTAAGTCTACTAATTATGAACTTCTATAATAAAGCCTTAGAAGATTTATTCACTCAATAATAATTAATACACGCCTATTATATGTCAAGTACGGGGTAGGGTCTGGTGAGCAAAATCATAACAATTCCCTCTTTCATGTCATTTAAATCTAATGAGAAAATAAAATATCAATCAAACAATCATCAATGCATGTAAAATTCTGGAGTTGAGAGGTGTTGCAAAGAAGAATTAATTGCATGAGAATGTGAAGTAGAAGTAATCAACTTAAGGACATCAGTAATTATTCCTTGAAGGAGCCATGCTTCTGCTAATAACTGAAGACCAAATGAACACTTGACTCAACAATAAGGTACAGCTTGGCCCTCCTAGGAAAGAGCAAAGACCCTATGAGGAAGAGACAGAATGGTAGTGTGGCTGAAGAGGAGCAAGCAATGTGGCAGATGATTTTGGGGAAAAGGAGGAAGCCAGACCATGAAGGGCTGTCGTGGACATATTAAGGAACTTGGTCCTCATCGGCGCACAATTCCAATTGTGTCAATGATCACACTTGTGTTCTGTACAAAGTACTTTATTAGCACTTAAGAAACAAGTTCAGAAGAGGCCAATGAAGCTACAATAAAGTACCTGGGGCAGGATTCCAGGTAAGAGATGATTGCAGCTTCAACAAAATTATGATGATGCAAAGATTCCTGGAAAGAGGCAAATTATAGTTTAGAGACGGAAATGACAGGACATTATGGATACTGAGTTTGAGTGAAGTTGAGATAGAGGTTTCTAAAATTTTACATATCTATTTTATATTTATTAATACTTTTATTCACATCTATCTCATCTTGATATAGGCTTTACTATAATCTTTAACATAGACTTGGTAATAGACCTCATTAAACTGTTTTACTGTATTTCAACTTTACCTTTATAGGTCAACTGGCTCCCAAGCTAATCCCTTACAACATGCATTATCCATTCTACCCATATTTCCTTGTTTAATATCATTCAATACTTCCGAAAATGACATAAGTTCCTGAATTTTTTTTTTTTTTTTTTTTTTTTTTTTTTTGCCGTACGCAGGCCTCTCACTGTTGTGGCCTCTCCCGTTGCGGAGCACAGGCTCCGGACGCGCAGGCTCAGCGGCCATGGCTCACGGGCCCAGCCGCTCCGCGGTATGTGGGATCCTCCCGGACCGGGGCACGAACCCGTGTCCCCTGCATCGGCAGGCGGACTCTCAACCACTGCGCCACCAGGGAAGCCCCAAGTTCCTGAATTTTGTATGCAAACTTTTTTTACATCATTCATGATTGCCACAACCTTACATTTCCAAATAAATTCTGTCATGTTCTTTGCACAAACTTTTTCTCTGCCTATGGATATCCCTGGAGTGTCTTTTTTTATTGTCAAACAAGCACACTAACATTACAACATCCACTTAATAGGTATCACCTCTATAGTCAACCCTTACTTGAATTTCCAAACATTCTTTCCTTTGCCCTAATTCTGTATCTTATAAATTTTTATATGACATCTGGAATGCATTAACATCGTTTTTGTTGTTTGTTTGTTTCATCAAAAATCTACCTCTCAAACCGAAATAAAAAGTAATGCCCTGGTTGTACATTATTTGTGTGCTTCTATTTCTAGAAGATGCGCTTATTAAATAGATTGTAATTAAATGGTTTATTTTTGTGGAACCTGAATAAAACATGCTATGTGTTTGCCAAAAAAAAAAGGACTTTACCTGTTTGTAAAGTAATACTTTAAAAAGAGAATAGGTAATGTCTGAATTAATTCTTTCTAAGAATTTATTTCTTTTAAGATTTTATATATGTAAGCAAGGATGCATATATATGTAAGCAAGGATGCATACATTTTCAATGATTTTGATTTACCCTTTACACTCTGATAATAAATCAGTGAGACTAAATTGTCCAATATGATGTATTAGTAGACACTGTTGAAAGTTTTTCTAGAAATTTCAGAAAAAAATATTTAAAATTGCAAAAGCATAGTTGAAGTTATTGCATGCCTTTCGTATATTGACTTTATATATTCAGAAAATCAAGGCTTGATAACGCTGCTTCTAGCTTTGCTGACAATAAAATAGATTTTCATAATAAGCAATAGAAATTCATCTGAACACATGTAATAATGTTTGCTTTGCTTGTTTGACTTGCCCTCATTAGAAATTCAGTACTGGTCACATTTGTATGTTCTTTATTTTGTGTCAAAAATATAAGTCAAATCACTTTGGATACCGTGGCTGGAATATTGAAACCATTCCTCAATGTCCATCGTATGGATCGAATAATATATCAAGAAAAAATTCTGCATGTTTTCAGTTCTGTTCTATTCAAAGAATGTGCCTTTGATTTCTAGTGAAGTTATGTGTTTCCATAGTGGAAAGGATGGAATTTGACTTTAGTTTCTACTCTCTTAAGCATTGATATAAGGGAAAACATTTTAAATAAAACTTAAGTATTTCTCATCCCCAAGACACCCACTCTGAGTCTTTCCAGGACATTTAGAAAATCAATGCTCTAAAATTGATATTTCAGCTTTTATTGTCCAATAACCTCTGAAATTGATTCAAGAGTGTAACTCTGCACCATGTAGAGCTATGGGCTTCAGCTCAAGTGATTTTTATGTGATAGGAAATGAGACACAAAACACTTTTGGCTTTGCTTGTTTTGTTGGGTTTTATTTTACTTTTGATCTATCATATAATTGGATTGCACAACTTACTTTTTCAGTGATAACCACATACAAAGTGCTTATTTTGAACTTATATATTCTCTAGACTTAAAGCAACATTGAATCATCTGGTAGAACCACATACCTTTCCCCTATTTGTGAATTGTTTCCTGCAGCGTTTCCTGAATGATTTGAACATTAAGCCACATTTCAGAGTCTATCTTAATAACTTATTAACATGTTTCAGACTTGCTCAAAATACAGGCCACTGAAAGAACAACTACTCTGAAGGTGTAATATAATCGTTGTAAGTACTAATTTTGGCCACAGTCAGAATGTACATTCATGTTTATTAAGTTAGTTTAATGTAATGTAATTTGTTTTTATTTTTTCCTACAGCTTTTCAAATTTTAGCTTGTGTTTATATCTGTAATACAAAGCAGTTTGGTTATGTTAATAAATTGCCTTAAAAATATGTATATAAGATAATAAATAGATTTTTAAAAACTCCCGTGTTTTAAAATGATCTTTTTGACCTCTTCTACTCTCTTTGTTATACAGACAGTGAATTTAAAATTGTAAGAGGAAAATATCTAGTGAACACTTTTTGTTTGTTTTATCCCTCTTCTTAAAATGTGTATGTGACAATATTAGTAAAACTTTGAATGGTAAAAGAAAGCCACTTTAAGATAGATAAGTCCAGTTTGTAATTAAACTTGCTATTTAAAATCATTGCTTCTGTTACCTTGTCTTTTTTTCAGGGATCACAAACATAACTATGTTTCAATATGTTATATATTACAATAGATTCCAGTTTAAATAGAGATTTGATTTCCATTTTTTTTAAAAAAATGTTATTCTTAAGGAAACACTCAATTGAGAACAAATAAAAGATGTTTTTAAATGCCAACAAAAAATGGGAGAATCTAAAAAAGAGGGGATATAGGTATATGTATAACTGATTCACTTTGCTGTAACCTTAAAATAACACAACATTGTAAATCAACTATACTCCAATAAAATTTTTTTAAAAATTGTTGTGATACTATGTGGATCTGAAATTGGAAATAATTTCACAACAAATACTTACATTAGGATACATATGGTTACTCATGATTAGAAAGTTCACCCATTATTCCCTCAACATCATAATAATGGTTATTTGTGACTAAATATTATGTGCAGGTCTAGTTCTCCAAGGTCAGAATACTTTTTGCATTACAAATAGTTAGTATGTGGGAGTTGCTAGGTTATGATAGAACTATGGAGTCTATTCTTAAGAAGGAAAATATAAAAAATTCTGCATCTCTAATTAAAAAGTATTAGCTTAAAAAGTAAAAAAAATGCATAAATAATAAAACAAAAGTACATAAGTGCTTAATAGTCAGATTGAAAAAAGTCTCAAAAAAGATATTTGACAATATTCATCAGTCTATTATTAATCACATATCTTCTTTGTTTGGATTCTTGACATCCAGGGTGAAGTACAAAAATTATCTTGCTATCAAATCTGCCATATTGTGTACTGGATAAAAGCAATAGCTTTGGAGCCAGATTACCTGGGTTAAAACCCCTTCCTTATCACTTAGGATCTTTGTGACTTTGAAAAGTGTCCCAACTGGGCCTCAGTTTCCCCATCTGTAAATGGTGTAGTAAGATTACACACCTAAAAGGGTCATTGTGACGATTAAATGAATAGAGTGAATACAGTAGCATTATGAACATAGAAAGTATTATATGTTTTAGCTATTTGTAACTTACTAAAGCCTTTTAGTTTAATCAATCATCTGAAATAAAAATTACCTTTATTTGCATCAATGTGAAGCCTTGTGAAAAAAAAGGTTTTAGTTAAAAGTAGGATGTCATAAAATTCTGTTCAAAACTATAACAATAATTATGATGACAGATTGATTTTAATGTGTACTGTATAATTTAACATGGTACATATAAGAATGTTGACAGATTTTTTATTGATTATATGAGTTTTATCTATTGTAGAATAAAGGTACAAAGCCACTAAATTTGTGGAATGCTTTCTGAATTGTCTTTTCTTTATTAAATATAATCTGTATTGCCATTATCTCTGTTCCCTCCACCAAAATAAATTAAACAAACAAAAGGCCTACAGATGTCCAATTTTATACAACTAAAACACAACCAATGAGGTAATTGAATTAAAAGTAAAATAAATATAAAAAATTAAACTGAGGAGTATAATGATGATCATCAAAAGACATTTTTCTTATAGTTTTACTATATTTAATAAAATATTAATTTGTTATTTAGATAGATACGAGCTATGACTTCTTTTCCAAATTATCAAAGAATGGTTTAAAATAATATAATGAACATGACCAGTTTACTTAATAATATGACAAGTTGCACATTCAATATCTTTTTTAAAACACTGCACAGTTATTAAGAATTTGAGACAGTCAAGGTTATGACTAAGGACCGTAAAGGAATAGAAGAGCAGTTTGCTGGAACTAATTACCTTTAGGAATTGTTCTGTGCAAAAATTGGGATTTGATTACTCACATTTCCCTTTTTTCTTTTCTCTATTGCTATGATCTCTGTGATTTATAACCGCTTGTCTAAAATTTAGGAGTACAGAATGGATTAAAGTAGAATTGGATGATGTATCTGATTCTTCGCTTTTCAAATATATCTAAATCATGTATCTTACTACATTTATTCAGAATATTTCCTTTATGAGCATTACATGATGAAATGGATGGAAAACTTAATGTAGTTCAGTTTTATAGGAAATGAAATGAGTGATTTCATTTAACTTAGAGTTCCTATAAATATTTATGAAAATTACTTAGATGTATGTTCATTTGAATAAAATACATTTTTTCACATTTTAATTCTTGCCCACTTTTAATAACTTCTGCCAGTTCCAAATGCTACCTGCTTGCCCAAGATGGGACATAATGGCTGTTTCCTACAGTCTCCCAAGCTATGTCCTTGTTCTTTTTTCCTCTTTTCTTGAAGACTTAATTAGATCTCATTGCTTCAATGATCATTTGCATCTCTGTATTACCCAAATTAAAATTTTCAACTCTTTCCTATGTTACAACTTCACTTGGATAATCAGCTTAACTAGTTAAATATCAAAATTATTTACATATTTTAAAAATCTGTATTGAACCTATCATTTGATGATCCAACTACAGTGTAGAGGGAGAAAATAAAGCCTCTAGTCTCATCTAGAAAATAATCTCTTACTTTTTTCCCCTGTTTCTGACTACATCTTTATCTACCACTCTTGTTTTGTTTTGTCACCAATTTGACAGCTATAATTTCCCTCCAGCCCATGTTCCCTTGCTCCTCCTGTTTCTCCATTCTCTGAAATATCCTTTCCTGCTTTTTAGAATGTCCAGCTCTGCTTATTTTTTAAGCTGCAAGAGAATCTCTTTCCACCAAGAAGCCATGTCTGAAATTCTAAATCAGTCTATATGTTACCACATTTGTACCTCACTAGTTCCTTTTTCATGTCTTTATCAAAGCAATGGTCACATTACATTGATTTATGTTTCCAGTGCACGTCATCACCCACTTAATTGCTTTTTAGTGGCCAACAGAGGATCTAGTGTTCAATAAAATTAGACAACAAATATTTATGACTCTGTGTTGCCAGTCATTATTCCACTCAAGAACTGAGCATTTTTAATTTAAAATATTCACTTTATTATTTTCCCAAGGCCTCAAAATTTAATGCAGTTTTCAGAAACAATATTTATTTTAAGCATAATTTCAATGTATCACTTCTTATTTAGGACAACTGTACTGACTATCAGTGGCTCTACCAATAAATCATTACTTAGTATGCCATACTTTAGGAGAGCTCACTCTCATTCATACATAATTCATTTATTCTCACCTCTGAGAATTTATATATTGCTGTGTGCAGATAAAAGACTGAATATCCCACATTCTCTCATTCTCTTTTCAGTCTGTTATTGAAAAGGTAGCTCATGGGCCGCCTTTAATGAATGGAGGTCTCTGATATTCCTGTTGCTAACATACTCTATGAAGTAGAATCATATGATTGTATATGGTCATAAAATCTTATAGACATGTTTCAATTTGGGATATAATATTCCCTGTAACAAAAATGTTCATGAAAAAAAGATTAATTAATGTAAGTCTTTGAAATTTTGGTGAATTCCCAGTCTTTGGGAAAATTAACTATAACCAAAGCAAAACAATAAACCCATTCCCTAGGAGACAGATTTCTACTTTTAAAGGAGGAGTAGCTTGAATTAACTTTAAATTGCTTCATTTCCTCAGGCTGGAATAAGTCCCGGAACTAGATTTTTAGTTGGTTCCTGAAGCTTTTTTTTCTCAAATAGAATCATCAGACTCACTCTGAAATGGAATTTGAAACCTTCATTAGCCCAAGGCAGAAAAATAACCAAAATGAAACAAAACTTGTGTTCACATTTTTCTTTAGTCTAACTCTTTTTACTTCTTGTGAAATCCTTAAGAATGAGAAATTAACTGTTTTGTTTAATGTTTGTTTTTTTCTTGTGATGATGTACCTAAGAGTAAAGTCCTCTTAATAAAAGGCAATTTCCATTTTTAAAATACATGTTAGATCAAAAGGTTATGGGAACGCAATTCAAATGTAAATGAGAATTCTAAATATATTTAGCAGTTGATTTCTTATTTATGAGGTTAAATAAAACAGATTACAGATTAATTACATTTTAGCATTGATTTTATCTGTTGCTTTCCCCTTCCACGTGTGTAGTTTTTGTATCTATAAGTCATTGTTGAAATTGAAAGAGGACATGAGATTTAGAAGATTTGGTCTTCTTATTTATATTATTGACAATGGTTATAAATGAGTTTTTAAAAGAAATTAGTCTGTTTACTGAAACCAGAAAAATATGAAATACTCTTTCAGAATATATGTATTGGGAAAGTTTCTTCTATTACATCTGATGTAAAACTTTACCATGTACTTTTCTACTCCATATGAGTTTATCTACTCGCAAACCTCCCTCTAGATGGTGCAAAAAACTGAAGTAAAGGATTGAAGATAGCCTCACTGGTGTCATCCTTAATTGCCAAGCCCTTTCATTCTCCTGTATACTTGGTAATTAGCTATGATTTATATTTGTTTTAGAAAATCAAGTGTACCAATCATGTTACCAAATTTTAAACCATCAGTTATTCTATTGATTCTGTGTGTGTGTGTGTGTGTGTGTGTGTGTGTGTGTAAAGAGATTTAATTCACAGTATTTATGGTAGTTACATTCTATGAAGTCTGTGTAAATAATTAGGCAACATTGAATTATTGCTTCTAGGGGAAATATAAGATTAGATTCCTGTGAGCCGCTGGTCAAAACATTTTCATCAACTGATTAATACATAACCTTGTTTTATGTGTGTTTCTATTTAATGACACCGGGATCAACATATATTGTTTATTCATTAACACTGAATTCACCACCAACAGCACTATAACATAACTGAACACACCTGTTTTCTGTGTAAGGCACATCACAGCTTTCCTGCACTTAGAAACTCTAGACAGCTCTTTAGTACTACATTAAGGAGCCATTTTATACAACAAAAAGCAGAACATTGCAAAAAATGTGGACTAAATAGGCCACAAAAAAGAGACGTTTATTTTCAGTACAAAAGCTGAAATAAGAAAGCTGAGTGTTGCCTTGTTCAACTCATTGAGTCAGGCAACTCAATTTTTTTGCTGCTCTGCACATGTCCTTGAAGGATGATGAAAGTGCTGCAAGTACTGATTTGGGGTAACAAATAAATTTTAGCAAGCAGGCAAACTTGTAAATACAGAATCTGGGAAAAAAGAGGATTGGAAATATATATAGTGTATATGCGTATTCACACATGTATGTATGTAAACATGTTTGTGCATATGTTTGTGTGTGACTATATGTACATGTGTACAGTATATGACTTTTGAAGATTTAGAGGAATGTAAAAGAGATGTTATTATTCACAGTTTACAAATGTTTCTCATAAATATATAGCAGTCTAGTAAGTTTGACATGAGCTTTAGAGATATTTCTTCTCATAATTCACACTTTTTTTCAATGATTCGACTTTATGGTTTTTAATACTATGTAGGTTTAGGACAATATTTGCTTGAATAAGAATAAACTCCAACATCCTGTAAAAGTATATACATTGGTAATTTCCCTATGTTCTTAGAATTTCAACAAGAGAAAATTTATGGAAGATTTATTTCCCCAAATATAGTATATGTGCTGTGGTAATCCAAATAATTGCCCTCCAAAGATGTCCAGATCCTAATCCTCAGAATTTGAGAATATGTAAGGTTACATGGCAAAGAGAAACTAAGGGTGCAGAGAGAATTAAGTTTGCTAATCACCTGACTGTAAAATAGGGAAATTATCCTGGGTTACCTGTGTGGTCCCAATATCATCACAAAGCTTCTTACAAATGGAAGAAGTAGGCATAAAAGAAGAGTCAGAAAAAAAAAAATGTGAGGACATTTTCAGCTTGATGTGATGTCAGAAGGACTTAACCCTCCATTGCTGGCTTTGAAGATAGTGGAAGAGGACCACAGCTCAGGAACAGGGGCAGTCCCTAAAAGCTGGAAAATGCAAGGAAAGAATTTTCCCCTACAGACTCCAAAAAGAATGTAGCCCTGTTTATTTTCTGCTGATTTTAGTCCAGCGGGATTTCAAGACCTTCAGAACTGTAAGATAAATATTATTTTTTTAAGCCACTAAAAATAAGCAGATTTTGCTGAGTGCTTTGAAGATGGAAAAGGGTTGCAGAAACTAGTCCACTGAACAGTCATTTGTCATGACATTATCCAATTGCACAAGTCTCTACCAGACCCCAGAGAAAATATTTTTTCTTTAAGCATAAGATTTTTGGAGTTTACAGAAACTAAATACAAAAATCATGCTGCAAAATGAAATCTTGAAATCCTCCTATTGCTGTTTGGGAATCAGAGATAGAGTGAATATCAGTGTCTTAAGACTTATGGTAAGCCAACTGGAAGATCTGACCAACAAAATTGTGCAGTTTTTTTCCCCCTTCCTTTAAATACAAGTATATGATTAAGAAGGGTTCCTTTCTCTGAATCTTCTCAGCCTCAAAATTTGACTTTGAGAGAAGAGGAAGAATATTGTGCTGAGTAGTTAAAATGGTTGCTTTGAAATCCATTTGCTTTGAATGGTTGCTTTGAAATGGGAGGCAGCTAAATTTCCATTCTATTCTTTGAGCTGTAGCTGGCTTTTTTGAAGTCAGTCCCATGCTTGTCTGGTTCAGGGGTCAGTCAGATATTTGGACAAAATTTATACACACAGTTTGGGGCTTCCCCTCCCTAACTCTGTATTTTCTGCCATTTTCACCTTCAGATTCCAGAAGCTGTGATTGCCCTGAGCTCTGTCTTCTAGTTCTCCAAAAGAATGAGGCTGATTTCTATTGACATTTTAGCCTCCCTGTCAGATGTAACTCTGGAGTACTCTCAGGCTAAAAGCAAAACAAATGAGAAACTCACCTTTTACCCTGTGGTTTTCTCTGTTTCCAAGTGTTAACTGCCCGCTAGTATCTGCTTTTTATATATTTATTTTTCCAGAAAATATATTCACCTTTTCTTTATTCAACTTAAATCACTGAACTACATCAAGCAAAAACACCCTAATATTTTATATGTTATATGCCAGAAAACATACCTCACTAGAATATTGTATAGTAGTAATTTGTTATATTTAGGCCTAGTTAGATAAAGAAACAGTATCGAGCAGCCCTTTTTTAACGAAAAAAGGGAGAAAGAAAGAAGCTGCAATTTCCTATTCCTACATTAATAATTTTCATTAGAATCGGTGTTCTTTGTGGGAAGAGAAGAGAAAACTAAATATAAAACTAGAATTTATGCATTGGCCAAAATAAACAGACCTAGAGGAAAATGTTGTCTAATTAAAAGATCATTGAAAATTATTTGCAGGTTTGATATCTACAATTACTAATCATTCTTATGTATAGTGTTCTATAGAGATTTTTTTTTTAACATAGAGATTTTCTGAGATGACCAGTTTCTTAAGGGTCCCTCCAGGATACAAAATAGTAATAAAAATAAACATTTAATCAGTTTTAAAATTTAAAAATCATTTAAAGTTAATAAGGAGCCATAGAGTATTATTTATTAAGACTGTGAGATAGCAATATTTTAGATTTAAGTATACAGAACGTAATAATCCTTTGAGAAAACAAACCAATATTTAATAGAAATGTACCATGCATATGTTCAAATTAGGAAGTTTTAATTGGATTTTTTTAATTGGATTTTTTTTAATGTGGATTTTTTTCTTCATGCCTATTATTAGATTTAATATATTTTACAGTTCAAAACATTAAATCTCTTTGTATTATTATGGTTTGACAGTAAACCTGGATTTTCAAGCACATGGGTGACAGTAATGCAACTGGAAAGTTTCAGAGAGAATGATACAGACCCATGTAGAGGGTGTAATTGTCCCAGGCGGGTAAGAGACATAGGTGTACTTGCTTATTCATAGACTGGTGACAGTTTACTATGATGCTAATCCTTACTTGTTGGAATGAATTAAATATATTTAAAATGAATGATCATAAAGGCTGAAACATTTGATGCTAACATCCTAGCAACATTTCTTAGTTTCCTGTTGGTATCGAAGTACAAAATGCTAGGAAATATCAGTGACGTTTATTGAAGAGATTTCCTTTTTCTGCGCTTGTGGGTTGATACTTCCAATCAAGTGCTGCCGATTAGATTCTAAAAGCGTGTAATTGATATTCAAACTCTTTACATCCTGGTTGCTATGTTTTTAAGCAGCCATATGAGAAACATTTCCTGAGTCGAGGTAGATTGCTTTTTGTTTTACGTGAGCAATAGTTTAAAAGGTGAGTTGACATTTAAAGAAATAAATATTCAAGCACGAGGTACATTTGAAAGTCATTAAGACTAAAGGTTTACAATAACATATTATCCTTAAGTGTTGACACAAATACTATGCTGTATTTATCTGACACTAATCTGGCTAACATATGAAGAATGGAAGCAATGATTTGATTTTGACCCAAATAATGATGTAATCATAACGTTTGCAAGAATGAATTAAAGCATATTCTAACCTTTTCATTATTTCACTATACTTTCACTACCAGAAAATCATTACTCAGAAGGGAAAGGAATGATTTTGCAAAGGGATCTTGCTTAGGGTTATATTTCAATTCCTCATAGTGAAACATAAAGAACAGGAAAAGGAAGGTGAGGACATTCTATCAAATCACTACTTGCAGTTTTTCATATGTAATACTCAGTATAGTTTAAGACTTAACCAGGAGAACAACCCATTATGTTTCATCAGCAAATCTGTCAATATGCTGATGGAGCAGAGGCATAATATATGTTATTTGAATATTGCAACAGGTAACTTTTATTTGTAAAATACAAGGAAGATTTTACTTTAAGGGAAAAACTTTACAACCTAAGGATTTAATTAAAAAATATCAAGTGAACAAAAATTCTGAAAGCTTGTGAACATAAAACTAGATGAAAATTATGAACTTTTAATATGAAAAATTAAGTAGATCATCCCTTGATTTGTTGAGCATAATAATGCTTATTGAAACTAATCAAATGACATTTTTTCTTATGAAGGTCTTTCTGATATATAGCATTGGAAACTTACTTCATTGTTCATGATCATTAATGCTTTATTTTAGTTTATTTATTTTAATATTCAAACCTTTATTAGCTTCTGACACGGGCCAACCCCACTCCTGGGAGCAGTTCCCTCCTATACGTATAAGATCATTTAATATGTACTTCGTAAGGAAGTCTGGATTTAGACCCAGCTTTGCTTGCTTGATTAATTTGGTGAACTTAAAGACATTGCTTAGTCCAAATTCAAACAGCACATGGATTCTAAATTGCTCCAAGGTAAATTCTCAATTCTATACAATTTGCTGATTTTTAAAGGGGAAAAAAAAAAGATTTTCTAACTTTTCTTCAGTTGTTTCCAAGGACAATTGACAATTTAATGCTATCATTTACATTTAGGCCAAAACATGATTTGTTTCTGTCTCCTTTACATTTAATTCAAGATAAGAAAGAAAAATGTATTGATGGCCCACAATGAACCAGGTTTTATTTCACTTTCCAAAGATACTTTAGTGAATCAAACAAAGACACCTGCCTTTGTGGAGCTTATATTCTAGAAGCGATGGGGCAGCAGATAATGATAAACATGAACACATAAATGATACTTTACATTAAAAGGCAATGAACCTTATGGACTGAAAGAACAAGGAAAGGGTTTTCAATTGTAGGCGGGTCCTGGGGGTGGATTATACTTTTACTTAGGCTGGTATGGGTAGACCTCCTTTTGGTGATATTTGAGCCAAAAATTTGAAGAAGTGAGGGAGTTCACCCATGAAGATATTTGGGGAAAATTGACCCATTCAGAGTCAGAGCAAAATCCTAAATGTGGAACTTGTCTGGTATGTTTGGAGAAAGCTATGAAGTTAGTGTCATCGGAAAAGCAGAAGGTGAACCAGAGCTCCCCGCTGCATCTCAGTGATGTGAGATGTCTAAGAACTAAGGGAGGGGTAATCATGTGGGGTTTTTAAGTCATTTTGAAGAGATTGGCTTATATTCGGAGTGAGCTAATTTAGAAAGACTGAACTTCTGTTTGTTAATGATAATTCTGGCTACCATATAGAGAAGTTGTGGGAGATGAACCAGGGTCAAATCAGGTCACCTAATGATGAAGCTCTTCCTGTAATTCAGACAGGGAATGATAGAAAACACAGTCAATCCAAATAAGTACATCTATTTCAGGAAACACCCTGAAGCATCTTTGAATAGGACACTATCTAGTTTACACACCAGTCACATCCAATATTCAAAGGATTTTAAAATGTTATCACTTTAAGTTATAAGTTTGGGAACACACATTCACTCCTCTTCTGCGGAGAATGGCTTTTGACAAGATATTTTTAGTGCCATAACTACATTTCAGTGTGAATTATTTGGTGTGCAGATTATATAAAATGCTTTGAAGTATACTATATCAGTACACAGTAAAGTCAAAGAGGAGAACTAAGCAGGGCTTAATTCATAGCCCTAGCGTTGCAAACTTCTTTCCCTTTGTCCCTCCGAAATCTGCTTCTCAGAGTTAGACACAATAGGTTGAGAAATAGGCAAGGATTAGGTATGGTTCACATATGATTCCAGAGTTGGTTTATAATCTTGAATGAGAATTGAAAAATCAAAACCCCTTTACTACGATTCCTTTTCATGTGACTCCTGGGCATGTCATGTGTAAAGGCACGGGTTCCCACATCCCATTAGAAAAACTAAACGTCTATCCAATGGCCACTCTCCGTGCCCTTTCTACTCATGGCTCCAAACCGAGCCATAATTGTGAAGCATCATTCAACATGTTAACTAGTACGTATTCATGTATCTAATAAGCTTGGTCAGCCTGACATTTTCATATGGATTCCCACATATACAGTTTAGGAAGATTACACACATTAAAATGGTTCTTTCTTCCAAAAGTCCCTGTTATATTTACTATAGTGAAAAAAAAATTGGATGATCATTTTAACCCTTGCTAATGTTTTTTAGAAGATTACAAAAAATTTTATCTAATAAATAACATAAAATATGTTTTATAAAATATAGATAAAACGGGCTTCCCTGGTGGCACAGTGGTTGAGAATCTGCCTGCTAATGCAGGGGACACAGGTTTGAGCCCTGGTCTGGGAGGATCCCACATGCCACGGAGCAACTAGGCCCATGAGCCACAACTACTGAGCCTGCGCGTCTGGAGCCTGTGCTCCGCAACGGGAGAAGTCGCGATAGTGAGAGGCCCGCGCACCGCGATGAAGAGTGGCCCCCGCTTGCCACAACTAGAGAAAGCCCACGCACAGAAACGAAGACCCAACACAGCCAAAATTAATTAATTAATTAATAAACTCCTACCCTCAACATCTTAAAATATATATATATATAGATAAATTTTACAAAATATATAGAGGTTGTATTAATAATAATTAGTAAATAAATAATCAATAAAAAACAATCAGGGGGTTGCTGCTCAGATACACAATTTGAGGATAAAAAACAGAACAAAAACAAACATCACTGGAATACAGACCCCCCTCAGCTCCACCACTAACTAATAATAGGGATTGTCCTTAAGGACCTCCCGCCTCTCCTCTTGCTATCAGAATCCATTGTTAGTGACACCCTTTCTCTTTCATCCCTCCACATGTGTACAAAACTCCCAGTACAACTGTATTTAGCTGTGTTCATTCTCATATCAGGTAAAAAGTAATATGCAAATAAACATGTAATCAAGGAGGTGAGTTATTTGTCAAATCTTATGAGTTGCAAAGTCTTCTTAGTTTGAAAACTAAAGAGAAATTCAATGCTTATATTAGAAAAAAATGAATTTAATTATGAAACATAATCAGCACTCATATTCTGTGTGCCTGCTCCTTGAAAAAAGTTTTGCTAAGTCATGCCTTCAATTTCAAGACCTTACAGTTCATTGGAATGAGGAACTATGAATAGATGTGCACATCACTAACTCCAATATAAGACACTGGGAGAGAAGAGCTGGAAGGCAGCACTATAATGCCCTAGATTGCACTAGACATTAAATCTTTACCCATAGGATACCCATTTCATTTTACTAAATGGCTCTCTATAAACCTAGTGAAGTGAATGATTTGCCAGATATTGTAAAGAGGGTAGAACTACAGGATTTTAAAGTGTAGGTTCAAACTCTTTGCCTGACTCTCATAGTTTATAAGTTAATTTCTTGCAGCCTTAACATAATGATGTTAAAAGCAAAGCAGCTACAAATTCCTTACCATTCTGTGCCCTCGTATCTCCAACCAAGAGTCGTTGAGAGGACAGAGCAAAGCGTCACCCTGCTGAATAGCAATTACTGCTTTTGTAATACCTATAATAACTGGGCCCTAGTTTATAAAATTGAAACAAATTGCTTACAAGTAACTTTTTTCAAGGAACATAAATAGTTTAAAGCTATTGCATCTGAAAAGTTAATTACCCTGAGTACAACGCAGCATAATTTTCTTTTATAAAATATTTTATGTTAAAAACCAGGCTGTTCACTAATGTCAGACAAAGGTTTGTTTCCTTTGTGACAAGTTCACTTTTAATTTGCTTTTATTAATTATTTACTGATCCTATTAATAAAGAAAAACTAGAAATATATTACATAGCCTTTTATTTTTGGAAATTGAGATATATTTAGAACTAAAGAGGAAATGAAGGAAGTAAATATTCTTGTAATTCTTCACTCTCTGGCTGCTTCTATTCCAGAGACAGGAACAGCTCCCAAGACCACACTGTGAATTAGTCTGAGAATATCAACTGGGCTCAGAAACTTCCTCTCCCCCGCCCTCCAGCAAAACACATTTTATAACCAATCTTAACAAGCTGCAGTCTAGTGACTGTCAGTGGTCATACTAACAAAGCTGCCAGATTAATTTACATTAAAGCATAGTAAGTGGTAATAGCAGTGCTGTTTTCTCAGAGAATGTTTGCATTTCAGTAGGGACTCCAGGTTACCCCAAAGGAACTGACAATTAATAGTGAAGCTATACAAATGGCACTGATCAGAAATATGTATACAAATGGGACAGTATTAAGGTATATATTTTTTTCTACATATATTTGCTCCTACAATTTCAATCAGATAATGATTTTCTGTTTTCTTTCTCAATGGACATTCGTTGTAGGAAAGCAGAAAAAAGCTGCTTAAGGCCAAAGACTTTTCAATATTTTATAAAATCTGAAATTGAATAAAGAGGTAGATGTTCCACATTCGAAATAAAGAGGATGATAACTTTGGGAAAGACAAGCCAACAATTGGCTGGTTTTCCCCAAGGATGAAAGCAGGTTGGAAGAACCTGAGGATTCTGAGAGCCATGAGCTGACCTCCACCTGTTGGTGGGAGGAGGCTGGGGGTGAGCTCGGGCCTATGGAAAAGGACTGAACTGAGCAATGTGGAGGCTGGATCCCCACCCAGGAGCATCTGTATTGACCTAGTTCCTGAGCACGGCCCAGAAGCAACAGAGCTATTGGGAATGTGTCCTATAATACCTTGGGGCCATGTAAACATGTAAAGCACTGCGTTGTGCTGGAGTGGAAGTGTGCGCCCCGGTAATTGAGTTTAAATTGTACTTCTCCCATTCCTAGTAACTATTTTTGCATCCACACTCCAATCTCTCACCTTCTATCTTTCTAGGTGTCTCCTTGAGCACCGTACGTCACAACACTTTGTCCTTCACTGTTTTTTACCTTCAACCCCATGTTCTCTTTGCCTTTTCTTTCAACCCCATGTTCTCTTTGCCTTTTCTTTCAAACTATGAATCCATGATCCATTATAATCAATCTCTTACCTCCTCAAACCCTTTGTGCTTATCTTTTATCTCTCTTCATTTTATTTATCTGCAGATCTTCAAACTTGATTGATCTCACACTTCTCTTAACTGTTCTAGCACCTGAAGATGGCTGGAGAGAAAAAAAAAAAAGCTGAACAAATCCACTTTGGGCATCTGTGTCACTATGTACCACCCATTTCTAGTTAGTCTCCCTTGGCAGTTCTAATCTTCCTGATCTCTATGAGGTGCCCCAGGGATCCCAGCTTAAAAATGAATGTCTCATGCAACGTGTCTGCCGGAGAATTCCTCATGAAGGTAAATGGTAACTCCATTCTCCCAGTTGCTCTGGTCAAAATATCTGAAGTTGCATCCCCACAACCAATCCATCCACAAATCTGGGCTGTGATTTTTTTTTTTCTTTTCTGCGGTACGCGGGCCTCTCATTGTTGTGGCCTCTCCCACTGCGGACAGGCTCCGGACGCACAGGCTCAGCGGCCATGGCTCACGGGCCCAGCCGCTCCGCGGTACGTGGGATCTTCCCGGACCGGGGCACGAACCTGTGTCCCCTGCATCGGCAGGCAGACTCTCAACCACTGCGCCACCAGGGAAGCCCTGGGCTGTGATTTTTGTGTGGAATGATATCCTTACTCTTTTGATGGGCACAGCAACAAACACAGCAATCTGCTTCTCCTTTGGATTGGAAGAACAGAGCAAGCACATAGTAATGATGTTCTTTTATCCATGTGTTGTTTTAAAATATTTTAAGACATCACTGAAGCTTTACAACTATCTTGAATGAAAGATGATTAGGCATATTTTAGCCAACTTGAATCTCAGATCATGTAACTGATTAGCATCAGGTCACACAATTAGGGAGCACTACATTTATTTCTTTTGACCCTAGATCACAAGCACTCTTTGCTACATCACTTTGTCTATTATCATGGGATTAATTACGTCAAATTATATGAAGAACATTAACAAATATCTACTGTGCTGATACCAATGTCATGAGCTAAAAGAATCTGTTCAATTTATAGGCATCAAAGCAGGAGGCATCTTTGCTAACGAAGACAAGATACTTATATGAAATTAAGAAGTTAAAGGGCACTTGCTACTCTTATCACAAACTGAGTGTCCTCTAGCCCAAAACTTGACCTTTTTTTTTGCGGTATGCAGGCCTCTCACTGTTGTGGCCTCTCCCATTGCGGAGCACAGGCTCTGGAAGCGCAGGCTCAGCGGCCATGGCTCACGGGCACAGCCGCTCCGCGGCATGTGGGATCTTTCCGGACCAGGGCACAAACCCGTATCCCCTGCATCGGCAGGCGGACTCTCAACCACTGCACCACCAGGGAAGCCCTTGACCTTTTTTCAATGTGAGTAATTAGCCCTTCTGACTACATTTAATAACATTCTATATTTTAGGAACACTAATTAACTCACACAATAATATCCATATATATTTTTCAAGTTGAAGAAATTAAAGCAGGAAAAATAAAAATTAAGAACTTAGCCCAGGGTTACAACACATTAGTAGCACAGTCAAGATCATTGTTTTTGACCTCTTAATTTCTTTGCAAAATAAACCCAAAGCCATATTCTTTACATGAACCCTTTGCTTTCTGCAACTCCTAGAGTTTTTGCTAATTCCTATTGAAAAGACCAATGTCCTCAGATTCTTCACATCTAACCTCACATCCAGCTACCTGCCAAGTCCCTGGCAGAGCCCATGCCAACTGTACTAGCCCTTCACTCCTGGCAGGGGGCTGTGAGTCAGCCTCTTACCGGGGGGCAAGTAATAGTACGTGAATACCTTGAATAGCCTATTGCTCCAAGAATTCCCTTGCCTCCAGAAGCCACTGATCTCTTGAAGCATTCACAGTGGAAGCATTTTTTAAAATACACATCCAACAGTTTAGAGTATCACATTGGATTGGGTGTCCTTCTTGGTCTCTCTTGTGGCTTTCAAAGAGTTTCTCTTTCTTCCCACTTCATATATCTTTTCTTTTCTGAATTAAATGTCATCCGCCTAAATTTTCTATCAATTCCTTTGTCATTTCCATCTCCTGATTATGATTTTACCTCTACATCCTAAACACCAACCCCCTGCCCTGTTCTTAGCAGTTTCAGCATTCATAAAGATGATCTAATATTTCTCACCAGGATTTTTCAGGCACACCTCAGCAAAATACTCATCTCTTTATATTCCAAACCTTCTTTGCAGGTACAACTTTGGCATTTCACCACCTTTGAAATCTCCTTTTACTACTTCCCATTCTTCAAGCTTCACTTTCCAACTTTCCAGGTTACACAAGTTAGTACAACAAGTTTGTCAGCTATTCAACCCAACAGTATTTCTAACTCATTGTCCTTAACACTTCGCTTTCCATCACCACCCTCTGTCTTGCTTTGGGTTTCATTAAAGGAAACACTGAGACAAGCGCCTGGGTGAGTGTAGATTATTTGGGAGGGGATTCCAAAAAGAACAATTAAGGATGTGAGGCAAGTGTAATAGAGAAGGGAGAAAAGCCAATAAAATGTATATAGTCAGCTACTTACAACAGACAAGGGGAGCAAATTTTACTGGGCACCCTCGATGGAACTATGTAAAGCACACTTCAGAATGTTCCAAAGAGGGATGCAGACATTGGTGAATTTACCAACGACTCCACGCTCTCATTGGTTAAGGGCGGAGGGAGTTAAATTCTTGTTTCTTGCTGTCAGACTGTGCTGAAGATAAGTTGAGCTAGCCTTTGAAGTAGTAGAGAAAGCCCTGAGGCAAATGAGCTGAGAACAAAGGGCATGTGGGGCAGGAGGCTGTCAATGTGCACAGCACATGCTCACTGCACCTGCAGGTCACATTGGAACTGGGAGGTGGGAAGGAGCCTGGACACCCCATTACATTTTCTTCTTATTACCTGGCTTAGGTTGCTTTTGGCAGGCCTCAAAATACTTACTTTGCTCACTCTTCATTCCCATGATTCTTCATCTTTCTGTTGTTCTCTGGCAAAACATGGACTGCTGGTAGACAGCTATGTCCATTTTATGAATCTACATCTGAATAACTGATCATCGCCAGACAAACTGTGATGACTGGTTTCATTTCACATTTATGACAACAGTCTCAAATTTGTTCTTCATAAACACAGACAATTCCCTGACAATTCCCTTGATTGTTATATAGCCTGTTTCCCAGAGGAATGTTTTATCCCTCATGCTTAGTTAATTACCTCACACCATAGTTCATAGATAAAGTAGATGCAGAATATGTGCAGCCAGCCTACAAAGATCTGAGTCCATATACCCTCTGCCACATCTGCCTCTACTTGGGAAAGGTTGCCCTCTCACATTTAAGCCCAGCCATTCCACTTGTGCTCTGGGGTTATCCCTCCTTACCTGTATAAGAACCTCACTCATGCAGTCATTACTTTTCTTTCACCATCATAATATATGCATATGTAATACCCCCATCTTAAATAGCAAAATATAAATGAACAACAGTCTCTTGAATACACACAGATTTCTGGCTACCACCTCGTTTCTCCTCTACCTTCTACAACAAATACATACTAAGAACTGTATAAATGTACTATTCCACTTACCCATCAATTATTCTCTGCCCCAACAACTCCAGTTTTGGCCCACAAAGCATTGAAATAATGTTTATCCAACTCAAAAATAGTTAGCATGTTGCCACCATCTGTAATTGTTACTCTCTCTTCCGTATCCTTGATTTCATGGTGGCATTTGACATAGTTGATCAGCCCATTTTTCTTCAAACATTTATTTTCTCCAGCTTTCACTGATGCTGACTGACTTAAGAGCTTTTTGCTTTTGAATTTATGGTCTTTGTGGTTTTAGTTTGCATGTTCTCTCACCTTCTGAAACACACACTACAAACTGAATACTGTTTTACAGTCTCTTTGATGAGTTTTTTCCACTCTGCCACATCCTTCCCTCAAAGGTACCACACAGCTGTCTTTTTTTTTTACATCTTTATTGGAGTATAATTGCTTTACAATGGTGTGTTAGTTTCTCCTTTATAACAAACGGAATCAAGTATATGTATACGTACGTCCCCATATCCCCTCCCTCTTAAGCCTCCCTCCCACCCTCCCTATCCCACCCCTCTAGGTGGTCACAAAGCACCGAGCTGATCTCCCTGTGCTATGCGGCTGCTTCCCACTAGCTATCTATTTTACATTTGGTAGTGTATATATGTCCATGCCACTCTCTCACTTTGTCCCAGCTTACCCTTCCCCCTCCCTGTGTCCTCAAATCGATTCTTTACATCTTTATTCCTGTCCTGCCCTTAGGTTCTTCAGACCACTTTTTTTTTTTTAGATTCCATATAAATGTGCTAGCATATGGTATTTATTTTTCTCTTTCTGACTTACTTCACTCTGTATGACAGACTCTATGTCTATCCACCTCACTACAAATAACTCAATTTCGTTTCTTTTTATGGCTGAGTAACATTCCATTGTATATATGTGCCACATCTTCTTTATCCATTCATCTGTTGATGGACACTTACTTATGTTGCTTCCATGTCCTGGCTGTTGTAAATAGAGCTGCAATGAACATTGTGGTGCATGAGTCTTTTTCAATTATGGTTTTCTCCGGGTATATGCCCAGTAGTGGGATTGCTGGGTCATATGGTAGTTCTAGTTGTAGTTTTTTTTTTTTTTTTTTTTTTTGTGATACGCGGACCTCTCACTGCTGTGGCCTCTCCCATTGCAGAGCACAGGCTCCAGACTCACAGGCCCAGCGTCCATGGCTCACGGGCCCAGCCACTCCGTGGCATGTGGGATCCTTCCGGACCGGGGCACGAACACGTGTCCCCTGCACTGGCAGGCGGACTCTCAACCACTGCGCCACCAGGGAAGCCCCCTAGTTGTAGTTTTTTAAGGAACCTCCATACTGTTCTCCACAGTGGCTGTATCAATTTACATTCCCACCAACAGTGAAAGAGGGTTCCCTTTTCTCCACACCCTCTCCAGCTTTTATTGTTTGTAGGTCTTTTGGTGATGGCCATTCTGACTGGTGTGAGGGGATACCTCATTGTAGTTTTGATTTGCATTTCTCTGATGATTAGTGATCCTTTCATGTGTTTGTTGGCAATCTGTATATCTCCTTTGGAGAAATGTCTCTTTAGGTCTTCTGCCCATTTTTGGATTGGGTTGTTTGTTTTTTTGATATTGAGCTACATAAACTGCTTGTATATTTTGAAGATTAATCCTCTGTCACTTGCTTTGTTTGCAAATATTTTCTCCCATCCTGAGGGCTGTCTTTTCATCTTGTTTATGGTTTCCTTTGCTGTGAAAAAGCTTTTAAGTTTCATTAGGTCCCATTTGTTTATTTTTGTTTTTATTTCCCTTTGTCTAGGAGGTGAGTCAAAAAGGATCTTGCTGTGATTTATGTCATAGAGTGTTCTGCCTATGTTTTTCTCTAAGAGTTTTATAGTGTCTGGCCTTACATTTAGGTCTTTATTCCATTTTGAGTTTATTTTTTTGAATGGTGTTAGGGAGTGTTCTAATATCATTCTTTTACATGTAGCTGTCCAGTTTTCCCAGCACCACTTATTGAAGAGGCTGTCTTTTCTCCACTGTATATTCTTGCCTCCTTTATCAAAAATAATGTGACCATATGTGTGTGGGTTTATCTCTGGGCTTTCTATCCTGTTCCATTGATCTATATTTCTGTTTTTGTGCCAGTACCATACTGTCTTGATTATTGTAACTTTGTAGTATAGTCTGAAGTCAGGGAGCCTGATTCCTCCAGCTCCATTTTTCTTTCTCAAGATTGCTTTGGCTATTCGGGGTCTTTTGTGTTTCCATACAAATTGTGAAATTTTTTGTTCTGTGAAAAGTGCCATTGGTAGTTAAATAGGGATTGCATTGAATCTGTAGATTGCTTTGGGTAGTATAGTCATTTTCACAATGTTGATTCTTCCAATCCAAAAACATGGTATATCTCCATCTGTTTGTATCATCTTTAATTTCTTTCATCAGTGTCTTATAGTTTTCTGCATACAGGTCTTTTGTCTCCTAGGTAGGTTTATTCCTAGATATTTTATTCTTTTTGTTGCAGTGGGAAATAGGAGTGTTTCCTTAGTTTCTCTTTCATATTTTTTATCATTAGTGTGTAGGAATGCAAGAGATTTCTGTGCATTAAACACACAGCTGTGTCTTAAGCTCTCTTCTCTTCTTCATCTATGTTCTCCCTATAAAAATATGATCCAGCTTCTGGGGTCTTGTAAAATATTTTCTGATGACTCCCATTTTTATCTTCAACTCCATTGCCTCCCCTAAGTTCCAGACTTCTTTCTCCTTTTATCTAAGACCTTGTTCTTTTTCACTTGCATATGTAACAGTCATTTATAACTTAAATTTGCCCCTGTCAGTCTTCTCTCCTACTCAAGCCTTCTCTGTTAAAGACTGTGTGTGTATGCACACATGTGTGTGTACATATTTGTACATGTGTGTGTACAAAAATACTTAAATGGTAAAATATAACGATTATGAATGAAAGTAGAAAGAAAAGGAAGGAATAGGAATAATAAAATCTTAATTTAAAGAAAGAAGTAAATAAGTCACAGTAATTTAATTGTGGGGAAAGGGAGACAGGGAGAGAGAGAGAAAGAGAGAATCTAATGCAATTTTCAAAAGTTAAAAGTTAACAAGACTGAGTAATAGTCCTTTGTGTCTGTGTGTGTATAAATATAGTATATATATATATATATACATACTTATACCAATGTATATATACTGTATATATACGATATATATACAGTATATATATACTATATATATACACATTTATGTATATATATTACATCTTTTTTCTTTTTTTAATTGGTTTTTATTGGAGTATAGTTGCTTTACAATGTTGTGTTAGTTTCTGCTGTGCAGAAAAGTCAATCAGTTATATCCATTCTTTTAGATTTCCTTCCCATTTAGGTCACCACAGAACATTGAGTAGAGTTCCCTGTGCTATACAGTAGGGTCTCATTAGTTATCTTTTTTATACATAGTGATGTATATATGTCAATCCTAATCTCCCAATTCATCCCAGCCCTCCTTCCCCCCTTAGTAACAATAAGTTTGTTCCCTACATCTGTGACTCTATTTCTGCTTTGCAAATAAGTTCATCTGTACCATTTTTCTAGATTCCACATAAGCAATATTATACAATATTTGTTTTTTCTGTTTCTGTCTTATTTCAGGCTGTATGACAATCTCTAGGTCCACACACATCTCTGCAAATGACATTAGTTTGTTCCTTGTTATAGCTGAGTAATATTCCATTGTATATATGTACCACATCTTCTTTATTCATTCCTCTGATGATGGACATTTAGGCTGCTTCCATGTCCTGGCTATTGTAAATAGTGCTGCAATGAATATCAGGGTGCATGCATCCTTTTGAATTCTGGTTTTCACCAGATATATGCCCAGGAGTGGGATCGCTGGGTCATATGGTAGCTCTGTATTTAGTTTTTTAAGGAAACTCCATACTGTTCTCCAGTGGCTGTACTAATTTACATTCCCACCAACAGTGCAAGAGAGTTCCCTTTCCTCCACACCCTCTCCAGCATTTATTTTTTGTAGACTTTTTGATGATGGCCATTCTGATCGGTGTGACATAATGCCTCATTGTAGTTTTGATTTCTCTCATAATTAGTGATGTTGAGAATCTCTTCATGTGTTTGTTGGCCATCTGTATATATTCCTTGGAGAAATGTCTATTTAGATCTTCTGTCCATTTTTTTGTTGGGTTGTTTGTTTGTTTGTTTTTTATATATTGAGCTGCATGAGTTGTTTGTATATTTTGGAAATTAGTCCCTTGTCAGTTGTTTCATTTGAAAATATTTTTTCCCATTCTGAGAGTTATCTTTTCATTTTATTTATAGCTTCCTTTGCTGTGCAAAAGCTTTTAAGTTTCATTAGGTCCCATTTGTTTATTTTTGTTTTTATTTTCATTACTCTAGGCACTGGATTGAAAAATATCTTGCTGCGATTTATGTCACAGCGTGTTCTGCCTGTATTTTCCTCTAACAGTTTTATAATATTCGGCCTTACATTTAGGTCTTTAATCCATTTTGAGTTTATTTTTGTGTATGGTGTTAGGGAGTGTTCTAATTTCATTCTTTTACATGTAGCTGTCCAGTTTTCCCAGCACCATTTATTGAAGAGGCTGTCTTTTCTCCATTGTATATTCTTGCCTCCTTTGTCATAGATTAGGTGACCATAGGTGCATGGGTTTATCTCGGGGCTTTCTGTCTTGTCCCATTGGTCTATATTTCTGGTTTTGTGCCAGTACCATACTGTTTTGATTATTGTAGCTTTGTAGTATATCTGAAGTCAGAGACTCTGATTCCTCCAGCTCTGTTCTTCTTTCTCAATATTGCTTTACTATTCAGGGTCTTTTATGTTTACTTACAAAATGTAAAAAATTTTGTTCTAATTCTGTGAAAAATGCCATTGGTAATTTGGTAGAGATTGCATCGAGCCTGTAGATTGCTTTGGGTAGTATAGTTATTTTCACAATATTCATTCTTCCAATCCAAGAACATGGTATATCTCTCTATCTGTTTGTGTCATCTTTGATTTCTTTCATCAGTGTCTTATAGTTTTCTGCATACAGGTCTTTTACCTCCTTAGGTAGGTTTATTCCTAGGTATTTTATTCTTTTTAATGCAATGGTAAATGAGATTGTTTCCTTAATCTCTCTTTCTGATCTTTCATTGTTAGTGTACAGGAATGCAAAAGATTTCTGTGTATTAACTTTGTATCCTGCAACTTTAAACTCTAGTAGTTTCTGGTAGCGTCTTTAGGATTTTCTATGTATAGTATCACACCATGTGCAAACAGTGACAGTTTGACTTCTTCTTTTCCAATTTGGATTCCTTTTATTTCTTTTTCTTCTCTGATAGCTGTGGCTAGGACTTCCAAAACTATGTTGAATAAAAGTGGAGAGAGTGGACATCCTTGTCTTGGTCCTGATCTTAGAGGAAATGCTTTCAGCTTTTCACCATTGAGTATGATGTTAGCTGTAGGTATGTTGTATATGGCCTTTATTATGTTGAGGTAGGGTCCCTCTATGCCCACTTTCTGGAGAGATTTTATCATAAATGGATTGACTTTTGTCAAAAGCTTTTTCTGCATCTATTTTAATGATCATATGGCTTTTATTCTTCAATTTATTAATGTGGTATATCACATTGATTGATTTGCATATATTGAAGAATTCTTGTTTCCCTGCGATAAATCCCACTTGATCAGGTTGTATGATTCTTTTAATCTGTTGTTGGATTTTGTTTGCTAGCATTTTGTTGAGGATTTTTGCATCTATGTTCATCAGTGATATTGGCCTGTAATTTTGTTTTTTTGTGATATCTTTGTCTAGTTTTGGTATCAGTGCGATGGTGGCTTTGTAGAATGAGCTTGGGAGTGTTCCTTCCTCTGCAACTCTTTGGAAAAGTTTCATAAGGATAGGTGTTAACTCTTCTCTAAATATTTGATAGAATTTGCCTGTGAAGCCATCTCGCCCTGGTCTTTTGTTTGTTGGAAGATTTTTAATCACAGTTTCAATTTCAGTCCTTGTGATTGGTCTGTTCATGTTTTCTCTTTCTTCCTGGTACACTACATCTTTATCCATTCATATGTCAATGAACATTTAGGTTGCTTCCATGTCTTGGCAATTGTAAACAGTGCTGCACTGAATATTCAATGGAATATTACTAAGCTATAAAAAGAATGAAATCATGCCATTTGCAACAACATGGAGGGACCTAGAGATTATCATACTAAGCAAAGTAAGTCACAAAGGGAAAGACAAATAGCATATGATATCACTTATATGTAGAATCTAAAAAAATGATACAAGTGAACTTATTTACAAAACAGAAATAGACCCATAGACATAGAAAACAAACTTTTGGTTATCAAAGGGGGAAAGGGGGGGAGGGATAAATTAGGAGTTTTGGATTAACATATACACACTACTATATATAAAATAGACAACCAACAAGGACCTACTGTATAGCACAGGGAACTATACTCAATATTTTGTAATAACATATAAGGAAAAAGAATCTGAAAAAGAATAGATATGTATGTATAATTGAATCAATTTCCTGTACACCTGAAACTAACATAACATTGTAAATCAACTATACTTCAATAAAAAAAGTTAACAAGATTTTTTTTTCACCACAGAACAAGACTTTGTGATAAGTACGGCATAAATAAAGTTTGCCATAGTAAGTATTATAGAGCGCAGAGTGCATGAAAACTTTAAAGCAAATAGAAGAGGTCAAGTACTTTTTGTTAATAAGAATATATATATATATAGAGAGAGAGAGAGAGACAGAGACAGAGAGAGGCAGAGACAGAGACAGAGAGACAGAGACAGAGAGAGACAGAGAGAGAGTGTTAGTCATTGTGTCTAAAATGAACTTTTAGAAAAGGCAAACTGAAATTAACTTCATTCTCTCATCATACTATTATGCCTTTAAAAAAGGCATAATCACAGAGTGATAAAGCTAAAAGGAGCATGAAATATTAAAGAGAAAACCTGCATTTTTGGATGAGAAAATGGTGAAGAGGGGTCAGTCTCATAAAAATGGTTTAATGTCACTCTCTTATTTTGTTAGCATCATTGGCAGCTAGGATCCTTTCTTTTCACTGGATGTGCTGTGGTTCTTCCTCCATGGATATTTCCTGCCATAAGATGTGCATGCACTATGTTAGAAAAGCATGGATCCTTACCAGTGACTGCTGGTACCTTTGCAGTAGTCACACCATTCACAATTGTATGGCCACACTGCATCTTCTCACATCATAATAGCCAAGAACCTTCATGTTCCAGTGCACTCAGTACTGGACCAGGAGTTGGCAAGAGGTTCAACACAGTCAGCCACCAAACACAACTTTGCACTGCCAGCAGGAGGCAGAGATGGCCACTGCCATACTCCACCCCCACTGCCAACACACACACAGAGCAGAAGAGAGCAGAGATTACTGGGGAAAGACTGGGGACCTGTGGGGTACAAACCACCAGGCCATGAGGATCATGAGAGTTTGGTCTTCAAACTCTCAACACATGTTCCATTATTTCATCAGAATTCAATTACAAAATATACAACTTAAATGTCCATCGACAGATGAATGGATAAAGAAGCTGTGGCACACATATACAATGGAATATTACTCAGCCATAAAAGGAAATGAAATTGAGTTATTTGTAGTGAGATGGATAGACCTAGAGTCTGTCATACAGAGTAAAGTAAGTCAGAAACAGAAAAACAAATGCCGCATGCTAACACATATATATGGAATCTAAAAAATTTTAAAAAATGTTACTGATGAGCCTAGGGGCAGGACAGGAATAAAGATGTAGACATAGAGAATGGACTTGAGGACACGGGGTGGGAGGGGGAAGTTGGGGCAAATTGAGAGTAGCATCGACATATATACAGTACCGAATGTAAAATAGCTAGTGGGAAGCAGCAGCATAGCACAGGGAGATCAGCTCAGTGCTTTGTGATGACCTAGAGGGGTGGGAGGGAGTTTCAAGAGGGAGAGGATATGGGGATATATGTATGCATATGGCTGATTCACTTTGTTGTACAACAGCAACTAACACAGTATTGTGAAGCAATTATACTCCAATAAAGATCTATTAATTAAAAAAAAACAGTAACATTACGAAGAATTTCAAGACTGCAACTGCAGAGCATTAAACTTCAAGTGCAATGTCTTCTGTGTATGGGGACCTGCACAACTGCACTAGTGGCTCACCCATAAATCCAGCCCTGCCTGGAGATAGTAGGAAGTCCCAAGGATGGCTGAGAATAAGTTCATCTCACACATTACTTGATGAAGCTGGGGACAAAAATAATGGTTAATTTTTGAGCTCAGTGAATATTTCTTTCATGTTTTAGTTAAAAACAAGATTCATACAAAATACAAGCAGATATATTCAATTGTTATTTTACAGTAAAATTTATTATTAAAAACTTTTGCAATGTAATCTAAATGACATTAGCATTCTCTAACTCATGAATATTAAAAATATCAGATTTGTGTTAAAGCGGGTTTCAGATGCTAGCCTTGCTTAGTTTACACAAGCCAACTGAGACTCAGTTACTTCATTTTCAAAACGCATGTAAGATTCGGCCTTAACTTATTAGATTGTTGACAAGATTAAGAAGGCAAGGAAAACACAAGGGTCAATCATATAAGAGCTCAATAAATGTTAATAACTTATTATGATAATTATATTTCTAATTTTTCTTATTATAGGTAATAGTGGAATAAATTTCCTTGTATCAAACATTTTTAAGAATGTTTTACTCTAACAGATTTCCAGAAGAGATATGATTAGATCAATGGTTTTGTTTATTTTTAAGTCCTTTGACAAACAAGCCAAACTATGTACTTCCACATATTTTTCAAAATACATATATAATAGATTATATACTTACCCACTTGCTGAGTAGGAAATGGTCCATTTTACATATAACTTTACTATTTTAACACTTCAATACCTTGAGAAGTGTGTGCGTATTTTCTTGTCTCTCTCTCTCACTCTCTCTAAGTTTCTGATAAGTGAAAATTTGAGAAGCTTAGATTCAAAATCAATAGCTCATGGTCCAGAGGAGATACTTCTGTTCTTACCATGTGACTTTGTAATAACACTGCATGCCACACTGAAGATATGATGTGGATGGAGAATTCACACCAGCCATTTTGCAGCAGCTAAAACAATCTTAGTGTTCTTGCTGTAGTATACCTACAAAATCAATTTGAATTTTTGACAGAGTACTTAGACATTTTCCATATATGTATCAAGTAACTTGGAGAGTGCCATACTCCTTGATGTTCTTTTCAACATGAGACTCTATCTCAGGCCATCAGACATAGCTTCAATCTAATGATTTCATGAGAGCATTTTTCTGTTTGCTACTGTTCCAGCACATAGCCAAGACAACTTTATGATCACCTTCTGGAACTGCAAAATAGTCCCAATAAATATGGGGTTTATGACTAAATAACGCCTGCTAATGGCATATGGCTCATTTGAATGCCTCTGGCAGTTTCTCAACTGGACACTCCTACTACCTGTTTAAGCCAAGGGCAGGTATTGGAAACCACACACAAAACAGGAGAATTTTTATTACCCTAAAGAGATGGATAATAAATGTGCATAATATATAACAAGGTATTAAACTAGGGAAGATATCTTATTATAATAAAAGTTGGTATCATATGAGCAGACCAGCAGACATCTGAGATAAAATATCTCTAGTGTTTAGTCAAACAATTTGGGGCAGAAAAGATTACTTCATGATGAGGAAAGTATTTTTATAAAAGGAGGTTCTTTCAACAACATTGACATGCAGTGATATTGAGATACTTTCTTGGTTCAGTATAAGATATAAATACTTAATTGGTTCTGATAAGAAGTAACTTAAAATTTTTCAATTTGACCTTTATCTATGTGTTATCTAACAAATATATCAGATTTCTCGATTGAGAAAGATGGTGTGGCTTTGCTCTACTGATCATTAAAACATGATTTTTTCAGCATGCAAGAAAAATATATTAAAACATGAACCATGCCATAGAATAGAGGATGCAATTGTATCTTGAGAGTAGATATATATTGTCTGTTGTTATTCAGTTTTCTCAAAAGAATGAAATGTTAATTATCAAATAAAATGTGTTGGCTAGTAAGTAAACTAAATAAGGCAAAATGAAGCAAAAGATAATGAAAGAAAACAAGGGGACTATGTAGACTACTATGCAAAATATTGCTAAATAAATTTCCTACTCCAACTATTTGCAGGAACTCAAAAATGATGAAAAAACAAATACTAGCATTCTTTATGATATGTAATTACTCTATAATCTAGGAAAGACCATGGATAGTAGTTAATATTATAGTTAGAATTGTGTTCTGCTAATCCTTTCTATTGAGGATTATAATAGCATTGAGTTATATACAATGAAAAATTTTATGTAGGATTTTTTTTTAATTCAAGGAATATTTAAAAATTGACAGGTGTTATTTTCAGCTCTTCTCAAATGTTTTCTGAAGTCCTTTAATAACAGAATGGACTATTTCTACTTGAGAATGCTGATATATACTTCTCCCAAAGGAGACAGGTTGAACAATACAGATCAATAATAGTACAATTGCAGACTGATTTCTTCTAAGAGACAGTCAGTCATACTTGAAAGGTGTTCTTTACATCTCTGAATATATATTTCTATATTAAATAACAAAATTAGTTAACCATTATTATACATTTGAGAATTCACTGAAACATAATTTTGATGAAATAACCTATAAAAATGGTATGATTAGCATTGCTCCACACATATATTAAGTAGAAACCCAACTTCTGAAGTAAATACTAAGGCCTTTCAGATTGTATTTGTCTTTCATTTATTGTGCTTTGGTGTTTTCTAACAATAACATAAATAACTTTATATATTTACTCTTGTCACAGCCCAACATTGTCAGAAATTCCCCATATAATGTGTGGCACCCTGAACCTGAGTGGCCCAGCCTGTTTTTTCAATATTGTCTCAGGATTTACTAAGCAGAAACTAGTGACGTCTGACCTTCGCTTTGAGTCCAGCAAAATCAACAAATTCTCATAATTTAATTTTCATGTGATAGAGACACAATTTGCTTGAGTAGACTCTTCAGATCACACAAGAAAGGAAATATTTTCAGGGTTTACTTAATTTAAAAAACTTAATTAAACTCAAATCACAAAAATATTGGAATATTTCTCCTTATAAAATTTCTTCCTTATAGTCAAATGGAGAACTTTTAGAGATGTGCTTACATCACAAAAGGTTAGATAAAACCAACATTATTATTTTCAATTAATATAACTGATTTGTTATGCAAATAAATAGGAAGTTATAGAAAAAATCTGATTACTGAGTTCTGTTTAGAAAAAAAAATGCTTGTCATAAAGAGAGGCACACATCTATGGTACAAATAAGCAGAAGGGGCATTTAAAAATTTTTATTTGTTTGTTTGTTTTTTCCTAAAGAATTCTCCAGCATGCCAATTCCCCCTCCCTCCATCTTTCTCTTGAATATATAATTTCTACTTTCATAGGGGAAGTACAGAAATTTTTTTTATTTCTTCAAAACTCAAGTTTGTAGCTTATCTATTACATAATATATTAATGTACTACACATGCAATCTAGAGAATTTTGGACTTGAACTTTTAGTTACAGAGTATCTTGGTGTAATGCAAACAACCTATGCTTTGAAATCAGTAGTTCTAAGAACAAATATTGAGTATAACACTCACTCTTACTTGACAAATAAAGAAACCTCTCCAGAAGCCCACAGTTGTAAATGGGATTAGCACATATGTTCAGACAATGGCAAGAAGTAGTAAGAGTGGTCAGGATGGCATTAGCCAATGTATGGATGGCAAGAGACAGTGTCATGTTTGAGAAAATACGAGATGAGTACTGAAGCAGAAAGTGGTTCCAGAAGAAAGATATTTGAATTTTGTCTTGTAGATCCTAGTGGTGTTTTAAAATTCATTAAGCAAGACATGGATAAAGCAATGGAACTTTAATTTTGCAGAGATGTACAAAGTAATCTGAAGCTTCCAGCAATCCCACTACTGGGCATATACCCTGAGAAAATCATAATTGAAAACAAGTCATGGACCACAATTGTCACTGCAGCACTATTTACAATAGCCAGGACGTGGAAGCAACCTAAGTGTCCATCGACAGATGAATGGATAAAGAAGATGTGGCACATATATACAATGGAATATTACTCAGCCATAAAAAAGAAACAAAACTGAGTTATTTGTAGTGAGATGGATGGACCTAGAGTCTGTCATACAGAGTGAAGTAAGTTAGAAAGAGAAAAATATATGTGCATTAGCATAGCATATGCTAACGCATATATATGGAATCTAAAAAAAAAAAAAAATAGTTCTGAAGAACCTAGGGGCAGGACAGGAATAAAGATGCAGACGTTGGGCTTCCCTGGTGGTGCAGTGGTTGAGAGTCTGTCTGCCGATGCAGGGGACACGGGTTCGTGCCCTGGTCCGGGAAGATCTCACATGCTGCGGAGCGCCTGGGCCGGTGAGCTGTGGACGCTGAGCCTGCGCGTCCGGAGCCTGTGCTCCACAACGGGAGAGGCCACAACGGTGAGAGGCCCACGTACCGCAAAAAAATAAATAAATAAAAAATAAAAAAGATGCAGACGTATAGAATGGACTTGAGGACACGGGGATGGGGAAGGTTAAGCTGGGACAAAGAAGTGAGAGAGTGGCATGGTCATAAATACACTACCAAATGTAAAATAGATAGCTAGTGGGAAGCAGCCGCATAGCACAGGGAGATCAGCTTGGTGCTTTGTGACAACCTAGAGGGGTGGGATAGGGAGGGTTGGAGGGAGACACAAGAGGGAGGGGATATGGGGATATATGTATACATAAAGCTGATTCACTTTGTGATACAGCAGAAACTAACACACCATTGTAAAGCAATTATACTCCAATAAACATGTTAAAAATAATAATAATAAAATAAAAGACACCTGGTAAAGACAGTTGGATTGAACATATGTATTTACCTCCATTCCCCCCTAAGATTCACTATAATAACAATAAAGTTATAAAGTACAAAAATCATAAACCAACAATGAATTAGAAAAATTAGAATAGGAGCAATAAAAGTAAGTCTGGAAAGAGAATAGACAAGATATAATTGACTTCGAAAATTCATGAAAGTTTAAACCTTTCCTGAACAACATTCAAAGAATTCTGATTTGTATAAATGAACTCCAGAAAGATTCATCAATTAGGGGCAGCAATCTTCACAGACAGCGGAGTTTGAAGTGGGACACAAAATAAGTATTATTTAGATTACGAGAAAGACAAAAATTTTTATCAACATGGACAGAAAGACAACTGCCCCTCTGAAGGCAGAGAGAAAATTAAAGCCCTGTTCCTTGGAGTAAGGAGAACATACAAAACATGAAAAAGGGAAAACCATGCACAGATGTGAATCACCTACCTTACACTAATAGGAATGGTCAAAGAAATCTATCAACTGAATGGTGAAAATTACTCCCAATTCCAGTTCAGTTTCCTCACCAAGCTCAAAACAGTCACCAAGGATTATACAGTATAGTAAGAAGATTAAAATAGTCCACTACAAAAGGTCTAACTTATTGGAGGCAGGAAGAAAGAAAAGAAGAAAGTATGGAAACGAAGAAAGGAACAAAGAAAATCTTGAAAATCTGAAATACCCATACAGCCTGATCAGAACACATAATATGAATGCAGGTTGCCCATGAATGCAAAGTTCTAAAATGAGTATGCAGCCAGAAAGCAAAAGACATTCATAAAAAAATTAAATTTAAAAGTCAGTTTTAGAAAGTGAAGGTACAAGACAAAACAATACAAAACAAAACAGGAAATCAAACCAAGCCTGCAAGGACAAGCTATGTAACAAGAGAACTCATCACCCATACCCATATCCTGTGTTATGCAGCCTCAAAATTGTCCCTAATAAGCCCTGCCCCTGGTATTCATGACATTTTGGAAATCTCTCTTATTGGATAACTTGCTACTGAAAAACAGAAGAGAACAAGGTAAGGGGAAATGCCACTTCAGTGATTAAATTATTTTCATCTCGATATCAGACTCTCTCTATTACCTCATGTACGAGCTTTGTTGAAGCAGCTTATCTTGGTGGAGTGGTCCTTATGACAAGAAATTGAGGGGTAGCCTCAGGCAACAGCCAGAAAGAAACTAAAGCTCGTAGTCCAATAGCTTTTGAGGATCAATGTCCTGTCAACAACCATGAAAGTGAGTTAGAGGTGAACACTTCCCTAGTTAAACTTCCAGACCCCAACCATGGACAACACCTTGATTTCCCTCTTGTGAGAGACTGAAACTGAGCTATTTCCGGAGCTAAGACCCAGCTAAGCCTTCCCAGAGTCCTGACCCACAGAAACTGGGAAGTAATAAAGATAATATGTATGTGTTTGTCTTGGCAAGCGTTGGAGCGATTTTTTATGCAGCAATAATAATAATACCCATATGAAATAAATAGTATCCATATGAAAACAGGTGCACAGACACACACAAACATACACACATGCAAATGCAGCTGATAAAAAAACAAAATGTGATACCAGAAATTTTTTAAAAGTAGGAGAGAGAAAAAAATATTGGAAATGGGGTATTTCCTATTTTTCCTTTTTTTTTTTTTTTTGGATGTTAGGATTTCTAGTATGGCCATCTAATTATTTTACTTTATTTCTCATGTATATATACATAAATATAAACTCATATATTTACATATAAAGTATAATATATAATGTATAACACATTTTATATATTAATATTAATGGTATATAATATATACATATATCATAAATATATACATATGTATAGATCATATACTATATAAATGTATAAAAAAAGCATTTGTCAATATTATGTTTTTGAGACCTATCCCCTACTTCTTCCTACAAATTTTCTATTGAAATTTTTATCTGTGTATTCCTTCAGGCTTATATGTCCCTGTCTTTGCTTATGCATAATATGCATTATAATCAATTATTAAATATTTAATATGATAGAATAATCCTTGAGAAAGTCATCCTCTTATTCCAGCTCTAAGATAATTATCAATGACAATTATTTTTATATCTCCGATCACCTCAAGAAAGTACATTAGTTCCTTGGGACAATTATATGGAGATAGTGAGAGGCAGGAGCTGGTTTGTGGAAAGTTGTACAACAAAATATACCAGACACTCAAGCATGCTCAGGTATTAGGACAGAATATGCTGAATGACTTCAGCAAAGCTTACAATGGAATACTTCTTTTGTACCTCAGTGTGTGAGTACTTGATTTGGGGTTAACTTGATTTGGGGGTTAATTACTTGCAAATGAAGTACTTCAGCATGTGTTACATTTAAAGTATCATTTAAAAACTTATACGTTTTTTTCAAATGCTGCTAATTTGACATAAATTTCCCCATGTTTGACTCCTTAATTTCTACTCATCCTTCCACACCTAAGTTAAACATTATATGCACCAAAATCCTTTTCTAAACCTAGTAAAGATTTGGCACCAATGGCCAAGATTGCAAGTTGTCCTTCTAACATCTTTTTTTGGTGTGTGTGCATCTCTTAGTGTTATAAACAGTTTAATTTGCTAGTTGGCCAATTGCCATGCTCTTCTACACTCCTATAAAACTTCTGGTGTCCTTAACTGGTACAATAAGAGCTCTTCAGCATATTAGTCAATGTCCAGAAAAATAATCTACCCTTCACTAACACACCAAATTACAAGACCTCTAAGACCTTGGACCAGTGTTGGTTAAGCCACCATAAATATTGTTGCCACTGCATTATGAGGACTAAATATTATCAAAGTGTTTTGAATGTGCTGACAATGTTGTGTCCACTGAGATGTTATTAGTTGAGAATGTTTTACCAACAGGTAGAGTAATATCTGAGTATGTCATGAGGTTTCTCAAAAGTGCCGTTTTGAATACTAGGTGTGAAAAATTTAGAGACATTTGGCCACCATGTCATGCCAGTATTTACCTACTCTGACCCCGTTCTGATACTTGCTTGTATAGTGTTCCAACCCTACTTTTCATCTGGAGTAGTTAAAGTGGCAATAGAGGTGCTGCCACACCAGGAAGACAGCAAAGACATTTATGCCTTCATATTCAGATATTTGTCTCAATGATATGTCATCCTGGTTCACAACAACTCAGATTATTAGCTAACCACTGACTGCATCAAAATGCCTAACATGATTCAAAAGCAAGAATTATTTCAAGTCTTTGGAAGAACAGATATAAGCATAACAAAAAACTTAACACAATCAATAATATCAAACAGCTATTTTGGAGACTGATGATTAAATAATTCTGGTTAATGTCTTTTTTCTAAATTATACATACAGGGCCCTTAAAAATTCTAAGTGGCTTACATATAATTATTCTTCTTATAGGAAATCAAAGCTTAGAGCTTTCTCACCAGTAGCTATGTCTTGACATCATATCTGAGAGTAAGAACAAAATGTATAATTCCCCTCTAAGATAGTACTGTGAGCAAAAAAAAAAAAAAGTGAGGGCATTTACTACAATGTTTCTTATTTATGTGCTTCATGATCAACTGCCAGAATTTTCCTCTTTTCTGCTTTCAGCTTATAACCTATCTCAACCCAGAATCAGTGACCAAAATGATTTCAGCCATGCTGCCCATCCCCAGTTCGGGTAGCAGAATTGGATTTGCTGCATCTTCTTATATTGCCTTTTCTCAATAAGGAGATAAAGGATGATGGGGCCACCTCTATGACTAGGTAGTAGTCATTACTTAACATCGTTTGGTCCTTGTTTAGCCAATAAAATAAAATTACTCTCCAGCTCATTTTACTTTAGACAATTCACAGACAAGTTCAGAAAAACTGAAACAGTGCTGTAATCACCAGTGCTTTACACTGCCAGGTTGCACAAAAGCTATCCTAGACCCACTCCATTCCAAGAAAATTGAATAATGTGTATCTTGGGAAAAATAGATAGTAGGGTGATCACATGATGCTATACGCCTTCCTTCAAAGTACTACATCCCCGAAACCTTTTCAAATCTGTCCTCCTTTCCACCCTCACATTTAGATGAAGAACAAATTTATCCATCTGAGCCAGCCAACATTTTTTATCTATGTTATTGTTTAATTTCTATTAACAGATAGTCAGTTTTCTATCCCAGTTCTCAAACAAACACCTTGCAGGCCACAAAGGATAGCATACATCCATATGGTATTATGCTTTATGGAACATTTTAGAATGTTGGAATCAGGGAAATGTATTCCTTGTTCTGATAATATACTGGGAGATATAGCTGACGAGAACAAACTGATACAAAATACTTTTTCCCACACTCTTAGTAGTATTCTATGCTGTTGATTCAGTTAAAAAGTAGGCAGAATCCAAAATGGATTGCCTGTCTATCACAGTCAAGATCCATTTTAAGCCACTTGGATTTCTTGGTTAGGCTCTTGTGTAATGCAACTCCCAGCTAGGTGGAGGAAATTGTTCTCAGAGAATCTTACCCAAATCTATCTTTCCTGTTGATATTTCACACGGTCTTTCATAACATTAGCAGCTTTGGCAGATGATAGAGGTATATACCCTTTTCCTGCCTAATGTTGCATACCTTAAACACATCTGTGCCTGCTCATTTCAAGTAGGTACCTCCAGCAGCTGAACAAGACATTAGTCTTAGCATTTCAGCCATGTTCAATACTAGTAACTAGCTTTTGTCTACATGACCCACTTTAACTCTTTCTTGAAATTTCCACATGAAATTTTACAATTGTATTAACAATACAAGGGATATTGATACAACCCAATCATCTGAGGCAGGGATTGGCAAACCCCTATAATAATTAATTTGTTTTGCAAGAGTTTTCTTAACCTATTAAAATCCAAGAGCATTAAACTACTTTTGATGATTTCCTCAAGCAAGGGCCTTCCTCCAAAGTACAGTGCAGGTTTGAGACATTTTTAGCTTGAATTACAGCAGCTGTGGGCTATCTACAGTCCTTATTAAGCAGATCTGGCCAGGGTATTATCATTGGCCCATACACTTAAATATGGAGCAATGCTGTCAAGAGTTAGCATGACCCAAGAGTTCATGTGTATGCAGATAGAATCCAATTCTTATTTCATTACTTTATATATTGCCTTAATTCTGCCTTTTGTGTCTTCTTGTCCTTCTTGCCCCAACTGATGTTTTACCATCCATAGGGAGAATGACTGCATAATTCCAAATTGCTTGCTTACCCTAATTTGGAACTACCATTAGTCAACTAGGCTGCTTGCTTTGCTTTAGAAGGGAGACAGTCTAAGGTTCATACCATTCACCATTAGAGCTATTGGTCTTTCTAGTTTTGTCATTTTTCCCGGAACTGGTGTGAACTGCTCATGGATATAAGAGCTATCACCAGTGGTTTCCTCTGGTGTATGCTGTTTTCACTTTGTAAGTTCTGTTGAGCTGTTTATTACGTATTGATATAAATAGCTCAACATTACCATTGGCATAATGGGTATATTTGGTCTGAAAATATGTTATCTTTTAATATCTGCAGCTCTCTCCTCTAAAACCAAGTGAAAGGTCACCTTTTTTCTTAAGAGAGTATATGTAGCTGCAGTGGCATGTAGCTTGTCCAAAATCATAGTATTTGCAACTTCTGAGAGACACTCAGTATCTCAGGTATCCATAAGCCTGATCTCTCCAAAGCACTTTCCATATCACTTAGCATTTCTATGGTGCTAAAAATACAACTTGGAATATACTCCACTGCAAGATTCTAAGATAGTTTTAATTCTATATTCTATTCAAATTCACTCCAGGGAGAGAGGGAAGGAGAGAGCCACTTTATGTATTGGGACTAATAGCATGTCCACATGTGGATATTCAAGAAGACTTACAAAGTATTATCCATTTTTATTATTAATTTGATTTATCACTGCATATGATAAGATGCTCATGGCTCCAATCAATCATATTCTAATGAATTATTGGACTAGTACCTATATTTTATCCAAATTAATTATCCTTGGTTATTGTATGTACTATCACAGTTTTCCAATGTCCCTTGGCTTCATACTATGAGACTGAAATTATCATGATCTCTCCATTACAATGAATCAACTTATTTTTGTTAACTAGATTTATTGTGTTGATCATTACTCAATATATACATATATTGAATCATTATGTTGTACACTTGGAACTAATATAATGTTAAATGTCAATTATATTTCAATTTTAAAAATTAACTCTTTTGTTTTATAAAAAATAAAGTACATCAACTTATTTTTAAGTTGGAGAATTCAGATATTTTTAGAGGAAAAATATGAATTCTATTTTAGCCTATCAGTCTATTTCTTTAAATAGCCTGGCATTAGCAGTATCTATTGTTATTTCTAAATAGATTGCCTGTTAGATTTCCTGAAAAGATTCACTATGTTTAGCATGGTGAAAGATTATTGGTGGAACTGCCTTATAGTAAATTGTTAATGTCCATAAGCAAAACACTATTTTCACAGTTCAGAGAGCAATGTTATAAAATTAGACTGCTGATTTTATCATGTTATAATTATGCATAAACTTTAAAAATTTTCTTTTTAATATGATTAATACATGGGAAGGATTTGTTAATCATGAATATTTCCAGTTAGCATAAGCAATACCAAACAAAGGATCGAATGTGACAAAACACAGACTCACAAATACAGAGAACGAATTAGTGTTTAAAAGTGGGAAGAAGGGTAGAGGGAGGGTCAAGATAAGTGAAAGGGATTAAAAGGTAGAAACTACTAGATATAAATGTTACAAGGATGTAATGCACAGCACAGGGAATATAGCCAATATTTTATAATAACTTTATATGGTGTAAAATTTTTACAAATATTGAATCACTATGTTGTACACCTGAAAGTAATATAATATTGTAAGTCAACTATACTTCAATTAAAAAAAAAACCAGAAAACAAAGAATACACTTGCTTGATATTTGAATATAAATTGGCAATCTATACACATGTCATAAAGATACAAAGATTCTAATTAACTAATTAGATACAAATGATACCACCAGAGGGTATTTTTTTCCTTTTCTTTCTGTCTTCTCAATCTATAGTTATCACCTTAACTGCTTATCTTCACAAGGGCATCGCTTTCCACTCCAAGTTTTACTTTCACTCTTCTAATATTTTCTTCTTGTTCTTGGACATAGCATAGTATATTATCAGCATATCCAACCATTCACAATTTTAAATCTGAAAAATTATACTCTCAAAATTTAAATGAAATTGGTATTATAATTCATAAATTAGGAAACATATCCAAAAATACTGTTCAAAAAAGGGGTAAGCAACTTTGTCATATACTAACAGAAATTTTACTAATATATGTAAATGTCATTTTTTTTTTTTTTTTTTTTTTGCTGTACGCCAGCTTCTTACTGTTGTGGCCTCTCCCGTTGTGGAGCACAGGCTCCAGACGTGCAGGCTCAGTGGCCATGGCTCACGGGCCCAGCCGCTCTGCGGCATGTGAGATCTTCCCAGACCGGGGCATGAACCCGTGTTCCCTGCATCAGCAGGCGGACTCTCAACCACTGTGCCACCAGTGAAACCCCTGTAAATGTCATTATTAACAAAGAAAATATGTATATCTTATGTTCTAAGCTACAAGAAACTATAGCCAAAAAGTTTTACTTGCTTTGCTTTTAGAATTACTATGTTCAGTTCTTTCTCTTACAATCTCATTGTCATCTAAATTTTCTGTTAAATAATTCATCTCCTATCACTGTCACAAAGCATCAAAAACATTGTAATGCTCTTGGATTTCAGTTGGCCAGAAAAATTCTTGCTAAATAAATGAACTGTTATATTTTTAAATGGTGTGGTTTGATTTTATCTACTTGACAAGGGACATTCAGACCATTTTAAGAATTACTATTTTTTTATTTCCTTTCTCTCAGGCTTGAAGGATATTTACAAGGAGGCAAATTGCTCTAAATTGATTGACTTTATTTACTTTATGGTAGTAATTTATGGAATAATTAAAGGTTTCTTTCTACAAAATCATTGCTAATAATACTAGCCTCTGATCAATTCAGCCAATTAAAAGGAACTGAAGATTTCTGGTAGCACACTTTAGTGAGTAAAATTTAGCTTAACTCAATATAAATATCCTTTTCATATTGTGAGATTATTTTAAATTTTATTACTTTAATTTTTTTAGTTTCTAATTTGATTGTGTAGCATGCATTTTCTTGCATGTAGAAATTAATATCTATACCTAAAGCTATTACTAGAATTTAAAAATTTCACACATCTTATTAATATATACACTTGATGAAAAAAGTGTTGAAAATTAGCATCAATACTGATATAACTATTTAGAAATTTAGATTTTATGTTCCCCTATATAATTAAATTAATATTTGGGAGAAAATTAGGAGATAAAAATTCTTTGAAATCTTAACATTTCATTATAAAAATAATCTTAATAATTACATAAATGAAGTAGAACTTTGGTGTGTAGATTTCTATCTACATATACATGGAAAATTATGAAATATATAAAAACATGTACACACAGAATGGCCTTTACATATTCTCTGAAAAATTCGTTCCCACCAACTAATGTATCATGGAAAAAAATTTCCAGAGGAGATATAGATAGACAGATAGATAGATAGATAGATAGATAGATAGATATGGATATATGTATCTATGTTTGCCTCTATAGACCCTTACTAGTAGTTGACATTATCAATGGTTCTACTAATTGACTCTTCTCAAGTTTCTCCATGTAAGTTTGAGATAAACATGTAGGACAGCTTTCTTACCATGTGGGTAGTAAACTGGAGCAACAAGGACTACTGAAGGAGAACACAGCACATTGATGTGCTAGTCTATTGAATATACTAAAAGGAGAAATTGAACCATCCCCATGTCAATCCTTGGGGATTAAGTAGAAGAACAAGGTGTTTACGTTACTCAAGTTTCAAACAAGCGAACCAACACCTCAGCACTTCTAGGTAACTAGATTTCCACAAAAACTCCTATGAACATACCAATAAGTCCAGAGCACCAAGAACTATGGCTAAAGAGGCCTTATGAGGCACTCAAAGACCTCACTTAGCCTAGAGTAAGTGGTTATACAGACTAATCCTTCTGTAACCCAAGTGAGGGGTGGAGAAGAAGCACTTCCTCATAGCATAGGGCAGTGGTGATGGACAGAGAATGTGCAAGGAATGAAATCTTAATACTGGCATCCTGTAGGCACACAGAGTATAGATCATAGGAACAGTGAGAAAAGACACATTTAGTTCCTTTAATTGGCTGAATTCATTAGAGGCTAGTATTGTTTAGACAAAAAAAAAAAAAAAAAAGAGGCTCTTTCTAGCACAAGAGTTGGAAGATTGGTGGCCTATTTCAGTAGTTCTTATATAATCCAAACTCAGGTGAACAAGTGCCAGAGACAATACAGTTTATTATTATCAATCTTTGTAGGAGAGGCATAAACCCAGTCTGATTATATTTGAAAAAAAATTACTGTGATAATACATCCCTTCCATGTGTTGGAGTATAATATGCCATAATATATTTGGAGAAAATCTGGAATTTATCATATTCACAGTGAAAAAAGAATAATCTGTAGTTGCAAGGGACTGGGGAGGGGAGGAGGGAAGGATGAACAGCTAGAGCAGACAGGATTTTTAGGGCAGTAAAACTATTCCACATGATGTGGTGGTAATGGTGGATACATAACATCATGCCTTTGACAAAACCAACAGAACTGTAGATCACAAAGAATGTGAGCCCTTAAAATAACTGACTTTAGTTTATAACAATGTATCAGTGTAGGGTCAGTTTTAACATGCTTACCACACCAAGGCAAGATGTTAATAATGAGGGTAAGGGAAAGAGTGGGAGGGGGAGTATATGGGAACTCTGAACATTGTGCTCAGTTTTTCTGTAAGTTCAAAACTATTCTAAAAATAAATTCCAATAATTTAAAAAATGTGAAGGCAATAAGAAAGGCATATTAAGTTAATACTAAACTAAAAACTTTGGAGTAGGCATATTAATTTCAACAAAGCTGATTTAAGAGTAAAAAATACCAAGGAAAAGGTGGGACATTACATATCAATAAAAGTATCAATTCTCCAAAAAGACATAAAACTCCTAAAGTTGTGGAATCTGACATCAAGCTTTCAATATATGTGAAGCAAAAACTGATAGATCAAGTAGGCACAGAATCAGTAAGGATAGAGTCGACCTGGACAGTAATAGCAATCAAACTAATATAATTGGCATTTATAGAATACTCCACTCAACAACAATAAAATATACATTTTTCTCAAGCTCATGTGGATCACTGAGAAAAGTCTTAAGAGGAATTTTAAAAAGCAATTATATAAAAATAAAAATTAAAAAAAATTGTAGATACAGAGAAAGCAGTGCTGAGAGGAAAATTTATAGTATTAAGTGCATATATTCAGAAAGAAGAAAGATCTATAATCAGTAATCTGAGCTCCACCTCAGGAAACTAGAGAATGAAGAACAATTTAATATTAGTGTAAGCAGAAAGTAAAAGGAAATAATACATATGTGAGCATAAATTATTGAAACTGAAAACTTTAGTAGAGAAAATCAATGAAACCAAAAACTTCTTTGAAAAGACCAGCAAAACTGATAAACCTCTAGCCAGGTTAACAGAAAAAGAAAAGAAAAAATAATTACTAATATCAGAAATTAAAGAGAGGTCATCCTGACCTGTTTCATGAAAGTTAAAAAGGCAATAAAGAACAACAAGTAGAACTCTATAATTTAGATGAAACAGAATGATTTCTTCACAGACACAAATGCTTAAAACTTACACAAGGAGAGACAGGTAATCTGATCAGGCCCATATCTATTAAAAAAATTGTATCAATAATCAGTAACCTTCCAAAAAAGAAACCTTCAGTTCAGATAGTCACTGGTGAATTTTACCAAATCAAAAGAAATGGTGCCAATTACCACAATCTCTTCCAGAAAATAGAGGCTGAGGAAACTCATTCTATGAGGTCAGCATTACCATAATAGCAAAACCAGACAGAAGCATTATGTGAAATAAAAATATTTATATATCATGTTAAGAAGTTGAAAAATTTCTCAGTAAAATCCAGAAAAAAGGAAAGATATTCTCTTTTACTCCTCCTACTATCCTTTTTACTGAGATTTTTAGCTAGTACATTAAAACAAGAAAAAAGAAAGAGAAAGTATTCAACTTGGAAAGGATTAAATAAAGCTGTCTATACTTGCAGACGACATGATTGTCTCTGCAGAAAAAAATAATTTTGGAAAATTACAGAAATAATAAAGGACTATAACAAAGTCACAGGATTCATGGTTTAGTATATATTTTTGTGTATATGCTATACATATATATATATGTATTTTGTATATATACCATACATATAAATATAAACACACATACATTTAATAAATCAATGAAATTTGAAATTAAAACATACCATGTATATTGTACCATAAAAATAAATTACTTAATTATAATCTAACCAAATATGTATAGGAACTATATGTGCAAAACTATAAAATGCTGATAAAAGATTAAATATATCAAGAGTTATTCTGTGCATATTGACTGGAAAAATCAATATTGTTAAGATGTTTATTCTTCTTAACTGTATCTATATATTCCATGCAATTCCAAACAAAATTCCAGTGAGCTATTTTCTTGATATTGACAAACTAATATCAAGTTAATGTGGAAAGTAGAAAGACCTAAAATAGCCAAAACAATAATAGAAGATTAACAGCACAGCTGTAGTGTTAACAATTCCTGATTTCAAGAATTACTATAAAGCTACAGTAATCAAGAGAGCATGATATTGGCTCAAGAATAGACACATAGATCAATTAAACCATATAAATAGCCCAGAAGTAGATGCACAAAAATATAGTCAACTGGTATTTCACAAGGGACAAAGACAATCAAGAGAGAAATAGATGAATGGATAAACAAAGTGTGGTACATTCAAACAGTGAAATATTATTCAATGAAGAAATAAATGAACTAACATGCCATGAAAGTATACGGATGAATATTAAATGTATAGGGTCAAATGAAAGAAGCCGGTAGGAAAAGGCTACATACTGAATTATTCCACTTATGTGACATCTGGAAATGACAGAACATATAGGCATGGTAAAACGGTAATGGCCAGTAGATTAAAGAAGGGCTAGAAATGATGATGAAACACAGGGAATATGTTCAGAGTCTCAAAACAATGCTATATACTTTCATTGCAGATACATGAAACTAAGCATTTGTAAAATTCCATAGAGCTTTACAGCTCAAATAGTAAATATTAATATAAACAAATTTTAAAAAATCATTTAAGAGGTCAGGGGAGTCCAGGATGGGTGCAGAATGTAACTCGGGGCTGGATATATGGGAACTGTCTGTATTACCCTTTCAATTTTTCTATAAACCTAAATTTTTTTCTAAAAACAAAAATTTATTTTTTAAAAATTCTGCAAGACACAAATAGAATACATTCAAAGAAAGTCACATCATAGTCAAACATCATAAATGGAAAAAATATTTAACCAGAAAATAAAAATATACATTATATTCTGGCATAACAATAAGAAGAATGAGAGCTAACATCATCAGAAACAAGTGAAGCCAGAGATAATAAAATCATATATTTAATTAATTTACAGGAAAAATGTGTAAACCCCAAATTTTATATGTAGTAATAATTTTGTTCCAAAATTAAGGTTAAATAATGAAATTTTCAAATAAACAAGAACAGGCAGAGTTTGTTGCTAGCTGAACCAGACTGTAAGGAATACTGTTGATAGCTCTTCAGATAAAACAAAGAAAACCAAACCAAAACAAAACAAAACAAAACAAAAATGAGCACAAATTTACTGATGTATGTATCTGCAGGAAGAAATGAAGATCACCGGAAAGGGAAATTGTGAATTTAACTATAAAATAATATTTATAAAATATATTAAATAGTTACTAACTCTTTAAAGAAAAAACTACACTGTGGATACATAACACATATAGAAGGAGAATGAATGACAACTAAAGTACAAAGGACAAAACAACAATACAGGTATTTTACTTACAATAATGGCTAATTGGCATAATTTAAGTCACTTTGAAAAGTTAAAGATTACAAAGCTGAATTTAGAAAATAACCAGTAATAAGACAAAGCAACATACATTTAAAAAATTGACAGAATTAACAGGAGTTATAGAAAAATATACAATGAACCACAGTTATTTCAAATATGATTTTCTCATAATTAAAAAAAAAATCTGGGTTTCCCTGGTGATGCAGTGCTTAAGAGTCCACCTGCTGATGAAGGGACATGGGTTCATGTCCCGGTCCGGGAAGATCCCACATGCCATGGAGCGGCTGGGCCCGTAAGCCATGGCTGCTGAGCCTGCACGTCCAGAGCCTGTGCTCCGCTATGAGAGAGGCCACAACAGTGAGAGGCCCGCGTACCGCAACAAAACAAAACAAAACAAAACAACAACAAAAAAATCAGTAATGATATAAAAGCTTTATTTTTTATTGAAGTAAAATCGATGAATACCATTATAAAAGTTTCAGGTGTGCAACATTATAATTCAATATACAAAGTGATCATCATCAAAAGAGTAGTTATCATCCATGACCATATAGTTGATCCCTTTTACCCATTTTGCCCACCTCTCAACCCCTTCTCTGCTATATCTGTTCTAGATATAAAAGATCTCTAGATCTCCTGTTATTCTGACAGCCATAGATTAACAATTCCAAGTTTGTCACGGCCTCCCTTGTCATCAACTTAGCCTTAGAGAATAGAGCTACCACTTAACATGTTGTAGTGCTGATGCCTCTCATCAGTGCATTTTGGATGGCCTTGGTGAACGGTATGTATTCTGGCTCCTCCTGAAAACCTCTCCTCTGGTAGGTTTTCTGGACTCACGTAATTTATTCTATCCAGCTTTCTCTCTTTCTGTAGCCTCTTTATTTTGTCATGGCAACTCAGCTATGTCTGTTGCTCAACATGGGACATTTCTTTCTTCACTCTTCTAGAGTGTTGAGGTATCTCTATTTTCTGGGGCCCTTGCCTGAGTGTTAAATCCTCATGTCCTGAGAATTCTTTCTTATGCAGTCTTATATTCTGGCCTACTCAGCAAGTACCCCCAAAATGCAATCCCTGGGTTATTCCTTCTATTCCTGCTAATATAAGTTAATTCTTATATCTCCTCTATAAGTGTATATGCTCTTTCTTATCAACACATTCCAGTTGGATTAGGTTGCAATTTAATGCTAATTACCACCTGTGACCCAAGGGAGAAGAAACGAATCTCTTGAGGAAAGGTGGTCACCTGTTGCCTTTGTGAGAGAGGCTACTACAGTGTTCTCTATCATGCATAAACTATTAGCTTTCACTAGGAAGGACTGGTGAGTCACCTCTGTGAACTCTGAGGATTCAAGGGCTCCAGCAGAGACAACTTCTTCAGGATCATCTATATAGAGAATCTATCCAGATGTCCTCATCCTCCAATTCAGCATCCCAGATTTTACCAACAATGGCCCTAGTTTCTTATAATCTCTCTGCTGGACATCAATACAGGTCATCAAAAACCAGTCAACTTCTCATTCCTTAAAGGCATTATTCTCCCCCAAATCTTTCAAAAGCCTGAATCACTGTAAGTGTAATGGCAGTCCTCTTCACTGGACCATTTTCTCCAGTCACCACAAGTGAAATCATGAGCATTTGGGACTCCATCTTGTACTGGAGACAATCCATAGCTCACTTACCACACAAAATGACATTTCCCTAGCTTGCCAGGCAGTAAGTAACCCAAGAATAATCTACCACCTTTTTCTTGAACTATTTCCTGCTACCTAAGTCAGTTAAGCTCTTCTAGAGGGAATTAAATGTGAATGGTTTTATTGAGGAGATACCTGCAAAAGATAAAGGCGAAGAGGCAGGAGCAGGCAAGGAGAGGCTCCAGGCTTTCATGCAGGGATGAAACCCTTAAAATGAGACAAAGAAATAAGGGGAGTTGGGCAGGATGTGGCTCAGACTGTAGTTTAGATTTGAGGAAGCTTTGGACAGGTCCATGGGAAATCTCAAACCATGATTTTTAGAGTCAGGAGTGTCTTGGCTCTGCTGTATCTACCATCTTCAGTTATTGATTGGTGGGAAGTCTGGGAAACACATCCTAGACATGGGAATGGGAATGCTTCCAGAAGTGTGGACCCACAGCAAGAGATCTGAGAATTTTCATGACCATGATATTGTTGAAACACTAATAAATATCCTTTCGGAGTATTATTTAAAACATATAATTCTGAGGCATATATATAGCTCTTTCCATAGAATTGTGAGCAAGATCTAGAATTAGTAAATAGAATGGCATAAAGGAAATAGTGAAATCATCAGCAATGCCACCAAAAACCGTAGTTTTGGAGTTTGAAATTTGGTCATTTATAAATGAATATTTTAATTCTAGATTTTCTGCTGAACTTAACAGAATTGTTGAAAAAGCAATGTTTGCTATGAAGAATAATTTGTACATTATAATTTTTTATATACAAAAATTAGTAAAATTTAATTTCTAATTTTTTTTAAATTTTTCTAGAAATTTTTAGTTTCTAAAATTTAATTTCTAAAATTAAATTTTAGAAATTAGTTTATAATTGTGTGATCACTGACCTGAATTTAGTTAGTCTGAGTCCCACATTTCTGTATAGATACAATGTGTAGCTTTTTGACATATTAGGTTAACAAAGTAATACTAACAACACCATATGGTTATTGTTTCAAATTTGTAAAATATTGAAACAGTTTACTATTAGCTATCCCCCTGTTATTTTTTATATATTCTTGCACAACAAAAACTGGTAACTCTATTGATCGACCATGACAGAATCTTGAAGGAAAAAAGACACAAAACATAAGCTACAAATTTCAATACTAGGGGATGACAGCTGTCATCTCTCTCCATGGGAAAGCTATGGAATTCAAACATTCCTAGACTTAGGAAATAAAACAAAGTTAAATAGATTTCTTTCATTTCACTTTTATGTGCCAGTCATCTTACATTAACTGAAAATAATTTAGTCCTATAAGATCTACATTCTGTAAATGTTCAAATCACACACTTAAATTCTAGGTAACAGAATTTAAATAGTAGTCTTTAACAAAAGCCTTTTCTATGGAGGATGGAGTAGAGACTGCATGACACACATATCCTTTCAATTAAATAAATAGAGTTTATAAAAGAAAACATAGCATTATTGTTCAGCTATAGAACTGCATATATTCCTTTTTTTTCTTTCTTTTTCAGTTTTATTGAGGCATAATTGACAATAGGTACAAATTTCAGCTATAAGATTAAAAAGTTCTGGGGCATATGTCCTTTCTATTGACAAATTTATGAACTAATCTGAGATTCTAAGGACACACTTTTAGAATACAGTACAATACACACTAGATGAACAAAACATACAAATAAGTACAAACTAACACATTTCTTTGGAAGAGTGTACATTAAAAATTAAGTGGTGCTTTAAAATCTGATTGCATGAGCTCTAAAAAGTTGAAAATATTTCATTAGCTTATGTTTGAATTAGTGATTTTTTTAATGATAAGTGGTGTTTTATTTTACAGGAAAAATTTTTTAAATATCAGAATTTATATTGCTTCAAATAAATATGTAGATCTTTTTATATACAGTAATCACACTAATATTAATCCTAATCACTCCTAATATTATCTAACATATTTTGTTTGCTAGTAGGCAGTTGGCCACATACAAAGATAATTAAATGGGTTTGGTACTTTATATCTGGCAGAAGAGATACTTTTTTTTTTTTTTTTTTTTTTTTTTTGCGTTACAGGGGCCTCTCACTGTTGTGGCCTCTCCCGTTGCGGAGCAGAGGCTCCGGATGCGCAGGCTCAGCGGCCATGGCTCATGGGCCCAGCTGCTCCGCGGCATGTGGGATCTTCCCAGACCGGGACATGAAACAGTGTCCCCTGCATCGACAGGCAGACTCTCAACCACTGTGCCACCAGGGAAGCCCAGAAGAGATACATTGATAAAATATTCTGCTTTTGAACACTAAGTCCTAAACAGTACATAATGTTGCCTTATTGCAAATCTGGTAAGAAATAAAAGGTGAGCTAAAACATGTGGTGTTAATTTTGAAGAAAATGCAAATATCAATATTATAAGTAGCAATGAAGATGCGGTGGGAGGAAAAAACTAGTCTATATTAGAAACCATAAATCACTGAATAGAGATGAGTAGAACACTTTAGTTATAAAGAAGCGAGTTCAAATTCAAACTAGGGCAAAAACAACATCCTTACTTAGTTTTTTCCAAGTTTTCACAAAGTAAATTCAAGCAAATACAAGTGATCCAGTGAAAGTCAGCAACACAGAGAGAAACAGCACAAAAGAAGTGACAGCAGAAAAAGAAATAAAAAATGAAATCATTATTATAGAATTGAGAGTAATAATTATGGATTTTCAGAAAGATAAAATATGATTAAAATATTGCTCAAAGAATAAGATACAATCAAAAATAACCCAGGAGATTTTAAAAATAAGACAATGTTTAAGTCATTTAAATAACTCAGGTGAACGATAGCTGAATACAGAATAGTTAAACTGGAAGATATATCTGAAAAATTACTGAATGCCAAGTAGATATGCAAGATTAAAGAAAATAGGGAAGAAAGTTTAGAAATGGAATAAAAGGAAAAGAGGGTAAAGTGGGGTCCAAAATATCTAGTTCAAACTACAGAAGGAGGGAATGTAGAAAATAGAAGTGAGAAACAATATGTGAAGTGAAAGTGGCTAAGAAGTGTCTAGAATTGGTGAAAGATATCTATAAAACAGGTTACACACTTGCAGCAAAGAACATATGAGTGGAAATATATTTTAAAAATTAAACCTATAATTATCACAGAGAACAGATGTAATATATTTTGCAATCCTGAGAGGAAATAACCATTAACCTAGAGTTATATACCAATGAATCAGTGATCAGTTTTCTCAAGAAAGAAAAAAAAAAGACAAAGGAGAAAGAGAGTCAGGGAGATCAAAAAAGAGAGAGTACAAAAATACAAATATCTCCACAATGCTCGGGAAGTTCTAAAGAATAGAATCCAGAAAGAAGGAAATGAACTCAAAAGGAATTCTGGAGATGTGAGAATAAATAGTAAGCAAAAGAGTACGTAAGTATGTAATAAATATTAATAAATATTTATATTGAAATAAAAATAAAATCACCAGTAATAGCACAGATAATAATTTGTGGGGTTAAAAAAAAGGGTAGAATTAAAATACTGGATCAGAGTGATCTACAATGCAATGTGGGGATTATTGGATTTATTGAATAATGAAGCTCTGATAAAATGAAAAATAAGGTAATTTTTATTAAAATGGAAATAAAATCACATTTAAAAATTTGTAGTTGGAAAAAAGAATACGAATTCAAACCCACAAAAATAGCTAAATACACTTTGTTAAAATTAAGGAAGTACAATGAAAAAGTTAGCCAAATATAGAAGAAATTAAATTGTAAAATAGCCACCTTTTTATATGTACAAAGATAAAAATGAAACAGTAGTTTTAAGAAGATAAAATAGGAAAGGAATTGTTGAGTTCTGCACTTACATTTCTTATCTATGTGAAACCATACTCTGTATATTTCAAATGTCTACTGAAAGAAAGGCATATCCGGAATCATACAAATTGAATAAAATATTTTGGCGTTTCACATAATTTTAAAATATAAAACATACTATATAAATATTTATAACGGAGAACAAACTGTTTTAACAAAATTTGTGAATGTAAGTTGAGACCATAAGCAGTTAATTAATGTTCACCATCTCCCTCAAATGAGACAGACATATACTATACATACATATTTCCTATGTTTTCCGAACATAAGGATATGCTCCCCAAATTATTATCATTTTTCTTTCTATTTGGACAACCATCATGAAAATATTTCTCATAACTTTCTTAAATATAAAGAGATTTCTTCCACCATTTTTCTTTATTCTTTGTTAAAGTTTTAACTTACTAATATATCTGGATTAACAAAAAATAGAAAAACATCAGAGATAAATCACCAAGATTTGTTTCCAAAGTGTGTGTCCCTTACTTGACATTTAAGATAAATGTCTTCTAGCCTTTGAATATTTTATAGAAGCTGTTACTGAAAAGTCTAATTCTGAACCTAAATATACAGCTTTGATTCAAACTAAGATAATCATTTCCTTTTGAACTATGATGCTATCTGAGAATATTCACCTTAAATCTAATTGATTAAATAACTTCTAAGAGCTTTATCTTGATTCTATAGAAATAAATATTCCAAATAAAATTATAAATGATTAATGTTAGAAACTGGATTGTGTAAAGAAAGATTATTTATGCCCAATATTTTTATACCAAATATTTAGCTGGCTTTCTTTATTTTTCAGTTTCCTCATATTATGGTAACCCCCCCAAAAAAATCTATATTCACATATAGTAAAATAAAGCAATATTTTTTCTTGAACAGTACTTATTTTTTAAAAACTCACTATGTCAAACAGTAAACTAGTTATGCTCTCTAGTTTTTATTATTTCATCTTCATAACAATACTCCAAAATAATTAATATTATCCATTAAAAAAATATTTGAGGATAATTTACCAAATATCTCATTGCCAGAAACTGGCAAAATGACATTCAAAAGCACTGGTTTTTTTCCACTAAGTTATACTGGTTACCTCTTAATTACTTTAAATGAGTTAAGTACTACTTTAAATTATTTAAGTTCTTTAAGGAACTTTATACTTTTATGTTCCTGTTTGTATTTCTGCAAGTTCTTCATTACTCCATTCAACAAATGTATGTTAAAGTTTATGAAAATCTTGATATTTGAATATTTTTGACCTAAAAAATGACAATTTAATATGATTTTCCTAGTATTTGCTGAGTATTTCCTCTATGGAGGGGATATAGCACTTCATTATTTATGCTCTGTGTACAAATACTACAAAATTTATTGGAGCAAAACAACATTTTTCTCACATTTTCTGAGAGTCAAGAGTCTTAGCATGGCTTAACCAGGTCCTCTACTTCAGAATCTCACACAGGCTACAATCAAAATGTCAACCAGGTAACCATAAGTTTCTTTTCTACATCTGTACATCTGTGACCCTACTTCTGTTGTGTAAATAAGTTCATTTGTACCATTTTTTTAGATTCCACATATAAGCAATATCATATGAAATTGTCTTTCTGTATCTGACTTACTTCACTCAGTATGACAATCTCTAGGTCCATCCATGTTGCTGCAAATGTCATTATTTTGTTCTTTTTTATGGCTGAGTAATATTCCATTGTATATATGTACCACATCTTCCTTACCCATTCCTCTGTTGATGGACATTTATGTTGCTTCGATGTCCTGGCTATTGTAAATAGTGCTGCAGTGAACATTGGGGTGCATATATCTTTTTGAATTATGGTTTTCTCTGGGTATATGCCCAGGAGTGGGATTGCTGGGTCACATGGTAGTTCTTTTTTTTTTTTTTAAGGAAACTCCATACTGTTCTTCATAGTGGCTGTACCAATTTACATCCCCACCAGCAGTGTAGGAATGTTCCCTTTTCTCCACACCCTCTCCAGCATTTATTGTTTGTAGACTTTTTGATGATGGCCATTCTGACCAGTGTGAGGTGATACCTCATAATAGCTTTGATTGCGAGATTGGGACTGACATATACACACTAGTATACATAAAATAGATAACTAATAAGAACCTGCTATATAGCACAGGGAACTCTCCTCTACTCAATACTCTATAATGGCCTATATGAGAAAAGAATCTAAAAAAGAGTGGATATATGTATATGTATAACTGATTCACTTTGCCGTATACCTGAAACTAACACAACATTGTAAATCAACTATACTCCAATAAAAAAATTTTTTTTAAATGTCAGCCAGGTCTTTGGTCTCTTTTGATGACTTCACTAGGAAAGGATCCAATTTTAAGCACATTCATGTGATTCAGGATTCAGTCCCTCAATGGTTGTTGGACAATACTCTCAGATTCTTATTAGTGATTGCCTAGAGTCCATCCTCAGTTACTTGCCATATGGGTCCCTCCAGTTTGCTTTACTAGAGCAAGTACCCAAGAAGAACCAGAGAGAGGCAGAAACAGAAAGACAGAGAGAGAGAGCAATGTAGAAATCAACTGTCTGGGCTTCCCTTGAGGCGCAGTGGTTGAGAGTCCGCCTGCCGATGCAGGGGACACAGGTTTGTGCCCTGGTCGGGGAAGATCCCACATGCCGCAGAGCGGCTGGGCCCTTGAGCCATGGCCGATGAGCCTGCGCGTTCGGAGCCTGTGCTCCACAACAGGAGAGGCCACGACAGTGAGAGGCCCATGTACCACAAAAAAACAAACAAACAACAACAAAAAAACATAGGATGTACACTGAAATCAACTGTCTTTTGCAACCTAATCTCAGAAGTAACATCCCATAACTCTTGTTACACTCTATTCATTACAAGCAAGTCACTAGGCCCAGTTTGCACTAATGAGAAGAGATTATACAGGGCATGGAAATAAAGAGGTGGGTATCATTAGGAGCCATCTTAGAATTCCGCTTACTATGAGCCCTGAATTAAAGTGTCTGTTTTCATGGAGTTTGCATTTTACTGCTGGAGGAGAGGCATCAAAGAAATATATATATACATACATGCACACACACAAACACATAAGAACAACAAAAACAATATACCAAGTGACCATACAGGCAATTTAAGAAATGGAGATCAAAAGCAAAATGGTATTTGACATAGGATATTGAGAAAAAATGTGAAGAAGTGAATGAGACATATTCTAGGAGAATAGTCCAGCAGAGAGAATAGCAAGTACTAAGTACGTGAGACAAATGCAAGTTTGGTATTTAAGGAAAATAAAGAAGTCCCTCCTGGCTGGGACAGGATAAGGTAGGGGAATATGAAAAGAAATAGCTGGCTGTTTATGTAGGGCTTTTATTCTGTGGAATGAATGATGTGGATGCTCCTCTGAGTGAGATATGAACCATTTAGAGTGTTTGTTGTAGAGGAATAACACAACCTAACCTACAACTTTTAAGGCCCATTTTGAATTCTCTATGAAGAATAAAGGGTAAGATTGGTAAAACATGGGGAGACAGTAGAGGAATTTGTCTTGGTAATCCAGGCAAAGTTATTATGATTACTTGGGTCAAATTGCTAGCTGTGAATATAGTGACAGGTGGAGAGCCTCTGAATGAATTTAAACATAGACCCAGCAGCATTTCCTGGCATATTTTCTATTAAGTATGAGAGAGAAAGAGATCAGGGATGACTCTAAATATTTTTGCCTGAACATGAGAAAAGGTGGAAATACCATTTAGAAAGTTGGGTAGTTGTGGAAAGATCAAGTTGCTTCAAGCCCATTACATTTGAAATAATCATTAGATATACAAATATAGATGTTGAGAAGACACTTCTATATAAGTCTGAAATGTAAGGGGAAGAAGGTTTGGAGATATAAATTTGTGAATCATCAGAATAGAGATTGTGTTTAAAACCATGGGACCAAATGAGATTAGTTGAAGAGCAAGCAAAGACAAGGAAGAGAAGAGGTCTGAGAACTGCAACTGGGAAGGTCTCAGATATGTAGAGATTGCAATGAGGAAAGTTATTCAGTGATGGATTATGTGAATTCATGAATAGTGGAGGAAACAACAGAGTGTTATGGAAAGTTTCTACTCAAGGGTTCAGAGAGATGAGAACTAAAATTTCATCATTGTTTCTGGCAAAATGAAAGCCACTAGTGACTTTGACAAGAACCTGATCTGAAGAAAGGTGAGGTTGTGAAAGAGTAGGGATGACTCCTTGTGGAGTGAGTCAAATAGAAAATTAGAGAAGAAATGGAGACAGGGAGTGTGTAAACTTTTCAGCTGCAGTAAAGAGTTGCATAGAAATGATGCAGTAAGGATGTGGAATCAAGACAGCAATTTTATAATTAGGGGTTTAGGATTTTGTGGCAGGAAATAGAAAAACTACACAACGATTTTAAGACTAAAGAGACATGTAATTAGATATTGAAACAACAACATCAATCTAGTAGAAGACATCAGCTCTTGCCAGGTGGAGCTTCCTCCCCAGGTGGAGCTCTCCCAGGGCTACAGTAACATTCTGTATTCACCTTGCCCCCTCAGCTCACGTGACATAACTAATGCTGGGTGCATCAATATCCCTTCTGTGCTCCCTTACCCCTGCCCACACCTCTGTTATTAATCCATTTACAGTTGCTCATTTGAAATATTTGGGGCGAATTTTCTTCCCAGACAGTCCCCTCCCTAAATGCAGGGAATCCTAAGTCCTCCACTGGAACTATGGACTTCAAGGTAGTTGGTATTTAACGATTACGAAGCAACCACCACTCTTGCAATCACCACGTAACAGGAATGAAGCTAGTCTCCAGACTAAGCTAATGACATCGTGGACACTTTGCTGTCAAATACCTCCAATTTTTCTATGACTTTGCTTGCCTGACAGTAAAAGAGCTAGAGAACACACTCTTATCCCAGTGCTGCTTCCAAATTTCTCATGATGCAGCAAGGTGGTAGAACCTACCTGTTAACCAGAACACTTACAAGGGCTCTGGGAAATAAAATGTTTAGTATCTCAGCCTCTCTAGTTTTGGAATTTACACTAGAAGGAGGTAAAGATTGATTCTGAGTGCTACCTCAGTCATTTACCATATGCACTGCAATATTTCATGGAGTTTCTATGACAATTATTTTATAGAAAGGGAAGAAATGAAGAGTGAAGAGACAACTGCAGGAGAAAAGCCCTTTGGAAGGAATAGGACCAGTGCTCAAGTAAATATTCCATGTATTATTATTACATCCAGTCATAGTTAGGAATACCATCAGATGCAAATTTAATGGGGATGGTAGCTTACATTATGGCCTCTGTGTCTTCAAGTTTTCAAACAAGTCAGGATGACATGAAGTGAAAAAATAAAAGTTGGATGAAAGTTTGAATATATCTATAAATGTTCCTCTTTGTCAATTAAGATATTTAGCTTTAAATTTGATTAAAGTTGCTCTTCTTTGCAGTCATCTTTATCTACTGCATCTTTTTCCAGTTCTCTAAATATTTTACCATCCTATATTTCAACATGTAACCATTAAAGTGCTTCATAGAAAATAAATTGCAGATCATGTTTGTAAGTTTTAAAAGTTATTTTTTGGTTTTGTTTATATTTGTTAATCATAGAACCTTCACCTATATTGTTGGGTATGTGAGTTAAGCACATTTATTATTGTGTTAAGTATTATAATGAGGGTGTATCTGCCATTTTATTTCATGGTTCTCTTTATTATCTTTTTTTAAAAATAGTATTTATTGTCTTATTTTCTGGCTTAGATACATTGATATTTTTAAAATGTAAAATGCATTTAGCTGAAAATTTTAAAAAATCTCTGCTACAGTGGCATAAACAGAGAGGAATTTATGTTCATCATGTAATAGTAAAACTGAAGGGAAGAAAACAGAATAGTTCAGTGATAATAGCAGAACCCAGACACTTTCCATATTTTAATTATTTCGTACTTGTGAGTACATCTCACAAGTCCAACTCTTTGTTGCTCCCTAGTCTTAATATGACTGGCATAATTTTCCCAATTTGCTTACATTTCAGGTGAAGAAAGAACATTTGAATCAGGCAGGGGTTACTCTATTAGCAAAGTAAGGATCTTTCTGGATAAACCTCACCTTTCAACTCAATGGTCAGACATGTTTTCCAGCTAACCCCTCTCCCCCTCCCACCCAGGCAGGTTAAGTCTGCATAGGCAAGCATTTTTAGTCATCTATACTCTATAAAACGGTACTTTAAATAATCAAGAGGAGAGGCTGGGTTTTGAAAAGTTACTCTTTCAATGTCTTAATATTATCAATGTGTGTGTGTGTGTTTATAAATATTCTTGTTATTTTATTTTACTTTTGTGACTAGAAAATGAATCAATTATTTACTTCTCTCACAAATGCATTCTTGTAAGAACATTTCTTTTATGACTGATTTTCTCCAAGCTTTTCTGTTTTCAAGAGGATCTTGTGTGACTTAGAATATCTTTATATTATTTTCAGATTTAAATAATTATTTTGCATGATATAAAATTGAAGATGTTTTCCAGTATTACTTTGAAAGTACTAGTCTACTGTCATCTTATATCCATTATTGCAGTTGATCAATCTTATTTCAATCTGATTCTAGTTACTTTATATGACCTATTTTTTCTTTAGAGGCTTAATGATTTTTCTCCAATTTTTTTATTATTAATTTTCACTGTAGTGTGGTTCAGTGATGTTTTATTATTACCTACTAGAAATACATTAGCTCTTACATTTTGAGGGCTAATATCTTTACTAAGTATAGGCAATTTTTAGTCATTTCTTCAATTATTTCTTCTCTGTCATTAATATTTTACAATATATTACTGTTAAGTCTAAACTCCAGTCACCTAAGCGTTCTGATGCATATTGCCTCTCTTTTTCTCTCCCCTATACTTTCTAGGATAGGTCTTCAGCCTATTATTCCACTTCATTCATTTATCCTCTGTGTCTACTCTGATATTAAACCCACCCATTACCTTCTTTGGTAATTCTTTGATTTCATTTTTATCTTTTCTTATCCAGTACTTTCTCCTTCATCTTTTGGATGTTCTAATCCTACTTTCTAATTTTTCTAAATTCTGGGAATACATGAAAATTTATTTGCAATACTAACTTGTCCTGGGTACATGACTCTGCTTTATTTGCTATAGGTTGTTTCATTTGTGGTGTTTCTTTTAGGCCAGTTGAGTTGCTTGGTATTTTTAACCATTAGACTCGTATTTCTCTGGGGCTATATGCTCTCTCAGTGGGTTATGTATGAGGGCCTAGAGCTCAAGTCCTGGTTAGTATGGCTGCTGACAGAGCAGAGAATATTTTTGTGGGTTTTAGTTTGGTTTAGATGCTCTTATTTTAAAGTCTGGCTCAACCACTTGCTGTTTTTCCCTCCCACCCACAAACCAAAGAATAAACTCTCCCTGTGCTCTGTGAGAGGAACTGCTCTTTCCAAAAGTTCTCTTGAGCTGCAGTATCCTCGAGGTAAGGAGAAAATGCATTTGGGCTGAACAGTGGGCCTGTGTCTCTTATCAGCTCCCACGCCTGCCATGCTCTGTGAGTTGGCTTGGTGTGACGATTCCACTCCATCACATACTGTTGCTGCTACATTTCTGCTTTGCAGTAGTGATGGAGTAGAAGCACAATGTCGAGAAAATAAAATATATAACTAAAACATTTCTCTTAATTTCTTATCGTTGGGAGCTTTTCCTCTTACACTTTGAGCAACAAATCATGGAGTCTCATAATGGGATCTGACTTTCTTTCCTTCCTTCCTTGCTTCCTTGTTTCCTTCCTTCACACCCACCTCTGTCTCTCTCCCACCCCCTTTTGTCCTTCACTGTCTCTCTCTTTCTTTCTTCTTTCCTTCCTCCCTCTCTTCCCTTCTTTCTTTTTCTTTTTTTTTGGGGGGGGGGTTAAATTAAGCTGTCATTATTAGTTGCTTTTTGGCGCCTATGGCATCTTCAAATATTGGATTGTGGAAGGAAAAAGCAGCAATAAAAGTTTCCTACCTTCTTAAGAGGTAGAAATCTGACTACCTGATAAACTTTTTATAATATTTTTTAACTACTAAATGCAAATATAATATGTTAAGAATGTTTTAAACTCAAGGAGACTATATCTAAGTTGTTTTTTCTTTTCAGTGTATTCCAAGTGTTTTTTGTTAATGTACTGAATATATACATGGTCAATAAACACTAAGACACTAATATTTTCTTAAACTTGAACATCTGTTATAGTTTTCTAATTTATAGTTATTGAATAACTGAAATGAGAATGCATAAACAAATAATTGAATAAAAATATTTTCAATTGATTTTTATCATTCGGTGTGCCCACCCCAAATTCTCACACCTTGTTTTTTGTGAATAATATTTTTATTCTTCCAAGCTTCCCTGTATCATAGATAATCTACTGTCTTCCCCAGTCTAAGAAGAACCAGAAAAGTAATATAGGATCTCAGCCATCATCATAACTTTGATGACTGCAATTACAGCTGATGCAACCTTAGTTCAGGTATCTGGTTGTTTATTTAATTGCTAAACACATCAAATTTATTCAGTCAAATCACAACCAGCTGCTCACTAGTCCCTTACATGGCAGTCTTTTATATCATTAGAAGTTGCAACTTTCAGTCTCAATACAACAGAGAAGAACAAAGGTGACTCCATATTGGATCTATTACTTTAGCTCTAACCTTTGTGCTCTGTTGCCTGTGCTTAGTCATGCAGGCTCAGCACCTTGGTCTCTTCAATCAGTCAAAGAATATTGCCTATAGCCTGAAGGATACATAATAGCCCTTTCTCAAGGCTCTGCCTCCCAGGCTTGACCTTTAAAGCCATAAAACTTTTCATGCATATAGAGATAAAAAGTGGCAGAACAGAAATAACATTTGTCTTGTTGGAGGTTTACAGAAACATGGTGACCAGACCTACATGGACAGCTGCAAGAACAAAGGATTATCAGATCCACTCCAGGACCTGGCCAGCAACAAGAAGTCTGCAACGACCAGCCACACGCCCTCCACTTTTAGTGTAAAAGAAGCCTGAATTCTAACTCTGGTGAGATGCTTCTTTGGGACACTAGTCCACCATCTTCTTGGTCTGCTGGCTTTCCAAATAAAGTCACTATTCCTTACCCCAACACCTCGTCTCTCAGTTCATTGGCCTGTCATGCCGTGAGCAGCATGAGCTTGGACTCAGTAACATAATGTTCTTTTTATTGTGCAACCAGAAATGAGAAAAATAAAAAATCCTATTGACTCAATAGTTGTGTCTTAAGACAAGTTAAATATAAAAAACATTTGTCTAGCTTTGTTCTCTTATTACAACATAAAATTATGATTAACTTTAATATTTAATTTGAAACAAAACCCACTATCTACACACTATACATAATTTTTATTTTTGGTGGATGAGTTTTTGTAGGCAGACATGTGAGGTCATCTAAGAGATTTAATATAAATTATACAAAGTTATGCACTTTACATTTTTATCTCACTTTAAGGTTAAAGAATATCAGATAAGTTACTAATTATTTTTAATATCATCTATATATCATACATATATTAGAAATTTAAGCATTCAATTATTAAACTCCCTTATAAAAAGTATGATGTGTCTCCAGTCACACTTGTCCTAAATGCTAGGAATCCAGGATTTAAAAACACATTATCTATCTTCCAGGTAGTGGCAGAGAAAACAAGTAAATATCAGCTACATTATAATTTATATATATGTATATAATTTATGCATATTTATGTATATATATATAGCCAGATATATATGCATATCTATATGTGTGTATTATATATATATATATATATCCAGATATAAGAAAGAAAGATAAGATTTAGAAAATACTTCTAAGAGGATGAAGAGTTTAATTTGGGGTAAATGTAAAGAAATGTCAGAAACTGTGCCATTTACAGATGTTGAGGCATAAGAGAAAATGACTCTAGAAGAACATTAATTTATTTCATGTAGTAGGAGCTCCTGGTGAAGATATAGTTAAGGAGGGTTTAGAGATAAAGTAAATTGATGGGAGACAGAGACTTCTAGAGTGAATTGAGGAAAATCAAACTATATCAAAGAGAATCTAATTTCCTTTAGAAAAGAATGTTAACAACAGAAAAATTATTGTGACTTAGAAACCCCAGTTTCCAGAATTTTGGAAATGATTTGAATAGTCAAAAGATCCAAGGCAAAGTCAGGAATTTGTCAAATTTCCATTGAGAAGTGATAACTGATAAACCAGTTTGCATTTAGAAGGAGAGTAAAGGAGCAGACTGATAAATATTGATTAAATGAAAAGAAGTTCTTATTTAGATGGAAAATGAGCTAATATTTTGGCATGCTGAAATTGTTGGCTTGCTCAAGAGACATCCAAATTGAGATATATTTAAGCAATTATATGTGGTTTAGAACTCAGGAAAAACTAAAAGGAATTAAATAGAAATATATGTGTGCATTTTATCAGCTTATGGGTACTGTTGAAACAAAAATCATGTGGATGAAATCAGCCTGGGAGGACAAAAAAATTAAAAAAGTTGAAAAGATAAGGTGACTGACGATTGAGGTCTGAAGAATACTAACATTTATGATGAACATGAGATATTGGTCTGAGATGGGCATCTCTATCTTCACTCAATATCTAAACCTGATTTTTTTTTAAAAACCTGAAATTCATCCAGGTATACAATGAGGAGAGCTAAAGATATCATGTAAATTATGTCTGTGGTGTACAGTGAGAAGAGCTAAGAGAAATGTGTGAATTATGTCTGAAGATTAAATTAAAAGTTTGAAACATTTACCTTAATGTAGGATAAAAAAGGAAAAATAAACATACAATCTGTTACTAAAGTGAACATTACAAGTGAAAGAATACATTATGCCAGAGAATTGCAGGAAGTAAATACTTATTTTTTTAAAAATCTACTGAAGTATGCAATAAAAAGATGACAAAAATTATACGTCATCTTCAATATTAAGTGACATTTATTGCAAAAAAGAACAGAGAGCTATCCAGAATAGGAAACACTAAACTGAGAAATGAATGTTAATACATACATTAAAAGCAAATTCAAAATCTAATAGAAACTCTTTTTTAAATAAAGGAAAATTTCTGTATAGTATTATTATTTTAATAGAGTTTCTTTTTTTAACCAGTATTATGTTCGCAACAAAATTGAGGGGAAGGCACAGGATTCCTAACCACCCCTACCGTCACTCATGTATAGATTCTCACATTATCAACATTCCTCATCAGATTTATACATTTGTTACAATTGATGACTCTACCTTGGCACATCGTTATCTCTCAAACTCCATAGTTTACATTACCTTTCACTCTTGGTGCTGTACATTCTATGGGTTAAGACAAAGGTATAATGATATGTGTCCATCATTATACTATGGTACAGACTATTTTCACTACTCTAAAATCCTCTGTCCTCCACCTATTCATCCCTCCCTCCTCCCCAGGCCCTGGCAATCACTGATCTTTTTACTGTCTCCATAGTTTTGCCTGTCCAGCGTGTCATATAGTTGGATCATACAGTAGGTAGCCTTTTTAGAATGGCTTCTTTCACTTAGTAATGTGTATGTAAGATTACTTCATGTATCCTCATGGCTTGATAGCTCATTTCTTTTTAGCGCAAAGGGAAAAACAGCTTTTAAAATTAAATAGTTTAGGGATTTCCTCAAATGAAATATTTTAGGAAGACATTCTGGTTAAAATAAGGATGAGAAGGAGACCTGGGTGCCACCTTACTTCTGTGTCTAGAATCTCTGAGAAGCCCATTGAAATCAATGGGCTTAAAAAGAGGGGAAAAAAAGGAAGCAAAACTAAGTAATTGTGTATTAATATATTATTCAAAATTTCTGAATAACATATGCTTTAAAAATTAGAGTTGAGGGCTTCCCTGGTGGCGCAGTGGTTGAGAGTCTGCCTGCCGATGCAGGGGACGCGGGTTCGTGCCCCGGTCCGGGAAGATCCCACATGCCGCGGAGCGGCTGGGCCCGTGAGCCATGGCCGCTGAGCCTGCACGTCCGGAGCCTGTGCTCTGCAATGGGAGAGGCCACAACAGTGAGAGGCCCGTGTAACGCAAAAAAAAAAAAAAAAAAAAATAGAGTTGAAATTGTCTGAAAAATTCTTTTATATATTTATTAATTTATTGTCAATAATTCAAACTTTTATTCCACAAATGCACACGTTTTATTGTAGTCTTCCTCACTGCTCAACACTATTTTAGGTTCACAATTCCTGGCCATTTAAACTAATTAGAAATTTTGTTTTCAGACTCATATGTGAATGAACATTTAAGTTCTTGACAGATTGTACACACACACACACACACACACACACACAGTTAGACACTCTGATGAAAATATTTTCAAAATAATAAACATCTGAATGTCAGAATTTACACACATATTATAAAGAGAAGAAATAATTATTTCTATACATAAGTGTGGCTCCAAAATTTTTCACAAAGAAGTCTATGTACTATGGTTGCTAATCTTATTCAATCTTTTCCTCATCATCAGAATTTAAGTTCCATCATATTTACCAATGTGTGTATCTTTGTTGCTGTTGACACAGTAAACGGAGTTGAGGCAGTGATTTACAGGAATTTATTAAGCTGTTCAAGACTCTTCTTATATTTATTCATGATGGCTTGGTTTCTGCACTGTCAGGTGGATATATTATAATCTATCATTTTGGATCAGCAGTGTTTCTGGGCTCATTTTGATTTTATGTGGTCTCTACTTTGAATTGCTATAAATTAATTTTTAATTTATTTCCTTAGAAAGACTTATGTGCATTCCTATACTGGTCAAATGCAAATCACTCAAGTATTTGCAATATTTTGACTTGAAACCATGTGCATAACAAATGTAATTTAAAACTTGACAGTCAAAGATTTCAGTTCTAGTATTTATGGAACAACTCTAAGTTATAAAATTATTAACACTAATGAATGTAAAATTTTGTGTGGTGTGTAATATTAAATTTATTTATTTTTGTTTAACATCATTGCTTTTTTCAGTATCATGATGAGTTAAGTATAGGTATTTTTATTTGTCTGGTATCATCAGATAATTTTTTATTTCATATAGATAAATTAGATGGCAAGCTAAAAGTAATTCTTTATGTGCTAAAGCTTATGTTGTAATTGATATTTATGATGACAATGTTAAAATTTAAAAGAACAATATTTTTACACTTAGAGAAATATAGTAAACATACTCCAGTACTTTTTATAACTTTTTATGACTGAAATCATCTAATAAGTACCAGTTTTTGGCTTAAAAAACAAATTAGGTAATTTTATTTTAATTGAGCTTGCATATAAATTTATATAGGTCTTTTCTTAAAAGAAAGGGGTCCACCCTTTCTTATAAGCTGCCAGGGCTGCCCAGTGATTTTGAGTTTATTTTGTGAATATTGTGTATTATTTGTGGGTGAGTTTAGGTCTGAGAGCCATTTCATGAACCCATTAAAGCTCATGTGTTTTAAGACATTTACATTTTTTTCCTAAGAAGATTCTTTTTAGTAAACCACTGAAATCACATTTCTGTTATATTTGATTGCATTATAAAAATATCTAAGGGGCTCCATGTCACACGTCATCAGGAAAATGCAAATTAAGTCAACAATGAGATAACACTATACATCTATTAGAATAACCCAAAATCCCAAACACTGACAACACCAAATGCTGGTTAGAATATGGAGCAATAGGAACTCTCATTTATTGCTCATGGGAATGTAAAATTGTACAGCCACTTTGGAAGACAATTCTTACAAAATAAACACACTCTTACCATACAATCCAGCAATAACTCCAAAAGTTAAAAACTTATATCCATACAAAAATCTGCATACAAATGTTTATAACAGCTTTATTCTTAATTATCAAAATTTGAAAGCAATGAAGATGCTCTTCAATAGGTGAATAGATAAATAAACTGTGATACATCCACCCATTAGAGTATTACTCAGCACTGAAAAAGGCACTACCCAACCACTGGAAGACAGAGGAAATTTAAATGAATATTATTAAGAAAGAAGTCATTCTGAAAGGTTACATACTGTATGATTCCAACTATATAACATACTGGCAAAGGTAAAACATTGGAGACAGTAAAAAGTTTAGTGGTTCCCAGGGTTTGAGGGGAGAGAGAGATGAATAAGTGGAGCACAGAGGATTTTCAGAGTAGTGAAAATAGTGTTCATAATGTTATAATGATGAATACATGTCATTAATTATACATTTGTCCAAATCCATAGAATGTACAACACCAAGAGTAAACCCTAATGTAAACTATGGACTTTGGGTGATAGAGATGTACTAATGTAGGTTCATCAACTGTAACAAATGCACCACTCTGGTGATTCTAAACCTGCTCTCAAAAATAAAGTCTTAAAATCTTAAGATTTTTTTATATGTGTGTATATATATTTATATACACATACACACATATATGTAAGTGTGTTTGTGTTTTGGAAAAATATTAATTTCAAAGGCAGAAAATAAAATCCCATTCACTAGGATGCCATAATCAGTGCATAATATTACTGCAGTGAATTGAAATTAAGAACAATAATTTAATCTACTACATGTGGTGATACATTATAATCAAAATGAAAACATCCCTTTACTAAAATGTAATTGATTTATGTCTTATAACCATGAAGATATTCATTAGGAGTATTATGACAGGTACTCAAAAGCAGTTAGCAAACCTCAACTTTAGAAATATTATTGACTCAAAACTCATAAAAGTTAATTCAAATTGAACCTTTATATCACCATCATGTTACAAATTCTTTCAAAGGAAACATTAGAATTTTATAACAATTATAAAATTTTATAGGTAAAACATGATATAAGCAGGAAAATTTTTTAAAAACTATGTCTAGGCTGAGAATTAGTTATAGAGTTGTGATAATATGTGATGTTGGAATTTTTGTAGCTAATTTCTGATATTGCATGAGATCCTTGTCCATGGTAATTATATTGCACATAGTTTGTTATACAAGATATTTTGGATCATCAAACCCCCAGGTGTCTGCACCATATGGCATGGCAGAAATGCAACTGTGATTGCCATCTAGTGGCACATCCAAAACAAAACAAAACAGATACCAAAACCTCACTTCTCAAAATTCCAAGAAGCAAATGGTAGGGGGAGTAAACCATATGGACTTCCTCTCATCAAGAGTGATCTAGCTACAACCAAGGAGTTCTGGGGAAAAGGTATATGGATAGAGCTCTCAGGGTGTATATAATGAATGATGATCTTTATGGTTCAAATCCAAGCCCACTAGAGAGTATGCACTGCAGAGGCTGTACACACCAAGCAGGTTTAAACAAGCAAGCCAGCCTCTCTTCTTGCCTATACCTGTGCTTGCTCTATAAGCCAAAGATAGAGTGTTTCAGATGAGTGGGCAAGGGGTCTGCGTGGGTTAAAGCATACAGGCTCCCTTTCACTGAGCTTGATTTACCTATTGCCATTGCCTAATATATGTCTGTGTGTGTGTATATATATATATATGGTTTACCAACACTAAAATCTGAAGTCCTACAAAATGCCTTAAATACCAGCATGGTATGCTATAAAATTTTCTCAGAACAAAAGGAAAATTTTATATCAAAGGAACAGTAACAATAGACTTCTAACTATAGAATTAACTTTCAATGCATGCCAATAGGGAAACATTTGGCTAGATAGAGGAAGACTCAGATGAAGAGTATTTTAAAGAGTTTAAACATGTGCAGTCTTTAAAATAGAATGAGATAGATGCACTGAACTAAAACAAACAATAAATTATTGTGTCTCCAATTGCTATTACACATGGTTTTCTAGACCAAAGAGTGTAAGAATGATTAGCTTATCTCACTGTCAAACTCAGTTTTCCATGTCTGGCATTTGTGCTTTCCATTCTTAAGAACTTGGGTCTGTAGGTTACAAAAACTGTTCATGGAGGGGAGGGAACACCTCATAAGAGGACTGGCAAGTGATTCATTGATCTGGAATATGTGCAATACTCTGCTACTTTGGGTTCCTCACGATAGTGGATAAGCAAAGGGAAAAAAATTACTCGCTAAAACAATCAATCCTCATTGCCACGAAAAACTAAGGTTACTACCACATAATGAGGGTAAGAAGGACCACTCTGGAATCCAGAGAATTTACTTAGATGTCTTTTTGTGTCTCCCAGTCAGGTAGTAACTGTCCCTGGGCACTATAAAAATCCAGACACTAGCAGGAATTAAAAAGTTCAGACACTTTGGAGATTGAAGACCTCAATCTCTCCAACAGGTAAGCAAACTAAACTAGTCACAGCATTGGCAGGAGGCGAGGGATATTTAGAACGGTTTGGTGGAAGAAAAATGATACATATCTGTTATAACCTTGAGACCAGCTGGGTCAGCAGGGACTGTGCTTTTGTTTTTCTATAACCTTAAATTTTACACAGGATTGTGACTTAGAGCCACCTTGAAAGAGACTCTGTGATCTATCCTCTTAGGAAAACTGAGTATATTTTGTATTTTGACAAAAAACAGTGACACTAAGTTGTACTGTGGAAGCTTGTTATAATGCAGACAAACAATTGGATCTGAGTGGTACAAACAGTATATATTATCAGCCTCTTCAGATTGCCGAGGTCCCTCCAGTAAACCCTCAGCTGCCTACTGTGTCTCAGGTGATTTCACTGCTGATGGACTCTGCTTGCCCTCTGGTGCTGAACCCTGCTTCTCAGGTGCAGCCAGATGACCAACCAATGCCCAGAGTCTTTGTTTTCCGAAGGAAACAATAAAGGAGATAGAAACTGACTTCCTGCCTGGTAAGCAGAGGAGCCAAACAATAAGACTTTAAATTGCAGTAAAGTTGTCAGTCCATAAGATGAATCTTGACCATGAGAATTAGGAGAGAGGAAAGAACTAGGTTGATAAATCCCTTCTCTTTTCTACCACCTGTGAACTGATCTGAGGTATAGATTATGAATACAAATTGTTTGATAACATCTTACTTGGCTGAATAGTCTAGAATACCTGGCTCTTCTGTGCAGGGAGAGTCTATCCCAGCATCCAACTGATCTCCTTCTTTCTCTATTTTTCTCCTCTTTTGTCCTCATTCTCAGTGTCTTGGGTTGGTACTCACCAAATAAGAATGAGCACTTATCTTTACTTCAGGAATTGTTTTCTAAATATCCTAAAATTGAAAGCCAAAGATTTTATGTATTATTATGTATGTATTATGCAATTACGTATTATTTAAAATAATAATATTTTTTTATTTTAGCATTTGTAACATAATCATACTTTGGGACACAGAAACTTCAAATTTCATTAGTTCTTCAATAAAGCTCACTAAAGTTATCCTTATGCAAATTTTGCTGTGTCAAAGCATAGCCACATTTTAGTACCTTAGCCTTTAAAATTGGAGTCTTAAATTTAGGAGTTTATACTGTTTTAAGTGCTGTACATAAGGGCAAACCAGTTTTTAATACATGTTTCCCATATGATTTTTATAATTAATTAATACTTCAGCAAAGATGGCATCTGTAAAAATGTCTAATTTTATAAACCTCTACTCTGAAAGTCAGTTATTGTTTCTGAAATATATTTTATAGAATCTACTTTAGTTTGTTACTTTGAAATTCTCTTGTTTTGTTTCTGGAACGGACAACAGGACCCTAGAAGTGATTTTATTCATTCAACCAATGCTTTCCTCCCTTAATATAGATGTATAAACATTTTGCTGCTCAGGACAGCAGTCAGAGATGGCTTCCTAGCAATTTAACCCTCTGCTGAAGTATTTTAGTATTTTTACAAACAGGACAGCTCCATCCGTTTACACAGGCTAAACATCGGCCCTGCACTGGAGACTTAGGCAACTGAGGATGGAAAGACAGGGTGGAGTTAAATTGTGAAGGGCTTTGAATGCCAGGGGGTTTGGGATTCCCAAAACAAACATGACCATCATTTATTTTTAGAGACAAACCTTAGGGAACCCCTCCCTCTATAAATATCTAATAATAAATGAGTAGTTAAATAAACAATAGTATATCTACACAAAGGAATAGTCTAATTATTAATATCAAGTTTCTGAAGACTCGTTAATGACACAGAACAAGTGGAAAAAAAACGTGTATAGAGTATAATACCAATTTAGTAACTACAAATATGAAGATAAGAATAGAAGAACCAACATCAAACTGTAAACTGTGGTTATTTTTGGATGGTAGTATTATACTTGACTTTTATTTTCATCATTACTTTTTTCTATGTTTTAACTTCTTCTATACTGAGCACATATTACTTTTATAATGAATACATAATAAATGTTATTTTTCATAAAAAAAGAAAATTTTATGAGTCTGTAATATTTTTTTAAATCTTTCAGATTGCTTTACTTTTTGTAATAATTTTTAAAATATATGATTCTTAATCTAAAATATTTAGTAGACTACCATGCATTAAATCAAAGTTCTGTAAAACATTCTGGTTTTAGATTGGAAATTTATTGGATTTGTTCTCTACACAGTTTACTTATATGATTCTTACAAATTATTTGAAAAAGATATAACAAAATATTTTTATATTAAAGTTTTTTTATTTTTTTCAAAGTTTGCAATGCAGCCACATTATTCTCAGAAAAGGATATATTTACATTGCTTTTGATCCCTATTTGAAAATGCATTGCAATGGATTTTATAATTTCAATGGTAAAATAAAGGTTTCTGTATGAAAAGAAATGAAAATTTTAAGTAGACAAAATTGATTTATTTACAATTTTGGAAAGGATTTGTTTATATAAGTTTGAACCATCGTGTTTTTAGAAAAATGTGTTTTATTATTTTATTTACAGTTAATAAAGAAAACACAAAATCATAACCAAAATTTGTGACCCAGAGAATCATTTTGATACCTAAGCCCAGCAGGCAATAAATGCTTATGAGGCTTTTTTAGTACAGATAAATTATTAGAGTGAAATACTATTAACTTCAAGTTCACACATAGCAATTAAATGCCATGAAGCTCTTTCTGGTGCTTTGCCCATGTTAAAAAAGCAAATGCTATTTCTTTACTCAGTCTGAGGTTAGTTCTGATTTTTAATTAACATGAAAACAAGGACCTTCCTTTAAAACACTCTATTCCTGGGAATGTGTTCTTCCAATCTCTAATGAAAAAATAAACACCAGGTCTACTAAGCCTCATGCTAGATTTAATTGGGACTCATTTAATTTTTCTTTTCACAAACTCCTGGACCAAATATGTGATTTTACCTCTACTATGGAGGGTTTTCTGTCTTATTTTTACACACTTATGTTAACTGCTTACTATATTTATTCTATCAATCTTGCCTTATTTTTCCAACTTCATTCAAAATGTAAGAGAGGAAGGAGAAGGGAAAAGTGTTACAAATTAAGGAGATAAATCTACCAGTAGATTAACTAGATAATTTTATTACTGCCTAAGAAAGCAAATTAAGATGATAAATTTCTCTGATGGGAGAGAGGGGGGAAAAAAACATATGAATAAATAAAACATATGTCATTACAGTTTTAAAATATTTTCTTATGAAAAACTGTAACCATACAGAGGTGAAATAATGCACCTATATATTTACCTCCTAGATTCTAGAAATGAACATACAATTTTATCATCTATCTATCTACCTGTCCACTAATACTTCTGTTCATTTGTCAATCTATCTGTTTTCTGATGCATTTCAAATGAAGTTGTAGACATAATCCATTTCAATCCTAAAGAGTTCAGCATGCACAAAAGTAACTAGAATTCAATATTTGTTTACATGTTTTTTCATTTGTTTTTAGGTAAACTTGATACACAGAGATATGTACAAATCCTGGGTAACTGTTAATGAGAGTTTTGAGAAATGCATATATTATATAATTGAAACGTCTATCGTAATAAATCATTACCATTTCCTTGGAAAGTTCCTTCAATCTCTTTCCCAGGCTCCTTGACCTTATTTCCTCAAAGGCAACCACTAATCCAATTTTTTTCACTGCAGATTAGTTTTGCTTATTCCAGAAAGTCAAAAATAGAACCATTTATCTTTTTACATTCTGTGAATTGTTTACAGGTGCTTTGCATTACCCACTTTACCGAATAGAAAAAAATTGGCCAGAATTATTATATTTTAAATATGCTCATAATACTATCTTCCTTAAGTGTTTTGATTTTATAAAAGTTATTACTGTTGATTTAGTTTTTTAAAATTTCCCCAAAATATTCAAGCTTAACTAATGTCCTGGGCTAATTTTAGTGAGTAATATTTTTCTAGGAATTTGTCTAAACTGATGATTTCAAATAAGTTTTCAAATCTGTAAGTTTATAGTAGTTTATAATTTTTCTCTTATATGTTAATTGCTGATGTAAATGTCATCGTATTCCCTTTATAGTTATGAATTGTTTGTGCTTTCAGTATTTTTTTCTTTATGTCTATTATTCTGTACAAAATAGGTTAGAGTAGCTTTAACTTCACAATTTTAAAAGTTCTTTTCTTTATTTACTAATTGCTAGTTTTAACTTTAAATCTTCCCTTTCAAGTGACTTAGGTTTTTTTTCTAATTTACAAATTTGATGTTGAACTTATTATTGTTACCCTGTCTGATGCAGAATGTAAGGCTATCAATATCCATGAATGTGTTTTGACTTAATTCTAGACATTTTGTTATCTAGAATTACATTATTACTTTCTATGGATTTTCAGATCTTCATTATGATCTAATTGTCTCATGAATTATTAAAATTACTTTTATTAATTTTAAAAGTAGATTATTCTTAAATTTTTAAAGTTTTCATGTTTGTTTTGTTTTACTTATTGATTTCTCAATTGTTTTGTAGGCAAATATATGGTCTGATGATAACAGTTACTAGAAAGTTGTTATCAATCCAGAGATTACCATCTTGAGCAATCTGAGTTTGAGATATTGGATACAGGACATGCATTTAGGACCATAAGTGCATCTTCCAAATAGTTTCAAGTGGTTTCCCCCTGAGTAAGATCTGTCCCTTCTTACTTCAATGTTAACTCACTCACTGCTTTAGGGACTTCCCACATAATCCAAGGCTCTGGACAACTGAAAATACAGTCACTGTTTCCAAATATTAGATTTAAAAATTTTGCTTTATAATTATTATAATAATGATATCATATATCATAATTATATATGATATATCATCATATATGCCAATTTCTTATAAATTGACTCTGGTCTATTTTAGATAAACATATAGACCCTGGTCAATTTATAATCTCAATTATTTTTAATTTTTGATCTTTAAAAAATGGAATATTGTGTTTCTCAGTTTTAGTTTTTATGTTACTCTATTTTCAGCAGTGTCTGTTTTCTTATGTATTGCTTCTTACACGGGTTCATTTTCTATAATCATTTCTATTTCTCTTCTATATATTTCTTGAACTTTGTTAGCTTATTTTTCACCCTCCTCTGTTTTCAATCAGGAATCTTTTATGTCTGTTTTGAGACCATTCTTACTTTTTTTACAAAAAATTCTTTCAATCAATATTGATATTTTTGACAATTTTCACCTGCTTGGGAGCAACATTTGTAGAGATTAGAAGGTGGGACTAGTTTTCTTTACCTGCAAATTTTCCATGTTCTTTTATATCTTTGTATTCATCCACTACTGCTTGTGTAACTGTTACTTCTGTGGTGAGGTATTGTTTTATTTTTGGTAGTGCAGGATTTTAACTTTGATTCCTAGCAGGAGATGCCTTTGGATACATTCTTAAGATGGAATGGGAGATCTCCAGTAGCTTAAAGTCATCTATTTGGATGTGCTTATCTAAATATACATTGGCCATTTATTCAGTGATCCAATGTAGTGGTTTTGCCAATTGGTAAGCATCACTATTCTGAATATAAACTCAATTACAAAGAAAGTAAGCACAAGATTCAGTCTGGTTTTTTTTTCTAGGCTTTCTTTGGGACGTATTCATGTCAAAACTGCCTATGTAATCAGTCCACTATAAACCCCATCTCTCACCAATGTATCAGGTGACTTACTGAGTCCACAGATATTAACGTCACTTCACAAATAATGTCCTATAATTCTATGGCCGGGTCAGATCCTTTTGTTTTAGTGCAAAGCTACCATGGACTGAAATTCCCTTGAGAGAAAGCTAAAAGGAAGATATACATCTAATATTTGTATGGTTCTCTTCAAGAAAATCTAGCCTTGCTTTTTGCAATACCCTATACCCAGTTTCCCTTATTGTTAATATCTTACGTTACTATGGTACGTTTGTAACAACTAATGAACCAATATTGATGCAGCATTATTATTAGAGTTCTTAATTTATTTGTATATCACCAGTTTTTATTTATATCCTTTTTTATTTCTGTTCCAGGATGCCAATGAGTATACCTCATTACATTGCCTTGTCACGTTTCCTTAGGCTCCTCTAGCCTCTGAACTTTCTCAGCAGAAGTGTCTTCTGAGTAGTAATATTGGCTATTTATAACAAGTAAATATCACTCAAGAAGTAAAATCCCCAAAAGGCTTACAGTTTCTTCATCTAAATTATACTAAAGAATTTCTAGCATTGCCACTTAATTTATTATGTATAGCTATCGAGGCCAGGTCTTAGTCAATTAGCCTAAGAAATAATTAAAACCATTCAAAGCTGCTAGACCTACCACACTATAGTTGCTTGTACATATTTAAATAAGTTCTTTCATGCATATTCATGTTCTTTACTTTTTAGTGGACCACCCTCAGAATCTGTTAATATGGTATCTAGCACCACACATTTTCTAGATCCCCACTCCCAGTATTTTTATCTAAATACTATAATTCTCTTGGTGGGAAAACTTTGTGCTTTCAGGTTTGTTTGTTAATTCACTTAATGAAGTAGCCAGTATACAAAGCTCTTGCATTTCTATCGTCCTTTAAGTGAAAGTAAAAAGGCTTCCTGCAAAAACCTGCTTTCACTGCACTGCATGTTACAATATTCCAGGTGTCTCCAAGTAATAATAAAAATATTTCCTTTGCCAGTGATTTTTGTGGGATACTGAAGTCCCATACCTAAATATGAATTGAATTTTCAGTGCTGTCACTTTCAATTAACCCAGTTAAACAAGGACAGATTTCTCCCAGTGACAGCGAACAACTGGCCAAGATTGGTCATGCACCTAGGCCTTAGTTGCCAGCCTGTAGTTTTTTGGTTATCTATTGTTGTGTTACCTACTTTTCTAGAACTTAGTGGCTTAATAAAAACTGTAATTACATTATTTCTTATAATTCTGTTGTTTGACTGGGGCCCAACTGGGTGTCCTTATGCCCTTCTGTTTGGAGACGCTTATGTAACTATGGTCAGATGGTTGCTCCAAGATGGCTTCGTGTATGTATCTTGTGTTGCCAGGGAAGGCTGGTTTTGGGGCTCAGTAAGACACTGAACTCCTGAGTCCCAGTCTTAGTGCAGCTTTGCTGTGTCCAGATGGCCTCTTTTTGGAGCCTTTCCATGTGTTCTCCCAGTAGTGTTTCTTAATTTTTATATAATAACTCAGGGTTTCCAGGAGTGAAAAGTGGAAACTATTATGGCTTCATAAGGCAAATCATGCAACTGGCACAAGGTTGCCTCTGCCACATTTAGCTAAAGTGAATCACAGGGCCTGACTCATTTAATAGGTGAGGGGACTGCACTAAGATGTGAGTATTGAGACGTGTGATGATTCATCAGGTCCATGTCTGAGAACTAACTAAGACAAGTGGAGAGAAAGACAGTTTCCCTCCTTAGAGATTTCACCAGACTTACAACGTGGAAGACTTGCTAAAAACGTAGTTTCAATTCTGAGAAAGCAAGATGTGGCAACTATCTACCACATGATGGAATCCTACTCCTAAGAAGTGCAGGTGCCTCTTCTGTATGGTGTGTTGACAAAATGATCCTCTGAGTGCAAGAACAATATTTAAAAAAAAATAGCTGCTCCCTACTTTTGTTATCCAGGTGATCTTTTCTAACTCCAAGAGTTAACCCCTGTTTCTTGCTAGTGTCTGTGGCATAATGGAAATTTCTAATTATTAGGGAAAGTATTTTACCAATTCTAGAGGTATTTATGCCAAAATGATACTTGAACCTCCAGATTCTTATCCTGCCACATATTTGTTTTTCTGCTCTGACAGTACAGATATATTTGATAAGGATAGGGTTTCAATATGAATTTGACAAAAATGATAAGAAATACAGGAATTCTTCCTGAACCATCACTGGTTCTTCTGTAAGATGCTTGAAGGAACATGAAATATTTAATTATTATCTAGAAGGTATATATCTCATATCTTTCTGCAGGTGTCAGTGCTAAGCTCTGCAAAAATTTCAGCCAAGACCTTGACATATTCCTTTTTTAAAATTAATTTTTATTGGAGTAAAGTTGATTTACAATGTTGTGTTAGTTTCTACTGTACAGCAAAGTGAATCAGTTATACATATACATATATCCACTCTTTTTTAAGATTCTTTTTCCATACAGGTCATTACAGAGTATTAAGTAGAGTTCCCTGTGCTATACAGTAGGTTCTTATTAGTTATCTATTTTAAATATAGCAGAGTGTATATGTCAATCCCAATCTCCCAATTTATCCCTCCCCCCTTTTCCCCCTTGGTAACCATAAGTTTGTTTTCTATACCTGTGACTCTATTTCAGTTTTGTAAATAAGTTCATTTGTACCATTATTTTTTAGATTCCACATGTAAGCAATATCATATGATATTTGTCTTTCTCTGTCTGACTTACTTCACTCAGTATGACAGTCTCTAGGTCCATCCATGTTGCTGCAAATGGCATTATTTTGTTCTGTTTTATGGCTGTGTAATATCCCATTGTATATATGTCCCACCTCTTCTTTAACCATTCCTCTGCTGATGGACATTTAGGTTGCTTCCATGTCCTCGTTATTGTAAATAGTGTTGCAGTGAACATTGGGGTGCATGCATCTTTTTGAATTATGTTTTTCTCCAGATATATGACCAGGGGTGGGACTGATGGATCATATGGTAGCTCTATTTTTAGTTTTCTAAGGAATCTCCATACTGTTCTCCGTAGTGGCTATACCGATTTTCATTCCCACCAGCAGTGCAAGAGGGTTCCCTTTTCTCCACACCCTCTCCAGCATTTACTGTTTGCAGACTTTTTGATGATGGCCATTCTGACTGGTGTGAGGTGATACCTCACTGCAGTTTTGATTTGCGTTTCTCTAATAATTAGTGATGTTGAGCATCTTTTCATGTGCCTCTTGGCCATCTGTATGTCTTCTTTGGAGAAACATCTATTTAGATCTTCCACCCATTTTTTGATTGTGTAGTTTGTTTTTTTGATATTGAGCTGCATGAGCTGTTTGTATGTTTTGAAGATTAATTCCTTGTCAGTCATTTCATTTGCAAATATTTTCTCCCATTCTGTGGGTTGTCTTTTTGTTTTGTTTGTGGTTCCCTTTGTTGTGCAAAGGATTTTAAGTTTTATTAGGTTTCCTTTGTTTTTTTTTTTTTTTATTACTCTGGGAGGTAGATCAAAAAAGATCTTGCTACAGCTTATGCCAGAGAGTTTCTGCCTATGTTTTCCTCTAAGAGTTGACATATTCCTAATTTTCCAGTACTAATTTTCAGTTGGTCACGAACCCAAAATGAATAGAATATCAAAGTACACAATATCTTGTAGAAGAAAAAAAAACGGAAGTAAGCAAGAATATTAATTTACCATATAGATCCAGGAATAGCCTTATATTTTTAATCATTGTTTAACAAGCATAAATTAGAAGGGACAAAAGAAAGCTCTTGACTTTTCAACACAGAGAAGTGCACCTTAATAAACATGATCCAATCAGGAATCTCCTCACTTAGGTGGACTTTGCCTCTTTTCTTGGTTGAAGGTATAATGAAACAGGGAAATAGAAAGTGGATATGGAGACACAGAGATAGACATATTTGTTAGGTTAACATTTTTTAACAACACAATCAGTTATGCAAAGGCAATTTAGTTTCTTTTTTTTTAAATCCCAAATTCATCTGTTTTTCCTTCTAAGTCTCTACCAACATAGTAATGAGAAATGCAATCAATATAGATTCCACTCAGATAAACAATCCAAAGCAACAAAAGGGAATTCAGTGAAACAGTCACTGTATTTAAGTAAAATCTATTTTTCATAACTTTGGGAATTAACATATATAATTACTTGTAGCAAAATTAATGAAAAAGTGAAAGGATCATCCATAAATATATAAATTATACTAATGGATTTCTATGTTTCCTCCATGCTCATATTTAATATGTTATAAAATATACTTTACAGTTTCCATCCTCAACCTATCTCATGTCTAATCTTCCATTTGAATATGTCTCATACAAATATTCCAACTAAGACATTCATCTATAGAATGAATGACAGTGAACCTGAGAAGGAGTATTATAAAGCTAAAATTAAACCTAGTTACAGGAGAGAGGGGGAAGATGGCGGAAGAGTAAGACGTGGAGATCACCTTCCTCCCCACAGATACACCAGAAATACATCTACACGTGAACAGCTCCTACAGAACACCTACTGAACGCTGGCAGAAGACCTCAGACCTCCCAAAAGGCAAGAAACTCCCCCAGGTACCTGGGGAGGGCAAAAGAAAAAAGAATAAACAGAGACAAAAGAATAAGGATAGGACCTGCACCAGTGGGAGGGAGCTGTGAAGGAGGAAAGGTTACCACACACTAGAAGCCCCTTCACAGGCGGAGGCTGTGGGTGGTGGAGGGGGAAAGCTTTGAAGCCGCGGAGTAGAGCGCAGCAACAGGGGTGTGGAGGGCAAAGCAGAGAAATTTCCGCACAGAGGATCGGTGCCGACCGGCACGCACCAGCCCTAGAGGCTTGTCTGCTCACCCACCGGGGCGGGCGTGGCTGGGAGCTGAGGCTCGGGCTTCGGTCGGAGCGCAGGCAGATGACTGGTGTTGGCGGCGTGAACACAGCCTGCAGGGGGTTAGTGCGCCACAGCTAGCCGGGAGGGAGTCCAGGGAAATGTCTGGACCTGCCGAAGAGGCAACAGACATTTTCTTCCCTCTTTGTTTCCTGGTGCGCAAGGAGAGGGGATTAAGAGCGCTGCTTAAAGGAACTCCAGAGACGGGCACGAGCCGCGGCTAAAAGCGCGGACCCCAGAGACGGGTATGAGATGCTAAGGCTGCTGCTCCCACCACCAAGAAGCCTGTGTGCGAGCACAGGTCACTATCCACACCCCCTTTCTGGGAACCTGTGCAGCCCACCACTGCCAGGGTCCCAGGATCCAGGGACAACTTCCCCGGAAGAACGCACGGCGCGCCTCAGGCTGGTGCAATATCACGCCGGCCTCTGCCACCGCAGGCTCGGCCCGCGTCCGTATCCCTCCCTGTCCCTGGCCTGAGCGAGCTGGAGCCCCCGAATCAAAGGCTCCTTTAACCCCGTCCTGTCTGAGAGAAGAACAGATGCCCTCCGGCGACCTACACGCAGAGGCGGGGCCAAATCCAAAGCTGAACCCTGGAAGCTGTGCGAACAAAGAAGAGAAAGGGAAATCTCTCCCAGCAGCCTCAGGAGCAACGGATTAAATCTCCACAATCAACTTGATGTACCTGCATCTGTGGAATACCTGAATAGACAACGAATCATCTCAAATTGAGGAGGTGGACTTTGACAGCAAGATTCATGATTTTTTCCCCTTTTCCTCTTTCTGTGAGTATGTGTATGCGTCTGTGTGAGATTTTGTCTGTATAGCTTTGCTTTCACCATTTGTCCTAGGGTTCTATCTGTCCTTTTTTTTTTTACTACTTTAAAATAAATTTTTTTCTTAATACTTATTTTTTATTTTAATAACTTTATTTTATTTTATCTTACTTTATTTTATTTTATCCTCTTTCTTTCCTTCTTTCTACTTTTTCTCCCTTTTATTCTGAGCCGTATGGATGAAAGTCTCTTGGTGCTGCAGCCAGGAGTCAGTGCTGTGCCTCTGAGGTGGGAGAGCCAACTTCAGGACACTGGTCTACAAGAGACCTCCCAGCTCCACATGATATCAAACTGTGAAAATCTCCCAGAGAACTCCATCTCAACACCAGCACCCAGCTTCACTCAACGACCAGCAAGTTACAGTGCTGGACACCCTATGCCAAACAACAAGCAAGACGGGAACACAACCCCACCCATTAGCAGAGAGGCTGCCTAAAATCATAATAAGTCCACAGACACCCCAAAACACACCACCAGTCATGCACCTGCCCAGCAGAAAGACAAGATCCAGCCTCATCCACCAGAACACAGGCACTAGTCCCCTCAACCAGGAAGCCTACACAACCCACTGAACCAACCTTAGCCACTGGGACAGACACCAAAAACAACGGGAACTACGAACCTGCAGCCTGCAAAAAGGAGACCCCAAACACAGTAAGATAAGCAAAATGAGAAGACAGCAAAACACATAGCAGATGAAGGAGCAAGATAAAAACCCACCAGACCTAACGAATGAAGAGGAAATAGGCAGTCTACCTGAAAAAGAATTCAGAATAATGATAGTAAAGATAATCCAAAATCTTGGAAATAGAATAGAGAAAATGCAAGAAACATTTAACAGGGACCTAGAAGAACTAAAGATGAAACAAGCAATGATGAACAACACAATAAATGAAATTAAAAATACTCATATGGGATCAATAGCAGAATAACTGAGGCAGAAGAATGGATAAGTGACCTGGAAGAGAAACTAGTGGAAATAACTACTGCAGAGCAGAATAAAGAAAAAAGAATGAAAAGAACTGAGGACAGTCTCAGAGACCTCTGGGACAACATTAAATGCACCAACATTCGAATTATAAGGATTACAGAAGAAGAAGAGAAAAAGCAAGGGACTGAGAAAATATTTGAAGAGATTATAGTTGAAAACTTCCCTAATATGGGAAAGGAAATAGACAATCAAGTCCAGGAAGCACAGAGAGTCCCATACAGGATAAATCCAAGGAGAAACACGCCAAGACACATATTAATCAAACTGTCAAAAATTAAATACAAAGAAAACATATTAAAAGCTGCAAGGGAAAAACAACAAATAACACACAAGGGAATCCCCATAAGGTTAACAGCTGATCATTCAGCAGAAACTCTGCAAGCCAGAAGGGAGTGGCAGGACATATTTAAACTGATGAAGGAGAAAAACCTACAACCAAGATTACTCTACCCAGCAAGGATCTCATTCAGATTTGACAGAGAAATTTAAACCTTTACAGACAAGCAAAAGCTGAGAGAGTTCAGCACCACAAAACCAGCTTTACAACAAATGCTAAAGGAACTTCTCTAGGCAAGAACACAAGAAAAGGAACAGACCTATGATAACGAACCCAAAACAATTAAGAAAATGGGAATAGGAACATACATATCGATAATTACCTTAAATGTAAATGGATTAAATGCTCCCACCAAAAGAAGCAGACTGGCTGAATGGATACAAAAACAAGACCCATATATATGCTGTCTACAAGAGACCCACTTCAGACCTAGAGACACATACAGACTGAAAGTAAGGGGATGGAAAAAGATAGTCCATGCAAATGGAAACCAAAAGAAAGCTGGAGTAGCAATTCTCATATCAGACAAAATAGACTTTACAATAAGGACTATTAGAAGAGACAAAGAAGGACACTACATAATGATCAAGGGATCCATCCAAGAAGAAGATATAACAATTGTAAATATTTATGCACCCAACATAGGAGCACCTCAATACATAAGGCAAATACTAACAGCCATAAAAGGAGAAATCGATAGTAACAATTCATAATAGGGGACTTTAACACCCCACTTTCAGATCATGCAAAATGAAAATAAATAAGGAAACACAAGCTTTAAATGATTCATTAAACAAGATGTACTTAATTGATATTTATAGGACATTCCATCCAAAAACAACAGAATGCACATTTTTCTCAAGTGCTCATGGAACATTCTCCAGGATAGATCATATCTTGGGTCATAAATCAAGCCTTGGTAAATTTAAAAATTGAAATGGTATCAAGTATCTTTTCTGACCACAACGCTATGAGACTAGATATCAATTACAGGAAAAGATCTGTAAAAAATACGAACACATGGAGGCTAAACAATACCCTACTTAGTAACAAAGTGATCACTGAAGAAATCAAAGAGGAAATCAAACAATACCTAGGAACAAATGACAATGGAGACACGACGACCCAAAACCTATGGGATGAAGCAAAAGCAGTTCTAAGACAGAAGTTTATAGCAATACAATCCTACCCTAAGAAACAGGAAACATCTTTAATAAACAACCTAACCTTGCACCTCAAGCAATTAGAGAAAGAAGAAAAAACAAACCCAAAGTTAGCAGAAGGAAAGAAATCATAAAGATCAGATCAGAAATAAATGAAAAAGAAATGAAGGAAACAATAGCAAAGATCAATAAAACTAAAAGCTGGTTCTTTGAGAAGATAAACAAAATTGATAAACCATTAGCCAGACTCATCAAGAAAAAAAGGGAGAAGACTCAAATCAATAGAATTAGAAATGAAAAAGGAGAAGTAACAACTGACACTGCAGAAATACAAAAGATCATGAGAGATTACCACAAGCAACTCTATGCCAATAAAATGGACAACCTGGAAGAAATGGACAAATTCTTAGAAATGCACGACCTGCCAAGACTGAATCAGGAAGAAATAGAAAATATGAACAGACCAATCACAAGCACTGAAATTGAAACTGTGATTAAAAATCTTCAAACAAAGAAAAGCCCAGGACCAGATGGCTTCACAGGCGAATTCTATCAAACATTTAGAGAAGAGCTAACACCTATCCTTCTCAAACTCTTCCAAAATATAGCAGAGGGAGGAACACTCCCAAACTCATTCTGTGAGGCCACCATCACCCTGATACCAAAATCAGAAAAGGATGTCACAAAGAAAGAAAACTACAGGCCAATATCACTGATGAACATAGATGCAAAAATCCTCAACAAAATACTAGCAAACACAATCCAACAGCACATTAAAAGGATCATACACCACGATCAAGTGGGGTTTATTCCAAGAATGCAAGGATTCTTCAATATATGCAAATCAATCAATGTGATAAACCACATTAACAAAATGAGGGAGAAAAAACATATGATCATCTCAATAGATGCAGAGAAAGTTTTCGAAAAAATTCAACACCCATTTATGATAAAAAAAAAAAACCTGCAGAAAGTAGGCATAGAGGGAACTTTCCTCAACATAATACAGACCATATATGACAAACCCACAGCCAACATCGTCCTCAATGGCGAAAAACTGAAAGCATGTCCACTAAGATCAGGAAAAAGACAAGGTTGCCTACTCTCACCACTCTTATTCAACATAGTTTTGGAAGTTTTAGCCACAGCAATCAGAGAAGAAAAGGAAATAAAAGGAATCCAAATTGGAAAAGAAGAAGTAAAGCTGTCACTGTTTGCAGATGACATGATACTATACATATAGAATCCTAAAGATGCTACCAGAAAACTACTAGAGCTAATCAATGAATTTGGTAAAGTAGCAGGATACCAAATTAATGCACAGAAATCTCTGGCATTCCTATACACTAATGATGAAAAATCTGAGTGTGAAATCAAGAAAACACTCCCATTTACCATTGCAACAAAAATAATAAAATATCTAGGAATAAACCTACCTAAGGAGAGAAAAGACCTGTATGCAGAAAATTATAAGACACTGATGAAAGAAATGAAAGATGATACAAATAGATGAGAGATATACCATGTTCTTGGATTGGAAGAATCAACATTGTGACAATGACTCCACTACCCTAAGCAATCTACAGAATCAATGCAATCCCTATCAAAGTACCACTGGCATTTTTCACAGAAGTAGAACAAAAATTTTCACAATTTGTATGGAAACACAAAAGACCCCGAATAGCCAAAGCAATCTTGAGAACGAAAAATGGCGCTGGAGGAATCAGGGTCCCTGACTTCAGACTATAGTACAAAGCTACAGTAATCAAGGCAGTATGATACTGGCACAAAAACAGAAATATAGATCAATGGAACAGGATAGAAAGCCCAGAGATAAACCCACACACATATGGTCACCTTATCTTTGATAAAGGAGGCAGGAATGTACAGTGGAGAAAGGACAGACTCTTCAATAGGTGATGCTGGGAAAACTGGACAGGTACATGTAAACGTATGAGATTAGAACACTCCCTAACACCATACACAAAAATAAGCTCAAAATGGATTAAAGACCTAAATGTAAGGCCAGAAACTATCAAACTTTTAGAGGAAAACATAGGCAGAACACTCTATGACATAAATCATAGCAAGATCCTTTTGGACCTACCTCCTAGAGACATGGAAATAAAAACAAAAATAAACAAATGGGACCTAATGAAACTTCAAAGCTTTTGCACAGCAAAGGAAACTATAAACAAGACCAAAAGACAACCCTCAGCATGGGAGAAAATATTTGCAAATGAAGCAGCTGACAAAGGATTAACTCCAAACTTTACAAGCAGCTCATGCAGCTCAATAACAAAAAAACAAACAACCCAATCCAAAAATTGGCAGAAGACCTAAATAGACATTTCTCCAAAGAAGATATACAGATTGCCAACAAACACATGAAAGAATGCTCAACATCATTAATCATTAGAGAAATGCAAATCAAATCTACAATGAGGTATCACCTCACACTGGTCAGAATGGCCATGATCAAAAAATCTAGAAACAATAAATGCTGGAGAGGGTGTGGAGAAAAGGGAACACTCTTGCACTGCTGGTGGGAATGTGAATTGGTTCAGCCACTATGGAGAACAGTATGGAGGTTCCTTAAAAAACTACAAATAGAACTACCATATGACCCAGCAATCCCACTACTGGGCATATACCATGAGAAAACCATAATTCAAAAAGAGTCATGTACCAAAATATTCATTGCAGCTCTATTTACAATAGCCAGGAGATGGAAACAACCTAAGTGTCCATCATTGGATGAATGGATAAAGAAGATGTGGCACATATATACAATGGAATATTACTCAGCCATAAAAAGAAACGAAACTGAGTTATTTGTAGTGTGTGGATGAACATAGAGTCTGTCATACAGAGTGAAGTAAGTCAGAAAAAGAAAGACAAATACCGTATGCTAGCACATATATATGGAATCTAAGGAAAAAAAAATGTCATGAAGAATCTAGTGGTAAGACGGGTATAAAGACACAGACCTACTAGAGAATGGACTTGAGGATATGGGGAAGGGGAAAGGTAAGCTGTGACAAAGTGAGAGCGTGGCGTGGACATATATACAGTACCAAACGTAAAATAGATCGCTAGTGGGAAGCAGCTGCATAGCACAGGGAGAGCAGCTCGGTGCTTTGTGACCACCTGGATGGGTGGGATAGGGAGGGTGGGAGGGAGGGAGACACAAGAGGGAAGAGTTATGGGGATATATGTATATGTATAACTGATTCACTTTGTTATAAAGCAGAAACTAACACACCATTGTAAAGCAATTATACTCCAATAAAGATGCAAAACAAAAACAAAAACCTAGTTACAGATTCAAAATATCAGCATAATAAAGAAAATGAAGGTGTTCTGAGCCAAACCTACTTTATTTCAATATGGGAAATTTGTTTTACAAATGCACTATATTTAACATGCCCAATAAATATAATTGCAAAATGAACATTTGAAATGTGAAGTCTAATAATTGATGACTAATGCAATTGTCAATGGGAAAAATGGTGATATACTGAGAAAGATATGTACACAATTAATGACAATAATTAAACTGTTCGGTAGTTAGTCATTAGCAGCACAGAGGAGACAGTGGCGAGAAAGACAAGAAGAAATGGATTCACACCCAGCCATCTGGGGACTCTCCCTTGACCAGATCCAGAATGGGTGAAACTATGGTTGTGCGGTGGGCAGTTTATCCTGATAAAGAGGGAGTACAGTAACATGACAGGACTTCCCCGGGCTGCTCATGCCCAGACCAGACAGGCGTATAACCTATAGTAAACCCAAACTCATTATATCATAATTATAATAAAATCTACATGTGGTTTTGCCCCCGAGCGGGCATTTCTTAGCGATTAAAGGGTGAGAGCATGCGAAGCAGTAAACTTGTTACATAGCTCGCGACTGTCAATCAAATAATGATCCTTTGTCACTCAACCCCTCCTCCCTGCAAAATGCTCCTTAAAAGTGCCCTTAAGCCTGCACGGGAATGCTGCTTTCAATTCGCAGAAACAGCCCGTGCTCTCTCTCTCTGAGAGTGTACTTTGCTTGATAAACTTTGCTTTGGGCTTGCTTCACTTCGCTGACATAGCCCGCTCTCTTTCTCTCTCTCCCTCTCTGAGAGTGCACCTATGCTTAAATAAACTCTGCTTTGTGCTTAAGCTTAACATGGTAGTTTGCAATTCTTTGTTTACTATCTTGGAACCGGTTGCTGGTGAGGGTCTTCCGTTGACCTCCTCGGTTGAAGCTATTTTGTTACAACGCATGTCCACCACTCAGTGACAAAACCAAACAAAATCATAATACCTGTCTATCTGTACTCTAAGAATCAAGAAAATTGAAGCAATCAGAAATTTAATTAGGCTAAAGATTATTTTTTTAAAGGCATTTTAAAAAGAGATGAGGATTTAAAGTATTTTAACCATTTCTGAGTAGGGTATCAGACAAGCATTGCAGTGCATTTCTCAGTCATTTCCTGATCCTTTTGAAAGCAGCTCTTTTGCCCCTTTCCTGTTTGCCCACTTCTGTTCCCCTCTAAGCTTAAAATAACCTAATTATAGGAATGAGATCACTGGGCAATTTAACCTAACTCCTGATTTATGCTCTCCTGAATGCACACCATGCCTTGTCTAACCTGTTGATTCTTTTCCTAGATAAAAATAAATAAGAATGAAGAATTAAGTAGTTAAAGATAATTAGCTCTTTACCCGCAACAGCCCCCTAAACAATCCTGCAGGCAGATCAGGAGGGCAAGATACCATCTGAAGAGAGTCAACCCGTCTGCATGCAATGGAGATTGCTGCAGAACCCAACCTCCTGCCTGGATAATTCACTGAGATTCTTCCCCCCATTTTTTCCTTTAAGAATTGTCATGGTTGAGCAGAATCTTTGGAGTTGGTCCCTAGACACAAGTCCAACATCTCCCCAGACTGCTGGATTTTCTAACTAAAGCAGCTTTCCTTTCTATTGAGACTTGCCTCTTGAATTATTGGCTTGCGAGTGGTAAGGAGCCAAACCTGAGTTCGGTAATACTTTGAGGCCAGTTTTAATAGTGTGTACTTGAATTCCTTGGTTCCAGTTGTGTTCCTAAATCCCTAGAGAGTCAGTTTTGTGGTTTTCTGGAAGCCATTTCTAGATTTACAACCCAGAGCTGTTGTATCCTATCTGTTGTGGACTGAATTGCATCCTCCCAAAATTTGTATGACAAAGTCCTAACCCCAGGGACCACAGAATGGGACTATATTTGAAGATAAGGTATTTAAGAGGTAATTAATTTAAAACAAGGCCATTAGGCTGGGCCCCAATGCAATCTAACTATTGTCCTTATAAGAAGAGGAGATATTAGTACATACAGAAACGCACCAGTGCCACACATGCACTGAGTGATAACCATGTGAAGAGGCAGCAAGGGGGCAGGCATTTGTAAGCCAGGGAAAGAGGCCTCAGAGGAAACCAACCCTGCCAGAAACTTGATCTTGACTCTGAGACTCCTGAGCTGTGAGAAAATAAATCTGTGTTTTAAGTCATCTGATTTGTGGTATTTTTGTTGTGGCAGCCCTAGCAAACTAACACACTGCCATTTCTAAGATGATTTACCTCAATATTTGTACTTAACTCTTTCTGGTAAAATACAGATAGTTTATTTTCCCTGGATTGAACAGTGATTGACATAATGTTTAACAACAAAATTAAGTAACAGATCCTCAGAACTGGAAATCTGGGATTGCTTACCTGAACTGTTTGGTTTTGAAGGCAAAGATGATTCTACTCTTCTTGGAAATGGAACTTAATAGTGCATGACACACAATGGCAAAACAGTTACATTATCACAAAAGTAGCCTACTAGAAACAAGACTTTGGCAGAGGGAGCAGGTATGTTTGAACTAGTATAATTTGAATGAGGAGTTCAAGTGATGCGGGAACCATGGTGGTGTCTTAAATTACAGAGAGTTGAAAAATAGAAAAGATGACAACCTCGGGGCTTAAAACATCATTTAAAGGAATGAGTAAAAGTTAAAGAAGTAAATCACAAAAGAGAATATTTGAATGCCCTATAATATGAAAAGTTGCTCAGCATCATTTTTCATTTGGAAAATATATTTTAAGAGCATTTTAAAATAAAATAAACATTTTAATTCTAGTAAAAGTAAAGAAAATGATACCAGACTAGCCCTACCACCATAAATAATTTTTTAAAAATGAATAATATACATTAGATAACTGTTTCTGGCTAGTGAATGGCAGGCATCACAAGGCTACAATCCCAGAGAGAAGCAAAATTAAAAAGATGAGCCCCCTGAAAGCCATGGCTCTTGGCCTGTGGCAATTTTACCACTGAGGAGCTGGTTGCTGAAATCTGTCCAGAGCTGGGAATCCGCACTGATCTAAGGACTTTCTATTCTTCCCTAAATGGTGCTTTTGTATTAATGCCTTTTTACTGTTTCCAGAGAATCCTTTGTTGTCCTTTCTTAACACTCCTCACAATCATTAACCCCTACTTGAAATAGGTCTTCCATTCTGGTCTAAGTTGGGCATCTTTTAATCATTTTCACTGAGAAAAATTAGTGCACCAACTCTGGCTCAAGAAAAAGTGCTTAAACAGAAATGGTAAAGCAGTTAAAAAATTTCAACCAATCTTGGCCCCAAAACACAAAAAAGAACCCCAAATGAGTAATTATCCCATAAGTAAATGAACATTAACTGTTTCTCAATTTTTATAAAAGACATATCATACACTTGGAAAAGATAAAACTATTTGTATACTTCTCAAGGTTTTAATTTGAAAAATATATGCAGAAAATATTTAAATTTAATGGCAAAAATCAATTGCTATGAAAGGGGATATTTTTTGCCTGATTCATATGAAGTAACAAATGTTTTTTGTTTTGTTTTGTTTTTTAACCTCTTTATTGGAACATAATTGCTTTACAATGGTGTGTTAGTTTCTGCTTTATAACAAAGTGAATCAGCTATACATACACACATGTTCCCATATCTCTTCCCTCTTGCATCTCCCTCCCACCCTCCCTATCCCACCCCTCTAGGTGGTCATAAAGCAAGAAGTTGATCTCCCTGTGCTATGCGGCTGCTTCCCACTAGCTATCTATTTTACATTTGGTAGTATATGTAAGTACATGCCACTCTCTCACTTTGTCCCAGCTTACCCTTCTCCCTCCCCGTGTCCTCAAGCCCATGCTCTATGTCTGCGTCTTTATTCCTGTCCTGCCCCTAAGTTCTTCAGAACCATTTTTTTTTTTTTAGATTCCATATATATGTGTTAGCATACATATTTGTTTTTCTCTTCCTGACTTACTTCACTCTGTATGACAGACTCTAGGTCCATCCACTTCACCACAAATAACTCAATTTTGTTTCTTTTTATGGCTGAGTAATATTCCATTGTATATATGTGCCACATCTTCTTTATCCATTCATCTGTCGATGGACACTTAGGCCTCCAAGTCCTGGCTATTGTAAATAGAGCTGCAAAGAACATTTTGGTACATGACTCTTTTTGAATTATGGTTTTCTCAGGGTATATGCCCAGTAGTGGGATTGCCGGGTCATATGGTAGTTCTATTTGTAGTTTTTTAAGGCACCTCCATACTGTTCTCCATAGTGGCTGTACCAATTCACATTCCCACCAGCAGTGCAAGAGTGTTCCCTTTTCTCCACACCCTCTCCAGCATTTATTGTTGGAGCAAATGTTTTGAGTTGATTTATTCATGCTATAAATACTTACGTGAAAGCATATCACATTAGCTTTAATCATGATTTTACAGTCCAAAAATGATCAAACACCCTTCCACTTCTGAGAGATGTTAATGTTCTAGAAAGCCTGATTAATTTCATCCTGTATATGTAGCTACGACTTAAACATCTTGAACTCGTGTAAAGAGTACTAATAGATAAAACCCACAAATGTAAGGCATCTTTAACTATTTCCCATACAGTTGAAATAATCTGCTATAAATTCATGATTTTAAAGAAATAATAAAATGAGTGAGTTGTGCTAGAAAGAATCCTAAGTTTAGTTTGCTGAGCAAACATGCAATGAATTAACTAAGACTCGGTTAATTCTTAAAAGCTAATCTTAAAAAATAAAGTCAGGGGCTTCCCTGGTGGTGCAGTGGTTGAGAGTCCGCCTGCCAATGCAGGGGACATGGGTTTGAGCCCTGGTCCATGAAGATCCCACATGTTGTGGAGCAGCTGTGCCTGTGCGCCACAGCTGCTGAGGCTGCACTCTGGAGCTCACGAGCCACAACTACTGAGCCCACATGCTACAGCTACTGAAGCCCAAGCGCCTAGAGCCCGTGCTCCACAACAAGAGAAGCCACCGCAATGAGAAGCCTGTGTGCCACAATGAGGAGTGGCCCCCCCTCGCTGCAACTAGAGAAAGCCCTCCACAGCAACAAAGACCGAACACAGCCAAAAATAAGTAAATAAAATAAATAAATTTATTAGGAAAAAAAAAGTTGGTTTGATTACCTCTCTGTGGCAATACTGGTTGTTTCACCTGTCTTCACCACTTCACAGCAGAATCCAAGCTAGAAAATTAAAAAGTACAGCATTGAAAATATCCAGATTCTCCCTTAAGTTCTGTGTGTATTTCACATAATTAATGCGTTAAGAATATGTATATGGTAAGTGAATATCAATTGTTCAGTGGTAAAGGAGCTTATTTTGTGTCCTTGTATTTAATTCAGTTTAATGAAATTAAATGTAACAAACTTTTTTGTTGTTGTTGTTAAATTCTCTACTAGGTGCCAGGCTATTAGGTGCAGAGAGAAGGAAAGGAAAATAACACATTACCTTGTCCTTGAGAACTCACTCTCCAGAGAGATTGTTAGACTACTCCCTCCCAAAAAAAAGCCAATGTGTACTTTGCCATCTACATTTGATTTTATTTCTCAGATGGACTGACTTGTGTCCATCTCCCAAATTCATATGTTGAAGCTCTAATACCTAGTACATTGAGAAGGTCTTTAAAGAAATGATTAAGTTAAAAGAAAGCTGCTAGGGTGGACCCTAATCCATTATGACTGGTGTCCTTGTAAGAAGAGGAATTTTGGACACAAAAGAGATACCAGGGATATACACACACAAAGAGAAAGGCAGAAATCTTTATGTCAAGGACAATGGCCCTAGGAGAAACCAACACTGCCATTTCTTGAACTTCTAGCCTCCAGAACTGAGAGAAAATAAATTTCTGTTGTATATGGCACCCAGTCTGTGATATTTTGTTATGGTAGCCCTAGCAAACTAATTTACCAGATTACAACTCATTTTTAAAAACGTATACATTTAATATATATTTCAGAATCTACTTTTCACTAGGTTCTCTACAATATAAAAGTAGTACACAAGAAAGTCACCATCTCTGACTTTAACATACACTCAGAGTGGGAACGACTAATACTGCATATGTAACGATAGGTTTGATGAGTGTGAAAACTTTCATACAGTTCATTATGAGAACAGACAACAGGAGACCTAAGTAAATTTTATCATAGAGTTTTTCCTTATGGAGTTATTTCAAATCTATTCAAAGCTGTGTTTGGGCTAGCTAAGGAAGATGGCAGAGAAGGAGGAAGAGAGGAGAAACCACTGAGCCTTTATTAAACTGAAACCACTGAATCTTTATTAAACTGAAACCTTTATTAAAGTGAAACAGTTGATGCAGACAAACAGGAATCAACTGGTGGGAGACAAAACTGACAGAAAGGTGGGTGTTGAAAGAAGAAGAGTTGTGTAGGTCATGTTACCTACATGATAGTCAAATGTCAGAAAAATGTTTTTCAATAGAGCAGAGTCAATTGATTTTTTTCTATTTGGTTATATTTTGTTTGTTTTCACAGTTTTGTTGAGCTATGGTTTATATATCCAAAATATCTCCCTGTAAGGTATTCAATTTGATGAGTTTTGGCAATTTTATAGAGTCATAAAACCACCACCACAATTGAGATATTGAACGTACCAGATACTCCAAAGAATTCCATCCAGGCCCTTTGTGGTTAATTTTCTCCTCTATTCCTGCACAACCATCTATATCATTTGTTTTGTTTTATAGGTCTTTTTTCCCCCCTAGAATGTCATATGAATGGAATCATGTAATTTATACATAGTCTATTGTATTTAAATGTTTTCCACATAGTCTGTTTCATGTATGGATCCAAATTTTGTTTGTTTTCTGATTAACTTACTATGGAATATGTATAGTATACATACAGTTAGTATGTCAGTTTACCAACTGATGAGTAGTTGATTGTTTCCAAGTTTTGGCTACCATGCATAATGCTGTTATGAATATTAATGTGTAGTTCTTTTTTTGGGCATATGTTTTATTTTCTTTTGGATAGCTATGCTTTCTTTTCTCTTGGATAACTATCTAGGTGCATATTTATATTATATTTAGGTAAAATAATTGACACAAGTTTAAAACTGATTTGATGTAAGAAATTATGACAAGGAAGAAGTCAAATATAGCTCATAATTTTCTGTCTTGAAAGAATGATTTAAGATAGTATGGCATTTTCTGAGATGAAAGAAATTTTTGAAATAGAAAATTATGATTATAGTTTGAAATCTTGAATTACTGTGATGAGATTCTGTGATGCAGCCAAATGGGGTATAGTAAATATTGGGTTAAATAAAATCTCTACAGGTAACAAAAGTGTTCTTGGCTAGAAAGTACACATATTGTAATAGTACAGAGACAAATAAAATTCACAATATTGAACAAGATCAGTGGCCAGTAAAGTATGGTCCAAGGGCCAAACTACCTATTTTTGTAAATTAAATGCTGCTTTTTAATTGCTACACCATTGGTATACACATTGTCTATGCTACTTTCACACAACAATTCAGAACTAAGTAATTATGACAAAGACCAGATGACCCACAAAGCCATATTCACTCTCTGGTCCTTTACTGAGAAAAGTTTGCTGAGTCCCCGACATAATTTTCAAGAGAATATAGAGATATAAGAAAATACTGTAAGACAGTGTAGACTAGAGGGATAAGAATATTCTGCATTTAAAAATAAGGCGGAGGACACAGAAATCTAAACAGAAGATCCAGAGAAGTGTTCAGATTGTAAGGAGAAAAAAATAGGGAAGTGTTTTGTTGTAGAGTCCATGGACACAGAGTTTTAAAGAAGGAGAGGTAGACTGAAATCAAGAAATATGAGGTGAATAGAGGGCTGGGATAGGGAGGGTGGGAGGGAAAGAAACGCAAGAGGGAAGAGATATGGGGATATATGTATATGTATTACTGATTCACTTTGTTATAAAGCAGAAACTAACACACCATTGTAAAGCAATTATACTCCAATAAAGATGTCAAAAAAAAAAAGAAATATGAGGATTGAAAAATAAGTATACTTAAGTCATTGATAAACTTGCAAGGGCAATTGTGGTAAAACAATATAAATCCAATGGCAGTGGATAGAATTGGGAAATGGGTATTAGAGCAGGGTATTAAATGTATTCAATTTCTTATGGCAGTGGGAAGAAAGATGATTGAGTTGAGGTCTAGAATCTTTTTGCCTGTTACCCAGCAGGAGATCAGTGACCATTTGCTGCATTTGCTGTTGTCTAAATGGAACAACCCAAGGATAATGATAATTGCCAACCAGTGCACAATGTACCTCAATACCTGATGGAGAATGTGAGGAGGTTATCAGTAAGCCAAATGTAGGTCTTGGTGGGTGAAGTGATGCTGTAGTGGAGGACACTGAGACTATAGTGAAATAACAAAGTGGAAAACAAGAAGGAAAAGTAGACCCTATAGTGTCATCACTCATTCATAAATGCATGATTGGGATAGGAATGAGGTGCAGAGGGCCTTGACATTTAATACTTATGGTTGGATTTTGGGCAAGTGTCCCCTTTGCCCAGTTTTAATTGGTCATACTACATGAGAATACTAAAACTTCCCAAACTTTACTTTATAGTGAATATTAAGTAACATCACATTTTACAAGGATAAGAAATATCAGCTTTGAATAAGAAATGTTGAAAGAAAGGGCACTAATCCCCACCAAATTTCAATACATCTGTCTTGAGTGCCCTGTGAAAAATTAAATGGCTAATAAGAGTAACTATTGATTATTGTGGTTAGAATAAATTCATGCATTTTACCCTACACATTATCAGACATGATAAAAGTTAATCAGGAAGTCCCACAGTCTAAAGGAATTGGTATTCTCACACAAACTTGGTGAATGCTTCCTATTTTATTCTAACTTTGAAAGGAAATGAAGTAAAATCCACTTTTTTATACTACTGTACATCACCATCCTCCCATTCACGCAGGGTATCTGAATTTGCAAGCATATTGAATCCAGAAACCAAATTTCAATTTCATCACTATTAAAATAAAAGTGATTCATTACAGAAATAACAGGATGATGTATTTCTTTCTTTTTTTTATTATTGGAGTAAAATTGCTTTACAATGTTGTGTTAGTTTCTGCTATACAATAAAGTGAATCGGCTATATGTATACCTATATCCCCTCCTTCTTGGACCTTGCTCCCACACCCCCATCCAACCCATCTAGGTCATCACAGAGCACCGAGCTAAGTTCCCTGTGCTATACAGCAGGTTCCCACTAGCTATCTACTTTATACATGGTAGTGTGTTTATGTCAAACCTAATCTCCCAATTCATCCCATCCTCCCCTTCCCGCCCTGTGTCCACATGTCTGTTCTTCTCAGAGAAACAAGTCAAAGAAGAATTTAAAACTGTGAAACTATATACATATTACTAGCTGAGGATGGTTTATTAATATGGCATATTAGAGGATCCAGTACGATGAATAAATTTAGGGAATAACTGGATCTGAGACTTTAGATACTTAATGGTAAGATACTTACTACTGAGATATTTACCATCACTTAATGATGAGATACTTAATGGTGAGAAACCTGATAATTCCCTAACATTTTCAACAAACGGTTCTGGAACAATATGTTCCATTGCCAACTCATAGTGTTACATCTGGATCAACAAAACTGACAAAGTACAATAGTCCATAAGAGGCTTGAACACAAGACCTCCTGGGTCTTCTAGAAAAGACCTTATTGGCCTATAGGACATCTTTTCCTGGTTTGGTAACGATTGAGGCTCTTGGCTATGTTCACTGCTCTAGGCAGCCTGTCATCCTGTTTGGAATAATTTCTACTATAATTTTGGTTTGCTGTTGCCTCAGACAGATTAACCATTTATTCTCACAGCCTCTTAATGTTGCAGTCATTTGAGTACATGATGGGTAGCCTATGTTACTCACTCAGGTCCTAAAGGATCAAGAGTTAGAGTTCCTCAACTCTTCAGTTCTGGTTCTAGCTTCACATCCTAGGTCTTTCAGATGTGACCATAGGCAATTATAATATTTTGCCTGATGGTCTTCACAAGGCCAAGGGAGGAATATAATTTGCCCTTCCCACACCAGTATATTGAAGTTTCTAGGAGGAGTTGCAGTCAAGAACTCACAACCTTCAGGCCAGCCATTCTCATACACATATCAGAATTCCTAGAGTAAGAATCCCATTCAGAGAACACTTTATACAGTGTCTTGTCTAAGGCACTTTATCCACTCTGACTCAGTAATTTTTCAATAATGACATTACAAGAAAAAAAAAAAACCTCAGAACAATTGTTGTCAGGAACATAGACAAAAATTTAAAAAAAAATTCTAACAAGGTATTAAAAAATGGAATGCAACAATCCACACACTTGTGTAGATAGAGAGAGAGAGGGAGTATATATATGTAGGTTAGTACATATGCATATATTCCTATGCCCTGTTGGCTGAGAAAACCTAGAAGCATTGACACCCCAGGATCAATAAGCACACTTAGCAGAAGATACCAGTCTCTAGTACCATTTGCCAATAAAAGAAATCAGTCAGTGTCCTTGGAGAAATGGCTGATTCTAGGACTGGGGCAGAAAATAAATGAGTTTGGAGCATCTTTCATTGCCAAAGTAAGGAAGTACTTATAAGCGAAAAAGAAACAATGATGGAAGTATGTCAAAAGGACAGAGAAGCCAACCAAAAGAGTTCCAAATAATTAAAACCAGAAATTTTGAGCCACAAAATAAAATAGTATTGCATTATAAACTTTAATATAGAATATATATACCCAGGTGTCCTAAGTGTTATAAATAAATGATTCAATAAATAAATGGTGCACAATAAAAAATTTCCCATTCAGAAAATTTCCAAATAATTTGTGTAGGTTCTTCACTCTCAAGGAGGTGAAGCAAAACTCCTTAAGTATAGACTGTGAAAATGACTTTATTCCAAAGAGTATAGTATGAAAAGTATGGAGGGGGGCAAAAAGATTAATTTAACAGTGGAGAAACCTGACAAACTCTGCGTTAACATCAGTGGTAGTAAGCCATGTTTATGATACATACCTTTGATATAATGTGATAAACAATGATGATTTACTTCTGTGGTTTTCCTCTGTCAAACCCAAAACTGCAGTCTATAATGAGAGAAACATCAACAAATCCCAACTGAGGACCACTCCACAAAATACCTAACCAGCTTTCTCGAAAACTGTTAATGTCAAGGAAAACAGTGAAAGTCTTTGTCACCATTATAACTGAGAGGATCTTAGGGAGACAGGACTACAAATTCAATATGGTACTTGGATGGGATCTTGGAATTGAAAATGGTAATTAAGTAAAAACTAAGTCAATCTGAATAAATAATGAATTTTAGTTAATAATAATATATCAATATTAGTTAATTAATGGTAACACATGGACTATTCTAATGTAAGACATTAATAGGAGAATCTGGGTGTGGAGTATATGGAAATGCTTTGTACTATTTCACATTGCCTTTTTGTAATTCTATTCTAAATCTATTTCTTCTTCCTGGAAATATGTACAATGGAAGCTATGCTAAGGCTATCTCTGTGGGTTTTCATTATCACTATCAGGGATGCAAAATCTAGGTTAACAGATGGTACATTGGGGTGGAGGTAGGAAGAAATGTGATTGATTGAAAGGAAGTTTACAGATGGATAAGGAAACCAGAAAAGGAAATTATCACTCCATATCTAACTTAGCTTCCCAAAGCAAGATAATGATTTTCTTGGCCACTTCTGTGTGATGTAGTGCTGACTTATATTCAAAGTTGGAAGAAGCCCAAGATGTCTTTTCCATTGAAAAGGAGAATGTAACTGAAGCCAAATTCTAAGATTTACCCCAAAACAACTTGAATCATTTGAAGAAAAGACATCATCCAGTATTTCTTGTTGAATATCCTGATTAACAGCAGTTGAATTTATCACATCTGTAGTATTTCCTTGGTTGTGTTATCATATAGTTTCTTTTATAATCTTAAAAGAAATACTACCTTAGAACTAGACTGTATGCTTTATGACTGGCAGAGAGCAGCTGGTGCACCATGTGGCCGTGAACAAGGATGGCATTTTTTTTAGACAACTGTATGGATACAAAGCAAAGGGATTTTTACTGCCTGCTCCTATATCAGATTCTGCTTTGTTCTTAGACCACATATGAGTATGGAGCGATCATTATAAAAGTGGCTATTGAAACAGCATAACGTCCGAAATGATGAATGTTGGCAATGTAACAGCTAAAGATCAGTGATAATTTGTTTCTGAAACTTCAGAAAAGATATTTATGCAAAGTCATTTTTTGCATATTGATTGAAATGCACCTTGAAACACATCTCTGAACATGATCAGCTAACAATTGCCCAGATGACATATTTGTTGAGGGTGCATATAATTTACTTGAATTTCACCATTACCACAAGTGCTCAGCACTTTGATGACTCAGCCATCACTTGCCCCAATGTAGTAAGATGTTCTTAAGGCTTTGGAAACTGGATTTGGTATGGACTGGACATGGAAAGGATTTTTCTGGAGGCTCACTTTGGGTATGATAAGACTTGTTAACTTAGACAGGAACACAAGAGGGAGCTATTTTCAAGGAAACTGGCCATGTTCAAACAGTGTACCTGAAGAGGAAGAAAAAGTTTGATCAAATTAAAAGACAGTTATCAGGTGAGCTGGTGTCTCAGGCTATATGAACAGCTTAAAATTGGTAAGTCATCACTGATAAGTGTGGGTAAACATTCAACCATAATCATCATGACCACATGTTGAACTGCTAAATTAGGGCAATGGGAATTTGTGCCTCAGAGTCTCAAAAGTTAAGTTACGCTGTTGCTTTGCATGCTACACTGTTGCCTGTCTTGAATTCTTTCTTAGTTCTTAAAACTAAGCCACCTTAAAACAGGGTGATGCCTGTTTTGTGTTGTGAGATGGATTGTAAATCTCAACCCAAACCACTGCAGCAGGTTGAACAGGGTGGAGACTATTGCTCCATTAATAGAAATATATCCATGGTCATTGGATCCAGTAATATCATACCAAACATGATCACTTAGACCTTAATTCATATTGAAGTCTTCCTTTTTTATTTAAGCAAAACCTTTTGAGAATAGTAATACGTATGCTAAAATGTGTATAGATCATAAACGTATACATGAAGTACACGAATGAATTTCATGAATTAAACTTTCTGTGCAACCAGCACCCAGATCAAGAAATGTCTTCTTTTTAGCATACCAAAAGCCCACTTTGGGCTTTCTTTCTGGTCATTATCTCTCTCCAAGATAAGCTTTCTTCTGACTGTCATAAATTATTATGTTTTACCATTGTTTAAACTTTATAAAACTGGAAGTCAGAAGCAAAACCTTTTGAGATTGTTTTCTTTTGATTAAGGTTGTTTCCAACACTTTAAATCATGCTATTGTGTGGAGCAACGATTTGCTAATGTTCATGGCTACATAATATGCACCATAGGAACACACCTTGATGTACCTATACATTTGGAGTGACACGTAACTTCTCATCACAGGTGTTCTCAGGAAAGATGATTATTGTTTTTTTTAATCCCATATTAAAAAAATCAGAGAAAAACAATTTTAATCTTGAAATATTTCTCTGAAAAGTTGATTTCAATTCTTGCAGCTCTCCCTTTTATTTAGAGTGTTCTTCCCACAAAAGCCTAATTTTTAGGTATCAGTTTCAATTGCCCCTCCCCCTTTAGAGTGGCTCAAAACCAGATTTCCCAATCCTTTGATATACAATCGTTGTTAACATGTATCGCCTTCCTAGGATGGACATCTGAGCTCAGTGGTGAAGCCTGACGCCAGATTTTGCTCTCCTGTTTGCTGCTCTCAGTTATTTTTGTTGTTGTTGTTATTTTCCCTTTGGGGAATTCCTCTTGCTTTCTGTGAGCTTGCAAAACATTTAAAAATAAAGGTAATGATACTTTATATAACATATACTTAGTTTGCAGTGTGAAGTCTTTTCAGACTATCTAGCCAAACAAACTGTCAGAAAAATAAATTCCTTGAAGCTTTTTAGGGTTAAACTTTCACTTCTACAAACATAGAAGTTGTATGGAGAAATGTGTGATAAGTCTTATTTCAGGCATAAGATGTTGTAAATAAGTAATTTGAACACATATATACCCCGATGAGTTGTTTATCATTTTAATATTTGTTATTATAACATGATTACTGTCGTATTATTCTAACAACCTTACGTTGGTTTAAAAAAATCTGATTCAATCTGCTGTCATAATCTCTGTACATATTTTCTATGTAGATATCAATATACTTTTTCTTGCTCTGGAAATATTATGAAAATCCTATGAGGTCTTGCTGCCTATGATGCGTAATATGCAAGTAAATTATTTTATTCCCATTTCAAACTGAAGGTATTGATAAGAAACACATACAAAATCCAGTAAAATGAAAAACGTTAAATATCTTTGTAAGTAAAACATTCCTGTGTTGCTTATATATGAAAAGATAAGATTTCATAAAATTATATGTTTTCTTTTTAATTGAAGAGATTTTCATCACTCTAGATATAAAACTGTAGCTTAAAATGACCCAAATTATGCACGTTAAATAAAAATACACTGCCTTCAAATCTTGTGCTTCTATTTCTTCAATATTGCTAGATGGTCCATTTTGATAAAAACCCTGTTACCAGATCATTAACTCCATTTCAGAATGACATTTCATAGACTAATCAATACTAGATGAATGTGTCACAGCTACTCTATTAATAATCATATGACTAGAATTGCTGGTGACAGAAATAATGGGCTAACTACCACTTTTTGACCTCTCGGGTAAACAATAAAGAAAATAGTGCTATTTCTATAAAATTTTCATTTGTCTTCCAGTTTAATAAAATACCAAATTCTAAAAGGATTTGCAGAAATGATTCAGAAATATGTACATTCTTTGTATTTTCTACCATGCTGAGCTTATTTGAATGAGAATATATTCAAATATATATATATATATAATACATACATACTATAGATATATCAGGAATTCCAATTATATAATAAAAATTTCCTTGAATTCTTGAAAATAAATTATTTATAACACTTTATGGATATGAAAAGCTGAAAAAAAATATCTTGCTGAAGCTAGAATAATTCTAGAAAGAAATATTTTATTGAATACTTTGTTTAGCAAGTGTATACTCAATGATTTTTTTATTATGAAGACTAAAATTTATTAATAGGAGGTTTCTTTCTATTTTGAAAAGCTGAAACTTTGTTAATTCTAATTAATATAAATGGCAAATGTTCACCATAGTATTATTCTTAATATAAGAGAGATGGCCACTTTGAAACATATCGAAACTTTTGGGGGACAAAGATTTGGAGGAAGCAAATAATTAGAATAGTGTATGTGTGGTTGTTACCAAGACTGTTGCCCCAGAATCATACCCGTGCCCCTCCCTGGAATGGAAACCAATTGCTCTTATCTAAGTTTCAGGAGGAAGCTGCTGTCAATGAAAAAGATGTTGCCTTCCATATCGGTAAACAAAGGATGTTGAAGCCATCAAGCTGTCACATTACAGCCGCCCCACATGGTGAGCCTTGAAGGAACTAAGAATAGAAAGTGTGCCTGCCATGAAGGAATCAGTCACTGCAGCCAGCCCTGCAGGTGCACCCTGAGAAGACTCAGGATGAGAAAGCACAGGATTCTGGCCCCAGGTATCTGAGGTGCATATCAAAGGTATGATTATAGTGAGCCTAGACTCTTGCATCTTCCCATATATAGAAGAGTGCTAAATTCTTTAACCCGAGATGTCTGGTTTTCTTTAACAGTAATCTTTCGATGTTTTGACTACCTGGTCTTTGTTGCAAAAACTCCTTGTATCCTGGCTCCTCCCTGACCCCTTCAGAGCAGTCTCTCAGAGCTCTCTGAGAAGCTGTGTCCTGGACTTAAGTCCTCAGTTTTGTCTGCCGAATAAAACATAACTCTCAGCTTTTAGGCATGTGCTTTTTTTTTTTTTTTTTTTTTCAGTCGACACTGCAAAGAGAAAAACAAGAACTGGTTAGAACCAACCAAGCCAAAGATGGCGAAAGATTTGACTTCCAGTAGACCTTGAGCTTCATTATACACTCATTGTAATACATTAGCTAAATGACACAGGCACCAGAACAATGACAGTTGACAATTGCCATGACAACAACCAGAAAAGCCCACACAAGGGCTTAAAGGAGTGCTGCATCAGTTCTGGGTCCAAACCACACCCCTGTTGTTGAATAACTCATGAATATTCCTCCCACTCTCTAATCCCCTCCCTTTTACCTTGACCCTCCTATATATGTGGTGTCTCTGCCTCTATTGGGTTGAGAAGGTGATTTGCAAACTAAGTTCCTGCTTCTCTCTGATCATTGAGTAAAGCTTGTGAGTTCCAGTCGCAGCATCAGTTTCATTATTGATTGTGAAAATCTGAGCAGAAAAAGAAACTCCCTAGCTGAAACAAAGAGTTTCGAACCTGGGCTAGGACCCTGGCATGGGTCCACGTAACCAATTCAGTAACGTGGTCACAAATAATTGAGCATCAGAGAGGCAATAAATGAAGCTACTTTTATAAAATCTGAGGCAGAAAATTTTAGATAATTGATTAGTAAGTACATACAAAACATTTACCAACAAATGCTACAGAGGTACCAGCTATTCAAAACACATATTGACATAATCATCTTATGCCAACAATAAAAATCTGGATAGGTATACTCTGTACCAATGAATTATTGTCTTTTTTCTTGTTTTTTTTAGGGTAATACAAGACAAAATATAATTAAATAAAATCATATTAATTTACACATTTTACATACACTTTACATATAAATATATAATTTATATACAATGTATTTTATATATATATATACACACATATTTGAATCACACAGTCTTTCTCCATTAGCTTGATTTTATAATATTAATATATTTCTGAACTTGTGGAGATGACTTATGAGTTGTTTTAGCTATGCCTATAAATAATGGCAAAAATGGCAAAAATCAAAACAAAAGTAAATAAAAATAGCTCATTAATGAGGTTTTACAGTTAAATAAACTTTCAAGTATGGCATTTATGAATTGCCATAACATTATACCCATGAAGAAATAATGCAGGGTGGGGAGAGATAGAGAAATAAACACAGACACACACACACACAGGCACAGAGAGTTTAATGTTTACTCACTTGACCAATTTACAACCCTTTTATCACACTTTATTTTGATGGAATAGTGTGACTTCATTTTTTTCCAACAATATATTTGAATCTGTTTTCAAATGTAAATTGTATCTTATTCCTTTCAAATAACTTTTTGAATTGTGTTTACTTGAGTTCCTGAGGCCTTCTCTGTCTCCTGAGCGTTCAAGAGGAATTCTTGGAATTGTGAGGCACAGAATCTTAGGCTCTCTTGTGCAAAAAGAGCTCTAAAATTGATGTACACACTAAGGAGAGGTAGTTACAGTTGCTTCTTTCTTTTTTCCTAACATGCAAATCTCAGGCTGGAAATAGTCGTATTTTTTCCAAAATATTATCTGAGATTTTTATGGCAGCACATTTTTAATACCTTAGAGTCAATATTATACTTATTTTCCTAGTGTTGATGAGATCCTCGAGGCCAAGAATTTTAGCATAATTATCAGCCCCTTTTGCAATACAGGTTGCATACATAATAGGAATAACATGAAATAAATTTCATAAAGATGCATTTTAAAAGGTAAATTTTTATTCTCTCTTAAGATAATATTTTCAGTTCCAGAGGGGGGAACCACTTCCTACAGAGCACCAGAACTCTTAAACAAGGATAAAAAAACTTTTGCTTCTTTAAAGTTGCTCATTAAATCTCTTAAAATCCTACTTAAAGATATATTCAAATAGTACATTTAGATAATAAAACTATAAAAAGTTTATTTAATACTTTTATTTTCTTGTGCATAGTCATGTAAAAATTATTAAACATAAAATTTTCATAATAACGAAAATTGAAAACATATACAATCCAGACCTTCCATCAAATGTGTATTAAAACAGTATTGTTAAGAGCTGAAGAAAAAGCAGTAATATATTCTTATAATGTTCTCTTGATATATATTACATATTTTTATGTATTATGTATCATGCTTGTGTTTATTATATTCTTAAGATTTTACAACATTTGGATTTATGGATTCCATAACATGATTAAGCTCTATACATACACATACCTCTAAGAGTTTTACCCGACCTTAATACACAACTATAAATAAGAGAATGAATGATATATTTAAGGTACAAAGAAACAAATATAAATCAATACTCTTAGTACACTATTATCACTACTGAAACACTACTCTTCAGAATATCGTAGGAATTTAACATTCAAAATCCTTTGGGTTTTGATTTAAAAGGGGTTTAAGTTTCAGGAGCAATTTAGGAGAGCAGATATTCATTTATGAGAAAATAAATAATAAATCAAAATTGAATGATAACATGAGTAAAATGTTTTGAAAATATTTTATATTTATATGTCCAATTAACAAATTTAGGGTATTATTATCTTTTTATGTTTGTCATATGAAATATATATATATTGTTATGTTAACTGTTTGAGGGAAATAATTATCAGGCTAACATTTACTTTGTATAAATTAACTAGCTATCCAATACTAGTTCACCATTTTCTATCCAAAATATTTAGGTCAAGATATTTTTCAGAATTCAGTTTTAACTAATAAAATTAATATAGTGTATATTTCATGTATTACAGAAAGCTCAAGTGAGGTCAGGAGCATAATTCAGAATCAAACACATTAATATGATTTTTAAAAGACTATTAATAGTATTATAGTTTATTTAATATTTACTTGTAGAATATGAAATTTATAAAAGATATCATGGGATAGTTATAGACCATAGCTAGTTTAGTATATATCTAAGAGCAGTGTTTGATAAGTCGTATACTAAACTAAATACCTGTACACATGCATAAATGTTAATTACCCTTGGGTATTAGAGGATCTTTGAGAAAAAGGTAAATCACTATTGCTCCCGACTTCACCATCTTGATCCAATCGAATTGGATATTTGATGATGAGAAAGATACAAGGTCCTTAATTATCAAAGCTGTGCAGAATAGTCTTTGTAAGGACCTCTTCCAGTGGCATCTGCCTGATTAACATGAATTTCTATCTAAGCAGCCTTAAGACCAAAAATTACATGAGCACACATTTTTATCATGCAAAGATATTTCTTTTCAAATAGTTTACAATATCATGCTTATCATCACTGCTGTCATCATTCACTGTTACGTTAAACCCCATGTTCAGCATTTTCACTCTCTCAAGAAATGCATAAGCAGTATTTCATATTTAATGTGTACCATGTTTTAGATGTCAGCTAGGTCTAACTTATTTTACACTTTCAGCTGATAAATGCTGACATACTTAGCAGGGTTTTAAATGATTTTCTCATTAGCAACACAAAACTCTTTAAAGCCTTCACTTGAAAGTTCATTTTCAAACATCAATGAGTGCTGAAGTCTGTACTAGGCATTTGCTCTCAGCAGCCCATCACACCATGATTAGTAACTGGGTAAATGGCATTCTTTTTTTTTTATTTATTTATAATAAAAAAAATTTTTTTGGCTATACCACGTGGCTTCGGGATCTTAGCTCCCCTAGCTCCCCAACCAGGGATGGAACCCAGGCCTTCTGCAGTGAAATCGTGGAGTCGTAACCATTGGACTGCCAGGGAATTCCCAAAAATGGCATTCTTAACAACTTTTATGAAGTCTTGGTCCAAGAAATCTCTTAACTGTAGCAAGGACACAGTAATCTAACTGTAGCAAGCACACAGTAAACCAAGGAATCGACCAAACAAAGTGATTATATATGTTATTCATGGAGGACAAAAGTTCTTAGTCCTAAAGCTGTATAATAGGTTCACATTGGGTGGAAGTAACTGCTGAAAAGATTACATTTTGCAAAATTAGAAAGTAATATGCAAGGCAGTTTTCCCGGAATACTAAAATTTTACACTTATTCCCACCCATCTTGCCTACAAATCATTTGTGCTACTGGTCAAAGTGATTATTAAAGAGGTTAGAAAATATTTCATTTGTTACCCATGTCTTTATGTTTTCATAAATTAAAAAAAAAATGCTCGTCTAAATTACATACACCTTTCAAATATCTCAGATGCTGGCTTTTCCTGAACATGAACTACAACTTTTTAATTTATGTGCCTGTAACATTTGCATCCCAGAACAATTATAGTGTGTTTAATGTCCCTAAATATTTGGTGATTTTTTTCTCAGGAATTATTTGTTTTTGAAGAATACAGCCTTAGGCCAGAGTGGTTTCATTAGAACTATAAATTGTATATTTTCAGAGTTAAGATTTTTAATAATAAATTTTTCAATGTAATTTTCAGTTGCTGCATGATCAGCATACATTTTTCACCATAAATTTTGTTTTTATACAGTATAATTTTTCTTAAATTTCTGTATCCAGTCACCTGAATAGTCACACTTGTTTTCAAAGTTTGAATCTTTATGGTATAATGTAGCTCCTTTCATGACATACTACCTACTGAGTGACATGATCACTTCCTCATTGAGAACCTATTCAGGTAACACAAGGTCAAGATCTTCATTGTCTGCCCCGTTCAATGTTTCTCTGTTACCTTAGTTCTTGGTCATTGCTATTATTGTAAAATTTCAGCAACTGAGCTCTGATTCTTTAAGTTGTACTTGTTAGTGTCTGCATCTCATATTATTCAGTAAACCTCCTTAGAAATGCATAACAGCACAATTCTTTTTTTTGTTTTTTATAAATTTATTTTATTTATTTATTTTTGGTTGCGTTGGGTCTTCATTGCTGCACGCGGGCTTTCTCTAGTTGAGGCGAGCGGGGGCTACTCTTCCTTGTGGTGCGCGGGCTTCTCATTGCGGTGGCTTCTCTTGTGGAGGAGCACGGGCTCTAGGCGCACAGGCTTCAGTAGTTGTTGCACAAGGGCTCAGTAGTTGTGGCTCACGGGCTCTATAGCGCAGGCTCAGTAGCTGTGGCGCACGGGCTTAGTTGCTCTGCGGAATATGGGATCTTCCTGGACCAGAGATCGACCCGTGTTCCGTGCACTGGCAGGCAGACTCTTAACCACTGCACCACCAGGGAAGTCCCGGCACAATTCTTTTTTCATTTATGATACTGATGATGACAGACACAGTCTTGTCATCTGGCTTTATCCATGCAAGTGTTTTTATACATCTTTTTACATTTTTACACTTTCATAGAATAATTGAGTAATGTCACAAAATAGGAATAACAGTAAACTAAGTATCAGTAATGAGCACAGCATTTGTTCTTGGTAGGAGTGCTTGAGGTCTAGTAGTTCTCTCATGCCCATTCAAGTAACCTGAGCACAAAACATATGGATAAATAGAAAACATCTTTCGTTCCCAAAGCTTTTCCAGTGTCATAATTTTGGATAAAATTTGTGGGCGTATAAGTACAAACCATACAAAGTATTAAATGTCATAAAGTATGCGGAAGTAACAATTTACTGTGTCAGCCATATAAAATAAAACCTTATATTCACAACATTTGAAAAATTAATATAATCCCATAGTAAAGCTAAGAGTTACAAGGAGCTTGAAGTCCATTTACTAATGTTACTCCACTAAGTTAATCTAAACCCTGAATTTAATAAAGATAATAGCACATTTATATATTGTTACATTTTACGGTTATCCTCATTGATATCCTATCATATGATCCCCAGGAAATCACTGTGAAGTAGGAGAGATAAATATCAGTATTATATTCTTACAGACAAACGGCTGAAGGATTAGACAGAGTGTCAAAACACAAAGAAAAGGTAATTATTTGATTTTTAATGTTTTAATATGATATTCTATCACACACTCTGCAGCAATTACTGGATTTGTTTTATAACAAATTGATTTTATAATTAAATAAAAATGAATATGACTTACAAATCATAGTGGAAGAGCCATGAGACAAATTATTTTGCTATCTTGTAAATCACGGAAAAAAAAATGCATAGAATATGATCTTGTCTGGGAATCACCTGCATCATGCCATAAATTTATATAAGATCTTAATATCTTTATAGCTAATTCATTCATACTTTTGTCCTATAGAAAATAAATATTGCTCTACACTATTGGTTGCATCAAGGGTGTACATGATAAGAGTCTTATTCTAATTACTGATTAATGTATAGGTTGTTCAATTAATTCATTTAAAGTTATAAGATGAATAAGTGTTGGAGATTTAATGTACAGCAGGATGGTTATAGTTAACAGTATTGCATTATCTACTTAAAAGTAGCAAAGAAGGTAGATTTTAAATATTCTCACCACAAAAAGTAATGATAATTATGTGAGATGATGGAGGTATTAGTCATTGAATAAATGAAAATTATATGCTGAACCCTGTACGCTGGATTGGAAAACAAACAAGTAGATTAGTCCCTGCTATTAAGGGCCCTCATGGATTTCTAGACATATAGACATACAAATTATATTACCAATAAAACATATGTATTATTTCCCAAAGTAATTATACATTATATATATAGAATGTATAATGTATATATATTGTATATATTATATATATATAATGTAACTATCAATAGATGTATTCTCATAAATTTTTCAGTTATAATGTCTTATGCTTTATTCACATGGGATTAAAGTAGAAAAAAATTTTAAAATAAAGTCACTGAGCTGTTAATGCAGAGTGGTGCCTTTAAGACTGCATGCTCAATGCTTTCAATTTAAAATGAAAGAAGCATCTCAGGAGCATTTATTTATAAACTGGGAAGGATGAATGCAATTAAAATAAATTGGCTGGCAAGGGTTAATTACCATTTTCTTATATTTCTCGAATCTTTTCTTTAAGCACAGGTCATAATTTAACTCAATATAATCCTCTGTAGAAATATCCATATGAGAACCAAATTTTCACTAGACGTTATTTACTTGTGTCATTTTCAAACCGTTGGATCACTTTTCACAAATCATTAATATAGTTCTCCATTATGCTCTTCAAAATTCTAATTTAAATAATCCTATTTCTGTCTGGTAGACATTGAATCATGAATATGGAATGACTTCACCTCACTTCACTTGAAATTCACTTAATTTTCAACTCTGTTAGCTGTGAGGTGAGTAGAAAATAATTTAGTTCAAAATTGCAGTACAAAAAAAAAAAAAAGAAAAATTCAGTCCAAGGTGTGCTGCTGTCCTAAGAAGAGGAACTTTTTATTCAGTGTCCTAAATTGAGTTGTGATTTATATCACAGTTTTGAGTGATTAAATTCAAATTATCAAATTGTTTTTTTCTCTTTGTACCTGTGTCGTTGTTTATCAGTTTCATGTGTATTTCATAATTATTTGTGACATCACAGATTGGTCAAGTTCCTGTACCTTGACTTACATCAGGTCAATTTCAAGAGACAGACTTGAGCATTCTCCCTCCCTCACCCTCCCAGCACCATCCTTTTCTGTCTCTTTCTCTCTCTATTTTAAAATCTAAAGCAAGCATTACTTGTTTGGTCCTTCTCATTTCACTTTTGTGACAATAGAGATATATAATGAATGAGTTCCCCATTTTAAAAATATATACATTATTTTTGAGGTATACATATACATCTGAATACATTATTGATGTATTGATAGTTGTATTAATTGGTACATGATGGTCTTACTATTTGACTATGCAATTCTGCTATCAGGAATTTACCTAATAGCAATGCTCACATATATGTGCCAAGGTATATATAAGACAATAACCAATTCAAGTTTATTTATAATAGTGAAAATTTGAATATTCACAGCAATAGGAAAATGACTGACTGGATTATTTTACTTTTGCATTTCAGCTAATTCAAATAAGGAGATAGAAATATAGATGTTAATTGAATATATCTGTAATATTTTCTTTATTGAATGAAGGCAATTTTCCAAAACATTTTTAGAGTCAGATTTCAATGATGTAAATGCAACAGAACAAAGGAAAAGTATGGGTTTGTATGAATATGCCTTTTGTTCACATTATATAGAAACTGATATCAACTCTTAAAATCACTGGAGAAACAATTATTCCTCCATGTTTACATTTCATATTACATTTTTAAGCAACATATACAATATTCCTATAGGTACAGTTTTTAAGAACATTTTAATGAATTATATGGCATTTCCCCCAATAGATATTAATATGATAATAGCTGCCCCTCCCACTAACAGATTTGGTTTATCCAAGAAAAGATGCTTCTGCTGCTGGTCAACAGTTTAATCATCTGTATGAAGCCCTCCAAATATATAACTGTATACTTGTTCCTCATCAATTTTCCCATTACTATTTAAATGTTTACCTCCCAATTTCAAAATAGAAATTAAATTAAATTTGAAATGCTCTCTTCCTTTATTTCCCTTGTGGGATATGTTTCTGTTTTCATCCTACCTTTCTAGAATTCTTCTTACTGTCTTTTTTGGCACAGTCTGTCCCCATAATGTCAGCATCTCCAGGGCCTCAGCGTCTGGTCTTCATTTCCTTCTCTGCCGTCACTTTGCATGCATTCTCATCCACTCTGTGCCTTCAGTCATCATCTTTTGTTTTTGTTTTTGGCCACACCACATGGCGTGCAGGGTCTTAGTTGCTGGACCAGGGATCGAACCAATGCTCCCAGCAGTGGAAGCACAGAGTTTTAATCACTGGAACGCCAGGGAAGTCCCAGTCATCATCTCTTTGCTCGTAGCTCTTCTGTATCTCCCAATGAAGTACTATCTATACATTCTAAACATTTTGTACAATTTCTTACTAGGTATTACACCAGTACCTCAATACCAATAAGTACAAAATAAATTTAATATCATGAAACATTCTGCCTGAAATACCAGCATAAGTGAACCATCACAAAACAACCCAGAATTCCAGCCACAAGTCTAAAACCATTTTCTTCTTCATTACATGTAATTAGTAATGAAGCACTCAAACCTGCCAAGTCTACCTTCTTAATATCTCTCAAATATGTTCAAGCCAGTATCTGTCAAGAAACATCTTCTTCATTTAGGTAATTATCACTTTTCACCAGAATTACAAAAAAAAATTATCCTAAATCTCTCTTTTGTTTTCATTTTTTACCTCAATTCACGTCTCTAATGTATACACTTTCCAAGATGGAGCTCAAAGAATGTTTGTACAATGTAGTTTTGATGAAACTACACCACCTTTCTGCTTCTATGGTTCTTTGAGTCCTTGTTGACTCAGTGATATAATGTAAACTCCTTTAATGTTGCTATACATTGTGACTTTGTGATTTGCCACCCTTTTTCTCTCCAGTCTCACATAAATATCTGTGTTCACCCAGGCCCCACTGTATTGTCCTTCTGAATCAGTTCTGAATAAAGTTTATTATAGATTTTCCCTCTACTTTGATTCTAATCTCTCCAGTTTCTTTAAACTGGAAAATGATTGTGTCAAACTCCATTGAAAAGCCTTTTTCAAAACAAGCCAGGTTATACATCACTCCTGTGTACTTACAATCTTGTGTTTCTCCCTGTTATAATGCATTTCGCATAGTATTGCAAATACCTATTCACTCAACAGTTTCTCTATTACTGGTTAACAGACAAGTCCAGAGTTCTGTTCATTATAAAATATATTTTCACTGCCCAGCAAAATTCCTGTTACAAAGTAGGTGCTCATGAAATACTGTATTACTGTAATACTTTAATAAATGAATGGGTACATGAGAAAATGCTATAAAAATGGTATATATTTGCCTTCCCTGGAAATGAATCAAAAAGTTATAATAATCACAATGTGTACTTGTAAAGATATTGCCCTAAAAGCTATCACATCTAAAGTTAATCTAAATTAGCATGTACTTAAAACACTTAGCACGGTTTAGTATACAAAAGTTATTCATAAGAAATCATTCAAACTGTTAATTCCATCCCATTTTAATTATAAATGTGATAAGTAAAAGTCACTCATTGACACTTCTCTCATTGAGTTGTGAATCAATTTTCCCTTTCCTTGAGTCTTGAATGACCTGTGGCTGTTTTGATGTATAGAATATAACAGAAGTGGGAAGATGTCCATTCTATGCCTAGTAACCCCTGAATCAAGAGGAAGGATTCAAAGCAGTTCAGCTTGTGATCCATTTACTCCTAATACTGGAAGGGCAACCCAAATTTGAAAAGCAAATAAGGTATTTGCTAACAGTAAGGGTTGCTACATAAAGAATGCCCTTGGTTGGATAAGACTGGCTAAGGGTTATCTATGGTAGATAAATTCAGGACTAATGGATTTATGAGGCACAGATCCCTAGAGAATGTCAAGTAAGACAAACAATTCCTCTGAAAAGAAATAGGAAATGCTTCATTACTTAATGCTTCTTCTGCTGTATGGAGTAATCACCCACAATGAAGCACCTGGAAACCAAATCTATTATTCTGGCAAGAGAGTGCATGTTTGATGTGAGCATAATAGACCAACAAACAGTTCTTAACATCCCAGACCTCTGTTGGCTTTCTTTGAGTTTCTTCATTGACTGAATTATTAGTAATCTCAAATTCAATTAACACGTACACCTGAGTCTCATTTGTCACTGTGATTCTTTGTGTTACATGGTCTACAAACCTGTATGATATATAAAGAAGGGTTGTGACTTTAACTGTGTCCTGAGATTGTTTATTACGCAGTAATAGATAACCAGTACACTGAAGAAAATAGTTTTAATCTCAAATGGAAATAACAGAAAAAGAAAATCACACACAAAAACCCACAACTAATTTAATTTGTGTATAAAAACTGGGAATTTGGTTTTATGTAAACAACAAAATCCCTTAACAAATAAAATATCATAACTGTAAATGTCTGAGTAATTTATGAAAATTGAAAACCCAGACATGTTTTGCAAAATATATTCCCTGATACAGTGAAGTTGTACAAATTTATTAGGACATACACAATTATTAAATTAATTGTATTAATTTCACTTAAGTTATTTGATTGCATTAAAAGTGGAACAATTAAAGTGCATGGCAGGTTTCGCACCACTGGTGCTTTCAAAATAGAGGACAAATACAACATTTTAACAGAGCTCTACCAGCTGTGCACAGAATATTAGCACTCTGGCAATGATCTCAGTGTAGCACACACTCTAAGGTGCTTAACTTATCTCATGCTGAGAGTAATGCTAAACCTGCATGCATACTTGAAGTACTACATAAGCCACATCTAATTTCAACAAACAATAGCAGATAATAGACCCCCTGGTATTAGTTTCTGTCCAAATGAACACCTAGCTAGAAAAAGCCCACATCAAGAAATCTAATTTTAATAACAAATTCTTAATCTTTGTCCACAACCCAATTTCTCATGAAAATTAGTAATGTCTTCTGACAGAGAAAAAGGTATTTTAGGAGTATGTTCTACTACCTTATCAAAAGCACATGTAGGGTTGGCTGCAGTGCACCAGCCAGATCTCTCCTTCAGGACAGAGTCCTTCAGTGACTCAGCGGCTGGTAATGTTGCTTTCTGACAGCTCACAGCTGACTTCTTTCCCAGGAACAGCCTTTATCTTAGGGAGGGAGGTGCACAGACTAAAAGCACGTGCCTTCCAAGAGAGGGAGCCTATGTCCTATGGCTGCTCAAGGTTGGGATATAAACCATGGTCCCTTTTACTCACATGGTTTGATGCTCTGTTGCTAGGTGCATACAGAGTAAGGATTGCTATGTCTTCTTGGAGAATTGACTCCTTTATTTTTATGCAATACCCTCTTTATCCCTGAAAACTTTCATTGATTTAAAGTCTACTATGTCTGAAATTAATATCGCTACTTCTGCTTTTTTCATTACTGTTAGCATGGAATATATTACTTCATGAATTTACTTTTAATCTACATATGTCTTTATATTGAATTTGGGTTTTCTATAGAGCACGTATAGTTAGGTCTTGTTGTTTGTCCACTCTGACAATCTCTGTCTTTTCATTCGTGAATTTAGACCATTGACATTCAAAGTGATTGCTAATATAGTTGGATTAATATATATTATAATCATTGCTATACCACTTCACTTAGTGTGAGTACCTAATACTAATAAAATAATTCTAATTCTTTCCTCTGGTCCCTTGTATCTTTGCTGTCATTCATTCTATTTATATATAAAAATGCAAAGGCATTAATTTTATGATACAGACTTAAGCTTGCATAATTTATGCACTGTTGGTATTATTTTAAATAAACTGTTATCTGTTAGATCAATTATGATAAAAAATAAAAGGCTTTTATTTTACCTTCATTATTCCCTCTTCAACACTGTTCCTTACTTTATGTAGATCTGATTTTTTGATCATAGTATTTTTCTTTCCTCCAAAGAACTTCTTTTAACATTACTTTCAGGGTAGGTCTACTGACAACAAATTCTCTTAATTTTTTTTTGTCAGAGAACACCTTTATTTCTCCTTCATTTCTGTAGGATTTCACTGGGTACAAGATTCTAGATTCGTGGGGTTTTCTTTCAACATTTAAATAATTATTTTTTTTCTCAAAATTTAAATATTTCACTTTATTTTCTTCTTGCTTGCATGGTTTCTGAGAAGATTCAGATGTAATTCTTATATTTGTTTTTCTGTAGGTAACATGTTCCTCCCCCCACCCCCACCCCCACTGGCTTCTTTCAGGACTTTATTTTGATTTTGTCTAATTTGAAAATGATATGTAGTGATGCTTTTTGGCATTTATTATGCTTGATGTTCTCTGAGCTTACTGTATGTATGGTTCGGTATATGACATGAATTTGGGGAAATTCTCAGTCATTATTATTTCAAGTATTTTAGTTGCTCCTCCATTCTTTCTTCTTTTTCTGGTATTCCCTTTACACAGGTTACAACTTTTGTAGTCTTCTCACAGTTCTTCGACACCCTGTTTTTTTTCCAGTGTATCTTCTCTTTGCTTTTCATGTTTTGAGCATCTATTGATATACTCTCTAGCGCAGAGATTTATTCTTCAGCTGTATCCAGTCTATTAATGAGACCATGAAAGACATTATTTCTGCTACAGTGTTTTTGATCTCTAGCATTTATTTTTGGTTTTTTTCTTTGAATTTCCATCTCTCTCCTTACATTACCCATCTGTCTTACATGCAGTCTACTTTTTCCATTTAGAGCCCTCAGCATATTAATCATAGTCATTTTTAACTCCCAGGCTGGTAATTCCAGTATCTTTGCTGCCATGTCTGGTTCTGATGCTTACTCTACCTCATCAAGTGTGCTTTTGCCTTTTGGTATACCCAGATAAGTTTTTCCTGATAGCCAGACATGATGCATGGGGTAAAAGGAACTGCCAAAAATAGGCCCATAGAAATGAGGCAGTGAGGTGTGGGGAGAGAGGAAGCATTCTACAGTCCTATACTTAAGTCTCAGTCTTTAGTGAGCCTGTGCCTTTGGACTGTGAACTTCACAAGCGTTTCTCATTTTCTTTTTCTCCCCCCATTAGGTGGAAGAGGATGGCTAGAGAGAACTGAAATTGGATATTTCACTTTGTCCAGGTCAGTTAGGATCTGAATATACCTCAGCAGGTTAGGCTCTGGTTAACTAGTCTCACCTGAAGGTAAAACTTGTTACAAGAACACAGTACTCTGGTATATTTCAGAATGGTTTCTTTCCCCTCCCTCTGCCAAAAGCCTGAGGGGATTTTTCTCCAATATTTATTGTGAAACCTTGATTGGGCTGGAGGTAAATCTCACAATATTGTGGGGGGCCCATTCTTAGGGAGAAAGGTTTTTAACTCTCAGACTTGTCCACACTGAGCATCCTTACATTTGTTGATTGCAGTTCAGATTTTCCTACCTTTGCACCAGGTCCTGAGGTGGTTTACCCTTGTGAGTTTCTGTTCCAGCAAAAAGCTGAGACTCACTGCATTTTCCTGCCTTTCCCTCCAGTCCTGTGGGCAGATGTTTGCTTTGTATTCTCCCCTCTCTTATGGATCCAAGAAGAATTGTTGATTTTTCAGTCTGGTTAGCTTTTTTGTTGTTACGACAAAGTAGTGACTTCCAAGATTCTTACATGTGGAAAGGGAAATGTCAAAAATTCAAGAATAGCAGAGGTAAAACCAATGAATCACCGAAGTAGTGAGTACTAAAAGTTTGTTGTGTACACACCAAAAAGACAGTTTGTGTAGTAGGAGCACTCAAACCAAAACACGGAATGAGGTTCAGAAACATATTGTTATATGCTACTACACAGCAGCTTACAGAGTAGGAAGGCAGTGACTGCGGATTCTTCACAATGACTGGTTATAATATTAGAATTGTATTAAATGGTATGGAATTGGTTAGTGGTCGCCTCATATCAATTTTGGCAGACAGTTAAAGATTTCCTTATGATCTCCAAAGGCATGAACAAGAAATGGCCCAGTTCAAGTTAGTCTTGCAAAATAAGCCAAATTAAGCTCTGTTTGTATGACTGAACTTATTTTGTCTGCTGAGGGAATTTTTAAGGCTGGTCTCCATTTGTTTTTGATTTTAACAGAAACAAGAAACCCCATAGAGGCTTAAAAGTCATCCATATTTATGAACCGGTATTTAGTAAAAAAAAAAAAAAAAAAAAACTTTCCTTTAGGTATGTTCTCTGTGACTTGAAGTATTGATTCTGACAAAGATTACAGAGTATTTACCATAATAATAATGGAAAATACATTTTGCAACTAGACATTATTAAATGAATATATAGCACTTGCTCTGGGTGGAGAGATTAAATCAAAGGTAAGTTAACACTAGTTGAAAATCCTTGACATCTTTATTTTTAAATCTAAATTTACTTTAATAGATGTCTTCTAATCATTCTGATTAAGATTAAAGATAGTTTTATTGCCAATATTAAGCTGTATACATTGTTTTAGGAGTTAAAATAAGTATAAAAATAAGAGGATTTTTATTTTGTATTTGAAAAACGCAGCAAAACTTGAATGTGTGTAGAATTCATCTAATTACAAGTTGCATATACTTTAGATGCTTAGTTACGAAGTTGGAGGGTAGTATTTTATACAAAGTAACTGTCATATTAAAAATACATAAAGGCAGGTCAACTCCTCTCAAGGCACATACAAAGAAAATTTGACCACTTTCTTAAGTTGGAGATGAAAGGACCCAGTTATATTTGATATCAGTCATCAGTGGAGTCCTAAGGCAATTGATGAATCCGTTTCCTGGGATGCTGCATTTTCAGCTCATTCTGAGTCTTGCAAAAGGATAGGTTTCAAGACTCACACCTACTTGAATAAATAGGATTATCTGGAAGGTCATTCTTCTTTTAAATGAATTTTAAATTACATGGAACTCGATATGATCAGCTATGTGACTGTTACGTTTATGTTGTCTTTGTTTCCCTCCCTCTCTTTTTACATTTCTCATTCTTCCTACTCCTGTACAATGATTAAAAAGTAATAAATTTAAAAATTTGTATTATACAATTTAACATTTGTATGTTAAGATATTGTTGCATTCACTTTCAGTGTAGCATATCTGCCTGTATCTTCATTGCATTACATTTTGAATATGCTGTAATTACGTACTTGCATAAATGTGTGCAATATGACATATATTCCTTAAAATAATTTCTCACTATGTATTAAACTATATTAATAAAGAAATTTTTTTGAAATAAAACTAAGCTGTCCATATTAATAGATGACAAATTGAATAACTATGTATTTTAATATTTTCTTTCAGAATTTTAAATGTGCAATACAAATATGTGCCATATAATTTAGAAATACAAAGACGTCAACTCATAGGAATGTGCTAAATTTTAAACACTATTATTTGAATTTTCTGTTGTACCTGAATTTTATATATTTGCTATCTATCAATACCAAAGGCAACTTGTGAGGGAAATGTTATTCTTTAGTGTTTTGCTTAAAACACAGCTGAGTTCTTCTTTGTACTTTGGAAAGCTATGCAAACACTCTTCACCTCATCCCTTTACCAATTTCCTCCATTAAAAAGATGAAGAGGGAAAAAAAGTAATAAAGTTTAAATAGCGGAACATCATTATGTTTAATAAAGTTACTGAAATTTTAGGGCCACATAATATATGGCACAGCTGTCTCCCCTTTCCTTGAATTCTTTCTATTCTGTTCTGGAGTCCTTCCCACATTCAATAGGACTAAATTATTGTTTGCCTTTTTTTAAAAAAATCTCTGGCTTGAAAAGTTCCCTACCCAATTAAATCTAGGGTCTCAGCTGAAACAGATTCCTTAAATTTACAAGGATCTACACTTATTTTAAAGTAGTTATGGTTAGGTGAATTTTTTGTTTTGTTTTGTTTTACCTTTGCCAAAGATTATATATTGATAGTTCTTTGAAAATTTGTCCTCAAAAGCTTTTCTATCAGGTAAGGATAATACAAGGTATTATTCAACTTAGCATACCTCTAGGTCATTTTTGACTCACTAACTCTCTTCTCTCGTTTTTTTTTTTTTTCACCTCTGTAATCTTCAGGCTTAAATTGGGTTATTGACTCCTGATTCTGTTCTATTCCTTGGACATTGCATGAGTTTCTTGCACTCAACCTTCATTCCTTCACACAGAGGTCCATTTCTCACACGCCTGGTCAGATCAGAATTAGTCTCTAGTACATCTTAAGTGGCTAAATGTTGTCCAGTTGCATTTTTTCCTAAAGGGGTGGCATTAGAGTATATTTGTGGGTGGGAAAGAATGAGTACTCAATCTGTGTCTTGCGAAGGATCTCTCACACTCAGAATGACAATTCATTCTTATGGCTCTGATTCCCATTGCTTAGAATAAATTATAATCAAAGGTAAATGTGTTCAATTTATCCATATTTCCAGACTCTGCCTCCTTCTAGGGGAAAAATGCTTGTTTCTTTCAAGTCTATTTATTTTTAGAGTCAGAACACTTCACATTTCTGGCACTATTACCTTTTTTTTTTTTTTTTTTTTTTTTGCGGTACGTGGGGGCCTCTCATTGTGGCCTCTTCCGTTGCGGAGCACAGGCTCCGCACGCGCAGGCTCAGCGGCCATGTCTCACAGGCCCAGCCGCTCCGCGGCATGTGGGATCCTCCCAAACCGGGGCACGAACCCGCGTCCCCTGCATCGGCAGGCGGACTCTCAACCACTGCGCCACCAGAGAAGCCCACTATTACCATTTTTGAACCTCTTTTCTAGAGTTAAATTCTCTTCCAAAGACAGTTTGACAAAAATATGGCATGTTGTCCTTTACTGAAATAGAAATGTGGACATAGTTTATTAGTCCTTTTTTTTCTTGGTTCTTGTTTAATCTTATGGTATTGCTCTCAGCTGGATGGATGATAATCATTGAGTTATTATTTGGACACAAATTTATTTGTTAAAATTGTCTCCAAGTTGGTAGCAGATTAGTAAGTTTATTCTGACAAGCACAATTTATCTCTTTTGGAAGAGATTTGACATAATATGATTACAATACCTTAAAAAAAAAAAGTAGACATGGTGCTATTCAGGTTATCTATTTCTTACTGAGGGAGTTTTGTGCTTTGTGTTTTTTTTTGTGTTTTTTTACCATAATCTAAGTTATAGAATTTATTGACATAAATATTTTATAGTGTTTCCTTACTATCTGCTTTAATATCCGTAGAATTAGTAGTGATATGACCTCTCATTTTTGATACTGGTAAATTTTGTCTTCTTTCCTTTTTTTTTTTTCTGATTAGTCACATCTGTGTCATATCTAAGTCTATTTCTGATGCTTGCTTTGTTTCTTCAGAGACACGCAATTTGATGGTAATTTATTGTTGAAAGCCAAACATTATGTTTTGGATAAGTGGAACTGAGGTAAACAGTGCTTTAGTGTAAAGTTTTATGTTACTCTGGCTAGGAGTTGGGCTATGGTTAACATTTGCTGTAGCTGCAGGTGCCAGTGGCTTCAACTTCCTCTAGTATCATTGCTTTTTACTCCCCTGTTGTCTTTGAATTAACTAAGAACTATTCCTTAAACTCTATGTCTTGCAGCTTTTTCACTTGTAACTCACTGTTATTACACTGGAGTCCTGTTGGTTTGGTGATAAAGTATGTGAGATTGGAAACTTCCTGCAATCGTAATTAATTACCAGACTTTTAGGGGCCCTGTGACCTTCACTAGGGTTTCTTAGCTTTTCACCACTCCCTTAGTTGATACAGAAAGGCTGGAAGGGGCTTAAGTCAGGGGAACTCCCCTCAGGGGGGATAAGGCTCTAATAAAGTCTTTTTTTTCTTTTAGTTTTTATTGGAGTATAGTTGATTTACAATGTTGTGTTCGTTTCTGCTGTACAGCAAAGTGAATCAGTTATACATATACATATATCTGCTCTTTTTAAGATTCTTTTCCCATGTAGGTCATTACAGAATACTGAGTAGAGTTTCCTGTGCTATACAGTAGGTTCTTATTAGTTATATATTTTATATATAGAAGTATGTATATGTCAATCCCAATCTCCCAATTTATCCCTTCCCCCCTTTCTCCCTGGTAAACATGTTTGTTTTTTACATCTGTGACTCTATTTCTGTTTTGTAAATAAGTTTATTTGTACCATTTTTTTAGATTCCTCGTATAATTGATAGCATATGATATTTGTCTTTCTCTGTCTGACTTACTTCACTCAGTATGACAATCTCTAGGTCCATCCATGTTGCTGCAAATGGCATTATTTTGTTCTTTTTTATGGCTGAGTAATATTCCATTGTATATATGTACCACATCTTTATCCATTCCTCCATAGATGGACATTTAGGCTGCTTCCATGTCCTGGCTATTGTAAATAGTGCTGCAATGAACATTGGAGTAAAGTCATTTTCTTGGTAGTAGTCATTTGCTTTGCAGAAAACATTGAGAATATTTAGCAAAGTTTATTTTGCCCTCTCTGTGCCAGAACCAAGAGGAAACTTTTATTGGTTCTTTACTTTCAGAAACTGGTGGGGTTCCCAGAGGTAAGACCATGAAAGGGTGTTGATCGCCCTGAGATTGTCACCCTCAGGAGTTTCCCTCAGAAAGTCCACTCTCAGCCTTCAGGAACTGATCACAGCTATCATTAACTGTTTCTCTCAGTTTATGGTGCCTCTCTCTTTTGCTTCAGATAAGTTAACCTTGGCTGTGACTAATCTACCTGCTTCCGGATTTCAGGGTCTCCATTTGCCGTGACTTCACTTCTCTGACAGATCCTAGAAGAGTTATTGATTTTCATTTTGTTCAGCTTTTTTTCTTCTTTTTTAAGGACCAGAATGTTAACTTTCAAGTTTTTAACGTGTCAGAGCTAGAAACCAGGTATTTGTTAGGTTTTAAAAATTTGGACTTTTTTTTAACCTGAATATTTTGATCCATTTCTAAGCAACACAATTGATTATATTTTGGAATTTTCAATTTACTACCTCTTTGCTTTTACACTGCCTGATTTTTTGTGATTTTTATGCTTTTTTAGAATAAATAACTAGTTTTAATCATTGTAATTTTCTCCTTCACTAATTTTGCACCTATAATATGTACCATTTCCGTACTTTTAGGGCATGCATCAAGTCATCAAACTGAAAAGAAATTAGTACCTTTACTCTCCTTCTGCATAAAACTAATGTTTTGCAACTATATATCTCCATTTGCTGCCCGCTCAATTTAATACATATTTTATTCCATAGATCTAATTTCTGTCTTTCTAAACCCCAACAAATCACTTAGGACTTACAAACTTCAAGACTTAACTACATATAGCAGGGAAAAAAAAAGATATTATAATGCCAATGTGATATAAAAATAATATTAAGCAATTCTACATTTTGACAAATACTTCATTGATGATAAAACAATTCATTTTATCTTCAGAATGGTACTTTGAGATAGGTACAAAAGTTATCTCCATTTACTATATGGGAGAAATAAATTTTGAAAGTTAATGTAATTTACTAAGTATTACACAGCTAATTAATGGTGGAGTTGCCTTAAGAATCTAGAAAATTACTGACCATTGTGTGTGACTTTTGTAACTTGTAAAGACACAATAGACAGTTTTAATGGACCCATAAAACATTTAAAATGATTACATTGAAACACAATACTTATAAAATTCTATCCAACCAATGCAGAGGTTTTTTCATGCTGTATTTTCTGGCCAATGTTTAATTAAATTCAAGTTCATTATACTTATATTTCTATCACAGGACTGTAAGTTCCCAGAGCCAATCTGTCTGTCATAAGCTTTTGGTCATTCCAATATTAGTCTGAATTTATGATCCTAGTAATGATCATTTAATAGTAGGGACAAACAACTATAGGTAATTGTAGTGACACAAAGGAATAGATGTGTTTTAACACAGCTGCATAAATTGCAAACTATAGAAAATTCATAATTTTAAAAAGTTTCAACTCAGAGTCATTTTAAAGAATGTTAAATATCTAATCTAGAAAATAATCGGGGGATAATGTTAATGATTGAAATGTTGTGACTTCTATGTCATATCCCTGAAATATTTTTAACCATGATTTTCTTCTGTAGATGGATGCACAAACTCTGTCATTGAAAATATTGAATGAAACTGACAAGTATACAGGAGGGAACATATTATAAAAATACAACAAAACTACTTTCCCGAGTAATACTGAGTTGAAAATTTGAAACGATTATTGTCTCTGAGAGCTAAAATCCAGATGATTTGCAGTATCCTATAAATGTATGATGTTGTTGGTTCTATTTATATAAAGTACCATTTGACTTACTCTCTTTATGATATTTATGTCTCCTTATGGCCAGACTTTTATAAAGCAATTTTATGAAAGCTGTGAAGAGGTCTTTAACTTTTTCTTTTCAATCATAAACTTTTAAAAGGTGGCAGCACATACAGCGTTGAGTTTTATAAAAGAATCCACATTGGGCTTCCCTGGTGGCGCAGTGGTTGAGAGTCCGCCTGCTGATGCAGGGAACGCGGGTTCGTGCCCCGGTCTGGGAAGATCCCACATGCCGCGGAGCGGCTGGGCCCGTGAGCCATGGCCGCTGAGCCTGCGCGTCCGGAGCCTGTGCTCCGCAACGGGAGAGGCCACAGCAGTGAGAGGCCCGCGTACGGCAAAAAAAACAAAACAAAACTGAAAAGGACTTTAACAACAAAATCAAATAAAACTAAAACAATCTGGGAAAACATATGTTGAAGGCTTTCTTCTAATCCATTCTCAGTCAAGAGCATACATCACACTTCTTAGAGAAAAAGGAGGATCCAAGTTTTACTATTACAGTTTTTCTGACTATTCTCACCCTAAAATGAAAGACGATGGTCATTTCATCCTACAAACAAATTAGGGTTATATAAAGAAATTCAAAATACCAAAAATCTATGTTTGAATATCATCGTTTAAGAGAAGATATTCTGTTGGTTTCAAAATGACAGCCTCATTTTCTTTCACTCAAATAAATGTGAGTCCATGTATAGCTCTGTCTTTAGGCATCTTGAAGCTAAACATTTACGCAAAGTTTTTCTTAAGTTATGAAGAGAGACAATTAAAATCTTTGGAGAATTTAATAAAATATTTTGGAAGGATGCAGCTACCAAGACGTTTTTCTAAGCTATAATTTCTGATGCAGCAGTTATGAAGGTCTCTTTTTATAAATCTGAGAGGGTGTTTGTTTTCTTGCTTTTATTTTTTTAAATAATAAGTGATTAGTTATTTAAAGTCATTTGGTATTTAAGAACAATGCTACCCTGTAGGCAAAAATAACAACAGGACTTATATCTAAAAGACCAAGGAAACATAGCCAAATTCTTCCTTCCCAAACAATAACAACAGTAAAATCCCAAGGTTCACCCTAATGGTCCAGCTTTACAATAACTATTTGTGATGCATTTCCTCTATTGAAATGAATATTTCCGTCTATTTATTACAGATACTAAATGTTATAGAATCTGGGGTCTTTATTCTAGGATTAAGCTATATGATCATAATTTTCAAAAATATATATTTAAAAAGAAATTGACATGCAGTTATTTAAAATTTAAAAACAATAAAACTACAGTATCAGATAGAACATAGTGCCACATCCCTCAAAATATTTTAAATATTCTCATTTTCACATAAGTTCAGTTTATATTATTTTATATAATGATTTTAAAATATTTTTAGTAGTAGCACAATTCACTAGAGAAATCAGGTAATGCAACATAATCATCTCAGTGGAAAGTGTAATTATTTGTATATAAGTTTCCAAATATTTCTTTCCTGGTTGCACTATGTTCCAGTTTTAGTCACAGTTCATTGAAACTTTAGCAAATGATGCATTTGTTACAAACGAAACAAACCCAACAAATTTTGGATAATTAAAAATAGTGTCAAAGTTTTATTACAAACATGTTGCCGAAAAGATAACTCTAGAAGCCAATTACAAGATTCTTTTTTCATAAGGATGTTTACAAAAGAGAAACTTTAGATAATGACTGTTAGATTTAAAACAAGGGGAAAATATGTTTGAATAAAATAATAATACATATGGTTGACAGTTACTTGGGTTTGTTGGGCACTAGATTCCCAGAAGTCTTCATACCATTAAATTTATCATAAAATTGCTTAGACATTTTATCAGGAATGCAAAATTCTCCCCAAAAGGATGTTATGAATACTATGAAACATACTATTTCTCAGATCTGATTTGGAAAAATTTTTGTTTATTTGTTTCTAACTTGTAAAGAGAGATTTATAAAATGGCAGGAATCATTAAAGAACCATAGACATCTAAAAGATACATGCAACCCTATGTTCATAGCAGCCCTATTCACAATAGCCAAGACATGGAAACAATCTAAATGTCCATAGGCAGATGAATGGATAAAGAAGATGTGGTACATATATACAATGGAATACTACTCAGCCATAAAAAAGAATGAAATAATGCCATTTGCAGCAACATAGATGCAACTGGAGATTATCATACTAAGTGAAGTAAGTCAAAAAGAGGAAAACAAATACCATACAATTTCACTTACATGTGGAATCTAAAATATGACACAAATGAACCTATCTATGAAACAGAAACAGAATCACAGACATAGAGAACAGACTGTTGGTTGCCAAGGGAGAGGACAGTGGGGGAGGAATAGAGTGGGAGGTTGGGGTTAGCAGATGTAAGCTTTTATATACAGAATGCATAAACAACAAGGTGCTACTGTATAGCACAGAGAACAATATTCAATATCTTATGATAAACCATAATGGAAAAGAACATTAAAAAAAAGAATGTGTGTGTGTATATATATATATATATATATATATATATATATATATATATATGTATAACTGAATCACTTAGCAGTACAGCAGCAATTAACACAACATTGTAAATCAACTATCCTTCAGAAAAAAATTTTAAAAAGAATTATAGACATCAAAACTCAGATTAAAATTCCTTCTATGCAAACACAGCCCTACACCTGCATGAGGGACCCTGGAATAGAATGAATTCTGGTACTTACTCCAGTTGCTGCAAATACAAAATCTTCTACAGTAGGAAAAGCATACTTGTTTTACAACTCTGTTCAAATGTCTCTGATAAACCGTGGATAAGAAATTTTCTTTGCATTTTTAATAAAGAATTATACCTCTAGGTATATTGTAATCAAATTGTACAAGCAGCTTTTGATTATTTGGGAATATGATATATACACCCATCTTTAAAAATTCCAATTTCAAGTTTAAAAGAATAAGTCTCACACTTGAAAGGGCTACAATAAATGTTTCTATTTATGTATTTTTGTGTGCCAAAATATTAATATTTTGATTTAGATATATTTTGTTGGCCTTCCAATCCAGAGTTATAGTATCCCACTTGTTACATTTTGAGGTCAGTTTCCTTTTCTAACATGGCACAAGAAAACTGGAAAAGGGGAACAATATTTTCCATTCCATTATGATGATTACTGAGATTTCATCGTTGACATGTGAGTGATATGTTGAAAGACAAGTGGGTTCAATCTCGTCAATGCTGGATTTTTTTTCCTTGGCCATGACAGATAGTTCAGCCTATCAAGACATTCAAACTCTCAAACTGGTTGCAAACTTCTACTGTTGATTTTCCATCAAACCCTCCCTTATCTTCAACTAACTTCAATATTTCTCTCTTGAATTATTCCAGCTCTATCTCCTTCAAACCCTTGAACCTCTTTCCCTTGATTAGCCTAAACATGCATGGTTCTTCTTCAGGATATCACTGAAACACAAACAACTCATATTCCCCATTCCAACTCTGCCCTGGGTGATGGTCCATATCTCACAACTCAGAGGCTCCACTAGAATTTTGAGATGGGAAATGAATAATGCATCTTTCACTCTTTAAAATTTACAAGAGCAAGAACAAAACAGATTAATATTTTAAAGATTCACCTCAACAAAAATTTTGTTTAGCACATATATGCTTTCACTCTATTTTTGAAACACTGGTGACAATCCTAGTTTCTAGTAAATCACAGATTAGAATATGGATTTCTGTACATATGCAAATAGAAGCTTGTCATACTAACATAAAACAGTGATCACATTCCTTTGAAATTTCTCTATCTATATACATTGTACACATATACATATACTTGTAAGTTGGGCACAAAAAGAATAGGAGTAGCTGCAATCATATATTTGTTTTATTATTTTCACCCTCAACATTGACCTAATGCATTTTTAATTTTTTTCCTTATGTACACAGAATTCTAATCTGAAGATGATCTTTTGAATGATAGAATTTTGATTATGGTATAAAATAATAGTGTTATTAAAGATGACAGTGTTGGGCTTCCCTGGTGGCACAGTGGTTAAGAATCTGCCTGCTAATGCAGGGGACACGGGTTCGAGCTGGGAGGATCCCACATGCCGCAGAGCAACTAGGCCTGTGAGTCACAACTACTGAGCCTGCGCATCTGGAGCCTGTGCTCCGCAACAAGAGAGGCCGCCATAGTGAGAGGCCCGCGCACCGCGATGAAGAGTGGCCCCCGCTTGCCACAACTAGAGAAAGCCCTCGCACAGAAACGAAGATCCAACACAGCAAAAATAAAATAAATTAATAAACTCCTACCCCCAACATCTTCTTTAAAAAAAAAAAAAAGTTGACAGTGTTTTATGACTTCCCTTAACTCATCATTTTCTGAGCATCCTTAATAAAACAAAAACTGGTATATTTATGCCACTGAATTACATAATGCAGGTCATTTCTAATGTTATTTAATAGTGACATTTCTAAAACAAAACAAAGCAAAACCACTTAATTTTATTTTCCAATTTGTACCATTTGAAGTTCTATTTTAAGCTATTAGAATAAATCATAGCTAGAATACACGCAACTCTATTTTTATTAGTTCAACCATCTTTCTAACAATCTTTACAACATTGTAGACTCCACACCTGTATTTCCATGGTGATCCTGGAAAATATAGATTTCCCACAGACCTCAAAACCTTAATGTTTTTCCCTCCCAAACCTTTTCCTCTTCCACTGTTTTTTTTTTTTTTTTTTTTTCGGTACGCGGGCCTCTCACTGTTGCGGCCTCTCCCGTTGCGGAGCACAGGCTCCGGATGCGCAGGCTCAGCGGCCATGGCTCACGGGCCCAGCTGCTCCGCGGCATGTGGGATCTTCCCGGACCGGGGCACAAACCCGTGTCCCCTGCATCGGCAGGCGGACTCTCAACCACTGCGCCACCAGGGAAGCCTTCCACTGTTTCTTTTCTACGTAAATCATATCTACCCTACTCAGTAGAGTTACAAACCTACCTTGCCTGTATTAGTAAACCAATTTCCTTTGTAAACCATTCAATTTAATTGGATCCCCACCCTGTAGCCAGAGAGATCTTTCTAAAATAAAAACCTGATATTATTAATTCTCTGGTTATCTCTTTATACTTTGCAAAGTCTAGCCCAAGGCTTGTAAGAATTAACTTGTAATAATTATGGTAGTCTATGATACTGCATTAAATAGACCCCCAAAACAAAAAAAAAAAAAAAAACAAAGAGTAGTTGAAAAGATAGAAGTATATATCACTTGGTTCTGGTCTAATCCTTTTTAAGGGAACTTGGTCCCTTTCATTATTCTGTCCAAATATTTCTCAAAGTTTTCCCTTAGCTGTATGATTCAAGCAAGTTTCAGAGAGCTATTCCTATTCCAGACTGTGAAAAGTGAAGAAAAAGAATTCTAGGGCCAACAACTTTGGGTTTAAGGAAATCATCTGAAATTGTCCATCTCTCCTTTCACATTCCATTGACCTAAACTTAGTCTGCAACTGATAGTAAATGAAATGAAAACAATGAAATAGAGTGTGTAAATGGAAAGTCTAGCTAACAGTTGGGAAATTCTCTATAAGGAAGAAGCCGAAAATGGATATTCGAGAATTGTTAACAGTCTTTACCACACTATCAAATTCAGCTCATCCCTGCTTCTCTCATATTCTGTGTTTCAGCCACTGTGATCATATTAATTTGCCCTAATTATCTTCACCTTTTTGATACCTCATGTTGGTCCTCAGAACAATCCTGTTTCCAACTATCAGTTTCTGTTACTTGTAACCAGGGAACACTTTCTAAACCATAGTGTTTCAGAAGGAAAAGCTATGGTCTTTTTTGATTTATGATTTGCTTGTATTTGTTTATTTCTTTATTCAAAATCCTTTTAAATATTTTCCCTTTCAATAATTGAAGTATTTTTAGTTACTGATAATTTTACAAATTATTATCAGAATGAATACATGTGAATGACTTTTTTTTTTCTCAAAGCTAATGAGAATTTTGGTCTATGTTATTCAGTCTCCTATAAGGGCTGGAACATTTTATTTATATCCCTAGAAACCTCTGTTCCAGTTATTCTGGTATTGTTTTCTGGAATGAGCAATTCTAAGATTGGATCTCCATTTTCTGTCTTTCATAAGTATGTCAGCACTTATCCTATTATCTCTATCCTTTCCATTTGATATTGTCAGAATTTTCCTTTCAATTTTATCTTTCATTATCCAGTTTATGAAGTTTGTAGTAAGATTTAAATAATTTTTCTCAAAAATATGCCTTCTTATTTCTCTAATAAAATATTTCCAAAGTTCTGCTCCTATTTTGATAATTCAAAGTCACATTCTTTTCTTTTGTTCAGCAGGATTTTGTTCTATAGGCCCCAAATCACAATTTCCCCCTCTTTACTTGTATTCAGTTGAGGCTTTTTTCTGTGCCATCCCAGTCTTTGCCAATAGATAGGAATCTCTTTCTATTAAACTGCTGCTCCAATTACCTTCTTAAATATACAGGGGATTAGCAGAATGAAGTCCATAAATTGTAGCTCAATACTCAGTGTCCAGCAAACATGGACAATTATAGCTTTCCTTTGCATCTGTCTCATCCCTTACAATCCAGTTGCTGGCAACGAAAAGTGGATTATCTAAAACATTAAAATCCTTAATCTTTACTTCTACACAATTCCTTTTTGTTCTCTAGACTTTAACACAATCATTTTTGAGAGGAATATTCTTTCCTGTGTTCAGCATGCCAAGGCTGGTATCTGCTCTCCACTATCTTCCAAGCTACTCCTCCAGACACAGGTATGCACATACATTCATACACATACACACACACGAGTACACACACACCCTCTCTCTCATACACAAACACATGCACTTACACATGAACTTTACCTGAGTGTCACAATTTCTCCTAGGACATTTGAGAAAACATTCACAAATGACAACAAGTATTATTGAATGCAAAACATGTGCTAGGTACCGTTCAAGGTGATTTGAGTACAGCAAAGAAGATAATAGTCAAAGATCTTTTATCTAATGAATCTCACATTCTAGAGGTCAGATAGAAACAATAAACAAAGCAAAGTATAAAGTATGTGAGAAGATAATACACTTTACAGAAACTATAGACTAAGGCATAAGAATTCTGCGGGCTTGTAAATTTGAAGAGGCTCATCTGTATATCTTGAGAAAGATGGAGCACAAACTGGAAGGATTAGAGAGGTATACATGCAGATATGGGGTAGGGAACTCTCCAGATGGAGGGGAAGACCAGTGCAAAGATGCTCTGTACATGAGAAATAGCAAGTAGGTCAGTAAGGCTGAAGTGAACAGAGGCAGAGAATAGAAGAGAATAGAAGAGATGATGTCAGAAAGAGAATGAGAGGTTATATTTACTAGAACCTTCTAGGTACCATAAAGACTTTGACTTGATTTTGGGTTCAGCTCTTTGTGCACTGGAGAGACATGATCTGACTTATGAATTGGAGTTAACGGTTAGGTGCCCTCAAAATGAAGAGAAGTATTGACTTGACTTTTTTTTTTTTTTTTTTTTTTTTTTTGTGGTTCGCGGGCCTCTCACTGTTGTGGCCTCTCCCGTTGCGGAGCACAGGCTCCGGACGCGCAGGCTCAGCGGCCATGGCTCACAGGCCTAGCCGCTCCGAGGCATGTGGGATCTTCCCGGACAGGGGCACGAACCCGCGTCCCCTGCATCGGCAGGCGGACTCTCAACCACTGCGCCACCAGAGAAGCCCTTACTTGACTTTTATAAAGAAAAAGGAAATTTGATATACGTTTAAGGAATTTAAAGGAAATAGTAAAGATGAGACGAATAAGAACAAAACTATTTCTTGCACCATATATTTTGTAGCTTATTTCAAATTCTGAATTGAGTGCACTTTTTCATAGTTCACATAAGCCAAAAAGTTTTTTAAAAATTAGGCTTGTTTTAAAATGACTACTATTATAGGAAATTTTTCTTAGATTTATGAATTCTAAAATACAAAATATGACAGTATATAGCTTCCTTACTTTCAGGCTTGTACTAGTGTAGTATTTAAATATATTGCAACTAAAATATCTTGATTTCTCTTGTCTCAAAATAATATTTTTATTCATAAACAGCATGTTATATTAAAAAACAAAAAAGCAAGCAGCTTTTTAAAATAAAATCCTTGTAAAGGTGATGGAGACATTGAAATTATAATTTTTCAGAAAAGGAAAATACTAGGAAATCAAGAAACATTATTATGCCAAATAGAATGAGAAAGCTCAAGTTCACGCCCATGGATTTTAGTGCACCTATAATGACATGACAATCAATTAAGAGAGTTAAAAAATATTTTAGTCAAATTGAATGTTATTTACAGAGGTAAATTGTTTAGTTATATATTTTTAGCTAAAAATATATTCTATCCCTGAACTAGAGTTGGCAATACTTGAAAAATAGAGAAGAGAGAAAAAAATTGTAAAGCATATAAAAATATTACAGGTAATCACTGCTTTCAAAGAAGGAATGTTTTGTTAATATCAGACATCATTCTTTTTCCTTTTTCTAAAACTAGTATTTCAAGACTGTCAGTAATCTTTCAAAAGACACTTAACAATCTGTCAAATAACATGCTAGTATACATTTTATTTGACAGACCAAAATTTATTGGTAGGTTTTTTAAAATCCCAACTATTTATCTTTATATTCCACACACAAGTGTATTTGGATAAATATGATCTAGAAATACAGTTATTCAAAAAGTTTAAATAATTATACTGTTTATGTGTCTAGAGTTTTGGCATAAACTATGATTCAAAATATGTAAATATTTCAACAATGAAAATTTCATATCGGATCTACCTCACTTATGCATTTTTCCTTATTACATTCTTTGAGGAAGGATCAGCTCTCTTTTTTATATTTCATCTACTTTGATTCTCCACACATTGTAGTTCTTTAACATAAATGCATACATTACAGTTGGTAAACTGTTTAAATTATTGCTTTCCCTATCATAAGGTTAACTGGTTTTTGCAAAAACTTGATTTAATTGTCTAATCAATGACATATTATTTTAAGTGTTCTCAGTGATATTAGTTGATGGTTTTAAAATTTCCAGTTTCCTCATTTACTTAATAATTTTCTGAACATAAATACTTATACAATAATTCTTAGTTACAAATATAATTAGAAAAAGATTATTTCAAAGTACATGAGCCAAAAGCATATAGTCATCATCTGAATCATTAATCTGTTGAAAGTGGGCTGGGGTAGGAAATAGGTGAGGGAGATTGAGGTACAAACTTTCAGTTACCCATAGTTATGAAGTGTACAGTGTGGGAAATATAGTCAAGAATAATGTAATATCTTTGTATGGTGACAGATGACAACTAGACTTATCATGGGAGTCAGAGTTTAATCAAGGTAATTCCTTCCCCCCTCAGCGTGTGTGCCTGGGAGCTTCATTAAAGGCTCTTCCCAGCTTACACTGTTGTTTTCCAGTTGATATTGTATGCCTCCCATTCTTTGCCTTTCCATATGGGAGCCATAATTGTGTGTACCCAGTGCCTGCTCCATCACTACATTCTAGGTGTTTGTCCTGAAAAGGGAAGATAATTTGCGGTTTAAACTGGTAGTTCTGCAGACTAAAGGAAGTCACATCTGGATATGATGGCACCTAGAGACAAGGACTCTGAGCAATAATCACTGACCAGATGGGACTTTATGTTGTCTTTCTCAGGAAGGAGGGAGAGTGTTCCATGTGTGAAAGTAGAATAAAATAATCTGGTAACTAAAATGCTCTGTCAAAGATAATAAGATGTATTCAAATTACTATCTTCTTGGACACACAACAATCTGACCTTCCAAATCTTTCTTGCAGTTAGGTCAGAGACCATATGATTAAATTCTGACTAGTGGAATATAGGCATATGTAATGTAAAACGCTTCTAGATTTGGCCCATTGTACAACATTACCCTTCCTTTTTGCCCTTAAGCAGGGACTTTGGATTCTGTGTGTTCCAGATCTACATCTGCATGATGGAATGGCCTGATTCCCAAGTCACCAATGAGGAAGGGCCAGCCTGCACCAGACTGTAATATGAGTAGGAAATAAAACTTTACTGGGCTAATCCACTGCTACTTTGAAGCTTATTTGTTATAATAACATAGCCTACTCTATCCTCTCTAATAAAATTATATAAAATATTGATAAAAATACTAAACAAGCAAAAGGACAGCAAATCCTAATGAGAAGACGGTAATAAAAGAAAAATGCTCAAAAAGCTCCATGTAATTGTCTTCTGCTGTCATTAGAACCAAAACCAGTTTTGTTTTTTTTTTTCTATCTGTGTTTGTTTTGATGAGTGAGAAGATAAGAGCAGTTTCTGGTTACATGTTAGCAATGGGAGGATATAAATATCAAATAGCCTCTAGCCTTGGCAGAGGCTCAGGAGTGCATCCTGAATTGAAGGATTATTCAGTGCCCTTTTATACAAAAGAATAAATCCTTGCAAAGTACTTTCAATTCAATAACTGAAAAAATGCAGAGAGCAAATCCAACAATTGATATTACCAACAGCCCAGCTGAGCCCTACTTTCTAATGTCACCAGAAAACAGAAAAAGAGATACCAGTAATTCTCCTGCAGAATGAAGGATGAATGGGAAGAGACACAGTGGACCATCATGAGTGGGATGTGAGATGAGAAAGACACGAAGGAAATGCAGAACACATGGCCAAAGATGATACAATAGGAAGGAAATATCAAAGTAGCAATCCAAGATTTAAAAAAAAAGAAAAAAAAAAAGAAAAACAGAGTAAAATAAGAAAATAGCAATAATACTGAATATACATCTTAAAGAAATAATTTTAATGAGATACACTCATTTAGATAGAAAAATTCTTATATTTAGATATCCCATATGTACATGCAGAAGAAAGTAAATGAATGAAAAAAAAGGCCAGAAAAATGTGTGTATAAGAAAGGAGAGATTATTAATTTTATATCAAATTAATTTAAGGAGGAAACATTTGCCCATAAAAACTTAAACTTTCAAATGTTATATAATAGAGTCTATAATGCAGATATAACTGACAAGAACGGTTACATACTAAATAACTTTAATAACAGCAAAATACATAAAGCAAATTAAAATGTGTAAGTAAAAGGCAAAAGACACACAAAAAAAGACAAGACTCAATAAATTATCTGTATCTATATCAGAACACTAAAATAAAATAATAGGAGAAAAAAATGAACTAGATAATATATGTAATGTCTCTAAGCAAATATAAACATTTTAAATTGTGCCATAATTGATATATTTTTTTTCTACTGGTATATAGAATTTTAAATATTGTGGAATGAAGCTAAAAGAGTAATTAAAAAAAAAGACTTATAGCCCTAAAAGCATATATAAAAATATACAATAATATAGGTATATAATGTTACATATTCACATATATAATATATATTACACACACACACATATACAGTCATGTGTGTGTGTATACTCCATAAGACATGATTAGTGGAAATTTTACCAATATTCTGCTGTCATGTCACATATATTTCTTGCATCTGATGGAGTCACATGACACTCTAACAATAATTTTTAGCATTTTATTTGTTCACACATAATTTTGCCTCTGAAATTCTTTCAGTGACTAATTTCCTCATGAAATACATCCTTTATACTTTCCTTTAATGAACTACGGTTACTACTAAATTCTCTGCTTTATTTTACTTGGAAATATTTTATAATATTTTACGATATTAAATCATAAGTTTTTTTCCTAGGTATGCAGGAAAGATTTTTTAAACGATTTTCCCAAGGCATTAGGAAATATCATACATGATATCCTATAAAATGGAGCTTTTAATACATTTGATTCAAATATTAAGTTCACTCTATCTCTCCTCTTCTGCAGGCTAAATTTACTTTTTCCTTCAATTAGTTTTAATGAGACATGAATTTCAGGCTCCTTCTTCAGAACAGGTAACAGATGTTTCATGAATTTGCTCTAGGTATTATTGTTACAATTGGGTGAACAAAACAGAACATAAATATTTCAGGGGTAGTTTTATAAGGCTACAGAATAGATAGGTTTATCATCTCTTTAACTCTTAATATTATACAACTATCAATGTCATATCTCATACCTAAGTCATGGAAAATTTAAATCTTCCACCTCTTTTGATAACTGTGGCTGCTAAGATATGTCTTATGAATCCTAAGCTTTTGAATTTTTTTAAAAATTAAGCAGAAAACCCTGTTTGTACTTGTTTGATTTGTCCCCCCAAAATAACTACAAACTATTTTTGAGGTTTTGCTATTTTAAAGTCTCCATTTATACTGTGCTTTAACATGCTTTATCATTTTTGGTTTAGTGACTCTTCAATATTCATTTGGTTATTTGGTTAATGAGGGAATGAATGAAAAATTTTAGACTGAGTGTTCTTTACAACTCATTAGAATTAATATTCCAAATAAAAACAAAATATAAAAGTAACATTTATAAAATTATCTTATTTTTTCATATTATGAGTCATATGCTGTTTTAAAGTTGCCTTATTTAAAGATAACTTTGTTCTCCCTCATTGTATTCTAGATCATTTCCAGAATATGTTTTAATCTAAATTTATCATTAAACTTTAAAAAGAAAACAATTATAAAATTATTTATCCCAACTCTGTTCCTTCTGCTCTCATGGCCAGTGTCAAGGTAATAAAAACACCATTCATAGTCATTGTATTTACTGATACTCTGGCTCCATTTTTATCTCATTCCTATAAATTCACAGCTCTCTTCTTCTTTCTCTTCCTTACCTACATATATTCTGAATATATATTCTGCATAAATATATATATATATATATTTTTGTCAAGTACTGAGTATATAAATATAAAATTAAAACAGTTTTATTATACTAATTTATTTTTATTTATTGAGCTATGGCTAGGTGCTAGAAGAGGGACATATTGATAAATAGGACATAATTTCTGTTACATGATCTCACAATATAGTGGGAAAGAGAAAGTAATAATAAACTTGCACTATAAACTATGTTATTATTATAATGTCCACTGTGCCCTATAATAGCCTAGAGACTAAAAAATCAGTGAAGAATTTTCAGACGTGGCATTCTTTGTCCTGCTAGTGAAGATGAATAAGTCTTTTTCAAATAGGTAATAAAAAAAATAAGTGAAGTATCATATACAAAGTCATAGCAAAATAAATAAGATTAAGGTAGAAAGAAATAGTTAAAATTTCAGTATAGCTGGAGGTTAGAGTGTTTGTTGGCAATTTGTGTGATGCTTCCAATGTCATATATAATGGATGGTAAAATCATCTATAGGATAAAGTTTGTTTCTTTATTCCAACATACATTTTTAGAATCATGATTTATGGTGAACTAGAATAACACCTTTTCAGAAAGAAGCTGTTGAGAAGGAGCATTACAGAAAAGAGTTCTGTTCTTTGATGACTTGATTTATGTATACATTGTGAAATAACAACCAAAACCAAGGTAATTAATATATCCATCACTTCACACAGGTACCTTTTCCTTTTTTGGTTTCTTTTTCCTTTTTGGTGGTGAGAACACTTAAAATCTACCCTCATGGCAGATTTCAAGTATACAATACAGCATTGTCAATCATTATATTGTTGTACATTAGATCTCTGGAATTCATTCATCTTACATAGGTGAAATTTTCTACTCCTTTTCTTGATCAACATTCTATTCCCACCTCCACCCAGCCCCTGGCTACTACAACCCTACTCTTTGTTTCTATGAGTTTGGCTATTCTAGATTTCACGTAAAAGTGAGATGTATCAAAAGTATTTGTCTTCCTGCATCTGGTTTCTTTCATTTAGCATAATATCCTCCTGTTTCATCTACTTTGTCGTAAATGGCAGGAAACAACGTAACTGTCAACTAAAGAATGGATGAAGAAATGCAGTTTATATACACAATAAAATAACATTCTCAGCAGTTTGAATCTATACTAGCGGTTGCAAGGTGATTGCAACAGTTCTAAGCAGTATGGGTTCACACAAAAAATATTCAATAGCAGGATAAAGAAATCTTTAACTATTTTGTTAATAAAGAAAATACTGTCTAGAATAATTCAGATAGAATTTTATTTTTGATTATATTTCTAGGTTGGGATCCATAGGAGAAAAAAGAAAAAAAAAAACAAAAATCAGGAGTCAAGCAAAGGAAGATGAAATTAATTTTAATGTTGATAAAGGTGATAGAGTATGACAATATTGAGCTTCCTATGACCACACCCCAAAATTGAACAAAAATCACTCATTGTTATCACTTATAAACCCCACAGCAGGTTACCCTCCCTGAGGAAGAGACTGTTAATAGCTTTTAAAAGTAGTAGCAGAAAGAACCTCTCTAGCAATCAACCAGGTTTTGCAAAAGAGAGAAGGAGGAATTCCTACATTCTCAGTTTATCCTTACAAACTCATCTGTTAGAGCAGTGATGCCATTCTGGTACAAGGTCCACCTGTATTTATTTAGTGGAGCCCCCTTCACATGAAAATATGAAGCCAAGAGAAAGGAAGATGTCCTACAACAATGTTTAAAGAATGAATTGTATTTATGTGTGTCTTTCAAACATTTAGGTAGTGCTGACAGATTTTTTTTTTCACTAAGATCATCGAGATATATATACACACACACACACATATATATATCTATATCGAATTCATTGCCCCAAATAAAGCATTATATTATAGATAATACAGAAATTTTTGATGTAAACAAACGCAAGTCACTACTCATATAATTCCATCTTGCTCAAAATATATTCTACTCCATGGGATATATTTATATAACATAAACACTCAATGAGTACATTCTTTGTAATACCTATGTATTGTGTATTTATACACACACATAAAATGAATAGAATTTCTGATAAGTGTGTAAGTTTGACGAGTTTTCAACAGACTGACAACTTCCTTTTTCTTTGTGAAGTAGGATATAAAGTCATCTACTAAAAACAGACAAAAAGAATGGACCAGGGCTTCCCTGGTGGCGCAGTGGTTGAGAGTCCGCCTGCCAATGCAGGCGACACGGGTTCGTGCCTTGGTCCGGGAAGATCCCACATGCCGCGGAGAGGCTAGGCCCGTGAGCCACGGCCGCTGAGCCTGCGCGTCTGGAGCCTGTGCTCCACAACAAGAGAGGCCGCGATAGTGAGAGGCCTGCACACCGCGATGAAGAGTGGCCCCTGCTTGCCACAACTAGAGATAGCCCTCACACAGAAACGAAAACCCAACACAGCAAAAAATTAATTAATTAATTAATAAACTCCTACCCGCAACATCTTCTTAAAAAAACCCAAAATTATATCTATGGATAAAAACAGATTGGTGCCTACTGGATTTTTTTTTTTTTTTTTTTTTTTTTTTTTTTTTTTTTTGCGGTACGCGGGCCTCTCACTGTTGTGGCCTCTCCCGTTGCGGAGCACAGGCTCCGGACGCGCAGGCTCAGCGGCCACGGCCCACGGGCCCAGCCGCTCCGCGGCACGTGGGAGCCTCCCGGACCGGGGCACGAACCCTTGTCCCCTGCATCGGCAGGCGGACTCTCAATCACTGCGCCACCAGGGAAGCCCGCCTACTGGATTTTTTAAAGGAAGAATAATCCTGTGAAAAATTTTTAAAATCAAATTTTAACTTGTGGGTCTGTGTTTGTATCTTCTTTTTGATTAAATTTTATATTTTCTCTGCAAAGTACTATATCTTTCACCCTATATCATCTTTTCTGAAACATGTACATACAATTATATAAATTGAATTATTCCAAAAAATGATTTTAAAGCTTTAGCAACATAATGATTTTATTAAAGATACTTTTCCTTGAGCAGTTTTTGTCTACAGAAGCAGGCACTGGAATATACGGCACTATTACATAGTAAATCCCATAATGAAGATATACAAAGGGCAGTGGAAAAGCAGAATGCAGTGCAGCTATATTTTCCTGGTGGGATAGGGAATTGTATACACAATGCTAACTTTTCAACTTGAAGAATGTAAAATTTTATACAAAGATAAGGGTGCAAATTTATTTTAAGAATAGAGAGCAGGACTTCCCTGGTGGCGCAGTGGTTGGGAGTCCGCCTGCTGATGCAGGGGACACGGGTTCGTGCCCCAGTCCGGGGAGATCCCACATGCCGCGGAGCAGCTGGGCGCGTGAGCCATGGCCGCTGAGCCTGCGCGTCTGGAGCCTTGCTCCGCAACGGGAGAGGCCACAGCAGTGAGAAGCCTGCATACCGCAAAAAAAAAAAAAAAAGAATAGAGAGCACACCTTGTAAATCATGGAGCTGTAAAAGCACAATTACTTCAGGTCATGGCACTATATAAAGCTGGAAAGACAATATGGAGCTGGGAGCTTTGAATACCTTGATAAAGAGATTTAAAATGGAAAATCTTGACTTATTTATAACAAGAATGAGTAAGAGTGAAATCATTAGATAAGGACTGGTCCTTAGAGAAATAAGTATGGGGCAATGTAAGCAAAAAAAAAATTATATTTGTGTTACACCAGTCTAATGGATAAGTTGAATATATGTAATCTGAGTTAGATATTATCTTAAAAGTAATGTAAGTATGAGATTTCTAAAAGTCTTTGTATCAAATCATCCTATCCCAGGGCTATAAGCTATTCTACATTACCCTATGCACTCTGCATACCACACACACACACACACACACACACACACACACACATGCACATCACGATCATCACTGCCATCCACAAAAGAATCAACAAATGTAATTATCAGAGATGAAAATATAGATAAATTCTGGAAGTAAGATATCTGATCTACCCCATAAGAAAGAGTATAACTTTCATATTCTAAATATTTACAGTTGTGCTCAATTTGAAAAATAGGTGAAAGTAGGAAATTCTCAGTGAAATAAGATGACTAGAAAAGTAAGAAAGATATGATAAGAGATGCAGGTGTGCCAGTTACAAACAGTCCACCAGATTCTAATAACATAACAGTAGAGTCAAAAATCAATAATCGTTGTTCTGTATTTACATGCCACTTTAGAACTGAAGTTATTAATATATATTTGCTAGATCATTTGATCCTCACAACTGTTCTGAGGTAGGGAAAAACAGACTTGAAACTGGAACTCCTATAAATAGGTGCATTATGCACCAAACTATAAAATTACATACATTCATATGCTTTACCTACTCTATTTTTTTTTCTTTTTTTGCTTCTTTAAAATTTGATAATAATGGGCTTTCCTGCTGGTACAGTGGTTAAGAGTCAGCCTGCCAGTGCAGGGGTCACGGATTCGAGCCCTGGTCTGGGAAGATCCCACATGCTGTGGAGCAACTAAGCCCGTGAGCCACAACTACTGAGCCTGCACTCTAGAGCCCGTGAGCCACAACTACTGAAGCCCTCGCACCTGGAGCCTGTGCTCCGCAACAAGAGAAGTCACCGCAATGAGAGGTCCGCACACCTCAGAGAGGAGTAGCCCCCCTCGCCGCAACTAGAGAAAGCCTGCACGCAGCAATGAAGACCCAATGCAGCCAAAAATAAATAAATAAAATAAATTTATTTTAAAAAATTTGATAATAAAGCCCATCTTTTTTTTTTTTTTCTTTTTTTGCGGTACACAGGCCACTCACTGTTGTGGCCTCTACCGTTGCGGAGCACAGGCTCCAGACGTGCAGGCTCAGCAGCCATGGCTCACGGGCCCAGCCGCTCCGCGGCATGTGGGATCTTCCCGGACCGGGGCACGAACCCGTGTCCCCTGCATCGGCAGGCAGACTCTCAACCACTGCGCCACCAGGGAAGCCCTAAAGCCCATCTTTTAATATGAAGCATTTTGTTCAGATAAGCATTTGATTTCATTAATGAAATAGGTACAAGTAATTATAAAATAGATATTCACACCATTAGATTAGATCTGGATAATTTATATAATATCTTAAGTTTATTAAAAAGTGTTAATATAATTCAGATAGGAGATAGCATCTCACATATTGTATGAGTTTACTATGACTGCTGTAACAAACTAGTATAAACTTGGTGGCTTAAACAATAAACATTTATTCTTTCAAGTTTAGGAGGCCAAAAGTTTGACATCAGTATCACTGGGCTAAATGTTGGCAGGGCCACGATCCCTCTGAAGACTCATGGTCGAATCTGCCCCTTGCCTTTTCCAGCTGATACTGCCAACATTCCTTGGTCTGTACCAGATCACTCCAATCTTTGCCTCCATAGTCACATTGCCTTCCTTGCCATGTGTCTCATCTCTCTCTGTCTTCTTCTTATGTGGATATGTGTGATTAAATTTAGGGATCACCCATGTAATCTGGATACTCTCCTCATCTCAACACGTACATTTTAATGAGGTCTGCAAAAGCTTTTGATTTTTCCAAAATAAAGTAACAAATACCTTGAGTATTTGCTCAAGGGATTAGATCTTGATATCTTTGGTGGGCATAATTCAGTCTACTATATTCTTCTCTCTGGCCTCCAGTGATTCATGTCTATAACAGATGTAAAATATATTCACCCATGCCAAGATTCCCAAAATTCTCAACACAATAGAGCATCAACACAAGTCCAAAATGTCGTCTAAATACTAGTTCCAAAATTGCAAATCTCATCATCTAAATCATTTCAATTAAGATTGTATGAGACCCTCGGTATGATCCATCCTGAGACAAAATTTTCCTCCATCTCTATACCTGTAAAACTAGAAAGTTATCTGCTGCCAAAATACAACTGTGAAACTAGAAAGTTACCTGCTGCCAAAATACAGCTGTGGGATAGATACAGTATAATATTTATAGACATTCCCATTCCAAAAGGGAGAAAATGGAAGAATGGATTCACAAATTCCAAGCAATTTCATAATCAAGAAGGGCAGATTCTCATTAAGTTTTAAGACCTGGGAACAATTCTCTGTACCTCGACTCCAACATCTGCAACACAGCTCCATCTTCTATTGCTGTGATTTTGGCTTATATCTCTTCTTCTGAGCCTATTGCTATGACCTCTGGGCCCAAGTCTCTGCCTTCAGAATCATCTTTCCTTTTACTTCAGAGGGAACATATGTGTGCTTCTCAGTAGTTTTATCACCCAACTGCCTGCCTGTAGAGTTTTTGTAGTTCAAAGGCCTTTCTTCATTTTATCCTGTGTTATCCATTCCAGTCCAATCTGGTAGTGTTTATGGTGGTACAACATTCTCAAAAACCTTTTCAGGTTGCCAGGTATATCACAGGGATTCACACCCTTAGCCACAGCATCCTCCACAGATCTTTGATCCCATCTTTTTTTTTTTTTTTGCGGTACGCGGGCCTCTCACTGTTGTGGCCTCTCCCGTTGCAGAGCACAGGCTCCGGACACGCAGACTCACGGCCTAGCCGCTCTGCAGCATGTGGGATCTTCCCAGACCGGGGCACGAACCCGCGTCCCCTGAACCGGCAGGCGGACTCTCAACCACTGAGCCACCAGGGAGGCCCGATAATCCCATCTTTATTCAAGGCTTCTTCTGGTTGAGTGACTTCATGAGCCATTTATGTAATCTCTTCAGCACTAGTAGCAGGTTATCCGGACATACCATTGGCCTTCTCTCCAAAGTATACTTTCCTAACAGTTACTATCCTAATTTTATCATATTTTGCCATCTGATAGGCTGTTTCCCAAATCATCAAGTGATGGTTCCCTTTTGCTTAAGTTTTTTTTTTTCTTAATTTATATTTGTCTGCTTGTATTTTGATATCATCAGGTTAACACCTTCAATGCTTTGCTTGGAAATAACCTCAGATAAATATCCAAGTTCCTTGCTTACAAGTTCTGCTTTTTCAAACAGTTGTAGAACACAATTCAGCTTTTTCTGTCACTATATAGCAAGATTTGCCTTTCCCTCGGTTTCCAGTGGTATGTTCCTTATTTCCGAGCCCTTTCCTTTAACCCACATTTCTACCAACAGTCTGTTTATGTGCATCTACATGTTTTCTATAATGTGGCAAAAAATTCTTCCAGCCTCTATACATTATTTGATTCCAAAGCCCCTTCCATATTTTCAGGCATTTATTACACAATATCATCTCTGTACCTATAGTAATTTTCTAAGGGTTGTTAAACAAATCACTACAAACTTGGTGACTTAAAAGAACATACATTTTATTGTCTCATTGTTCTGGAGGCCAGAAGTCCAGAATCGGTGTTACTAAATCAAAATCAAAGTGTTGGCAGGGCTTCACTCCCTCCAAAGCTCTAGGGGAAAATTTGTTGCTTGCTTCCTCCAGCTTCTAGTGTCTGCCAGCATTCCTTGGCTTGTGTTACATTACTCCAGTCTCTGACGTCATCTTCACAATACCTTGTGTATTTCAAGTCTCCTTCTGCCTCCCTCTTGTAAAGATACATGTGATTGCATTTGGGATCCATGACTTAAGATCCTTAACTTAAACACATGTGTAAAACAGACCATTTTTTTCCCCTAAATAAATTGACATTTACAGGTTCCAGGCATTAGGACCTGATATCTTTGAAGTTTTTTAGTCTACTATACATACTTTACATAACATTGCTTTTCAAAACGCAGTTTCATTTTATTTAATTTCATGAAAATTTTGCTATTATTATTCTGCAGATTTCAGAAGTTTTCCCTTCCTAATAAAGCATAATCTTAATTATTGAAATAACTAAAGAAATAATCAAAATTTTCAGAATTTTGATAATCAAAATAACTAAAGAAATAATAATCAAAATAACTAAAGAAATAATAAAAATTTTCAGAATTCTGAAAATCATTTAAGGGATGTTAGAGCATATACTACTTTATTGTTTTATTTTCCTATTGATACATAACATATAGGCTTTCTCTAGAAAAATGGTGCTTTCTCAGTGGGCTGTTAGTCTTATTTACATTTTATTCTCAGGCATGCAGTAAATGGTTTATTATGTGATTATCATTAAAGACAGATTATTGCATTATAAAATGGAACATTCTATTTATATTTTAAAACACATGAGAGTTCATTACTTTCTGATAAAAGCCACAGTTAGAACATTAATGCATATATTTAATATTCTCTGTTAAGTAGCAGGTTATTTCAAGACAACCTGCTGATTTGAAGTAATGGGGTGATACAAAAATATAGCAATTATAGGTGTACTATGCTGCAGAAATTGCCAGTCCCTGTATTTCAGCTTATTATCTACAAGCTTCTTCAAAGGACCAAATGAGTCTCCATCACTTGCTCCTGGGGAGTGAAGCTGTTGCAATTTGATTTTTGGAATGATATCTCCAGAAGTATAAAATACTTGTATTTTGAAATGGAGATACTTACTCTCTCACAGATCTGCCTGGTGACACTCTCTGCTTATCCTAAGTGCACATTCAGTATGAAGCACTTAGGAAATCTGAACCAGCAGAAAGCAAGATCCTTTCTGCTCACTTGTTAGTTAAATGCAAATACAGAGCATAATTAGGGTCTTGTTTCTGGGATATAAGAGTATGTGTATTTGAATAAAGAAGTATCATAGCACAAAATAGTGTCAGACATAATAAAGTAGACTTTGGAACCACATTGTTTGAGGTGAACTCTACCTATGCCACCAACTAGCCATGTGACATTGATCAAGTTATTTATCTTCTCTTCAGTAAAATAGGAAAAGTGCCTGTGGTCAATTGTATTATTGTTTCAAATTATTTTCTGCTTTCACAAGAAGCTCATACAACACCTCCTGGTGTCATAGTGCTTTCAGACCCCCTCCACGTGGGAGGAATACACACCACTACACCACTGACATCAGAATTAATCATGTGACTTGCCTTTGGCCAATCGAATGTGAATGGAGTGCAATGCACCACTCCACAGCAGGAACTTTATGAATCATGAAGTTCTGCCTTCATCTACCCAACTCTTGCACAAGGACAGCATGTTTCAGATGGAAGTTGATGTTTAAACCTGAATCTTAGAGTTAAGAAGTTGTGATAAATAGAGCTGCAGCCAACCAACAGACAGTACATACATGAACAAAATATCAATCGCTCTTTTGTAAGCTACTAAGATATTGATGGTAATGGAGAATTGCACATAACCTAGCAAATCTGTATAACAGTAGTATCTACTTCATGTTCTTATTTGAGTAAGGCTCAGAGAAAGCAGTTAGTAATAAGCCAGGTACATAGAAGTATAGAAATATGTTTTGTTATTATTATTACTGTTATATTTTAGAAATCCAAGGAGTGACAGTGTAAGAAATGATCACACATTAGATTTTAAAGGTGTAAGAAAAAAATTCTGTTTCACTGGTTGTAATATACTATCCTAAGTCTAGGAGTGATTTTCCAAATTCTATTGGGGAATAACAATAGAAACTGACTTTTGGAGGTGTGGGTTTTCAAATACTCGTGAGATTTATTCATTCAAAAGAATCAGATAATCTCCCAAATCTTTCATATTTCAGACAACACTGCCACTGCCTCTTCCTCCCCAACAACAAAACCAGTGAATGCATTATTTCCAGGGCTGTGTTCGTTCTTTGTACTCTCAAATATGTTTAACAAGATTTCATTTGGAACAGGATAAAAGTAGCTTTCCATAATGATTCTTTAATAGTAAAAATTAACTTTAAAGTGATTTGCTGCACTATTCATATAACAAGCACAAACACAAGGGGATAAAAAAATTGTTTGAGAAAGTCATAATAATGCCCTGTTCTGCCACTAAATTCTGGTCCTATCCCATGAACTCTCATCTACTTGAAATTGAAGTGGCCACACGTCTTCTGAACTTCAAAAGACTCTAATTTAAGTACAATTGATAATTCCTGTGTCACTGTGTTTTTATTCATTGTTCTATAATTTAGTATGTATCACTCTAAGTAGATCATTAGATCCTTACGAGCAGGGATTGATCCTCTATTTCTGTGTATCTATCATTGGTCCTAGATGACTGGTCAAATTAAGTAATTTGTTTAATTTCACCCTATCCATTAACAGATTACAGTCAACCCTCTGTATCTGCAAGTTCTAGATCTGCAGATTCAACTAATAATGTTCAATAAATTCAATCAATAATGTTACAATATTTGCCTTCTTTTACTTCATCCATATAATATTGAGTAGAAAACAGGCTTTTGCTTTTGTTTTGGTTTTAGGATGAAAGTAATACACGTTCATTAAAGAAATATTTGAAAAGTGTGGAATAGCATAAATGAACTGAAGAAAGAAAATATATAATGCCAGCAGCTTATTTCCCTTAGTCTTTTTTCAGTGCTTTATGTTGGAGTTCAGATCAATACACACACGTGCGCGCACACACACACACACACACACACACACACAATCTGTACCACTGTATGTCAAAGCTTTTACTTAATATTATGGCATAAGCAGTTTTTAAATCATTGACTATCCTCATAAAATACTGGTAATTTGATGCATAAGAACTTCATCATGTTATTATACACAATAAATATAGTGTTATTGTTACACTTAAGGGTGTTTTCTATCTTGAAAAAAGGAAGATTCACTGACATTACAAGTGTGTGGTATTTAGGCATCTGCTCATTTTTTTAGAATGCTGTGAATACTAGGTCAAAAGGAATGAACACTTTTAAATCTCTAGACAGCTCTTGAACAATTTTCAGTTTTAAAGATACATGGAATACCATTTATAAGTAAAAGATACAAAGAGATGCAAAGGAGTTTAGGGTAACTTTTACCTAGAGAAATGTTAGAGCTAATACAGAGGAAGAAATCTTCAGTGGGATCTTTGAGGATAAGAATTTCTATATAAAAATAATTCTATAAATACTTATTAAGTACCTCTCATAAGCAAGCCATTGCATTATGCAGTTATTGGTCTTTTTACTCAGTCATCTGCCTTTTGTCAATCATGTTATCCTGCTGTGAGAAGATTTTCGTTTGTTAGATGGTTTGGTTTTTGTTATTTTTAAATTGCTATTCCTGTGGTCATTAATTCAATATATATTCCAGTGTGAATTACATGGCAGGTATCATTCTAGATGCTGGGACATAGTGAACAAAACAAAACTAACAAAAAACATCTGGCCTTCATGTTGCTTCTATTCCACTGATAATGGAACCCTTGACCAGATGGGAAGGAGCAAACATTTGTGTTAGTGAAGTTTTAAGTTATTGGGTTTATATATCTTCTCCTAATATTTTCTTCAAGTGATTTAAAATAGTAAATAAAATGTGCAGTGCCCATGGTAACTTTATCAGGCAAAAGGATGAGAAAGGAGATCCAAGAAACAGTGTGTCATGGGACAAAGGTATAAATGGCACATGGTTTTCAGATAACAATAAACTATAGGGTTTGAGAAAATCTAATCATACACTAACACACTGATACTGGATATGGTAGCTTGGTACAGACTCTAAAATTTTATAAGGGAAGGGAATTATTAGATTTTTGTTCTAGAAAGGTAATTTTGGTGACTATGGGGAGAAAAGTTACGAGAAAGCAAGGGGTAAGACCATGGGTGTCAGGCTAGGAAGACAGTATTCAACTACCACTAAAGTCAAAGTGTAGCTTGATGGTTCTGAATTAAGACCATGGCTGTGGAAATGGAGAATGAAGAGGTAATCAGAAGAAAATCAATATTTGGTCAAAGAAGCACTTGAAAACATGTTTCAAGATATTTTGAGATATTGCTGTACTTCTGTTTCAGAGGTTTTCTCAGTTCTTGGGCAGTCCCTCACCCTCCTGTGAGGGACTAGTACATTCTTCTGTGCCAAGTGCCAAGGGCATGGTATGGCACTGGAGACAGAGGAACTTTATTTGAAATATTGTCCTGTCAGTTACTAAATTTGTGACCGTTTGACTCTATTGCACAGTTTACTGAGCCTTTGCTTCAGAATCAAAAAGTAGAGAAATAATTATGCCATACTCACAAGTACTTTAGGTATATTAAAACATATTATATGTATGAAATATTTGATAATGTATAAATTGCTATATACAATTCTACTGAGAATAGAAGAAAATAAATTTATATATAGGTCAACTTTTTATTTATTCCTATTAATAAATTATCCTGATACTTATCCTCTGTCTATAAATGTATTCAGAATTATTTAAAACATTTTTGGGGTCTGTTTTGTGGATTTTATGGTGTAAGTGTCTCAACTCCAATACGGCAAATGTGAGGAAGTAAATAAATTCATTTTTTAAGGATTATTGCATTTTTCTGCCCCCTGGCTGACCTATGACATAATTATAGTTTAGATAACTAAAACCAGTGCCTATATTTTGTGTCTACCTCTCTGTTTCTAATCAAACATTTTGTCTATCTAAGTGTCACTGTGGAAGGCAATAAATTAATTCCTTCAGATATGTTTCCAACTGATATTGAATAATATGGCAATCATTCCATTTTATTTGCTTTTAATGTTGTCACTTTCATAGTGAATACAGGAAGTGATGACAGGGTGTCAGGGAAGGCATTTTAGGAAAATGGGTTGCTTCCTTCTAATCCACATAAAAGTAAAGAAGAAAATGCCACACAATTGCAGGGTTTCAATTATTGGTGAATATTTCTGCATAATTCAGTTGCGTACATAAATTTTTCCTAACTTTTCCAAGATAAAATAATAAATATTGTGTATGTTTATCACTTTATGGTCAAAATAAAGTTATTTCAAAACAATATAGTTTAAAAAAAAAGCTGTTGAATCTGGACATGTAGGCAAAAAAAGATATGCAAATGTCTAAAACATATGAGAATATATTCAACTAAGATTCAAGTAAATAAAATATATGTAATTTCTACCAGTTAAATTCTCAAATTAAATAATTTTTTGAAGAATATGATGAAATGGCATTATATACAGCTGTTGATTAAAGTGATACCAAGCTCTGAATAATAGCTTCCTGGTCTATCTCTAGAGACTTTAATATGTTTATGGCTCTTGTCCTATTATTTAATTTTTAATATTGCATTTTAAATAAATAATCAAATGCCCAAATATCACCTAATTGTATGATCAGAAAATCTGTTTTTATTCAAATCTGAAAACAACTCAAAGTTTATTAAGATTATATTTATTTTGGTATGCTTGAATTAGCCATTTTGAAGGTTTTAAATGGAGTGGAATGTGAAGTGTGGAAAAAGGATAAAATAAATACTAGCACATTACATGGCATATTTCAAGTAAATCACACTGCATTTAAAAATAAAATTCCATCACCTCTAATCTACATATTCAGAATAAAATCAATTTTAATATTTTATCTTCCCAACTCTTTACTCTTTTCTGTATCATATATTGTCTCTCACAATTACAATCTAAGATAAAGCAATAGGTAACCATGACAGATTCTTAAGCAAAGGCATACAAATAAGTTTTGCTAAAAGAATGCCAATAAACACCACTACCATTGCAGAGAATTTTCTGCAATGGTCTATAAATCTAGACTGTTTTAAACAGTGGCCAGAAGCCACATGTGGCAATTAAGATTTGAAATGTGGGTAATTATTTCCTTTAAACTTAAATGTAATCACCTATGCCTCATGGCTATCATGTTGGACAGAATAGCTCTAAATTGTGAGTGAAAAAAAACTAAATGAAACAATGTGGGGGAGATAAAGTAGTAACAAAAGTTAAATAGGCTATGAAGATTGAATGTGGAACAATAAAAGTTAATGGTTAAAAAAAACAATTAAAAGTAAAATTGTAAGGACAGTACTGAAGAAAATATCAGGACAGATGGATGAGTAGAAATAGGAAAATGCTCAGGAGGAATGTAGAAGCCAAAACCATTCAGTCATGGAAGGTTGAGGAAAATTATTAAAAACCAATTCATCACAAAAGAACAGATACTTTACTATTTGTTTTCATTTACCACTAATCAAGTTTGCATGCTTGCTTTTTCCTAATAAAAATGTATAACTAGGTTAATTCTAATTTCCTAATGCATTTTGGGGAAAGATTTCATTAAAAATGTTATGCAAACTGAAATTCTAGTAGATTTTATAATTCACTACCAACTCTAATCATTTACTGTCTTACTTTTTATCAAGTTCACTCCTGTTATACTAGTGGGTTTTTTTAGTATGTGTGTGTCTTGGCATTATATAAAAAGTTCTATATCAATTTTATACAAGGTGATTAATACAAACATCAATTTTATATCCCTCATTTTTTACCTCTCAGTCATATAGTTATATTGGTATTAATTAGTATGGGTTTCTACAGTAATTTTTTAACCTGTTTTATTATTATAGTAAATGTAAAACATAAAATTGCATTTCCTACACATAGTAAATACATATAATAAATACAACTCTACTAATTAATTTTTGGGTCATTTTCAATTTATTTATAGATATGACTTCAGCCATGTTTTATCAGTTTCTGCTGCAAGATAATTCCCAGTGAGTAAACAGAAAAAAAGGTACTCAAAGGTAATTTTGTTTCTCTAAAATATAATAATATTTACATATTTAATAGATTATAAGTAACATTTAAACTGTATAGCTTCATACAAGTGGCTTTGAGGCTTTGTGGCTTTGCTTGTTGAATACATACATATATATATCACATATACATATAAATACATACTATATATAATTTTGTTGCATTCTTATAGTTTTTTTAATTTGAAATATAATAAATGATAATCACAAACAAAATAACCAGTTATAAAGTAAAAAGTCATGGCTTCAGTTGATCTCTCTCTATAGCTAACAATTTTAATAGGTCACGATGGATTCTTCCAAACCTTACTCAACAAACATATATACACAGTTTTTATTGCAATGATATTCTTTATCTTTTTATTCAACTGTCCATTTTTCACTGTATTTTTCATTGACTTCTTTCCTTGCTTGTCAATATATGGACTTTAATGACTAGGTCGTATTCCACAGCATGCACATGCCATATTCTATTTAACCAATGCCCGAGTGATAAATATTTAGATTATTTTTTATATTTAGATATTAAAAAGCAAGGAAGACCCATGGAAACTTTTGTGCCTATATCCTTGCACACATGTGTGATTGATTCTTGGAATATACTACTAAAAGTGAAACAGCTCATACAAACAATAGTCATGTTTTAAATTTTGTTCTCAAATTTCTGTAGCATTTTAATTCTAACTAGTTATATGTTCAACCTCATTTTTCCCTGAGCTGACAATAAACTTTACAATAAGACAATTTTAAATGAAAATAATATCTTATATTTTTATTATATGTCTGATTATTAAAGTGATTGAACATCTGTTCATATATTCATTAAATAATTTACAAAAGGGCTTCCCTGGTGGCGCAGTGGTTGAGAGTCCACCTGCCGATGCAGGGGACACGGGTTCGTACATTGGTCCGGGAAGATCCCACATGCCGCGCAGCGGCTGGGCCTGCGCGCCATGGCCGCTGAGCCTGCGCGTCCGGAGCCTGTGCTGCGCAACAGCAGTGAGAGGCCCGCGTACCACACACACACACAAAAATCAAAAATTAGTATTTGTTTTGCTTTGTGTTCTGTTGTTTCCTTCTTTCTACGTATTTTTCCTGTTTTTGAGTTTTTTACTCAAGTAGTGAACAAATTTATCCAACAGCAATTATTGAATAGTCAGATGTCTTCCCATTACTTTGAAAAGACACATTTCTTCAGTTAAATATCTCATAGCTTGCTCTTTTTGTTATGCTAAATTGCCTTCTTGTGCACCAGTTCAATGGTGGTGAAATATATTTTCTTTATTTTACATGTTGATCTATTTTGAAGCAAACTAAACTATATCATCCTGCCCTCTATTGAAAAAAAGTTAACCTTGAGATTTTCCAGGGTAATTATTTCAGTATCTTTTAATTTTTTCATAATTACCATTCTTTTCCATTTTTATACTTATTTTTGAAATATAATCTGTACTTTTAATCTGCATTTTCCCCCAGACTACAAAGGGTTTTATGTGTTTGTTATTGAATTGCAAGGGCAAACTGGAAAAGTAGAATTTAGAACTTCATCAATAAAATTTAAAAAAATCTTAATTTTCCTCCTAAAAGTTGCCTGTATTACTCATTTCCTAGTTTCTCAATCTGCACAAGAGTCATCCTAGCTGGTAATTTGTCTGGGCATATTAAACTCTCTTTCTGTGTATTATATCAATTGGGGAAATGTGAAAGTTAACCTGTATCATCCCTATAGGGATAGACCCTCCCCTCACTTAGAACCAAGTTTGATGGAATTTTATTGCATTCCCTCTAAAGTACACTCATTTAGTTTCTTGGACATCTCCTCCTGGAGTGTATTGCTAAATTTCAGCAAAATATATAATATTCCCCAAACAATTAACAGTAGTAGGCTGATCACAGTTATTCTGATAATCTATTCAAGAAATTCTGCCCATTTTTCAGTGTATTATTAATTTCAGTCACAAGGATAGGCTATATTTAGACTATATTTCTTAATCAGATCATATCTAATCTACCTCTAATTAGACTTCTATTGTGATACTATAGAACTGCTTGCCAAATCCATGGGGGTATTGCCATAAAAATTATAAAAAGCAAATATTATAAAAAGCAAACAGACAGAAATGATAAATCTGCTGCCCTCTGGAGATGCTACCCTTGTGACTAATACTAGAGGTATCAAAACAAGGGCAAACAAGTTAAAACACTATATATCTTTAAAGCAATGCATCCAAAAACTATAGTGAACAATTATCATAAGGTACCTGCCAAGCACCTGAAATCTTTTTCTATATTTAGTGAAATTCTACCAAAAAAGGATTGATGAGACTCACCTCACACTATAGAAAGAAAATACAATAATTCAGTAGGTTTTATTGTTTCCCATTATCCACTGCCTTCAGTATAAAAGGATTTTACAACTTTTGTAAAATTGCTTTAAGTGACTCTTTATGGCAGTTTAATTTCCTGCCTTATTAACAGCATACTTGGCCGTGTAGCCTGCTTCCATCAACGAACTGTGAGCAGAAGTGATTATATGAAATGTCAGAGCAGAAGCCTCCACAGATATCACATCATTCTGCTCTCTCACTCTAAGTCCTAAAATGAGAGCGCATAAGGAGTAGAACCTCAGTTAACACAAAACTGTCCTGTAAATCAAGATATATAGTACCTTGTTAAAATTGGGAGAGGGGGTTATATTTGTTGCAGCATAAACAGAGGAAGCTATCAATACACTTGATGTCCTACCTAATGTATGGACATGACACATAACCTCAACCCACTGAAACCACTCATGAAGTAGGAGATAGTGACATACATGCAGAACAAGTGGAGAATACGTTCTGCTGGCAGTGGTAGCTGGATTAGCCATGTGCATTTTCCAGGGGAAAAAGTATCTATTTCTTGATGCTGGCAACAGAAGCAACAGTGAGAGCTTTCCTCTAGGCATAGTTTTGACTGCAGCTTCAGCTTCTGTTTAGGCTCTGTTCTTCCAAATCTAGCATCTCATCAATTTCTGTGAGCTAACCAATAACCTCCATGCTTAAATCACACAGTCAGTTTCTGGGCCTTTCAAATAAATATCAACTGTTCCAAAAATTGTCAATAAAAAGAGGTTGTGAGCAATCATTCAGGGAAATGGAAACAATCTATTATTGACTGTCCATGTTAAAGATGAAAGCATTTTACCAAGTTCATAGATACAGAGGACAGACTGGTGGTTGCCAGAGGTGGAGAGTGGGAGGTGGAGAAATGGGTGAGGGGAGTCAAAATTCACAAACTTCCAGTTATAAAACAAATAAATCAGGGGGATGTAATGTACAGCATGGTGACTATAGTTAATAATACTGTATTCCGTATCTGAAAGTTGCTAAGACAGTAGATCTTTAAAGTTCTCATCAAGAGAAAAAAATTCTGTAACTATGTATGGTGACATATGTTAACTAAACTTGATGATCATTTCACAATATGTACAAATATAGAATCATTTTGTTGTACATCTGCAACTAATATAATGTATATCAATTATGCCTCAATTTTAAAAAAGAAGAATATGAAGACATTTAAATTCCACTAGTCTTTTTGGGTGATTCTCAGGCATCTTGGCCCACAACAGAAAAAAATTGAATTGTAATCTATGATCACCCAGAAAAAGGTGTACAAAGAAAGAAGATTTAAGCTACTGAATGACCACTGTCACAGAACAGTATGAAGAATATAAAATATTTAAGAACTGTGAGCTGAGGGAATTCTTCCAAAAGTGCTGAACAGCTTAAAAAAAGCAAACAAGGTATATTTCTTAAACATATTCCTCAAGGCAATGGGTGAAGCCTAAAGGCATTAGAAAACTATACCAAAGATCCACTTATTGTTTGGAGCAGCTGGGATGCAAAAGATTCAACAGAGTGGAAAGTTTGAATTTGTAGGTTGTCAAACAGCAACTTTGGTTCAATTTACTGACTAGGTAACTGGACTTTTTTGTTGATGTTTGTTTTTCTATCTCAATATCTGACCAAATTCCAAACATTCTGAAAGAAATCATCTTAATATGAAAAAATCCCTGAATCCTATCTTTTTTTTTTTTGCGGTACGCTGGCCTCTCACTATTGTGGCCTCTTCCGTTGCGGAGCACAGGCTCCGGACACGCAGGCTCAGTGGCCATGGCTCACGGGCCTAGCCGCTCCGCGGCATGTGGGACCTTCCCAGACCGGGGCACGAACCCATGTCCCCTGCATCGGCAGGTGGACTCTCAACCACTGCGCCACCAGGGAAGTCTTGAATCCTATCTCTTAAATGTTAAAATGCCACCTTCCAATTTCCCAGGGTCTTTGCTGATATTTTATACCAATCAGACATGTCTTCTTTAGAAATGGAATGAGAATTTACTAATCTTCAAAAATTCATTATTCCTTTCTCCATCCAGGTCAGATTCTTGATCATACAAAGATTTTATTGCTTCTGGTAATGGCAGAGTTGCATATAGTGGACTTACTCTCCAATAAATAGATAATGTGTGTGTGTGTGTGTGTGTGTGTGTGTGTGTGTGTATATATATATATATGAAATATTACACACTAAAAAAGGTACTGGAGTACTACCAAAAGACAAGCAGAAGCTGGAATTTGACTCTCAAAATAAAGAATTTGACTCTCAAAATAAAGAAACATCATTGGATGAAATCTATACTGATATTTTTGTTCTCTAAGGAATAACCAGTAAATGTGGTATAGATTTGATAGAAATCAGGTAGAAATCCACATTCACAGGACAGACTTCATGCCTCTAAGTAGAAAGAAATGGCTGGAAGATGAAGAAAGGTGAGCAGAGATCTCAGCTACTGAAAACAAAAATTTGGAGACTAAATATAATCCCAAATTATAAAGGCTTGGAAAATACTCAAGTTATTCCATCAAAACCCCAGAAGGACTATGTTTTTGCAACAATAACTATACCAAGACTATGGATTCACTCTAACATTAAGAGTGAAGCATAAACAGATAATAGAATTAATGTATCCTAGCAGGGCTGATTAAGACAAAAATGGAGAAAATACTAAGTACCATTATTAAGAACGAAAGAGACATTACTTATAAATCCTTTACAGATTAAACACATAATAATGAGAAATTATGAACAATACTTTGCTAATTATATGAACAACTTAGATAAAACAGATAAATTCTTTTTAAAAGAATTGATGGAAAAAATATTAATAACTCAATAGCAATCAAATAAGGTGAATAGTTAGTCCAAGACATTTTACTCAATGAAACATTATGTGTATATGTTTTTTATATATTGTTTTCAAAGAATGATAGAGAAATCGTTATCAGATTATTCTGAACACCACAAAGGGAAGATTATCATCATAAAAATGAAAAAAATAGAAAAAAATCAAAAACAGCAAAGATATAAATAAAATAAGTCGACTTACTTGAACCAGAAAAAATAAGAAAGCATGACAAAAATAGAATAGGAAATTAACAACAAGTAGGAAAGAAAAAAGAAGTATTTAACTTGTGTTGAACTCAAACTATAGCTATATTAAATAGAAGAAACAACTTTTAGGTGATAAACATTGTGTTTTCAAGGGGGGCGGTGGTGTGGGACTCAATAAATTGTATATATCTTCCCTGCCTGAGCTCTATAGAACTTAAGACATAAATTTTAAAAATAGAAGGAGAAACAAACTATCACCATTATTGCTGATAGAAAATAAGGAGACTTTAGGTCTGTATTCAAGGTGACCTTAATGATACTGAATACCATGTTTAGGTGGCCTTATCTACTCAATCATTGTGGGTAATTGTTTGGGGCTCATCTGCCCTCAAAGGTGAAGAGTGTAGAAAACATTATAGAACCTGTACATCTGTGACCAATGCTTTCTCAAGAGGATATAAGGATGAGGATGCCCTGTTCATCTTTCTAAATTTTCTAATTAGATACAATTTCACTTTACCAAAGTAAATAGTCATGAAGAGGTTAATTAGGACAGTACTTTGGAAAAGCTCATTTAAATGTAAAGTAGAAGTGGGGAAAAGACATTTATTCTACTATTCTACTTTATTTTCTTAGTCTTGGTTTTACCCATTAAACCTAACAAGAATGGGCTATTTGCCACAAAAGGGGATATCAGAAGTCTATCTGATCTCTACCTTCAAAGAAGTTGCTCTCCAAATACCAATGGCTATGGCTTTCAGAAGAACCAATGACCATGGAGGACAATTTCTATTTTGTTGCCCAAAGTCTCAAAAATAGTGCATTAATGAAATCAATTCTAAAACAGCTGAACCCAAGACTGAAAGTTCCCTTCCATTCCACAGTGTGTGTATTCTTTGCCAAATAAGAACATCAGAGGTTCTGCAGTACAGTGAAGGGATGACATTAAAATGAGTAAAAGGCAGTCTTTAAATACATACATACATACATACATACATATATATATATATATCAAACAACGATATGCCTCAATGCAAACTCCTTCTATAACCAAGTTTCTATGAGGTAATTAAACTTTAATTTCTAAGCACAATGAGAGAGAGAGACAGACAGACAGACAGACTAAACCAATCCCCAACTCCACAGGCGCTCTCTCAGGCAAAATTAATGTTGCCAAAGACAGGAGCAAGAACTTAGCGGGGTTAGAGTAAAGTGGGCTGGTTCAACAACACATATTTCATATCCCGTGAGATTCAGCTCAAATAGAAAAAAAAAATTGACAAGAAGTTAATTTTGAGCACTGTGCATTGTCCATATGTGTGGAAAAAAAAATAATGGAAGCAAACTTTGTTTTCTTTTAGAGTTGAGTTAGAGACACGTACCATCTAGCAAATGTTTTAGATTAGTATTGTCACCAGTTATACTGAGGGACCTTCTTTCACTGTCTTTCATTATCAAAACTTCCACTTCTCTTATGCTCTGCGTTCCGAGAACCTAGAGCCGTTCCACTCTGGATCCACTTGCTGATGTTCCCTTTGCCATCTCTTCAGATAACACATTTGAGTCCTGTGCCCCCAGTGATGTTTCCACTGCCTTTTGTTACAGATTTTTTAAGTCTGTAAAACCAAGGAGTGTTTCTTCTTTATCCTCACATTTATTTCTACTGTAGAATTGCCCTCAATAGGTTCCTGAATTGAAGCTGTGATAAATGTTTCTGAAGCTTGAGTCCCAGGAGTCCTGTAGGTTCCTGGAATTTAATGACTTCCTTTCTTTATTTTTCCTTTTTTTATCTGATTGAGACATGGTTTTTCTAGCATTCACTTACACATTTGATATTTTGGTGTCTCTCACCCTAGAAATATGAAGTCAAATCCTCATGTTTCTCCCAGAAGCATCTATTATTCAAACATAGCTTGTCTACCTTTTTATCCCTTAACACTTCCACCAACAAAATATTTTTCCATTGGTCCAGTCAGGCATATACTTAATAGATAATTATCTTGCCTGAATCTCCTTTAGTATCTTTCATCTATTTGTGCCCTTCTAAGGCTTACTTCTATTGTATAATTTCTCCAACATTACTCAGAGTGCCAGCAATATATCAGTATCTACATCTGCAGTAACTTTATCACCTTGAAAACATCTAATATTGCTCTAATTATTTTATACTAACCTTCATCTGAAGCTTGTACAGATATTCTATAATCACTTTTTATAGCTCTTACCAGCCTCTAAGGATGATCTCCATGTAATAATGAAATCTTCTGTCATTTCTCTAATGTTCTCTTTTGTAGCAGTTTAGCATGACACTTTTTTCCTTTTATTTTCTAGGTTTGGCATGTATATTTTAAAAGTAAAGACCTCACTTTTGCTCTGCCAACAGGAGAAAGTTAGCTGTTTTGCAATTTAAAAGCCATTCTGCACACTGATATTTAAAGGGCACATAAGGACTTCTTTCTTGTAAAATAAAGATTTGCTTCAGCCAAGCCTGTTTAGGAAAAGCTGTGCCTAAATAATAAGCTGTGACAGGCTGCACCCTGAGAACCTTCCTGCCTTTAGGGACACTTGCCTTGTTAAGGTCCCTCTGGTCCTTGTCCCTTAATTTATGCTTCTGCCTCTCTATAAAGAGACAATCACTTGTAGATAAATCTTTGATATGTAAGAGCCACTAAGATTAAAACACCCTGTGGTCAGGTTAAAGACCTTCACCCTAGTACTGAGAAAAACAAAAAAAACAAATCACAAACATAAGAACTTCTTTGGTCTAAAATAAGCTTCTAAAAACATGTAAGAAAAAAATACATATCTGTCAAAACATAAAGTTCTAACAACAGTGCCATGCTTCGGTCTCCATCAAATTCTCTCCATACAAATATTGTGGTTTCCTGAATTCTACTATTTTTGTTTGTTTTTTCTCATTGCTAGCCCTGTGTGGAGGACACTAAGGAGTTTCAGCTATTAGCACCCATCTTCCCTACCCAATCTGTAATATAAAACCGTGGAGTCAGAGATGAGGTTAAAAACACCAATTTGAAGACTAAGAGCCCAGTGCAGGGTTGGGACTTCCCCTTCGGTACTCTCCTCTTCTGCTCGGACCAGATGGATTCAGATCTCTTTGTTATTCTCTCCAAATTTACTAAAGTAAATTACTCTACTTTCCCCAGGTAAGAAGAGATAAAAGGGTGGATGGAGGTCAGGAATGTGTTTGGAGAAGAAATCCCTTCTTAGAGAAATCAAGAATAGAAAATCAAACAAATAAACAAACAAAAAACAGGCAAAGAAATGCCTTGTAAATAGAAACTAGAAACTAAGAAAGAGAGCATATGTTAATATCATAAAACAACAGACAATACAACAGTTAATATCATAAAATATGGAATATTGGCAGAGGAGGGTCAGACAATATAAATTATTAGTGAGAATTTCAGAAAACTGAACCAACTAGGAACTGCTGGTTGAAGCATGAACTGTGACAGCCTCTTTGGAAAGCATTAGGACAGTAATAAATTAAATTAAGTCTGCATCTACCTTACAGTTCAGAAATTCCATCCTTGAGTTTTTGCTCTAGAGAAATTTACATACTGGGCCATGTGTCATATACAAAAATGGCAGAGAAAACTGGCTTGTAAGAACGAAAAATGTTAGCTGTGTATCCTAGAATTATACAGCATTTAGAAACAATAAATTAGAGGTACATACATCACCATGCACTCAGTTTTAAAAATGTAGTTCTTGATGAAACATGAAAGACACAGAATCTATAGAGCCATATAATTTATGTTTATTATAATACATAAACACTCAAGACAATGCTATCTATTTTATGAGGATATACGCAATCCACACATGTCTCAAGCAGTAGTATAAAGGCCTAGGGGAACAGGAAAACAAAAAAGGAGTCTTGCAATGATCTGTGAGATTAATTTGCCCATGAATCAGAAAAGTAGTCAAGGATCATCACCAGACATCCCCCACAAATAAACTGTAAACAACACCAAAAGATGAACATCCAAGAGAAAAATATACAAGTCATAAACTCAGGAAAATCATAATGGAAATACAGTGCCAATGAATATATTAAGTAATTCTCAAAATCACTACTGATTGGAGCAATGCAAATAAAAACAATAAGGTATCAGGTTTTAACATTACATTTGGTAAAATAATTTAAAGATAAGAAAGTATAACATGTTTGCAAACTTGTCTGTGAAATCAGTGCTGTTTTTCTCTGCTGGTGAAACTGTAAATTGCAATACTCATTTTGGAGGGAAAGAGGAAAATAATGGAAGAATTAACAGGCAATTCCATTACTAGTTCTTATCATATGCATATGCATAGGGCATAGAAAGTATAAGAATACCCATTGTAACTTTGATTATAATAGTGGATAATTAAAAAAATAGATGTTCATCATTATATGAACAATTAAATAAATTGAAGTATACCTACTATTTAACAGTAGTTAAAATGAATACAATAGATATGTATCATAGAAATAGATATGTAACATAGAAAGTTTCATAAGATTGGCAATATAGTTTTATTTTTAGTTTTATTTTATACAGTTTTATTTATAGTTTTATTTTACATAGCAAAACAATATATTTTCATGGGTACACATGTCTGTAAATATATATTGCCTAGAAGAAAGAATATCATACTGGAAAAAAATATATCTCGCAAGGGGAATGCAATTGAATTTGTTTAAATGGAACTACATAGAAGGCAATTAAACACATGTTGAATTAAAAATAAAAGAAAAAGGGCTTCCCTGGTGGCGCAGTGGTTGAGAGTCCGCCTGCCGATGCAGGGGACACGGGTTCGTGCCCCGGTCTGGGATGATTCCACATGCCGCGGAGCGGCTGGGCCCGTGGGCCATGGCTGTTGAGCCTGCGCGTCCGGAGCCTGTGCTCCGCAACGGGAGAGGCCACAGCAGTGAGAGGCCCGTGTACCGAAAAAAAAAAAAAAAAAAAAAAAAAAAAACAAACAAAAAAATAAATAAAAGAAAAAATAACACTGAGGTGAATTAAGTTAAGAAATAGGGAGGAAGATTTAATTTCTTCTCTTTCTTTTATTGACTTAACTGTAATGCACACAGTTAACAATATTTTCAGAACTCATCTGTAATGTGGATGCTCATATTCTCCTGTGTTACTTACTGGCTGTGCCCAGGCAAGGATAAACGTTATTCTAACACATTGATTTACCTGGTGTGTTAGGATAGACTAGGTTATGCCAGTATAACAATTAACTTTTAAATCTTTTTGCTTACAAAACTAAGGTGTATTTCTCACCTATCCCACATGTCTTTCCTAAGTCAACTGCATCTTATCTTCACTTAAGAACCTATGCTGATGGGACTGCCCAAGCATAGAGAAAATAAGACAAACCGTGCCCTGGTTCTTAAAGTTTCTGTTCAGAAATGTCACATTTCTGCCCATATTTAATTGGTTAAAGTAAGTTATGTGGCAATCTTGAAACTATTGGAGTAGGGAAGTATCATTCTTTCCTGGGGAAAAGCAGTGAATAATTTTTAATCATAGTACAATCTAACTTAACTGGTTTATGAAAGTAGTTTGAACTATACAGAAATAGAGTTCTAAAAGCAGATTCAGGGACTTCCTTGGTGGTCCAGTGGCTAAGACTCTGCATGTTCACTGCAAGGGGTGTGGGTTCAATCCCCGGTTGGGGAACTAAGATCCCACATGCCACATGGCGTGCCAATAACAATAAATAAATCATTGCAAGCAGATTCATTTAATTCAGCACTTTAAAAATATTCTAAAACAGTTGTAAAATGCTGTATTAACACAAGTTGCATTATAACAAGTGAACATTAGAATCACTTTATGTGTGAGCTATAAGCAACACCATTTGCAGACAGTGATGACAATGCTTTGTGACTTATGGCATCAGAGCTGGGAGGGTGGTGAAATCTGACCATTTACTGCAGTTCTTGGGGAGACTGCTAATTGTTTTATTTTCTGTGTATTATGAATTGTTCTGGATAATGGATACTGTCAAAGATAAACACAGCCGGACGTTAGCTAATATGGTGAAAGCAGACTATTCAGTAACTATGGACAGTAGGGGAAAGTGGTGAGCTCCCTTGCAATTTGTGCAGAGTTTGATCCCAGAGGATGAAAATGATGGTTACCAGGACCTGGAGAGTGAGGGAATTAGGCAGATGTCGATAAAAGATACAAACTTGCAACTAGAAGATAAATAACTTCTCAAGATCTGATGTACATCCTAGAGATTACAAGTCAACAATACTGTACTGAATACTTCAAAATTGCTATAAGACTAGCTCTGAAATGTTCTCACCATAACAAAGAAATAATTATGTGATATTATAGACATATTAGCTGACTCTGCAGTGATAATCATATTACTATATATGTAAATCAATCAACAGGTTTTACACCTTAAACTTACACAATGTTACATGTTAATTATATCATTAATTAATTAATTGAGAACGAAGCAGTAGGGAGGGGAAATGGCAAGGCCTTGAACAGAATCAGGAAAGGGAAAAATTTTAAAAAGCAGCAAGGAGAGCTTGGTCCATGGGAAACCTATCTGGGTTTGCTAACCTGTGCTTATGGAAGTTAGCTCACACCCTCTCAGGACTGGGAGACAGAGGTCCTTATCATCAGGTGTTGCCTGGAACACACAGTAAATTATTTTGGCAGCCTGGAGTTTTCTCAGGCAGGCTAGTATCATCCTAGTGATACAGACTTGAGGTGTTAGAAATTATGCTAGCATTTGTTTAAATCCATATAAGCCAAGTTTAGGCCTAGCCAAGATGAGCAGCCGCATGGCACAGGGAGATCAGCTCGGTGCTTTGTGACCACCTAGAGGGGCGGGATAGGGAGGGTGGGAGGGAGACACAAGAGGGAAGAGATATGGGGATATATGTATAGCTGACTCACTTTGTTATAAAGCAGAAACTAACACACCATTGTAAAGCAATTATACTCCAATAAAGATGTTAAAAAAAACAAAAAAAAAAGATGAGGACTCAGAGGAGCGTGACTAGATTGTGGTCCAGGAGAGACTGCTTGTAAACACCTGCATACGGAAAGTTTTCTGTTGCATCTCAGGAAGAAAAAACTTACTTTTATAATTTTCTCTCAAAAAATGAGATTATCTATTTCAACATTTAACAGAATCATGTAATTATGTGGATTTGATCCTCTATATCCTATTTATCATTGTTCCTCTCATATTCTAATGGGATATAAAATTCGTTGAGGAAGAGATTTATCCCGTTTTATAGTTACCTGAGATTATTTATACTATTCATTTTAATGCCTCGTTAGTCAATCCCCACTGATGGATAACAATTCTGAGTTATTGAATAATCATTCTATTATGTGCACATTACTTTTTTTTTATTGTACTTTATCTGATTGATTGGCGAAAGGTCATGGTTTGTGCCATTACTAACAAAAAACTGGCTGAAGATAGGACCTTGATAAATACCTTAAATTATTAAAGAGAAATTAAATCATCTACATTTGCCAAAATATTTAGAAGACTGTAATTTGCCTCCTTTCCTTAATACAGAAAGACTTCTGAAGTCAAAACTGGCCTATGACCATTCCTAAAAACAAAATAAAGCAAATCAATCACACACAAATCAACAACAAAAAATTTCCTCTTATGTTTCCATTTAGTCCCAGGGTTCTACGGCAGGGGAGATTCATGACACAATTCTATTATCCTAGGGAAACTGAAACAACATTGAATTACTGGGGCAATTGTCAGCTGTTCTTCTAAGTGAAGAAAATCTCCTGCTTCACCTCCCTCTAATAGTTCTTTCCCAGAAATAGAGTTTTCAGAAAATAGCTTCAGAAATCCATGCATCCTGTGTGTTCCTCTGTGACCATTTTAACCTCTTCTTTCCTCTGGTGATTAAGGTTGAGCGTTGAACACATAATGCTGGTGGCCCTTTTCCTGACTTCACCCTCACATGTTCAATATTTCCAAATTAAATATACTTTCAGTTCAATGAAAAGTAGAAAAGGAATTATCCTAAAATCAACTCACTGTATGGTTCACACTTTAAACAAGGTTTGAAATGACTTTTCAACCCTGGCTACTCTTAGAGGGAAAGAAATCCAAAATGCAGCTATACACATTAGTCCCATTACTTTAGAAGACACAGCTAGTTAAAGTCTTTTAACAGGCAGGAATGTATTTATATTCGAATAGCCCCATGAGTCCCATATTAGACAGAACTGAATCTGGCAAAAGGAATATTTGTCATTTCTGAAATAACATTAAAAACGATCATACACCCAGTAAAACACATTCTACCTAACTGGATGATATTTTTTTTTCATGAGAGATAAGCAAACTAGGGCATTTGAGTTCTTGTATTACAATTCCTGCTGGGGTCAAGATGACACTACTCTTCCCCTTTTCCTTTACTTCATTGTCCTTACTTTCTTGCACTTTCTCCAGTGTTTCTTCTGACTTACTCATGCTCGTCCTAGGTCTGAGCCACACAAATTGCTCATAGACAAAGATGACGCTAAGGGAGAAAGACGCTCCTCATCTGGGGGGTGGTGTGTGCGCGCGCCATGTGTGCATGCACAAGTCAACTAAAAGTGCTTAGTTTTGCTTTAATTTTGAGATTGAAAGTTATTTGCCTTTCCTTTCTTTCCTTCCAAATTGAGCAACTGACATAAGTAGCCAAATGAAGAATAAACAGTATCTGAGTTAATATTGGTAAATTAGTAAGCTTGATAGCATAGTGGAATTTATCCCCAAAGCGAATATAGGGTTTCTTTACTTTCCAGACTTAACTCTAGATCTTGGAAGACACTGGCGGGAAAGACATTGACACAACTAATTTTATGGATGCCTGTGGTTTGTCTCATAAACCCATGTGTCAGCAGCAAAGAAAGCATCAGAAAAAGATAATAAAAAGGCCTAAATGTCCATGTGAATCCACTGGTTCTATCCTTTAATTTGCCTGGCTCTCTTTTTTCCTGGGTACTCAGAATTATAAGGGTAAGTAGAATCAAGTTTCCTTCCTCCCAATATTTTAAGGAGATTAAATTATCCTAATAATTTCCTATTTTATGGACTATACTTTAGAGGATGCCATAATGACTGTACTTGTTAAATTATCCTAAAATATATAGAAGATAATTTTTAATTAACAATTTCAAAAAGAATAACAATAAAATGGATGAAATACTATACTACGTAATGCGAAGAGCGTTAAGTAGAGAAATCTTATCACTGTCAAATATACCTAAATGGGAACAACATTAAGTTTACAGACAGAAAACATATGGAAGATTTTCATGTTAAAGTATTAGAACCAGTTTGAAAACATACTGTAGAATATAACATTTTTGGAAATGTTTTTGCTTAGGAACCACTTGCCTTTATAAACATAGTACTCTACATCTGGGTCCAGTTCTAATCACACATTATGTTTTATTATTATTTGTTTATTATTATTCACTTATTATTCCCTTGAGGCTGTAATCAAGGGAAGCAAAACACTTCTCACACCTAAGTATAATTTGCCTACTTGTTAGTTTTTAAAATCAGCATATGGTTTTTAGTTAGTTTGAAAATGCATTTTTATAACTTAAACTTTTCATTGTATTTCCAAAGTAGTAATTTCACTATAAAAGTTGCAGGAATTCAAGATATTAATTGTTATCTAATTCAGTCTTCCATCAAATGAAGGAATCATTTTTTCAACTTTCGAGATGTATTATTTCCCTTTTTGCCTCTTATTCTCACCTTGGTACCCTCTATCATTTCATAAGCATCAATCACATGGATGGCTTAGTAGGTTTATGCTGTCGTGACACATACTGTTCCACTTAGATTCTTTGTGTTTTATTTTTCCATCAGAAATGCTATGCCCTTTCATTGCATCTAGTCATGAAAAGTTAGAGTGATTTGTTTTGGCTTGTTTCCCCAGTAATACCAAACAGATGAAACTTTAAATTCATATTAGTTGCATTTATTTTGCATATTGCATATTAGTGGACTTTTAAAAGATATTAGTGTACTCTGCCATCTTCTTTAATATTTCTCCCTGATTTACTAGATATTTTCATCTTCCTTATTTATTACATAGTCTTTATTTTTCATTATTCTGAGATCTTTGTCCTCGTTTCCAAAATGTTTCCCTTTCATTCAAGTATTTTTTTCTTCCAGTTTTATTGAGATAAAATTGACACAGAGCACTGTATAAGTTTAAGGTAATAATAGCATTTAGCAGCATAATAGTTTGCCTTACATATTTCATGAAATTATCACAATAGGTTTAGTGAACATGCATCATCTCATATAGATACCACATTGAAGAAACAGAAAAAAAACTGTTTTTCCTTGGGATGAGAACTCAGGATTTACTCTCAACTTTCATATATAATATACAGCAATGTTAGTTATATTTATCATGTTGTACATTACATCCCTAATACTTATTTATAACTGGCAGTTTGTATTTTCTGACTCCATCCAATTCCCTACCCCTCACTCCTCACCTCTGGTAACCACAAATTTGATGTCTTTCTATGAGTTTGTCTGGCTGTGACTATATCCAAACTGAGGAATGAAGACCATGTACTCTTGAGGGGTCTATAATGAGCCTTTTCTCTCCTAAAAGAAGGTAGGGGTTCAAGGCTCTAAATGTCTTGATGATTTAAAGTCTTTTCTAGATGAAGTAATGTTTTCTTTGATAAACCTGCCAAACTTAATACACTTCTGATCCATTTGTTTCTGTCACCTGAAATTATTTTCTGGACACAAATGTCAAGTATATTTTACTTCCCTACTTTCTGACCCCTCGACTCTCTCATTCTCTTACCAGCCCGAATAAACACAAGCAGCTATCTGGGAAAAAAAAAAAAAAAAAAAAGATGGGAGGACCATTAAAATGGTATTTTCCCCGGGTTACTTTATTAAATCAAGATTATTTTACTGGGCTTCCCTGGTGGCGCAGTGGTTGAGAGTCCCCCTGCCAATGCAGGGGACACGGGTTCGTGCACCGGTCCGGGAAGATCCCACATGCCGCGGAGCGGCTGGGCCTGTGAGCCATGGCTGCTGAGCCTGTGCGTGCGGAGCCTGTGCTCCGCAACGGAAGAGGCCACAACAGTGAGAGGCCCGCGTACCGCTGAAAGAAAACAAAAACAAAACCAAAAAACAAAACAAAAAAAAAGATTATTTTACTGGCCCTTTTTCCATAAAACTTCTATAAAATTCTATTTCAGAAACATTCTTCCTCATTCTTGGGAAGCCTTGAATTTCTAGAGTATCCTTCTCATATCTTCAAAAAAATCTGCCAATGGCTTCAAACACAGACTACTATCTTCCCTAGTACTCTAAGTCTTGTAAGCATGAAATCTGCAGGTGGCTTTCATATTTTCAGTCTCTTACGTCTGTTGCCTTGCTGCTCTTCTTGTGGTTGTTACCTTGCTGCTTGCAACATGAGAAATAATGCTTTGAGATATAATTTAAGTTTTTAATAGTACAGCATCCCACCTCTGTATCAATTTATTTACTGATCAGAATAGACTAGACTTTCCTATGATAATAAATTGCCAAGTCCCAGTGTCTTAATTCATTAAAGTTTTATCTATTGACCACCCCTTGTTGACCAAGTATTGACCACCTCATTAAAGAGAGAGCTGCTCTCTCTTTAATGATGACTTTGTGGCTTCCTCCTTTTTATAGCTGTGCCATCAAATGCAGTGCTTCCAAGGAACCATGGAACGAGAAAAGGACCAGAAGTAGCATATATTTAACTTCCCAGAAACTAGCTGCATGGCTTCCAAACTGACTTTGGGGGAGGCTTGGGAATATGATTTTCCTGCATTCCCAAGAGGAGAATGTTGTGATGAATTATCTGCCATACTTTACTGTTAACAGTTAATTAGCATTAGATGATCAAAATAAGTTTTGTTCCCTTTTCTGCTTTAACCTAAGCTAAGAAAAAAAAAATCCTGTGTGATTTTCTAAACTCTCTGGTAGTCACTATTCATCCATATATGAGTATATGAGTTTCCTATTATTGAAGTAAATTACTGAAACATATCAATATCCCTAGACTAACTGCCCATACCCCTAACTCAACATTCTTTTAAATGTGTGTTTTTTTGTCTTTTTTAATGTAATACTTCACTCTTTATTTTTTTTTAATTTAATATCGTTTATTTTTTTATACAGCAGGTTCTTATTAGTCATCCATTTTATACACATCAGTGTATACATGTCAATCCCAATCTCCCAGTTCATCCCACCACCACCCCTGACCCCCGCCACTTCCCCACTTGGTGTCCATACCTTTGTTCTCTACATCTGTGTCCCAATTTCTGTCCTGCAAACCGGTTCATCTGTACCACTTTTCTAGGTTCCACATACATGCGTTAATATATGATATTTGTTTTCCTCTTTCTGACTTACTTCATTCTGTATGACAGTCTCTAGATCCATCCACGTCTCAACATATGACACAATTTCGTTCCTTTTTATGGCTGAGTAATATTCCATTGTATATATGTACCACATCTTTATCCATTCATCTGTCGATGGGCATTTAGGTTGCTTCCATGACCTGGCTATGGTAAATAGTGCTGCAATGAACATTGGAGGGTATGTGTTTTTGAATTATGGTTTTCTCTGGGTATATGCCCCGTAGTGGGATTGCTGGATCATATGGTAATTCTATTTTTAGTTTTTTAGGGAAACTCCATACTATTCTCCATAGAGGCTGTATCAATTTACATTCCCACCAACATTGCAAGAGGGTTCCCTTTTCTCTACACCCTCTCCAGCATTTGTTGTTTGTAGATTTTCTGATGAGGCCCATTCTAACTGGTCTGAGGTGATATTTCATTGTAGTTTTGATTTGGATTTCTCTAATAATTAGTGATATGAGCAATTTTCATATGCTTCTTGGCCATCTGTATGTCTTCTTTGGAGAAATGTCTATTTAGGTATTCTGCCCATTTTTGGATCGGGTTGTTTCTTTAATATTGAGCTGCATGAGCTGTTTATATATTTTGGAGATTAATCCTTTGTCCACTGACTCATTTGCAAATATATTCTCCCATTTTGAGGGTTGTCTTTTCACCTTGTTTATGGTTTCCTTTGCTGTGCAAAAGCTTTGAAGTTTCATTAGGTCCCATTTGTTTTTTTTTTTTATTTTTATTTCCATTACTCTGGAGGTGGATCAAAAAAGATCTTGCTGTGATTTATGTCAAAGAGTGTTCTTCCTGTTTTCGTCTGAGAGTTTTATAGTCTCTGGTCTTACATTTAGGTCTCTAATCCATTTTGAGTTTATTTTTGTGTATGGTATTAGACAGTGGTCTAATTTCATTCTTTTACATGTAGCTGTCCAGTTTTCCCAGCACCACATATTGAAGACACTGTCTTTTCTCCATTGTATATTCTTGCCTCTTTTGTTATAGATTAATTGATCATAGGTGGATGGGTTTATCTCTGGGATTTCTATCTTGTTCCATTCACTTATATTTCTGTTTTTGTGCCAGCACCATATTGTCTTGATTATTGTAGCTTCGTAGTATACTCTGAAGTCAGGGAGTCTGATTCCTCCAGCTCCGTTTTTTGCCCTCAAGACTGCTTTGGCTATTCGGGGTCTTTTGTGTCTCCATACAAATTTTAAGATTTTTTGTTCTAGTTCCATAAAAAATGCCATTGGTAATTTGATAGGGATTGCATTGAATCTGTAGATTGATTTGGTTAGTATAGTCATTTTCACAATATTGATTCTTCCAATCCAAGAACATGGTATATCTCTCCATCTGTTGGTATCATCTTTAATTTCTTTCATCAGTATCTTATAGTTTTCTGCATACAGGTCTTTTGTCTCCCTAGGTAGGTTTATTCCTAGGTATTTTATTCTTTTTGTTGGAATGGTAAATGGGAGTGTTTCCTTAATTTCTCTTTAAGGTTTTTCATCATTAGTGTATAGGAATACAAAGGATTTCTGTGCATTAATTTTGTATCCTGCTACTTTACCAAATTCATTGATTAGTTCTAGTAGTTTTCTGGTGGCATCTTTAGGATTCTCTATGTATAGTATCATGTCATCTGCAAACAGTGACAGTTTTACTTCTTGTTTTCCAATTTGTATTCCTTTTATTTCTTTTTCTTCTCTAATTGCCATGGCTAGGACTTCCAAAACTATGTTGAATAATAGTGGTGAGAGTGGACATACTTGTCTTGTTCCTGATCTTAGAGCAAATGCTTTCAGTTTTTCACGATTGAGAATGATGTTTGCTGTGGGTTTGTCACATATGGTCTTTATTATGTTGAGGTAGGTTCCCTCTATGCTCACTTCCAAGAGTGTTTATAAATGGATGAAGAATTTTGTCAAAAGCTTTTTCTGCATCTATTGAGATGATCATATGGTTTTTATTCTTCAATTTGTTAATATGTATCATATTGATTTGGGTATATTGAAGAATCCTTGCATCCGTGGGATAAATCCCACTTGATCATGGTGTATGATCCTTTTAATGTGTTGTTGGATTCTGTTTGCTAGTATTTTGTTGAGGATTTTTGCATCTATATTCATCAGTGATATTGGTCTATAATTTTCTTTTTTTGTAGTATCTTTGTCTGGTTTTGGTATCAGCGTGATGGTGGCCTCACAGAATGAGTTTGGGAGTGTTCCTTCCTCTGCACTTTTTTGGAAGAGTTTGAGAAGGATGGGTGTTAACTCTTCTCTAAATGTTTGATAGAATTCACCTATGAAGCCATCTGGTCCTGGACTTTTGTTTGTTGGAAGATTTTTAATCACAATTTCAATTTCATTACTTGTGATTGGTCTGTTCATATTTTCTATTTCTTCCTGGCTCAGTCTTGAGAGGTTATACCTTTCTAAGAATTTGTCCATTTCTTCCAGGTTGTCCATTTTATTGGCATAGAGTTCCTTGTAGTAGTCCCTTAGGATGCTTTGTATTTCTGCAGTATCTGTTGTAACTTCTCCTTTTTCATTTCTAATTTTATTGATTTGAGTCTTCTCTCTCTGTTTCATGAGGAAACTGGCTAATGGTTTATCAATTTTGTTTATCTTCTCAAAGAACCAGCTTTTGTTTTATTGATCTTGGCTATTGTTTTCTTTGTTTCTATTTCATTTATTTCTGCTGTGATCTTTATGATTTTTTTCCTTCTGCTAACTTTGGGTTTTGTTTGTTCTTCTTTTCCTTTAGGTGTAAGGTTAGATTGTTCATTTGAGATTTTTCTTGTTTCTTGAGGTGGGCTTGCATAGCTATAAACTTCCCTCTTAGAACTGTTTTTGCTGCATCCCATCGGTATTGGATCATTGTGTTTTCATTGTCATTTGTCTCTAGGTATTTTTTGATCTCCTCTCTGATTTCTTTAGTGATCGCTTGGTTATTTAGTAACATATTGTTTAGCCTCCATGTGTTTGTATTTTTTACGTTTTTTTCCCTGTAATTGATTTCTAATCTCATAGCGTTGTGGTCAGAAAAGATGCTTGATATGATTTCAATTTTCTTAAATTTACTGAGGCTTGATTTGTGACCCAAGATGTGATCTATCCTGGAGAATGTTCCCTGCACACTTGAGAAGAAAGTGTAATCTGCTGGTTTTGGATGGAATGTCCTATAAATATCAATTAAATCTCTCTGGTTTATTGTGTGATTTAAAGCTTGTGTTTCCTTATTAATTTTCTGTTTGGATGATCTGTCCATTGGTGTAAGTGAGGTGTTAAAGACCCCAGTATTATTGTGTCACTGTCGATTTCCTCTTTTATAGCTGTTAGCAGTTGCCTGATGCATTGAGGTGCTCCTGTGCTGGGTTCATATATATTTATAATTGTTATATCTTCTTCTTGGATAGATCCCTTGATCATTATGTAGTGTCCTTCCTTGTCTCTTGTAATAGTCTTTGTTTTAAAGTCTATTTTATCTGATACGAGTATTGCTACTCCAGCTTTCTTTTCATTTCCATTTGCATGTAATATCTTTTTCCATTCCCTCACTTTCAGTCTGTATGTATCCCTAGGTCTGAAGTGGGTCTCTGTAGACAGCATATATATGGGTCTTGTTTTTGTATCCATTCAGCAAGCCTGTGTCTTTTGGTTGGAGCATTTAATCCATTGATTTTTAAGGTAATTATCGATATGTGCATCCCTATTACCATTTTCTTAATGAGTTTTGGGTTTGTTTTTGTAGGTCCTTTTCTTCTCTTGTGTTTCCCACTTAGAGAAATTCCTTTAGCATTTGTTGTAGAGCTGATTTGGTGGTGCTGAATTCTCTTAGCTTTTGCTTGTCTGTAAAGCTTTTGATTTCTCCATCTGAATGAGATCCTTGCCGGGTAGAGTAATCTTGGTTGTAGGTTCTTCCCTTTCATCACTTTAAGTATACCATGCCACTCCCTTCTGGCTTGCAGAGTTTCTGCTGAGAAATCAGCTGTTACTCTTATGGGAGACCCTTTGTATATTATTTGTCATTTTTCCCTTGCTGCTTTCAATAATTCTTTGTCTTTAATTTTTGCCAACTTGTTTACTATGTGTCTCGGTGTTTCTCCTTGCGTTTATCCTGTATGGGACTCTCTGTGCTTCCTGGACTTGGGTGGCTATTTCCTTTCCCATGTTAGGGAAATTTTCAACTATAATCTCTTCAAATATTTTCTCAGGTCATTTCTCTCTTCTCCTTCTGGGACCCCTATAATGCAAATGTTGTTGTGTTTAATGTTTTCCCAAAGATCTCTTAGGCTGTCTTCATTTCTTTTCATTCATTTTTCTTTATTCTGTTCTGCAGCCATGAATTCTACCATTCTATCTTCCATGTCACTTATCCGTTCTTCTGCCTCAGTTATTCTGCTATTGATTCCTTCTAGTGTAGTTTTCATTTCAATTATTGTATTGTTCATCTCTGTTTGTTTATTCTTTAATTCTTCTAGGTCTTTGTTAAACATTTCTTGCATCTTCTCCATCTTTGCCTCCATTCTTTTTCCAAGGTCCTGGATCATCTTCACTCTCATTATTCTGACTTCTTTTTCTGGAAGGTTGCATATCTCCACTTCATTTAGTTGTTTTTCTGGGGTTTTATCTTGTTCCTTCATCTGGTACCTAGCCCTCTGCCTTTTCATTTTGTCTATCTTTCTGTGAATGCGGTTTTTGTTCCACAGGCTGCAGGATTGTAGTTCTTCTTGCTTCTGCTGTCTGCCCTCTGGTGGATGAGGCTATCTAAGAGGCTTGTGCAGCTTTCCTGATGGGAGGGACTGGTGGTGGGTAGAGCTGGCTGTTGCTCTGGTGGGCAGAGCTCAGTAAAGCTTTAACCCACTTGCCTGCTGATGGGCGGGGCTGGGTTCCCTCCCTGTTGGCGACCCAACACTGGAGCCTACCCAGGCTCTTTGGTGGGCCTAATGGCAGACTCTGGGAGGGCTCACGCCAAGGAGTACTTCCCAGAACTTCTGCTGCCAGTGTCCTTGTTCTCACGGTGAGACAGAGCCACCCCCACCTCTGCAGGAGACCCCCCAGCACTAGCAGGTAGGTCTGGTTCAGTCTCTATGGGGTCACTGCTCCTTCCCCTGGGTCCCGATGCACACACTACTTTGTGTGTGCCCTCCAAGAGTGGAGTCTCTGTTTCCCCCAGTCCTGTTGAAATCCTGCAATCGAATCCCGCTAACCTTCAAAGTCTGATTCTCTAGGAATTCCTCCTCCCGTTGCCAGACCCCCAGGTTGGGAAGCCCGATGTGGGGCTCACAACCTTCACTCCAGTGGGTGGACTTCTGTGGTATAAGCGTTCTCCAGTTTGTGAGTTACGCACCCAGCAGTTATGGGATTTGATTTTATTGTGATTGCGCTCATCCTACCATCTCATTGTGGCTTCTCCTTTGTCTTTGGATGTGGGGTATCTTTGTCGGTGAGTTCCAGTGTCTTCCTGTTGATGACTGTTCGGCAGTTAGTTGTGATTCCGGTGTTCTTTCATGAGGGAGTGAGAGCATGTCCTTCTACTCTGCCATCTTGAACCAACCTTCCTGTGTGTGAGTTTTTATATTTCCCTACTTTCTTTCCCTTGGTAACGCATTCACATCCCTGTTTCTACCTTCCACTGCTGTTGGAAGAGTAGGCAGGATCAGTTCATGGATTTCACATCAAGAAAAATGCATATTGTAGAAAATACATATGAAATATAAGGTAAAACAAAAAATGAAGATAAGAATTACATCATTTATTTATCTATTTAGTCAAGTTTACACAGTTTTTACCTCCATTGTGACAAGTTACAGGTGTAATTGTATTATTCTGCTGTTCATCCATAACAAAAGCCACAGAATTTATCCAATTTTACTCTTACCAGATATTTTCAAAAGCATTTGTATAGGTCATAGGGGCCCAATGCAGTGATATTCTGTCTTTAAAACTTGACCCAGCTGGTTGAAAATGTGCATTTTCTAACTAATTAAGCCTGGCCAGTTCAGAAGTGTGGTCACTTTAATTAGATGTCTGAGATAATGACCTTCTCTTCTCATTGTTAGTTCTGAGATATTCCATTACTTGCATGACTTGTTACCTAATTTTTAAAAATCTACTACATCTGCAGGAATTGCCACTTTCCTTTTTATCTTTGAGATTCTATCTGAAGATACTCACACATAAAGAACAACAGGTAAGATTCTTTAAAGGTCAATAGCGCATGTTTCTTAAAACTTTACCTAAAACATCTTATCACTTCTCTAACAATCTTATCACACAAGGTGATGCATTGAACTTGAAAATTAGATTTATTTTTGTCATGGACTTAATGACATCTTTATGCAAACATGTACTGTCTGTTGGGTGCCAAGGTGAGAGGAAAACATCATGTCCCTCTTAGAATCTAGAATATGTAGATTATTGTTGGCAAATTAAAAGCAAAATCTCCTACTGATCTCCACAGAGGTAAAAGAGAAATAAAGTAGCTTCATTATTGAAAAGTTTTAAACCAGGCTTTGATGTGAAATCATAGGCAATCTGCTACAGAGACTGTAAAGTTAGAAAGACTTTTATATAGCCAAGTTGACACAACTGTATGATCAGTACCCCCAAGATGGCTGTTCTCTTGCTCTCTGTATATCCCCTACTTGACCAGTCCCTGACTCACCTACACACTACTCACCTGACTGACCTTCTCTCTTAATCATAGAACCTAATCAGTAAATGCCTATGTACTTGCCCCCTTGGCCCTAGCTAGTGACTGTTCTAATCATTATCATAATCTTATCTCCACTATGATAGTTTATCAAAGGAGCAGTGAAGGGCTGGATCCTCTGCTGGTTTCCCTGGTAACTGATGAGTCAACATGAGGACAATTCCCCTATAACTGGTAATCTCCTTCTTCTTCTGGTAGGAAAGTCTGTTGCCATGTCCTGCCTGCTATCTGCAGTCCACAGTGGGGTGTTGCTCCAGGACCCTCCTTGCTTTGGACATGTAAAATCCCATATCAGTTAAACTGTTTTTGTCCCTGTCACTGTCTCCGGGCTCATTCTTTGTTCTTGAGGCTGGGCTTGCAGACCTGTGGGTTGCAGCCCAACAGCTCTCTATTCTTTTCCATTGGTCTATAGATCTGTTTTTATGCTAATATTATGTCACTTCAATTACTGTAGCTTTGTAATAGTATACTTTGAAATCTGTTATTCCTTCTCAATATTGCTTTGACTATTTTTGTTTTGTGGTTCTGTTAGGTAGTTAGTCAGACATCATCAGCAGCAAGTAAGTGACAGTGGCAGAAAGACAAGAGGGAAATAATCAAATCACACCCCAGCCATCTGGGGGCCCTCCCCTGACATTAGCAGCAAGGAGGTGACAGTGGCGAAAAGACAAGAGGAGAGTAGTCAAGTTACACCTCAACCACCTGGGGACCCTCCCCTGACCCCACTCGGAACAGGTGAAACTATGGTTGGGTGGTGGGCAACTTATCCTGATAAAGAGGGAGCACAGCAACAGGAGGGAACTTCCCCCGGGCTGCGCATGCCCAGACTAGACAGGCGTATAACCTACTGTAAACCCAAATTCATTATTATCATCACTATAATAAAATCTGCATGTGGTTTTGCCCCCACCCCTGCCCCCACCGTGGGCTTTTCTTAGCGAATCAAGGGTGAGGGCATGTGCAATAATGAACTTGTTTCATAGCTCAGGACTGTCAATCAAATAATGTTCCCCGGTCACTCACCCATGATTGCACCCCGCCTCCTCGCCGAACACTCCTTATAAACACCCTGAAGCCTGTACAGGAGTGCTGGTTTCACTTCGCGGAAATAGCCCTCTCTCCCTCTGAGAGCATAACTATGCTTTAATAAACTTTGCTTTGAGCTTAAGCTGGAAGTGCTAGTCTGCAATTCTTTGCTTGCTATCACAAGGGCCGAGATTGCTGGTCTGGGTCTTCCGCTGACCTCCTCTGTTGAAGCCATTTGACATAATGCACACCAAACTGGTAAGAGTTCCATATAAATTTTAGAATTTTTTTTCTACTTCTGTAAAAATTATCATTGAGACTTTGTTAGGGACTGTACTGAATCTGTAGATTACTTTGGATAGTATGAATATTTTAACTATATTAAGTCTTCTAATTATTGAATAAAGAACATCTTTCTGTTTAATTTCTTTCATAATTGTTTTGTAGTTTTCAGTGTAGGAGTCTTTCACCTCCCTGGTTAAGTTTATTTCTAAGTATTTGATTCTTTTTTTTTTTTTTTGATGCTTTTATAAATTTGTTTTCTTCATGTATTATATGTCATCTGCAAACAGAGATAACTTTACTTCTTCCTTTTTAATTGGATTTATTTTATTTTTCCTAATATCTCTGGCTAGAACTTCAAGTATTATGTTGAATAGAAGTAGTGAAACTGGGCATCCCTGCCTTGTTCCTGGTATCAGAGGAAAAGCTTTTAGTTTTTCACTATTGAGTATGATGTTGGCTGTGGGTTTTTCACATATGATTTTGTTGTGTTTCTTACGTTGATGTAAACTCCTTCTCTACCTAGTTTGTCGGTTTCTTTTTTTTTTTTTTTTTTGGTGGTATACGGGCCTCTCACCGTTGTGGCCTCTCCCGTTGCGGAGCGCAGGCTCCGGATGCGCAGGCTCAGCGGCCATGGCTCACGGTCCCAGCCTCTCCGCGGCATGTGGGATCTTCCCAGACCAGGGCACGAACCCGTGTCCCCTGCATCGGCAGGCAGACTCTCAACCACTGCGTCACCAGGGAAGCCCGTTTGTTGATTTTTTATTATGAAACAGTGTTGAATTTTGTCAAATTATGTTTTTGCATCTATTGAGTTTACCAAGTGATTCTTATCCTTCATTCTGTTAATGTAGTGTATCACATAAATTGAATTGCAAATATTGAAAGATTCTTGAATCCTATGGATAAATCCCATTTGATCACAGTGATCAGCCTTTAAACATACTGTTGAATTTGGTTTGCTAATATTTTGTTGAGCATTTTTCCATTTATATTCACCAGAGATATTGGCCTATAATTTTATCTGGTCTGACTTTAGTATAAGGGTAATGCTTAACTCCACAAATGAGTTTGGAAGGGTTCCCTCTACTTCAATTTTTTTTGATGAGTTTGTGAAGGATTCACATTAATTTTTCTTTAAACATCTGGGCCTTTCATAAAGGCATTTTTTTCATTTACTGTTGTTAAATTAAGTGTTTCTGTGGGAGAATGAGGGCTGGGACTCCCTATTCCACCATCTTGTGCTCTGTAAAGATCAAAGTGAGAATGATTTTTATGCATAGTCCCCATTTTCTCATCTCCTGTTTTCTTATAACCGTTGCAATATAGGCAGCTCTGTGTCACTGCTCTACTGAAGCTACTCTTTCCCAAAGAATCAATAACATTTTAATTGAAATATAATGTTTATATCAATTTATTAATTTTCTGGACCTCTCTGATACAAATGAAAATGATGATCACTTTCACTATGAAAGTCTCAAACTTTTGTGTTTGGAGTTTGGATTGGTCCTCAAGTCCTAAGTATTAAGTATCTCAGCTTCCTTGCTGAGGTTCTTCTGTATCTCCATTTTAAAATTTGGAGGTTTTATCTTTTCTCATATTCCATTTACCATCAATATCTAATGACTCTATGCACATTCAGGTCCCTTAGACACTTACATATTAATATGGCAAAAATTAAACTGCCCTGCATCCACACATCTCTTTATATTTCTCCCTCTTGTCTCTGCAGTGATGAAAGACCATGTAACTTGACTCCTAAGCTATTAATAACAAGCTAAACTATGATACCACCTACCTAGACTGATTTAACTTCCTAATTTCATGTGTATTTTTACTGGATAAATGTCCATTTCTATTTTAGCATCTTATTTTGCTTTTGCTAGATCTACAGAACTACCATTTGATAGCAATGATTTAAAAATTGTTGCAGTGTTTTATTATTCAATATTAAGTTTTAATATTAGTTTTATTTCTTACTATTCTTAATGCAATATTTTCCAAATATTCAGGAATTTTCATATCAAATACATTATTTTAACAGAATTTTTAATTTAATAGCTTGGATTATTTATTTTAATGAGAATTTTACTAATAATTTAAGTGGTACTGATGGTGCATCTCTCCTTTATTTCTGTAAGCGCTAACTGCAAAGCCTAAGAGTTAAAGATTAATTTATTTATTTTTTCCTGACTTTGGATCACTGACATGATTCCCATGTCCAAGAAAAACAGAAAAGAAAGAAGAAAAGAAAAGAAAAGAAAAAGAAAGCTAGCTAAGTTAATAAAAGTATCATAAGACTGCTCTTATCTTAAACTACTTGTGAAATATTCATTGTCCTTTTGTCCTGAGAAATCAAATAACCTCTCAGACTTTCAAAGTAAACCTTTCAAACAAATCAATCAAGTTTAAAACATTTCCAAGTAAAATAAAAATTATTCCTCTTAATCATTTTTAATAAAAATGAATGCCACCTTTATCCTCCCCCACTCACTGACCTTAGTAACCAAATATAAATGTTGAAAATCACCCATCAAAATATTCATAAATGCATAATGGGTTTGAAAACAGACAGCCTTACCAGTTGCCTATATGTGGAAGTCTGACTTTTGAAATAAAATCCTTATGATATGCCCATATGTTTTCTACTGCAAATCAGTTCTGTGTAACATAAATATGACAATATTTACTGCTTGATGGCATTTCTAAAGTGGAAAATGAAGATCCAGAAATGTTTCCAAAATTTCATCCTTATTGTCTCTATACTGAAAGTAATGAACCCTAGATATCGGGTTCACATAATCAATGGAAAGATGTATAGATCTTGCAAGATCATTTTTGCGTGCAAAGATGAGCACAATCAGGTAATGTAGACCAGAGTAAAAATGTACTCCTAAGAGAAGAATCATAACCATATGAAATCTGAATAGAAAACTATTCCCACTTCTATTTGAACCAAGTTAGGACATCACTGCAGTACCGACCAAAAGGGAAACTGCCTTTTCGGCACCTCAAAGTTATTAATATTTGAAACTATCATGAAACAACACCTATTTCAGATGTGTTCTAGATTAATAGAGATGTCATGTGGAGAAACACTGGAAAGTTGGTTCACAGGTAACTGTGGAAATGCCTTGTGGGGACGCTACATAACCAGGGGACACGAGAGGGGAGCAGTCAGTTAACTATAGCGTTACTAACAAGGATACAAGATAATTCCCTAAAGTCTGCCAGAAAAAAAGAAAGAATGGATATAATACCAGCTATCTTATTTAATCTATCAAATAAGGGGAATAGATTAGGTATATTTTGCAGGGATAGTCATTGCTTTGTTTGTAATAGCAAAATACTGGAAAACAAAATTGTCAACAATTAAGGAGTGGTTAAGTTAATGGAGAGCTAAGGAAGAAAACATTCTCCTATGTAGTTATTAACAGAATATGTATCCTGATATAAAACTCTCTCTAATATGTATTTTCAAGTAACAAAATACAGTGGACTCTTGAACAATGCAGGGGCTAGGGGTGCTGACCCTCTCTGCAGAGTGCAAAATTTGTGCATAACGTTATAGTCAGTATTCCATATTTCAGTTTCTACATCCACTGATTCAACCAACACCCCCAGGAGGGAGTAGTACTTATTGAAAAAAATCGCATAAAAGTGACACATGCAACTCAAACCTGTGTTGTTCAAAGGTCAACTGTAAATGACAAATTTATACAAATTACAATTTCATATATTTGCAAATATATTCTCATTTATATATGCATATAAAAATAGTACCTGTAACATATATATATATATATATAAAATATTTTTATAAGGAACAAATGAAGAGTTTACAGACACATCTGTGTTTGCATATATATGTATGTAATAATTTTTGAAAATAAGCCATCCACTAAAATTAGGCAAAAAACTTGAAGAGATACTCCTCAAAAGAAGATATACAGATTGCAAATAATTATATAATTATTATAACTGACATCATTATTTGGGTAAATGTGAATTAAAGCCACAATGGGTTAGCACTACGTACCCAACAGCATAACCAAAATGCAATAGGATGACAAAATAAAATGTTAACAAAAATGTGGAAGATATTCATATGTAAATAAAAGAGCTTGATATAGTCCAGATTATAGAAAATTTTAATGTTTTAAATAGTTTTATTTTCTTATTTATAAATATATATTGCTTTTGAGAAAAAGTAAAATTGAATTATAATTACCAGCTCCCAATTATATTTGACTTCCACTGTCTAAAAACAATTAAACTTTGCTTTAGGACAAATAAACCTCTACTTAGAAATATGGGGTTATCTCATTTTTAGCTATAATAAAATGGCTTTGTTTAGTTGCCTTGGGCTTTAAAAATTTCGAGAAAAATATTGTCATTCATGCTGTGCTCTTTCTTTTAAAATAATCCAAAATCGACTCAGTGTTGTGGCAATCTATTCATTATATTGGACAATAAAGCATACGGGTTAACATTTTAAAATGTCAAACACTTTTGCTTAATTGAGCTGGTTTCTTCCAAGATGTTAGTATGTAATATCAATAAAGGAAAATACAATTTTGACCTTCCAAATGGTTAAATTAACATTTAAATAAATCTATACATATTGAGACACAACTTATTTTTTGGAAACATTACATCACTTAACAATCCATGGAAGATTATATAATGATATTGAAAGGACAAAATGAAAATAAAACAGATTATTCATTTTGTACTTCAACACTGAAATATCAATTTTGAAATTACTTTTCAACATACAATCATATTCCTTAAATGCAATAAAAGAATATTCAATAAATGTCATTTAAAAACATTCACTGAGGGCTTCCCTGGTGGCGCAGTGGTTGAGAGTCTGCCTGCCAATGCGGGGGACAAAGGTTCGTGTCCCGGTCCGGGAGGATCCCGCATACCGCGGAGCGGCTGGGCCCGTGAGCCATGGCCGCTGAGCCTGTGCGTCCAGAGCCTGTGCTCCACAGCGGGAGAGACCACAACAGTGAGAGGCCCGCATACCACAAAAAAAAAAAAAAAAAAAAAAAATCACTGATATTTTAATAATAAACAGCCATATGGCATTTATTACTGCCAGTAACTATTCTAAGTACTTTAGCAATACTAATTTATTTTCTCATTACAACTCTTTGAGGGAGTTATTCATTATTACTACCATGTTTTAGATGTGGAAACTGACAAGTGCAAAATTTAAATAACTCATCCAACACTCACAGCTAGAAAATGATAGAACTAAATTCTACACTTATGTCATAGCAACACTGAATTTTCTCATATATTGAATTATAGCACAATTTTATTAAGGATCTCCAACTCTGCCAGTAATCTCTCTTTCTCTCTCTCTCTCTCTCTCTCTCTCTCTCATACACACACACGCGCACACACACACACACACACACAGCATGTGTAGCATCATAGATGTATATATGTGTATGTGAGAGTGTATACTGCACATTTATTGTGTTTGTGATTCCAAGACTTCTTTCACTTTATTCAGCTACCCAATCCAAGTAATTATTCCTCTTTGTTTTTATCCTTGATCCTCCTAAACAGAGTCAATTCATTCTTGGGTATTTCTTTAGTTTTACTACCATACTAGAAATAGATGTTAATTATATAATTTTTCACTGTGTTGTCTTCCATCTCTCCTTGCTTTCCAAAAAAAAAAAAAACAGGTGTAAAGGTGAGAAAGGAATACAAATGAGTTTGCGGTCATTCTATTTGAACCAGTGTCTTGTTCAATACCAAAGCTACTTCTGGATTTTCAGCCACTTAAAGATACAAAATCCTTTTATTTTGAACACAATTATAACTGAATAATCTGTTAATTATAGCAGATTATTGCTAACACTGTTATCTTTATTAATGTGAGATATTCATTATAGTATAAACCATATTACAAGAATGTTTATATCACCATTGCCTATAAAAATTCTTGACCCACTGCAGTCTTTGAATATACTTCAGTTAGTTATAATTTACCAATATAATTTTGAAAATCTTATTTTATAAAATATACTTTGTTAGCCCACAGTAATTAGTAATCCAAGAAGAGTGAAAACTTAATCCAAAGACTTCTGAAATAAGGTCATTGAACATTATCCCTATAACAAGTTTGTTGGTTCACATTAATATGTTTGTGCAGAATAGGTATAAGATGTATGTTTTTTTCCTATTTTTTAAAAATTTGAAAACTGAAGTACAGTCAATATATTTTTAAAAATTCTTTGACATGCATCTTTTTCCTGTCACAGAGGATTTGCATATGGATTTTTTGGTGGGAAGAGTATAGAAAAAAATTGCAGTATCTTCTGTCTAAGTCACAGAGAGAAAATGAATACTCTCCACTCTCCAAATATTCTCTGTGGTTCCTGGATAGAATCTTCTTCCTCTCCCCACTGAGATGCTGTTTATGTCTGTGGAAATGGTATTATTGCTCTGACTCTTTTCAACACCACGTTTATCCAAGCAAATATGCACATATTGGATCAAAACATATGAAGAGTTTCAAAATCACTATAAATAACTTAGATCCTTCTCTGCTCAGTAGTATAAACAGCTGATACTCATCATCTTTTGTCATATAGATTACTTATAATTTAGACAAATAAAAACAGAAAAATACTTGTACAGCATTAGTCATACTATAAAATCAGTCATTAATAAAATTAGTCATTAATAAAATATCTTTATTAGGAAACATTTGAAAATTCAAAGAAATAGTTTTGCCAAACATAATCATTTTGATTTTAATATGAGAAAAGTAAACTCATATTTTATTCCCTAGTTAAAGCTGGTCCTGGAGTAGGATAATTTAGAGTTAAGTAGAAACTGCAGGAAAACTTGAAAATTATATATTTTACTGATTTAGTTGGGTTCACGTTATTTTCTTAATAAACTAATTATTTGTACCTTTTGCTATATAGTAATTAAATGCCCTTTAAATGTCCCCCCAATTAGTCAATTACATGTATAACTAAACTTTAATTTTTGCAAAGGCATAATTGAATAAATATAAAGTACTAAGAGATTCTCAATACGGACACATTTGAATATAATTTCTAATATTTTTTTAGATATTTTCTTAGAAATAATTTATATTTTTAAGTGAAATGGGCACATTAATTTATATGACTCTAGTCATTATTTAGTTTTTACATGCCAGAGGTTTGATTCCAGAAACTAATAGAGGTATTGATTTTGTAAATGTCTACTTGAATATTTCATTCCCAAAGACTATACTGTACAAGAACTAGTTACCTAAAACATATCATGATATGTGTTATGTACTCTGGTCTCTAAACCATGGCACATATATTGAGAACTGTGCAAGAAAGTCTACTACAGAAGAAATTACAAACAAGAATCTGGCAAGCAGTTTCTTATTTTACACAGAGTGATTTAACATTTATCTAAGTAGATTTGTGTGAGTCATGATGATGAGATTCTTGAGAGAAGAAGGTGTCGTTTACAAGTGTTGAAAAAATGTAATGGAATTCAATTTGTATTCTTTGAAGTGTGAGATTTTTATTGCATATTTTACAAGCAAAATATCTATACTTTGATAACTTTGCAAATAATTTGACTTTTCTTTCTTGTCTTTAATTCTATGGAATAAGTGTTTGATGAAGCACAGCATTCATCATTAAGAGGCAAGTTTACCCTACTTATCTTCCATTCTGTGTATTTTTAAGTCATAGGAAAAGGCAGTGTGTTACATGGATTGGAAAGGTTAGTAAATGGAATTACTTTATAAGTGTGGTCAAGGGTATTATTTTGGAATGTCATAAATGGTGTATTTTATAATCTCAGAATTTTAGCTGAAAGCTGAAGACAATGGGAGATGACTGCACCCTGTTTCTAATGACTATACAAGATATTTTCATCGACAGCAAAACCTGTCTGATATGTTCATGAAGGAAGGAATTTGTAGCAGTAACACATACCTCCTCAAATGCATAAGTCTCTTCCCCATTAAACTAAATGAGGAGTGGGGAAGAAAATTACAGAAACTGGGGTTGACCCAAAGAGAGGGAAGCTGGCATTTTACTCTCCAGAATAACTGCTAGCTTGTAATTTCTCGGAAGTTGCTGTTTGTTAATACTGCAATGGAAACTTGGATAGTATTTTTCCTGTTTGTGGATTGGTTGGTATTGTTTGCTCATGAGCTGCCTTGACTGCTTTTTATAACAGGAGATATTATAAAAAGAGAAAAATAACAAATGTTTGTTTGGAGTGGTTCTAATGTACTAATCATAAAAGGCAGCTACTTAAGAGATTCTGTAAAATTCCCATCCAGGCAGACTTTTAAGACTAAGTACCAAGCCATTTGAGTTTTATGAGTTAGACCATTAAATTACCAAAAATCTTCTGAGGTTCCATCTTAAATGTGGTTAGAATAGGGTTGGGGGGGGAGGAAAAACATCTTTTAAGACCTGTAGCGTTTCTTCTAGCTTCAGGAACATTTGAGGTTTTAATCTTTGGTGGAATCCTTCTTGCTACACTAATTTAAGGAGATACTAAGATTAGTATACTGTTTCTAAGATAAATCAGAATTCCACTCTGCACACTATGTATGTAATCCAGCACCTAGATATTCAATTATCTGTAACTAACAAGTGCAAGTTATTGAAAGTAAGTTGAAATTGGTTAAATTCAGTTGGACCAGGCAATGGAAGTCATGAAAGCAGAAGGAACATTCAGAATGATAGCTTCCCAGAGTTGAGGTAATCCTCCTTTGGCTACATACATCCCATGGTAGAAGCCTATGTCTCCCACCAGGCTGCCATTAAGCATGCTATATTCCTGTACTCTTTAGCTATACAAATTTGGTTCTCAGTAAATCCTATTTTTTCTCATAAGTTTGGTCATGAATTGAAATCCAAGACCACTGCTGCTGCTCCAACAGTTAGCAAAACATCTATTCACTGTACCACCAGTTCTATCCTTGACTGCTTTCATGGTATTCCCAATACAACACTCCAACTGATCTTTTAAAGTACATTGTCATGCACTCCTCAGCTCAAAGTTCTCCAGTTTTCTGGAGAACAAAAAGGAAAAAAAACCCAACACTTCCATAATTGCCAGAAACCATCTGCCCTTCTTTCTTTCTTTCTTACTTCTTTTCCTGCTACTCTTTGTCTCACTTACTCCAAGTGAGTCACATGGGCCTCAGCACTCTTCCTAGAACAGACCTCACTCACTCCTGCCTCAAGGGCTTTGCTCTTGCTTATCCTTTTGCCTGATTCAGACACATAATTTTCTTCTTCATATTTTTCCAACTTCTGCATGGAAGTCACCTTTCAGTGAAGATGTCCCTATCCTTCCCATTTAAAATTGAACCACTTCCCATAGTACTTCCTTTTATTATGCATTAAATTTTCTAAATTAACTTACTATATAAGTTATTATTTTATTATCTGCTTTTCTCACTTGCTAATAGGTAACTTCCATGTGGTCATGTATTGTGGAAATACTCACTGTTCCTAAAAAAATGGCTGGCAGCAGGTATTAATAAATAATATATAAATTTTCCTTTTATATGTAAAATATTTCAACTAACTTATGGAGTAGTCTGAGTCTTTAATTACAATTTATAACAGTTGTATATGAGTAAGAAGTATATCGTGTATAATACCACTGATTTTATTTTTGGAAATAACACTTCATGCCCTATAAAAAATTGTGGAATTAACAACTTACATCTAATGGGGACTTTCCAGTGAAGAAATAGTTCCACATTATTTATTTATTTTATGACAAAATAACTCTGGAATTAGGAAGAAAACCCACTAATATCACAATTTTAAATATTAAGGAAAATTGAGTTTTAGGAAGACTAAATTCAAGCCAGAAATCAGGTTACCTTTTACTCTCTAAATTACATTTCAGTGATCACTGATAAAACAGTGCAATTTCCCACCTACATTATGTTGTTTTTCAATTCTGTTTTTCTACTCATTCTGATTTTTTACCAGAAAAAATTGTGCCTTTCCCACTCATATTCACCTCATTAACTATTATTTATATTTCCCAACAGAGGTCATGGATTATTACTTAAATAATCCTTTTCCAATTGCACAGATAATACAGCGATGCCCTAGAGAAAGACAAATACTGTATTATTTCACTTATATGTGGAATCTAAAATAACAAAACAAATGAACAAACATAACAAATAGAAACAGAGTCACAGACACAGAAAACACGTGGTTGTCACAGGGGAGGGGGCTGGGAGGATGAGACAAAGAGGTGAAGGAGATTAGGAAGTATAAACTTCCAGTTACAAAATGAATGAGTCACAGGTATGAAAGGTATAGTGTGGGAAATAAAGGCAATAATTATGTAATATCTTTGTATGGTGACAGATGGTAACTGGACTTATCATGGTTATTATTTTGAAATGTATAGAAATATTGAATCACTATATTGTGCACCAGGAAAAAAAAGACAGAAATGCCCCTTTTTATGCTTCAGCAACAGCTTATGAATGCTCTTCACCATATTATGGTAACATTTGTTCATGAAGCACAGTAAGCACTTCCAAGGTAAGGTTTATCTTTTTCATGTTCTTTAACCCATAGCACTTAGCATTAAATGTCCAACCAAACATAGGCACTTTGAAAATATTTATGGAAGTAAACTGGACAGACATATGTTTGGTCCTCTTCCCAATACATCACCTTATCACACACGCAAAATTACCTCAACATAGGAAATTGCTATGAAATTTATTTTCCCAAAATAGCAGTGAGAAAAATACATTCTGCTTTAATGGATATTTGCCACTGACTGGTTTAAAAACTGAAATTTTTATCACAGTTGCACTAGAATGATGTCATATTCAGATGGGGTTGAAGAAATAAGAAGCCTAAGAAAACTCTGAGATGAGAATAATGACCAAAGAAAGAATACTAAAATATCAATAAATATGAAAGAAAATCTTAAATTTTTAAATGTATTCTTGGAAATAATTTAAAGCAAAGATTGATCTGGTCATACTGCATTTTGCTGATGACACTCATACCAAGTAGTAGAATCAAAACTGCTCAGTGGTGTAGAAAAATCTCATAAAGCTACACATTGCATCTTCCTTACATTTGTATCTGAGAATAACTATTGATTTCTTTCTTTTATTTATACTTCATCTTTGTCGAATAATAAGGGTGAAGTAGATAGGGACAGAGCAAAGAAATATGTAAATACTAATAGACAGTAAGAACTCTATGCACAGTTCTTTAACTGAAAAACTGATTGTTAGAAGAAAAACAAAACAAAGCACTTACTAATTCTATGCCAGACTTTATGAGTAAGAAACATAAATCATCCAAATAAGATTATATATATATACACACATAATATGCAAGTCATATGGATATATATGAAATTAAATGGCAGAAGTGAAAGAATATGGAAAAATAGCGTCTAAATAAAAACATGACTGAGCTATTGGAACTACTAATAACATAACCCAAATCTATTCTAAAGGAAATAAGAAAATCAAAACGTATTCCATTTAGAACATTTTCAATGAATGACCTCATTTATGCTTACGCTCTACCTTATCCCTATTCTCACTCTTTGACTTACATGCTTTAAATTTTAATTGATATGTATAAATTACATCATTCTGCATAGTGACTATTTGAGGTGGTAAAGGATGGAAGCTACCTGCTTTTATGAAATGTACAGAATAAACAAATGTATAGACATGTAGATTAGTGGTTGCCTAGGCTACAGAGACTCTAGAAGTTGGGGAATGATTGCTAACAGGTATGGAGTTTCCTGAAATGAAGGTATTCTAAAATTAACATAGTGATTGAACAAATTTATAAATATAATAAAACAAATGAACTGTACAACTTTAAATGGGTGAACTGCTTGGTATGTATGAATTATATCTGTATAACTGTATGAAATAGTATGAATTATATTTCAATAAAGCTTTCTTTTAATATACACAATATCCCTATTTCTCTGAGAAATTAAGCATCTGGCTCACATTTTCCTTTTCTTAGCTTTTTTTAAGCCACATTTACATGTATATGACACTCTGATCTTGTAATTCTTTAATCTTATTGAGTACAGTGATTTTAATTTTTCCTGTAATGACCTGGCCAAGACAATAAATTCTTCATTACCTCTATGAATGTTACATCTCAAAATTCATATCTTCTGATCTTTTTAAAAAAAAAAATCACAATGTTTTGCTTTTTCACTGGGATTGTTTTTCCTTTCTTTCTTTCCTTTTTGAAGTCCCTTTATCTTATTCGTCATAGAGAAGCAGAGGACTGATGCTTACAAAACTATATGATAGAGGATCTTCTATTAATAAAAGAGGAGAATAGAAAGAGGAAGTAGTTAGGGGAGGAGAAGAGAGGATGAGGATGAGACCCAGGAGAATTTAGAGCTTGTGACCCTAGCTTTCTCTGTAAGTGAAAATCCCTTATGAGGAACCAAGAGTGGTAAATATGTTACATATGTTTGAATGGCTTTCCAATTAATGTGGATTAGTTCTTTTTTTTCCCGAAATATAACCTGAAGTTAGTGCATGCTAATTAAGGTAGAGAGCTTATTGGACTTATATAATAATTCACAAATGGTTGATGGCATTGACAGATGACTAACAAAGTGTCTAGTCAAGTTCTTCATAAAAAGTAATGGGAAAACTAAAGAGAATTTGGGGAATTTCATGAAGTCTAAGGGAACCAAACAATGAGGTGAAGCACCAGGGACAAATAACAAGAGGGAGCCATTACCATCATGGGGTTAAGGTGCAAGGAAGGGAGACATGTGACAAAAGTTAGGGGAAACAGAATGTAAAAATGGAGCTTCCAAGAAGGGCTGCTGCTATAGAAGAATGCAGCCACTGGCCAAACCTTGCTTAGACAGGGAGGGTGGGGCAAAGGGGAATTATGTAAACTCCCTTGCCCCTTGCATTCTGACCTCTTGCTGGTGCAACTCACTGGCTGATTACAACTTAAAAATACATGGAAAGGGAATCTAGAGAATATGGTTCAAAGATGTCAGCCTCTAGGGAAATAGATCGCAGCAGATGAATAGAGAATCTAGGAAGCCTTAACAAATGATGAATTAAACGTAGTGGCCCCACTCATCCCAGCATATGAAATAGGTACCTCAACATGGAGATGTAGAAACAGTGAAGGAACCAGTTAACTAGAAAAGTCCTAGGGTAAGAATAAGAAAATCACAGAGGGCCATTGCATACAGATGGGTATAGACCTCAAATATTATACATGCATAGAGACATTAAAAAAAAAAAAAAGGTCTGTGGTTCCCTGGTGGTGCAGTGGGTAAGAATCTGCCTGCCAAAGCAGGGGACACAGTTTCGATCCCTGGTCCGGGAAGATTCCACATGCCGCGGAGCAACTAAGCCCGTGCACCACAATAAGTGAGCCTGCGCTCTAGCACCCACAAGCCACAACTACTGAGCCCACGTGTCACAACTACTGAAGCCCACGTGCCTAGAACCCATGCTCTGCAACATGAAGCCTCCGCAATGAGAAGCCCGCGCAACGAAGAGTAGCCCCTGCTTGCCGCAACTAGAGAAAGCCCTCGCGCAGCAACGAAGACCCAATGCAGCCAAAAATAAATAATTAAAATTAAAATAAAAAAAATAGCACAAGGTAAGACAAATAATGTTTTAATGGGCATGGATCCTGGGCACCTAGGGACCAGATTATAGTATAATCTTAAACCTGAGACTAGTGGAGCACCAAAGAGCAACATGCTGACCCAAGATCACTAAGTAGCTACGTAAGTCTGCAGCCGGATGCTTTCATGAGAATTGGTCTTCATAGACAGTTTGAGCTAAAATTGACTAAATATTCACCCACATAAATGTAAATTAATTGGAGGTCATTTTAAACCAGAAGAATTGTTATATGTTTAAACATATGTTTAAAAATATATATATGTGCTTAAATATATATATATATACATACATACACACATTGGGTATAAGATGCTACAGAAAACCCGAACGAACTTTTTGGCCAAGCCTATGTATATAAAATGTCTATCCTCCCTTCCTCCCTCCCTCCTTTACTTTTTATTCTGTTTTCTTTTTATTATTTGTCTATGCCCTTCCAGGCTTTTAGCTTTCTAAGATCTAACAGTGTTAGGGATGCTAATCCAGAGCAATCTCTTCTTCCAGATATTGGCCTGTATATCTTGCCTTTCAGTGACATCACTTTCTTTAACCTGAAATTCTATCTCCTCAAATATTCTGTGTTAAATAAAAATCTGTGCATCATCTAATTACATGATGTTATAGTGAGAGTCTAGTCACATAGAGGTTATAGGTTAGATGACTTGCTCAAACTCATAAACTGGTAAGTGGCAGAGCAAGAAAAGCCATCTGGCCATGTGCCTGAGAACGAGTCTCATGTCTTTTCCATTAGGTAACCCTTATTTTTTTTACAAGAACATTATGCATAACATTAATATTTTAATTCAGTTACTTTCTTAAATTTCTACTTTTAGACATAAAGATGACATCTTCTATTATATGCCATAATTTTCAACCTTGCAATTTAATATATACAGTTAAAAAACGTAATTTTTATGTGTGGATATATTACCCCAAATTATTTTATTGTCATCAATATCTCAAGTTCCTTTTTATTTTTAGAGAAAGTCACAATTCGCTGTTAAGTTTCCAGTATATCTAAGAATGTGATATGTGTCTAAATCTTTTTCTGTAACATTAGTGCAGCTGGATGAAATAATGCTTTGTTTCTCAAATAAAATATACAAACTGTATTCTGAAATTGATTTATTGATGGAGGTTGAATTTCTCTCCATAATGAACAGTTTGATTTACTTATTCTTTTATTTGAAACTGGACAGCAATATTTCTGAAAATGTATTCCATAAAAAAATTAGCAGATTGCTGGGCTCTAACCAGAGATTTTAATTCAGTAGGTTTGGAGGGAGGCCAGAGAATCTGCCTGTCCCAGGTGGAAGTGATGCTGCTAGTCCAGGCACCTTGTGCTATGAACCAATACTGTAAGGGTAGCCATATATTACATGGTTACTCCTTTAAGTGAAAATGCAGTTGTGCTAATTCTCCTTATTGAATGTTCTAAAGAATACTTTTCATACTGATTCATGCAATAGTAGGAAAATGCTAATTTGAATTGCCCAGATTTTATTATTGAATCAATCTTTTTGTAGATAAATTCATAGCTAAAAGTATAAACATACACAAACTCATATATACACTCACACACGTGTGTGTGTATTCCTTTAAAAAGTATTATATACACCTTCAAGGAATATTTTCCAGTGTAATGATATGTTAGGCAAACATGAATAAAGACAAATGCATTGGGTATTACACAAAATATTAACTTGATTGTGAGCTCCTTAATGTTAGGGAAACTGTCTTTGTTTTCCCCTATTATATGTCAAGGGTACAGTTCTGTCATTTTTACTGGAAAAATATATATTTGTTCTTCTAATGGTACCAGTATCTTCTATTTTCCTTTAGAATCAAATCGTTCCTCACTATAAACAGACAGGTTGGGATAATTAATTAAATTTTTATACTCCCCAGACCAAGTGGGGGAGAAAAGATTTTTTATTCAGTAGTTGACTTTATTTTCTCAGGGCAGGTTTAGGCTCACAAAAAAAACTGAGGAATGTACGGTGATTTCCTATATACCCCCTTTCCCTGCACATGCATAGCCTCCACTGTTATCAGCATCCCCCACCAGTGGTACATTCCTTACAGTTGGTGAACCTACACGGATAACATCGTATTCACCCAAAGTCCATAGTTTACATTACAGTTCACTCTTGGTGTATTATAGTATATTCTATGTGTTTGGACAAATGTATAATGACATATCAATAATTATGGTATTGTAGGGAGTATTTTCACTGCCTTAAAAATCCTCTATGCTCTGCCTATTCATCCTCATCATTGAATCCCTGGCAACCACTGATCTTTTTATTGTTTTGATAGTTTTGCCTTTTCCTGAATAAGATATGGTTGGAATCATACAGTATGTAACCTTTTAGGATTGGCTTCTTCACTTAGTAATATGCATTTACCTTTCCTCTATGTCTTTTTATTCATAAAAACCTTTTAAAAGCTCATTTCTTTTAGTGCTGGATAATATTCCAATGATTATATAAATGGAATCATACAATATTTCCCTTTTGCGTCTGTGTTATTTCACTAAGCATAATATCTTTAAGGCTCATTTACATTGTAGCATATTTTAGACTTTAATTCATTTTTAAGGCTGAATAATATTCCATTGTACTTTTTGTTTGTTTTTAATTTATTTATTTTTACTTTACTTATTTTTAGCTGTGTTGGGTCTTCATTGCTGCACACAGGCTTTCTCTAGTTGCGATGAGCGGAAGCTATTCTTCGTTGTGGTCCAGAGGCTTCTCATTGCGGTGGCTTCGCTTGTTACGGAGCACGGGCTCTAGGCACGCAGGCTCAGTAGTTGTGGCTCGCAGGCTGTAGAGAGCAGGCTCAGTAGTTATGGCACATGGGCTTAGTTGCTCTGTGGGATGTGGGATCTTCCCGGACTAGGGCTTGAACCCGGGTCCCCTGAATTGGCAGGTGGATTCTTAACCACTGTGCCATGAGGGAAGCCCTCCATTGTACTTATATACTAACTTTTGTTTAGCCACTCATCCATCAACAGCCATTTGGTTTTTTCTACATTTGGCAATTGTGAATACAGTAAGTCCCCTACATATGAAAATGTTCCATTCATAGAGTGCGTTTGTGAGTCCAATTTGTTCATAGGTCCAACAAAGTTAGCCTAGGTACCCAACTAACACAATTGGCTATATAGTACTGTACTGTAGTAAGTTTATAATACTTTTCACATAAATGATACATAAAAAACAAACACAAAAAATAAAGAAAACATTTTTAGCCTTACAGTGCAGTACCTTGAAAAGTACAGAGTACAGTACAACAGCTGGCATCCAGGGGCTGGCATCGAGTGAACAGGCAAGAAGAGTTACTGACTGGAGGAGGGAGAGGAGGTGGGAGATGGCAGAGCTGAAGGATCGTCAGCAATAGGAGATGGAGGGCAAGCTGCAATTTCACTCACGCCTGATGTTGATGGTACAGATTCTGGTTCCCTGCTGGATTCAATTCTATTTACCCTTTTCAGAAAATGATCCAATGATGTCTGGGTAGTAGCTCTTTTTTTCTCATCACAGATGACACAGTAGTACTGGATGCATTCTGAATGGCTGTTGCAATCTTCATGTACCGTTCTACATCTGGGTCCAGTGCTTCAAAAACTAACAGTGCCTCCTCAGATAAAGAAAATCCCCTTGCCATTTCCTGCGTCATGAATGTCTTCGGCTCTTCAGCAGTACCAGCTTCATCACTGCTGCTTTTATGCTTGCTTCTGGACATCCTGGGCTTGAAATAAAGATACTGTACTCTATACAGTACTGTACAGTACACAAAAGCACAGCCACTACTAGAGGATGCACACATGTGACAATGTACACCAGACACATGAACTAACTTACTTGATTGGACACAAGAACGCATGTTTGCCTCTTTGAAATGTCAAAACTTGAAGGTTTGTATGTGGGGGACTTACTGCAATATTGCTATGAACATTGTTTTACAGATATCTCTTTGAATTCCTATTTTTAATTATTTTTGGGTACATACCTTGAAATGAGATTGTCCTTTTAAATTTTCTAATATGTTCACCTCAAGCCACAAATTTCATGAAGTAATCAGAATAAATTAGAATAAATCTAATCTTGAATGACTTTTTTCTTTCTTTGATTTTTTAAAAGAAATATTAATCATATAATAGTTCTGAAGCCTATGTTGCTACTAGGTGACGAGAACTTCCCCCAAAATACATAGAATTTTGTTATATATATTGTTTCTCCTTGAACTGCATGGGAAATTTAGTTAAGCAGATTTAACTATTAAAGTTCTTACTTCTTTCGAGTTTGAACATATTTTCTTTATTAAAAAAATCATGACATTTAATGAAAGTTAATGGATGAATTTGTCCATGTAAAATACTAATAATGCACAAAGATTTTAAAACTCTGGCAACATATGATATTTCAGCTTGCCTATTTTCATAAAATGTGTCTATTGCATATAAAACACTATATTGGCTATTGTGAAAGAAATAAAGTGGTTCAATTGCAGACAAACTCTTGAGAAACTACAAGAAAAGCAGACTGTGAACGTTTCCTTTTCAAGTTATTTTTATTGAAGTTCTTTTCTTTTCTTTTATTACATACAGGCAAATGGCAGATTCTTTTTTCCTACAAAGAATATGTAAGATTTCTATATCTGGTAATGGTGGATCAGATCACTGAGACCAATTCTACTGAAGGCAATTAAGAAACCTGGACAATATAGATATTTTAAAAATTGCTTGTAGCCCTCAAAGAGCTAACAAAATTGCTCAGAATGTGTAGGCCATCTTCCCAGGGAAGAAAACAACATACATTCTGAGATGAGTCTAGCATTTAGAACTGTTTCTCCCCAGTGTACATTTGCCTTTTATGAAAGAGGCAGCAGACAACCTGAGATGTGCCTTTATGAGCCTCACAGGAATATGAGAACAAAATTTGGAGCCCAGACTCGTTCATGCAGGGGATATCTGCTAATCACCACTCCCCAAACCTTTATTTTGTGACCCTGAAAGAGTCTGGCACAAATTTTCCAAAAACTAGATTTGAATTACTTTAACTCTTGAAATTAAAATATCATGACCTTGGTTTATTAATGGCCTGAGATGCCTGGAATAAGCAAATACATTATATCAGAAGGAAAATAACATCTTATTAGTATTCAATACTTGGAAACATGTTTTAAATGCACTTTCCACACCCTTTCTAAGTGACTGGGCCTATGAGGAGAAATAAAGTTTTGAATAACAACCAGTAAGACTAATGGTTAATAGAGATAGACCTGTAGGGGTTTCAGATACTGGAGTTATAAAGGAGATAAAATATGAAATGAAGATTTTGTTAGGTGTCTGAAACATAAAAGAGCACAGCAATATCTTAAAAATGAATTATTTGATATTAATAATAAAATAAAAAATTCTTATCTTGAAATAGAGGTGTTATGGAAACAAAATCTGAGTGACAGTTTGAGAGCAATCCAGCACCAACGGGAATCCTAAAGTCAGACTTAGCAAAGATAAAATGTCATAGCGACAAGTTTAAACAACAGGGAGGAATGAAGGGCAAGGGAAATGAAAACCATGTCAGTAAATTTAAATTAATTATGGCTGCCTAACAGTATTCTGTGGAAATTAAAGTATTTAGTATTGAAATACAGAATGACAATGACATATTAATTTAATAGGGTGAACTAAATATAAATTTTTCATGGCCCTTGCATTATTCTGGAAAAAAAGGGAATGTACTAACTAGCACTGGGCTTGACAAATTGGAAATACATGTTTAATAATAAAAAGAATAAACAAATAATTGTAAAAAGGTATGTAACTTGCAGGCCAATAGAGGAGACATGATATACTAACTATTCATAACTTATAAACTATAGAAACAGGAGAAATATTTGCTCTATCAATCTACATATACTCATGCATTACAAAATTAAGAGAGATGAAAATTTAGAATTATAGCTGCTTTTCACAGAACTAATCAAATAACTAGCCAACTCACTTTTATATCCTACTTTAAACTGCTTTAGAAAACACAAAGTTATTACCTTTACTAGATATAAATTGTTTAGTCAAAACTAGGTGATTATATTCCATATTTTTTCACACATATATTGGTTACATGATATTTAATATAGTATACACATTTCCACATAAAATAAAGTATATGCAATATGTTAGATATTTATATCATATATATTGATATAATCAATATCAATTAATTAATTATATAAATTATCTATACATAATAGTCTCTCTTTGCTGAGAAAAACTGTCCACCAAAATAACTGCAGGACACCCAGAATTCCAAACAAATTTCTTTCTTTTAATTTTGCTAGGAACTGGAATAAAAACTATCAAGGAATCAGTGTGATGTTTGATATTAAAAAACTTGAAATTGCTTGTTCTATTTGTACAAAATAAATGTTGACTCATTGATTAATATAGACTTTTCATTAATTGGTGTAATAAAAGATGAAACTGAAGCACTAGAGTAATAAAGCAATTGCTATAAAGTAATTTTCAGAATATAGTGGATAATTTTCTCTTTTAGGACACTTTGACCCAAGCTGCGGTTTGTGCCATTTTATCTAGCATTTGAGAGACCAACATTTTTGATTCTTACTTTATGTATTTGGTTGCATATTTTATCTGTTCTCCATGCCAGAAATCAGTACTCCATATACCCAAATATCACATTATCAAGAAGCTGAAGGAATAAATAGGACTTTCTCGTGTCTCACTGAAAGCCTAGTATCTCCGCTTCCTTGACTAAATATTTTAATCTTCAGTAGTGTAATTAACAAAGCAAACTATGAGTTATAGCTGCCAGGATAAAGTGCTCAAATTCCGGACAATCACAATCCAGCCCCCACCTCCATTTCTTTATATATATTGCTCTGACCAAGGTCAACAGTGTCCTATATGCGTCTAAATTCAATGGCACTTTTGGGTTCCTACATTATCTGAATTTTCAGCAATAATCAACAATGCTTACAACTTCTTGCATATCAAAACATTCTCATTCCTGTGTCTTTGACAACCTAAGTAACAGTTTTTCTCTCTGGATGACAAAGATGTTTGTCTCTGAATGAATTCTTGCCCTAACCCCAATGCTTGAGACGGTGTCCAGACGTCTACACAGTGCCATCAATCAATCAATCAATTCATACATGCATACATGTATATAGTAGTTTCTGAAAGAATGAAGGAATGAATAAATAAATGAATTTAAGTAACTTTTTGACATCTACATTTGGATAGATGGCAAATATCTTTCAGTGTTAGTCCAAAAATGTCTAGTGGTCATACTTTGTAAACCATGACTTGTCATTTCTAGAATTCTACCATTTGGTGCCACAATACACTCAACTCTTAATAAAGGAACCAAAGAGTCATCTTTTAGCCCTCTCCATCCTTCATGCTTACATACTTATCCACCTCCATGAAATATTGTATATTCAACTTAATGTACATTATTTTTTCAATTTTAATTTTAGTATAGTTAGGTTCCTATTGTAGTTAGAACATTTAACATGATGTCTACCCTTTTAGCACTTTAATTGCACAATACAGTATGGTTAACTATAGGCTTAATGTTGTTCAGCAGACTCTGAGAACTTATTCATCCTGGACAAGTGAAACTTTATACTCATTGAATAGCTATTCCCCATTTCCCCCTCATAGCCCCCAGCAACCACCTTTCTAGTCTCAGCTTCTATGAGTTTGAGTATTTTAGATACCTCATATAAATGGAATCATAACGTATTTGTCCTTTTGTGACTGACTTATTTCACTTAGCATAATGTCCTCTAGGTTCATTCACGTTGTCACATATTGCAGGATTTCCCTTTTTTAAGGGTGAATTATACACTAATGTATGTATCTACTACACTTTCTTTATTCATTCATCTGTCAATGGACCCTTGTGTTGTTTCCATATCTTGGCTACTGTGAATAGTGCTACAGTGAACATGGCAATGCAGATGTCTTGAGATTCTGATTTCAATACTTTTGAATAAATACTGAGAAGTGGGATTGCTAGATCTTGTTGTAGTTCTCTTTTTTCTTTTTAAGTAAACTCCACACTGCATTCCATAAGGGCTGTATTACTTTATATTCCCACCAACAATGCACAAGGATTCTAATTTTTCCTTATCCTTCCTAACAGTTTGTTTTTTGTTTTTTTTTTAAATAATGGCCATCCTAACATGTGTGAGGTGATATCTCATGGTGGTTTGATTTGCATTTCCCTGATGATTACTGAGGCTGAGCATCTTTTAATCTGATGGCAATTTGGAAGTTTTCCTGGAAAATATCTTTTCTAGTCCTTTGGCCATTTTTTATTCAAGTTTGTGATATACAGTTTTTTGCTACTGAGTTGTAGGAGTTCCTTTTATATTTTGAATATTTACTCATTGTCAGATATACAGTATGCAAATATGTTCTCCCTTTTTGTAGGTTTTTTCACTCTGTTCATTGGTCTCTTTGCTGTGCAGAAGCTTTATAGCTTGATGCATTCCCACTGGTTTATTTTTACTTTGGTTGCCTAACATTATTTAATGTTTTAACATGTATATGCTGTATGTGTTTTCTTTACCTATGTACTGTATTTGCAATTTATATATCCTTTAAAGTAAAGTAAAATAAAATGGCTTCTGTTTTGTTTTAGAGTAAGAAATCCAATCTAGACAATTCTACAGTTCTAGAAAAAGATAAAGCAAAACAGTCATGGAGGGTAGTGCTTAGAATATGCCCTTTGTTTTATAACTAATCATCTATATTTTACACACATACTTCATTATTTACACAAGCACACCAAGAACATTTTTTAATAGGGCATGCTATGTTGACTTAATAATTCATGCAACAGGACTTATCATGCATCAGATACACTTGTTAAAAACACTGGGGATACTGCACTGAACCAGGAAGATGTGCTCTTTATCATCAAAGTGCTTTTCTAGACATGATGAACAATAAGATACATAATGGATGCTGCTGTCGAATTTTCACCAAAAACTCCCATTGGATTACCTTATCTGTCATGCTATTCTTAAAGCAGACTTGAAATTATGTGGGGCAATAGTGACAACTTAGATATGGTTCCAATTCATTATGTGATATAGAACTATCACTGCTGCCACAGGGCTTTATATGGAACACAGAAGTCATTTTGTGAAGGACTCAATTATCTCTGCATGATATGGTCCCAAATAATTAACATGCCCTCTAACCAAGGAATCTTGATCTTTTTCCACGAGAAAATTAGCTGCTTTTGTCAGGGCATGCTGCCTACAATGTACTTTATATGCTTTAGTTTTTTATGGCTAGCTTCCACATTGCCAGGCAAGACTTCTAGCTGATACTTGCAAGTGAAAAGTTCCCTAATCAGCTTCATGTAGTGAAGCCAAAATTTTCACAACTTTTTCTGGCATAACAATGTGTTCGCTCCACAAAACAAACCCATTTAGTAAAATTCTGACTAAAGATGATATGTGAATAGCTTAAATACACTGGGCAGTTTTTCTCCCGACATATCCCTAAAAACACAGCTTGAGACCAAGAACTCATCTTTATTATTTTTGCTTAGTCATCAAAGTTTATAATTCTGAAAAATGGATTAGACAGTTTCTGAATCAACATTTTTCCCTTTGTCAGCACCAATATAAAAGTTTATTAATTTTTTGAACTTTTGATAAAGAGCTGAAAGTGTCACAATCATAAGAAGATGTATTCTCCCTTTAACATATCTGGAGGACGATTACACTGTTGGTTCAGTCACTCAACAATCACATCCATGTTATTCTTTTGACCCATTCCTCAGAAAATACTGGCTTCAAACCTTCACTTTAGTGTATATAGTAGTAATGAAGGGCAGAGTATAAAGATAATTGCTTTCAAATATTTGCCTTGGTAAGTATTTTTTTCAATAGCTAATAAAGCTGATTTCTCCTCATTAGTAGCACTGAATTATAAATACACCATTAGACTAACCACTGTAAATGTAGAATGGGATTATTATTATTGGCTTCAGCTAATCATGATACATCCCCAAGGACTCTCGTAGGGCTTTATTTCTCTAAGATCTAAGATTAAGGTCTAGGTGTCTCTTGTCTTTCCGGAGTAAAATGGAATTCCACTGCCCTGGAACAAAGTGAGACCAAGTGAGGATAATACATTTTGAACAGTGTCTTCCACACCCATAAAATATAGGAACTGCTAAAGCTCTGGACATTTCTCCAGGTTTAGGAAAAGTAAGAGTGATTATAACCTCCAGGACTACTGAGGATGTGCTATACTTAAGAGCATAACTTTTTTTTCTATAAATAGGTTTAGCATTAGTATAAATGTTAAATGTAAACATAAAAATAGTTGTGGAAATTTCTAATTCTTAAGATTAGCAACTTATACCCTTTCTCAATTCAGCACACTTTTGTTTAGATATTATATATTTTAAAAGTAGTAAACAGAACGCTTCTACATTTGTACCTCAGCACACTATAATAACATAAGGCAAGGTATTATTCTGAAGATACCAATTGTACATACTGACCGTATCTACAAAATACCTCCTCAGCAAAATGCAAATATGGCTTTGATTAAATACTGGGGACTGTAACCTAGCCAATATGGCACATATAGTTAACCATCACAACCAGCTAGTGTTATCCTAACTTATGGCATCATTTTGGTCTTGTGCCTCTCACAAGATACACACACACACACACACACACACACACACACACACACACACACACACGTTTCAGTTCCTCAAATGTGTTAGGCTCTTTTCTGCATTAGGACCTAATATATGGTTCACTTTATTTGTAATGGTTTTCTTCCTAACTCTTTACCTAATTCCCATTCAACTCATTTCTTCTTAAGTGTTACTTACTCAGAAAAATTTCTCTAACTCTCTATTTAATTAGACACTTCATTTTATTTTTATCAAGAACATTTTAATTATGTAGTTATATATATATATATATATATATATATATATATATATATATGTGTTTATGTGTTTAATGCTTAACTTTACAACTACTCTGGAGGCTGAATGAGAACATGAAACACTTCTCTTAATGTGCCTTACATTCATTATCCCATTTAATTCTTATACTTAACTGGGAGATATCCTTTTTTGAGTAAAGGGCTGGCTGTCTAGGGTTACATAGCACAACCAGTTGACATGCTTCTTGAGGGCAAGGGGAATACAAAACGGACAGTAGAAAAATGTAGTTATAAATATCAGTTATAACCATATGACCAGCTGCAGAAATGAGGAGTGTAACTGTCATGAGTATTTCTTCCTTATTCTATTACTAGTATATTTGTTTGTATATATTAAGCAAATATCTTTGTTCTCTTTCATCTCTTTTCCCCTTATCATGTAACATAAGATGTATTGACTTCATATCATAATATTTAAATATTGTTAGTATGCTTTTGGTTGTGTGCAGGATAGTTTTACCATGCTAGGCAAAGTATGACTGTATTGTTGTCTTTATGTGGTGATTAAATACGGTTTAAAAATGCATATGGGTGACAACTGGACAATGGGTGGACTTAATGAACATTATTTATTTATTTATTTTTTTTGAGGTACGCGGGCCTCTCACTGTTGTGGTCTCTCCCGTTGCGGAGCACAGGCTCCGGACGCGCAGGCTCAGCGGCCATGGCTCACGGGCCCAGCCGCTCCGCAGCATGTGGGATCTTCCCGGACCGGGGCACGAACCCGTGTCCCCTGCACCGGCAGGTGGACTCTCAACCACTGCGCCACCAGGAAAGCCCATGATCATTAATTTGATGTATCAACTTGAGTTGCTGCCCAGATATTTGGTCAAACATTATTCTGGATGTTTTTGTAAGGCTATTTTTGGATGGAATTAACATTTAATCAGAGAAATCAAGTAAAGTAAATTACCCTGCATGATGTAGGTGAGCATCATCCAATCAGTTGAGGGCCTGAGTAGAACAAAAAACCTGATCTCCATCAAGCAAAAGGAAATTCTAATGGCTTTCAGACATGAACTGCAACATCAGCTCTCCTGGGTCTCCAGCCTGCTGGCCTACCTTGAGGTTTTGGATCTTGCCAGCTGATCCACTTCCTTAAAATCTACCTATCTGTCTATCTATCTATAATTATTATTTATCTTTTCCTGGAGAACCCTGACTGATGGAGACTTTTTATACAGAATTTTGTAAAACAGTGGAAATTGCATATATGATCAGATGTATATATCACTGCATTTATTAGGAGGATGGCTCAATGGTCTATTCAGATACTCAAAGTGGTTTGTGATCTAATGAAGTCTAAGAACTTTGCTAGGAAGCCTCTCTGTCGCGATCTATTAATTATATCAGTAAACTGTGAACGCAAGTAGAGCTATGGACTGAATTGATATAGAATGCACAATCTCTAATATATGATTTATTTAATTGAAACAATGGCTATAACTATATAGTAATTTTTCAAGGCCAATGTATAGCCTTTCTTTATTGTAATTTTTTTTTTGCGATACGCGGGCCTCTCACTGTCGTGGCCTCTCCCGTTGCGGAGCACAGGCTCCAGACGCGCAGGCTCAGCGGCCATGGCTCACGGGCCCAGCCGCTCCGTGGCATGTGGGATCTTCCCGGACCGGGGCACGAACCCGTGTCCCTTGCATTGGCAAGCGGACTCCCAACCACTGAGCCACTAGGGAAGCCCCCTCTTTATTGTAATTTTAAAAGCACATGAGACCTGTACATCTTTCAGTCACAGTCTACTCTCGATTCTCAATTTCCAGAGAGGAAATGCCTAGAAAAGAATTAATTCACATATTCATATAGTTCTATTCATTACTCAAGTATGAAAAATAATTTTTATGCATAGGGTATTTGGAAGCTAGAATTATGGAAAAAATGTCTAAATCTGTACAGTTAGAGTGTGAGTGGATAGAATACACCTTAAAGGCACATTATAATATTTATCCACAAAAGATAAGTATACTGGTAAATCACCAATGTTCATTATTATATTTCCAGAAATTTGAAATATAAATTCCATGGATATTCATTACAGGCTTGAAGAAAGGAAGAAATAAAAGAAACAGATAAATTTTATTGCTGTATAACTATTTTACATATCTTGTGCCTAAAATAACTCTAAAAAGTAACTACACAAGTCCATTCTCTAGTAGGTCTGTGTCTTTATTCCCATCTTACCCCTAGGTTCTTCATGACATTTTTTTTTTCCCTTAAGATATGGGGAGGGGGAAGGGTAAGCTGTGACAAAGTGAGAGAGTGGCATGGACATATAAACACTACCAAATGTAAAATAGATAGCTAGTGGGAAGCAGCCGCATAGCACAGGGAGATCAGCTCGGTGCTTTGTGACCACCTAGACGGGTGGGATAGGGAGGGTGGGAGGGAGGGAGACGCAAAGGGGAAGAGATATGGGAACATATGTATATGTATAACTGATGCACTTTGTTATAAAGCAGAAACTAACACATCATTGTAAAGCAATTATACTCCAATAAAGGTGTTAAAAAAAAAAAAAGTATTTACACATCCAAAATGGCTCACACATTTAGCAATGTCATAGCTGGAAAATGGTTCTCCTGTCAGGTCTTTCATAATATTTCCCAAGGCAATGCCTCACATGTACTGCAGCCTAAGCCCTGTGGTTTAGGGCTTTGCCTCCTCTTGTTCTGAACCACTTCATCCCCATCACGTGCGGAAAATAAATTGTAATCTGTAATCTAGTAATAACAGGTATGTGTAATTCGATTGTCCCTTGAAGATAATTTGGAGTTGACAGAAATGCTCTTACCCTTTCTCACAATGAGGTTTGTATAAGTTTTGCACCCCAATTTTATTCTTTGAAGAATTTCTGAAGTACAAGTGTGTTTTTACTCCTTTCATATTGGAAATAACGCAATAACAGAGCCTACTTGTCTATACAGAGCTCTAGTTAAAGAAATTGCAGCATATTTTGCGCCATGTGTTAAAATTATTTGTGAGAAATTCATTTTTCCTTTTTTATATAAATAATTCAAATAAAAGCACAGCTTTACAAGCATTTCCTTGTTCATTCTGACAGGCTATTATTCACCTGCACCTGTAATACTTTTCTTTTATCTGTCACAAAGAATCCAAAAAAATTTTAAAAAAAAGGGACTACAGCATTATACTGCTTAGTCCTTCCTTGAATATAGTGTTTCATAATATCAATCTATCTAAGGTTCATATTGCTTACAAAGTCAAAATTTGTATTGAATTGAAAGAATAGAAGAGAAAGAAGCCAACTGTGGGATTACAAAAATGAATCTTATAATTTATTGAAATGTTTCAAGCTTCTGTATCATGAATAGGCTTTCTTATTGTCCAATAAAATCATTTAATCAGAAATTATTCTATAAATACATTTATTAATCTTGTATCAATTAAAAATGTCTATTATGCATTTCTTTAATGAGTCATTTTATTAACATATTTATTTAATTGATTGATAGCTTCAACCACTTAATATGTTTACTTTACTGATCATAAGAAAAATGTGGCATTAAGGTTGAAAAAGCATTCTTCTGTTCTTCACCTTGTTTTTATTTCTAAATATTTCCCAAAGATTCAAAGTAGGGATCACGTCTCTCAGAACAAAATTTACAATTTTTGTTGGATTAAGAGGCAATTTTTATGTATCTTTAATTTACTTGGATGACACCATGATTATGATATAAATATTGATTCTAGGAAACATTTAGAAGAAAGGGCTTTTTCAATAATTTACGTTATATTTCTAAGAAGTAACTGTAATAAAAATATTTCTTTAAGAATGATCAGATGCAGAAAAAAAAATATCTTAAAATAATGGATGTAGTATGTAAATCTAATTAAAGGAAATGACTATAAATTAACAGCTTTTAATCAAAGCAAGTGAATACCAGAGAATACAGAAAAAATCTTAATGATTTCCTGGCTCAGTGTCAGAATTTCTTCTAACATGATATTAATTTTGATACACTCTATAATAAACTGGACTTATAACTACACTTAAAATACATTTCTATTTTACTCTCAATTTTTACTTCTCTCAAATTTTAATATGACTATATCATAAATGAAAGTTGTAATCCAATAATTAAATATCCATTTTCAGAATGTACCTGATATAAATATTGTCTCATCAAATTTGAATGTTATGTATACATGGATACAATTTTTTTAAAAAAGAAAAAAATTTCCTTTTCCTTTTTTACTCACTTTATTCTTCATTTTGAGGAAAGTACAAAATTGGATAAAATGTGTTTTCTTATATAGAGTAATTTTCTTGAACCTATATTTAGTCTTTTAAAATAAAATGTTTACTTACTTTGTTATTGTTGAGTAAAACATATTTTTGAGCTTGATGATGTATTACAATTTTATATACTCAGAAAAATCACTATGCTCCTCAAGATACACACCACTTCTGTGATCCACAATTCTTTCATGCACCTTTTTATTATTCTCCCCGAGATTTATCACCATAGATTCATTTGCTTATCTTTGAAATTTATAAAAATTATGTCATGTGATATGTGTCTGATTTCTTTTGCTCAAAAGTTTTAGAAATTCTGAAAAAGAGTTTTCCAAAAAAGTTGTTCAAATGTTTACTTTCACCAGGAATTTATGAGACTTCAAGTTGTTCTACATCTTTCATAACATCAGTACTTTCTACCCTTTTAATCTTAGATGTTTTGTTGGGAGAGTGTGGTAGGATAATATTGTAGTTGTAAACTTATTATCCTTGATGACTAATGATGCCAAATATATTTCACTAAATGAACATTTAAATATTCTGGGTTTTGTTCATTTCTTATTATTTTACTAATGCATCTTGTTTATTAAGTTGATACTATTTTTTCTTAATGATTTGTATGAACAATTTACCTTGTTCTGGATATATATCTGTTTCGGATATAGATACTGGGAAATCTTCCACCATCTGTGAATTGTCTTATACTGTCACTACTTTAATTCTGTATTTTGGTAAATAGAAATTCTTAAATTTAGTGTAGTCTAATTTATTTTTAAAATTAGTGACATTTAACAGCTTATTTAGATATAATTTACATAGAATAAAATTCACTCATTTTAAAATTAGTTTGTTGATGCTTGGCCATTAATAAAATCAGAGAGAGAGAGAGAGAAAGAGAGAGAGAGATACAGCCTTTAATAGCCATACACTAGTCGAGTGACATTTGAATTGATTACAGTGTGAAGTAACATTACTTCTGCATATGCTATTGGTCATGCAGATCATTTCTGATAAAATATTAGAGGGGAATATACGAGACTGTGAATATAGGGAGGTTGGAGCCATGGGAGGTAGTCATGGCGGCTGGCTAATAAAACACCCTTACTATTTGCTAAGTGCTGAAAGATTCAAAGTGGTATGAGGGTTCAAAAAAAAAACACCCTTACTGATATTATACAAAAATGTGTCATTTTTCTCAGCTAGAAGTGCGTGAAAATCTTCATCTCTCTCCAAATAATAATTTAAAAATATGTGTTTCTACATTTAGTTCTATTAGATTTTTTTTCAGCGATTTTGAGCCCTATCTTAAGGTTATATATTCTTTCATGTATTTCTTCTGTTTTGATCATTTTTATTGTGAAATATCCCTGATTATTTTTAGCAATAATTCTTGGCTTAAAATCTATTTTATTTCATGTTAATGTATTAAATATATGGTGATGGTGGGTGGTGTGCATGTTCTCAGCTGTGCTGGTGCAGTCTCACTCTTAGGCAGACCAGCTCTCTGTCTCAAGTGGGAAAATTTCTCAGTGATTTTTGACTTAGTGTGTTTTTTATTTCTACCATTTTCTTTAAATATTTCTCACAGTTTCATTTCTCTGCTAAAATTTCCATTTTTTTTGTGCATGCTGCCAGCCTTTCTTACTTGAGCTTTTAACATATCATTCTTTTTATTTTATTAAAAATTAATGTCTGATACATCCAAGATCTAAACTAGATGAATGATGAATTTTTGTTTCTAGACATTGGATTATTTTCCTTGTTTTTTTTTCATTTTTTTTGAATAATGGACATTGTGTGTAGAATGGTGCTGACTGAGGTAAGAACAAGAATATGGACCCAACCTGTCTCTCCTCCCAAGCCCACTGAAAGCAAGATGACAATGGAGACTTAGATAATGATTCTGTTAAGGTCAGCCTCCTGGACTGACCTCAGGGCCAGGGAAAGAAATGAGAAATGTAGCAGTAAATGTAAAATAACCAGAACATATTTCCTGGACAGTCATTTAAAAATGTAAGATTTCACAAAATATTACATGATATCATTTTACTATCTTGTTGTAAATGTGTAACTTCTCTCTTCTAATGGGACAAATAGAACTTTCCAACACCAAGCTAGCAAATCATTACATTTCATTAATCTCATTTTTTCTGATAGAAAAATATATATATACTAATAAGGCCAATATCCAAAATTTCCTTGAGCAGCAAGCAAAATTAAAAAAGTAATTTTTGGAAATAAACTCATAATCATTCCAGAAGAATTGTGAGTTTCTGGAAATCTAAAGGATGTCATATAATTATATTCTTTCTTTTTAAATATCTTCTAACAATGTGTGTGTTTAATTTGGGTGCTATAGGAAACACACAGCACCAAAATTAAATGCATCCATGTACACACTCTCACAATTATATAGCATGTTTTTACTTTTGAGGGATAGATAACAAAGCAATAAAATATAAATCATAAATCAGAATACAGCTTCAAGCCTGCAACTTCCCCTTTGAAACATAAGGTATGAAATTTTGGAAACAAAATTATAAAGAAAGAGAACATTTGAAGGTAAGCCCAAGGCAATATAGCAAATAAAGGTCTCATTTGTATAAATAGAGTTGTATTAGGGGATGGATATAACAGAATGAGTTGCTATAAACAGGATTCAAAAGTTTTATGACAAAATGACTAATCAAACAAGTTTTTCTAGAATGAAGCAGTGATTGCATAGAGTCTAGTTATAGAAAAATAAATATATTCAAAATCTATGGCTCTCATTTTTCTCTACTGATCTTTTCCAATGTCCAGAAATCTCTTTCTCCTTGCTCTCTTTCATGTGTGGGTTATTGTTCCTCCTAAATTCATATGCTGAAACCCCACGCCCACAGTGTTATGGTGTCAGGAGGTGGGGCCTTTGGGAGGTGACAGGGTTAATGGCTTTATAGGAGCCACCAGAGAGGTTACTGCTCTCTGCTGTTCACCCTGTGAGGATACAAGAAGTCAGCAGTCTGCCACTTGAAAGAGCGCCCTTACCAGAACTTGACCATGCTCGCACTCTGATTTGGATTTCCAGCTTCCAGAACTGTGAGAAATAAGTTTATGTTTTTTATATGCCACCCAGTCTATGGTATTTTGTTACAGCACCCTGAATGGACTAAGAGAGTGTATAGAGTATATATAGAAATTAAACCAATGTATAGAAAGGATGAGGAATTTACCAACATCTAATTAGTTTCTAGGTATCTATTTCTTAGTTATCTTTTGCCAGACTCTTTTTGTCTACCCAGAACTGTCCAAGTAATTAAAACAAAATTCCAGTCAGCAAAAGTGGCAATCAGCAAAAGTGGCAATGCCATTACACATCATGGTTCCCCAGAAATTAATTTAAATCAATTATAGACACATATTGTTTTTACCAACTGATGAAGGAAGCCTTCTTCAAGAAGAAATTGCACCTATTAAAAAAAGGCATCTGTGACCAAAACCAATAAAATTAAAAGCTCTTTTAAATTTAAATAAGATCTTGAAAACTTGAGGAAAAAAATTAAATAGATGGTAGGAAATAAAGTCAAATAAACATGTCATAAATCAGGGACAATAAAGATGGGCACCAAACTCCCATCCAGAACACTGAATATGGAAAGAGTGTTCTCAAATAACAAAGTTAACAGAATTTAAAACAGGCATCCAACCAAACCACAAATCAAACATGAAAGTGGAATAAAGACATGTTCAGATATGCAAACATTAAAAAATATATCAGTAAGATCTTGCTTTGGGCTGGCTAACTGAAGTGCATTCAGGCTTCTATAAAAAAAAATCCTGTAAACAGCGTAGCTTATAAATAACAAACTTTCATTTCTCACAGTTCTGGAGGCTAGTAAGTCCAATATCAAGACATCAACAGATCTGGTGTCTGGTGAGGACCCACTTCCTCATTGACAGCCCTCTTCACACTGTAACCTCATGTGGCAGAAGGAGCCCCGGGACCTCTATCATTTTTCTTTTATAAGGACACTAATTTCATTCATGAGAACTCCATCCTCATGACTTCATCTAACTCTCATCACCTCCCAAAGACCCCACCTCCTAATACCATGACAATGAAGGTTAGGATTTCAACATATGAATTGTGGGTGTGGCGGCACAGAGGACAGAAGCATTCAGTCCATTGCAGATGGGTTGCAGCAAAATTAATTCGTGAACCAAGAAGGAAGAACATATGAGACCCAGGAAGAAAGCATTCAAACTGGCCTGATAATTTTATGCTGGGAAGTAAAAAGCACCAATCTATGTAGGGAAGAGTTCCTGAGTGGTCTGAAATGTCAAATCAGAAAGCTGAGATTTACCATTTTGAATGCAGAGAAATTCAAAAAGAGTACATCAGACAGCAGTACAGAGGTCATGATGCTAATCTTGTTGCTACCACAAACTACCTGAGTGAATTTTTTTAACTTAAACTTAGCCTTAAGTGTCACAGTCAGAAGGACTGGACTATAAACAGCCAGAACAACCCTCCAAAGCTAAAGCGAGGATTAAGCCAGGTCCTGTAGCTGACAGCAGGCACACACTCAGGACAGGCAGAGGAGTTCAAACACCAGGAAGATGCTCTCAAATGTGCACAGAATGCAGTCTGGGGTTAAAGGGTGAAGTTTACATTCTAATATGTGAAAATTAGTACGAGAAATTAAATTATAGTCACTGATTAAGGAAAGGAATTTATTCTCTGAATAAGAAACTGTTCTCAATGCCCTGAAAAATTTAATAATGGAAGAGATAGATAGTATCTAAAAATTCTATGTCATTGTAGACAGTGTGAAATATATATTAGCAAGTTAATACCTTATTGTAATCAGTATTATTATAGATATTCATTTTTTTTTAATTTAAGGCAATTACGTTACAGGTGCAATAGCTAAATTTACTTCCACATTTAAATCTGTCAATGGACAGGAATAAATGTAGCTATAATATGTCTTGTTTTACACTGCAGCACTTTGGGAAGGTCTTTCAGGCATGTTATATTATGATATACCACCTCTTCCAGAAAGTTCAATCATCATAACATATTTATCTTTCTTGCTATGTACTGGATTCCTGATTCTTTGTCATCTTGCCACAGATGAATTTTTTAACATTATATATGAAATTGCAGCGTTAAAACTTCTCTTGTTTTTCCCTGCCTTTCTGTGTCTTCTAACACCAGAGCTGTCAAATATGATTGGCAATATTCACGAAAACATGATTTGTTCATGTTTTCTAACCTCAGCTGGACCTGCATTGTTGCTCAACAACACTTTATTAATTCCTATCGTATCTTCCAGAGCAGTGCTATCCTCTGCTTAACTAAGTACTTTTCCTCCATTCTGTTATGATTTGGAAATACTGAAAAGACATTTCTTAACCTTAAACTTTCTGCTTATCTCTTCTCTAACATTTCCTTTCTTCCTCCAGAGAGAGAGAGAGAAGCAGAGAGAGAGAAAGAAAGAGAGAGAAGCAGAGAGAGAATCTTTTTCTTTCCAATTAAAATCTGTATTAACCTGAGTCAATCCAAAGGCATCTCCTCTAAGAGCCTAGTCTACCAATTATGTTCTGCTTCTTAAAATATCTCTCATTGTTTTTGTACCAACGGTCACAAAACAACTGGTCAATTGTTATTAAACCAAAAACAAACAAATACAAACTAAAGTATTTCTCCACTGTTATAACTTATCTTTTTCTTCTAGTCTTTAATAAATGGCTAATGTGCCAATTTGCCTAATTTACCCGATTCTCTCTAGTCCAACCCCACCCTAAACTCTGAAGCCTGGGTAAGCTTCTTGACATTCCTTCACCAAAGCACTGATTCTTCTCTATCTGTGATTACTTATGACTACCATTTTTTCAAATTTCAAGGACGTTATTTTCATGCTTTTCATTCTCCTCAAAATCTTTATAATACTTAATTGCAAATCTCTCCTTGAAATATCTTTTTGAAATATCACGGTTTGCTTATTCTTTATTTTCTTTCTAAATTCAAATTTTAAAAAATCTCTTTAATGAACTTCCAGTTTTATCTTAATTAATTATTGGTCTTCCATGATCCAAACTTAATATTATCAACTAACTATTGGATTTCTACTTTCATTCATTCATTAACGCATGTATGTATTGGGCACTTACTGTGCTTTAGACAGCCTATACAGAATAATGAAAGAAGTAGAGAAAACAGAGAACAATCCTTGCCATTACAGTTTAACATTTTAGCTTTGTACTGTCTAAGATGATAGCCACTAGCCATGTGTGGCTATTTAAATTACAACTTAAAGTAAGTTAAATAAAATCATGATTCATTTTCTTAGTCACTCTATCTATATTTCATGTTATCAAAATTCACACGTGGTAGATAGCAGCTTCCAATTTGGAAAGGCCAGATACAGAGTATTTCCATAATGCAGAAAGTTCCATTGGATAGTACTGCTCAAGCCAGAGGTAACCAATAAATAAATAACCTAGTGAAAATTAAACTGTACACTGCATGGTATACTACCATGTGGAAAAATAAAGCATGGGAAAGTTATAGAAAGTGTGGGCGTGAGGTGTAATCTCTTTTATAATGGTATTCAGGGAGAATTTTGTTTAAAAGTATATTTGTGTAGAGACTTAAAGATGAGAGAGCAAGCTATGCAGATATGATGAAAAAGGATATTGCAAGCAGACAGATTAGCCAATTTAAAGGTTCTAAAGTATAAGCATGCTTAATTTATACCAAAAAGAGCATGGAATCCTGTGTGTCTGAAGAACAGTAATAATAGGAGAAGTTAGGAAGACGCTTTGTGGCAGTAGCAACAGTGAGAAGTGTTCAGATATAGAATATATTCTGAACAATGAGCCAACAACGTATGTTGATGGAATGGATGTGAGGTGTGGCTAACAACTTCCAGATCATGGCCTGAAGAACAAGAAAAATTAATAAGGGTACTTATTAATTTAAGAGAGAGAGATTGCAAGATTAGCAGGCTCTTACTGGAGGAGCTCCAATTAGGATATGGGTTTGGGTCCTGTTAATTTTGAAAGACCTACTTGAGATCCAAGCAAAGAAGTCAAATAGTGTTAAAGATATATTATTAGAGTTCAGGACTGAGATAAAAATGTAGGACTTGCTAGCCTATTAAAAGCACCTCAAGCTATTTAATGGAAAATATCATGCAGAAAATCAGTAAAATGAAGAATTCCAAGAACTGATCCGTGGATCTCTCCAGATTTTTTCCAAGAAATCAAAGAAGAATTCCAGGGCTTCCCTGGAGGCGCAGTGGTTGAGAGTCTGCCTGCCGATGCTGGGGACACGGGTTCGTGCCCCGGTCCGGGAAATTCCACATGCCGCGGAGCGGCTGCGCCCGTGAGCCATGGCCGCTGGGCCTGCGCGTCCGGAGCCTGTGCTCCGCAAGAGAGGCCACGGCAGTGAGAGGCCCGAGTACCGCAAAAAAAAAAAAAAAAAAAAAAAAAAAATTACAATACTTTTGGACAAAATCAGGAATGTTTGTCTTCTTAAAGCCAAATGAAGAAAGAATTTTAAGGGACTGATAACCTTTACTAAATGTCGTTACCAGGTCAAGCAAAATGAAGTTAGGAAACTGATCATTGGACTTAGCAATGTGGAGGAAATACCTCATCCTTCCTGTAAATCATTTCCTCAGATGCTTTCAGAACCCAATAATTATATCCTAGACATCTGCCTATGGTTCACCATAAGTAGCTCTAATTTCTTGGTAAAACTATTTACCAGTTGCAATAGATTCTACCTTTTCAGAACTATCACATCAGTTTCCTTATTTTTCTATTCCAATCTCTCTGCCATTAATGTACATCAAGTCCAAAAGTTCAGTTATACATGTTTATATCAGGCTTTGCATTTTTTTCTTATCTCCTTCAAGAGGGACTTAGCTTCAAGTCATCATTTTACCTTAGTTGTATTAATTTTCAAGAAATAAAGTTTTCTATCTTGTCATTTTATTAGGAAAAAATCAATGATTTATGCCAGGTACCAAAGGTAGTATAATCCCATTTCTCTTCGACTGCATTTTTCCATAGAATATATTCAGTATTCCATTTTTTTTTAATCCCTCAATTTAATTATATGCTTCTTCAACTGTGGTCCTGTCACCTACCTGTACAAACCATTTCTTAAAATATTTACCTTTGAACACTGGCTCTATTTCCTCACTACCTTTCTCTCTTTAACCCAGAAAAATCTGTTTTCTTTCCATAAACTCTCTGCAATAACACTTCTAAAATCTTCATTGATTTCTCCACCTGGAAAGCTAGTGGTCAATATCCTTTTACTTGCTGTCTCAGCATTTGCTGCCCTCTTTCTTAAAACAGTTCCGTGATGTCACACTCTAGGCTTTCTCTTAGCACTCATTTATTCTTTCTTAATCTCCTTTCAGTCTTATCCCATGCTACTTGGTCAGTATTTTGGGGTGCATTATTTTTTCATTGCTCCCTAGCAAAGCCCCATTACTGCTCCAACATCAATAATCCAGTCTAGCCTCACTCTTTGAAATTGTAAATCTGCATCATTGCTTTGACATCTACTTCAAAGGAACCCCATAGGTACTTAAAATGAGTTTGTAGTCTCCCCCCTTTAAAGAATTTTATTTCCCAGGCTTGCCTAAATTCTCTATCACTGTGAATAAAACCATTATTCAACTAAATATCACAATCCAGCGACAAAGAGTAACCTTGGATAACTCTGTCCATTTAATTTCTAATTCTCCACAATGTACTTTCCATTTTACATCTTAAATATTTCTTAAATTAGTACAAAGATATCTATCTCCAAAGCACTCATTTGGAGCAATCATTAGCTCTCAACTGGTCCACTGTAGCAACATTTTCATCTCCTTCCTTCCAACCCTTTTGTCCCTCCAACTTTTCTTCACTCAACAGTGAGTGTTTTAGTTCTGATAATAATAAAACAACATTTTCTCTTATTATTCACTTAAATAATTACCCATTACTTTTAGGATAATGAACAAACTGACTTTTACAAACCCTGCAACATCTGGGACTGTCTTGTGTTTCCTATTTCCCCTACAACTGGAGAACACGTGGCTCCCTGTACTGCAGCCACACTGGCCTTACATTTCATACAAACTTTCTCACATGCATGTAATACTCTTTTGTCCTCCTTTCACCTCTGCCCTCTGAACTCATTTTTTTTTTTTCTTCAGGGAATTCTTCATTAATCCATCTGATGAAGTCATATTTCCTATCATGTATTTTCTAGAACTGTGCAATTGTCTATCACAGCCTTCAGAATCATATAATTGTAGTTTCAGATATTTTTATGTAATTATGTCATTTGTTCCTATTTTCCTTCACTCTATATAGTCTCAAGACCTGGTGTTTCTTATAATGTGAAGTATGGATTTTTAGTGTGTAATATGGTCTCTGGAATTGTAGCCCCAAAAAAACTATTTGTAGAGTTAATCAGTTAAATTCTGTCAATTAAATTCCTCTACAAAATGATTCTAAACTACTTTTCTGGCTTTATATACTACCATTCCTCTACATTTGCTCACTCTAAAATAACACTTTATGACTTGCTCTTTCTGAAGATGTTTCTTACTTTTACACATTTTTCTCAAGATTTCATGCTGTTTTCTCTGATTGCAGTGCTCTCTCATCCAATTCTCCATTTCTCTTTTGAAACAGTACACAAATTTGAAAGCCCACCTTGAAAGTTATCTGATCATTATAATATTTACTTCCTTTTAGTTTCCAGATTAAAAAAAATCTCTTCACTTTTTATTTTTCTCATTTTTAACTTTATTTTTATTGTCTGAAGTGGGTCTCTTGTAGACAGCATATATACGGGTCCTGTTTTTGTATCCATTCAGCCAGTCTATGTCTTTTGGTTGGAGCATTTAATCCATTTACACTTAAGGTAATTATCGATATGTATGTTTCTATTACCATTTTCTTAATTGTTTTGGGTTTGTTATTGTAGGTTTTCCTTCCCCTGCGTTTCCTGCCTAGAGAAGTTCCTTTAGCATTTGTTGTAAAGCTAGTTTGGTGGTGCTGAATTCTCTTAGCTTTTGCTTGTCTGTAAAGGTTTTAGTTTCTCTGTCAAATCTGAATGAGATCCTTGCTGAGTAGAGTAATCTTGGTTGTAGGTTTTTCCCTTTCATCACTTTAAATATGTCCTCCCACTCCCTTCTGGCTTGCAGAGTTTCTGCTGAAAGATTAGCTGTTAACCTTATGGGAATTCCCTTGTATGTTATTTGTTGTTTTCCCCTTGAGGCTTTTAATATTTTTTCTTTGTATTTAATTTTTGATAGTTTAATTAATATGTGTCTTGGCATGTTTCTCCTTGGATTTATCTTGTATGGGACTCTCTGTGCTTCCTGGACTTGAGTGACTACTTCCTTTCCCATATGAGGGAACTATAATCTCTTCAAATATTTTCTCAGTCCCTTCCTTTTTCTCTTCTTCTTGTGGGACCCCTATAATTTGAATGTTGGTGCATTTAAGGTTGTCCCAGATGTCTCTGAGAATGTCCTCAATTCTTTTCATTCTTTTTTCCTCATTCTGCTCTGCAGTAGTTATTTCCACTATTTTATCTTCCAGGTCACTTATCCGTTCTTCTGCCTCAGTTATTCTGCTATTGATTCCTTCTAGAGAATTTTTAATTTCATTTATTGTGTTGTTCATCATTGTTTGTTTGCTCTTTAGTTCTTCTAGGTCCTTGTTAAACGTTTCCTTATTTTCTCCATTCTTTTTCCAAGATTTTGGATCATCTTTACTATCATTACTCTGAATTCTTTTTCAGGTAGACTGCCTATTTCCTCTTCATTTGTTTGGTCTGGTGGGTTTTTCCCTTGCTCCTTCATCTCCTGCATATTTCTCTGTCTTCTCATTTTGCTTCACTTACTGTGTTTGGGGTCTCCTTTTCATCGGCTGCTGCTTCATAGTTCCCGTTGTTTTTGGTGTCTGCCCTCAGTGTCTAAGGTTGGTTCAGTGTGTTGTGTAGGCTTCCTGGTGGAGAGGACTGGTGCCAGTGTTCTGGTGGATGAGGCTGGATCTTGTCTTTCTGGTGGGTAGGTCTACATCTGGTGGTGTGTTTTGGGTTGTCTGTGAACTTATTATGATTTTAGGTAGCCTCTCTGCTAATGGATGGGGCTGTGTTCCTATCTTGCTAGTTGTTTGGCATAGGGTGTCCAGCACTGTAGCTTTCTGTCATTGAGTGGAGCTGGGTCTTAGCATTGAGATGGAAATCTCTGGGAGAGCTCTCACTGTTTGATATTACATGGAGCTGGGAGGTCTCTGGTGGAGCGATGTCCTGAACTCGGCCCTTCCACCTCAGAGGAACAGGCCTGACACTCGGCCGGAGCACCAAGACCTTGTCAGCCACATGGCTGATACATACTGCCAAATAAAACTCAGGACCATCAACCAATATGAGAAATCTGAGAACCAGAAGAGATTCATCCAAATTTTTCTGGATTCTCCAAGGAGGTGGATGGGCACCAGAGGCCTCTGCTGGTACCAAGGCTCTGGTTCCCTGTAGTGTTCCAAGGAGGTGGATGGGCACCAGAGGCCTCTGCTGGTACCAAGGCTCTGGTTCCCTGTAGTGTTGAGGCAAAGGACAGAAGTCTGCTTTGGGTCCCTTTGTTGATCACCAAAACAGTCAAAGTAGCCCAAGACTGGAAATAACTGCAAAGCCCATCAAGTAAATGGGAAAGAAACTGGAGCACATCCACCAGTGAGTAGCACTAGGGACTTCCCTGGTGGTCCAGTGGCTAAGACTCTGCTCTCCCAATGCAGGAGGCCCGGGTTCAATCCCTGGTCAGGGAACTAGATCCCACATGCCACAGCCAAGTGTTCACATGCTGCAACCAAAGATCCTGCATGCTGCAACAAAGATCCAGCACATGACAACAAAGATCCCAGGTGCTGCAACTGAGACCCGGCACAGCTGCTAGTGTTGGAGGGTCTCCTGCAGAGGCAGGGGTGGCTGTGGCTCACTGTGAGGACAAGGACACTGGCAGCAGAAGTTCTGGGAAGTACTTCTTGGCATGATCCCTCCCAGAGTCCCTCTTCAAAGGCACTTAAAGTCTACATTGAATTATAGAAACTTGTATACTTTTCATACTTTTGTCCCCAAGGGAATTGTGTACTCCTCCAGTGTGAGGACAGTGTTTCCTTTTGGTTTCTATCCCTGTGACATCTGACTCAGTGCTTTGATGGTTGAAGTCAATTATTATTTTTTTTTTATTAAGTTGGAATGCCCAAGGTCACAGAGAAAAGGCAAGTATCAAAATCCATGTCACCTCATCCCATTACATGACATAGTTCAACCTTGCATGAAAATTTGTTGGCAATATAATGAACAGACTCTATTATTTAAAATGCAAATTTAAGCAGATGTGAAAATTAGGAGTAGACTGCCATCATAATTTGTTAGTTATTAAAATTTATTTTTCGATTAAATGAAAAAATTCTAAATATGTTGTCATCTATTAGGCTTTGATTTGGCCAGTTGCCTAACACTTCTCTACATGGTTGTAAGCTTAGAATATTACATAAGTCATTCTTTAGTTAGGCTAAATTACTTTAAGTGATGCTACTCTTTAGAATCAAAGACTTAGATTAAACCCTTAAAACATCAATGGAATTTACAGAATTTAAAACATGATAGTTAATGCTTCTCACATTTTAGTTATTGATTTCCATTTTCTATGAATATCAAGATTAATTATTTCTGAAGTTGCCTGGATAAAGATACACATGGTGTTCAATAAATATTGATGTTTATTTTAGAAAGTCAATATCAACTTATAAATTATGTAATTTTCATGATATTTATAACTGAAAAAGTAATTCCTTCTTTCAACTGAACACACACTTAAGAATCCTCTTCTTTGAAAAGATATTTTGGAAAATATAACTAATTTTCTGAAATGAATATACATTGCTTTTATTTATATTTTTCACTTTATCTCTAATACTTTTTTTTTTTTTTTTTTTTTTTTGCGGTACACAGGCCTCTCACCGTTGTGGCCTCTCACCATTGTGGCTTCTCCTGCTGCGGAGCAGAGGTTCCGGACGCGCAGGTTCAGCGGCCATGGTTCACGGGCCCAGTCGCTCCACGGCATGTGGGATCCTCCCGGACCGGGGCACGAACCTGTGTCCCCCACATCGGCAGGTAGACTCGCAACCACTGCGCCACCAGGGAAGCCCTCTAATACTCTTTTGAATCATTAAAATTTTATTATTGGGGAAACGTCTAAGAATTGGCAGAATTGATTCAAATAGAATAACAAAAATGAAATATATAGCAGCTCATACACATAAGGCAAAATATTAGCAGACTGAAAGGTTGGGAAAAGGCAGCAAGGTGAAACATATAATAATACATGGAAAATTTGTTCATGTAACACCCAACTTCCCAGTACGTAGTGAGACAGACACTCCATTGAGAAATAAAGATGTATTTCCCAGGGAGTGAAGGCAAATTCTCTGAGACAAAAATAAAACTGAAAGTGTATGAAGTGTGAACATGAAAATACAGGAGCACTATTATGGACTGAATTGTGTGTCCCCTAAAACTCATATGTTTAAGCAAATGTGATAATAATTAAAGGTGAGACCTTTGGGAGATAACTAGGCTTAGATGAGGTCATGAAGGTGGGGCTTTCATGATGAAATCAGTGCCCTTAGAAGAAGAGATGCCAGAGAACTTGCTTCCTACTCACTCCTCGCCACGGGAAGACACACCAAGAAGGCATCATCTGAAAGCCAGGAAGAGAAATCTCACCAGAAACTGACCATGCTGGAAACTTGATCTTGGCATTAGAACCGTGAGGAAATAAATGTTTGTTGTTTAAGCCACCTAGTTTATGCTATTTTATTATGACAGACCAAAATAACTAACATAACTATCAAGAATTACACACAAAACTCAAACATTAATTCTACACCACCAAAGTAGGTTTAGAACCTGGATACTGCTGGAATTTGTCATTATAGGTTGCCTACCCACAGAGAAATAATTTAAATAATATGACCATGATCTTCCAAGAAAAGGCTTTTAAATTCAAAACTAAACCAACTTATTTATTAGCCTTAGTAACTGAACATCCTTTGCACTCAGGCTAATATTTTGGTTGTGAGTCTCTTCAAGGTTGTATCCCAAAAGTTAAATTTATGTGATGCATTTTACTTACAGCAACATTTATATTTCTTTGAAGCAATGAGATTTAGCCTCATTTCTTACTCCATTGGTAGGAATTTTCAGAGCAAATATGACCAACTAGGCAGTAAAAATACATTGCGAAAATTTCAATATGTTAACTACTTAGATCACCTCATATAGCTGGAAAAGATTATGCCATTCTCTTCCTTTATGTTATACAGACGAGGAACCAGTGGTTCAAAATCATTTATAAATTGATTTATAGATCCAGGAGAGGTAACCTGGTATTCTTACACTACACTGTGTCTTTGTAGTATTTGTTATGTATTATTTTATGCACTTTAAAAATTTCTAAATCATTGCTAACTTAAAAGTGTATATGAAACAACTATATAGTCTTTTGCAAATGCAAACAAAAGCTAAGTTTATTCATTTGAACATAAAAATGTAGACTATTTTACAAATAAACAAAAGTACTACTCTATTTTTTTTGGTATTCTGTTGTTTGAACTAGGCATTTTGCTGATTATCTAACTGACAAGTGACAACATATTTTAATCTAATATCATGATAATACTTGCAAATTCAGTTGAAGCTATGTAAACATTATCCACACAACTACCTACCTACAGATTTGAATTGTATATAATACATAATCTGGCATTTAATAGCACAATCAACACTAATGAAAAGAGTTGCTTATAAAATTTAGGTGCCTGGAACATAGAAGTGATTACGTATATCTTGAAATTAATAAATAAATTAATAAATAAATTAATAATTATTAAATTAATAATATAAATAAAATATTTAATTAATAAATAAAATTAATTAATAAATTAATAAATAAAATATTTTCTCCTTTTAAAAATTATTTAATAAATTAAATATTAATAAATAAATTAATAATAAATTATTTTTATTAATAATTAATAAATAAAATTAATAAATAAAATATTTTATTAAATAAAATTAATAAATTAATAAATAAATAAATAAATAAAATTATATAAATAAAATAATTTAATAAATAAAATATTTTCTCCTTTTAAAAAATTATTTCGTGCTCAGGAACCAGAATTATGTGTTAATAAAATATATTTTATTCACATTTTAGTAAATACACAAATGTAAGCATACATTATTCATTTTAATTTGTTTCATTATGAGTGTGTTTATTTGAAATATTATATGTTTCCAGGCATTTGAAATCAATATTTATTAATTAGAGTCTTTACTCATCCATAGGCAATGCATAATGAGTGTGGCTATTTAAAAATAAATGCCAGTGAAAAAAAGAATTCATGCCATAATTATGGCAGAAAAAATATAAGAAAATCTAGGTAATGTAAATTTACGTTTGAATTTTTTTAATTTGTATTTATATCAGTACTTATTATTTCTTATTCAAATATATTTTTGATATTGTTTCTTGATACTTTTATTCACAGAATGTTTCTTCTTGTACGTATCACCCCTGACATAAAACACAAAAACAAAATCTATTCTTGAACTTAATTTTAATACTCTGTAGCCATTACATGAATGTGAGAGCTGGCAAGGAGTTCTAGCAAATAAATAAACATCTCCAAATGTTTCAACACATATAGTCATAAAAATATCGCATTTTAAAATAAAATATATTCTATTACCACAATATGGCAGGGTGGTTAAACAGGCTTCACATATTTAAATCCTAGCTCAACTGCTCATTTGCTTTTTAATATTAAAGAAATTACGAATTATTTCCATTTCTTATTTTACTTATTTAAAAAATAGAGATCATCATAATACCTACTGTATCAGCAAAGGTTGATTGATGAAAATGGAAACGCAGTAATAGTGGGAATGTGATTTACTATAGGAATTAAAGCTTGCACAATTACGAAAAGAGACAGAAAAATGAATGTCCAAACACAGGTAAGAGAGATTCAGCTGCATCACCACCGTGTCAATCTGAGAAGCCAAGCACATATTCAGCTACAGAAGGGCAAGTGCAAGGAGGGAGCTACTAGAATAGGAGTGTCAGCCTATTGCCTCTGTGAATCTACACAAAAAACCCATTGGCAGAAGATCTGGACAATGAATTGAGAGGGCAGTAGGACAAGCTGGAAACTTCTGGGTACTTCAGCATCTAACCACAGCAACATTCACTGAGTGATGGCCAATGCCACACTTCTTCATTCCATACCTTGTGAAAGTTCCTGGCCAACTCTAACCTAAGACTTGACAGGAAATTGGATTTTGGAAAATTTAGTTTCCAGTTTAACATGGTTGACAATAGGATAATGGGACACAACTTTATTGGACCCGTGACGATTACAGGAATCAATACAAAATTTGGTTAAACTCATACACCCGTAAGTCCAAGAAATTAAATGAATAGCAATCACAATAGACATAAAGAAACTCATCATAAGGCTTATCTAGTGGTAAAGATAAACTCTTAAAAGAAACTAGAGAAAAAGACACAATGTGTACAGAGGAAAGAAAATAAGCAAAACAATAAACTTCATATCACAACTCATTCATATCAGACGACAAATGTAAGAAAAACATGTCAGCCAAGGATTCTAAACACAGAGAAAATGTATTGTAATAATAGAGGGGAAATAGTTTTTCAGGCAGAAAAGTTCAGAATCCATTGTCCATGAACCTGCCCCAAAGATATGTAAAAGTAAGTCCTACAGGTAGAATAAAATTACACCAGATAAAAATGAATGAAAAGTGTCAGCAAAAGTAAATGCATGTGTAGGTATAGAAGATAATGCTTTTTATCTTGTTTTAATTATCTTTAAAAGATAATTTACTCTCTAAAGAAAACAATAACAATGCTCTGTAAGATTTGTGTGCAAGTTAAATGTTTACTAATACAATAACAGAAATGGAAATACAGTAATAAAAATTTTTTAAAAAGTGTACTTTTGTACTATTCTTACATTATAAGTTAATAGTACATGTCATCTGAAGGTAGAATGTGATGTTAAAAAGTATATATTTCAGGGGGGCTTCCCTGGTGGCGCAGTGGTTGAGAGTCCGCCTGCCGATGTAGGGGACGCGGGTTCGTGCCCCGGTCTGGGAAGATCCCACATGCCGCGGAGTGGCTAGGCCCGTGAACCATGGCTGCTGAGCCTGCACGTCCGGAGCCTGTGCTCCACCACGGGAGAGGCCACAACAGTTAGAGGCCCGTGTACCGCAAAAAAAAACCAAAACCAAAACAAAACAAAACAAAACAAAAAAAGTATATATTTCATACCATAGAGTGATCACTGAAAAAGAATAATAGAACAAAAATATATAGCTAGGATGTAATGACATTTAAAAAATCGAGATAAGGCATGAAACATTAAAAAAAAAAACCCAACAGAACAGAGAACAGATGGGAAAAGAGAAAACAAACAGCAAGATGTCAGACTTAAACCTGAGCGTCCGGAGCCTGTGCTCCGCAACGGGAGAGGCCACAACAGTGAGAGGCCCGCATACAGCAAAAAAAAAAAAAAAAAGAAAAAAAAAAGAAAAAAGAAAACATTTTACTGAAGGTCCTAGGCAGTATAAGAAAGATAGACAAGGAAATAAAAATAGACATACTCTAAGGGAAGTAGAAAGTCCATCTTTATTTGCAAAAGGAACTATTGTGTATAGATAAATCCTGAAGAAATAAACAAAATATAATAGATTTATATGTATTTTTAGCATGGCTGTAGGTTAAATGGGAAACATATTTATATATATAATATTTTTATACATCAGCCACAAAGAATCTAAATATGGAATTTTACAAAATAATAGCAAAACAAATGACAAAAGGATTAAAAGAGACAACATAAGTTTGTAAAAGATGAATATAGTTTGAGGGCTTAAATGGCCTGCCTTCAAGAGATATTATAGTCACAATAAACAACACAGGCTAGTATGAGAAGTAAAAAAATCTGTGTGTGTGTGTGTGTGTGTGTGTGCGTGTATGTGTGTATACACACATATATATCAATTGAGTCAAGAAGAGAGAAGAGAAATAGATGCATACACACAAAATCAATTGAGTTATGAAAAAGTACAAGGCTATTTAAATGTGTAAAAGAGAATCTTTGCAGCAAATTCCTCTAGTACAATTGGAAATTCATTACAATGGAAAAATCTATATCTCTCATTCAATTTTGTTATGAACCTAAAACTGCTCTAAAAAATAAAGTTTATTAAAAATAAAAAAGAATATATATTAAAAAAAAAACTCCCACCATATATAAAAATTAATTCCAGGTGGATTATAGCCCTAAATGTGGAGACCTAAAATTAAAGATAAAAGTAAACTTGTAGAAATAAATGTTAATGGAAAATATTTGTGATCATCGGTTAGGCAAAGATTTCTTAGATATGACATAACAGCAACAATCATAAGGAGAAAAATTGAAAAATTAATTTTAAATTAAAAATAAAACTTCTGATCACCATAAGACATTTCAAAAAATTTAAAAAGCAAGACTCAGATGGAGAATATACGCAAAATATATTTCTGACAACGACTTTATTGTAGACTATATAAAGAATTCTTATAGATCAAAAATAAGCACACAAACAACCTGATAAAATTAATGGACAACACATAAGCAAACACTTCACCAAATAAGATATGCACATTGCAAAGAAGCATATGAAAAGTTGTTCAACATAATTTTCATCAAGGAAATAGAAATTAAAATCATAATAAGAATTTATTAAAATTCAACAAAATTACTAACATTAAAAAGACTGACAGTACCAAGAATTTTAGAGTATGTAAAACAACTAGAACTTATTGCTGGTGGGAATATAAAATGGTATAGCCACTCTGGAAAAATTTGACAGTTGTTTTATATAGTTAAAGATTCACTTACTATGTTAATCACCATTTCCATTCCTAGCTATTACCCAAGACAAACAGAAATATGGGTCTACACAAAAGCTTGTATATAGATTTATTCATAATAATTCCTGTTTTCAAACATGAAACAACCAATATATTCATCAATACAAGAATGCATAAAGCCATTGTGTTGTATCCATAAAATAGCATATTACTTTGCAATAAAAATTAATGGGCTACTGATTCATGTGACAAGCCTTGTACCTCAAATCACGATGACAAGGTGAAGAAGGCAGGCACAAAAGACTATATACTTTAAGATATTACTTATTTGAAAGTCAAGAAAAAGAAAAATTGTGGAGACAGAAATCAGATTAGTACTTACCAGAGGCTGGACGTTGGGGAGAAAACTGACTGCAAATTGGCCTTTGTGACTTTGAAGTTTGGCTGAAATGTTCTGTATTATTTGGGGGCCAGTTAATAATGGTACATGTGTGTGCACTCACTAAAACTTCCCATCTAACTGATTATGCATATTATTAATATTCAGGCTGTAAAATTAATTAGTTAAAATGATGTAACATTATTTTAGGACATATCTTCCCCCAAGATATGTTTATCTTTGAAATGTTAACTGAGTTCTGTATATAAAAATACATATTATATACACTGTTGTGACTTGAACTGTGTTCTCCCCAAAAAGATAAATTCAAACCCTATCCTCTGGAACCTGTAAATGTGACCTTATTTTTGGAAATAGGATTCTTGAAGATGTAAACAAATTAAGATGAGGTCATCCTGGATTAGTGTGGTCCTATCCAAAGGCTGGTGTCTTTGACAGAGGACACAGAGACACACGGAGAAATATGATAATGGAAACTGAGTTTAGACTGATACAGTTACAAGCCATAGAATGCCAATAATCATCTGCAACCATGAGAAGCTAGGAGAGACACATAGAACAGATTCTCTCTCAAGCCTCTGGAAGGGAACAACCCTGCTGAATCTTGATTTCAGACTCTAGTCTCCTGAATGGGGACAGAACAACATTTTTGTTATTTTAAGACATCAGGTTTGTGGTAATTTGTTATGGAAGCTCTAGGAAACTATTACATACACTTATTATCACACCATTGTCATTACTCAAACAATTTTGAGACTTCCCTGAGAAACTGCCTCAGGCAGCATTATGTTCTCAGTAACATTCTCTACACTAGGAATGTCTTTGTGTTTTCATGGTGGATTTGATCTATTAAATAGTTAAAACTGAATATAGTAACTTATACTACTTAAGATTTTTCCTTAAGAAAGTCCTGAAAATATTTTAATAAGAAAAGCTGATACTTATTGAGAGCTTACAATGTGCTGAGCACTATACTTTGCTTTATGTTCAATATCTCACTTAATCTTAATAACAACCTTGTGAAATACATACTTTATTACTGACATTTTACAGAAAAAGGCCAAGAAAATGGGAGATTAGATTAGTGTGCTCAAAGGTAAATAATAGTACACAGTGGACCTGCTAATTTCATTAAAACAATATTTGTTCAGTACCTACTCTATGCCAGGTAATCTTTTGAGGAATAAAACAGTGAATAATAAGAACAAAAATTAGATATAAAATAAATATGGTATGTATAATGTTCTCTACAGTTTAAAAGAATGACTCAAAATAAACTGATTCACATGAAAGAGTTCATTACAAAGACAGGAATATCCTGAAATATTTTTAACTGAAACTTCGTATAAAAATATTTTCCTTTGGAAGAAACAACCATCTTTTCTTTAGACCTGAGCTTTTTAAGTAAAATAAAATTGTTTCATGTTCCACAGTAGATAACTCAAGAGAAATCAGAGAGAAATGACTCCAAGATGTACTTAAATCGCCTGGGGTCTTATCAAGACTGATATTTAATACTAACCTTCTGGGCTGTGCTGTAAGCAATATGGTATGATCATATGGGAATCTGAGCAAATTTCTGTGGAAAATCAATACTGAAATAAAATCGCTGTTGCCTATCTAAGTCTACCCTAAATTAATCTCAAATGATTTTTTGAAAAATGTGAATTTTTAAATTATTTCTGAAAGAACAAGACATATATTAGAACACTGACAACGACTGAAGAATGCACTATTTTAAGTTTAGTTATTATCATAACTTAATCATGTCCTGTACAAGTTTTCAAAAGACTTGCAATAAAATGAGAAAAAATGAAAAGTTACAAGTTGAATTCTACAGAAAAATAATTTATATGGTTATTAAAATGAAGATGCTTGCTTATTTAATAGAATGTAGGTATGGGACAATGATTTAAGCAGAATTCTTCCTTACTGCCATAAGAATATTAAGTAATTCAATGTCATGTCCCAATTACACAGATCTATTAGAGCATAAGTTAATAAGGTAAGGCCCAATCAAATATTGGAAGACTCTGTCTACATGCTAAGACTTTACAATTAAATGATTTTAAGTGGGTTATTCTCATAAAGAGTTTTAACTTTTAAATATATATATCTGTTAAGCCTTGTATAGAATGACTTGGAAGGGAGGTAGACAAAAGCCATGAGGATCAGTCAGCAAGAAAATGAAATCATGCAGGTATGAGGTGATAAATTAGGTAGAAATGGGTAAAAGGAGAAATGAATAACTCATACAGCTCTATCAGAGATAGAATTTAATGCTATTGTTTGATGTTATACTAGTCAAAGGAAAAAATAATAATACACATGATTTCTATTAAGATATTTGTAAGGCAGATCCCAGAGGCCTGGGAGATAAAACAGGTAAGACAACCATGAAAATAATGAATTCTAGAACACTTCAAGAAAAAGACTTATAAACTTTGATGCCAAGAAGAATATGAGAGATTGAGTTTAGTGGCCCTTGAAGATCAAATTCAAAACATGAGGTAAGAGTTCATGGTCAAAATAAGAGTGGATTTTTGTGGAAAAATGTTTGTTAACATGGCATTTTGCCCCCAAGATCTTCAATTAATGTTATATCTTCATGTCATACGAGAGATTTCAAGGACATGGCCTCAAGGTGACCTGTCAATTTTTAATAGTCTGTGTCTTTCATCCTCTTTAACTCTTAGTATTTCTCTAGGATTAACATAAATGCATAAATATAGAGAAATATGTTCTGGGCTTTGTATATCTACAAAGTAGATATAAAATATATGTAAATTAATATACATATGTATATAATAATGGATGTGCCTGGAATATATAAAGAGCATTCATAAATCAATAAAAAGAAAGATGCCCTAATGGAACAATTGGCAAAAGATTCAAACAAGATATTCACAAAAGATAATGTTCAACTGGGAATAAATCACGTGAAAAAGTCCTCTATTTCATTCATCATAAACTGTAAATGCAAATTAAAACAGAAATATAATCTCACCAGCAGTGTAAATAAAAATAATAGACAATTTCATGTTTTGGGAGAACATGGAGCAATTGGAGCTTTCACATACTGTTGTTAAGAATTTAAATTAATGCAATCACTTTACAAAGGTGGTTGGTAGTATTTACTATAGCTAACCTACTTATACTTTGAGCAAGTAACTTCATTTGTTTGTATCTCCCCACCACATATGTTCAGCCAAATATATGAAAAAGACCATTCATAGCAGCAACATTTGTACTAGCTAACATTTGGAAAGGAATCAACTGTCTATTTACAGCAATTAATGAATTGTGATACATTCATAAAATGGACTACTCATTAATGAGATGAATAAACTACAACCAAATGTAGCAATATGGGTGAATGTCATATGCAAAATATCGATGAAAATAAGCTAGACAGACATAGTACATAATAGATGATCCCTTTTCTATTAAGTGCAAAACCAATATATTATTTTAGATGTCAGCATTGTTGTTATTCACTTTGGGGGGAGGGGCAGTTGTAGTCACCAAAGAAAAGAGGTTGTGAAGGAGGATTTGAGGGATCTGATAACACTCTGTTTCTTCCTATAAGAAGAAAAAAAGTGTGTGTTTACTTTCTGTAAATGCATCACTAATACAAATATGATTGTGTACCATTCTGGACTTAGGTTATAAATTTAATAAAATTTTTTGTATTCAAAAATAACTTGGTAAATATGCTGAGAAGCCCTAAGAAGCTAAATAGGATACAGTGGTAAGTCTAGAACTGCTAAGCATAGATTGAAAATATGCATGATTCATTAAAATCCATGAAAAAGTTGCTACTACCTCTGCATATCTAAAAAAATGAAAATATAATTATTAGTTCTCCTTGGAAGAACATTTACAAATTACTATTATTTGAAATAAGTCTGTAGCTGAAAAGATTTTCACTTTCATTATTACAGGTAGCATGACTGCTTTGGAGTTTTTTGCAAAACTATTATAAATATTCAAAGTGATCTGTTTATCAGCCATTTAGTCAAGGATTTTGCCTCTGCAAAGTCAGAAAGGACACTCTCTTCCTTAGTGCCCTAGTACTCTCTCTTATTTAAAACCTACACTATTTCTGTTCTTTAGGGTGAATGCAAAGTTTAATGATCCACACACTCTAACCATCCAGTTTAAAAATAATGAAAAAGACATGCTGTAGGATCTGAAAAAAACTAGGCTAAAGTCTTCTCATAAAGACTTGTAATAACCCCATGTTATCACAGAACAAATATCATTGTACCAACAGACTGTCCTCGAGTCCATGCAATATCTGAGGTTAACTAGAAAATTCTAGGAGAAAAATATGTGAAGTCCCAAAAGAGTCTCTCTGTAAATAGGTGATGACAGTAAAGATGTAGAAATGAAGACTCTAGATGGATCTGTTTGTACATCAGTGTGCCTGTTTGTACATGCCTATAAGAAATGCTTCAGCAGACAATAAAAAGTTCAAAATTTGTTCTTCTTTCTCTTTATAGTGTAGCTCTTTAGAAATATATAACCTGATGGACTTAATCAATAATAGTCACATACTAAATAAAATGGGCTTCTAATTTATCAAATCATTATTTTTTACCATGAAACTGAGTCAAACATCTATACTTTTAAAGGACTATGAGAGTTAGAATGAGAAAAAAAATGTGGCTAACGTGCCCATTAGTAAAAGTGCAAACCAGGCAAATGTTATATGCTAACACTTCATTTCTTTCCAAAATTATGTTTTAAAATTGAAGAGTGAGATTTATCTTTTATTTTTTGCATAAAACATGGAAAGCAGCAACAAACAAAAAAACAACTTTATTATCACCTTAAAAATGAGAACAGGCCTGCTCTTCAATAAAATGGTAAGATCAAAAGGCTATCTAATTAAAAAAAAAATTCCAATGGGTGACATGCATTTCTGAGAAAGGATAAGACACATAAAGTGTTTCATCTAAGACATAACAATGGGAAATAGACTTAGCTACTATAAAATTAAGTTGGATCAAAACAGCTTAAATTTGATGACTTATTAAATGCCAAGTAAGGGCTAGCATGCTAACTTGGAATCCCTGAAAGCCCCAGACATAAGAGACTGCCTTCCCTCGTCAACCCTTTTCATAGGTCAATTGCTCATGAGAGGGACTGAGAACAGGGAAGGTAGACATACCAACTTCACAGGATGCATGGCTTGCTGATGTTTGGGGCTGAAGAAGGAGAGCCTAAAGCAACCTGCCTGTTCACCAAACCTGCATGACTGCAAGGTAAGGATTGGCCGCCCTGAGCAGTGTGCAGGAAAACCATCCACACTCAACCTGGATCTTGATGTGATGAAAGATGCAGCTCTCTGCTACTGGGGAAAGGAAAGAAATTGAACACCATCTGCCCCAGATCTTTCACTGCCTGAAGCAGAAAATAACTGTCACTGGGGGAAAGACAGAATATGACCAATATTCCCCAACCCCATACATCAATACAAGGCCAAGACTGACTACCACTGGGAGGGGGCCAGAAAGACTCTGCCCTAAAAGACTTTGACCTAAAAGGCAAAGCTCTCTGATGCTATGGGAGGTACAGAACACTTACCTACCATAGCCTCTTTAAATTCATGGCATTAAGCCATCAGCCCCTAAAGGCTGAGCAGGACACACACCCATCTCTGACAGTACATCAGTACGAGGCAAACACTTGCTACAGTTGAGAGAGTACCAGGAAATCTCTTTGGGTTCAGGACTTTGTACTGAATAGGAGGAAGTGGTTGTTTGCTGTGGAAGAGTAGGAATGCTGAGAAAGCCTAAGACATAAGGCTCAAGGAAACAGGGCCTGTTTCAGGTTGCACTGGTAGCAGGGAAACTGAAAAATATTTTCCCCACTGGATAAGTCTTACATTGGGTAGCAAGCAATGCCCTACTGCTGAGAGAGGAGCAAAGCACAGGGAGAAACCCATCTTTAGTAAAGTCTTCCTGGGCCAGCTGAAAGCAGAAGGTAGAACCATAACACCCACAGAGATAGCCTCAATCATTCCAGGCCTCACGCTAAGCAAAAAGCAGCAGCTGTCTATCACTAGAGGATTTTCACATTCATGGGGTACTGAATATAAATAAATAAGCAAGAGTCCCTAACCCCACTCAACTACAAGCTAGATTGACATGGTATATTCAGAACAGACAAAACAAAGGAAATAATTTTGAACTTGAAGATGTGACAATAGAAATTCTCTTACCTCGAGCACAAAAATAAGACAGAGAAAAAATGGAATAAATAATTGAAAACCATGGGACAATATGAAAACATTCAAATATACAAGTACTGGAAACCCAGGAGGAGAAGAAGGAAAGAGAGAAATGGTCACAAGAAATATTTTAAGAGATTAAGGTTGAGAATTTTTTAAATGTTTAAAAACAAACAAACAAAACCTCCCACAGATCAAAGAAGTTCAAAGAAACCTGAAGTGTGATAAATGCAAATAAAAACACAGCCAAGTACCTCATACTAAAACTACTGAAAACAGGCTTCCCTGGTGGTGCAGTGGTTGAGAGTCCGCTTGCCGATGCAGGGGACACGAGTTCGTGCCCCGGTCTGGGAAGATCCCACGTGCCGTGGAGCGGCTGGGCCCATGAGCCATGGCCACTGAGCCTGAGCATCCAGAGCCTGTGCTCCGCAAAGGGAGAGGCCACAGCAGTGAGAGGCCCGTGTACCGAAAAAAAAAAAAAAAAAAAAAAAACTATGGTAAAATGGATTCTAAGTCACTAATGATTTCAGAAGTTATTCTGATGGTGCAAGTCAGTAAGTAGGTTCTGAACACCACCAAAAAGGTGAATTACCTTCAGAATTACAAAAGATTTTTGACAAAGAAATGCTGGATGTTAGTTAAAGATAAAAAAAAGAAAAATGAACTATGTATGTCAATGAAGACTGTATTCCAGCCCTTCTCAGGGCAGGATCACAGACTGGGAAGTGCTACACCAAAATTTTTTTCTAAAGCAAAGAGTATTGAGGATGAGAATAAAGACACTCTGCCTGTTGTCTAATAATCTGGAACATTTCACTAAAATACAGATCTGGTTAGCCAAATGGAAAAAGATCTTCCAGAAATTTTATATTTCCTGTAGGCATTAATAGCTATTCATTTCCCTCTAAACACTGCTTGAGCTGCATGTCACAGGTTTTGGGTAAGCCACATCAAAGACTTCATTGGAAAATACCAAGGGTCTCAAAGAAGTCCTCCCTTTCCCTGGCAGTGCCACTTCCTTTTCTCAAATTGCTAGATGAAACAGTCACACTGGAAGAAGCAGATTTGTACAATGTTGCAATCATTGAGAGACTCCAAAAAAGAGCTGAACATTTTAGAGAACTTTCATAGCATTAATTTTTAATGGACTAAGTGGGAAATTTGGAGAGGAATAATGATTGTAAGTAAACATGCAGACCAAAATGCATTAAGGAAAAGTCATATTCACTGGACCTTTGATCCAGGTCGTATTTTACTGTCCTCTGATGAGAGTTCTAAAAATAAGTACAAGTTAGCAAAGTTAACTATGACTGGAGCTATGTTCCTGAAATTCAATGCATTTTTCCACATTTTCAAATATCATTTAATCAACATAAGGTACATTTTAGTAGCTATATAATTAAGAATTTTAACATCATATAAATAAGCAAATATGTTTGCATTATGATTCATTTAAAGGCATATCCATTACTTTCCCAAACAGCAGTGATTTTTTAAAATGTTAGCTGTCTCAGATTTAAAAAGAGCAGTGAATTAAAAAAAAAAAAGTGCATTGCACGTTAAAAGCATCAATGTCATTATTTTATAACTGAGATATAATCAAAAGACTACAAGACTCTCTTTTCACCTTAACTATGACTAAACTTCACAGTGTGTTCAGTTTTCATTCTGTAACATCAAGATATACTCAAATATTAATTTGGCAACTGTATCTAGGATGTATATATATTTAAGAATAAAATTTTGTAGCTTATTAAAATGTCAAAAATAATAAAAGAACATAAGTATATTAGTTTATTATATAAAATGCCCTGCACTGGATGACTTAAACCATAGCAATTTATATTCTCACAGTTCTGGAGACTGGAAGTTCAAGATGAAGGTACAAGCAGGGGAGATGGTTCCTCCCATGGCCTTTCTCCTTGGCCTGCACATGGGCATCTCTTTGCTGTGCTTTCATATGGCCTTTATCCTGCGTGTGTACATCCCTGGTATCTCCTCCTTTTATTATAAGAACACTGATCATCATAGATTAAACTCCCACCCTTATGACATCATTGAACCCTAATTACTACTTTAAAAGCTTTATATAAAAATACAATCATATTGGGGATTAGGGCTTAAACTTATGAGTTTTGGGGGGACACAATTCAGATTATAGTAGAGGTTTTACAGCATATATAGAGGTAAAATAAACAACAACAAAAGTTGAAAGGTAATTTTGAAACATATGATAGATAAAATTTTATGAAACATTAAAATAGTTTAAACAGAATGTTCAAAGTTAAAGATCAATATTGCATTTTTAATGCAAAACATATACACACACATGCATACATGACAATAACAACAAAGATGTAACAAGATAAAATAAATTTTTTTAAAATATTTGAGTCACCCACAATTTAAGGAGAGAACAATAGACGAATAAGGATGAGACAATCAAAATCACATAGCAGTATATTAGACTTGAATGCACACATATGAATAATTCACATTACATGTAAATAGACTAAGCACTTCAATTAACAGGGAGGCATTATAAGACTGGATAAAAATAGCGAGATTCAACCATATGCCACTTATAAGAAACTTGCTGTAAATATAAAAACACAAACAGGTTGAAAATGAGAGAACGGATCTAATTTATTATTCATCCATTATGCATGAGAAAGGGACATATATCTACCATGCATTCATTAATCATAAGAAAGCCATTGTTGATGCTCTTAAATGAGGAAAAATTTAATTCAAGGTTATAAGGTAGGGCCATAAGCTTAAAAGGGTCAGTTAATTAAGAAGATATCATCCTAAATGTGAATGCATCCTATAACAAAGCTCCCAGTACAAAAAGAAGTTAGAGAAAGAACAAATACTAAAGAAGAAGGAGAAAAATAAATACCAGTAAAAATCAATGAAATAGAAAACAAACAAAAAAGAGAAAATCAGTAAATGAGAGAATGACTAAAGTGAGAAGTTGTTTCTCCAGAAATATCTATAAAATTCATGAACCCCTAGCAAAATAATGAAGAAAAAAGGAAACAGAAAAAAAAAAAACAGATTACGAATGTCAAGAATTAAAGCAAAACGACCTACTACATATCTCATAGACGTTAAAATAACAAGTGGTATGTTGAAGAATTCTATGCCAATAAATTTGAAATCCAAATGGAAAAAAAAAAAAGTACTCTAAAAGACACACATAACCAACACCTATTCAAGAAGAGTGGCTAACCTAAATATTTGTATGTCTATGTGAATATTTAGTTCATAAATATCTTCCCACAATATAGCACCAATTCTAGATTGCTCCACTGATGAATTAAATTAGGCATTTAAAGAAGAAAGAATAGCAATTTTTGTAAGGTTTTTCATAAAGTAGAGAAAGAGTAAAGGTTTCTCAACTCATTTGGTGAGGCCACTACAACCCTGATAGCAAAACCAGACAATGGTATTGCCAAAAAAATTGCATAGTATGTTTTATGAAAACAGATGCAAAAGTTATTAAAGTATTAGTGAATCAAATCCATCATTCTAGGAAAAGGAAAACACAGTATTATCATATGAGGTGTATAACAAGGATGAAAGAATAGATTATCATTCAAAAATTACTGTTTCATACCATTATCAGATTGAGTGAATATTATTTACTTCAATAGAGGCAAGGAAAATATTGACAAGGTAAAATACACATTTTTCATTAAATATCTCAGCAAATTATGAATGGAAGGAGGTTTCCTCACCCTGATAAAGGACACCAATGAAAAGCTCACAGCTAATATTTTAATGTTAAGCTGGGAAACTAAAGTAAATCCACATCAGTTTAAGGAGAACTGACCTCTTACTGGTATATTTCTACAGTTTTTTAAATCTTCTTCAATTTATAACATCAAAGCTTTATAGCTTAGAGTCTATAAAATCTTGCACTGTTAAATTTGTACTTTGGTATTTGATAATTTTTGATGCTGTTTTAAATGTCAGCTTTAGTATTTCATTAATATACATAAATACAATTTATTTTTAATAGTAACTGTATCCTGAAACATTGCTATATCCACTTTTTATATTTTATTACTTTTCTTGTAAATTCTTCAGTTTTCCATGAATACATAATCTTCTCAGAATTCAGAGCTTTGTTTCTTCTTCCTAATAGCTATGCCTTTTATTTCTTTTTTATCTTAATGAAGTGACTAATATACATCTAGTATAAAATTAATAAAGTTGAAGTGAATTGATTAGGAAAGACTGTGAGGGAAATTTCTGGGGTAGTGAAAGCATCAGTATTCTGTGTCTTGATATGCATTCATGAAAACTGACTGAACAGTACTTAATAGTTGAACATTTCACCTTATATAAATTATACTTTGATTTTTTTAAGTCAGCAATATGAAAAGGCATAAGTGAATAGAACACAGAAATTTAATTTTTGAATATTCATTTGTATTTTTTAATTTGATACTATTTGCAAACTACATCATAGATCTATTTCTTTTAAATGTAATTGAACACTTACTGCTGTGGTTGATTGCATCATTGGTCCCAAATCTTCACTTCTCTGTATTCATGACCTCTGCCATGTAACCTTGTAGTGTTCGTACACTCTGATTCTACACTTGTTTATGTGCATTAATTTGGCCAGTAGAGGAAGGTGGAAGTTACATGGTACTAGTTCTACGCCTAGGCCTCAAGAGGATCTGTGCGTTTGCACTTGTTGTAGTTCTTCTTTGTATTCCCATCAGAACTTGTATGTGCTATCCTGTTGGAGGATGAGGAGCTTGTAGAGCAGATCTGATCCTACTAAGCCATTGCTGTCAAGACCAGCCTAGATTGGCTGAGAAGCAGCCAGCCCCCCAAAATATCCATGAGTGGTTCAAGATCATGTGAATCACCTAGGTGCCCTCAACTGAATCTACATATCATAACAGCAAATGCTTATTATTTTGGTGGTTGGTATACGTATTATCATGTCATTAAATAAGTGAAACACTGGTAATTTATTTTCTTGATTACAAGTAGCTTTTCTTTCCCTACATGATATTGGCTTTCAGAATATTAATGAAAAATATATTTGAATTATATGGCTATTCATGCTGCTAACATCTCACATACCTAGCAACTAAAGAACAGAAAAAAATATATTCTTAAAAAAATTAGACATGATGAAGAGCGGCCCCCGCTTGCCGCAACTAGAGAAAGCCCTCGTACAGAAATGAAGACCCAACACAGCCAAAAATAAATATAAAAATAAATTAATTAATTTAAAAAAATTAGGAAACAGTGCATAAATATAAACATTAAACATTTAGGACTTGCAACAAAACATTAAGAGGCTGAGAAATAATGTTTTACATTTTCATTTGGTTTTATATCTCTATTTTCTATTCTATAATATTACAACTAAGCAGTATATTATTTGGATTTTTATTCCATTCAGCTATATAAAATTCCTAATTCTAGAATAACGTAATTAAAATATGTTGCTCTGAGTGTCAGACAAGCTCAGCAGAAACTGAATCCTTTGCCTGCCTACTGTAGAAAAAGACTTATCTATGAATTTGGCACTGGCCTCAAGAGTAGAAAAGCACAGGTTTACTAAATGCAAGACAATCCCTGGTTCAGGTAAGGACAGGAAGGGAAACAGAAAGAAACAGAGAAAAATATATTTAAAGATCTATTAACTAGAGCAGCGCTCCCCAATGTTTTTGGCACCAGGGACTGGTTTCCTGGAAGACAGTTTTTCCACAGATCGGGGGGACGGGGGCGAGGATGATCAGGCAGTAATGAGAGAGAGGGGGAGCGGCAGATGAAGCTTCACTTACTTGTCTACCACTCACCTCCTGCTGTGTGGCCTGGTTCCTAACAGGTCACGGACTGGTACTGGTAGGTGGCTTGGAGGTTGGGCACCCCTGAACTAGATGATTCTAGGACGTCTTGTAAGACCATTTTTTAAAAGTCACTAAAAAACTACTTGTGATTCAATGTGAATTGTGATATACATCTAAACATTACATTGAAACCCCCAAATTACCTGGCATAAATAATAGAAAGTGTTTAAATGTCCAACGATGTTGAGTAAGGAAAAAATGCTTTAAAATCTTATATTTAAATATAGTATCTATTTTATTAAGAAACCTTATACCATAATTGGCAATAAAGTTAAAAATTTTACAATAATTTTATCAATCTATTGCCAAATTCTACCTTTTTCAGGAAAGTTTACATATCTGTGTTCCATTTCATTTCATAGACTTGCTTATCATTTTTTTATTCAACAAACTGTTGAGCATCTGTTACATATGTGGCACCAATGCGATGTATGAGCTGTCAATTAAAAATATAAATGGTTTCTGAATTAATCATGATTAAAATCTGTTTTTAAAAGGTGAGTGTATTTTGGGAGGAGTTATAATAATGTTACATACCTTTCAAGTAGAATAACATTAATATGTAAAATCGTATTAATCCTCCACAGAAACTCTATTCAAATGTCTAAGAATCTAATATCTTAAATTGAGAAACTGGTTTATTCTGTTAGTGGTCTATTATATATTTAATACCTTTTCACTGTATCATAAAAGAATAATGTATACTAATGATTCCTACTGAAACAGAATTCTTCTAAATGGATTAATATATTTGAATACTTGAAAATGGCAAAATACTTTCTCTCATAGGGATTTACTATTACTAATACTATGTACATATACACAAGTGATTTTGGCTGTGTTCCATGAAAACTCTTAAAAACACAGTCCATAGGCATGGCATATTTGGCCAGTAGGCTGAAATTTGTGGGCCACTGATCTAGAGTATATTACATCCAATATTTTAAACACAGTTCTTACATATTAATACTTTTACATAATCCAATTAAAGTGAAGTACTGAAGAAATGAAATTAAAAATATTAAATACAAACACAGGTTTTTATTTTCAGGATCATCAGAAAACTCTCTCAATTAGATATTAACATATAGAAATGCTCACTTGCAATCTCACGCTATCTAGGCAGAGCAGTGACAGTCATTGGACCAGCATGATCTGTGGTCCACACTTGAGAACCTCTGCTCAGAGCAAAAGGCAGTGCCTTGCATCTCTCTAGATGAAGTCCATTGCTTCTAGATGACATTGGACGAGTACTCTTCACATCCTAGCTTGTTAGTTTTTTGTCTTTTCACATATATTTTTTAATGAAATACACTTACAAACATATGTTCAGCTCATTTAAAGGTAGTGAGTGTTCTTTGATGTACTGATATGTAAAGTTATTAAAAAACATCTTTGACCAGAAACTGTAGTTTATCTCTGTCATTCATGTATTCACCATAAGCTATACTTTCTTTGTTTTTAAGCTTAGATTGATACCACCATTCCTCCTGGCTATCTCTAAACATGTTTTCACTACTTTATACCTATTGTTTAGCTTTTTCCCCAGCACACGGTAGAAACACAAAAGCAACTACTGAACATAATCGTTAACCAATTGGACGTTACATTTTTTTTTCTTAAAAGTTATGTTAATGTTATAGGTGAATATATACTTTTTGAAAATCTAAGTATAAAGAATAAAACATTAAAATTTCACTTGATATTCCTTTCTATCTCTGTATAATTATATTTGACCTTTGTGCTTACCATTACAGAGTTGGTTGATTGGCTAACTTCTATTATTTTCTTCCTTTTGACCTTCAAAAACTAGACAGCCTGATTAGTGATAGCTGGAAAGATGCAATCTCTGCAATTATTTTTTTAAATCAACTCATGAGCAATATTTAATTTATTTGTATGGTAGTATCTGGTTCCTTGTCTGAATTGAGTAATTATGAAATATGCTTTGTTCTAGGCAGAATTAATAGAAATTACTTATGATGGTAGAATGAGCAAAATGCACTAAAAGGGAAAGAAAAGTACAAAATCAATTTATCTGAAAGAATAAAGACTATATTTAAATTTAACCTCATTTTCCATTATATAAATCTTTGATTACTTGAAATATGAAATTTATAATTATGAAGACAAATTGTTTTAAATAATAATTAGAGGCAAGAGTTTTCTGAAAAGCTTTAAGGTCAATAAAATGACCACAGAAAGGTAATCAGTGAGTTGTAAAAGGGTTAAAAAAGAGTATACAATTACAAGAGACTGAGGTTATAGAAGTTTTAGTAAGCATATTATAGAAAAAAATTGAGCAATTTACATTAAATAAAATTAAAGTAAAACATTTTATATAATTAAATTTAAAAGAGAATTACTGATGTGAACTCATTCTATTAAAAAATAAATTATTTTTGGCTTTGTAAATAACCTCAGTGGCCTAGAGATTGGGCCAGCCTACCAAGTGCCAGTACTGTGGAATGATAATAAATGCATTCTAGTACCCATATTTTCACCAGTAATACTATTTCTCATTAATATCTAAATCTCCTTTGACAGTGCTGCTTCCATGAACTGGGATGCAAAAAACTCACTTTCCTTAGTATTTTTATAGGGAATATCACTAAAAAGTCAAGTATTGAAAATTCTATTATCTAGTCAATGAAGACATGAAGAAATTAAGTCAAGAAAAGGAGCTCATAATTAAAATAAAATAAATATATATTCTGAAATTAAACTTCTAAAATTTCTATCTTGTACCTAATATTCTGTGAGTTTCTTCAACTTCTGTTTGTGAATATGTGTGCAGATAATGAACTAAGCATATATCCAAAAAAAGGCAATCGTATAATTCACTGAGTTGTAAAAAAAACCCACAATACTAATATATTTTGAATAACTTGTTCTTTTATGATTATATGTTCTTTTATGATTAAGAAAACAAACAATATTATTATTAAAAGCTAATCATATAATTAATCAAGATTTGGAAAACTACCTTTAAATAGGAGTCACAGAACCATTCTTGATTAACACTTTAATAGTTTACTGAAATTTCATATTCATATTTATTATCTTTCATAGATGTAACACTTGGCTAGGGAATTTGGAGAATTTTAATGTACAAAATACTATTTTATGGTGACAAGAGACTGATGATATAATAAAGAAGAGAATATATTATAATGCTGAATTTTTTTCTAAGGAGATTTTTTTTTCTACATAGAAAATCTTCATGCAGAGACTGGCACCAAACTGGCCTTAACAATATGGGAAACCATACAGGAAATGATGGTGAACTTAGTTCCTGCTATCAGGAAGCTTACAGAATCTCTGCTATTCCTGCCTCCTTTTCTTAACTCTATAATGGCATGTATAAATGTTCCATTACATCGCTTTCAAAAAAAAAAAAAAAATGGGAAACCAAGGATGAGACTTGAACCAGAAAGGAAAAGAGAAGGAAGAGCATGAGCTCTTCCTGGTTAGATAATATTGTTAGAACAATTATCTTCAAAGTTCAAGAAACAATATTTTTTTTTAGAAAAGCACGAAAGAGGAAATAAAAGATTTGAGGTTAAGAAATGCATTCTCCAATTAGAAAAGAATCTCTAGGCAATGCAGTGCAGTGTTTTATCTTCCCATCGTTTTTGCTTTCATTAATGAGGATACCATTATAGTAAATTGCCACTTATACAACAAATTATTTACAAAATTTTATAACAGTCTATGAATATGTTAATAACATAATATTTTAAAATAATCAAAGAAAAATATCCAAGGTAGAGGAATCCAAGGATCAATTCATCCCCACTCCTAATTCATCTCCATATAAAAAAGTACCTAAACTCTTTTTCCTGTGCTTCTCATATACCCATCCATAACTTTAAATTATATGCCTATACTGCAATAATAAATTATCATTTTAAACACCTATTAATTTCCTATTGTAAGAGATGACGATTTATTTCTCTTACCACGTCATACCATTTTCCCCCTCCTTACATCTGCAATTATTGTTAAATCACCACTGGGTTAAATCAATATGCAGGGCTTATTTTGATTTTAGGTACATATATTTACACTTTTGAGCTGCTCAGTGTATTATTGTTAAATTACCTTTCATGCACAACTTGTTTTATATATATATATATATATATATATATATATATATATCTCTTTACGTATAGTTTTGCTCTATTTCCAAGAGAATTCTCTCTACATCTTCTTCAACCTCTCAGTCAAATTTCCACACTAACTTGTACTACCTGTGATTTCAGTTTATTTTCTGGAGAAAAAATGTTTAATGCTGCAATCTTTTCTCCTCACTCTAAGAGCCTAAGAGTGAGTTGCTTGGAAGGAAATGCCTGTTCCAGCATCCTGGGCATTTTCTTACTTTCCCAGATCTGCTGAGCATCTTCCTTTGAAGAGGCTACTCTATCTTCTTCTTTCACTTTTTATTCTTTCATTTTAATTAGTTTAGCTTCCTAAGAAAGAGTACATGAGAGATTTTTGTGTTTTGTGTGTGTTTTATTTTGTTTGTTGAAATATCTATACCTGAAATCTCTTTATTTTGTTATCCAATTTGTTTGATCAGTTGCCTGAGTATAGGATTCTAGATTGAAATTATTTTTCTGGGACATTAAAGAGAGTTGATGCCCTTTAAAGTTAAAACCACCTCATTATTCATGCTAGTATATCTTCTTTCCCTGTTATTCTTTTTTGGGGGACATCCAAATGTCCCCCAACCAATGAATGGAGAAACAAAATATAATATATCCAATAAATGGAACATTATTATATTGCTCTTCCCTTGTCCTTCTACTCTTTCTTCTTTTACTGATATCTCTATCAATTATTTAAATCAGTGTTTGCAGTTGTAAGCTCAGCATACATAATGGCTCATCCAGCACAATTTAACTGGTCATTAGTGATAACTTGAGGACATTTGCTACTAACTGATATATGAATACGAGACAATCATACCATAAT